>NC_134531.1:98517940-99750528 GCF_050624435.1 Tenrec ecaudatus
ACTCCTCTACTCTAAATCGTCCATACGTTCTCCAGTTCAGTCAATTTCCAAACTCTCCATGATCTAGGGAATCAACACTTCACCCTAATCTGATCAAACTGGTCTCATTTCTATTTCTCAACGGTGTCAGTCAAGCTCCTGCATTGGAAGAAGCTGATATTATCTTTGCCGTGAACCTCCTTCCTTCAAGTATCCACGAAGCTCACATCATCGCTTCCTTCAAGTGCTTGCTGAAGTCTAACTTATCAATGAAGGCCACCTTAGCAGCTTTTCTTAAGGCTCACATGCACAGCCGTCTTCCACATCCCACTGAAATTATCTTTCCACTGAAATTATCATCCCACTTCATACCTTTCAATGCAGGAAATTTGAGGAAGAGAGGTTGTCTGTTTCATACACTGATGCATTTCTTAGTTCATAATGCTTTTCTCTGCCATAAACATATCCCTAGAACCTAGAAGAGCGTCTACCACATAGACAGCTGTAAATATTTATTAAAAGATTAATTGAATGAACAAATAAATAGATACAAAAATACTATCAGTTTAAAGAATATCGAAATGAAACCTTCTTAAGCCAATACCATACATTCATTGTGAGAGAAAGACAAGACTTTCTACTCCCACGAAGAGGTACAGTCTCCCATAAATAGGAAAACCACAGGGCTATTTCTAAGGTCACTGTGAGCTGAAACCAGCGCAAAGGCAGTGAGTTAGATTGTTTGTTGGTGTGTATGTGAGTGTGTGAGTGTATGTTTATACATTTAGTGTGGCTTATTTAATCTAAGATATTCAAATTCACGTCCAAAGGGAAAATAGCATCCAAGATACTCCATCTTATTAACATTACCATGGGGCCGGGCCAAAGCAGTATATTCATACTTTAATCACAATTTCTTGTCAGTCCCTGAGGAGCCCTGGTGGGATAGTAGGTAATGTGTTGGGCTATTAACTTCCAGGCCAGCAGTTTGAAACCACCAGTCATTCTGTGGAAGTAAGTTGAGGCTTTCTACTCCAGTAAAGAGTTACAGTTCCAGAAACCCACCCCACCCTGGCCCATGGAGTTGCTGTGAATCAGAAACAATCTCATGGCAATGAATTTGGAGTTCAGAGTCTGTCCTTCGAGTTTCTGTTTCTTGAAACTGACTACACATAAGTAGTTCTTCAAAGGAGCACAACATCTAAGGCAAAACGGCCTTTTATAATTCTTTGGCTAAAAGGTGATTTTTGTGAAGGCTCAAGGATTTATCAAGGCTCAAGGTTAGGAGATTATTGCAGGACAGCTTTTGTGAGTCACCCCAACATTCACGGAACTCAAAGAGCTAGATTCCACAAGATTCAAAACTCTATCTCTCAGCTGTTAGGAGTATGAAACTGCATTGATGACTGTGCTGTTTTCCATGAAGATCCCATTAAACACCGTCCACTTCATAAACGCAGGTCTCTTTCAGACACGGGACCTGGTAGGAGATCATTGACATGATTGTATACTTGGCACCAGGGACAACTTTTGCATTACCATCGGACCAGAGTCCTCCGTAAGGAAATGCACAAGCTAAGACTTGAAGTTGAATAATGAATAAAGAAGACCACAGAAGAACGGGTGCATTTAAATTACAGTGTTGGCAAGGAATGTTGACAGTGCCATGGACTCCAGAATAATGAGCAGTCTGTCTTGGAAGAAGTGCAGCCAGAACATTTCTTAAAAGCAAGGATGCAAGACTTGTCTTGTGCACTTTGGACATGCTGCCAGGAGAGAAAAGTCTCTAGAAAACTGCACCATGCTTGGTAAAAATGGAGCATCAGGTCTTCTTTATTAGTGGTCCAGATTCTGGGTGCATCTGAAGAAATGGAAAACACATTGGTGGGAAAAAATGAGGCTTTAAAATTTGACTGAATACCTACTGAGAGGTTTCAACAAGTGAATGAAGTACTCAGAGAGGTGGAGTGAGGGGAGTCAGCACAGAAAGGCATTTACCTCCTGGTAGCAAGTCCAACGGGGTGCCTGGCTAGGTGTAGAATTACATTACACGGCACAAACAGATAGGAGAAGTAGCCAATGGAGAGGGCCGGACAAGATAGCGAAAGGCGTTTCTATTGACAAGTCACTTCTGTTAATATCTATTTATCTTGAAATAGGAATGAGGGAAAATTTAATAACAGAGATTTGCCCTAGGCACTCAAATAGCGGTACAATTTAAAGGTTGAGCCTGGGTGTCATTACCCCCAATAAACTCATGATCTCAATTCTCTGTCAAGAAATTTGGGAGACAGCTCCCTGGCCAAGTAATGGGAAGAGATCTACATCTGTGTCATCACAAAGAAGGCTGATTCAAGAGAATCCAGATTATTGAACAAAATCATCCATATCACACACAAGTATCTTTTTGCTGAATTCAAAAATTATTAGAGCACAGCATTGATGGGAACCACCAAAAATTAAAGCAAGGTTCAGAAGAGAATTTGCATATAGAGGCATTGTGGCTGTTAACAGATCTGGGTCTGAAAGCAGTGAACTCCAGGAAGATAGTTACCTGTGTTTTATGGACTACTTAAAGACACTTGCTTTTGTGGATCATAATCAATTAGGGATAACAAATTAGAGTAGGAATTCTGGATCACTTCGTTGTGTTCATGGGCAACCTGTGCATAGGCCAAGAGAAAGTCATTCAAACAGAAAAGGGGAATTTGCATGGCTTAAAATCCATCAAGGAGGTGAACATGCGGCCATCTAGCTCAGAAGCAACAAAGCCCACATGAAAGAAGCACACCAGCCTGTGCAATCACGAGGTGTCGAAGGGATCAGGTGTAAGGCATCATCAAAAAAAAAATCTTACCATAGTGAATGAAGGGGGAAGTGCAGAGTGGAGAATCAAAGCCCATTTGTCGGCCACTGGAGATCCCCTCACAGAGGGGTCTAGAGGAGGAGATGAGTCAGTCAGGGTGCAACGTAGCACCGATGAAGGATACAGTTTTCCTCCAGTTCCTAAATGCTTCCTCCCTCCCACCACCCCCTGCCCCCCACTACCATAATCCAAATTCTATCTTGCAAGTCTGGATAGAGCAGAGTTTGTACACTGGTGCAGATAGGAGCTGGAGGCACAGCGAATCCAGGGTGGATAATACCTTCAGGACCAGGGGTGTGAGGGGCAATACTGGGAGGGTAGAGGATTGGAAAAGGGGAACCGATTACAAGGATCTACATGTGACCTCCTCCCTGGGGGATGGACAACAGAAAAGGGGGTGAAGGACGCCAGATAGGGCAATATATGACAAAATAATAATTTATAAATTATCAAGGGCTCATGAAGGAGGGGGGAGCGGGGATGGAGGGGAAAAAAGAGGACTTGATGCAAAGGGCTTAAATGGAGAGCAAATGCTTTGAAAATGATTAGGGCGAAGAATGCACAGATGTGCTTTATACAATTGATATATGTATATGGATGGATTGTGATAAGAGTTGTATGAGTCCCTAATAAAATGTTAAAAAAAACAAAACAAAAAAATCCATCAAGGTGTGTGTCAGGTGACGTCAATTCACCATGCTGATTCTGTCTGTATGCTGAGAAAATAAACCAATAAACTAGATTATAAGAAGAAAGGCAGCAACAGGATTGGAGAAAGGCTCATTAACATCTCAAAATATGCAGATGATAACAACCTTACTTGCTGAATGTGAAGGGGACTTAAAACACTTGCTGAAGAAGACCCAAGACCACAGCTTTCAGTACATCTCCACATGGAGGAAACAAAACATTCCCAATTGGCAATATGCAACATCATGATAGACACCAGTGTCAGAACATATGAAGTTGTAAGGAGTGTGTTTTCATTTTACTTGCATCCATAATCCACACGCATGGGTGCAGCTCACAATGTAGTGCTTTGGGCAAATCTGCTGTAAAAGGTGTCCTTAAGATGCTGAAAAGCAAGCTGTAGGCTCCCGGGTATTTACTCAAGCCTAGACTGTCTGTGCCTGTCTAGAGTGGCGGAACGTGGGTAGAAGGAATACAAGGCACTTTGGCATGAACACTATTGAGGACAAAGTTATTCGGTCAGTGAAAGACTACACTTCTATTTTTAAATTTCAAGAAAGAAATTCCTATGATTTGATAATTGTTGTCATTTTCCAACCAGACACTTTTCTTTCTTTTTAATCATTTTATTGGGGCTAGGACAACTCTTATCACAATCTACAGACACCCCCATTGTGTCAAGCACATTTGTACATTTGTTGCCATCATCATTCTCAAAACATTTACTTAGTACTTGAGCTCTTGGTATCAGCTCCTCATTTCTTCCCCTCCCTCCCTGCTCCCCTCTCCCTCATGAAGCCTTGATAATTTATAAATTATTACTATTTTGTCATATCTTACACTGTCCGATATGTCCCTTCACCCACTTTTCTGAGGGAGGAGGTTATATGTAGATCTTTGTAATAGGTTCTACCTTTCTATCCACCCTCTCTTCGCCCTCCCAGCATGGCCATTCTCACCACTGGTGCTGAAGGGATCATCTGCCCTGGATTCCCTGTTTCCAGTTCCTATCTGTGCCAGGGTACATCCTATGCTCTAGCCAGATTTATAAGATAGAAATGGGATCATGATGGGGGGGGGTGGGGGGGACAGAGCATTTAGGAACTAGAGGAGAGTTGTATGTTTCATAATTGCTATGCTGCACCCTGACTGGCTTGTCCTCCCGGTGACCCTTCTCTAAGGGAATTTCCATTTGCCTACAGATGGGTCTTGGGTCCCCAATCTGCACTCCCCATTATTCACAATTATTTGATTTTTTTTCTTTGATGCCTGATACCTGAGGTCTTCAACACCTGGTGGTCACACAGACTAGTGTGCTTCTTCCATGTGGGCTTTGTTGCTTCTGAGCTAGATGGCCACTTGTTTGCCTTTAAGACCCCAGAAACTATATCAGCTTTCTTCACCACATTTGTGTATTCACCTGCTTTATCTTCAGGGATTGTATCGGAAAGGTGAGCATCATGGAATGTCAGTTTAGTAGAACAAGATATTGAGGGAGTACTTGAGTGGAGACCCAATGTCCATCTGTTACCTTAACTCTAAACCTATAAATATATGCACATAGATCTATTTCCCCATCATCATATATAAATACATTTACATATGTACATGCCTGTATTTAGACCTCTATAAATGCCCTTTGCCTCCTAGTTCTTTCCTATATTTCCTTTGACTTTTCTCTTGTCCCGCTATCATGCTCAGCCTTCATTTGGGTTTCAGCAATTCCTCTCAGTTACATTGCCCTTGATCAAGCTCTACCAGGCCTCCTACACCCTCCTCACTGCCGATTTGGATCATTTTTGTTCCCTTGGCCCTGGGTGTGTTAACACCACTATCATTCCCCCACCTTCCCCTTTCCCATGTCCCCCCGGGATTGTCGGTCCCGTTGTTTTCTCCTCCAATTCTTTATCCAGTCCATCTTATCTAGAGAGACCTGCCAACCAGACACTTCTCAATGCACCAATACTTGTACCCATTTTATTCATCCTTGCTTAAAAGCCCTTTATAGTGAATCTCTATTCACTTTAACATCACAACTATCTACTAAACAGAGTAATATTGGTAGCTTCATTGAACCAAATAGACTTTAAAAGCAGGAAGACTGTCTTCAACCTCCATTAACCAAAAAATTCACTGCTGTCAGGGGGACAGAATAGAACTGCCCCCATAGTATTTCCAGCACCATAAATCTTCGTGGAAACAGACTGGCACATCTTTATCCAGGAGAGTGGCTGGTGGGCTCAAACCACGGCCCTTTCTCTTAGTGGCCGAGCACTAAGCCACTGGCCAAACAGTGCTCTTTCAAATCCTACAGCAAGCACTTCTTTTTCTTTTTCTAATCATTTTACTGGGGGCTAGTACAACTCTTATCACAATCCATACATACATCCATGGTGTCAAGCACATTTGTACATTTGTTGCCATCATCATTCTCAAAACATTTGCTTTCTACTTGAGCCATTGGTATCAGCTAGCAAGCACTTTTATGAATCTTTTAACAGGTTTGAAAATCCACCAACCTTCACTTCCTCCTATATAAAGTCAAACAATACTCTGTGCTGTTGTGTTTTGGAGGGTGCAGTTAAATCCCCAGAAGTTCCTAAACATGGTTGAATCAACCCCACTTCCCTGCAGTTCTCATTTCTTTGAGGTTTTGGAACAACCTAGAAACCCCACTTCACTTAAACACCAATTGGGAATTTAAAAACTCTGCCTTAGATTTTTTAAATTCTTCCATATAAGACACTTCTTGCCACATTTTTTTTTCTTTCTGTGTCTTGCACACTACAAGGTGGTTCTTACCTTGAGTTCTTTAACTCTGCCAGGAATTCTTTCCTCCATTTAATTAGGTAACTGTTGCATGTGGGCCCCTCTGAAAATTCTTTCTGCTAATTGCAGATACTTTTTACCTCTTGTCACTTTCTACCTGCATAACATTTTCTGGAGTTATTTTGTTTCTAACTATGCTTCCCTGTTTAGTCCTCACCAAAACAAGCCCTCCGCTCTCAAGTGAATTCTTAGAGGTGTTGTTAGTGTTGGTTAGGTTCCATGGAGTCACTTCCGACCCACAGCGAGCCTCTTGCAAAAGAAGGACGCATCGCACTGTTCTGCGCCACCTCACCGTGGTGCCTGTGCCTGAGCCCATTGGTGCAGCCTCTGTGTCAATCCATCTCGTTGAGGGGCTCCCTCTTTTTGTGCTACCTCTACAAAACATGGTGTCCTCCAGGGACTGACCTCTCCTGACAACATGTCCAAAGTATGTGAGACAAAGTCTTGCCATCCTTGCCTCCAAGGAGCTGTGTGACCACCCTTCTTCTAAGGCCGATCAGTTTTACCTTTGAGAGGTCCACTTCTTACAGGTAATGGCCCCTAGGTGAGGTTTCTAAGACTCTGAGGGAAGAGAACAGAGACGGCCTACTCCAGCAAAGAGTTAGAGTGTGGCTGATGGATTTGAGCCACCGACCTTGTAATTAGCACTCCATGCTTATCACCCTTGCCACTAGGGCGTCTATCCTCTCACTATGAGAATCTAATAGTGTCCTTTAATTTTGGAACAAATTGTTGCTGGGTGTTAGCAAGTCAATTCTAATTCATGGTCACCTCGTGTGACAAGCTACACCTGCTCAGTGGGATTTCCTGGCTGTGATCTTCCTAACTCTTTTTATTTGGAGCTCTGGTGGCATAGTGTTTACACATTGGGCTGCAATTCTCAAGGCCTGCTGTTCAAAACCATCAGTCACTCCTTGGGCAAAAGACAAGCTTTCTATTCCTGTAAACGTAAAGTTTCAGTCTTGGAAACTCACAGAGGCAGTACTACCTTGTCCTATAAGGCCACTATGAGACGGCAGTGAGAACATCTTTATTTAAATAGTTCGTTGGCAGTATTAATGATTAAAACTAGGAATTTTCAATTTCTCCATCTGTTTTAGATTTCAGGGTAGTTTAAGAATTGTGGTGGGGTGAACAAGCGGCCATCTAGCTAAGAAGCAATAAAGCCCACATGGTGAAGCACACCAGCCGGTGCGATCACGAGGTGCCAAAGGGACCAGGTATAAGGCATCATGCAAATATATATATATGTGTGTGTGTGTGTGTGTGTGTGTGTGTGTGTGTGTATACCATAGTGAATAAAGGGGGAAGTGCAGAGTGGAGACCCGAGGCCCAAATGTCGACCACTGGAGATCCCCTCATAGAGGGGTTTAGGAGAGGAGATGGGTCAGTCAGGGTGCGATGTAGTACCGATGAAGAACACAGCTTTCCCCCAGATCCTGGATGCTTCCTCCCCCCAACTACCATGATCCAAATTCTACCTTGCAGGACTGGATAGGCCAGGGGTTGTACACTGGTGCACATGGAAGTTGGAGGCACAGGGAATCCAGGGTGGACGATACCTTCAGGACCTGGGGTGTAAGGGGCGATGCTGTGAGAGTGGAGGGTGAGTGGGTTGGAAAGGGGGAACTGATTACAAGGATCCACATGTACAAGGAACCGCATGTGACCTACTCCCTGGGAGATGGATGGCAGAGAAGGGGGGGAAGGGAGACTCCAGATATGGCAAGATATGACAAAATAACAATCTATAAATTATCAAGGGCTCATGAGGGAGGAGGGAGCGGGGAGGGAGGGGAAAAGAAAAAAAAAGAGGACCTGATGCAGGGCTTAAGTGGAGAGCAAATGCTTTGAGAGTGATTAGCACAAAGAATGTACAGATGTGCTTCATACAATTGATGTATGTATATGTGTGGGTTGTGATAAGAGTTGTATGAGCCCCTAATAAAATGTTTTTTACAAAAAAGAATTGTGGTGTGTTCTATTTTGTCATACTGTTTTAATGTTCTTACCATTGCTGATTTAGCTGAGTATGGGGATATATACATACAGATTTGCCCCTAAAACAAACTATGAATGATGATGGTAAGTCTTAAGGAATCTTCAGAGCTGCTCGTTTCACTAAAATGTTATTTTGTAACTTCTAGATATGTTTTTATAGAGAAGATGTAACAAACATTTATTATCTTTAGGGTGTCTATTTTACCTGTTAACACATATTACAAGACAATGGGAGTTGGGTGGGTACATACATCCATAACAACTGTAATTGGAGTACTCAACAAAAAGAGTAGGGAAAAGACCACATCTTGTTGTTCCACATTCTGCAATGTTGTCCCCTGCTAAGGAGTTGAAAGATTCCTGGCAAGAGCTTCTCTTAGCAAGCAGACAAACGTGATGTTTCCCTGTCAATTCAGGGAAACTTCTAGTTTTCTTTTTGCCGCATCGTCACGGACTTTTTCACTTGTTGCATGTTTATTTTATTGTATCTACTTTAGAATTATGAAATTTCTCTTGAAAAACTGGCTTGCATTTCTCTAGAATGCATCACTACCGCATAGTGTTTTTCATCTTCCAAAAGACATTCTCACTTTTAATTTTTCTTTATTCCTTATTTATGAGTGCAGAGGATTTGTTTTTGAAACGTTCAACTTACAAGAACATTGTACTTTAACTCTCTTATGAGCTGATATTCTAAGACAGCTGTCTTAAATCTGTAGACAGGGAGGAAAAACAAAACAAATTCTGACCCTTTTAAAGGTAGAAGTAAGTTGTAGTTCCTTTATGTTTTTTCTCTACTTAAGCACTCTCTAAACACTTCTTATAATAAAAAGCAATCTGATGAACTTTAGTAACATTTAACATTTTATTAATTCACATTTAGAAAGTAGTATTTTCTCCCAGAATTATTGTAAATAGAATTACTTTTCCTTCATTATTCATTAACAACCAAACTATTCCTTAATATAATGTTTTATGAACAGTAATAGTAATTCTCAGACATGAGTACTTTTAAAATGTTAAGTTGTGCACTAGTCTGAAACAAGTTGAGAGAAGAATCTGAGCAAAATGAGCACCAAAGACAAAACAAATAATAGTAGAAAACAGATCCATGTGCTTGCTAATAATGGAGACAGCTCTGCAATCACAAAAAGAAAGCCTCAGAAGGTGCAACCTTGACCATTCGAGTGCTTGAGTGTATATTACGTGAACATTCTAAGAGTGGGGTTTTATTACTTTCGAGTAGAAATATCAAATAGGTGATCTGACATAGTATCATCAGCAGGTTTCTTTTATATTAATAGAAAAATGCTAGATCAATTTTACTAAAGAATGATTTCTTAGCCTTTTTCTGTGATCATTCATTTAGGTTGTTATGGGGGCGGGAGGGGGTCAAAAAGAGATGCAAAAGTAAGTTATGGAACACTGAACAAGAGAAAGCGTTTCAAGGAGAGAGAGAAAAAAAGTCATATCCCTTTATTAATGCAACATCCAACATCTGATTAGTGTGATGGTTGGGTTTTGTGTCAACGTGCTTGGACCACAATGCTCAGTGGTTTGACAGTTAAGGCCTAACATAATGTAATCAACTCCATGGTGGGATTTGCTGTAAACAATCAGTTGTAAGAAAATTAGAGTGGAATGCAATCACCTTACTCAGGTCACAGGCCAGTACAACTGAAACAAAGTTTCCTCAGGGCTGTGGCCTACTTTCCACATAAGTAGAAAAGCTTGCTTGCTTTGAGTTGTGCCTGGATCTTGCATTTAACTCATTGACCTCTGGCTCTTTGAGCCAATGGTCTGCCATCTGACCTGTGGACTTTGGATTCATTCTGACCTGCTGCCTAGTCTGTGGTGTTCCTGCAGCTACACACGACAGGAGAAGCCTCCAGCTTACCATTGGACTCATGGACTAGAACCTGCATGGACTGGGACTGTATGAGCCATTTCTTGATATAAATGCGATCCATATTTGTGTGTGTGTGTGTGTGTGTGTGTGTGTGTGGCTTTGCTTCTCTAGAGAACTGAGCCTAAGACAATTATAAATATAAATGCTTTAACATATATGACGGGAAGGCATGGTCTTGAGATTCATATACGCAAAGGCAACAAAACTAGGCAAGTTCACAAGTATTTTTTCACACTACTATCATTTAAAGAAATATTTTGGTCCCAGTGGAAGAATCCTTAAGAATGCTCTTTAATGGATACATTTTTTTAAAGTTTGCATTAGTTTGAAAACTAAGCAATTCTGAAACACTGTTTTTGAAATTGAAGTAGCAAGAGATTGATAGTTAAAAATTGAATACTTCATCTTGATATTTCACTCTACCTTGGCTCAGAAAACAGACAAGTTACCCAAAGAGAGAGTTAAAGCTCAAGGTCTCCAAGTGGGTAGTAAATTGAAGATCCTGCAAAGTATCATGAGACTAAGGAAAAATTAAATATACAGATTTAATTAATGCATTCACATGATTAAGAAGTTAGCATCCAGGTCCCACTGACAAATATTCAAGGAAAGAAGGATTCTGGCCATTCGTGTTCACTAATTGTGTGCTATCCAAATCCAGCCTGGCGGGATTCACACGCACTAGGGCTGTCTTAGAAAACGTCCTCTGGGCTGGCTCTAGGGCTTGCTTTGAACTCCTGCTCATCATTATTTTATGCAGCAGCTTGTCTTTGTGTTGGCGGAGGGGAAGGAAGACACAGGAGGCTCGGGTTCTAAATCAAAGCACTGCTCTGCTGATTGCTAGGGTGGCTTTCAAAGGCAAAGCACGTGGGGATATTAATATCTCTCCTTTCTGTGGACCAGGGGCGGAGTTGTCATTCTTTTTAGAGGGGTTTTGGAATTTTTTTGTGTGTGATGGTGGCTTTTTTGTTTTGTTTTATTCTCAGTAGTAAAAAGAGCATATTTCAATGTATCCTACAGTTATCATTTATCCAAACCCATCTGGGGTTTTGTTTTTGTTTTGGGTAGGGGAGGTGTTACAATTTTATTTATTTATTTATAATCATTTTATTGGGGGCCCTTACAACTCTTGTTACAATCCATATATCAATTGCATCCGACTTAGTTGTACATATATTCCATTGTTCTTTTCTAGACATTTACTTTCTATTGAGCCTTTGAGATCAGCTCCTCTTTTTTTCCCTCCCCCCTCCTCCCACCCCCACCCCTTGTGGCCCCTTGATAGATTGTAGATTGTTAATTATTTTCAAATCTCACACCGACTGCTGTCTCCCTCCGCCTCTGGTTTCCATTGTTCTTCTCCCTGGATGGGGGTGTGTGGTTATGTGCCATTCATTGCAATCGGTTCCCCCTTCCTGCCTCCCTCTCCTCCACTTCCCCCTACCCTTTTGGTATCTCTATTCCCATTCCTGTTCCTGGGTTCCATGTGTTGTGAGTTTTATCTCTTGCCTATACCTATGTGTATGCTCTTGTCAAGTCTAGATTGGGAGACGGCACTGAGGTCGTGATATCAGGGGTGGTGGAAAGGGTGGTGGGGGTGAGGAGGCCTCCAGAAAATAGGTATATTGTGTGCCCCATTAGTGCTGTACTGCAGCCTGATTGACTCACCCCCTCCCTGAGACCCCTCTGTGGGGGGATGTTCCATTTTCCATATATGGGCTTTGGGTGTCCGCTCCAGCTCCCCTCCATTCTCACCAATGCATTTGTGTTTGTTTGCTTACTGTTTCTTGTGAATCTTCTGATGCCCATTGCCCAGTCTCGATGACCCCTCACGATCGCACCGGCTGGTGTGCTTCTTCCATGTGGGCTTGTTGCTTCACTGTTGGATGGCCGCTTGTTTAACTTCAAGGCTTTAAGATCCCAGGCAGCAACAACCATTACCAACCTGACCCCCACCCTGGAAGTGTGTGCTGCAGAGAACGACACTAGCCCTTCTGGTGGGGGAAAGGAACCGATCTACCATACGCAGATGGAAGCAAACCAGGAGGTAAAAAGAGAAAGGGGCAGTCGGCCTGGACTCCATATGGGCACACCAAACCCAGAGGATGAGGTCCCTGCATGGAGCTGCGAAGGCACAGAGAGGACTGTGGGGCTACCAACAGCTCAAGACATGTTGTCCCCTAACTAGAGCATACAGAGACAGGGGACAATAATGGGGACACATGGTGGGGAGACAATGGGGGAATGGAGCACAACAGATCAGCAATTGGAGTAAAGCTGAGCCACAGAGGACCGGAGAAGCCCCAAGAATGGACTTCGGGCTAGGAGCAGCTCCGGATCTCCCTCAGGACCACAGGGGCGGGTCTCATAGGGAACAGCCAACAGACCTGGACCTATGTAGGGTTTTGTTGTTTTTCTTTCTCTCTTTTTTCTTTTTTTCCCTCTCATCTATTTCTCTTTCCTTTTCTTTCTTCAACCATATGTTTTCTTATTGTTCGGACTAGGACATGGATGAATTGCCAAGTTATATGGGTGGGACATGGGAGGGAAGCCCGGGGAGAAGGCCATGGGGCCAATGGCCATAGAAGGTAGAGGGGGAAGAAGGAGGTGGGGAGAAGGGTGTGGTGAGCGGACGGCAGCATGGACAGGGGAACAACTAGGGAAGCGGAACCAGCATCTAGGAGAGGGTAGAGATCCTGTGAGCATTAGAGCAACACCAAGCTAGTGGAGAGGAAGCCCTAAGAGGTGGAAGAAGGGAGAAAGTGATGGCGGGGCAGGAGGAGGCAAAAGGAAACAAGAGGCAAGCTCTAGGAAGCAAAGGCATGGATAGGGGGACTAACAGAGGTGAGCACTTATGCACATACACTAATTCATAACAATAGTGGTAATGGCCTATGTACATATCTATAAGGTGATACATTGAAGCTGAAGACAGGCCTTGGGCCTCAGCTCATAGCTTCCCTCAATACTACAAGAAAACTTGTTCTAACAAATTGGCATTCCGATGCTCACCACCTCCCCCCCCCAACACACACACACAAGATCACTGAAGACAAAATGGGTGCATAATAAGCAGATGTGGTGAAGAGAGAGGATGGTGCCTGGTTATTTAAAAATATAGTGCCTGGTATTTTTTTGTTTTGGGGGTTTGTTTTTTTTTCAAGTTGCTCAGCAATTGAGGATAAAACAAGGTGGGAAATACTTTAAAAGGGCGCGGGAGACTTCAAGAGACTAGGGGGGCACATCCCCAGCTATAAAATGTCTAAGCCCGAATAAATCAGGCTATTGCCTCCAATATTCTCTTTTTTTAATAGTGACCCCAAGTTCCTAAGGGGTTAAATCGATTGCGGAGGTCACAAACTCAGACTAGACTGCTGGATTCCCATTCCCTCCCGGTTAAGGCTGCCCTATGCTGCCTCTAGCGTTGGACTAGGAAAGTACCAGGGGAGGAAGGCGAAGAAAAGAGAGGAAGGAGACAAGTGTTCAGTCAAAATGCTTGAACACTGATCTTGACAAAGGAAGCAGTCGGCCTGTCCCAGGCTTTGAAGCCGCTGGAAAACAGCTGCCGCTGAATTTCGACAGTGCATATTTGCAACCTTCTAAGATTCGTCTACGGGAAAGTGTTGCTCGCTTCCTACTCTTCCTCCGCGCCTGCGCTCTCACGAGTCTGGGGTTGCTTATGTCTATGTCTGTGGGGCTTTTGTCTATGACACAGTCTGGCTTTGGGGTGTCTCAGCCGCTCAGTCCTCTCTGTTTCTCTAGTCTTCTTAAGCTACAAACTCAAGACATATGGACACCTTAGATGAGCAAGAGAGATCGTTAGAGCGCTTATTTTGACCAAAGGCCATTCCTGTGTCTTCCCTCCATGTTTTTATTGGGAGTTAATACATAGATTATTCCACACTTCAATCCCATCAAGCAGTACAACTGCTATCACAATCCGTTTCCAAACATTCTTTTCCTTCCTGGACTCCTTGACATCAGCTCCCTTTTAACCCAACACCCCCGCCACCACCTACCCTCAAGAAAACCCATATTCTACTTGGTACCCATTTCTTATAGGGTTCCCATCCGGCAGAATAAACTCCACGGCAAGGGGGTTGTTGTTATTTGACGATCATTTGTAAACAGGAAGGTATATACTTTATGATTAGGGGACGGGGTAGGGAAGGGGAAAGGGGAGCGGGCGGGGGAGGGGAAGGGGGGGCAAGAGAGGAGCTCTGGTGGTGTGGTCGTTATGCATCGGGCTGCGATCCTCATGGTCAGCAGTTCGAAGCCACAGGAGAAAGATTGGGCCTTCTACTCTTGTAAACAATTAGTCTCGCAAACCCGCAGGGGGGCGCAATGACTGCACGGCTGCGAGTTTGCGGGTGGGGTGTGCAGGGCGGAGTGCATTTGGATCAAGGCGGTGAGTTTAGTGGGGGCTGGGGGGCGGGGGTGTGCAAGGCGCCGTGCATTTGGATCCAGGCTCTAGGTGAGAACAGTCAGCACGCGCCCTGGCCGGGTGGCGCCGGCTGGCACCGGGCCCCGGCTGAGAAGGGGCTGGTGCCGCGGGTGGGCAGAGGCAGTGCGGGAGGGCGGCGCGGCGCGGCGCGGGCGGCGTGAAAGGCGTCTTTGTGTAGCTGTGGGGCGGGTAAGAAGCGGTGCGAGAGGTGAGAGCTAGGCTGGGACCTGGAGGCTAGGGTCTGGGGCGACCCCCCTCCCGGATCCAGAGCCTCTCTGGGACGTGCAGGGTGGCAACCGCCGGGGGTGGGGGCCGGCGGTCTGGTCCTGGGAGAGTCCGGCCAGGGCTGGGGTCCCGCGGTTTGGCAGTCTTGGAGGACGCGGGGAAAGCAGCTGGGAAGCGGCAGAGGGGAAGGGAGCTTCGCTGTCCTCTCCCCTAGGTGGCGGAGACCTCGCTCGGGTTGGCAGGGCACAGCCCGCGGTCAGGCGTCCTCTCCGGAGTCACGGATCGGGAGAGTGGCCCCCGGCGGAACCCCGCCCGCCCGCGGCGCCACCGCCCCCACCTGGGGGAGCGCTCCGGGCGCTGTCCCCCTCCCCTCCCCACGCCCCGGCCCTCCCCTCCCCTCCGCTCTCCCTGCGCCCGGCCGCGTGGCTGCCGGCTTATTTTCCCAGCTGGCAAGCGTCGCGCGGCAGACAAGGGAATGCCTGTGGTGAGTTGTTTATTTTTGTTGAAGTTTGCGGTGGGCCAGGGGTACGTGGGGGGCGACCGGCAGGCAGCAACCGGGACTGTTTTGTTTAGGTCTCCATCCACCTGTGTGGCATAAATCTGCCAGCCCCAGGGCGGGAGGGGGCCAGGGTGACAAACCCCGGCGCTCCAAAGGGCGCCTTTCCGCCACTTGCCAACCTAGGACGGCTCTTGGTTCTCCACTCCCAGTACACACTGCCTCGATGTCCCCCACCGAGGCTGCTTGCACCCACAGCAAATAGTACGGTGACACCAAGGGACCTGGAGTCATTGAAAGTCTTCCCGAGTGCCCCTTCTTGTTCCTGGGGGCCAAGAGATTGAGATTTTTCTGGGCGAGGGTGCTTGGGAAATGGGTGGGAACTTGTCCTGGAGGCTTCTGGAAGAGGGCGTGAAGTTCTAGAGGGGGCTTGGGGTTTCCTCTGCCCTACCGAAGGACACCCCAGAGTGGGGCAGAATGGCCTCAACTTGAGAGGGGAGCTAGCCGGTTGGATCCCTGGAAGCTCAGAGGACAGCTGCGCCGGGCGGATGGGCCGGGCCGTGGGGGTGGGGGGCTGGGGCGCTGATGGCTGCTCTGCCTGCCTAAAAGAAAAGCCTAAATACATTAGAGAGCTGGTAAAGCTTTTAAGGCCTTCTTGGGAATGAGTGGCTGGCTAATGAGAGGTTAATTTTGTTTCGAAGGGAAGGCTGCGCCGGTTTCCTGAGATAAATGGACAGGAAGCGCATTACCTCCGCGCGCTGGCAAGCGGCTCCCAAATGCTTTTTGCACCTGCCACTCGGAGCGGTGCGCGCCGCGGCGCAGCCCGCAGGGGACGCGCGGGCCGGGCGGGTGTCCGCGGGGGCTGAGCCTTCGGCACCGCCGCAGGCCGTCTCCCCAGGGGGACCCAGTGCTCACGCCGGACTCTGATCTCTCACACCCAGGTCTGGTGCCCCCTGGTCCCGCAGAGCCCCCACCAGGAGCGGAAGGATTAAGAATGATGTAAGTACAAACCATAAGCTTGCTGGCCGCTGGGCCTTGGGACTCGGGGCTCTTTCTGCCGGGTTTGCCGACTCGGTGGGCTGGCGGGAGCCTTATTCCCGGGTGGTTTGCACAAATCGAGACGGAGGGTCTGATTCCTGGCTCCTTTGCCACAGGAAATATTAAGCAGATTACTTTTGTGTCCACTGGAACTCGAGGTACACTATCAACAACGATTAAGACATCACGTCTAGGTTCGGGAAAAGAAACCACATCTTGTTGAGAATCCATTAATGATTCTGGCATGTGTTTTAATTTTCCCCGCTGGCACGTTCATACTGTGCCATGCTTTGCTGGGTCCCCTGAAGGTCCTGTTCTGATCTCATCTTTACTTCCTTGACACAAAGAGGAAGGGAGAGAGTGCCAGGTGGATTTGAGTTATAAATGCCATCAACCGCGACTTTTTCCCTAATTAAAAGATGTATACAAGTTGTTGTTTATGCTGCTCCCGCCCCCAATTTTTCTTTGTAAAATCTGAAAATTCCCCTTATTCTTCCAGTATTCAAGTTTAAGGAGCCACAATTCGCCCACCCTGTGGATTTTCTAGAGGATTCTGACCTAACAGTCTGAATTTACTCAGGAGTGTCAACTGACCTAATATTAGTCTTGACACTTGAAAATAGGAACCACCTTGCAGTTAATTGTGAAAATTAGCATTTTCCTCTAGCTGGCTAAACACTTATGCAGCAATAAAAAGTGAATTGTTAGGCTTATAAATCTTGGGCTTGTCAAATTTTACAGCAGAGAAGCAATAAAGCACCTTGGAGGAGACAAAGTTTTTCCTCTCCAGAGCAGTTCCGTTTTAGGGCGCTAGGATTTGTCGTGACTCGAGGGTGCCCTCTGTTGATAAGATGATCTAGAGCACCGATGTTCACAAGGAACAGCATTGGGGGAGCAGGGAGGGAACAGTAAGGTAAAAAGCAGGGGAAACCCCAGGGAAAGTCACAAGCGAGACAGGCTGAATTTATTTATCCTTAACTCTGATGCTAGGTTTTGACTGTGGCTGACTAGGTGATCAGCCTCTTTCATAGAGGTGGAAGTAACTCTTGGATTAAAGAAAAAGAAATTGAGTTTTACACTGTAAGCATAATGCTTTGAAAAACATCATGTTCATATTCTTTTGGAAGAATTTTTAACAATATTTCGGCCGATGTTTATCTCATTGGGTACAGCAGCGGTTCTCAACCTGTAGGTCGCAACCCCTTTGGGGGTTGAATGACCCTTTTACAGGGTCACCCGATTCATAACAGGAGACAGGAGCAAAATTAGTTATGAAGCAGCAATGAAAATAATTTTATGGCTGGGGGTCACCACAACATGAGGAACTGTATTAAAGTGTCACGGCAGTAGGAAGGTTGAGAACAACTGAGGTATAGTAATTGCAAGAAAGTAAATTTTATCTCTGATAGTATTCAGCCCCAAACGAAAAACAAAACTAACCCTCTCCTGTGGAGTAGATTTTAAACTCTTAACTACTCTTAGTCCATACAATCTAAATATCACGTCGGCTGCCACCTCTTTAAAAGTCATTTCTCTAGGCAACGCTAAAGCTATTATTAATTATATTTATATTATAAACTATATGCAAGGTTGGATTATAATCTCAGACACTCAAAGTTATATTTACTACTTGAGTCATCGTTGTATGTAATAAGCAATGCAAAGCTACAGTAAAAATAGACAACCATACTTCATTGTGGTTTTAGTGGTTTAAGCAAGTCACATGTCTAATAAGTAAATGAGTGTGACTGGAGTGTTGTCCCCAATTATCACGGTGCGTTGATTATTAGCATTGTAAAATGTGAAATATTTAATGTGCCCAGGGTTGATACGAAATTCTTCATGAGAGATTCTGAGGAAGGTTGTGTGGGCAGAACTGCAAACAGAGATTTGCATGTAAGTGGATTTAAAATGGCAGCCCTAAGACATGTGGGGGAACAGCAAAGGGCGGATAGTGTGTTAAATTGTTCCTAGCATGGACTCTGTTCTTGAGATTAGATACCACTTCACACCTTCTAACCAAATAGGACCCTTACATCAATCTCAAAACTGCTTTTGCTGTTTCTCCACTTAGCAGGTACTTTCCTGGAAGGCTATTGGGTTCTTTCTTCCTCTTTTGGATCTATCCAATAGCAAAAATAGGAACGGGCTTGCATTTGAATTCATTTGTTAATAGAACTATGGAAATTCGTAAACAAACAAACAAACCATTTAATAACAAATCGTGGCATAATTATTCTACACTGCACAGACTCCCAAATTCATTAATCTAATGATACTGGAACCTGTTAGTTTGCCCACCCTGAGTCCCTCTCCTTCACACATCCCCACCCTGGCCCCGACGATTTCCAAAAAAGAAATGTCCACCGCAAACCCCCCCGCCCATCCCCCCCAAAAAACAAAAACACCCTAGGCTCCTTCAGCTACTACCAAATTCCGCCGGGAGCTCACGGACACGTTCCCAGTTTTGTCCCAGTCCCAACCGATCATCCCCAGTCTTCGGGTGAAATTCTGATTTCCTAAGTGGCTTCGTGCTTGTTTTACAAAATGAAGCTACTGGCTCCGACTGCGGTCCTGCAGAGGCGATTGGCTGCTAGGGACCTGCCACACCGCACTCGGATCAGCTACCGCTGCCATTAAGGAGCTGGAGTTGAGGGTGGAGCGTGAGTAATTAAAAAAAAAAAAACACAAAAAAAAACTAGAAGGGAAGTTGAACTCGATCATATTAACTCAAGAAGTCAATGGCCGGTTCTTCTGCAACGCCTGGAGAGGTTATAGAGCTGCTATCATCAGTTCCCACTGGGTACAATGAAACAATAAATGGCTACAGCGGAGAAGTAGGGGCTCCGGGACCCCGTGCAGCCGACTGAATCCGCAACTCCAATTACACCAAGTAGGCGGGAGGAGGCGTAGGGGCGGGCACTCGCCGGGCGAGTGGCGGGCTTGGCCCGCTGTGCACCCACAGCCAATGGAGCTGCAGTGAGGGGCGTGGCCGAGGGTGAGGGTGATTCTGATTGGTGAGCACAGGAGGGGCGGGGCGGCAGTGCGGGTCCGAGATTGATTGACCGCGGCGGACGGAGAACGCTACGCAGAGACACCCTAGGCGCCGGAGGTGGCTGCTTACTGGGGCTGGGCGCGCCCGCGGTCGGTCCACGCCCGCCCTTTCGCCCGGCTAGCCCACGCTGGCCTGGGCGCCCACGCTGTCGGGGCCGCGCCGGGCACTCGCTCACGGTCTTTGTGTCCTCTCTCCCGCCTCTCTCCCCTTGACTGCCGGGATGCCGCTGCGCCCTGTGGCCGCCGACGACGCCCCGCTCCGCCCGCGGCGCGCTGCTCCTCGCGGCGGTGGCGGCGGTCTGTCTCCGACTCGGGCCTGAAGGAGGAAGAAGAGGAAGCGAGGCGTGCCCCCCGGCCCATGCCGCAGCCACGGCCCTGGACCCGCCACGGCGCCCGCGCCGCCGCCCTCGCCGGAGCCCGCCGGCCCTGCATGGACGGGCATGGGCTGGAGAGCAGCACCTTCCTTCGCCGCCGCCGGGGCTGAGCAGCACCGCCGCCCCCGGCCTTGCCCGCCGCCCCTGGCGCTGCTGCTGCTGCTGCTGCTCAGCCTCGGGCTGCTCCACGCAGGTACGGGGCGCACGGGGTGCGGAGCGCGGGGAGTGCTTTGTTCCCGACCGGCCTCCGGTCCCCCAGCCCTCGCCGGGGCCGAAGGCAGCGTGGCGGACGGGAAAGGCCTCCGGAGCCCTGGCACGCACCTTGGCGGACTCGGGGCCCCGCGCGGGCCGGCGGGCGCGGGTGCGAGGGCCCTTCCCTCCCACCCGCCGTTGGCACGGCCTGTTGATAAATCTGTCCTCCAACAGCTGCTTATCAAAGCTTTAGCGGGCGGGGGCCGCGGAGCCGCGCGCGGGGGACCAACGTTCCGGACGCTCTCTGGCTCTCTGCATTGGTGTTTACTGAAAGGCAGGCGCGGATCAGGTTTCCTTCGCCGCCGCCGCCGCCCTGGAGGAGAGACTGGGAGCCTTGTGCTGCTTCCCTGGAGTTGGAGAGTCGGGGGGGAGAGGGGGGACGGGGGGGGGGGGAGAGCCAGGCGAGGGAATCGCACCAGATGGAAAGATTTTAACCAGGCTTAGAAAAGCGGTGGGTCCATCGTGCAGCAACCAAAACGTGTTTTGAACGGGGCTTGCCTTCGCTTTTGTGAAAGCTGCTTTTAATGCTTCTTTTCAACCTCCCCGGCCAAACCCGCGCCTCGTGGCCGGCCGCGCGTTGTCGGCGCGTGGGAGCGGTGGACAGCTCTGCCGCAGCTCTGGCGGTCGCACCCTGAGTGGTGGCGGCCGCGGGAGATCTCTTCTCGGCGCAGCGAGCCTACACCTGTGTTTCCTCCTCTTTCTCTTTTCCAATTGCTCGCTTGAAATCTAGGATGCTCTCCACCAAGAAGAGTCCCACGTCTTTTCACGAGTTTGCATACGCAGGCTGTTTTTGATGCCAAAACTGAAGGGGAAGACAGACAGACATTTTTTAGTTTGAGAACAACCAGAGCGTTATTAGATACATTTCCCTTCCAGGCCTTTTTACCAGTATGACGGCAGTCACCGTGCGCGGCTAGGCAGAGCCCGGAACTTTAATGCCACCCAAATGTGCCCAGTGGTATTTTCGTTTTTGAGCCATACCAGGTGTGTTAAAACCCACTGAGGTCCCTTAAGTAGTGGGGAAAGAAATGTATGGCATTTAAGGAGGCGGCCTTTTTTCTTTTAAATTTTTAACACTGTCACTTGGGAGAACGGAGACCGCAGGCTTAATACGAAGTGCAATAGCAAGTTTCAGAAGGATGAAGCCCTTTCTTTAATTGGTGACAGCAGAACCTTAGAAAACAATGGCCGTTTGCTGACAAATAGTTAGAAACTGTTTCTTGATGTATCTAGATGTGTCTGGGGAGCTTTGGGGAAGAAACGTGCCTATAACCAAATACCCTATAAAGG
This sequence comes from Tenrec ecaudatus, assembly GCF_050624435.1. Lineage (NCBI taxonomy): Eukaryota > Metazoa > Chordata > Mammalia > Afrosoricida > Tenrecidae > Tenrec > Tenrec ecaudatus. The sequence continues at coordinate 98,539,388 of NC_134531.1, forward strand.
CATTCCTGCCCGGTCATAGGTTTCACAAAATGGAGCTTGGATCGGCATGTGTGCCTCTTGGCTGGTTGGATATTGTTTTTCGTAGTTGCCACAGGCTCCTGTATCAGGGTTGGAATGTAGTCTTGAAGATTTCTTTGCTGGCCCATGAAAGCTTAAGAAATGCTCTTAAAGAGTTAGAAAACTATGTTACCTTAGATCAAGACCTTGGAATTTGAAACTTCACTTGGTATTTTAATATGACCTCACTGAACTCACCACGAGATTCAACCTGAAGTTGCTGTGTTGAGTGATTTCTGTGGACAACTTGTTGGAGTGATTAATCTGGTTGTTGCAAAAGCCTGCTTTTCAGAGATTTCTTTAAAGCCAGGCGCTAATGAAATGCAGGGCTTCTGTCTCCGCAGAGCAGGGAGCCTAGCAGAGTGCTCTTTGCAGATGGGCTACCATATGTTCTGAACCTGGATCCATATCATTAACCTCCACATTCCATATGGCTCCCCATTTCTCTTAATGCATGCTACCATATCTTGTTTCTCTTATTATAAACTGCATATTCACACGTGCTGTCTCGGCATTGAGAAACATCCTTGAATGGTGACACTTTCATGTCTGAATCATTAGTGAGAGCTCCAGACTCACAAATCCTTTAGCACCTTCATTAGCTAGAATGAAAATATTATCACGCTGACCATAGATAACCTGACCCACCAAATAGATATACTTTTGAATTGTGCACTGGGGAAATGAAAAGACTGCCTTTATTTGCCTGCCCCCAACCACGGCCATCCCATTAAAGCAAGCCCTTTCCTTTCCTGAAAGAGGAGATCCAATATGGGGGGAATTCCTCTCTTACTCAGACCCTTCCTGGCCTTCTTGGCTACATCCTTGAAATTGTTTCTGCTCTGCATTGTCTTGGTGGCATTTTGACAGGAGGTTTACTTTGCTGCCTGTAACAGGCAAAGTGTGCATTGTCATTAAAAATTCATGAAGGCTGGATATTTCTGGGTGTATGCTGCAGATTAGTCATCCATCATACAAGAGCCCGTGATGGAGCTGAGACTGCTGGCCCATACAACACTCTCCCGCTCACCCGCCCCTTCCCTTCATCACTGCTAGAAACTGTACCCAAAGCAAAAGAGCCTGAAGAATTCTGTTTCTGGTTGATAAAAGATTTCCCAAAGGATCCTGTGATGAAGAAAAAAAGGAGAAAGAGGGGATGATGAAAGAGCTGGGGTCTGAATTCAGATTCTCCTTCTTTCAGAGCAGGGGCAGCTACATTTCCATGCTGTCCTTACTTTTAGTATTTTATGACTATTTGAAATAATTATCCATAAATGTATGCTAGGGTAGTTTTTATAGACCATAAAAAGAACAAGTAGACACTACAAGCTTAGTGGAAAGTCCATGTGCTGTCATTTATTTCCTTGATTTCTGCTCACTGTGAATCTGTTTTTAAAAGGAAAAATCAATTAGTAACTGTCATTGTTGTGTTCTGCTTGTCAGGAGTTTGGAGTAAATAGGACCTGTGGAGGAAGGATTAGAGGAATTTGATACCCTCTGCCTTGATTTTCCCATCTCGAAAATGGGTTTTTCCTGCCCTTTGGACTTTTCTCTTTTGTTTTCTGAAGTAAAGATAGATTAAATGACTTAAGAGCTTTATAAATGCTGACAAGAGGAACTTTATAAATACTGGAGCTACTTTTGTCAGTTTTGAAATAAGTGAGCATAAACTAAAGTGTTTAAATCGTCTTTTTTGGTCTTTGATATTTATAACATGATGGGTGGGGGTGGTGCTAAGCAGTTATGCCCCTCCAATTCTTTGACCAAGCTGAAGCCAGAAACAGTGATTACCGTTACTTAACTCATACTTAAAAACTGAAATGTTGAAAATATCTTACTAAGTCAATGTCAAGGGCAATTTTAACTCTTGATGAGATGAAGTGCTTAAATCCTGATAATATCAAAAATTTGCTGCACCTCACGTCTTGAATAATTATTCACCACATCTTGTGTATTTAATATTCTACCGATAATGATTTTTTTGTCTCATCTAGAATACAAATTTTAGCTTTGGGGTTGGGGGTGGAGGGATTGCCAAGTCCATCTTAGAACAGGATCGTCATTTCTCAGATAAGAAACCTAAAAAGACCTGAAGAGATTAAGAGTCTGCCAACCTTAGGGACCTATAAGCAATTGTTAAGTAATTCACGTATGTGTAGTTGCTTATCACCATAGAATTTGCAGTTGATGATAAAGATTTCTCTGTTCAGTACTTCCATGGTGCCAACTTGTGGAACAGAATGCTGCACTGATTGGAGCACACAGCTTACCGAATGTTTGGCAATTATTGCACGTGCTTTTGTGCTTTCGGTAGTTACTTTTTTTTTCTTTTGAGACTGGGCTAGTGGCAAAGCATCATTTGGGGAAAAATTTTTTTTTCAAATAGGGCGTCAATACTTTAAAATATTTTTTGTATTTATTTACATCATTACATGTGTTTGACTTGCCAGCTTAGGAAAAAGGTAAGGTTAGAATTACTCTGGAAGATTCTGTGTCTTCTATAGTTCTCTGGTTCTGATTTAGTAGGATTATCTGTTATCTGGTTTAGTAGGATTATCTATTATCTGCATTGTAATTTAATCTAGTAAGTGTCCTTATGATGTGCTAGGGAGCTAGAACCCTGAGGCGACGAGGCTGAAGGTGAAGGGAGAAGTGAATAAGCAGTTCAGTCAAATGAATCACATTTTTTTAAAATAAAGCATTTATACTTCATAGATCCCAAGAGACTGTCAGTTTCCATACAATTGGCTTATAGATCCCTCAGGTAGTTCAGAGGAGCTTATTATCTGGATTGGATTGCTATTTTCTCTATAGCTGTACAGAAATGGTTAACTTTAAGATTTGTCTCCCTTTCCCATGGTGTGGAGGCCTTCAAGCCCAGTGTTGTGCACAGCACTGTTTACGTAGTGCTTTCTAAAGCACATTCTTTGACCTAATGCAGTTGTCAAAGTCTCAAAGATCGTGTCTTTGATTTGGCCTGAGAGCAGAGGACTTTCCCAAAGCCTGTCAATGAACAGCAAATTTGATCAAACACTCCGTGTCCCCCTCTCGTAGCGTTTTAGCCTAAGAACACTGTCCATTCCCAGTGGCCCACTCTTGAAAGTTTTAAGCAAAATGCCTGCAGTTCTCAGCAGCTTAATCTGAAAGAGGCACAGGAGTATAATGGAACTCTATTTCTGAAGGCCTTCTTAAAATAGGGGGCCGTGAAACAGAACAAACTGTTCCCCGGAGGAGCTCGGAGAGTCAGGATGCATCTTAAAATGTTCGGTCTCTTCTTTCCCGTAGGTGACTGCCAACAGCTGGCGCAATGTCGAATCCAGAAATGCACCACAGACTTTGTTGCCCTGACTTCACACCTGAACTCTGCCATTGACGGCTTTGACTCTGAGTTTTGCAAGGCCCTGCGTGCCTATGCAGGCTGCACCCAGCGAACTTCGAAAGCCTGCCGGGGCAACCTGGTGTACCATTCTGCTGTGTTGGGTATCAGTGACCTTATGAGCCAGAGGAACTGTTCCAAGGATGGACCCACATCCTCCACCAACCCCGAAGTGACCCATGACCCTTGTACCTATCACAGCCACGCAGGAGCCAGAGAACACCGGGCAGGGGACCAGAACCCTCCCAGTTACCTTTTCTGTGGCCTGTTCGGAGATCCTCACCTGAGAACTTTCAAGGACCACTTCCAAACATGCAAAGTGGAAGGGGCTTGGCCACTCATAGATAATAATTATCTTTCAGTTCAAGTGACGAATGTGCCCGTGGTCCCTGGGTCCAGTGCCACCGCTACAAATAAGGCAAGAAAGCTTTTTTCTTTCCCCTTTCTCATAACTTTCAAGTGCTTGATCTTCGATATGTTTGAAATATATTGAAAAGGGGCTAGTTTATTTTTTTTTATTTTGAAAAGGGGCTAGTTGCAAAGGAACTTCTCTGTCTTGTGGAAAAACAATCAGCAGGCTGGATGAAAGATTAAATAAAAATTATTTTGTAAGAAATCTTAGGACTTGGGGACAAACGTGTGTCTACATTTAAATAGACCCGAAGAGAAAGATTTAAAAGTACATGATAGAATTAAGCTCCCTAGCAGTAGTCTTGTTTTGGGGGGGTGGGGGGGGGGAGTTGTCATTGCGTAAATGCGTGTTTCTTCTTGAATAAATCCATGTCCTTGTGCATCAGAATGGCTGAAGTGGGTGTTCTGAATAAAGAAAACAGTGACCTATTGGGAGATATAATTTTTGGGGAGTTTGGAGCTTTAGTAAAATGTAATGGCTGCAAGCCAAATTTCCAATGGTGAGCCCGCAATGCTATTTTAGTTACAGATGTTGCCGTTACCGAGGAAGTTAACAATTGGCAATTTCAAACTAGTGATGTGTAATGACACCTCACGCCCCCCCCCAAAAAAAAAATCTCAGCACCCCAGGTTAACAAATTAAATCAGAAACCAAGGGGGAAACTGACAAAATTAAGCATCCCCTTAACTTTTGATGTGTTATTTTTGTTTTATTTTATTTTTGATGTTTGTTTTAAAGAAATGAACACTGTACACAGATACTGTGAGCCTTCATTAAGATACCAGTGTCTTAGTGTACCTAAGCAGACAGATGCAATGAGCTGGTCTCCCACTAGACAGTCAGTTCTAAATTCAGTCATTAGTAAATAACGAAGTCATGAAAGGTTTTTCCACAAACATCTTGGCCCAGGCAAAGCCTGCTCCTTGTCAACCCGAACCACAAGATTGCACAAACCATCTCTTCTTGCTCAATTGCCTTTGTTGGAACTAACATATAATTGTCAAGGACCGAGCTTTTGAATGCCCGTGACTGATTTAGAATCCAGTATACCTTCTTGGCCTTCAGGTTTCTTAGTTGCATATAAATCCATTTACTTGACCTTTTGTAGGGATTACAGCACCCCTGGAGATGTTGGGAGACATGCTAGAGCAGCGGTTCTCAGCCTGTGGGTCGTGACCCCTTTGGGGGTCAAACAACCCTTCCACAGGGGTCTCCTGATTCATATCAGTAGCAAAATTACAGTGATAAAGTAGCAATGGAAATAATGTTATGGTTGGGAGGTCACCACAACATGAAGGAACTGCAGGAAAGGGTCATGGTATTAAGAAGGTTGAGAACCACTGCCCTGGAGGATCACAGATACAAAATTACATGTTACTGCTCTGAACAATGGAGAATGTTATTGCTGTTCCATGCATCAAAGGGGAGCTCTAAATGTTTTCACTTCAACTCCCAGTTTCTGAGTCGAATCCTGAGTTTGTCTTCTGTCCTATTAAATCTTATTTATCAAAATACACTTTTCTTCCCCTAATTTTTATGTGTATGCAAATAGTTCCTCCTATATATGTATCAGAATATATATTTCCTGTGAGCTACACTGTAAGCCAGTTGTGAAGTAAGTTATAAGAAAAGACATGGGCCAAAATCCATCATTTCCAGGAAGTCATGGGGTACATAAAACCTGGGAATAGTCTTTGGGAAAACATAGCACTAGAAATCCAAGAAGATGGTTCCATTGGGAATGGAGAAATCATCGCTGAGTTGTATAAATAACTGAGGATTTGGAGGGGTGGGTAAGCTTCAAGCAAAACTACTGAGATGAAGTGCTCTCTGCATGGGAAAATCCCGGTTCTTTTCACAGCCTAAAGTTTTATTTTCCATGCCTTCCATTCCGACCTCTGTCACTTCTGTTTTTTATTTCACCTTTCGAAATTCTATACTTTTTACTGTTGATGAAGAGAAATATTTAGGCAACAACCAGTACCTTATATGAATTTCAGCATTAGGTAAATGAAGCCATTTATACTGAAGTATTTGATACTCGGTTTCATTTGTGGTTGAATCCAAGATAATGTTTAGCAAAGGAAAAGCACAAAGTTGTCTTCCACCTCTTTCTGGTAAGAGTCGAAAGTTTTACCCATTCCAAAGGAGGTGGGGACAGGATGTCCACTGCCGTAAATACAAGTGGACAGAGAACACGTGGGTTTGCTTGTAAAGGATCTCCCCATTTCTGGAGACCATGCGCTCAACAACAAATTGGTCCATGGACTCGCAGCCTCTTAGTGTTTCTTCTTTTTGTAACATTCTGCAAAGCTCCCAAACATCTGAAAGGCTCTATTGACAGCCTTTCTCCAAGCTTCTAAAACCAAGCTAACGCCCAACATCTTGCAGCGCAATTTCCTTTGGTTTATCGGGACCGAAACTAAAGCCTTTTAAAAAAAATCTTAAGCAAAAACAAAACAAAGCCCCCCAAAAGTGTAATTAAAAATTGAACAATAATAGGCAAAAAGTAAATATAAAATAAGTTCCCGAAAAAGCATGATATTTCCCTCGATAGGATTACTGTGATCCTCTGTAAAATAATTCTTTCAAATGCTGGTTTTTGTGTGCCCCAGGTTTACTGACATCTTTCCAGTTGCCATTCCATCAGCTGACCTCCCGTGTTAGAGTAGACGTGTGTGGCATGGGTTTTCTTCTAGTGGGCGGATCTCACTGAAGTATATTGCCACGCCATTCGTTCAACGTCCTCTGGGTGCACTCAAACTACTAAGCACTTGCATAGCCAGCTGAAGGATAACCGAGCACTGGGCTGCAGACGCTGTATGACCTTTCCGTTGAGCGCTTTTCAGGGACTCAGTGCCCCTGGATGTGAAGACTGACCCCGAATATCGTAGAGGCCACGTGTGTACATGGACCTGTTTATACGAAGATAGTCACACACAATTCATTGTTATGTTTTAAAATACATTCATTTTCCCTGTCTGCAGCTCTGACCTGAAGCACTTAACCCTAGGTGTATCCGTAGGGACACTCCACAGTCTTAGGAATCTAGGCTAAATGGGCCCCGAGTTCTCCCCTTGCCTTCATCACAAAAAGACAAAATTCGGGGAGAAATATAAGCAGTGGAGCTTAAGAGGATAGAGTCATCTCTACCCACCCAAGGACCGGTTTCTTAGGCTAGCCTTTGCCCTTGCCCACATGGCAAGTATTATACTTAAGGCAGATTAGGCCTGCAGTGCTTGCTGATGTCTCATCTCCCTCCCCATCCCGCCCCGCCCTCCTGCCCGTCTCCCTGGGACACAGGGCCTGTGTTCCAGGTAGTCACGGTGTGCACAAGTATGCTCGTGGGTGCCCTTCACCATTCTGTGTGACACTGCCCCTCGGAAGCGGAGGCAGCAACAGTTGGCCACCTTACCAGGTAGGCATGTTTCTAAAAGGGAAGCCAAAGCTGTTCTCAGCTTACCGCCATGGGGGCTGGCACACCTACACACCCCCACTGCAAGCTACATCAGCTCTGGGCCATCTTTCCCACCTGGGACCGTGCAAGGTGTTTATAGGCATACAGACTGAGCCGAGGGGGCAAGCTGCCTGGAACTGGCAAGGTTAGCTACACTGGAAAGAAGAGCTATTTTTATTTGGGAGGAGGGCTTGCACTATCTAGGCTCCGGAAAGGTCCTGTCCCTAGCTCTCCCGAATGAGCACTCTGAGATATGTTCTTGCATGTTCTGGTTGCTGACCCTCTCTCAGCTGTGGGCCACCAGCTCTCTGCAATCCTCTGGGAGTAACGCTGTCAAAGCTAGCTGGTAAGCTTACCCATCGAGCGTATTGTGCATGCTAATAGATATGCTTTTGAACTGCTTGTTATTATCCCCCAATTTGCTACTTTTCTTAGGAACTATTGGGGGTAAAAATTCACTGCTTGATGATAGTCGAGATAGAGAAAGAGTTTTTGCTCCTTGTCTCTTTAAACGATAACAAGAGGGCTGTTGTGTGTGAGGTACAACACCATTTGCTTGCTCCTTGAGCGTGAGTTGGGTCCGTGTGCCTTTCTAAGGCCCTTTAGCACGTTGTGACTGTTTCACAGCAGCAAGTAGACCTGTAAACCCATGTTCTGGATCCTTCTCTGTTGGTTACAAAATCAGGGCCAGATGTGCCTGCATTGCAAAGGCTTGTCAACTGTCATTTTTAGCATATCTCTGGATCAAGATTTGGAAATCTGTCCTCTTTTAACCCCAGACCTAATTTTTTTGCAGCCAAGTTTTTGCAACTCATTATATTTGGTATCTTTATGCAGACTGTTAGATGCGAATTGCATGGTGATGATCATTCTTACTTTTTATAGCCTGAGGAAGAGAATCCTCCTCTCTGCCCCCCTCCGCCCACTCGATCCCACCCCCATTGGTGGAATGGTGTTTTGAGTAGATCAAAACCACTTAAAAACAACTCCTTTTTTTGTGATTTCAGTGAAAGTTTGCAGATCGTTTTGGTTTCCCAGGTAGCAGTTCATTCACATTCTGTGGCATCGATTGCATCCCCACAATGTACCAGAGCTCTTCCCCTTCTCCCCTGCGCTTGCCACCTCCGTGAGCCCTTACCTGTGCCTTTCCTGCCTCCGCAGCTCCGTACCTAGGTCAGTGTGGCCCTTTTCAGCTCCTGGTTGGTTGTCCTAAGGTGTGAATGCTTCCTTATTATTGACCCTGTAGTCCTATCTATTATTTGGCTGAATTAATAGGAGGTGAGTTATTGGGGGTGAGTTCAGTTCCAGGCCCAAAGAGGGACCAAGAGCCAAAGTCCTGGGGTACGCTGCCCTTGTATGTACAATGTTGTTACAGAGGGGGACATATGATATTTTCTTTATAGTATGTATGCTTTCCTTTCCAACGTATTCCTTTCTATTGTCCACATGTATTGGAGTACTTTATACTAACAGTCTTTTCATGCTCCACACTGAAGAGACATAGGTATGGTTTAGAAATTGTCCAAAGCTTGTTTGTGTCTTTGGAGTGTCTCCATCCCTACATTTTAAATCTTCCTGCCTGTGCTCTCCCTCGTGCAAGTCGTTTGGGAGGAGTAAAGGCCTTCAAAACCTCCATCTGTAAATGAAATTAGCCCACACCTGCCCCAGCCAGGCAGGACCACGCTGCTGCGGTGGCCTCTGTTGCCTTAAACAAATCCACACTCCTCCATAGTTCAAACCAGAGGCAAGCGGCCAAGTCTGATCCACAGCTGAGAGTTAGAACTTGTTTTTCTGTCACCTTTCCAAGCATGCCTCTCCCTCTGGTAAAGTTTCATTGCCTCACATTTTGAGGGAAAGGCGCATGAGGAAAGAAACATCAGGTGGTTAGCGCTGGTTTTTTCTTTTTTGGGGGTTGTTGGCTTCACTTAATGCTAACCAAGTAGTTTCTGCCTGTGCGGAATGTGGTCTGTGAGAAGCATCGCCTACAGTGCTGAACAATGAGAAATGCTTTCCTTGCCCATTTTGTCGGTGTTTGTTTTGACTGCAGCAGAACTTGCTCTCCCACTGTTGCGAATTCTGTGTTGTGGGTGGGTTAACTTGAGGACGCGACCCTGCGCTGCTTCTCAGTCAGCGATAACCCGCAGAATGACTAAGACACAGCTATGGCGGCGCGTGTAATCGGACCACCGGGCAGTAAAAACCGCGGTGCTGTTGGCTCTAGGAAGAACTTCAGGTGGAACTGGTTCTGCAAAGAGAGGAGCTCTTTATGCTCTAGTTAGCTAGTTATTTTAAGACTCGATGCCAAAAGAAGGGTTAGCTAATTCTGGTGAGGTGCTTTCATGTTGGAACACATTAATATATACTGTGACTAGAACTGATCTGATGGCTTTTGGGCACTAACCTCCCTTTCTGCTCTGCATGCGCTCCTGAAATGGAGTGAGGGCTTAATCTTGCCATGTCAAGAAGCGTGTGTGCATTTGTACATGTATGGGCCTCTGTGGTGTTGGCAGAGCCCCTCTCTGTTCAGGGATTGCTTTGTAGCACTCCAGCCAGCTTGCTCTCCGGAATGCATGCTCACCACGTGTGGCTGTCGTGTTCGTGAGTTTCTAAGAGCCTTTTATTACTTTATGATCATATTTTATTCTTTTTAAAGCTGCGACCACTTGAAACTGAACCTGCAGTGACAGTGTGTGAGTGAGGGTACGGTGAATACCTTCAAGCCCTTGTACTTTTGCCCCCTCCCAAAGCTGAAAAGTGATTTCTAATCCCCTTCACTGGGGAACAGCTGTGCTGAGCTTTGGCCCGGAGCATTTGTCCAAGGTCGCCTGGAGGCAGGCTCTGTGGCCCTCAGCCTGAAGTCCCCACCAGAGGGTGGGGTGGGGGTGGGGATGCCTCGCTAAGACTTGCTAGGGCGGATTCCTGTCCCTAGAGTTACTGCCGCTGGTCCTGGCTCTTGCCTTTCAAAATAGTTTTAGCCTCTGGCCTGAAGCATAGTGGCAGCCTAGGCCTGTAGTACTGTCCACACATGCCTCTGTTCACATCTAGAATCCCAGTGCATTCCTCCTCGTGGGGCAACAAACAAACTAACCAGGGGCCGAGATGTTCCCTCCCGAGTGTGTGGAGCGGCTGAGACAGACACGGTGTGGCCTGCCCACTGCTTCTCCTCAAGCTCAGCTTTGCTGTGCACCACCAAAGGAAGCTGGCCCAGTGCCCGCCTGCTGAGCCTGTTTGTGCTTCCGGCCTTCTTAGTCTAAGTGTATAGGAGTTGTTCTTGGGAAGCTTGTGTTTCTGTGCCTGCCCTTGTCTGTGTCAGCCCTGGGTCTACTTTCCCTTTCACTCTCCAGGCCCTGCCCAGCCAGGGAGCTTCATGCTTCTTCCCTGGACCACCGAACGGAGCCGCCCTAAGCTGTGGCTGTCCTTCTCCTGCTGGTTGGGTTTCTCCTATCTCCTCCTGCTGCCAGCTTCCTCTCCAGTAGCCCAGGCAGCCCTTGCCCCTGCGTGCATTCCCCAGGGCAACATTGAACAACAAATCTGATCCAGTCCCCCATCGTGCAACTCCTAGTACAGTGCTTGATGGAAAGGACCCCAAGGTGATGGTGACGCTTGTTGTCTTGAGTCCTGTGTGCAGAGTAGAACTGTATTTCCAGAAGGTTTGCTAAGCCTGTGACCTTTCAGAAACCGCTCCCCAGACTTGTGTTCCCAGGCACTTGTGGGTGGGTTTGCGGCTGGTAGCCCAGCATTGAATCACTGTGCACCCAGGAAGTCCAACACGAGGATAGAGGAATCTGCTTTGATCTCTTTGGAAGACAGTAGTGTAACGTGTTAGTCTCCTTCTGGCGGTGACAAGAGTCGAGAGTAAACTTTTTCATGAACTGCCGTCCTCTTAACCATGTGTGCTGCCTTAATACCTTGTCTTGGCCCAAGGAAATGATTTAACAAAACTTACTCCGTTGGTCTTGAGCTCGGCACTCCTGTAGGTAGATATTTACAATATAGGCTGAATAAGGATAGTAAACTGACATTCCAGTTCATTGAGCTCACAGCTTCTGGCAGAATTTTTCTCCTGTTTTTTGAGGGTTTGTTTGTTTGTTGTAGATTATCAATGGCATCCACTACTTACCTATCAATTTGTCATATTGTAGTGACCTGGCCATTGCTATGATCAAATAATTCCCAACTGAACTTCTTACATATATATAGAAACACCCTCTTGTGTTTGGCATGAAATTGTTTTAGTTATTCTACATGAATATGCTTTTTCTTTCCCAAAAGGAGGAACACCACGTATTGTTCCCAACCTTGTGTAACACAGCAATGGGGTTGCCTCCCTGGGGGCCTGCATGGAGTAGCTCTGTCCCCCAACGTGCTTCCTGGTAACCCTCAAAAAGTAGGGGGTGAGGTGGGGCCAGGCAAGAGGCTTGCAGGAAATTGCCTACAGGAGCCAGTGGTAATGATTACACAATTCATTTTGATATATTTGACCATTGATTTGTATGATATGTTAATGCTATCTCAATAAAACGGTTTTTTAAAGGCTGTAATAAAGTTGGAAAAGCAAAGAAAGATGAAAAATGGGCAAAACTACCTACAGATGGAATCAAATACTATAGTACATATATTTCTACAGCTTGCTTTTGATCTTTCAGCATATTTTTGAGACTTGTCTATATTGATATGTGTACTTTTTGTTTCTGTAGAATAGTTCATTGTGTGACTTGTACCAAAACTCACTTTTTGCCAATTTGTATTGTTACTCACTACGATCTTACCTATTCGAGTTTTCACACTGCTCGTGTAAGTGGTGCTGCAATGTGTGTGTGCACACATGTGTATCTGTGTGTGCATGCATACAGTAAACACTGGGCTTAGAGATGGGAGCGAGCATCTTTTTCACCCTTTATTTTCTCTTGTTGGAATGTTATGGTCACTTGTAAAGGACTGATGTAGAAAAAGTGGGAGGGCTTTCAAAGATTCATTTAACACCACCTCTAATTTTTAATTCCATTTTCCCACCAACGTTTTGAAGCCCCTTTGCCACCTGTAAGGATCCCTGGTGGCACTGTGGGCACGGCCACTGGACCTCTAACTGAACAGTCAGTGTTTCTAGCCCACGAGCACACTCCGTGGCAGAGGAAGATGAGACTGTGAGCGCCTCAGGATTCCCAGTGGTTCAGATCCTAAATGCAGCCCTACCTAGGGTCTTCAGGAGTCAGAGTCAACCTGATGGCAGCTGCTTTGGTTTGGTTTGGTTTGGTTTGGTTTGGTGACTTATGCCACGTCTGTGTAAGACTAAAAATGTCCTGAGCACAGTGCTCGCTTATTCTTACACAGTCTCTTGTTGTTTATTTGTTTACCTTATAATTGTACCCAGTCGAGGTGATAAAATAGACATACGAAGCTAGCTATACGAAGTAAAAGTCATTTTGGCTTCCTTGAGGCAAGAGGAAGTTTAACCAGGTATTTATAAACATCCTTTGTGTTCCAGCCAGATTTCTGTGGCTAGTTCAGTTTAGTTTTGCTGACCCTTCTTAAGCTGAACGATGAGGCCCTTGATCAATCAGTCCAGTTCTGGCATTGAAGAATTCCAGTAAGGTCCTGCACTTGCAGTGCCAAGTGGTCTGATTAAACACCGGTAAATGTTTCTTCCAAACTGCGATAAGCACAAATAGTTAAGTGCACCACCTTCGGGGAATTCTCTTCTAAAAATCCTATGCTCAGCAATTTGCAAGACCTCTGTGCCTTGGGAAGATCTCTCTCTGTCTCTAGATGAGGCTGTGCTGAAGTTTCCCTCTGTTGTGCTCGTTGCTAACGTTTAATGTACTGTATTCTCTCTCTCTCTCTCTCTCTCTCTCTCTCTCTCCCTCTCCCTCTCCCTCTCCCTCTCCCTCTCCCTCTCCCTCTCCCTCTCCCTCTCCCTCTCCCTCTCCCTCTCCCTCTCCCTCTCCCTCTCCGTCTCTGTCTCAAAAAGGCGAGCGGGGTAGATGCCTCTTGGTTTTGCTTTCTCCACAAACCTAAAGTCCTTGTTGTACAAAGGTTGATTTGTAACTGCTCTCTCTCTCTTGCTAAGAGATCTGATGGGTGGTAAAGCTCACAGGGAGTGAAACATTAAAAATGAATGAGGGGAACTAGAGCAGTTGGCTGAGGGGGGCGGGTAGGCAGAGAGGGGCTGGCTGGAGGAGGTTTAACAAAGGCATTGATGTTTTAAATGCACAGAAATGCCATCCATCAATAATGAATGGTGTGGCATAGAGCAAACGTGCCAAATTGAGTTATTGCAGCATATGGATCAGTTTATGGGGGGCGGGGGGGCGCTAGGGGGTGGGAAGGAGCAGCTGAGCTGGTGTTTAAAGTGTGCTGTTTGAGAGCTTTTGAATCCAGTTCTGGATATACTGCTCTCTGAGAGCTGCTTGGAAATCAGAAGAGTGGAATTTCCAAAAACTCCAATTAAATTTTGAATGTTGATACATTATAATTTTTTTTAACCTGAGTAGGAATGGATACACTCTGCATTTCCCAGGAGGGAAAGTAAGTTTCTGGCCTTCAGTGTGCCTATTTTTTTTTTTTAACCACTCACATTGCGCCTGTTGCCCTGCAGGATTGGTAGTCACATGAAGCTGTCCCGCAGGCAGTGCTCCTGGCTCTCTGTTGAAGCTTGTTCGGTCCATACTGAAACTGCCCAGGACCAAGCAGGAACCCAGCTCGTGCTGTGGCCCCGGTTCTTCTCCCTCCGCAGTTGCATTCAAAGGATAATGCTGTTCCTGTGTTCTGTGGGAGATAAGCTTGTCCAGCGGGAAACGGGGGAGACACATACTGATAGCAGCCTTGCAGAGACAAACCGCCCCTAGGAAATTGGGGAGACAGGCAGAATCTGTTAGGGAAATTGGAATCTCTTGTTGGTGTGCGCTTGCGGGTGCGCGTCAAGCTTTTTGGGTTAGCTTGGCTGCTGCGGATGCGCGGGAGTTGCTGCCGAATGCCACAGGTGGAGCCGCGGACAGTTAGTGTGAGGGGCTGCAAACGGCTCCAGTTCCTGCATTGGAATTGGTGCGTTCAATGAACAAAACAGATGCTTGGGGAAGACACGTGGAACCATTCGACTTACTTCCTATTGGCTTTTGTTTGTGTATTTGAAATGAACTTGTTTGTCACTAAAGTTCATTTTCATGTGACTTTTCCTTTTTTTTGAAGTGAAACACTGTTTCGGTTTGGAGGGGTGTTTCCCTTTGGCTTTTAAAGGAAACCGCTGTATGTCTTCCATTTGGCTTCCTACTGACTCGTGCTTGCCTCCTTGGACATTTGTTTTGAATTGGATAGCTCAGCTTGGTTGTCCTTTTCCAAACTAATTTCTCTTTGTTTTGCTTAATGTGAACAAAAATGTGTTTGGCTCTCGCAAATAATGCCAAGTTGGTTTAAATGTGAGGTTTGTTAGTCTCACAGGACAAATGACGTAGCCGCTGGAGAAGATGATGTACACTCGTTTGAGCGTGAGTGTTAGAGTCTATAATGAGGATCGTGATTGTGTGAAGAGTTTATTGCTGACTCTTCTTTTAGCCATCTCAATTATTAAGTTCCCACTCTTTTGGGGGCAGAATTTCCAGGGCAGGGGAGGAGGGGCAGTCTTTTTATCACCACTGCAAAATCCAGACTGGTCTTACCAGACTGGTCTTACGGAGCCCTTGTCTGACTGACCTGAACCAAAAAGCCCAACCCAAACCCGCTGCCATCAACCCCTGCTGACTCCTAGCAGCCCAGTAGCACTGGCGTTTCCACTAGGGGCAGACTGCTACAGCTCTCCCCTTCGGACCTGCTGGCGGGTTCACCCCAGGTGCTCAACCACTGCGCCTGCCACCAGGACTCCTTTCAACTGACTTTAGAGCCACCAAATAAATCTACTTTATAGTCCCATTAGATGCCCAGCCCCAAACCCCATTCACTCTGGAAGGCCTTTGGTTGGATGCACAGCGCACCCCCCTGAAACCATCTCTGCCGCACCTCCTTTGGGTTGTTAGGAAGGTGTTGAAACGGGAGAAGGCTGGTAGTGAAATTAAATTGTGGCTCAGGGTAATTAAGGAGGGAGAAACCCCAGCATTTTCATAGAACATTGTCTGGCCTTGGTTGCAGCTGCAAACAACGGATATGAGTTTAACCAGTTGCTACAGTGCAGCTGGTTCAGATCTGGCTTTATAACTGGCTGAAATAAAATGAAATGGCTGGAAAATTCCAGTCAAGTAACACCAGTGGGAACATGTGGAATTAAATACTGTGAGCAAATGCTGGCCGAGTTGGGCAAAAAAGAAAAAATCAGACATAAACTTGAGGGTGGTGGGGAGGGCCGGTGGGGGCAGGGCCCGATAACAAGGGTCTATTGTTGGGATTAGTGCCCTGCAGGAGGTGGAAGGCAAGGCGGCCTCCTTGCAGAGCAGTGTTTGGCCTGCCTACCTTCCTCCTCAACAAATCCACCTCCTGATAATTTCTATTTATTTTTTTCCTTCAAGAAAGAAGAAATAAAGAAGCTGTTACCTCAGTTACTGACAGTAACACAATCCTTAAAATGTAGTCCTTTTTTCCTTAGGGCAGTTTCCCCACCAAGTGTGATACAGAAATCTCTTTGTGCTTGCCTACCTCCGCCACCTGAGTGGGACAGAGAAGGCGGGTGTGGGTGAGGGACAGGCGGTGGCTGTCTCTGTTTGGTAACTGCTATGGTCAAAGGGTTCTGGGGTGGGGGTGGGGGGGTGCGAACGGGGCCACTGGAGGCTTTTGTCCGACTGTTTTTTCCTGATGGAATGTCTGTTTGTTAATGTGGAGAGTTGAGAGTCAGCTGTGAGCACATTTCTGTGCAGGTGAAGGGCCCCGGTGCAGTTTGAGGAAAATACTCTGTTACCGGGGTAGGGTATTGTATTTCCTGCCCGGGCTTGGGAGCCATATTTGCCGAGTGATTTCCCTGTCACTGGGATTAGCCAGTGATTTGAAACATTTCATTCAGGGACTTAGAGAAATCTTTCTGGAGGCACATGGTTGGGGCCTGTTGCAGGGATGCTACGTCTTCAACTCTCTGCTACTCTTTGCAGTGTTTATATTTCATAAATTTGTCATGACTGGGATGAAATTAGAAATCGAAATTCTGGAAGCTAGAGGATTATTTAGGCTCTGTCAAGTTTAGGCATCATTTAGAAAAGGTCGCTCTCCCTCCGCACTCCTAGCCAGTCTTCAGAACTAGGCTACAGATCTTCCCACATTTGGAAATAGACAGGACAGTTGCCTTAGCATTGATCCTGACTCGTGGTGATGCCCCCTGGGTCTCAGCGTAGAACTCCAGAGAGTCTTTCGGTGGCTGCTCTTCCAAAAGTAGATTGTCAGACCTTACTGTGGAGGCACACCTGGGTGGATTTGAACTGGCAATCTTCTGGTTACCAACCAAGTGCATTAACCCAGTTGTAGATGTTCTTATTTGTTGCTGTCGAATCGATTCCAGCTAACAGTGTGGTGGCATGTGAACTGCCCCGCCATGTCGGTTCTGTTTGAGGCTTTGATCGCCAACATTTGGGGTGTTCCCCGCCCTATGGAGCCACAGCATGTGTTTGAACTCCCAAAGCTTCAGTTAGTTGCATTGTGCTTCACCGGTGCACCACTGGTCTTCTCAACCCAAGAAGTACTCTACATGGGCGGGGATACCATATTCATGAGGGAAGCGGAAGCAAAGGATCGTGTGTGGCCATTGTCTTAAGCCATTCAAGTGTGAAATGCAAGAGCACTCTGATGACAGAACCGTGTTGCTTCTATTTTTCTCCCGTCGCATTCAACTTGTGCCCCTGTTCCTTCCTGCAGATCACTATCATCTTCAAAGCCCACCAAGAGTGCACAGAGCAGAAGGTGTACCAAGCCGTGACAGACGACCTGCCGGCTGCCTTTGTGGATGGCACCACCAGTGGTGGAGACGGTGATACCAAGAGCCTGCGCATCGTGGAGAGGGAGAGCGGCCACCACGTGGAGATGCACGCCCGCTACATAGGAACCACGGTGTTTGTGCGACAGCTGGGTCGCTACCTGACCCTTGCCATCCGGATGCCCGAGGACCTGGCCATGACCTATGAGGAAAGCCAGGACCTGCAGCTGTGTGTCAACGGCTGCCCCCTGAGTGAACGCATCGACGACGGGCAGGGCCAGGTGTCTGCCATCCTGGGGCACACTCTGCCGCATACCGCCCTGGCACAGACCTGGCCTGGCTACACACTGGAGACTGCCAACACGCAGTGCCATGAGAAGATGCCAGTGAAGGACATCTATTTCCAGTCCTGTGTCTTCGACCTGCTCACCACGGGCGATGCCAACTTCACCGCCGCAGCCCACAGTGCCTTGGAAGATGTGGCGGCCCTGCACCCTAGAAGGGAACGCTGGCACATCTTCCCAAGCAGTGGCAACGGGGCGCCCCGGGGAGGCAGGGACTTGTCCATCAGTCTCGGACTCACATGCTTGTTCCTCGTTGTGTTTTTGTAGGGATTGTCTACCTGGTTTTTTTTGTTGTTGTCGTTGTTGTTGTCTATAACAGAATTTTAAGATATATATTGTCATAATATATTGAGTAAAAGATAAGAGTATATCTGTATATACCATGTATATGACAGGCTGTTTGTCCTGGGACACCCACCAGATTGTACATACTGTGTTTGACTGTTTTCACTTATGTTGGATGTGTAGTGGTTTTTGATTGTATCGATTTTTGTTTTGCAGTTTTGTGAAATATTTTATAATGTCCCTGCATAGGGACCTGTTAGAAAGCACTTTATTTTTTATATATTAAATATTTATGTGTGTACCTGGTTAGTATGTATAGTGCATATACACAGACACCATCCACAGCATTTCCACTGAAGATGACCAGACACGTTATTCATGGCTGATCTTGGATGTTCCCCTCTGCCCATCCCCATTGCTACTGATGTTGCCAGCGTGGGCAGTGTTCACTTGCTGCCTTCTGGTGAAGCTGCCTCGTTCCTTTGGACAATGGGATCCTTACCTCCTCTTCTTCCCTGTCTCTTTGGAAGGAGAGCACGGAAAACTCCCCTGCCTCTCCCAGGTGCTTTGACTCTGCTCTTCACTAATCTGTAAGCAGCCCACTTACTCTGTTTAATCAGAGAGTGGAGGGGAGTGTATTACAGTTCGTATTGATCAAGATGGTTTTCTATGAGCACTTACCATGTATGAGGTTGGATCATAAGGAAGTGCCGTTTTTGTAGGTCAAAAGGGTCGCGTGATGGCAATTTCATATATAAATGCCAAGCATTATGCTGGACCCCAGGGGCTCCCAGACCTTTGCTCATTCCACACCCCTGCTTAAATTGTAGATTACCCCTCTTGAAATTCCATCCTGCATTTTGGAAACATGGCATTGAGGGATAATTCTGACTCACTCTCTGTCTGATTTGTACAAACCCCTGTTCTTAACCTCTTTCTTTGGGTTGTCACACCACCTCGAGTTTCCCAGCCGAGGTAACGGTCCCCAACCACACTTTAGGAATCCACGGACTAGGGTTACTTGAAGTCTCTAATGTAGGGGTTCTTCACTCTTGCACAACATGCTCTCCGCCACACTTGTATCTAGACCAGTGGGTCTCAAACTTCCTAAAGCCACGACCCTTTAATACAGTTTCTCATGTGGTGGTGACCTAGTGACCCCCCCCACCATAAAATTATTTTTGTTGCTATTTCATAACTGTAATTTCATAATCTTCCTACTGTTATGAATGGGGCGACCCCCGCAAAAGGATCATTCGGCCCCAGAGGGATCACGACCCACAGGTTGAAAACTGCTGACCTAGCCACATAATGAGACGCATTGTCCATAATGACAGAAGCTTCCCAGGCCTGACTCAGTGCTGGCCACTCAAACATTCTCCTCCACTGAGCCATGTTGCTTCCCAGGTGATCTTGCTTAACGAGATGTTCTCCCTCTGAACACCTGCTTATTGAGTTGCCCACAGAACTGGGTGAAATCCTGTAAAGTAAAATGATTTCGCCTTGCCTCACCCACTGCGGTGGGAAAACACCACAAAGGGCAGGAACACTTATTGGGAAAGTTAAGAAAAGCAAGGCTATGCTGTTATATGGCAATGGCTCCAGGAAGAAGTGATAAACTACCTTAATGACCCAAGTTTCCAAAAGAAAAAATTAAGTTCATTTTAAATGCCATCGCAATTACTGCCAGGGTTGTATGCAGTGCTAACTGGCCGGGCAGTTTCTCCGTGCCGTGGCCTGTTGGTTTGTGGCACTAGTGTCTGATTGCCCTAACAAGGGCGATAAGCATCCATGTGCTTAACTAGTGAATCATGCCACATTGTTACCACGTGAGACTCTGTAGGTAGGTATGGCTGGTGTCTCCAACCCCACAGCACCGGGGGGTACCCAGTAAGCAAGTAGTGAACAGTTACTACTTTTTAGACCCACATGTAGTTGTTCTGTACAGTGTAGTAAGTGGGCCCCGCTTGCCTTTCTTAGCAAGGGAAGTGTGAATCTGCTCTTGTAATGGGTCGCTGTGAATGAGAATCAACTTGATGGCCATGAGTTTTTTGGGGGGGGTTGGGGGGTGCTTTATTGGGCAATCTGCCCCTGATTGGCACTGCCAATGACCCCAAAACTGGAAGGAGAAAATTCCATTTTTTAAAAAGTTTTATTGGCACTTCTACATAGCATATTTTAACAGTGTTATTGGCACGTCTTCCATATAACCTAAAATTCAGTAGTTTGATCATATCAAGAAGAGTTCTATAAGCATCACCACAATCAATTTTAGAAGATTTTCTTCTTCCTCAGACTCACTGTTATTCGTGTAACTCTTATTTTGAGAATACCATTTTCTCCGTGAATCAGCCCTGGGTGGAGTTGCAGATTGAAGCTGCTGGTGGGGGAGTAATCGGGGCCGTCTGAGAGAATGAGGAAGGCAGCAGCATCCTGCTTCTTACTCTCCGAAGAGGAGAACTCCACTCCAGAGAGGGGGAACGTAAACGTGTTGCTACCCTTGTGTAGAAGGTGGACTAGGGACCCACCTATGGGCAGCTCTGCACTGTGGCTGCATTTGTCCCCCTCTGGAGGCGTGGGCCAGATGCAGAAATGACTGCTCCCTAGAACTTGTTTTGTGAGTAAATAATGAAAGAAAATTTTCTAGGAGGACACATCTAACCACTATTTTTGTGCAAATAGCCTAAAAAATGAGTTAAAAACAATAGAAATAGCTTCTGGTTCTTAGTTTGTGTACAATGAATGTCCCTTTATGCATTTCGAGAGAAAAGAACCCACTAATAATCAGGGAAAGGAAATGGAATGGTTTCACCATGTTGTTCCATCGGGAAGGATGCTTAGAAGCATTTTCCCTATGTCATCAGTGTCCTTGTACGACAATTCCAGACCCCACAGGTAACTGTTTCAGAAAAAGAAGTGGTTTCCCTAGAGACGGCTGGCTTATTTCCTGGGATGGTAGAGAAAACACTACGTGCACATGTCGGGTCGTAAATCCTTCGTAGCCAGAAGAGTTCAGGGGTCACTTTAACACATGGATAGGCTTTAGCTGTTCAGAAGTTACTGGGGGGTGGGGGGTGGGGGTGCTTAAAACTTTTGGGGGGGAAACACTAGTTTTGACAGATGTTCCACATAACTTTAAAAGACTCAAATATTTTTCATTTTCTCTTTGTTAGGCTTGGAACTTCTCCCCTATAGCGTGTCGAGTCTTTCTAAAGAAACCTTTAGATGTGGCTCGTAGGTGTATGAAAAAGTATCTGTAAAACAGTGAGTGTGCAGTGTGTAAATACTTTAAATTATTATGCTAGCAAAATAAAAGTTACATACCATGCTGTGGAATGTTTGTTCTGTGATTATAGTGACATCTGCTGGAATAGCTCAGAAAGGCAGGTGCAGAAGAGCTGGAGTGGGTGGGTGGGTGGGTGGCCGCAAACTCCCTTACAGTAAGGACTCTAAGTTATCCTACCTGAGACCACACAAACTCTGTTGTCTACTGAACAACATCACGGCTTGCAGCTTCCCCTTTTCAAACAGTTGTGGGACTAGGTTGATGGTATTCCCGAAGGTCCCTCTTAAGTACTGGTTTTGGCCCCTTCGGACAAGCAACCTGCCCTTCAGTTTTGTTTTTGTTTAACTGAGCATGGACTGCAGACAAGATCTCAGGAGCAGACTTCTCGGGTCTTGGAAAGTTTTGTAAATTCCCCTCTTCTTGGGTGTTCTAGAGAGAGATCACGAGATCACAAGTTGGTCTTTGTTCAGGAAACATGCCAAAGGGTAGACATGTTTGGAAAAGACTTAACCCAAACTGAAGGCACAGGAAAGCCCTGTTCTGTTACTGGTAAAATACTAAATGGAGCAAGTTCTGATGGGACGCAACACAAACACAGCCACTTGCTGAATAGAAAGCTGAACCACTGCACTGCGTGATTGTGTGTCGCAGCTCGGAACAAGGGAAGGAAAGGCAAGTCCGCTGCTGGACCACGAGAGAGGGTGCCAGGGGTGGAGTCTGAGAACTGGTGCATGCGCCTGTGCGAAAGGAGCACAACTTAATACATCCACGTCACAATACTGTCTGCTTAAGATCCAAAACGCTTCTTCCACCCAATTTATCTCTCGACCTCCAGCCGTACAGAGACTGAAACTTGAGTCACTTCTGAAACCTAAGGAAAGGGGAGGTCTTTGTTTGCTTAAGCAGAAAACGTGACTTGAACAGACCCAAGAATTCGGTTGGGTAGAGATTGCTCATTTTTCAAAATGCGCTTACCGTAGCACAGCATTGTCAGCTTTCTGTTGCCTGGAACCTGCCAGACTGACAGACAGTTTTCACCCTGGGTGGCACCAGTGGTTAGGCTGCTGGCTGAAAGGTGATTCGAACCCACTCAGATGCCAAAAACCAAAACCGACTCCCACTGAATCACTTTGAACTCAGCAACGCTATCCGATGGAGTAGAACTGCCCCCCAAGAGTTTCTGAGGTTATTCATCGGAAGAGGAGCAGAGAGCCTCATTTCTCCCCAGAATGGAGGCTGGGTTCAAACTGCTCACCTTAGTAGGATGAGTCGTCCAATGTTAACCCACCAGGGTTCCTTCATCAGAAAATAGGCCTGGCAATCTGCCCCCTAGACAGCCACCTGAGTCAGTTCTACTGTAAATGACGTCACCGAGTCAGCCTTCACACCTAACAAAAACACACACTTAGATTGTTTCTGGCCTTTTTGAGCTTGCTAACGTGTTTCCCTCCTCCTATAAACAAATGTCGCTTCGTGTGTGAACCAAGAAACATCTCCCTTGCACACAGAGGATTGAGTCAAGACGTTCCTTTACGTATGATTTGATGTCCAGACCCACCTCGATGTTTGTCTCCGCTTCCGGTCCTCTGTATGTCTGCCAGAAAAGCAAGGCATATTCACTGCATTATTATTATGGAGGTGGTAATTTATGCTTCCCCAAGTATCTCTACTGAGGAAGGTGTTTGACACATTCGACTAAGCAATGAAGTGACGTGCTGCCCTTCCCGCCCCAATGTGATGTCCTGGCTGCCTGCTCAGAGTGGCGATAATTTTGTGTCTCATCTCCCTTGTGAGCAATACTCAGATGGACAAGGAGTCTGGAGCATCCAGGGCCCAGGAGAATGCAGTCACTGATCCTGCAGATGTGGAAGGTACATTGTCAGCCTAAGTAGAGTGTCGCTTTAAGTAATTGAGCAAATGAATCCTGTCAAGTGTAAGATTTTAATGTAAAAATACAATAGCCCTCAAATCGACTCCAACTCAGGGTGAGCCCTTATGTTTCAGAATAGGACTGTGCCCATAGATTTCCTGTGACTGATATTTCCAAAGTAAATTCCCAGGCATTTTTTACCTTGGTGCCTTTGGGTAACTTGAACTGCCAGCGTTTGGGTTAATAGCCAAGCATATTGGCCATTGGCAGCATTCAGAGTCCATATTAAAGTCAGTCCTTCAAATTCAAGCAGGCAGAAGGCAAAGATTTTCTTATTGAGAGTTCTTCATGAATCACATTTTTATTCCCCCCCTTTTCATTTCAATAATGAAAACTCCACCTCTGGATTCAAAGTTAAAAAGTAAGCATTACGCTACCAGATTGAATCTACAAAACCAAACGAGGCAGGAATTAACCAAGTAGGAATTGCACCTCCCACAAATGGCACAGGCATTCTTGTGATGTGATTATGTCCCTCCATAATGTGACAGTGCGGAGGAAAACGCTGCTGTTTGACATCCTAAAGGGCTTACGAAGCCTTCTGACAGGAAGCAGTAAGGCAGGCTTCATAGCGGGGGATGCAGCGGACAATAACTTCATTTCCTAGTGAGACCGCCTTTTTGAGTCACTAAGTAGCAATCCCATTAGTGTTTTGCCGTCATCTCCACGGTGCTCTGTGGGTAGAGATATTGATCGACTCACGCCACTATGTGCAAGGGAAACGTTTCTGATCCTGAGTTAACTCATGAATGTTCATTGTCTTTCTTGATAAAGAAAAAAGAGTAGTGACATGACTCGGGCCATTACCAGAGGACTAAATAAGATTTTGAGCAAGGCGCCTACTGGGAAAGTTAGGTGGCATTTGATAGCTGGGGAAGAAGTAACGGTATACCTGGGAAGCCAGGAAAAAGAACACAATAGGACAACATTCATGAATCAGAATGGTAGTACTGAATGTCCTGGTTGCAATTTTGCCTCAAACCTTTGAGCCTCAGGGTCATTGTTAGGGTTTCATTTGTATGTAGATATCTTACATACTTCACCCTAGGGGAAACAGCAGAGTCTTGGTGGTGTAGTGGCTACACGTTGGGCTGCGATCTGTGTGGTCAGTGGTTCAAAACCCCCAGCAGCCCCACGGGAGAAAGATTGGGTTTTCTACTGCCATAACGACAGAGGGTCAGTATGATTCACCATGGACTCGATGGCAGTGAGGGGTAAACAGCATAGCATAATGGTCAAGATGACTGCTGACAGAATCATACAACTCGGGGTTCAAGTCTACCCCACACTAATTGTGTGACCTTGGACATGACAACCTGCATCTGGAGTTCAGTTTCCTTATCATTAAAGTAGGGATCGAATAGATCTTTCGACCTCATCTATTCAGAGAGGTAAATGAGCTAACACACCTAAAGTCCTTGGCGCAGACCCAGTATGTTACTCAAAACTACCTGAGGTGGAAAGCTGTATGTTCACTTTGGGAAATGGCCAGATTTGAGCTGTACCTGGGACAAAATTCACATCTACGCCCTGTAAAAACGTTCAGGAACTTAGGACTGGGCCAACATTTTTGCAAATACCTAAGTTTATGCATATGCTGGAGGGAGAAGAACGTACCATGGCTTCTGGAAGAGAGGGTCAGGGCAAATGTGAAAACTGTGTGTGAGAGAACGTACCATGGCTCCTGGAAGAGAGGGTCAGGGCAAATGTGAAAACTGTGTGTGAGAGGTGTTCAGCTTGTTCCCTCACTGCAGCTGCTTCCTGGCGCAGCACAGTGTAATGCCTCCAAAACCCCAGTGAGAGAGTAACACTGGCCTCTGAGCAGCTCTTTTGTTCTGGAAAGAACTTTAGGCACTAACTGTGCCCTTGGAAGAGGAAGCACTCTAGAGAAAAATTGTTACCAATAGACATTGTGAGACATGAACCAACAATAATAACACCGACTTGATGGAGGATTCAGAAGGAGGGAAGGTGAGGGAGGGAGTGGGGAAAAGAGGAGCTGATACCAAGGGCTCAAGTAGAAAGAAGATGTTCTGGAAATGTTGATGGCAATATATGTACAAGTAACTTCATACAACTGAACGATGGATTGTCATAAGATTTGTAAGAGCCCCCCAATAAAATGATAAAAAAGGAAAAATTGGTACCATTGAAATTATTGCTAGAGATTACTGGCCGTGTATCAAACCTGTCAGTGAATAGAAATCACAGCAGAGAGCTTAAAACTTTGGAAACACGTTCTGAAACACGTTCTGAAACATTTTCACAGCTTTCAGTCTCCATCATCACTCACAGACCCCTGCCAACTGCTCAGACTGGGTCAGGTTCTCAGAATTGCTTGGAGTGGAAAAGAGAGACAGGAAAGAGGAGAGGCTACCTACCACAGAGGTTGACAAATTTCAGTTCATCTACTTAGGTAAAGTTCTTCCCCTTTCGGATCTTACGTTTGGAGAGTGGGGTTTCATTTGATTTTCCCCATATATGAAAGGTGAAATTCCCTTGACAACTTGGAGAGGAGTCGTAGGGAATTGCACACAACAAAAACCAGCCTGCGAGGGGCGAGGCAGGGAGTTTGTGAAAAGATACTAGAAAGAAAAAGGTGAAAGAGAAAGTAACGGAGAAGTAGAGGGAGAGGGAAGGAGGATTGAGAAACTGTAAATAATTAATAAGCAATTTAAATAGAGATACAAAAATGTAGGCGTTGCTTGAAGACATATATGGAGAAAAGCCTGCATATCTGATACCCTCTTTGTATGTATTTGTTTATATATTTGTTCTTCAAATATATTATACACTCCTCAGGCATTTCGATAGGCATTTGGACACTTTCATCAAGATTCCAGTTTCTTCTCCTTGATATGATTGAATGACTGAACTATTGAATTATACAATATGTAAATTACTTGCCAATAAAACTGTTGCAAGAAAAAAAACTCCATTTTCTTTGAAAGCTGAAACAGGGCAACAGCATAAGCCCTTCAATAAAAGAAGGAAGGAACTATAAGGACCAAATCATAAGTAAATGATATGAAAAAAATTGGAAAACAATCAAGAAATCAAGGAGTTGGGTTTTTAAAAAGGATTAATAAACAGACCATGATCAAACTTAACAAAGGGAAAGAAAAAGGAAAAGATGCAGATACCCAGAATAAGAGATGAAAAAGGTGGCATTACAACAGATCCAAATGAAATAAAACAATAACAATACTACTATGAAAGGTTATATCAAATATATTCAACAACCTAGATACCTGAAAAAAACACGATCCACTCAAATTAAGTCAGACAGATATTGAAAAACTCAACAGTCCGATAGCAAAAGAAGAAATAGAGCAGGTCTCTATTTGGAAGCAGAAACTTCCAACCAAAAAAAGTCCAGGACCAGAGGTCTCACAGGGGCACTCTACCAAGTGTCAGAGGAGATCTGGCACCAATACTACACAGACATTTCAGAACACAGAAAAGACAACACACTCCCAGACTCATTCTATGAAGCCCACATAACCCTGATACGCAAACCAGTCGAAGATTCCACGAAGATAGAAAAGTACAGCGCAATATCCCTCATGAATACAGAGGCAAAAATCCTCAACAAAATTCTGGTAAATAGAATCCAATAGTATAGCAAAAATATAATCCACCCTAACCAAGTGGGATTCATTGCAAGGATATCAGGATGACTCAGCATTGGAAAAGTAATTGAGGTAATCCACCATATAAGCAAAGCAGAGTAAAACCCAAATCATCATATCAATAGTTGCAGAAAAGGCATGTGATAATATTCAACACCCATTTTGATCAAAACACTCAACAAAATAGGAATAGAAGGGAAATTTCTCAACATAATAAAAACCATACACAAAAAACCAACAGCCAACATCATGCTCAAACATTTCCACACAAGGATGTCCCCTATCTCCACTCTTCTTCGTAATTGTGTGTCTTAATTAGAGCCATCAGACAACAAAAAGAAATCAAGGAAATATAAATAGGCAAAGATGCAATGAAACGCTCACTGTTTTCAGATAATATGACCCTCCATATAGAAAACCCACATGTCTCCACAAAAAGCCTAGTGGAAACAATTGAGGGATTCAACAGTGTAGCAAGATACAAAATTAATAACCATAAATCAATCAGATTCTTGTAAGCCAGTAAAGAGAGCTACAAAAAAAGACATTAAGAAAACAATACCATTTACAAAAAAAAAAAACCACACACCAAAGATGAAATACTTAGGAATAAGCCTAACTCAAGAAACAAAAGGCCTATACAGAGAAAACTATAGAACATTACTACAATAAATCAAAAAAGAACTACATAAATGGAAGAATGTCCCGTGCAGAGGCAGAGTTAATATTGTGATCATGTCAATGGACAGATAAAACTCAATCAGAATACAAATATATTTTTTAAAGAAGTAGAAAAACAAATTACCAATTTCATAAGGTAGGCAAAAGATCCAGGATGAGCAAAGAACTTCTTAAAAAGAAGAACTTGTGTTCATGTTCTGGTCTAGTCTGATTTGAGAAGCTGCACTGGGGTCATAGTAGTTGTGTTATACAGGGTTCTCTAGAGAGGCAAAACCAGATTGCTAATAATTTTATATATATATATATATATAACACAAGAAATGAACGGTTAAATTATAAAGCAGTACAAATGGCTCAGTGCAACTCACTCCCGTGAGACAGTTGTGAGACAATGGCAGTCCTTCAAGTCTTGAGGGCCACCAGGAAGTCCTCTGTAGAGAAACTCAGGCTATCTGGGCACAGGCAGCAAACAACAAGGGAGGTCACCAACAGTCGGCCAGGTCACCAACAGTCAGTCAAGTCACCAACAGTCAGTCCCCAGCTCCAGAGATGTAAATTCCAATTGTGTGGTGAAGCAGGTCTTGAAGGAACCTCAAATTACAGTGACAAAGTCCACAGGTTAGGTGTCCTACAGGTAGTGTAACATGCAAATTGAGGCACAGAACAAGCATGGCAGCCGCACACTGGTCCGATGATCAAAGAGCAAGAGACAAGAAAGGCAAGGCTCACCGAGCCATTTATCTCTCCACCCTTCAATTAATCCCACATGTGTTTATCAGCCAGGCTGGCACAATAAACTAACTACCTCAGTAGTGGAAGGTGAGGAAGCCTCAAGGAACCAGAGGAATATAGTGTGTTTCATCGATGCTTGACTTCACCCTGGTGACCCATCCCTTCCCTATGGCTCCTCTGTGGGGAGATTGTTCCACTGTCTACAGATGGCCATTGGATTTCTGTTCCAGCCCCCCTCATTCTCAACACTATGTTGTTTGTTATGTGTCTGCTGATGCCTTTTTCCTGGTCCCAAAGTTGAATAAGGTTTAGTTTGTTTAGCCCTCAATCCTCAACTTTAAAATGAAATGTTTTATGATAAATATTATTTCCATCTACCAAGCATGATAATTAATTCATTTGTATAATTTCAAACAAAAATTATGTTTTTCATAATTAAATCCATGGAAATAGAGGATGAATAGTGAGTGTTTCCATTGTCCATTGCTGTATAACAAACTACTCCAAAACTTAGTGACTTAAAACAATATATTACTTTATCTCATGAATCTGTGAATTGACTAGGCTCAGCTGGATCGTTCATCTTTGGGGTTTCTCATTCGGTAGTAGTTAAAGGTTACCTATGGCTTCAGTGACCTGAAGGCTGACCTGGTCATCCAAGACAGCCCACTCAAATGTTGGCAATTCACACTGGTCTCTCACTGGAAGGTCAGTTGGAGTTGTGTACTAGGTCATCTCTTCATGGTTGTTCCAAGAAACTGTAACGTAGGCTTCTATGCGCATGATGGTGCTGAAGGGGAGATATCAAGAGTGAGCAATACAGAGGCATGTTATTCATGCCCAGGAGGACAATAAACCCAACGCAGTGACGGGCCATACCAGGAATCAGAATGCTATTCTATTCCTCCACTGTATCCTATTGATCAAAACACTTACAGGGTTGTTGTTTTTTTTTCTCAAAATCAAATACACAAAGAAATAAATTCTACCTCTTTGTGAGGATGCTCAAAGTCACATAATAAAACAGAATGGGGAATTATATATATCTTTAGTATCCTTGTAAAATAACATCTGCCACAAATAAAGCAATAATTGTTTTGAGTAGTATTTTATTTCAAATTATCTTAACCTTGTATTAAAATGTTTCAAAAGCAAATCATTGTCCACTCTGGGAAACAGGTGATCAAATCCACCCTTTGCTAAGAAAGGCAAGGAAATATCCCAGTTGAGAAAGTAACTCATCTCAATTGGTAAGAAAAGTACTAGTTTAAGACTAACATGTATTCACACATACACGCAAACATTACATAGTACAGAAACAAGACTTTCATATCCAAAGCAAGTTAATAAATCCAAATATTGTCTTCATTAGTGATCAATACAAAAGCTTATCTCCTCTCTAGCCTTTCAGCCACTCAGTATTTCAACAAAAGTCCATCCACTGAAAACATTCTAATGAACTTGTTAAATCTTGCAGTGTTTGAAGGCTTATTCTCCTGGAACTTATAACCTATGTTAAAGGGTTGTGATTTTGAGTAGGCTTTCTAAAGAAAGCCTTCATTCATTTAGAAAGAATTTCAAAGATTTATCATTTTCATACCAATGGGGAAAAGATCAGTTTAGATGTCTCAGGTTTTTGCTACAGTGCTGTGTTTAAAAAAGAAATATGAGTAATGTTTACAATAGCCAACATCAATTAATCCTTTGCGCTTGAGTAGGACGGGGCCATTGGGTTGGCTTGGAAAAGACCCAGACATTCTCTTGACTTAAATTTTTCTAGCGATTTGTAAGTCTTGGTCTTCTTAAAAAGGCAACTTACTTGAGTGAGGAATTTTTTTTAATCCCAAATATATCGGCTCTAATGTGGCAGCAAGAGAGGGGCAAAAGCACATTAGAAGATCTCCGCTGAAATCTTTCCTGACAAGAACTCTGCCTCACTTCTTGGTCCAGCAGAGAGGTGTTCTTCCTTCGCCTCGCTCTTCCATACACAGGGTAAACCTTGTTGCCATTTGTCCATATAGACAGGACTGATGACCCCCCAGCTCTCTGAATGATGAAATGGCAAAGAAAATAGCAAGAGGCTACTTCGCCAGAGGGCACTTGGTATCGATTGCAAAGATGCTTTGGGTACGTGGGTCAATGAATCTGAGAGTCCGTGCAGGTGGTTCGATGAAGAAGGTCATTTCCTTGGGCTTCTTCTGACCTCAGCTTAAGCAAGTTATTTATTGTTGGGATAATGTAGGTTTTTTTGATGACCTTAAAGTAATTTGAACAAGCCAATTGACTGTGTCGTATACAGCCAGTAGGAAGCCCCAGCCCCACTTTTTCTTAACCGAGAAGAGCTGCATTTACCTCTTTAGCACAGAGTTGATAGCAGCCAAGATGGTGGAAATGTGGAAAGAAACTTCAGAAACAAATTTAAATAGTTTATATTTTAGAGGAATAAATAGACCAGTATGTCACACATTCCATTTCATCAATCAAGTGTACCATCAACAATATCAAATGTTAGAAAAAAATCATTAAAATGGGAAGAGGAATGTGCCCAAACTGTTGGAGAATATTGGCTAAATTTAATAAGATTCAAAGTTACGCTTAATACATACATTCTTCTCTGTTTCACCAGTACATTGTGTAACACTTGTGCCAGAAAGAAAGAAAAAAAACCCAAACTCAAGATTTTTTTTAGAGACTCTATGTCCCTTGTTCTCTGAAAATTGTATTCAACACCTCAAGATCGCTGAGCTCAAAATCTCCACCGACCCATTTAGAGCTAAACACCTTCAGTGCAGTATGCGTGATTCAAGCTCCTGACAATGAACTCCTGAAGGTAATATTATATTACGTTGTCTATGTGCGTGTGTGTGTTTCAGATTCTGTTCCCAAGGATCCCTCACTGAATAAAAATAGTAGACAGCATGTCCCAATAATTTCACAGAAAGAAGAAATGATCTTTTCACTCCGCCCTTGGAATATGAAACTGAGAGAGAGCTTGACTAAGCGCCAAACGCTTGCTCCAAGGAGAAGAATGTGATACTTCAGATGGGTATCCAACCCATCTGCCAAACCCAGTGCCTTCAACGTCCCTACCTCCTACCTCTGGATGACTCAACTCTACCGTCTGGTTTATCTGGTCGCCCCTCACCTGAAGCTCTTGCTTCATTCATCCATTTTGTACAACAAAATTACTTTCCTGGCAGCAGCGCTTCTGCAAACATTTTCTCATGAAACACTTGCAAGAAGAGTTTCCTTTGATATCTTATTTTAGTATTATATTGTCTCACAATGTAGATCAAGCATTTCCTTTGCTCCCCAATCAGTTAAGTATGCAAGGTACAGGCAAGAATAGAGAGATAAGTTATCTGAGACCTCAAATCATTAATATAGAATGTAACACACATCTTGTGAAGGTTTACCCAAGAGAACCCTCTAAACACCTCTCACACTGATTTACTGCTGGTAGAAATATAATTCTGATATGTTCAATCAACCTAATTCTTATTCAACAAAGATGCCAAGAGGAAAGGACGCTGTAAATAAGCACACGGAAAATGTGGTTGGTTGGTTGTTACTGTGGGCGGAGTCAAGGCCCTTGCAAGGAGATGCCGCATGGACAGAGTAGACTTGATCCATGGGGTGATTTGTATTGTGTTTCATTAAGTAGCTAGTTATTTTGTTCTTCTTATTTTCAATAAAGCATTTTATCGGGGCTCGTTCAGCTCTTCTAGCTGTCCACACGTCAATTGTATCGAGCGCATTTGTACATATGTTGCCATCATCATTCCCAAAACAGTTTCTCTCTACTCGAGCCCGTGGAATCAGCTACTCTTTTTCCTCCTCCCTGTATATTTTCTTCTGTGTTTAAAATCTACAATACCGCATCACATACTATTTCTTTATGTGGATTCGGAGCACTATGTTCTTTGAGTTGTACTATCCTTCTGACTCCATTTTGTGTTGTTCCTCCCCGGTTTCAGAAAACTCATTTTTTTTAAAAACTCAGTTTCTTATGTGATCTTTTCAGTTGCTGTCATCTCTTTGATCCCACATAGATATTTCTTTAAAAGTATAATGTTCAATGCAGATATTTTAAGCTGCACTCTTGTTTGGCTTCAAGAAGACTCCAAAAGAATGGGGGAGGTAGCAGGTTTACAGATTACCTCAGGGCGATTGTTTCAGGAATTCATCCTGTCGCTCTGACTCCAGAAACTCTGGAGTCTGTGAGAATTTGAGATTCTGTTCTGCATTTTCCCCCTGTTGACCAGGATTCTCCTAAAAAAAGCCTTTTATCAAAATGTTTAGTAATGATAGCCAGACACCATCCAGCTCCTCTGGTCTTGTGGCAAAGGAGTGAGTGTACTATTTTTAAAACAGCTTTATTGAATTATCCTTCACATATCATAAAATTCAACTTTTTAAAGTTTATAATTCAATGATTCTTTAATAAATTTCCAAAGCTGTACAAATATCACCATAACCCAGTTTTAAAATATTTCCATGACCCCAGTAAGACCCTCATTCCCACCTCTAGTGCTAGGCAAACAGTAATTTCCTTTTGTCTCTATATATTTGCCTTCTGGACATTTTATATTAATGAAATCATACAATGTGGGGTCTTGTATCTGGCATGATTTTGCATAATTGTTTTGCTTATGTATTCTATTGTCTATGTTAATAGACGTGCAAACACCTACAATCATGTATTTAGACATATCCCAATCAAATCATTGTCAGCAGGTGGGCATACTTCTCCCTATGGTTCTCAAGGGGTGACCTTTTATAAGCAGGTCTCCAGGTGTCCTTGGATGGATTTGAACTGCCTACCTTTGGGCCAGTGGTCAATTACATAACTGTCTGTGCCACCTCAGAGTCAACACTAGCAATAACCAAAATAACTTGATGACCTGTTTTGGATACAAAACAGAGGAGAGATTGAAAACACACATCAGACGAGACCTGCTAGTCTAGAACTGAAGCACGAGAGCAAACATGCTTATATATATCAGTAACCCCTGAGACCATCATGTGTCCTTACAGTGAAACTGAGTCATCAAGAACAGGGTAAATTATAGTTTGCATCTACCAAGTAGGAAGGAAGAACATATATTGCCCATTAAAAGGCCAAACTGAAATATTTAATTAAAAAAATAAATAGATAAAATATTTAATTTATTTGTTTATGAGCTAGACAGCAGATGCTTACTATGCATCAAGTTTCTCTCCTATTCCTCTGCCTGGGTTTTAATTTTAGGTAAAGGGGGGCCTGGCAGTTCAGCTACCTACACATTGGTAACCACATTCTAAAAAGAATTCATTGATTAAGCCAGACCACAAAAAGAGTGTGTACCTGACCCAGGTCTCTGGCTTTGGCAGCTACCCGGAAGCCCCCAAATTACCTTCATTGCTAAAGTATGTGGCTGAAGGGGTGGATGAGACACAGTACAAAATGCCTGCTGTTCCATTAACTCTGAGAAAGCTCATGGAAGTAGTAGACGTTAGAGTCCAGGGATGCGTGTCTTATTCTTCTTAAGATACAGAATAATACTATCCCTTGTTTGTAATTTATAGACTTTCTGAACCAAGGAACTGCTCATGTTGACCATATTTGCTTTGACTAGCAGACAGCTCAAAGCCAAGACTGTGATTTCCCTCTATGTGACTGATTCCATGAGAATTATTTTGTTCTGAGTTTTGTATCTTTACCTCTTCCACCTCGTTTGTTTCATATTTCTCAGTTGCCTTTAATTTACATTACTTTTGCTATGTTGTTTGTTTTAATAAGGAAAAAGCACTTGTGTGGAATCTACCATGTGTTAACCACAGCTATAAGCACTTTACCAAAACGAAACCATTTATTTCTCCTTAAGCACCCAATGTGGTAACCACTGTGATTATATCATTGATAGGTCATTCAAAACGGAGGCCCTAAGAGATTAGTTATCACATGTATTTTTAATCCTCAGAAAGTCTTTTTGAAAAAGAAGGTAACTGGAAAATTCATTTATATGAATGTGCTCATTTCCCAACAGCGTCAAATATTAAAATGTTTTCATTTAAAATAAAAGAAAGAAATGAAAATGAAATACAAGAGTCACGGACTTGAAAACCTAAAAAAAGAGAGGCTGTCATTCTTTCCTCCTAACAGAAAGAAATCCATCTCCCTCTCGCAAGGCCTCTGATTTCCAGGAACTTTCTCCTGCGTTTTCTTGGGCTGTGTCTCGTCATGTGCATCTACATATGCAAACTTCAAGTGAGGTTTTTCTGGTTCTGGAGGAACTTAATCACCCTGCGACTTAATCAGATATTTCTAGGTGGGAAGAAACGGCAGTGATTTCATGCTTCATAGCCCAGTCTCTAGGGAGCCCTGGTGGTGGGGACACATCCCCCTGTGATTGGCATGGTCTGCAACTCAGCTCATCAGCCGCTCCACGGGAGAGAGAGCAGGTGTTCCTCTGCCATGGATGGTTACGGTCCCAGAAACCCCAGGGGTTGCTCTGAGTCCAAATGGCCCGGATGGCAGTGAGTTTCGGAGGCCTGTTTCTCCCACTACTTCATTAGGCTGTAATCCCTGTGCATGTTCCGGCAGCGGTGCTCATGCCGGTCTACTTTGAGTAGCATAACAGAAGCCCCTCCCCTTTAGCTGAATGACTCAAATCCTTCATTGTACTGAGAATAGCCAATTCCAAATCCCCACCTCTCCTGGGAACACCTGAACGAGTGGAGCACAGGTTTTCTGTGATGGTTTCAATGGTTCTTTTTCAGGGTTTTAGTGCAGCATTCTGTGAACCATTTCTTGAATAATGAAACTTGCAGGACATCTGGGTTAATTAACTGTGTAAATGTTACTCTCTAGATCCGGTGCTTCTCTGCCCTTGGCTGATGTTACCCCCTTAAGTTGGCTCTGGAGAATTCAGAGGCAGAATGAGGCATGGTCAATTCAGATGAGTTTAATCTCAGGTAAATGAAAATGGCAGAGAAAATCACTTATTTGCTTAACATTACTCCTTAAATGAGAACGAAAAAGAAACAGAATGTCAATTTTTGATGACTTTAAAATAAATTTGCATCCCAGTGGGTTACGAATTGGGGTGCTAAATCACAAGATCAGGAGTTTGAAACCACCAGCCACTCCTAGGAAGAAGGATGAGGCTTTCTACTCCAATAAAGATTTACAATCTCAGAAACCCACAGGACAGTTCTTTCCTGCCCTAGAGGATCGCTACGAGTCAGAATTGGCTTGACGGCAGAGAGTTTGGTTTCTCAAACGCCATATAAATTCAGAATGTGGAAGGGCGGGGCAGGGGAGGGGGCGGAGAGGACTAAGCAGATAAACCAATAAGAAGGACGCCAATTGGCTCAAAGCACCTCAGCAATGCTCAGAGATTGAAGCAACAGGGCACCAGCGAAGGCTAGGCTGATTCTGACAGGAGAGTACAGGAAACCCATGCTTTTATTAAATACATATAAAGCGAGGCTGCGGGCTCCGCACAGGTTCCAGCCCAGAGAAGGAATCTATACACAGTGTGACTGGGAGCTTTTTAGAGCTGTTTGGCGCTTGTGGATTTGTCTTTTTAAAGTCAAGTCTTGCTTGTACATTTTTTAACTTTTACTGTGAATTAGGTGGAAGTTTATAGAGCAGCAACTAGTTCTACATTCGATATTTCATATACATTCTGATCCAACTCGAGATACCACAGTCCCCTCGAGATACCATCACTTCAATATATCTACTTCACTCTGTGAGGGAGTTTATTGTGCCAACCTGGCCGATAAACACATGTGGGGTTAATTGAAGGGTGGAGGGATAAATGGCTCAGTGAGCCTCGCCTTTCTAGTTCTCGGATCTCTTGCTTTCTGATGGTCGGACCAGGGTGCAGCTGCCTTAGCCAGTTCCCTGCTTCAGCTGGCAAGGCTCATCCTGCAAGACATCCCTGAGGAGAAGCCACATGGACCTACTCCAATGTAACCCTGGGTGCTGGATCAGCCATGTGGAGAGCCCTGCCAGCGCTGAGATGCTTACACATTCACTGACTCAGCTTTCCTCCTGCCGTTGGCATCATTGCATCTGTTTTGTGAGATGGAGGATGATTTTGTGGATTGATGTTGGACATATGGGTTAATGTTGGACTTGGAGGATTGGGCAGCACTGGGTTGGGATGTTTTCTTGATGTGCTCTTAACCTTTATATAAAACTCTCCCTTTTACATGAGTTTCTGTGGATTTGTTTTTCTAGTGTACCCAGACTAACAAGAGTATGGTACCAGGAGTGGGCTAGTCACATCCCTAGACCAGAGTTAGATGGGACACACCAGAGCCTTAATCCATGTGGGAACCCTGTATATGGATTTTGGGCTTCCACTGTCATCCATTGCCCTCTGCAAGCCAGGTGTTCACAATTTAAACTCAATGTCTTTCTCTTCTCCAGATTTGGATTTTATTTGTTCTGATCTGCAGGGGAGCAATAATTTATTTAATATGGCTCTTCTAGCCAAAGTATCTAACTCCCATCAAATGACATTTTCTGCACGGGTCTGGGAAGAAGGTGAGGGAAGAAATATATAGGATTCATCTGTGCGTAAATGGGAGCAGGAGTCCCTGAAGTGCTCTCCAGCTGTGCATAAAATTAGCCCTCTGAGAAGCAGGAGGGAACACATTAACGACAAGAACAGGAAGGAAGCACATCCTCTGGATCCCTGGTCCTTGTGCAGTGAGCCTCCTGGATCTAGAAGAGAGGTATAACATCCAAAGAGAAGCAGCAGAACCAGAAGCCAGAGTAACAGAACGATGGACATCAGTAAGTAAAGCTGAGTACTGCTGTGTAGGAGGCTGGCTTGCAGAGTGTGTGCCTCCGGCACTTAATTGGGAAAGTTGGACTTGCTGAACCAAAGAGCTTGAGCTGCATGCCTTTGGGTTCAGGCTTACAGTGGAGTGGTATGTCACTTAGAACATTTCTAAGCAGACCTGAAAGAATTTTGTAACATGTCCTGATACACAACTGTCCTCCTGAGCATTAATAAAGCCTTTAATTGTGTAATAAAACCTTTAATTGTGTATTTTGTCTATGAGTACTATCTACCCATTGCGATCAATGTTTGTACCCAGAGAGGGAAAATGGAGAGCACTAATAGAGACATCACACAATCCTTGGAGCATACGTGCTGGTGTGCTTCTTTCATGTGAACTTAGTTGACACCTCATTTAGATAACTTCAGGAGAGTGTTGTCTCTTGACTGATGACATTTTCTTTCTTTCTTTTTTAAAAAAAATAAACCATTTTATTGAGAGCTCTAACAGTGTTGTGACTATTCATAATTCAGTCACATCAAGCATAATTGTACAACTACTGCCACCATTGGTTTCCAAACATTTTCTTTCTTCTTGAACTCCTTGATATCAGCTCCGTTTTATCCCCTCCCTCCCCTACCCTAGCCCCCAGGAACCCTTGTTGTTTACATACTATTGTTGTTGTTTTCCGTGTCTAACATCATCCGATATATCTGTTCACCCACAACTCTGTTATTCATACTCCTCTAGTCATCATTAACTATCAGCTCCCCCTAATGACATTTTCAAGTCAACTGAGTATCATTATTTAAAATTATTAATTTTTCAATATTCATTATCTTCATTCAAAGGTGCCCTGATGGCATAGTAGGTTATGTGTGGGCTGCTAACCCCAAGGTTAGTGACTCAATCCCACGAGCTCTGAAATGTACAGTCCTGGAAACTCACAGGGCCAGTGCCATTCTGTTGGGCTATATTGTCACTGAGTCTGAATTGGCTTGATGGCTGTAAGTTTATCCTAATTCAAAGAATATGTATCAAGAACACAAAAGTGATTCCTTATAAATTAAAAGGAGATATGGAAAAAACAAAATGAATACTACAACTCAGAATAAAATTGGAAATATAAATAGGGAGCCCCCCTCCAGTGTGAATATAGAATGTCTGTGAACTAAAACAAATTAATCTAAATGTCTGATGATTTTGCACAAAGAGCCAAAAGATAAAAGTATGATTAAGTGCATGAAAGAATATAAGAAAAATTAACTATTGGAAAATTGATTTACTGTCCCTAGTCCCAGTGCATTATTGGTTAAAATATCTATGATGGGTAGGTTTCTTGTGCCAACATGGCCTATGAACACATGTGGGATTAATTGAAGGGCGGAGAGATAAATGGCTTGGCGAGCCTTGTGCTTTTTGTCTCTTGCTCTTTGGTCATCAGACCAATGTGCGGCTGTCTTGCTTGTTCTGTGCCTCAATTTACAAGCTACACTACCTGTGGGACATCTAACCCGTGGACTGTGTCGCTGTAACTTGAGGTTCCTTCAAGACCTGCTTCACCACACTACGGGAATATATATATATCTCTTGAGCTGGGGACTGTCGGACACTGTCATCTGGCTGACTGTTGGTGACTTGCCTTGCCATTTTCTGCCTGTAGCCGGATAGCCTGAATTGTTCTACAGAGGACTACCCGGTGGCCCTCAAGACTTGAAGGTCTGCCAGTGTATTAGCTGCCTCATGGAAGTGAGTTGCACTGAGCCATTAATACTGCTTTATAGACTAACTGTTTATTTCTTAGGTTATCTATCTATATAAATATACATATAATTATTAGTGTCCTGGTTTTGTTTCTCTAGAGAACCCTGTCTAACATACTGTCTATCGCAGCATTTCCCCTTAGGGATTTTATGCCCATTTACTCTTCTGTTAAAGGCAATTATAATTTTATAAAACTGAAAATCAATAACTTACCAAAACAAATTTTTCTAAATACAATTAAATGACTCATATTACAGATGAAATTCACTCAAATTTATATGCATATTGGGTTTTACTGTTGTGAAGGCTTTTATTGCTGTTAAGTCAGTGTCATGTATTAAACTGGAAATAAAATAATAAAGGGAAACCAACTGGGGAAATGCATCATAACAGGTATCAATACCTTAAAGAAAATAACAAAACAATATGTAACTGGCTAAGATTTTTACAAGTCAGTCAGTGAAATAAACTGGAAGCTAGAAGCTTACTAAGCATATAGAATTATAAAAATTTGATTTCTGATGAGACTGGCTACTCTAGTTAGTGGAGAATGAACGCGCAATTTAATACATTGCACTTTATTATTTTTATGAATATATAAAAATAACGTTGTCCCATTACCTCCTAATATTATATATTTGCCTCACTCTAGTTTATTTATTTATTTTTGCCATTTCTTACACATCCAATATATCCATTCACATAAAATTCTGTTTTTCGATCTCATGAGTGGGCTATACAGCCATCAATGCTATCAGCTCCCTATTCCACTCTTCCCCCCACCCCAACCTCTTCCCACACCCTCAGGGAACCTTACTCCTGTTACTGTTTCTGCATGTTTATCTATCTATTTTATATATACAAATGAACATGTGTAAATCTAATGTGATTAATGAGGTAAAACAAATAAAAACCATACTGGTAAGGGGAGGAAATATTAATGAACTAGAGGATACTTATGTGCTTTATCAGTGCTATACCATACCTGGAATTTATCATCCCTTTCATGTGGCCCTTCTGAAAGGTACTGTCTATCTTACAGGTGGTTTGGGTGTCTCCACTCCATCCCTGCCCCATTCACACTGATTTTCTTTACCTCACTCTATATGAAACTAAATTCCAGCTGAATATAATAGTTGAATGTCAAAAGGGGGGAATGTTAAGAGTAAATATGGGTATGAGAGTATATATAATAGTCAAAAATTATTGCTATGACATCATGTTGTTGTTCTGTTGTTTTTAGTCCATTCCAAGCTGTAGTGGTCCTGTGTACAACAGAGTGAAACAGTGGCTGGTCCTGCTCTGGTGTCCCAATTCTCGTTACGTGTGAAGTCATTGTTGCAGCCATTATCTCAATTCATCTCACTAAAGGCATCCCTGTTTGCTGACCCCCCTACTTTGCACAGCATGATGTCATTTTCCAGTGATCGTGCTCTCCTGATAACATGTTCAAGTACGTGAGACATGGTCTCACCACCCTTGCTTCCAAATGATAGAGGCCTTCCTCAAGCAAAACTACCCAAAGGTGAAGGTGTTGTTTCTCCGTATATCTATCCTCCATCTCGGTCCATGCACTTCTGAAGATGGTTCTTCCATCTCTTGAACCCTCCCTTGAAGAATTGTGTGCTCTTCGATTTACGCCACATTAAATGGAAGTA
This sequence comes from Tenrec ecaudatus, assembly GCF_050624435.1. Classification (NCBI taxonomy): domain Eukaryota; kingdom Metazoa; phylum Chordata; class Mammalia; order Afrosoricida; family Tenrecidae; genus Tenrec; species Tenrec ecaudatus. The sequence continues at coordinate 98,579,666 of NC_134531.1, forward strand.
TTCCCAGCCCTGAGGGACTCAACTCGCATGCCTTTTCAAGTTCTTTGAGATTTCAGAGCAAAAACAACCTGAAGGGCCAAAATCCGGGTCTTAGGTAGGTGGTATAAGGTTTTCCAACCAAATTCTCCAAGAACAGGCTTTGCTATCCTGCATTGTCCTGACTTGGGAAGTGGGGGATTCCTTGGTACAATATTACTGGACTTTTTTCCACCAGTGTTGTTTACAATTTTCTTAGAAACAACCCCCCCCCCAAAAAAAAAACCCTCCTTGTGAACATCCTGTGTCCATTGAGAAAGTCTATTAAAGTTACCCCTTGGGAATCTCCATAAAAATGATCCCTCTGCCTTGACTTCATCTTTGAAGTTGTCTAGACCTTCCTTTAAATGCTTGATCTACCTAAAAACTATTGTTTAGTGTGGGGCAGCATTCTTGTAAACTTGTTGCAAATCTTCAATGCTTCAGGAAGATGCCCACTTGGGTTTTGTTAAAATGTTTTCTATGAGCCAATTTTTCCTATGGCACAAAAAGCAAGCTTTTATTTTTGAAGCCACTCTAACAAGAGAAAGACAAGTTATTACTGAGAAAACTTGCTTGCCATCACTTACTGATTGCAAAGACCTGTTTAATCACATTTTGTTTGGAATAAACCTGTGCACATATGAATGGGAACACCCTAGTAGCAACATGCAGGACTTACTCTCATATGTACAGTTCTGACCATAAATAAGAATTTCTAACAATATGGTAAAAACACAAGAAAAAAGCTGTAAGTTGAACTTAGATATGAAATGTAAAGACATATTTATGAACTAAAAGTGCAAAAAGGAGTAGTTTTCAACTTCAGAGACATAGGAAGGGGCATACCCAAGAAAGCATGTAGGGAAGTTAAATTGCATATCTATAATATTGTATTTCTAAAGTATTTATCACTTAATTACAGATGGAAAACTGTTAAGGATTGACAGAATTTTACATTTGTGTGGAATCTGTATTTTGTGAGCCCATGGGGGCTGGGTGAATCCCGTAGCTTTTGCCCTCAGCTAGCCTTAAGTAACCATAGTCTCTGAGCTCGTGCCCAAACCGAACAGTAATGGACCACAGGAGCAGACTGCTTGCCTGAGCTTGTGCTCTCACAATCGATCTAGAATCCAACTGAGAAAAAGGCAAGTCAAACAATGATAGGGAAATGCACGAGGTCTACCTTCCCTTTTAACAAGGCACTGGTGTGATTTCTGGCAAGATGTCAAACTAGACAGATAGGCTTCACAGGCTACAAAGACACAAGAGACCAAAAGAGTCAGATCCAGCCATGTGGCCAATAGTGAGTGCACCTTCAGGAGGAAGGGAGACATCAGGAAGCGCCTTGAGCAGGAGGGATTCTGCCTGGTGGCCAGGAAGTGAGTCAAGGTCTTTGGAGAACACCTGGAGTGGCACTACTTTGGCCGGAAAGACCGCCTATTCTTCCCAGGGCGGGTGAAGTACATGAACTCCGGGCTCATTGTGGCCGTGGCCATGGCCTGGGAGGGACTGGCTGACTGGGGTGAAGACTGGGGAAGACCAACCCAGTGAGTTCTAAGGCAGACGTCATTCAAGGGGACTCTGTGTGGGGCAGTTCCCCTCTGTTGCTATGAGATCACTGAGTCGGAATTAACTCCAAGGCTTTAAAAGGCTTGGTTTCTTGGTGCCGGGAACAATGGCCTGAGCCTCTTCTCCACGGATGTCTTTGTGTATTTCCATACATTTCCAGACTGAGGGAAGGTGAGCCAAGAGGGGCGGAGATGTCAAGCCCTGTGGAGACTGTGAATATAAAGCAGCGGTTCTCAACCTGTGGGGATCGAATGACCCTTTCACAGGAGTCGCCTGAGACCATCAGAAAACACATATTTCCGATGCTCTTAGGAACAGAGACACCGCTCCTCTATCTGTCTCCAGATGGGTCCGCCCACATGCAGATACACCCCCATACGAGTACCAGGTGTGAAGACTGTTACCCATGCTACACCATGCTTCAAGAAAAAATTTCATTTTTTTGTAAATAGAAATAAATATTTCACAACATAGAATTACATATTGTTTTTGTGATTTGTCACCTTGCTTTAATTACATTCAATTTGTAACGATGAAAATACATCCTGCATATCAGATATTTACAGTATGATTCATAACAGTAGCAGAATTACAGTTATGAAGTAGCAACGAAAGTAATTTGATGGTTGGGGGTCACAACCACATGAGGAGCTGTATGAAAGGGTCGCTGCATTAGGAAGGTTGAGAACCACCACTCTAATGGAACTAAGGCAGATGGTACACTGAATTAATATGGCCTTGGCTTTGTAGCTATCTCAAAACTCCACTTGGCCATCCAGTTGATTCCCACTCACAGTGGCCCTATGGAACTTGGTTGAACTGCCCCTGTGGGTTTCTGAGACTGTTAGTCTTTGAAATTAGAAAGCCCCTTTTCTTCCAGGAGTAGCGGGTAGTTTCGAACTTCTGACCTTGCAGCATAACATGTAACCATTATGCCACTGGCTATATAGTCTTTGTAATTGCCACCAAATGTCTGGCCAGGACTGCAGTGTGGGTGTTTGTGGCCCACCAAGGAGATGGGTAGCTTGCTGACAAAGCAAATAAGATACATGGATGACACCCCTAGGGTCGGCCATGCAGGTGAGTTATGGTTAACTTGGTCAGTCTGCTAGTTTTAAAGCAAGCCATCATAGAGGTGGAAAATGTGCTGTTGGCCATCAAGAGGGGGGGAGCCATTGGTGAAGTGCATCCTTAAGACCTGGAGAGAAAAGGAGGGCGGGAGGGGATGACTCCACCCTCTATGAATTAGGAAGCCTCATCTGGCATCAATTGTCCCCTACCATAGTGTTCTACTTTTCAGCTGAGTTCTAGAATTCACTGCAGTGACCACACAAAACTCACAGATAACACTCAGGATTATAAGGCTTCTTAGGGAAGCTGATGGGTTATAGTTCAGGTGAGAACTGTTTGGAACACAGTTGTTTAATCAGGACAGTTTCTTTGTCATGCCCACGGACTGGCCTCTCTGGCCGTTAGCCATGTAACCTACACTCTGTCCTGCTTGGGCAATGTTAGAAAGCTCTTTTAGGGCTACAGATAAATGCCCAAAGGGCAAGCTGTTCTGCTCTCTGCTTCAATCCAAAGGCCCCCAGTTCCAGCTCTGGATCCGCAAACTGAGCTCCTCCTCCAGTTAAGTACTCAATGTCACCCCACTCCACAAGCCAGCCTCCTATCCCAAAGCACTCAGACTTGATGTGCTTTCTCTGTGGGATGGAAAGTCTCTGCTCTGCCTCCTGCTCCTAGCTCTGCTGCTGCTGCTCCTTTGGTGTCAAAGCTGTCTCCCATATCAGATGGTTTAATCTGCAGGGATCTCAGGGTACAAAGGATGAGCTCAACCCTTGCCTGGGCACTGAAGTCACCCCTCTTGCTTCTGAAATGGCTTGTTTTATAGGAGGGTGCCAATCCCACTTAACCCTGTTAACCTCACAGCTGAATCATATAATCCTATTAGTGTGATACTGAATTGTGACCTGTTGCTTCCCCAATAAACCCTTTAACTGAGAGAGAGAGAGAGAGAGAGAGAGAGAGAGAGAGACAGAGAGAGAGAGAGAGAGAGAGAGAGAGAGAGAGAGAGAGAGAGAGAGAGAGACCAAATGAAACAAATATAGATGATAATCCTGGAACCTTGAGTTTCTGAGGAAAGGTTAGAGATGTGGCGTGAATATCAACTAGAAGCAGCAGCTGAACAAAAGCGTTGAGAGGGGAGACAGAGTAATTGTCAGCCCGATTTGGCACATCCATCTTGAACTTTGCAGGCAACCTTGCACGGAGAACACAGACTGCCACACTGTGAGTGACTGAAAACAAGAAAGGGGGGATCTTCCCAACCAAGAATGTTAGCATCTCCCTATCTTCGCACACCCGGAAGCTGGAGACATTCTCCCTCGCCCCACTCTTCTGAAGTCAGGTCTGCACTTGCAGGACCAGACACAGTGAAACACCCCAGCACTTTGAGGTGGGTGAAATATGGCTCATCAGACCAGCAGAATACATAGTGCTAAGCCTCTGGGCATGCCTAGGTGGACAGTAACTCATTCCATGTCTAGCTCTCCTGACCCCAGCTGCCCTCTAGACCTGAAAGAGATCTTTCTGGGAATAAGCATAGTTGCCTCAACCACTCCCTGGACCAGCACAAACTACTCCCAAAGCAGGTGCCCTGACCCCTATCATCTCCAAGTTGGCAGACACTCCATCTCACACTGGGAATGCAATGCCTTCACCCCTCATCCCACCCCATGAGTTTCTGGGCTGGCAAACGGGGCTAACCCATAGCAGTGCCCTGCCTCCAGCAATTCTATCCTCTCTGGGATCTGCTTCAGTTTTCTCATTTCTCCTTTTTCTTTTCCTTCCTTTGTGTTTCTTTCTTCCTCCGCCTTCTTTTCCTCCCTTTTCCCATGTCCCTTTCCTTTGTTCCCTTCTCTTTCATTTTATACTTTTCTCTTAGCTTTGCTTATCTACTATTCTCCTTTCTTTCCCAATCCCTAGTTTTACTTAGTGTATTTTTCTCTTCTCCTTCTTCATAATCCTATTTTACTTTTAATTACTAAATTATTTTTCTACTATTTGCCTGTTTCCACCACTTGTGAGTGCATCTTCATTCCTTCTCTCACTCTCTCCTGTCTTTTCTTCACCTTTTTCTATTTCTTCTTTTTCTTCTTCTTCTTCTTCTTCCTTCTCTCTCTCTCTCTCTCTCTCTCTCTCTCTCTCTCTCTCTCTCTCTCCCTCTCAAACAAACATTTCACCTGACATGACAAGAGACAGTAACAGAGAAGTCACACACATACCTCCTGCAGCTCCATCAACTAGGTGAGGGACAGTGCCTGCCCCTGTACCTCCTGATCATCAAAAGATGGTGGCCAACAACAGCCAAACCCTCTCTCAGTTGGGTTATATGAACAGAGAACCACATATACACTCATATGCTCTATCACACACATCAAGAGGAAAGTGGTGTGTGCTTCAGAACACACTAATACACTAATATTAAATATAAATAAATACATCATAATGCCTCTGAGATAACAGATACTTTCAGTTCGCATGAAACCAGACAAAGTGACTCAAACAAATGACCACAAACACTTTCTGTGGGGAAAATGGCATTGGAATTATCTGAATTTTTTTAAAAGAAAAGTATACAGAATCTTTAAATGGATTGAGAGATACAGTAAACTGAAGAAGTAATCAAGAAAAACACACTCAAATTAGAAAAATTTAGGAAAATACAAGAAATAAAGAAAAATAGAAACCATACACAAACAGCAAATAGAAACCCAGAAAATTAGTACTAAATACATAATTCACTGACTATTCAGAAAAGTAGAACAATCAATAGAAGGTTGGATTAGTGAGTTTGAAGGAAAATCTCTCATCAATCTGTTAGGGGAATAATAATGAAAAAATCTGAAGAAAGCATAAGAATTATGTGGAATACAATCAAAAGAATAACAAATGTGTGAGTTAGAACAGTAAGAAACAAAAAAGCACAGAGAAACTATAAAACATTTGTTGGATGAAAACATCCCTAATATGAAAAATGAGAAAAAATGCATTCAAGAAGCTGAACAAATCCCAAACTGGGTAGGCTCCAAAAGAAAAAAATCAATAAAATCACTATTACATATTGTAATCAAACAATCCCAAACCAATGACAATGAAAGAATCCTGACAGTAGCTTTGGAAAAAAATGAAAAGTTACCTTTATAGTAGAACCAAAGACTAAGCTCTAATTTCTCAGCAGAAACAGTGCAGGCAAGGGGCCATTGTAATGACATATATAAAACTCTGAAAGGAAAAATAAAACTGTACCAAGAATTATACCATGAAATAAGACACACTAGAAGAATTTGTGAAAACCAGACTATCCTGACAAGAAATGCTAATGGAATTTCTTCAGATAGAACATCCATGATAGCAGACAGCAACTCGAGATTAGCATCTGTGACATCAACCCCCAGAAGTCAACCCAGATATAGAAATATCCAAAGTAAAACAAACCTACTAAGACAGAAAACAGGAAACCAGAATTATCTGTTAGTAATTAAGACAATTACAAAGTAAAAAGGGAATTGCGTAGTGTCAGAACTTCCAAATGGAGAGGAAATCAGAGACACAACATAGGCGATGGGGAAGGGAACATAAAAAAGGAAGAAGGTGTTGGCCCCTAGAATGATGGAAGCAGAGGAACACACTGGGAGGAGTTCTAGAGTGAAAGGCAACAGAGGTGAATAGTATTATATACATAATCCTGCAATAATGACGACTTACAAGTAGATGCATGAGTGGATACACAGGCTACATGGAATGAGGAAGAGTGTGTGTTTACCCACAAATATATACAGGGTGGACAGAGGATATTTGTGCAGGGATATTTACCTTTGCTGCAATTATATCCATGAAATTGGTGAAGCAAGTACTCCCTTAACACAAAAACACTTTGTTCTAACAATCCAGCATTCTGTGTTGCTCACCTTTCCGACATGATCGCTGAAGACAAAATGGGTGCATAAGCAAATGTGGTGAAGAAAGCTGATGGTGCCCGGCTTTCAAAAGATATAGCACCTGGGGTCTTAAAGGCTTGAAGATAAACAAGCAGTCATCTGGCTCAGAAGCAACAAAGCCCACATGGAAGAAACTCACCAGCCTATGTGAAAATGAGGTGTCAATGGGATCAGGTATCTAAGACTCAGAATAAAACCATACCCAAAGTGAACTGGGGAGGGGGGCATGGAGTGGAGACCCAATGCCCATCTGTAGAAAATTGGACATCCCCTCCCAGAGGGGTCATAGGGAATTGATGAGCCAGTCAGGGTGCAGTATAGCACTGATGAAACACACAACTCTCCTCTAGCTCTTTGGTGCTTCCTTCACCCCACTATCATGATCTCAATTCTACCTTACAAATCAGATTAGATCAGAGTATGTACACAGCTACAGATAAGAGCCTGAATCACAGGGAATCCAAGGTAGATAAACCCCTCAGAGCCAACAAAGAGAGTAGAGATGCCAGGAGGATTAGAGGGGGGGGGGGGGAATGGGGAAAGAAAGGGTGAATTGATCACAAGGATCAATCTAGATTCCCCTCCCAGGGGGACGAATAATGAAAAGTGGGTAAGGGCCGATGGAGGATGATGTAAGATATGGAAAAATAATCTATAACTTATCAAGGGAGGGAGGGAAAAATAATTTATAACTTATATGAGGGAGGGAGGGCGGGGGAAGAAATGGGAAGCTGATATAAGGTGCTCAAGAGGGAGAGAATGCTTTGAAAATGATGATGGTGGCATATGTGCAAATGTGCTTGACGCATTGGAGGAATGTTTGGATTGTGATAAGAGATGTAAGAGCCCCCAATAAAAGCATTTTTAAAAGAAAGAGAGTGGTGAAAAATTTTTAGACATAGCCAAACACCTTGAAGGAATGAATTGGTTGACCTACAAGCTCAGGATTACAGCCTCAAGAGAAAACAAAGTCAATTGTATAATATAGTTTACAAGAACTCTTTAAAATGTTGAAAAACAAAGATGTCACTTTGAGGACTCAGGTGCACCTGATCAAAAGTATATTTTTCAATCACTTCTGTGCATGTTGATGCTAGACAATGAGTAAAGCAGGCTGGAGAAAAATCAACTGGTACACGAGCGGTACCCAAAACACATCAATGAGCATTTGTTTTTTTGATCATTTGTGTTGATGTGAGGGAGATAGTGCATTTGGGGTTCATCCCCCCAGATCAGACTGTTAATCATGATTTTTATTCAGAGATTCTGAAAAGATTGTGTAACAATGTGCAACAAAAGAGACTGGATTTCTGGCAGACGGGGGACTGGTTTTGCCACCATGACAATGAACCTGTTCACGCAGCCAAATCAGTGCTCGTCTTTGGCACACACACACACACACACACACACACACAAAAAAAAAACCCAACAACAAACCAGCCTGCTTCTCTTGTCCCATGCACTTTATTCACCTGAACTCGCTCCATGTGACTTCTTTCTGTTTCCATGAAAGAAGAGAGTTGTGAAAGGACAGCGAATTGAACAAGTAGAAGAGGTGAAGAAAAAAAAATGAAAAGTGCTGTCAGCCATCCAAACAAATGAGTTTGAAAAATGTTTCCAAAATTGGAATCACAGATTCAACAAAAGTATTAAGTGCAATGAAGAGTACTTTGAAGGTGATATCATTGTTTTGTAAAAAAAAAAAAAAATTAAATACATAACTTTGTATTTAAATGTGTTTGTTTGTTTTGGTACCGCCTCGTATAACAGCTTCTCTGCTTCAGAGATTGAAGGACAGGGAACCCTGAACCAATCTGGTAAGCTCTTCTGTCTAGCATAATGTTCATGTCCCAATCACAGTCCCTTTCCCAACTCTGTTTTCTTGCTGACAACCTCAATGTATTCATCGGCCTCCAATCATACTTTTGTGACAGGTCCCTTTGCTCTCTCGTGACTCATGGAAGGAGCTGAGTTTCTGAGACTCTTTGGATGACATCATGACCTCATGTTAATGTTGTCCTTCATCTGGACGATGCGCCTTTGTCATGGTTAAGACTTAATAAGTGTCTTTCTAAAAAATGGAACTCTATGAAATGACATCATTTTATTTTCTTTTTTCACTTGAGTTTATTTTTCACTTCATTATCAGTTTTGTATTATTAGAGTACATTTTCTTCTTATTGAACGGACCTACCATATATACTCATTTATAAGCCGAGTTTTTCAGCACAAAAAATGTGCTGAAAAACTGCGATTTGGCTTATACATGGGTCAGTGGTACCCCAGCAAGGTGTAACATCTCACTGGGGCCCCCTGAGACAAAAAGGGTGAGCGCCCGTTATCTTGCGGGTGATTGTTGTTTCTCTGATGTTCATTCAAAGCCCCGCTGACACTGCAGGGCTTTGAATGTTTGTTTACTCACATCTAACCAATCAGAGCCATCCTATGACGTGTATCTTTGACTAAGCCTTTTAAAGACCATGTGCAAAGGATGTGGCATGAATGGATGGCATCTCGTCAAGTCCGACTAACAAAAGGAGGAAATCTCATGAAGCCTGACATAAAAGTTAATAGCAAAGTGGGTTCAAGATGCATGGGGAGACATTCCAGAAGACATGGTGTGACATGCCTTCCAGAAATGCAGTATTAGTAATGCTATGGATGGCAGTGAAGACTGCGCTTTGAATGCAAATGACAGCAGTGATGGTGATGATGACGATCTCAGTGAGGACAGCGTCTGTGATGACCTCACACCAGCTGGAGCTCTGCATTGGGATACGGATGATGATGAGGAATCCAGTTTTGAAGGATTTTAACTTTACATTTTAGCTTGGTTGCTTATTGAGCTCAGGGAATAGTACTCTTAAGGTGTCATTGATACCTTATTGTTTTTGTTGAACCTATTTTCCACTTACTGTGCTGGTTTACTAATGTTAAATGACTTGTTGTCCTTTTATTTATGGTTTTTATTTAAAATAAATATTTAAATGCATTACCCCACTGATGTCTCAATTTTTAGTAATTTTATTTTCATTTGTTTTGATTATTGAAACTCACCAATAGCTTCTGCATTTTCCACCCTAGGCTTATACTCGAGTCAATCAGTTTTTCTGGTTTCTCAGGTAATAATTAGGTACCTCGGCTTATATTCGGGTGGGCTTATATTCGAGTATATGCGGTATGTTTTTAGAATAATATATTTTTATGATTAAACCTGTTTTTAGGAAATAGCATTATTTTATTATTCATAGTGTGTTATTAGTTCTATTGGTTTATGTTAATGAATAAAAATTGTTTGAAAATAATTTTAATAGTTTTCTATGTATTCGATTTTTATTGTTTTTTAAATCCACATAAATATGGGTGAGGATTGGGTAGTATGTTTTAATAAGCACATTGGTTAGAAAGAGAAAAAGAAAATTGATTTCCAATGTAGAACTTCAAAGGCTGTCAGATTAGCAATGAAGCTGGGGTTGGAGGCGGGGGAAGACATTTTTAAAAGCTTAATACCTACTCACCTTTTCTCAGAATGCTACTAACGAATATGCTCCACTGAAATAAAAGAATAAATCAAGGAATCTATGAGATGTAGGACCATGTGAGTCTAACAGAGGCAGGAGACCTTGGAGAATCCAAGGTAAAGGAAGATACAAAAGTGTTCAAATATCGGGAAAGACCCCCCCCAATACAGAATGGAAAAAGCCTGAAGGGCTTGAAAGAGACTTCTTAAAGAAGTTGAGATTGATAAAGTGCTTAATGTGCTGGACCGTTCTGAATGGAGACTTAAACTTAACTAAGGGAAGCGTCGAGCTGTAAACTCAGAGAAAATGTCACTAGTTTCTGTCACCCTAATTCCAATTCCTGGTGACTCCAAGTGTGTCGGGGCAGAACTGGGCTGCGCTCGGTGCTCGGCGGCTGATTCTCAAAAGACCACCGCCTAGCAATAACAAAGAATTATTGCAAAACAGATGAATTGTATGGTGCATGAGTACATGTCGATAAAAGTGTTATAAGTAAACAAACACGTCCGTAAGTGCACGAGGTAATGACAGTGGGCTGTGCGCACCACCAGCAAACACTTTGCATAAAATCATCATGAGACATTAACATGACTTTTTAATCGTCTAAGTTTTTTTACTACAAAATATACAAATGTATGCCAACAATACAGCTCTAGTTTTTAAATGAATTGCTAAAGGCACAAATCATGAATACAGTAGTTTAAGAGGTTTGTGTGTTTTTGTGTGTAGTTCAGGAGTTTTATGTTTTTGAAAGACAAATCCTGAATTACAACTTAAGCCTTAGCAAATAATTTAAGCAAAAATTCAACTTGATGGTATATCTCATTATGCTGACTTTTAAAGGCATCTGACTTTAGCAGTCATGTCAGAAGTATTCAATATTCTTTATTTGATATTATACACAACTACACTGAAATATTTTTTGTTAACTTAAAAGAGCATTTTAGATGGGAAATTTTAATTCGATTAACACAGCCAGGAGCAAAGAGATTAAGTGGCCATTGCTACCTTATCTTCAATCCTTGCATTGACACAGACTCATCAATAAAAACTGAAATAAGTAAATCTTGCTTTGTTCCTTGACACAATGAAGAGACTTCTCAATATTCAAAGCTATCCACCTAATCGGTTATGTAAATCTAAAGATAAAAACAAAGTATAGGTTGTGAAATGGCACTTGCCATCTTTGTGAAAAATCCAACATTACTAATCTAACCTAGGCTGAAGTCCAATCTGACCTTAGAGGAAAAGCGGGGATAACAATTGCTGAGTAGAAATTTGTATAAGAGTCATTTAATCACAGTCAATCTTTTATGATTGTTCAACCAAAATATTTTATAAGTCATTCATGATTTGATTTATGGTGTATGAGGTCAACTTAAATATGATCATGTAAAAAGAGTCACGAGATATTCTTGTTTTATAATAAATCAGACATTGGCCAACGACTGCTCATGAGTAGCTTTCTTGAGATAACCTATCAAGTCTGTCCTTTCTCCCTTCTTAATGCCAGCAAAGATCATCTTTGTCCCAGGAACACACTTCTTGGGATTCTCCAAATATTCAAGCCTTTTCCCTCTCCAGGCGATACCTTTGCTCTTTGGGGAATGGAATTTCAAGCAGTTGATAAGGGCTTTCAAATTATTACGGTATTTAGACGTCTTCAGGCAAATGGAAAGAACGAAGTATATTTTATAAAAATAGCAACACATAAAATATATTAGAAATTATATCTTTTGCTATCATCTGCAAAAATTGTCTTTATGTGGAACATATTCACTAATGGCGATAAAATTTCAAACCATTTTAAGAAGTTGGAGAGCAAAAATTTTGCAAGAACACCACTTAAAAATAAACATTTATTCTGAGGTTCGGTTTGATGGATTTAGACTTCCCTCTGGTGGCTAAAAGGGCCAAGAACACATGGAGCATGAATTTCAACATGTAGCATTTTTTAAACACGGGAAATTTTATTTCCCACTTGTTCCAATAAACAAAACAAAAAACTTGTAGAAATTGCCACAGCCCATATATTATCATCAGTTTGATGAAATTAAAGGGATTTGAAAATTAGAATTTGACAACTCAATGGGCTATTAAAATCCACTTGTCTGGCTTTGATGACTGCTATTTGGTGTTCTGCAGGCATTGTGTAGCAGAGATGCCTTGGTTTCAAAGGGTGGTGTCACGGTCTCCTGTGTCTCCAACGATGTTGCAAAAGCATCCTAAGTTTCAAAGGGTGGAGTCAGGACCTCTTGGTTTCAGAATCAGATCTCTCCTTTGTTTCTGTAGTGCAGGACAGACATTCAGGTGAGTGTGGTAGTTACATAATCTGTTGTCAATTTGAGACATAAGAGTGAAGGGGTGGAGTTTAGCCTGTCAATCAGGTCACAACTTGATGACCTCATAGCTCACTGGAGGTGCTACACAGACACTCCCTGCAAGACATTTCTGTTGAGAAGACACACAGAGCTACACTAGAACCCTGGAGCTGAAGGAGCCACATGGAGACCCCTGCCAGCGCTGAGGTGTTTCCACTGTCGCTGGATCCACAAGACTTTCCACCCACTGACCTGTGACCTTCCTGCATTTGGCATCATTGCATGTGGTTTGTGAGTCTGAAGAGGAATTTATAGATTGATATCAGACGTATGGGCTAATATTAGACTTACAGACTTGATCTGGACAAGGCTGGGATGTTTTCTTAATATACAATCACTCTTTGATATGAAACTCTTTCTTGAACACATAGGTGTCTCTGGATTTATTTCTCTAGTCAACCCAGACTAACACAGGTTATTAAGAGGATGTGGAGCCACTGCACAAAATGACAAGAATGGAACTGTCTTTCCCAAGGGGCAGTAGAAGGATCCTGCTGGAGCCAAGGGTAGACTACTCAGATGCTATTGTTAGGTGCCATTGAGTCCATCCAACCCATAGTGACCCTATGCACAACAGAACAAAACCACTGCACAATGGTTCCCGTGCATGAGACCATTTGCAGGCACTGTGTCAGTCTATCTTACTGAGGGTCATCCTCTCTTTTGCTGCCCCTTTACTTTACAGAGCGTGATGTGTTTTCCAAAGCCTGGTCTCTCCTGACGATATGTCCAAAGGATGTAAGATAAAATCTCTCCATCCTTGTCTCTAAAGAACAATCTAGCTGTACTTCTTCTATGACATTTTTTTGTCCTTCCAGCAGTCTATAGTTTTTCGATATTCACTCTTCATTAAGGTCTTCCTATATGGTCCACCCAAACCAAACTCATTGTCATCAGGTTGATGATGCCTCGTGGCAAGCCTGTAGGACAGGACAGGACTCCCCCTGAGTTCGCACAAGTGTAACTGCTTACGGGAGTAGAGCGCCGTCTTCCTTCCTTGCAACTACAGGTGGTTTCAAACTGCTGACCTTGCGTGCCCTCTATGTCACCAGGGTCCTTGCCCTTTAAAGAACAGCCACAGTAAAATATATAAGGTTGGGAGGGGTTAATTTCCTCAGCTATTTCAGTGCTTAACCCTTCAAAATGAATACCTTCTTTCCAGTTTGTTAGCAATCCAAAAATTCCCCCGAAAGCTGTACACCATGGGTGACCCCACGGGCATTTGAAGTACCAGTGTCATACCTTTCCGAATCACAGCGTACATGCAAGCCACCACAGTGTGACAAACTGATAGGTAGTGGTGTTGGTCTTCACAAGCTGATGCTTTGTTGGAAAAACTCATAATTTTATGGCAAAACATTTGAAAGCCAAATGCCTGGCCAACTGACTGAGAGAGGTTCATATTTGTGCCCATTCAAAAAAAATTTGACCAACACAATGCAGAAATTATCAAACAATATTATTAATACCACATGCAACAGCATTTTTCTGAACATAATTTTTGAAAATGATTGTAGCAATTACATAGACAGAGAGCTGCCGGAAATTCAAGCGAGTGTTCAAAGAGGATATGGCATGAAGGGTGTCATTGCTGACGTCAGATGGATCCTGACTGAAAGCAGAGTATCAGAAAGAAGTTTGTGTTTCATTGACTATGTAAAAACATTCAACTGGTGAATAATAGCAAAATATGAATAACATTAAAAAACATGGGAATTCCAGAACACTTCATTGTGCTCCTGAGGAACCTACACAAGGACCAAGAGGCAGTTATTTAAACAGAAGAGGGAATAAAATTGTCTGGTTTAAAATCATGTGTGTCAGGGCCATATCTTTTCACCACAATCTACATGTTAAGAAATAATCTGAGAAGCTCAACTATATGAAGAAGAGTACGGTGTCAGGATTGGTGAGACGTTTGTTAACAATATGTATAATGCAGATGATACCACCCAGCTTGCTGACAGTTAAAGGGAACTTGAAGCTCTTTCTGTGAAAGATCAAATATTACAGCCTTCAGTATGGATCGCAACACAATGCAAACAAACATTCTTACAATGGGAACGATAAACAACAGACTAAAAAGTGGAGAAGAGACTGACGTTGTCAAGAATTGACTTAGATCCACAATTGATAACGATAGAAGCCACAGTCAAGAAATCTAAAGATGGATTGCATTAGAAAAATCTGCTGCACAAGATTTCTTTTAAAGTGTATTCACCAATGACAAAAATATATGTAAGTGAAGGCTACCAATTTCTTTGTAAGCAATTTGTGTGGTAGTTACATAATTTTATGTCAACTTGATAAGTAAATATAGGGTTGAAGTCTAGCCTGTCAATCAGGTCACAGCCTAATGATGCCTCCTTGTGGGCGAGGCCTTCTCAGGAGGATTCTGGGAACTTCTTTTTCTCCCTGGAGGTGGGCCACAGTCTCTACTTCACTTTCCTGATGTGGAGCCATTCCGAGAGCTGGAGGAGCCCCATGGAGACCCCCACCAGTGCAGAGATGCTTCCACTGCCATTGGACCCACAAGACTTTCCCCCCACTGGCCTGTGGCCTCTCTGCATTCCGCGTCATTACATGTGCTGCGTGTGGGTCTGAAAAGGAATTTATGGACTAGTACCAGACAGACATATGGGCTACTATCAGACTTATAGACTTGATCTGAACTTGACTGGGAGGTTTGCTCACTATACAATTGATCTTTGATATAAAGCTCTTTACTATACATATGATTGTCAATGAATTTCTCTAGTCTACCCGGACTAACGGAATTTGTAAATACTTGTTCAGAAAAGTCTTATTCTTGTTAGCCCATACTGAAATAACTTATGGGTTAGATGCATAGGATATCCATACAGTCGAATGTTGTTATTGTTGTTGTTGTTAGCTGTCATCAAATTGGTTCAGACCCATAGTGACCCTGTGCACAACAGAATGAAGCACTGCTCGACCCTGCGCCGTCCTCACAATTGCTCCTGTGCTCGAGCCCATGGTTGCAGCCACTGTGTCAGTCCATCTCACTGAGGGCCTTCCTCTCTTTCTCTGTGCCTCTGCTTTGCCAAGCATGGTGTCTTTCTCCAGGGACTGGTCTCTCCTGATAACATGTCCAAAGCATGTAAGACAAAGTATGCATAATATACAATAATGTATATAATTATAACTAAGAAAAACAAACTTTGACTGTAAGAGAAGCTAAATCACTAAAACACATGAAGGATATCCCTTCTCTATAAAATATAGTCATAAGATTTCTGTCATCCTAACAAGAAAAATGCTGAGTTTTTATACAGTTATAGTTTCTCTAGTACTCATTTAAAAGTTATGTCACCAGACAACCAAGTGAGCTGAATCCCAGTGTTATGAGGAACACTTAACACAGTGAAAATCCCAACACTACCCAAAGCAAGCTACACATGAAAGGTAATCCTGATTCAGATTCTATCATCATTCTTTAAAGAGGTCAGAAAAGTAATCAGCAACTTTATATGAAAGAAATCCCATGTGGTAGTTACATAATCTGGTGTCAGTTTGAGGATTAAGAGTGAAGGGGTGGAGTCTAGCCTGTCTACCAGGAGGTAGTCAATGAGGCCTCTGTGTGGACATGGCCTTCTCCTGTTTTTCCTCCTTGGAAGTGGGAGACACGCACTCTCTCTGCTCACTCCCTTGAAGACTCTCTACTGACAAGGCGCACTTCCTGTGAGACATTTCTGAAGAGGTGCCACATAAAGCTACCCTAACGCAGCCAGTTTTGGAGATGATGGAACCACATAGAGACCCATGCCGGCATTGAGATGCTTACAATAGCACTGTTTCCACAAGACTTCCAACCCACTGGCCTGTGCTCTTCCTGAATTCAACATCATTGCATGTGTTTCATGAGAGTGAAGAGGACTTTATAAATTGGTATCGGACATACGGGCTAATATCGGACTTCTGGAGTTGATCTGGAGCAGGCTGGGATGTTTTCTCAATATTCCATTACTCTTGTATATAAACCTCTTTCTTACAAACATTTGATTGTCTCTATGACTCTGTTCCTCTAGTCTACCCAGACTAACACATCCCAGATAAGGAAAGAACTACTATAGAAGCACAACGAGTAGGATGCCTCCCGTTTCCAGTCTCAAACCCCACGAGTCAAAGTAGCCTGGGCCTGTACAGTGAGAGGCTCATCGCCCAATGGAATACAAATGAAAACCCAATGGTAAGTCCATCTTCCTATGGATACCTGATCTTTAATAAAGGACCCAAATCCATTAAACAGGGGAAAACTTTTAGCAATGACAAGAGGCTAATCTCAAAAATCAGTTTCATAAAAAAACTTCAACACCTCCACATTGAAAAGACAATCCAGTTAAAATATGGACATGATATAAACAGACACTTCACCAGGTGGCCAACAAACACATGAAGAAATGCTTGCGATCATAAGAGAGATGCCCATCCAAACAACAATGAGTTATCCTTTCACACCACTATTAATAACAAAGATAAAAAACAAAACAGAAAATGACAAATGCTGACAGGCTGGCAGGGACTAGAACCCTCAGCCACTGCTGGTTAGACTGTACAAATGGGGTAATCACAGGGGACTATGGTATGGCATGTTCTTAAAATTTTAGAAATAGATATCCCATACAGTCCATCAATCCTACTATGAGGTATATATCCTAGAGAAATAAGAGTCATGGCAGGAACATATAACTGTAAATGCATGTTCATAGTAGCATTATTCACAATAGCAAAAAGATGAAAACCACCCAAGTACCCATCAATTGAAGAATGGATAAACAAACTATGGTACATACATAGAATGGAATACTATGAAAAATTAAGGAATAATGATGGATTTTTCAAACCATAACATGGATAAACCTGGAGGGCATTTTGCTAAGTGAAGGAGGTAAATTAAAAATGGACAAATATTGTTTGTGACCACTGTTATAAAGACCGAACAAACACAGAAAAAGACACATTTTGTGATGGTTACCATGGTGGAAGGGTAAGGTGGAGGAGGAGGCTAGGGTGGGGCGTTAGGGAGCAGGTATGGAAATTGCTAACTAGAGAAGTTGGGAAGTGCTGTTAACTCAACTCTTACTCTGCCAACCTGACACAGAACAGAATGAACCACTGCCTACAGGGTGCACACCTAGTACACTTCGGTGAAGGCAAAAGCAATATACAATAAGGGGGAGGTCCCCACAAAATGATCAAGGCAAAGGGAGACCTGGAAGGAAACACGAAGGTTAACAGGAACAAAGCTAAATAATATTACCTGAATAACTGCACCATAACAATAGCCTCTGAGCGGAGACATCCTCCTGCAAGCAGAGTAGCTGCAGCAACGACTATACCCACGAGTAACAGAGGTTTGATGGAGGAAATGTCCACATATTTATTCATATCGATAGCTCCAATAAAGTTCTACAGTCTCAGAAACCCGAAGGGACAGTTCTATTTTGTCCTGTAAGTTAGCATTGACTCAATGGCAGTGGTGGATGGGGAAGCACATCCATGAATATAGTAGAGCATCCAGCGGACACAGTTACGAAAACTTTTTAGCTATAACCAAATACCTTGAGGGAATGCTATATTTGGCAGGGTAAAGCAAGAAGCAGAAATAATAGTCTACATCCCACTTTTGTTAGTTGTGACTGGGGTTTTAGAAATTTGCCAGTGGCCATCGAGTGTGCAACTCATAAACTCTCCTTGTTTGAAGCGAAGAAGAATGAAGAAAATCAAAAGCATATGGAAACAATTAGTCCAAAGCATTGATTAATAGACCACATGAACTCCAGAACGAGATGGTGCCTGGCTACCACCACTACACCCTCCAGCACTCATCACAGCCCTGTGTGCAATGGAATGAAACACTGGCCAGGGCAGTGCTGCTCAACCTTCCTGGTGCTGCAACCTTTCAGGCAGCTCCTCATGGGGTGGTGACCCCCAGCCATAACATTATTTTCATTGCTGCTTCATCACTGCTATTTTGATACTGTTATGAATCATAATGTAACTACCTGATATGCAGGATGTATTTTCATTGTTGAACATATTGAAAGCATAGTGATTCATCACAAAAACAATATGTAATGATATATTGTGAAATATTTACTTGTAATTACAAATAAATGAAATTTTGGCTTGAAGCATGGTGTAGCATGGGTCACAGTCTTCACACCGGGGACTCATATGTGGGCGTGTCTGCATGTGGGCAGACCCACCTGGAGATGGACAGAGAAACGGTGTCATGATTCCTAAGACCATCAGAAATATGTGTTTTCCGATGGTCTTAGGCGACCCCTGTGAAAGGGTCGTTCGACTCCGAAAGGGCTTGCGACCCACAAGTTGAGAACCGATGGCCTAGAGGGTAACATATAAACTTGGGTGAAGACCAAGGCAATATGGAGTAAAGGGGACAGCAGCACATGATCAAGGTAATGGAAGACACACAAAAGATAAAGGCAAAAAAAGATAAACATCACGGTTTACATAAATGCGTAATAACAAGGAGGCCCTCCTGCAAGGGAAAGAAACACGCGGAACAAATCTTCAAACGATGGAAGACACTCATAGAAATTGGGGAGCACCTGAGGCTATGCCACCGAGACACGCCCCACGTGAGGAGCTGAGTCCCCCCATAGCTCAACTTTCCTCGAAAGTTTAGAGTCTAAGAAGTAGGACGAATAAGTCCAGGAAGGAACACACTAACTAGCCCAGGGATGAATTCGGAAATAGGAGAGATGGGAAGACTAACTAAAGGAAGTGATCAAAACAGGAGAGGGGGAAATTGTGTCACTAGCACTAGAGGACTGCCGCCAAGATCACAGATCAAAGCGCGTGTAATTGTTGAATGTCAAACTAACTTGCTCTCTAATCAAAAACACAATAAAACCTAAATCACAATAAAATTATTAAGAAATATTAAATACAAAAATTTTATGCTTTTTGCACAGTATAGAAAGAAGAGGAATGATACATAAATCAGGTAAAAATCAATTTCAATGAAAAAGCTAATTTTAATGAACTCTTAAATATTGAATGTGTTCTATACCCACTGTAGTTTGCAAATGCAGAGAGCCCATAGGTCCGAGGGAACCAGTGAGATTGTCTGTCTGTGGAAAACACCAGACAATATCAACCTATATTTGAACAATAGCTTGAAAGAGTTGTTTCAGCATTAGGTGTCCCTGTTACAAACTTTTTTTTCTTTCTTTTTTTACATTTTATTAGGGACTCATACAACTCTTATCACAACCCATACATATACATACATCAATTGTATAAAGCACATCCATACATTCCCTGCCCCAATCATTCTCAAAGCATTTGCTCTCCACTTAATCCCTTTGCATCAGGTCCTCTTTTTTCCCCCTCCCTCCCCGCTCCCCCCTCCCTCATGTGCCCTTGGTAATTTATACATCGTTATTTTGTCATATCTTGCCCTATCCGGAGTCTCCCTTCCCCCCTTCTCTGCTGTCCCTCTCCCAGGGAAGAGGTCACATGTGGATCCTTGTAATCAGTTCCCCCTTTCCAACCCACTCACCCTCCACTCTCCCAGCATCGCCCCTCACACCCTTGGTCCTGAAGGTATCATCTACCCTGGATTCCCTGTGCCTCCAGCTCTCTGTTACAAACTTTTGATGGTTTCATTGATATCTTTTGATGGTTTCATTGATATCAGGCAAGTACTGTAGTAATTAGTATGGAACAGTTGCTCTCAATTTCATTTTAAGATTAGAGAAGTTGTGCAACAAGTGCAAATATCTCCTTAATGAACACTTATGTTATTTAAGAGTCAAATACAAATAGCATGTGTCCCCCACCCCAATTATCAGCAAACCAGGAATAGAAGGGAACTCCCATAACAATATAAAACCCCACGACAAGGAATGTCCTCAATAGTGCCTGCCTTCCGCCCTAAAACGCAATACCATCAATTTTCTCATAGTAGCCTTAGATAGAGTTTCTGAGCTTCTGAGCTTCTAAGTTTTTATAGGCTCAGACAGCTTCATCTTTCTCCCACAGAGAAACTGATGGTTTTGAACCATCAACTATGTCAGTAGCAGCCAGATACCTAACTCTCAGTGCCACCAGAGCTCCTCAGCATACTTAATATTTACCCGCTTACTCACTGCCACTGAGTCGATTCCGGTTCACAGGGACTCTATAGGACAGAGTAGGAATGTTCCTGTGGGTTTCCAAAACGGGACATTTTGACAGAAGTCGGAAGTCCCATCGCTCTCCCTCAGAGCAGCTCGTAGTTTTGAACCGCTGACCTTGGCATTAGCAGCTCAACGAGAACCCCACTATTCTACCAGTGCTACAAAGAATAATCAATAGCGAGTTTGAATCCTTATCTCCCTCCAACTTCCTGACTCCAATGGAAGTAAGGCATGACTTACCAACATTTCTGCTAGCAGGCAAGAAAGGAAAATGTGAAGAGCATAAAGAAGTCAAGCATTTATAACACAAAACATTGACGAATTTGGTAATACATGTACATGACTATACTTTCAAAAACTATCACACATTGTTGAGAGAAGTCAAAGACCTAAATAATGAAGTACAGACTGTGTCCATAAGAGACCCCAAAATTCCCTAAATTGAAGTTGGTTTGTGCAATCTCAATAAAAATATCAACAGAATTTTTTTGAAAATTGACAAGCTGATATATGTAGAAAAGCAAGAAATTTATAATAGCCAATTTTGAAAAAAGAACAAAATCTAGGGCTCAAAACACGTTTTTGTTTTTCTGCCTTTAGCTTTAATTTTCTCTCTCTCTCTCTCTCTCTCTCTCTCTCTCTCTCTCTCTCTCTCTCTCTCTCTCTGTTTGTTGCTAATGTTCATGTAGTTGATCCTATGGGAGTTCAATTTTGTCATAAAATGGCCACCAAAGTAAACCTGTGTCGTACACATTCCACGGACCAGCAGATGGATTCTGGGCTCCTCCTTAACCCTAGCCCCAATCCAAGAACAGTTAGTTCTTACATCATGGCTGGGTAGTTGCCTTCATACAATGATCAATGAAGGTAAGGTGCGATGGAAGTGTGGTGAAGAAAGCTGATGGTAAGCGGCTATAAATTGGAATAGTGCCTGGAGTCTTGACAACGTGTATTCGAACAAGCAGCTATCTAAGCAAGGAGTGACTAAGTCCATATGAAAATGCATGCCAGCTTGTGTGATCCAAAGGAAACAGCAAGATTCAAATAGCATGAAGGGAAAAGTATCAGATTAAAATTGTGGAAGGCTGTGGAGGCCAGTGGAAGCCCGAAACCCATCTGCAGAGTATCTAGGTGGATTAAGCTGCTGGTAGATCCCCACGAGCCACAGGCAAAGGTCTAGAACAGCCTTTATCATCAGACCATTGCAATCCTAGTTATACTGGATCAAACTTGGTTAGTTGACCTCCCTTTAGCTACAACCTGAATTTGTTCTAGATGTAAGGCTCTCTTGCTTGCTTGTTCCATGACAAAAATTCCTTCCCTGGCTTAAAAAAATTTTTTTTACAATAAATTATTTTATTGGGGGTTCGTACAACTTAACACAAGCCATCCATCCATCCATTGTGTCAAACACATTTGTGCATTCGTTGCCATCATTTAAAAACATTTTCTTACTACTTGAGCCCTTGGTATCTGCTCTTTTTCTTCCCTCCTGAACTCTTGATAATTTATTCAATTATTTTTTCATGTCTTGCACTGACCAATGTCTCCCTTTACCCACTTATCTGTTGTCCATCCCCCTGGGAGGGAGTTATAGGTAGGTCATTGTGATCGGCTTCCCCTTTCTCCCCCTTCTGGTGTGCCTAGTCTCAGTATTGGTCTTGAGGGGTTTATCTGGCCTGGATTCCGTTGTTTCCAGCTCTTCCCTTGATAGAGGTCCTTTCTTGCTCATTGCTAGTATTTAGATCTTTGTATTACTATTTGAGATAGTTTATTGTACCAGCCTGACTGATAAACACAAGTGGGATTAATTGAAGGGCGGAGAGATATGTGGCTCAGTGAGCCTCACCTTTCTTGTCTCTCGCTCTTTAATTATCAGACCAGTGTGCAGCTGCCTTGCTTGGTCTGTGCCTCAATTTAAAGGGCACACTACCTGTGGGACACGTAGTCTGTGGACTGTGTCGCTATAAGTTGAGGTCCCTTTAAGACCACACGATTGGAATTTACATCTCTTGAGCTGGGGAGTGACTGTTGGTGACCTGCCTTGCTGTTAGCTGCCTGTGCTGGAATAGCCTACCTCTCTCTACAGAGGACTACCTGGCAGCCCACAAGACACTGCTAGTGTCTCACAACTGTCTCATGGGAATGAGTCGCACTGAGCCATTTGTACTGCTTTATAATTTAACTGTTCATTTCTTGTGTTATATATCTATCTTTATAAAGTATATATATATATAATTATCAGCAACCTGGTTTTATCCATCTAGAGAACCCTAACACACGATTGTTTTATCTTCATTTCAGGTTTTTGTTGTTTAAGTTGGATTTACAAGTTTGTGAAGCACAGGAATGGATGTATGGAGATAGTGCCTGATACAAGGGTTTGTGGGGGGGGGGGGGTGAGAGCTGGCGTGAAGGGATTTCAGGAGTAAACAATGAAGATGGGAGGGGGAGGAAGCACTAGAACTCAATGTGATGATTACACAACTCATTTTAAAGGTGATTTAATCATGGGTGAAACAAGAAGAGAAACTTCTGAAATTGATTGTGGTAATGATTGTACAATTCTTCTTGACACGATTAAACAAATTGTAGATGTGGACTATGTCCCAAGAAACAGTCTCTGAATTGTCAGGGGCAGTTTTACCCTGTCCTATACAGTAACTTAGTCGGCATCGACCCCTGGCAATGAGTTCTCATTGTGGCAAACTATACAAATAGTACACATTAAGTGTATAAGCAGAATGCATGCCTATTTTAAACATTTTAATAAATTACTACTACCAGAAAAAATTTGTCTTGGAAGTCCACAAGGGCAGTGATTTGACCTATAGGGCATTTAGGAGTTGCCGACTGATGGCAGTGAGTTCTTTTTCGGAGTTTACTAAGCACATCTGTGCTGACCAGAAGTGGGGCATGGAAAGAACATGGGGGAACTTTTGGAAGTGATGGAAATGCGGAAGTGATGGAAATGCTTTCAATTTGAAGTTGGCAGTTACACAACTACATTAATATGCGAAAACCCATAAAAGTATACACCTTCAAAGGGTGTGTGTAGTTTGTGTAAACATGACTCAAAATCTTTTTAATGCGAAAAGCAAGCATCAGTGAGAAGGGAATCTTTGCCAACTCATAAAATATTAGAAAATACAGCCTATATTATCTCTACAAGCTGTATTCTTCCCTCTGAAAATGAGTGTATCATACATGAGACAAATGAAAATATTACATATTTTCCTATTACATACCATTTGTTTGCAAAGTAGTCATTGAAATGATAGTCTATATATGCTACAGGAAATATTTCATGTGTATGAGAGCTTATTATTTATCAATGGAATAGTTATATTATTTAATAAACATTTAACCCCCTAGTAATAGGTTCATTTTTTTGTAACAAGACTTGGGAACTCTGCCGCCCAGTCACGTCTGACTCCTAGCTGACCCTATAGGAAAGAGGAGAGCTGCCTCTGTTTCAGAGACTGTGTATCTTCATGAGAATAGAAAGCCTCTACTTCTCCAATGGGGCAGCCCAACACATAGCCCACTCCACCACTGATGCCTCTAATACAACCTAAGTAAAAAAGTACTGCTACTGGGGCTCCAGTTAAAAAATGCTCAGGTTTATTCCAAACAAAACATGCTTAAACATGTCTTTGCAATCAGATATGCTATAGTTTATTGTGCTGACCTGGCTGATAAACACATGTGGGGTTAATTGAAGGGCGGGGGGATAAGTGGCTCGGTGAGCCTTGCTTTTCTAGTTCTTGGGTCTCTTGTTTTGTGATGTTCTGACCAGGGTGCAGCTGCCTTAGCCAGTTCCCAGCTTCAGCTGGCAAGGCTCACTTCCTACAAGACATCCCTGAGGAGAAACCACATGGACCTACCTCAATCCAGCCCTGGGTGCTGAAGCAGCCATGTGGAGATCCCTGCCAGTGGTGAGATGCTTACCCGTTCACTGACTTGGCTTTCCTCCTGCATTCGGCATCACTGCGTCTATTTTGTGAGCTGGAGGACTTTGTGGATTGGTGTCAGACCTATGGGTTAATGTTGGACTTGTGTGCTTGGGCAGCACTGGGTTGGGATGCTTTCTTGATGTGCACTTACCCTTTATATAAAACTGTGTTATACATGAGTTTCTGAGGATTTGTTTCTCTAAATTACTCAGACTAACACAGGATGCCTGCAGACAAGTTCTCCTAGTAATACACTGGTTTTAGCCTTGGGCCGTTAAAAAAAAAAAAGTCAGTCCATTCAAAAAATAGTGGCTAAGGGAATCTGCTAGCCAGTTAAATTCAAGACAGAGATCAGCTCAGCTCAGGTTATAATGGCTATTGGGGTTGGAAGCTTGAAAAGGAATGATTTTGATAAGATTTTCTCACAGGACCCAGGAAGATCACAAAGGCTTATTAGGAAGAATTTGTAAGAAAATTGAAAACAGCACTGATGAGAAAAAGGCCAGGGAAATTTTCCCCACCACAATGTACTTGTTCATTCATTGTGGGTAGTGAAGCCTATCCAAGAAATTCATGGGGAAACTTGACTACATCCACTCTATGTACTTAATCATACCCTTCCCTTCAGACTTTTTGTTCTGAAATCTAAATATTTGAAAAGCACATGATTTGCTATAACTTTTACTTTGGCATGGTACAAATCAAGAGTGCAGAAACCTTTGGAGAAAGGTTCGATAAAAACAGAGCCTTATGGACCTAAATGGAGGGTCACGTTGAGAACAGCTCACATTTTGATAGTTTCCATTATTAAAGGTTTCTATGATTTTGCAGCCAGTAACTTTGACTTACCCTTGTTTTTAGGTGATTATCAACCAGTCAAGTTCAATAGCTGGAAGACAATAAACTCTTCTAATCATTACCTGTGGGGGCATCAGGAAGTCTGTGGAAAAATTCCATTATCTTTTAGCTTCATTTTTCCATGAACTTTTTGAAGCGCCCTCATACCGATAAAGCATTCAAATGCTTCTAGTACTAAGTAATACATAAGGTAACAAAACAGTGGCCAGAGGGAGGGGCAGAGTGTTCTGGGAAAGACATCACAATACATTGACGAAGCACTGATTTAGATGATGGGGATACAGCAGAAAACAAAAGTCTTTGCTTTGTGGAACTTGTATTCTAGTTGCAGAGATGTAAGTGGTCAATGCTAGAAGACAATTTTGACCGTCTAAAACATGTGTACTCTATCATATACAATGAAGCAAGCTCTGTAAAATTCACTGGTAAGAGTACAGTAATGCCAGGTTTTGGGGTTTGTTGTTTTTTTTAGCACATAATCCAAGAAAAACAGATAAATCAGGATAAAAGTGAGAGACCCTAAGAATTTCCAAGTGTGGTTTTGCAAATTTTAGGCTTATATTCCTATTGGATATCTAAATAGAAATGAGTTCAGAGGTCAGAGCTAAAATATTCCACACACAAATGGAGAAGGAAAAATAGTAAATCGTTGGGCAAAAGAACAGAAATCAAGTCTTAGGAGTACAGAAAAGCACCGACGTTCCAGAATATAGCACACCTAGACTCAACATGACTAAAAAGCACCTGACGCAAATCCTGGCGCTTTCAAACACTATATATATGAGCTGGAAAAGAAGGAAGGGCAGAGAATAAATGCACTTGGTATATTCTCGAAGAATTTTGAATACACTGACTGCCAGAACCAATCTGTCTAGAAAGAGCTGGAATTCTCCTTAGAAGCAATGATTCCAAGTCTTTTATATCAGTTATTTTTGGACCATTCCCCAGAGGACACCATGCTTAGTAAAGCTGAGGGGCAGTTAGAGAGAGGAACCCTCAGTGAAGCAGTTGGCACAATGGCTGCAACACTGAGCTCACACACAACTGGCCATGTTCTACTGTTGTACCTGGGCTATGATTCACAACCAACTGACAGGACCTAATGAATTAACTGGATATAGTGACATGCAGACCCCCAAAGTCAAGATCCTAGAAATAAACACGGGGTGAAGAGAACGCCCCCCCTCCCCAAAAAGTGGCCATTTAGTTTTGCAACTTACTTTACATATTTGACCATTTATAGCAGCCCACAATATTACATTTCCTGCCAGATGTTATGAAAACCAATGGAATCCTCCTCCCCAGCTCCTTAGTTGTGTTTATACCTTATCAGTTTTAGAGTAATACAAAAGGTGTGGTGTAACATGGGATAAAAAGCATCTCATTCATTTGGGAGTTTGAAACTGTTGGACCATCTCCAAAAACATGAGGTTTTCATTTGAAATGAAAAAATAGCTAATGACCATTGACAGTAGGATGTCAAACACATAAAACTTCATTGCAAAATTTTATAGGTGCTTCCTAAAATATGAAAATCATTTTAAATTTGACTTTTCATCTGTTAATATATCTAAAATTTCCTGTCACTAGAACTTTCTCAATGAAAGAATCCAAAAGTTTCTAGTACTAAAATCAAGCCAATAGAGGTTGCTGACAAAAACGAAAATTAGCATACAGTTCTAAATTACTAGTCATTTCTAGGGCAAAAGTAATTCAATGGAATTTCCTCCCATTGGTGTTTTTAATGTAGAAGTTGAAACTTGGCTCTACAATAAATCTAATGTTCTATGATTTACCGTATATACTCGAGTATAAGCTGACCTGAATATCAGCAGAGGCAACTAATTTTAGCACTAAAACTGCATTAAAAATGTACTGAAAGGAGGGAGGGGGAAAAAAAAAAGAGGACCTGATGCAGAGGGCTTAAGTGGAGAGCAAAAGCTTTGAGCGTGATTAGGGCAAAGAATGTACGGATGTGCTTTATACAATTGATGTATGTATATGTGTGGATTGTGATAAGAGTTGTATGAGCTCCTAATAAAATGTAAAAAAAGAAAATGATTAGGGCAAAGAATGTACAGATATGCTTTATACAATTGATGTATGTATATGTATGGATTGTGATGAGTTGTATGAGCCCCTAATTAAATGTTTTTTTTAAAATGTACTGAAAAACGCAGCTTATACTTGAGTGTATACGGTATATGAATATGCCTAAACACACAAGTCAGTCTTTTAGAATTATTATTTGCATGAGGAAGTAGGTAACTACTTAAAATTTGAAATTACATTTACCAGTTCAGTTTTCGGATAGGTCTTTGAAAAAAGTTCTTAAATCAGTTGATTTTGCCAAACCCTCTTACCTGCTTAAAACTACATGGTTTCTACAGTCCAAAGATGATTACTAGTGGGAAACAAGAATAATGTGGTGCCAAGATAAAGAACTATTATGCTTTTATCCCTGGTGGTTCTGGGAAGGCTCATGAAAATGAACAGTAGTCTGTGTAAATCCGTACACACGTACTCAAGTCTTATTTAATCCACAAGAATAAGATTCACTAAAAAAGAAATTGTGAGGCTTGTCTCATTTCACTCTATCCCTCACTCTGAAATTATTGAAGCACTCCAACTCCTGCTCCAGTCTGGAAGCTTATTTTCTAACATATCCTACAACAAGAATATTTTGTTTAAAGCAAACAGGCCATTATTTTAAAAAGAATCATTTATTGTATATTATTAAAGAGGAGGGTTAATTGGTACAGTACTATGAATACTCTTATCCTTGAAAAATTAAACATAAATGTATAAAAATAGTGCAGAATGAGTATGTAAAAGTACAAAAAATAAGCTTACTTATAATGTTCCCTGTACACCTGTATTAATGTTCTCCTTGTGTCTTAATAAACTTATGGCTAGTTCCTTTTCTACATAATTGATGACTTCTCACAAATAATGAACATATTTTCCATAAATTAATTACAGTTTTAGATTTTCAATCAACTTAGCTCATCGGTTAAAATAATCAACTAAATGTAGCATTGCAAAGAGCCCAGTTAGACAAAAATACATAAATTTTTCATATTCTTCCAATTACAGGAGTCCACTCCTATGAAATTTTCAGTTTAGTATAAATATGCAGTTTAGTATAAAAATGCAGTAATATGGACCAACTACAAGGTGATGATTTAAAAAATGCCAACCCTGATTAGTGTTTTAAGACTTAAGTAATATTGTTTTTAGTCAAATGTTATCTTGTGAAATAATCATTTAAAGTGGAGAAACGTGAACAAGCTTAAGAAATGTGCAGCACTAAGTTATATCATCACCTTTATGTTTAATTATAAATTCGATATTTAGAAGCCGAGTTTTTCCCTCACATGTTATTTCATTAACCAGGAAAGAAACAGGTTGTCATTTTTTTCAGGGCAACTGTATCTAAGAGAGAGATTGCTGCCTTAAAAAAAATTAGAATTTTGTTTTGCACACGGTATATTTAAAAATACATTGCACCAATGGACAAGTTTTTGTAATTTGCTCCCATAGCTAATTAAGAGGGACACATTATAGGAATATACTCTTATACTCAAAATTTGTCAAAGTTAAAACTCAAAATTTGTTACATCACAATATACATCCAAGAATTTATTCCACATTCAAAAATCCCACCTTAATATAACAAAATAAAAATCTGTGAATATAAGACATTCAAAACAATATTTGTAGGAAGCCAAAGTCCAACGATTTATATTTTAAAAAAAGTGTTACTTCATTAGAAAGGTTCATAGTCTTTAAAACAGATTTAGCTGTCATGCTAGCACATTAAAATACTTAACTGCTTATCGAAAATTTTTTTTCTGGCAGCTAAATGCTATTTAAAAAAAAGGTTAAGTGCTGGAGGGAGTAAGAATGCAGCAGAAAGTTACAGGAGCCCGTATGTGTTTTCTTAAATTTAATTTGTTCATATATAAGGTTTTTATGTACAATCAGTGTGCACTCTAACAGTTTATATTAAAAGTCAATCAAGTTCATCTAAAAGGTTACCTGGCTGCATAGCACATTTGATTTGACATTGTTATTGCCCACATGAAAAGGAAAACAAGTAGATTTACAGTAACTTTTGGCTGTTTTGGATTCTGAGTGTTCGTACATCTACCTTTTAAACTAAATGCATCTGAAAAAAAATGTTTCCAGAGCATGCAGTTTAAATATTACATATAATATCTCACCATTTTATTACTACAAACACAGTATGACTAAAAAAAAAGGGAGGGACGTGTGGGGCATGTATCTAATAAAATATTCCATATAAAAAGAGGACCAATGGAGTTATGTAGCCCCTTTCCCATTTTTTTTAACATTCTAAACAATGATTCCATCAAGACATATCATTAAAAAGTGTTATTACACTGATTTTTTTTTTCTTTAAATGATAAGAAGGCCTGAGTTGGTAGGGAAAGGAACAGTCAAAAAAAGCCTGAGAAGGGTAGGGGAGTAAGGAAAGCTCATTTATTCTATTTACAATAATTTACAGTCTTTTTTGTTTGTTTGTAAAAATGCATAATAGATCACAAACAGAAAATTCCTGGCTATTTTACATATATAAGTACAGAATTTAAATATTCAAGCTTGTGGTGAAAAGCGGCAAGGTGGTCGCAGTGTACAATGTAAACAAGTAGCTTTGGAAAGTGAACAAAGTCCTTGAGTGTTTTTTCTTTATTAAGAAAAGAACTCTCTTTTATTCCTTCCTGAAACATGATCACAGGTCAGAGTGTACAGTTCATATAAGTTCATATACAAACATAATTTAAATGGAGGTCAGTCTAAAATTGCTGACTTAAAAACAGTTGTATCCAGCCTATACGGAAGGGCAGTGTTGAGGTCCCTGTAATAGTAAACATTTTCCATTTCTTTAAAAAATAAAAAAGGAAAAAAAGGAAAAAGTACTACAACATTTGTAGCACAGTGCAGCATAATCTTTAAATATAAAAATATTTTCTCTTCTATTGGGATAATAGACCTTGCATCCTGGAAAGAAGTAACAATACTGCTACTGATAGAAGATCTGTTTATATCTTTCAAGTCATGTAAGGCAATTACTGTGTTGGTTTATGACATATGGCTAAAAGAAAAGTCCAGAAAGATGAAGTACCAGTTTCTGTTATGTTTTCCGACTACTCCAGGTATGTTCCGGAGTACTTTTGTGTTCAACTGAGTGTTCAAATGGAGATCTGGAGCCATAAGGAGACCTTTGATCGAGTGGTGACCTAGGGCCACTACTGGAAGCTCTGTGGTCCATTTGCCAATCGGAATGATACCTATAATCCCTAGCTGATTTATGATGTGTATATTCAGAACTTGATCGGTGGTCTGAATGGGAGCGATGATCAGAATGGGTTCTATCTTTTACACTTCCTTCCAAATGTGACCTGTGCTCTCTACTCCTGTGATCATCCAGTTTCCTGTGTTTCTCTCTGTCGTTGTAGTACCTAATAAGAGAGAAATGAGCCAGCTTAGACCAATACTACAAATTACAAAATTTGAAAAATAATTCAAAGCAAAACACAAAAATCCATAAATAACCCTACAAATCCCTGGAAAGTATCTCTGTTGACAAACCTATCACAGTGAACGACACAGAGTAAGCACCTCTGGTGGCATCCATTTTCACATGCCCATACGGAAGTAGCTGCAACATTTTTTCTATTAAAAATTTCCTTGACTTTGACTAGCTCTAAGCCATAACTGAAATCATTTATAGATTACACATATGAACAAAGATGGCAGCTTATTGGGGTCTCTAAAATGCTTGCAGCCTGTGGCCCCTTCAAAAAAATACAAAGCACATCAGTTAATTGTTTGTTGTTGACAAAACACACCCATTATAAACAAATAGTGTTTTCTATGTCTCTTCTTTAAACTGCTCTGTAACTGAAGTGCTCAGTGTGACACAGTGCTTCCCAGGAAGAACCTACAGCAGTAAACACAATTAAAATTTGAACAAAAGTCTTATTCCTCTTTCCCAAGTTTGTTTTTAGTAACCATCAACAAAAATATTCCTTTACAATTTCATAATATATTCTTGCCATTAATATTTTCTAGTTACTTAGTATTCAAATGCTTTCTAACATGACTCCTCCCCTACGTACCCTATATACCCTTCTGTATACCATACAACTCAGATTTCAAATTCAGTTTAGCCTCAATGATAAGTGTTCACATAAATTATTTTTCCCTCATAAGTCAGAATTTTCCATACCAAATTGTAACCGCATCCTGCTCAGGTTTGAGTAGGTATTCTCCAAAATTCTCAATAATGAAACTTGAAAGTACTCTAGTTTCACATTAGACTTGTTTTGATTAAAGATTGAATTGCTAACGGGTCAAACACAGATCGCAAACACAACCAAAAGGAATAAAGACAGGTATAAAGGGGAGAATTTCAAGTTACTGTCATAACTTTACCTGTCTTGTTTATAGTGATCCCAATCACGATGATCTTTCCCATTACTGAAAGACGAATAAGGTCTTTTCCTGGAATCACTCTTTTTGTAAGCATCTCCCTGATGTCGGTCTTGATGGTGATCATGATACTGAGGTATCGGATGTCGGTCAGATGAGTAACTGTCCCTGCTGCTATCATCATGATTTGTAGTCTCCTTTAATCTTTCCACATCTGTTAGAGAACAAAAGCCCAACTTTTGTTAATGTCTTTTGAAAGTGGTAAAAGTAAATTTATGGCTAAATAACTTCAGTTTTGGCTGTTACCAAAATAAAGCAAAAACAAAAACTTGCTAAAACAAAGTCAAAGAAATGCATTCAAAACTCACTTCCATCGAGTCAAGTCTTACTATTTGCCGACAGAGGGCAGAATAGAACCGTCATGTGCATTTCCTCCAAGGCTAGAAATCTTTACAGCATCAAAAAGCCTCATCTTTCTCCTTCAGAGGAGCCACTGGTTTTGAACTGGTAAATTTTATCCACTTTAGATAATTTGCACCCTAACTCTTAAAAGTATGCCACCTGGACAAAAGCATTTAAAAACAGTCTTAAAAAGTAGCACGAAGGCTTAGAAAGGGTCGCTTGATTCTTAAAAAGTGAACTCAAAACAAAAAAAGTGAAGGCTCATAACTAAGTATTGGGCCCTTTCCTTCTTAGACTATGTATTTTTGTAGCTCTTGTAGGAAAAAATGCATTATTGTCCTAGATAAGAACAACAAAAAAGAATATCCACTTATAAGCACTCCACAATTGCTAGAAACTGAAAAATGCCCAAATAAATTATGGAAGTTTGAAAGGACTATTTATGATAAAAGATTTTATAATAGTTCTGTATCTTTAAGTAAAAACAACCTAATCTATGTAATAACTTGATTTCCTTAGAACAATCAAAAAGAGGGAGAAAAATCTATTACAAATATTTTATTCTCCAAAAACAATTAGTGAGTAGGATACCTTACCTGGATTTTTAATCGTGTGAGCATTCAAGTTGCTGTTCTGGTCACTGTTTTGCTAAAATTAAAGCGCACGTGTTAAGAACCTTTTATAATGGCTTTAAATACGCTTACAAAGCATAAAGTGTTTTAAAAAATCCGATCCCAAATAATGTCCTCATGTAAGTTTTTGAGTGTCTAAATCTATCTTTTGCTAACCTTTTTAGAGCACAATTGCAGTGCTTCATAATTGTTATATCTTATTTGAAAAAGTTTAGACAAACAAGTTGCAAAAATAGTACTTTCCATGAAGAATGGTGCTCAATTTGAAGTTGTCTACCATTTTCTCAAAACTGAGTTCATATTCATTTTTGGCAAGAACTTCATCCAAGTTTCTCAATGTTTCATCATGGGGGAGCTCATGATGTCAGCGTACTTTCCTAGTGACATTAACTTCAATGACTGGCATAATATGGCAGCCAAGTTTTCCTTTACCCTGTATAAGTTATTTTCCCCTATGTAATAAACATCTTGGAAGACATACTTCAAGATGACGCCAATTATCTTATGGGTTTTATCTATTAATTTTAGCTTCCACCAGGTCTTACATACAAGACATATGATTGTGTTATGCTTATGGTGATAAATCCTTAATTACATCTATATTTGTTAACTTAAATATTACTCTTTAAATTATTTTAAAATGTTTCATAATCTCAAAGAAATGAATTAAGAAAAAAATCCATTAATTTACCTGAGATTCCTGCCGTTTTTTAATAGCATGCTTATATAATTTGTGTAATTTTCTTGCATCAAATTCAGTAAACTTAGATACAAAAATCCATAAGTTTCTACAAGAAGAAAAGGCTTATTAGTTTGATAGATACCTGCCCCCCACATTTGAGTTTCTTGTCTACAAAGAAACAAGACTTTCATATATCCCAAATATTATCTTTGGAATGAAAATTAGTTCATCAAACTAATTTGAAATGAACCAGAGGATAAGCTAAACCAGAAGGCAGTGATCCTTGTGAATGAACTTGTGCATACAAGGAACAATGCATTTGAAGCAGAGATATGATCAGTCAATATGGATTAAGCTTGTGAAAGAATGATCCTATGTAATGCAATACAAAATTCTACGCCATTTTATCATGGGGAGGAGAGCAACATTGCCAGACCATCAACATGCCTGGTTTATCTAGACCGCTTTTCCCTTCCAACTAAGGTGTTCGTGACGGATCATAGTACTTTCGTAATACTGACTTGAGATACAGGGCTTGAAAACCTCTCAGTACAGCCTTTTTGGTAGCCACTGACACTGACACTTGAGTTGAAATCTTATCTGCCATTGCTGAAGTTAAATATTAACATTTTCCCCAGAAACTATTGTATGTTCAAGTATAAATTAGTAAATCACAAAGGAGTTAGTAATTTTTAGAAAGAAAAAAAAAACTAGGCTGCGAAACGGTTTTTGAAAGCTATCATATATCTCAACATCTGATGCAACAGTGATGATGCTCATGGCTCTGTGATGGGCTTCAAAATGAAATCAAGTTTCGTATATCACCCCGCCCCCAAATCCTAAGCATGAACATCATTAACTAGAAGTTCCTATATTTTTCTTACAATATAAAATTTATATTCAGTGAAATATTCATCAGTTCTGCATTCATGGTTCTGTACATGAATATACTGTCTAACCAAAACTGATTTGATGGTCTCTTCCCACTTGTTAATTTCTTAAATAAATGTCTAAGTTCTCTTTCCAATGGATTACAGTATTGTAGGTACGGTAAGCCATCGTCAAAAATCTGACAACCAGATTCCACTGCCCTTGCAATCAACTACTGAATGAAAATAGTTCATATAAATTATGGAAGGCAATTTTAAAGAATTAAAGTGCCCGTATTGCCATAAGTTTTTACATATAAAAAGGTCAGTCTGAAAACTGTTTTAAAAAACTCAAAAAGACCTTTGGTTAAATAGAGTGACCAAATGTGTTTTCTTCCCTGCTTTGTTCACCACACCAAATCAAACGTTTTAGTCGACACATTCCAATCACCTACCTTTTGAATGCTATTGAGTTCGAGGAACAAAGCAGCCTGAAGGGCTGTGGGACAGATGTGATAAGGTTCCTCAACCACCGTGCTGGATGAGCAACTGACAGAGTGAGCAGGTGCTCTGCTGTGATGGGGGAAAACTGCTCACAACTCTCTTGGTCTCTTAATAGTTTTCCATTGTTTTAAAATATCTTCCCATGATCATCCTGTGTCCTGTGCTTTAACCTCCCTGGCGGTCTAATTATGTCAGTAATTTTGTACCCAAATTCTTGTTTGTGAAGTGAAAAAATTGCATAATCAGGGAAAAATCTGTATTCTGACATGACGGTACCAAAAAATGGAGTTGCAAGTAATTTATCGGTGGTCCTATACCATTTCTGCAGGGGTTTCCCCACCACTCCCTGAAGTATTATTAGGCCCAGAAATTTCCAAATGTCATCTTTGGTCACTGGTTCCCACTTTCTGCTTCTGAAAAATTTATGAAGCAGAGTAACGGATTGTTTGCTCTTTGTATCGGTTTGCCGCCGTAACAATTTTTTCAATGAGCTCATCCATCAGTAATAATTGGAGGCACATCAAAGTGTTGTTGTGGTCGAAGTCTACTCTCATACCAGGTGCTCCAGTAAACGGCTAGCTTGGGGGAGCGGCCTGATCCATACCGCAGACAACAGAGCACAAAGTTCGCACATCACTGAAGCGGAATCATCACTGTCGTCACTTATCTGGTCAGTGTCAGATGATGAATTTCCCCATGCACTGCAATCACTCAATTCTGTGAGTAATTCTAAGGCACTGTCGCTGTCATTTATCTAGTCTAAGACTCCTTGTGTGATAAAGTGACACTTTTTGATGCCAGGGACAAAAAATTTCCAGGCAAATTTTTTCCAAATGACCGTAAAAGGGCAGGCAGGGTCCTGGAGACTGATCTAGGGACAAATCTGAGGTGATCTGCTTTGATACAATGTAATCCTCACAGGTTACACTGTATCAGTTTGTGTGTGTGTGTGTGTGTGTGTGTGTGCGCGTCTCTTTTAGATTTGCAGTTTTGCATTTCTGGGCCAGTTCCGCCCTGTG
The DNA here is from genome assembly GCF_050624435.1 of Tenrec ecaudatus. Lineage (NCBI taxonomy): Eukaryota > Metazoa > Chordata > Mammalia > Afrosoricida > Tenrecidae > Tenrec > Tenrec ecaudatus. The sequence goes on from NC_134531.1 coordinate 98,615,707, forward strand.
AAGTGACACTGCACGCAGAGAACAGAATGGAACAGAAGGGTCGCTCTGCAATCACAGCAGAGGACATGGCTGGACCGGGGAGCAGTTAAGGGATGGCTCTGCAGTGCAATCCCGAGTGTGGCTCAGGGTTACCGCATCTGACAGTACACATTTACCCCGACCACACTCGGGGTGACCGCCAGGGAGGTTAACCTTCTGCGTTAACCTCTCTACCTAAAATTTAACTGTCTCAATAGAGTCCCTCGTATGTCACTATTCTGATTGGACCTCAAGATTTATGCCTCGTTAGGATTCACTGCATATTGTTGTCTTTATTAGCTACCTTCTTACGTAAAGGACTAATGTAAAGATCAGTTCTTCCAACCAATTTCTAAGTAACTTATTTGGCATCGTTCTGCTCAAAAGTTCAGAGTCCAAAATAATCCTTTAAAATGGAAGATTCAAAGCCACGTGAGACCTCAACTGCAGTAGCTGGCACATCAATGCTAACTCTACAGTCTTCTTCCATCAGTTTCTTTCGCGGAATTTGACAGTCTTCCCTTTCAATGAACATCTTTATAGTTTTTCTGACCTGCCTTAAAACACTGGGTTCATCTACAAACTGTTGTTTTACGTGGCGCAGCCTTGCCACGAACTTGTTGCAGAGCTCCAATAATTTGGGAAGACATTCATGAGTTTTACAAAAAATCATTAGCTCTCATGTCAAAATGATTTTAATGGCACAAAATACTTTTATTGCAAGCATGCTATTGACACTAAGACAAGTATATTACTGATAATTAATCAGCTGTGCAACCCTACCCTTAATATCAATGTCAGTTTCTCATCACTGCAAATGGAAACCTCCTAAGTGATAACCATCCGATGCCCCTGTCTCTCCACCCGACAACCACTAAAAACATTTTATCTCGGGGGTAGAGTGGCGGACACTAGAACAGACTAGGATGATATACATGCAACCCATTTTAAAAGCAATTTAACATTGGACGTGTACGATGTGTGAATACCAGATCAAGAAGACTACTAATTAAAAAAATAAGTCAATCATTTGGAAATGACTATCAATAATGGTTGTGCAGCCCGTAGAGTATAATCAATGACACTGAATTATACAAGTAAAAGTTGTGGAATTGGAGAATACTCTGTTGGGTATATTTTTGCCACAATTGGGGGAAAAAAGTATACAAATGAGGAGTACAAGGAAGAAAATGTTCTAGAATTTCATATGGTGACAACTGTACAACTCGTCTTGCTATGATTGAATTATAAAATGTGGATAAAATGCTAATAGAATTGCTTTTAAAACCATTTTTGGATCTCGCTATACATGCCTCATACATTATCTGTCCTTTTTCAGTTCTCTATGCGACTATGACCAGAGGTCTTTGTTTCCTCGTGTTCGTATGTTTAATAAATGCAGCTTTGTTCTTTGAAGGGGACTTTCGGCACTTCAATAATTCCTAATACAGAAGAATTTTTTCTTTGCTTCAGTCTTTTTTTTCTTTTTAAAAAATAATCCTGGAGACAGCACTCAGACTAGGCAAAAACAATTCTGTTTTCAGAATATTCTTCAGTTGATTCTTTTTTTTTACTTTGCCTCTGTCTGAGGGAATCATATATTCATTTCACAAATGACCACTGAGAAGAAATTACAATAAATTTAGAAAATAAAATGTAAGTTGAATTTTAATGAGAAAGCTTTTACTAATTAGCAGAGATAATCATACGATAGCCTATCACAGTGTGATTATGATGTAAATAAGTAACCATTTGTGAATAAGTAATAACTCATAAATAAAAAGTTTCAAGATTAAAGTGAAAACAATTAAGATAACTTTCCCAGGTCACGTCTTTCAATAATATTTTACTATCTATACTTCAGAATGAGCAACACAAGCTAAACTACAAGGGAAAAGTGTTAGAAAATTACAGTCACAGAAACACTTCTTGAAAAGCACCACTTACTTTCTCCATTGCTTAATTTGGTCTGGGTTTGTATATTCTGTCAAACACTCTGTGATATGGTCACCAATTTTTATTAGACACTGTCGAGTATGTTCCAGTTGTTCTCTTTCGGAAAGACCTTTCTCGGGCCTATCCAGTTGTTTCAAAGCTGCTTTAACGGGTCTCATTCTTTCTTTACACTTTAAGGGAGAAAGTAAGAATATCAATAAATACATATAGAAAAACCTAAATTCAGTTAGGGTTTACCGCTTTCAATGATATCTGAGTAAACGTATTGCATCGGGTGATTCAAAATAAGCAATACATGTCACCTCACAGCTCGTAAATATGTCTGTTGTTAGTTGCAACTAATTCAGGGGGACTCTGTGTCCAACAGGAGAAAACATTGCCTGTCAGACCATCTTTCCCCATATGGTTTTCACCAGCTGCTTGTGGGAGGTAGATCATCATCTTAGTCTGGAAGCGCCCCTGAAGTTTGTTTCACTTCACAGCAATATATAATCTTCCACTGAAAACAGGCAACGGCTCCATCTGAGGGGCACTGACTTTCTTTTCTCTCTGATGGAAGGTTAAGAATTTGAATTCTATCACTTAGCTATCATTTCAATCTCTCAACCACAGCACCCTCTCTATTCTTTTCAGAGTTGTAGAAAAGACAACCTTTTAGAATAAAATTTAAAACCAGATTTTGTGTCGATTTACCATATCAATCTTTGTGAAAATTTAAATAAAAACTTGGGTTTTTCTTCTTCCCCCAAAAACTTCCTTATATGCTTTTGGAGAATATAAGAATTTTGTGTACACAAATGGTTAAGCATTTTGCTACAAGCTGAAAGGCTGGCAGTTCAAACTCACCCCAGAAAGCTTCAGAACACAGGTTCAGTCTTAAATCCCTCATGGAACAGATCTACTCTACACACACGGGTCACCATGCCATCAGAACTGACTCAATGGCAACTAACAAAAATAACTTCACATACGGTAGCATTCCATTCTAAGCATTCTTAAACACATAATCTAAAAAGATGGCAAAGTATTTTCAGAGTACAATTTCGTACCTTATATTAATACACAAAATTAATGTTTAATATTTTATAACAAAATATACTAGTAAATACTATTAATATGTTGTTGTTATTAGGGGCCACAGAGTTGGCTCCAACCCACAGCAGCCCTATGCATGAGAGAATGCAACACTGCACAATCCTATGCCATCCTCTACCTGTTCCTAAGCTTGAGCCCATTGATGCAGGCACTGTATCCGTCAATCCACCTCACTGAGGGCCTTCCTCTTTTTCACTGTTCCCCCAATTTAACCAAACATGGGCAACACTGAATTCTCTGGTCTAACGGCTAAGAGGCAACTAGTCGTGAAGACAATTTGTCAAACACTTCATCTCCTAGCTCTCAGGCTTTTGCTCTAAGGGAACAGAGACCAACCGTTATGCCTGGAGAGCCACTTCCACGCTTTTGAGACTCTAGGCTCTGTGCAGCAAACTAGGAAAGTGGAGGAGAAGCACTAGATACGCTAGGCCAGTATAACTGGGATGTCCCTAGAAAACATGACCCTAAACTTCCACACCAAGACACCAAATCCTATAATATAGATGCATCTGCAGCTACAATTTCTTCTTGTTCATTATTGTAAATGTATCTCACACGTTAACACGTTAACAATATACATAGCTTTACTGACACTAATTATAATAATTAAACATCTTGAGAAAGTTGAATTGGTAAACATTTACAATGCAAACTTAAATCTATTGACTGCTGTAAGAAAATACGGGCTTATATTTTGTTCATATTTCATTTTTGTTATCTAATAAAACATTGGCTCTGCGAAAGACTGGAGAGGGAAAAACAGTCTATTTTTAAACACAGAGATTATAAGCATTATTATATTCAGACAACAACTTCAGGGATTGAAAATTTTAAAGTTATAAAGACAAAATAAGTTCTATTCTAAGTGTTCTAAAATGAGGACAACTTTTAAATTTTAATCCTATTGCTATTATCAGTTTGAATTTCGGCATTATAGTTATATTACAAACTCTAAACCATAAACTCCAAAATATACAGCTGCATATGAATTAGTATTAAAGGTCTGAGTATCTACTACTTACAATGCTAAAGGTCTTCTGATCCAGCTCTTCAGACTCTTCAGATATGGGAACTGGTTCACCACTTGCAGTGATATGAACTGGGGCAGCTGATGCTGAACATTTTTTTGATCGTTCTTTGCTGTCAGACTTGCATTCACTCAACTGAAAACCAGAAAATAAAACCAAATTTCCAACAACACAATCAAAATGATTAATGCTTCAAGAAAACAATGATCATATCTGGTTTACTCCACAAATCCTTATTCTGGCTTTCACTACTTTACCCCTCCCTCAATTTTATTTGGGGAAACCAAAAAATAAAGCCTCTCTCTTTAATATTATCCTAAAGATAAAACATGTCTTCAGAAGTGTCCAAAGCTACTTTTATCTCTACTACTTAGGTACTCATATCAACTCTTAAATACTCAAATATGGAGACTAATTTGCTCTGACAATTGGTTCTCTGGGGTGTGATTGTGCTTATTTATTCATTTTCTAAATTTTACATTGTAATGTGCATACCTTTTCTTTCTGCATAGCTTCTTTTACTTTTTTTGCCTTTTTCTGTAATTATTTTTTCCTTTAAATCTTTTTTATTCTCGTTTATCTCCCTTTTAAGTCCTCTTTTAGTGTCCTTTTCTTTTGTTTCCCCCTTTTCTTCTGGTTGCTTCTTTATAGAAACATCTGGCTCAGGTTTTTCTTCACTGTCTCTTTCTGTTTTAAGTTTTTTATTTGGATGTTTTACAGATGTGACCTCATCCTGGAAAGGGCAAGTATGGCCAATGTATTACTAACCCAATCTTGTAGACTAATATTTTTCTTTTGGCATGAGTATGGATTGCATGTACGTGGATTCTGAAATAACCCAGAATCCCATTAACTAGGCTACATGCAGTCTTTACCATCCTATAATTTAAGAAGTTAGTTTCATTCAAAATTGCTAATAAAATGCAAGGAGGCAAAATTGGTTCGATTGGCAAAAGTGTGTGTGTGAAATGTGTTTCTTTGCTCTATCCCTCTAGTAATATCTAGTACTTCTATTGGATATGTATATTTCAGTTGCATACATGATCCTGCGTAATAAGTCATAAAGAAATTTTACTACCTAAAAATCTCCCCATAGGCTCTCCTTCAACTGCTGAATTTAATTCCTTCCCATTGAAACAGCTGCTTTCCTAAAACATATGCTCACCTTTTCATCCTCCTCCTCAGACTTCTCGGAGGCCAAAGGAGAAGAATCACTCTTGATTTCCTCTTTCACCTTTATAGATTTAATTGTTTTATTCTTCTTCGCTCTTCCTTTTCTTCTCTTTGAGCTTCCCTAAAGAATAAGTATTTTTATTTTAACCAATTTATCAATTCTATTAAAACATTCATCAATGGTAAATCTACCAAGCTAAAGGACTCTGATGTTCCTTTATAGTTTACTGGTTATATATAACCTGAGCCAATCTATGGGAAACACAATTGGGTCAATGTAAAGAATTAAACACGGTATTAGTGTGAAAAATAAAGATCAACCAACTATAAGGATAGCATCAAAAATTATTTTTAATGATTTATAAGTCATTGATGAAGCCATAAGCAAGCTGATTTTAGTTTTTATTCATCTCCTTTGGTGTTCCTTCCCCACATTATTGGAACTCCCTTATAGTTAAGTTCAGTGATGTTTGATAGCCCACTTGAAGTTCTCCAGTTGTCTCCAAATAAACTATTAGTTTTCAGTTTGACCTCTCCAAGAGTGTCCCACATTGTAAATATCAAATTTCTCCCATTCCTTCGCCAAATACTATAAAAATTCACCAGTTTTGACTTTGGGTGTTGAGTTCATTTACTATTACCATGTCCAGATTAAATTACTAAATAATAGAGAAATATATCTGTAAATTTAAATCAACACTACAGGTTTAGTGTATTTAGGACAGTAAATTTAGGGAAAGTAATCTGAATTTTAACTTACTGCACCAGAAAGCCTTTGAGCTTCCTTTTTCGCGAGATCTCTACTAAGCAATTTGATGAGGTAGTCTGCACGTGTCTGCAACTGTTTTGCTTGTGGTTTCTTATCAGGATCATCAGGGAGAATCTGAAAAGTAATTTTCCAAGTGATTATTAATAATCGTTTAGAAAACAGCCACATACATGGATATATAATTCACTAAAAATAGCATTTTAAAAAATTACGAAGATGTTTAGGGAAATTCCTAGGGCACAATCACAAATTTATTTTTCTAAGAATGAATTCTAAATAATTATTTTTAAAAATCTTGTCGCTACCTTTCAAATGATAACTGAAAAGAGGTGATAAATTACTCTCATATATGCAGCCACTAACAGTATCCAGTGCTATTACATTGTTACAGTAAATCTGAATCATCTTCCTCCTCCCCCCCTTAAGGTAACTGAATTATATTAAAAAAAAAAAGCAGCTGCCAAGTCAATTATGACTCACGGTCCAACTGTAAGTATCCATAGAATTCTCAATAGCTAAAGTTTCAGAAGCAGATGGCTAGGCAAGAGGACTTAAACAATATCATTTGGGGAATAAATGATTCGTAGCGATGATTTAAATGCAATCCATTCACGAAAACCAGCTTCAAAGAAGTCAAGGTCACACAATCACACATGGCTACACAGAGCCTTGGTGGCCTTCCTTGTATTTTCCAACATAATTTAAAAGCAAACATTATGTTAAATTAAACATTTAGTGGTCAAAAGAATTTTAAAAACAAACAAAAAAATACCTTGTGTGTTAAACTGAGGTCAGGATCCATTTTAATCATTTCCCAGCTTCCATATCCATATTCATAGATACCAATTAACAAATTGGAATCATCTTCTTTGCCCCAGTCTATATCAAAATGAGCTGCTTTCGTGTGGCAAGTGATACTATACCTATTTAAAGTTAATAACCATTAAATTTATAGTACTTATTAGAATTTTGAAAAACACGCGAGTCATTAGACATTTAAATTACTACACTGTACTTTGTGCATCTTAATATATTTGCTTCTGGGCCACAGAACCATAATCTCAAGGGACACTACTGCCAAGAGACAATGTTTTGCAAATCCTACTCTGGTGAGTGGTGGTGGCTGGGGGCTTTAAAGCTTCTGAGTGGTCCCCTAAAACGCAAGTAAAGTCTGAAGCAAAAGAGAGTGAACAAAGGAAGATGCAAGTCAACATGCTGTCCAAAGTCCTAGTGGCTCACACAAAGCCAGCCTTCACAACCCTGATGAATTAAGTGGTACCCAATTACTACTGCTCACCATTGTGTAATTGATCAAAATAGGTGGTCCTAGATAGAGGGATAAAATGTGGGGTAAACCTCAAAATAAACTGGTTTGATACCAACAGGTGGAACCCCTAAGACCATGGCCTTTCAACCTCCCAGCCAAACAATATGCCTTCAGGGTGAATAACACCAGGGAGGACCTTAGAATAACCAACCATAAAAGATCAAAAAGTACATCAAAAGCTTGAGAAGTAGGGAGGATTACAAAAGAACGATGAAACGAAATGATGAACACAGGGAGAATGTGAAGACTATTAAATTGGGACAAATGTATTCGTTACAAAACAGAAATGTGAATTATTTCATGGAAAACATTTTTGTTCTGTAATCTTCCACCCAATTCACAAAAACATGAATGAAGTAGGAGTGTTTAATGATATCATTTGAAATGGTGTCTAAGCATATACTCACAATTTAATAACCAAAAGAGTTTTATGCTGTTTTAGAAATGATATAACTCACTGCTTTCTTTCTTCTGGATCTGAAGGAATGGACTTGTGCAATGGTATTAATTCCTCTTCGTGGGAGATGACCAGTTTGGCATTCACCTGTACACCTGATATTCGGAATGTTGGACCCTTCACTTTTCCAAGTCTACCACCTTAAAAAAAGATAAGCTATATTAATTCTAGAAAGTACAAAGCAATTTGTTATTATTTATACTAAAAGTATTGCTCACCACCAATATTAATCTTATTACTTGTCATTCTCCCACAGTAGCTGTGGTTTCTAACTATTGCCCTCAGGTTAGCAGCCAAATAAATGTGTAACCACCCCAACCCCCCACCCCTGAGCTCCTGCTATATATATTAACAGGAGACTTATTGGCAAATCTTAAAAATTACTTTAAGCCTTTTAGCACCTACCTACCAGTGATTCTAAGGAGCCAAGATAGCACAGTGGGCTGGCTAAGTGATGGTCTGCAAACCATAAGCAAAATTGTCCTAGAAACGGAAGGGAACAAATGTACTTTGTCCTATAAGGTGACTATGAGTTAGCACTGACTAACTCAAAGGCAGTAGATTTTGTTTTGATTTTACTGTTGATTATAAAAGGAGGAGCCCAGGGGCATAGTGGGATAGGTGTTGAACTGCTAACTAACTGCAAGGTCAGTAGTTTCGACCTACCAACTTCCTGCAGGAGAAAGATAAGGCTTTGTGCTCCTGTATAAAATTACAGCCTCAGAAAACCCAGAGGGGCAGTTACTCTGTCCTACAAAGTTAGTATAATTCAGAGTCTGAGTCCACTCAAAGGCAATGAATGACTGACTATAAGCAACCTAACTGAATGAAATTTACTAAATACAAAAGACCAGATTAATCTAGTTGAAGTATAACTACTTCAGTTGTGTACTTGTAAATCTGAGTAGCTTTGTTGAAATAAGCAAAATAAAATTTTCAAGCTCATATTTACAATACCTTTTGTACCAGTCATCTATACTAGGGTTTCTTGAAATTTTGCCACTTTTGACCCCTTTTTGTATGAGAAATTTGCAACACAGGCAGCAATGCCTTGGATTCATTTTGCATTTGACTTTGAATTAATTTTTGGTTGTTGTGCATTCAGAAACCTTTTAGTCCTTGCCAAATTTTTTACAACCCCACATTCAGTTGTGACTCCACGCAGAGACATGGGCCCAGTTTTAACAAGTTTGGGTATCTATTAAAAACACAGTATTGTTTACAGTTACCTCCCAACTAGTATTTACCATAGAGTCTACTGCTTTTAATGCAACAAAGACCTCTCAGTGGTGAAACCTGCTTTGTGCTTGACTGCTTAAAGGTTGATCACACCCACCAGACAATGGTATATACGGGAAGGAAAAGGTCCAGCCACCGGTTTCCATTAAGATTAAAATTCTACGGGACAGTTCAGAATTGCCACAAAGGCAAACTAGAAAAAAGTAAATGTTGACAATGTTATTTCTGAAAAACATACTTTAAAATCTGATTTGAATATACTACCTGTTCGTTCTGTTCCTGAAGAATTATCTTTTAAAGCTTTAATGCAGCCATTATGTACCAATTCTCCTAGGCGTCTTAAGTCTGTTTCTGACTTATCAACTAATTCAGCATCTCGAGCAATTGCATCTAATCTGTAATAAAATAATTCAATTTCCAAGTAAGTATCAAATGTGTTGTGTCATTTAAAAGAATTAAGCTCCCTTTTATCCCAAGCTCCAAATGCTACTCTACTGTTATAGCCTCCAAGTTATAATTTACATAACTAGTGTGAAATATATAAAAAATAGTAAGAGTATAAAACAAATTTATGTATTCAAGAATTTTATAAATTAGTCAATTCATTATCAAATGTGCTCCAATTTTGAATGTAATGTCCCACCCTCTGTTCAACTTTTTCATAACTAATCAACCAATCCTTAATACCAAAAACTGGTTAGATGCCGTAATTTGAAAAGGAAAATATTAAGAGTACAATCTGTACGTTTCAGTTACTATGAAATGATTAATACCAGTTAATATTCATTTCTTCATATAAAATTCTTTAACCACTGTTGGGTTTTTTTTTTCATGTGATTCATCTTACATATGACCATAAATAGAGCAGAAGCATCTAACACATTCAGTGAAAATGACAAATTAATGAATTTACCTTTCCAGGGGGCCACCAAATTTCTTGTAACTCTTGATAAACCTAACAGGAAACAATTGTGTGTTTTAAATGTGGGCTTCACTATCCACTAAAATATATGCATAATTATAATGTAGCTAGAGGTAAAATACTAGTTAGTGTAAAATTAATTCAAGGAAGTGTTTTTAAAAATGAATGCTAAAAACAAAAAAAATTGACACAATGTCATATAATGTAACACTATTTTAACACCCAGTATGTTAGGTTTACAAACCAATAAATAAAACAATAGAAGCTAAATTTCATTTCAGAAATTACTTTATTATTTCCACAAGACCAAAAAAAAAGGAAAAAGAAAAAGTTCAAAGCTACCACAGGAAGTGTCTCCAAAATCGTTATCAATCATGTTACACCTCCTCACATTCCAAATGTTGATCAAAGTCTACTGAACAGCTTTAATTCAGATGTATGCTAACAAGAAAAAACAAAGCTGTCTAAGTGGGTAATGAATATGGAAAAAGATACAGGAAAAGTAGAAGTTGAAGTGCCTCTTCAACTAATGACAAAGTCCAGCAACCCAAGTCATCATCAAAGCACCCTTAACAAAAAGCTAACGATGTATTCAGTTTTCTAATAGAATGAATGAGGAAGAACTTTATCACTCAGGTCTATAATTTAAAAGAAAAGAGTTACAATGGCTTCAAAGAAATAACAAATGCACAAAATACAAAAATGAACAGATTTTTCACAAATTTCACATGTGAAATATTACGTAAACAAAAGCGAGGCTGTTATTCCATTTCTCTTAAAGAACTACGTATAAACAAACAAATTTTAAAAGGATACTACAATCTATCCTGCATAGCTTATCTTACCTCAATTCCTATTTGAGATATTCAGAAATGCTTTAAGCATATTTACTTTTAAAAAGGCAATCAATTCAGGGTTAAGTAACTAGAAAATTATGAACCTAAATTATTCCCTCATAGTTAGGTTTGAGATTCATAAAGGATGACAATTACTCAGTACATAGAATCTCAAGTATCAAAATATACCTTCATTGTTCAAAAAACAATGATCACAACCACAAAATAAAAGTAAAAAAAAGTTTGTTGTTTAGTTTAACAATACACACAATTTAGATGCCAAACTTGTTTTTTCAGTTATAATGAATAACCAAAAGTAAAATCACCCAACTCCTACTCAAAACATGTATTTATCTCCTCAAATTTTATATTGATTTTTGAAAGCAATGGGGATTTTATATTTAAGTTTCACTTTCTAAAGAAAGCAAGTCAAAGCAAAATTTCTTATGTCATCTTACCGCCTAATTTCAGCATCACTAAATCCTTTAATGTTCTCTCGAGGGATGGTCCGTGGTCTTCCACGTTTCTTTGGTCTTTTTCTTTCTGAGATTGAATCGCTATCAGATCCAGAGTATCTCCTACTTCTATTGCGCCTCCCTTCACTTCCATTGAAACTAATCTGTAATCAGAAAAATGACTGACTGATAGAGTGATTTGTAATCACAAGTGAAAGCACTCAAAGTCAAGACAAATATACAGTATTAAAGCTCAAATGTTTTTTTTTAAGCCATCAAGTGGACCAAGTCTCACTAATCAATAACAGTTAATATTGGTAATGGCACAGAAACAGATATTCATAAACATCTACTGGGGTACATAAGCTAGTAGGAGAATGTGATTTCACGATGCATCGCAAGTCTCACGCCTATCACTCTGAAAGCTAACTGAAACCAAGGATTTTTTCCAATCACCTTCTGTGCAATATGATGGTGTGTTTCCCACACTATTAGGTCACGAACATTCATTGTTTCTACTTCTGTCTGGAATAGATGGAAACTGATTCCACTGTAACATAGAGGCTCGGTGGAACTAGTCCTAACTTTTCAAACTGTGTACGAACTCTAGGCATAGGGTAGAGCCCTGGCGGTATACTGGTTACTCACTGAGCGGCAAACCAGGATAATTCTACACTGTCCTAGAGACCGTATGAGTCAGAGTCAACTCAATGGCAGGGAATTTAGCTTTTTGGCTTATAAACATAGGGGAAGGCAACCAAATAATCTAAAAACACAGTATAACAACCACACATACACCAAAAAAATAATTTTTCTTGGCATCTTGGTTTCGAGGGCTGTTACTGGGATTATTTGGTACTCTGATTCCTGGTGGTGTACTGGTTATGCATTGGGCTAACTTCAAGGTCAGAAGCTCGAAACCACCAGCTGCTCTATGGGATAAAGATGGGCCTTTCTACTCCTGTAAAGAGTCTCAAGACCCACAGGGGCAGTTCCATTCATGCAGGGTCATTATGAGTCAGCATCAACTCAATGTCAATGATTTGATTCGAAAAATTGCATTGGATAGACTCCATCAGCTCTAAATAGTTATACTAATTTATCATTGCATTTTCAATGAGAAGATTTCAGACCCATAAGTTACAGAATAAAACAAAAAAGAAATGTTTGGGGAAAGGGATTAAGAGACTTCTAAGAGAAGCTGTACAATGGGCACATGGTGGCTAGTAAGTTACATATTTAGCTGCCAATTTTAAAGCCAGTGACTTGATCCCAGTCACTTTACAGCCTTTAAAAGATTTAAAAATTTGGAAACCCAAAGGGGCAGTTCTTCTCTGACCTACAGGGGTCAATATGAGTGAGTATCATTTTGATGGCTGCGAGTTTTTCTTTTTGGTCTGGGAGGCTGTGCAATATATACAAAGACCACAAGTTGGATACTGCAAAGCAAGAACATGCTGGTAAGTGGGCTGTTGTGATGCGCACACTTGGACCACTCTTGCTGTCTACACTTCAGGTGAGTGCTTGGATGGGTCTCAAGTTGATGCCACTTTCTGTGCTAAGCCACACACAGGGGAGGCCTGCTCAACAGTGAGAATCTGCTCAGGAAGTGGCAGTACAAGCCAAGGTGGCAAATGTCACCTCAGTCATGGTCCTTATAGGGTACAAACTTTTCTATCACAGTCCTATGAAGAAGCAAAAACATAGGAACTAGACAGAGTCACAAGAGCCAAAGATGAAAAGCACTAGGAGTTTGGGCTTGATGAATGCTAGCTAAGCAAGAGGGGTTTCAACAAAAGTCTAGCATTCTGGCACTTGGGACACCTGGGTGCCTCAAAAACATAAATGCGTGGTTGAGTGTTGTCTGAATTAACATTTTGAGACATATAACTGTACCACAGTGAAAAGTGCACTAACGGAGTTAAATAATGGAAGCACATATTTGACTGAAACTGGGGAAAATTTCCACAACTCCAGTTGAAATACAAAGCATTCAGAACAGCGAGGAAAACATCAGTAAAAGATTGAAGAATACAGAGTATTTATAGCAAACAAATTGGTTGACATTCAATCACTTCAAGAGGAAACATATGATCAAGAACTTCTAGTACTCAAGAACGAAGTCCAAACTGCACTGAAGGCCGGGCTTAAAAAAAGGCTACATGAACTGACAGCATTTAGATGCTTCAACACAGATGCAACATTAGTGTATTCACTGTCCTGGCCAACAGACTAAAGAGATCCATAACTGTGCCCATCCCAAAGAAAGGTGATCCAACAAAATATAGAAATGAATATTATCATCAATATCAGAAGTAAAATATTGCTATGGGTAAATAAAAATTATTGCAAACAGTGCATTGGCAGTGAGCTGCCAGAAACACTGATTCAGATGTAGCACAAGAGTTATCACTGTTGTTGTCAGATGGTTAATGGTTTAAAATAGACTAATGGATGTTCACCTCTGTTGACCATGCAAAGGCCATCAACTGTGTTTATTCTAACAAATTACAGATAACATTGCAAAGAATGGGAATTCAGAATACTTCACTGTGCTCATGGAAAACCTGCCATGTAACAGGGAGCAGATGAAGGGGGAGGAGGAGAGAGTGGAGCACAGCCTGGCCCACAGGCCTTGAGGGCGATGTTCCCAATTAGAGCGGCCAGTCCAGAGAGGACCACATGGCCGGTCCCATTATGAGACATGATGCCCCTCACTGACCCACAGTCCTACGGGGGACAGCCCCGGAGATACAGTGTAGAAGTTGCACCGGATCTGATCCCTCAACACCTAGACAAAACACTTGGGGGGGGGGGGGGGGAAGAGGGATGTGCAACAGAACAGCAAGGGAATGGAGGAGCAAGGCCCCCAGGGAATGCTGAAGGTGGACTTTGGGGACTGGACTGGAAAAGACTCCTAAAGGCAACGGGCAATCCTTGAACTAACTACAAGCTTTTCTTTCCTGTTGTGTTTGGTTTGCTTTTTGTCATGGGTATGTTGCTGCTGTTTTCTTGTATATTGTTGCTTGGTTTTGCTCTGTCTTGTTTGTGTGCATGTTATTATCTCCAAAGGTCTGTCTCAATATGACAGGCTAGATGAACAATCTGGAGGAGAAAACAATGGGACCAACAGCCCCGGGGGAACATGGGACAGGGGGAGGTGGGGACAAAGGTAGTAGTGTTAACAAACTCAGGGACAAGGGAGCAACAAGTGATCCAAATCGGTGGTGAGAAGGATGTGGGAGGCCTGGCAGGGCATGATCAAGGGTAATGTAACCAAGAGGAATTGCTGAAACCCTGGTGGGGACTGAGCTTGATAGTGGCACACGAGGAAAGTCAAAGGAAGTAAGAGGAAAGAAATAGGGGGCAAAAGGCATTTATAGAGGTCTAGATAAAGACATATACACATGCAAGTAAATTTATATATGAGGATGGGGAAATAGATCTATGTGCATATACTTATAGGTTTAGTGTTAAGGTTGTAGAAGGACGTTGGGCCTCCACTCAAGTACTCCCTCAATGCAAAAACACTTTCTTCTATTAAATTGGCATCCTTCGATGCTCACCCTCCTGGCACAACTGCCGAAGACAAATCTGTGTTGGAAGGACTGGCAGAATGTTCTTCAGTAGGAAGGATGGTGAGACTTTATCTCAAATACCTTAACTGTGCTGTCAGGAGGGACCAATCTCTGGAGGACATCATGAGTAAGATGGGATTTAGCTCAAATATGACAGTGACTGCACATAGTACAGCTAGCTCCAAGCAGTGTTTACTTTTGTTGTGCTTCAAGTCACTACTGAGTTCGAACTGACTGAACAACATTTAACAATAATAATACAAACTATCACCCAAAATATACAGGGGGGGAATTTCCCAAGTCATTATTGAACCTAACAAACACATTACCAAAAAAAGGTGTAGACACTTATTGCTTATGAAGAATAAGAACAGAAAATCATTCCATACGTGAATAAAGTTACCTGCTTTGCACAATTTCTCATTCTTGGGAGCATATAAATCTCTTCAAGTTCTTTTTGCCTCTCTTCCTCTTCTAATCGTCTCCGTTGATCTTCAGGAATGATTTCCTCCCAGTTCTTTGAATTTCTTTCAGGTTCCAACTCAATGTCATCCTCATCCATATTTGAAAAGTTGGCAACCTTAAGAATTTAAATAATTTTAACACAACATGAATTTTCTTTTTAGGAAAAAAGGAAGTACGTCGCAATAAGATATTACAATGTAAATACCCTCTAAATATTGAACTTAGACTAAACCAAATATCACTGCAAACTATCTAGGTCCATTTCTTCATTATATTAGAATAGACGAGATCAAATAAATTCTTAGAATTGTCAAGGATGATTCTCGTTTATTCTTCAGCTTATCAAACTATTATTAAAAATAGGTCAAGATGGCCCACCAGGTCGTGAGGATGATGTTCCAATTAGAGCAGCCAGTAGACAGAGGACCACATGGCCGGCCCCACTATGAGACAAGACGCCCCTCATTGACCCATTGCCATACAGGAGACAACAAGGGATACAAAATGTGGGAATTGGGCCGTATCTGATCCTGCCACACCAAGGCAAAACACTAAAGAGTGCAATAGAACAGCAAGGGAAGAGAGCAGCAAGGTCCCCAGGGAATGGCGAAGGTGGACTTTGGGTGGTGCCCCAACAGACTGGACTGGAAAACAATCCTAAAGGCCAACAAACAGTCCTGAACTAACTACAAGCTTTTCTTTCTGTTTTTTTTTGTCATTGGTTTGCTGTTGTTTTGTTGTATATTGTTGCTTGGTTTTCCTGTCTTGTTTTTATTATCTCCACAGGTCTGTCTCAATACGATAGGCTGGATGAACAATCTGGAGAAAAAAAAATGGGACTGACAGCTCGAGGGTCATGGGAGAGGGGGATGTGGGGGCAAAGGTAGTGGTGTTAACAAACCCAGGGATAAGGGAACAAGTGACCCAAATCGGTGGTGAGGAGGTAGGGTATAGGAGGCCTGGTAGGGCATAATCAAAGGTAATGTGAGCGAGAGGAATTACTGAAACCCAAATGAAGACTGAGCATGAGAGTGGGACAAGAAGAAAGTAAAAGGAAATAGAGGAAAGAGCTAGGAGGCAAAGGGTATTTACAGAGGTCTAGATAAAGACATGTACATATGAAAATATATTTATTTATTAGGATGGGGACATAGATGTATGTGCCTATATTTATAGGTTTAGTATTAAGGTAGCAGATGGACACTGGGCCTCCACTCAAGTACTCCCTCAAAGCATGAATACTTTCTTCTATTAAATTAGCATTCTGTGCTGCTCACCTTCCGGACACAACTGCTGAAGATAAAGCGGGTGAATAAGCAAATGTGGTGCAGAAAGCTGATGATGCCCGGCTATCAAAAGAGATAGTGTGTGAGGTCTAAAAGGCCTGAAAGTAAACAATCAGCCAACTAGCTCAGAAGCAACAAAGCCCACATGGAAGAAGCACACCAGTCTGTGTGATCACGAGGTGCCAAAGGGATCAGGTATCAGTAGAACAAAAAAAATCTTACCATAGTGAATGAAGGGGGGAGTGTGGAGTGGAGACCCAAAGCCCATTTGTAGGCCAACGGGCAACCTCTTAGAGAAGGGTCTAGGGGAGGAGGTGAGCCAGTCATGGTGTGATGTAGCAATGATGAAAAATACAACTTGCCTCCTAAAATACAAGTTCCTAAATGATTCCACCACCAACCCCCAGCCCCCACTATCATGATCCCAATTCTACCCTGCAAGTCTGGCTAGACCATAGGATGGACACTGGTACAGATAGGACCTGGAAACACAGGGAATCCAGGACGGATGATCCCTTCAGGAGCAGTAGTGAGTGGCGATACTGTGGGGGGGGGGGGGGGAAGGGGGGGAGGGATGTTGGAAGGGGGGAACCGATTACAAAGATCTACATGTGATCTACTCCATGTGGGACAACAGAAAAGTGCATGATGGGAGACGTCAGACAGGGCAAGATATGGCAAAATAATAATTTATAAATTATCAAGGGTTCATGAGAAAGAGGGGGGGGAGTGGGGAGGGAGGATAAAATGATGAGGAGTTGATGCCGGGGGCTTTAAGTGGAGAGCAAATGTTTTGAGAATAATGAGGGCAATGAATGTACAAATGTGCTTTACACAATTGATGCATGTATGGACTGTGATGAGTTGTATGAACTCCTAATAACGATTGAAAAAAATTAAGAAATTTCCGGGGGATGAGGGTGGGTGGGGGAGAATAGGTCAAGAAGCTAACAGAATAAAAACGGCAAAAAAGTGAAGATACATGAGGGAGCTTGAAAAAGTTACAATACCTTTCAATTCTATTTTACACAAACTTTTTGAAGCCCCTTCACCTATACTGACTGTTATCTTGGCAAAAATCACAAGACCAATGATTAACAATCTAATGATCGTAAAAAAAAAATCAGTACTTATAGAGCTACTGAAATTGGAGCTTTTTGTAAACCTAAATGATTTAGCTATTCCACTGTTCTTCTAAGACATTCTTTTCCTAACCCCTTAAACATAAATCAAGAAATAAGAGCACAAGGTTGTGAGAACTGGTACCTAGGTGGCACACAGTTTGAGTCTAGTACACTAACCCAAAAATTAGAGGTTTAACCCACAAATGGAAACATTACGATCTGTTTCAGTTAGGACTGGAGCCAAGAACCCACTGTGGAATACAACTCTACACTCTAACTCATGGGATCACCACGAGTCAGTCACACAGTGCTAACTTCACAGGAAACAATGGTTATTTTGGACTCATCCAGTCAGGGTCAGTTTCAGCAGACTGAGAGCAGTGACGGTGCCTTGTAGTTCATCTTACTGCAGTCCTATTCCTTCCTATCTTAGCGGTTCTCAACCTGCGAGTCATGACCCTTTTGGGGGTCAAACGAACCTTTCACGGTAGTCACCCGATTCATAATAGTAGCAACATTAGTCATGGAGCAGCAACGAGAATAATTTTATGGTTTTTAGGGGTCACCAACAGGTCTCGTTGCCATGGTTCTGCTGAAGAAACAAATAATAAGAACTGATTTCTTTAAGATGCCAGCTTATAGGAAATGGCTAGGATACAAAACTGGCTTCTTCAAATAAATGCCAATCAACTTATGTACTCTGTGAAATCAGTTGGATCCTGCAAAAACAGACTAAAACAAAGGTATTTATAACTAATATCTAGGAACATACTGTATATGCATTGACTGATTTAGGTGCTTATTTAAAATCTTCATTTGAACGATGCTAAATTTAGTCTTGAAATTAACCTTAATAAAAATCATAAGAAGGCTCAGTAGTAAGATCTGAATCAGAGAAAATATGTCATTGGGTCCCACTCTCTCCTCTGACCCCAATGTAAATGTTCATAAATTATTCTGTCCTTACCCATTTAGGTTACTGCTGATCTGTCAACATACGGCATGGAAAGTTTTACACATATCAACAAAATTTAAAACATAAACATTGAGACACGTTTTAAATGTATCTTTCTAAGTATGCTTTAAAATTAAAAAGGATAAATTTCATTTCTGAAGCATATATAATTATTTTAAAAGTTTTAAAATCTACCTTAAACTGGGAAAGTAATTCATCTCCCACAGTTAATGGACCTGGTTCATTTTCATGAGTTTCAGCCCTCTTCAAGATTTCCTCTATATCCATTTCCTGTAATTAGAAAAGAAATCTTATTTTTAAATGTACGTGTCCCATTCCTATCAAACAGATGGTATGTATCCTGAGGCATATTCTTTTTACCTGAGGTTCTTTCTCTTCCCCTTCAGGTTCCTTAAAAAGCTCTTCAGCTCCAAATTTTAAAATGGCTGATAACTCTTCTTTATTAAAAGGAGTGGAACTAAAAATAGAAAAACCGTGTAACTTAATATTAACAGAAACATTAACATTTTCCAAAATTCTCTTATAACTATTGGCCTGCTGTCTGTTACCTTTATAACTGTTGGAATACGTATATTAATATACTTATTTTAAAACTAAGGAACTTGAAGCCTAAATGTTAAAGGGATATTTTTTCAAAGAACATAAAAAATATATAAACAAGTATTGAAAAAAATCAATACTTAATACAGCACTTTAACCATCTGCTTACAGTGATAAAACATTTCATGAAACTGAGTTTCTGTAACTCCTAATGGGATGCTTTGTAGTACTGACCTCGAAGGGGCAGACCCTGTGTGTAGTACTGTCTTCCCAGTTGTGTCCATTCTCTGAATCACAAGATGATCCAAAACCATCTTTTTTTTGGCTCTCTCAAGAATATCCTCTTCAACTGATCCCTTTGTAACTAGACGATAAATGTTCACCTGTAAAAAATATATAAAGAGAAATAAAAAGAAATGGTTGCAAACTTAAGAGTTCCTTAACACTGACTATTGACAACAAAATAAAAACTAAAACATGCTATTCCTCGCCAAAAGCTGCGGTCTATTTATGTACTGTTAATGGAAAACCAAAAGCCTCAGGGGATTTGGTTTCTTGGTCTTTTGTTTTTAAATCATTTTATCTGGGGCTGGTACAACTCTTATCACAATCCATACATCAACTGAATCAGGCATGTTTGTACACATATGTTGCCCCTTTCTCTTCTAGACATATACTTTCTCTTGTGCCCTCGGTACCACCTCTTTTTTTCTTCCCCCCTATCCCCTTCTTGGTCTTGTGTTTTGGTTTCATGAGACATCCCAATAATTTCTGGTCTGCCTCCCAGGTTGCCATTTTTTAGGCAAGGTTGTAATACAGACATTTCTTTAGGATTGCAACTACAATGTCAGTCAGAAAATAACTACGTAGGTTATCATCATTCCCAACTATGTACGAGTGTCACCAATAAAACTTTTAATGATATCAATCTCATTTGTCATAACCTCATAGGGCATATAGCCCCGGTGGGTTTCTGAAACTACATCTTTATGAGAGTATAAAGCTTCATCTTTGTTCAGTGGAGCAGTTGGTAGTTTCGAAATGCCAAGCTTGTGAGTTAGTAGCCAAAAACATAACCCACTACCAGCAATGGACCCCATACGTAACAGGGACCTTCATATATTTCATTAATACTCAACAAAGTACCTTATGAATAATGAAAATATATTTCATATTTGCCAAGGATTCCAAACACAGTTAGAAATCTGTAACTGACAGTAATAACCTTATATATTTTTCTAGGAGATCTACTATGTAACTGTGTATAGTGTCTTGCCTTACTAATTCTTTTCCTAATTTATCCTCTGATTTTCTATCAGCTATTGGAGAATATAGTAACCAAAGTTTTTAAGTAGAAGGAATGTTATGTCTGGTCATGTCTTAAAATTTTAATATATGAGGCAGCTGTTCAGTTTAATGAATCACTATTCCCATTCCCAGGTCGCAATACAGGGTTGTTTAGATAATTCACATACATAATACTTAGCTCACTTGTGAGAATATATTTCCTTACACTTCCTTACAGTGTGTAATTTGTCTTGGCATGTCAACTCTACCTCAAGTTTTTTGTTTTTAAATATACAAATAACTTACTATTTAATTAAGTTTTATTCTTTTATACACTTTCTCTTCTCTCAACTCTAACTTATTTTAATACATACTGAAATACATACTGTTTAAAAATAAGCAACTTTCATTTTCCCCAGATGTAAGTGAACTATAAAGACTTTATGCTGTTTTATAAGCACAAGGACAAAATACACATTAACAGAACCTTCTAAAAGGACATATTAAGAGGAATCCAAAATACCTGTTTCTTCTGTCCAATTCGATGAGCTCTGGCCTGTGCTTGAAGATCATTTTGTGGATTCCAGTCAGAATCAAATATCACAACAGTGTCAGCAGAGGCTAAATTAATCCCTAGACCTCCAGCTCTTGTGGAAAGCAAAAAGCAAAAATCCTATAAAGAAGTACAAATAGGTAAAAGTTTTAGATTCTTCTAACCTGTGAGTACAATAAAACGAGGTGACCCTAAAGTTTGGTTTTCTGAATTTTGAAAGTAATTTATAAATTAAGCCAATTTTAAAAGGTAACTAAGAAGATATTTAAATCTACCCAAATTGATTCAGAGAGCCTAATAAACATGGGAATAGGAAAAGTAGTACAGTCGTTACTTTGGAGCAAACAAGGATAGATCACTGGGATGGGGCCTCTGCTGTATCTGTTGATCTTCCTGACGCATAACAGCCTGATGTATAACAGAATTAGACACTGTCCAGCCCTGTGTCATCCTCACCATTGTTCTTCTGTTTCAGACCATCACTATGGCCAAGGTGCTACCTTGCCGAAAGCCTTCCTCTTTATCACTGCCCCACCCCCTTACTTTACCAAGTATGATGTCCTCCAGGGACTGGCCTCTCCTGACACAGGACAAGTCTGGTCATCTTTGCCTCCAAGGAACATTCTGGCTATAGTTCTTCCAGGACACATTTGCTGGCACCATAATTTTAATGCATCGATTCTTTCTCAGTCTTCCTTATTCAAGGTTCAATTTTCAAAGGCATTTGAGGCAAATGAAAATGCCATGGTTTGGGTCAGGAACACCTCAGTTCTCTAAAGATTCCTCGTTTAACAACACTTTTTAAAGGGCCTTATGCAGATTTACCAAAGAAACACATCTTTTGATTGCTTAACTGATGATTCCATAAGCACTGGTTGTGGATCCAAGCAAAACAAAAATCATCAACTACTCAATCTTTCTCTACATTGAGCTGAAATCCATGCTGAAGGCGGCAATCCTAGATCTTCGTCAGCAAGTGCTTCAAGTCCTCACTCTCAGCAAGCCTTGCTCCATTCCTGATGCTGTATCCTTTGTTACGCAACTTCTCGGATTTGCTCAGCATACAGATTGAGTAAGTATGGAGAGAATACACAAACCTGACACATATAATTCCATTTTCACAATGTAGGATGCCCGTATTGTCCGAACAAATGCATCTTGATCTACGTACAGGTTCCCTATGAGCACAATGCAGTGTCCTGGGACACCCATCCCAATTCAAAATGGCCAATACCAATTATTTTCAGTTCACTAATGCCTAGAACGTCAATCTTTATGCATTCCATTTCATTTTTGACAATTTCCAACTTTCCTAGGTTCGTACTTTGTATGTTCCAAGTTCTGAATGTTTTTGATGTTTGTAGCTGTTTCTTCTTACTCGCTTTACTCCCCCTGGCTTAACTCCATCCACATCATTCTGGTTAACTCTACTGCGAGACGGCAGCTCACTCTTCAGTCATCTTGAGTGTCTTCCAACCAACGCAAGGGGCTCTTCTGACAATGTTCTTCTGCTTCTTTCCATGAGGTTTTCAGTATCTGACAATGTTCTTATTCTGTCTATAAAATATTTCAGTAGCTAATTACTCTCAAGTGGGCAGTCTATTCCTTCTTTGTAGTGTGTTCTTAATCTGGAAGCACTGGTGAAACCTGTTCATTTTGGGTTTGGGTAACCCTGCCTCGTTATTTGAAACACCAGTGACAAACAGCTTATGGCATCATAGCAACATACAAGCCACCACAGTACGACAAAGTGACAACAAGTGGTGGATATTTAACACAGAATACTAATTTTAAAATCTCTTTTAAAATTAAATTTGGCTGACAAAAAAGGATTCTTTTTGTCACACTGCAATTATGACTAAAAGGACAATTTTGAAAGCATTCATACCTCTGATCCTTCAGCATTAAAGTGATCTAAAGCCTGTTTTCTCAGCTCTCCTTTAATCGATCCATCCAACCGCTAAAACAAAAGACATGAAAATATGCTTGTTAACAGTCAATTAAATGCTATCATGAAATGAGTATGACTGTGCAGGACCCTTTGATAAGACTATATTAGTTAAGTAAAATAAACTATGCCAGGGTTCACACTCAGGACATCTCGTGCCAAGAGTCTATACACTTAACCTGTGAGACTACTTCCCAATGGCAAATATTTTGGCTCACTGTAGGAATAACAAAAACGAGATGTTCAGAGGAAATGTGAATAGTGCTGTGATGGTTAATTCTCAACTTGGCTAAGCTCACGTGGTTCCTTCCGGCTGTTTGGGCTAACATTAGTCTAGTTGCGAATATGTGGTTCAATCATTTGGCCTTGGGTAGAGCAGCACAATGACTCTATATGTAATATAGTCCAAGTCCTATTTGTATGAGGCTAATTCTAAACCTATGCCCTCTAAATTATAAAAACACAGAAGCAAACGGACAATATGTGAGGATCATCTAAAAACAAATTACTGCCAAAGACTGTCAACCGACTCCAGAATCAGCAAAGAGGCTTCCAGAGGAATTGGTCAAAGCCGAGACCTTGATTTATATCCTTAACCCCCAGAGCTAGAAAATACTAAAATTCTGTATTTAGAGCCACCAACAGCAGAACTAGGTAACTGTCTAAAAAAGTCTTATCAATGTTAAAAGCACCCGCATTTATGTAAATTAAAATATATGGGAAATCACTAGTCTTAGTCCTGGGGAGTCTTAGGCAAATGATTTGACTTCTCTTCTGGCTGGTTTCCACCTAAGGACATTAAGTAAACTAGACAACGGTAGTACCTCAGTTATCCACTATGGCTGATTTAAAGTAAGAACACAGTAAAGCATTCAATGATTCATAATACTTACTAAACGTGTTATTTTTATTTTAATTACAAATAAGGCTTTCATAGCTAGTTTTACACGAGCTGGTGCAATCTTTTTAGCATTCCTGAACTGTTCTGTTGTGGGTATTAAGGCTAGATAGGGAGGATCAGGAGGGCTCTTCTTCCCGCTCTTTTCCTTACTGGTAACGTGGGGGCTCAAAAAGTTCATGGGAAACACGGAATTAAAGGATAAGGGAGTTTTCCACAAACTTTTTGAAGGCCCTCATACATAAAGATGTTCTTTTTGCAATTGTGCCTTAGTCTAGTTTGAAATATCTAAAGCAAGCATAGATGAGAAACACGGAATTAAAATAAAATGAAAACGAAAAATTGCTTTGCTGTAGATGTAAAATCAAGACAGTGGAAATAACAACAGACAGAATTTTGTTAGCAAGCATAATTTTAAAAAGAAACATAGGGCTTAAGTCAAAATCCTAACACAGACAAAATTAAATGCTTACTTGAAAGGGGAATTGACGATATTTCAAATATTCTGCAAGTATATCTAACATCCGCACCATTTGAGAAAAAATGAGAACTCTATTGCCTCGTTCTCTTAGGCGAATTAACAGCTTGTCGAGAAGAATCAATTTTCCACTACTGCGGATTAAGTGCTAGGGAAACAATAAATCACAAGTGTTGTAATACGGTTTTTTTTTTTTTGGTAACACGTTTTTAAAAAAATCACTAAAATGAAACAAGTGTTAAATGCAACCCTTCATTTTAAATGGAGATTTTTGAAATCCAATCATTGGAAAATAGTTTATTTCCCAGGCTTTCGATTTCTTTATTCTATAACTTAGACTAATAGCATCCTTGCCATTTAGCATGGGTGGACAGAAGTATTCCACTTCATTTCAACATTACAAATGTTTCTAAAAATCTCAAGTTGAAAGACTGATACATTGGAAGCAGCAGCAACAAAACCTTACAGAGTGTACCATTACTCTACTTTCCATGTAGCAGCACTACCCAGCAACTGTACTGCACTACACAGCTGGGTGGTGGTGTGTCTTCCCATTCCAAACCTGTCTTCTAGAACTACAGAGAGGATGAAATGTGAAGTCAAGGTATCCGTAACTAACACCGTTTGCTGTACCATAAGTTCAGATAATCACTATTAGTCAGACATAATCACAATATTGTCTTTCAACTCCACAAAGAGCACAAGGAGAATTTTTGTGTGTGTGGCAAGAAGTCTACAATAGGCTAGAAAGATTTAAAACAAAACGAAAAAATCCTGACTAAACGTACTTTGGTAAGTTACAATTATAAAACCTTTAAAAAATAAAACCCAAGATTAAATTCCAAATAAAACATTGAGTTTTGTCATTTTTATTATGACAGTGTTTCAGAATTCTTTATAACACAACAATATTTTAAATGTCTTACTTGTAAGGCCTCCTGTTTATTATAGAATTCGTTATTATCTGGTGGTTTAATGAGGTAGCAATGGTTACAACATTTCTTTAGCTCCATCATAATGTTCAAAAAGCCTGAGGTACTGCCTTTGGAACCTTTACTGAGGGCTTTGTAATTTCTAGTTAAAATCCATCTTTAAAAAAAGCAAAAAAAAAAAAAAGCCATGAAAATAATGTTTAACAAAACAAAATTGAATCCTAAAATCATAAGAAGCAACCTAACATCAAAGCAAAATTATCACTTTCAAATTCTTAATATACAATGGAAAAATGAATTAATTACACTAATACAAAATCAAACCCATAGCAATCAATTCAATTCTAGCTCACAAAGACTTTAAGAGGACAGAGTTGAACCACCTCCGATTACTTCCAAAAGCTACAAGTCTTTGTGGAAACAGAGGGCACATTTTTTCTTTTGCAAAGCTGCTGGTGGGCTCCCGCTGCTGATCCTTTGCTTATCAGCCCCAAGCTTAGCCATCGAGCGACCAGGACTCCTTTATGTAGGCCGCATGATTTTACGGAGGTTAATACAACACAGGACTGTATTAGAGCATGCAGTATAATCCTTTTCTCCTCAACATTTGTTTTTAAAGATGGTCCACTGTATCACCTAGCTTAACGTTTTTACTCCAGCAGCACAAATGCCATGTGTTCGATTGCTAATTACAAGTTGCACACACCAAAAAGAAATCTCATGAGGATGCCTGGGTTAGCCACTGCCTTTTAAAATTAAAACTACACAATAGATGCACAACTTAGAGCAATTATTTTAGCAGCATGTTATT
Source organism: Tenrec ecaudatus (assembly GCF_050624435.1). Lineage (NCBI taxonomy): Eukaryota > Metazoa > Chordata > Mammalia > Afrosoricida > Tenrecidae > Tenrec > Tenrec ecaudatus. The sequence goes on from NC_134531.1 coordinate 98,641,858, forward strand.
TCAAATTATAAGTGTGCTTGTTAATACAATTGGAACGATGGATTGCCAGGAAAATGATTAATTAAAAAAAAACAACTCTCAACTCTTCTTATGATAAATATAACCTGTTTTCTACCATCCTGTTTGCTTCCTTTTTATAAGATCAGTATTGGACAAACTTGCAAGAGCCAACTACCTAGTGCATTTATCCTTTCATGATTTGCTTTTTGACCGAAATTTACTTAGCATTTCCTTAAAACCAGAATAGGAAGCAAAATGATCACCAAACAAGGAAAATGATCAATGAAATAGGTCAGGACTAAATCTACAAAATCTATAAAAGCATCTGGGATCTACCTACCTATTTATAGAGAATACAGGAGATATTTCCTTTATAAAAATAAATCATAAGGAAAAAAAAGAAAAAGGGGCAAGAGTAAACTTGTTCCAAACACAACTTACTGTTAAATCCTAAGACCCTAAGGAGTAAAGGCTTAGCTTATAAGGACGAGGGAATAAGGAGATTTCGTATGAAATATTCAGAACATGCTCACTGTACAGCTTACTTGTAATATTGTTTCTGTAAAGCACTCATTTCCATTCTCAAAATCTGTTCAACCTTTGCCGGAAGAGATTTTTCCACATCTTTCTTCACTCTGCGTAACAGGAATGGTTCAAGTTCCTTGTGAAGACTGGCATAACCGTATTCTCTCCCTTTGCCATGCTCTTCTTCAAAATCTTCCCACGAAGAAAACCTTTACAATTTAAAATGCAATAGAATCGCTGAAGAATTAACTGCTCAATGAAGACTTTCGAGTAAGTCTTTTTACAAGGCCTAAAATATTTTGTACTGAGATTCACTGGATCCCCAAGCTTAACTGTGAATTTTCCCCAGATAGGCCTCTCATTCGTTGAGGTCCCCTATTCACTGGATCAGCTGGCAAACACATGACACAATTTCAAGCAAAGTTTCCACTTTCCTGCCAGCCCATGAAATTATTAAAACAATTTAATCGTATCCTGAGAACTCTTCCTCCACATGCCTCTAACATGGATGTCTCTACTGCCCGTGCTTATTTATTGAGCAGCCATGGACAGCTAGTATGTCTTTCCTCTTCCACAAATCTGAGTGAGTACATGTGAGTAGGAAACTGGCAAATGCCATCCACAGAACTTTTGAGTGAAACTCACACTCTCACAGGATAAAAAGGAGATTGAAATACAGATTTCAAAAGGGAAAAAGAGCCAAGTAAATTCTACTTCTGTACTTTCTATGCTCTCCAAAGAAATCCATGAGATACAAAGAAACTTTCAAAACTTTGAAAGCTCATGAAAAATGCAATTTTAAAAATAAAAGTTGTCTTTGAGATAAAGATGGAATTACCATTAAAAATATTTTTTCCAAAAATGTTTAAAAGTTCTGAATTTATTAAAAGAGTATAACTGACCTTATCTTGTACAAGCTATCTAACCTTATCTAATCCAGCATTTCTCATTTAAAAAATGAGATTACTGGCACCTTATTGTTACTACTCTGAAAGACTGTTTCAGATTATAAAAAGCTTTTTTGGGCATGGGGCACACATAGCATCTTCATAAAATTAAGGAGCCCAATGATGTTTGAAAAGTGATTGGCTGCTAATCAAAACGTCAGTGATTCAAACTCACTGGTTGCTCACTCTGCAGGAGAAAGATTCAACAGTTTGCTTCTCTACGATTTACAGACATGGAAACACTATGTGAAATTCTAATCTGTCGTATGGGGTCCAATGAATAGGAACTCACTTGATGGCAGTGGGTTTGGATTCATAAAATTGAAAAACTCAAAATTATTAATGTGAAAGATCCCATGCCACTTCCTTCTTAATTCCTCCTTTCTCCATAATCTGTGATCCAATTTTAGAAGAATATAACCTTATTATCTAAAACGAGCATTTGAAATTCACTAATATTACGTATCTCAAAATTCTTCTTACTTTTCTGGCATGATGAAATGTAGCAAAGACCAGAGCTCTTTCAGAGAGTTTTGTAGAGGTGTTCCAGTGATAAGGAGACGGTGGTTGGACTTAAAATCTATTAAAGTCTTATATAAAAGGGAGTCATCATTCTTTAATCGATGTGCTTCATCTACACCTATAAATGCCCAGTTGAGACCTCCAAGGAATGCCTTAAAATAAAAACACAGTTAATATCTTTCAAAAAGCAGTACCCTTATTATGTAGGCAAAACACAAGTCATTCTAAAATAAAGCAGCTTAAAGTGAAAAGAATGCTTTTTATTTAATTTGTAAACATAAACTTGTTATTTCACAATTAGAATCACAAATCACAGTAACACAACATACAAAATGTTCCTAAAAGCTGGAGAACATGTTCTATATCTTTTATTAAACTATACATTGATAATAAAGTAGAAAAGACAATAGTCAAAACTTAATAGATTTTTAGCCTAATCCAAGTAGAGGTGTCTATTAATTTCAATTTAGAGAAAATATATACAGGTAGCATCTAACTCCGTATGTACTTTTAAAAACTTTTATGGATTATGCGGCTCCATAAACATGGATCTAACTTAAGATAGACATTCCTGTGTTAATAGCTTTTTAACATTAGGAAAGTTCATTAATCTCTCTGAAGCTTGATTTTTCATAAAGTAGGGACAGTAAATACCTCAAAATGAATGGGAGAATTAAATGGGACAATAGCGGTAAATTCATTTAGCAGTGTTTTGCATAAATAGTAACAGGCATGATCATGAGCTTTACAGAGCACACAAACTCAACAGGTAATTCATTACAAAATACGCTAATGGTTTCATTTATGTCGATAATTAGCACACTTCTATAAAGGGCTAGATGGCACTCATGTCAGGTTTTGCAGGCCAATACATGTACTCTGTCACATATACTTCAGTTTGTTCATATAGCCATTTGAAACTGCAAAAACCATTCTTGGCTGAAATGTTCATGTAAACACACGGATTCACCCCTGGATGATGTTTATTCCTTTAAGTTGTTCCCTCATCCTACGCTTAACAGTAAAAGAAAAGTCGAAACACACAACAAACAGCCTTGGTAATACATACCTTGTCCTTCAATAAAATTTCGTAGGTTGTTAACAATATATTAAATTTTAATCTTTTAGTTGGAAGATGTATCCATTCATGTGTTCTTATCTATCAAAACATTGGAAAGACAAATATTAAAGTAAACATACTCTTATTTAAATAATTACAATATAATCCATCAACATACACTAATAACAAGAGGCTTTAAAAAGTTTGAGGAAAAATGGAATTAAAAGAAATGAGGATTTCTCTAAAGTCTCCTTATATAGAGTATGTAATGAAATAGTTCATATTTTATACAGTCTATCTACATGCTACGTTGATCTTATAGAACATAAAGTAGAATTATTTTATAAGAAAGAAACCATGGAAGGGAGGGTGGGATGAAAGAAAAAAAAAAGAAACCAACCACACTGCCATTGGGCTAATTTTTACTCATAGTGATTCTACAAGAGTAGACTGTTTCTATAGGTTTCTGAGATGGTAAATCTTTGACAAAATAGTATTTACCATATCAAAATTTTCTATAAATAAAATTATACATATGGGCAAAGAAGTCCCCAGGGAACACCAAAAATAAACTTTGGCACCTGGGTGTGGCACCCCATCAGACTCAATCGGAAAACAATCCTACAGGCCAACAAACAGTCCTTGAACTATCTACAGGCTTTTTTTTTGGGGGGGGGGGTCGAGGGGTCATTGGTTTCTGTTTTTTCTTTTGTTGCTTTGTTTTGCTCTGTCTTGATTTTGTACACATTATTATCTCCGCAGGTGTGTCTAAATTTAAGATAGACTGGATGAACAATCTGGAAGAGAAAACAACAGGACCGATGGTTCCGGGGGGGACATGGGAGAAGGGGAGATGGGGGAAAAGGAAGTGATGTTAACTAACCCAGGGAGAAGCGAACAAGTGATCCAAAATTGGTGGAGAGGAGGGTGTAGGAGGCCTGGTAGCACTTGATCAAGAGTAAGGTAACCAAGAGGAACTACTGAAATCCAAATGAAGGCTAACATGATAGTAGGACAAGAGGAAAGTAAAAGGAAATAGAGCAAAGAGCAAGGTGCAAAGGGCATTTATAGAGGTCTAAATAAAGGCATGCACATATGTAAATATATTTATATATGATGATGGGGAAATAGACCTATGTGCATATATTTATAAGTTTAGAATTAAGGTAGTAGATGAACATTGGGCCTCCACTCAAATACTCCCTCAACGAAAGAATACTATGTTCTATTAAACTGGAATTCCATGATGCTTACCTTCTCGACATAATCGCTGAAGACAAAGCAGGTGCAAAAGCAAATGTGGTGAAGAAATCTGCTGGTGCCTGGCTATGAGCTATAGCATCAAGAGATATAGCATCTGGGGTCTTAAAGACTTGAAGATAAACAAGTGACCATCTAGCTGAGAAGCAACAAAGCCCACATGGAAGAAGCACACCAACCTGAGTGATCACAAGGTGATCAGGTAGGTATCAGGCATCAGAGAAAAAAATCACATCATTGTGAATGAGTGGGGAGTACAGATTGGGGACCCAAGACCCATCTATCTGTAGGCAACTGGACATCCCTTAAAGAAGCGTCACGGGGAGGAGACAAGCCAGTCAGGGTACAGTGCGACAATGATGAAATATACAACTTTCCTCTGGTTCTTAAATGGTCCCCCCGCCCTGCCCCCTCAACTATCACGATCCCAATTCTACCTTACAAATCTGGCTAGCTGATACCAAGGGCTCAAGTAGAAAGCAAATGTTTTGAGAATAATGGTGGCAAGCAATGAATATACAAATGTGTTTGACACAATGTATGGATGGATGGACGGATTGTGATAAGAATTTTACCAGCCCCCAATAAAATGATTCATTTATACACACACAGTTACAAAGAAAGAGTTACAATCTGGGCTGCTAACCCCAAGGTCAGCAGTTTGACTAAACTTTCTGCTCTTGTGAAGACTGTAATCTTAGAAATCCAGCGGCAGTTCTCCCTGGTCCTATAGGGTCTCTATGAGTGGGAATCAACATGATGACAGTGGATTTAGTTGGGGTTTGGGTTCCAATGGAAAAATGCCTTTCTATTGAAACAAGTGCAAATGCATTTCATAATAATTCATTGAAGAAATACAGCTGGGGTATGTTTTACAATAACAAGTGGTGGGACAGTGTGTGTAGAGTTACAGATAAAACAAACCTGGTCATGTGTTACAAACTGAGATGCTTGGGGATGCGTATATGGGGGTTATGTACTCTGCTGTTCACTTTTATGTACATTAGGAATTTTGCAGGGAAAGTTACAACACAAAGGGGCTATTAAAAAGTTCATAGATAATGGAAATTAAAGACAACAGGAATGTTTGTACAAAGCTTCTTGCATATGAGAAGTAACACTAAATCTAATTCTCGCTATCGGCAGTTAAAAGCAGTTAAGCCTCCACTGACTTTGTGGCATGTTCAATGAGAGAAAACGATTAGCAAAGACATAAGAAAACAAATGGAAAAGTATTCGCTTAAACATGGCTAATTTCTAATTATTTTAGAGAAATAACTTACCATGTTTCTGCTGTTAATGTCACCTAAATAAACCACAGCATTCATCTGCGATGCCCACGTCTGAATTTCCCTTTGCCAGGACGTCAGAGTAGAGAGTGGAACTACTAACAGAAAAGGTCCATATAACTGATGCTCATGAAACAAGTAATTCAGAAATGAGATCGTCTGTATTGTTTTTCCAAGACCCATTTCATCTGCAAGTATGCAACTATTGCCTCTACAAACAGAAAAAAAATTATGTATAAAATATATTCAAATTTACAAAGAAAACCTTTTATATAAGACAGGTACAAGTTTATATAAACACTTACCCTGGTTGGTATATTATTCACAATGTCACTTTTATTACTATAAATGAAATTATAAGCCCCAAGACAAAGAACTATTTATTGAATAAACCACCATAAGAAAAATTAAGATGAACCCCACTATTTTTTAAGGCCAACAAGATCAACTGCTTTTCTTTAACCAATTATGGAGCGGCTTCAAAATTTTGGAAAAGTTCCATTATCTATTTATTGCATTTTTCCCCCAAGAACTTTTGAAACCCCTTGTATAATAATAAGAATACAATCACATTAAGTAAGTGTGTGTAGATGGAGCAAGTAAGAAAACCAGGATAAGAGCTATAAGCGTCCCCAATAAAATTTTTTAAAAAGGAAATCAGGATTAAGCACTTTTGGGGGAAGGGAATTATTGCACCCTAAATGAATCCTCAGTATTTGATTATCATTCCAGAAGAGTACTGTCAAAGTGACAGAAGATAAGACAAAAGAGATAGAATGCTTCCTCCCCCCAACTACCATGATCCGAATTCTACCTTGCAGGACTGGATAGGGCAGAGGTTGTACACTGGTGCAGATGGGGGCTGGAGGCACAGGGAATCCAGGGTGGATGACACCTTCAGGACCAAGGGTGTGAGGGGCGATGCTGGGAGAGTGGAGGGTGAGTGGGTTGGAAATGGGGAACTGATTACAAGGATCCACATGTGACCTCCTCCCTGGGAGAGGGACGGCAGAGAAGGGGGGGAAGGGAGATTCCGGATAGGGCAAGATATGACAAAATAACAATGTATAAATTACCAAGGGTACATGAGGGAGGGGGAAGCGGGGAGGGATGGGGGGGGAGCGGGGAGGGAGGGTGGCGGAAAAAAAAGGACCGGATGCAAAGGGCTTAAGTGGAGAGCAAATGCTCTGAGAATGATTGGGGCAGGGAATGTGCGGATGTGCTTTATACAATTGATGTATGTATATGTATGGATTGTGAAAAGAGTTGTATGAGCCCCTAATGAAATATAAAAAAAGAAAAGAAAAAGATAGGAGAAGTAACCCCGTGGTGGGTCAAAATGTTATATACGTCTACACTTTAAACTGAATGAAAGTATATTTAGCTACTGCAATAACCAAATATGTTAAACATGAATGTATGAAATGTTTATATGTACTACTAAGAAAAAACAAGTTTACATAGTAAATGCTAAATGACCTTAATCATAGTGAACATTTTCTGAAACTCTGTATTTTCATTCTGTTTGTAATATTTTTACCCCCTCAAATTAAATAGAAAATTTAAAATATACTTACTTGCACCAGGAATGAGCAAGCCAATTTAAACCATTTAACTGGTAATCTCTTAATTCTAAACACTCATGTCCTCCAATATATGGTGGTTGCTTCTTCAGGGCTACAAACCTTGGCCTTTGTTTTAATACCTTTGGTAGAAAAAAATATTATGATGTAGTTATTAAGTATAAGAAATTACAACATATATATACTTTTAACATACATTTGGAAATTTTCCTTTCAAATCTACATATTCATGACTCTAAATATAGCTGAGAATCTTTCCTATCATTGTAACAAGAATTCAAGAAGAAAATAAGGTATCCAAGCTACTGAAAATAAACAGACCACTCGGTACTTTACAATCACAACAAATAATAAGTTTAATTGATTTACATAAGCACTTACCAGGAAATGTAACTGGCTTCGCTTTTTACTTAATCCATGTATGCACAGCTAGCTTCCAAGGTTTTTCCTACTCCTTTCCCACAACCACCACCAATTTATCGTAGTGGCCTAATTCCACTCTCCCAGTCAAAAGGCAGTATTTCACACGTAAGAAAAATCCGATAGCAATTACAGGAACACCATGTCCTGTAATATCCATCAACCAAGCACATTCTCTCTTATCCTATCTCAAATGCGACTCCAAATCTCTAACTGAACTTGTAGTATTTATGATGAATAAACAGTTTCCATAAATAAATAAAAATGAAAGCACTCACTTTACTGTCTTTGAAAGGAGTTGTTTTTGACTGGTTCCTGCTAAAGTACTCATCTATACGAGCTTGGAATTTTTTTGAAATGAGAGCTCCATCTTCCCAGCTGCACTCTGAGTATGGAAGGCCTTGCCATTTGCAATAATAATCAGGATAACCAGCTGCTGACTTTTGATTAGAGTGGGCTGCAAGATAAAATCAGTAACTTATGATTTTACATGTTTATGCGTTTAATCTCTCAGCAAAGTACTAATTCGTAAAGGTCAAACAAGTTAAAATTATCATCTAGTTCTGTCAGAGCAAACGACTGTATCTGATGTGCCAACAATACATTTATATTGTTTCATATGATTTCAAGATAAAAAGTTTGAATCATTTATTACTAACCAATTATTCGCTCCACTATTTGATACTGTTTGTGTAGATCATCTGTAAGTTCTTGCTGGCAATTATAATATTCCACATCTTCTGGAGAAGCATTTTTCAACCTGAAAGATTACATTAATTAATCCAGAAAGAGACTTTAAAAATTTCCCATAAACCAGCCATCTCCTAAAACACTATCTGCAAAAGGAAAGAAATCTAACTAGTAGCTGTGAGCTAAGTTTGAAAAACGAAGAATCTGAAACAAATAAAAGATAAACTTCATTAATATTGATATGAAAACATTTTTACCCCACACAATGGAAGGGAGTACCACAGAAAATGAGGAAGAACGGAACAGAGCACACCTGGGCCCACCAAGCTCAGAGGATGAAAGCTCGGCTCAGAGGGCCCATTGTACAGAGAGGACCATACAGCCGGCCCCACGGTGAGATGCGACATCGTGCACCAACCCATGGCCCTACACGGGACAGCACTTGAGACACAGTGGGGTATGTGCGACTGAGCTGACCCCACCACACTGAAGCAATCACTGGGGGCGTACAATGGAGCAGCTGGGGAAGCAGAGCAAGGAGATCCCGAGGGAGTAAAAAGGATGGACTTTGGGGCCAGGACGTGGAACCGCACCACTCATCTGGAAAATACTCCTAAAGGCCAAGAAACAGACCTCGAACTACTAACAGAATTTTTTTTTTTTTTGGGGGGGGGGGGCTGTCTTTTTTTCTCTTATAAATTTTGTATGTCAGTGGCTTTTTTGTCAGCGTGTTGGTGTTGCTGCTGTTGATGCCATGTTCTTTATGTGCCACTTGGGTGCTGTCAAAGCCATCTGCATTTGTATGCACATATTACTGAATCTGCAGGTCCACCTAGATAAGATAGGCTGGACCAACAATGTGATAAGAAAATAATGGAACAACAGTCCCGGAGGGACATGAGAGTGTGAGAGGTAGGGGAAGGGATGAGGTGTTGGCCAACACAGGGACTAGGGAAAAAAAGAGTGGTTCAAAACCAGTGCCAGGGAGGGGATGGGAGGACTACTAGGGAGTGACCAAGGGCAAGGTAACTGAGAGGAATTACTGAAACCAGAATGAAGGCTGAACATGGTAGTGGGACAAGAGGAAAGTGTGAGGAAATAGGAGTAGGAAGCAAAGGGCATATATAGAAGCCTAAATACAAACATGTACACATGTAAATATATTTATGATTATGGTGAAATAGACCTATGCGCATATATTTATAGGTTCGGTAGTAGGGTAGCAGTGGGCATTGGGCCTCCTCGCGCACACTCCCTCAATACAACAGCACCTTGCCCAGCTAAATGGTCATTCCATGATACTCACCTTCCCGACATGATCACTGAAGACAGACTTGTGCATAAGCAAACGTGGTGAAGAAAGCTGATGGTACCCGGCTATCAAACAGATATAGCGCCTGGGGTCTTATAGGCTTGAAGGCAAACAAGCGGTCATCTAGTTCAGAAGCAACAAAGCCCACAGAGAAGAAGCACACAGCCTAAGTGAATACTAGGTGTTGAATGGACAAGGTAGCAGACACCAAAGAACAAAAACTATCATTGTGTGAGATCACTTTCCTCACATAAACGCTGAAGACGAATGTGTGCATAATTAAGTGTGGTGAAGGCTGATGGTGCCCGGCTATTGAGAGATATAGCGTCCGGGGACTTAAAGGCTTGAAAGCAAACAAGTGGCTATCGAGCCCAGAAACAACAAAGCCCACATGATAGCAGCACACCAACATAGGTGATCATGAAGGGCTGAAGGGACCAGGTTTCAAACAACAAAGGTGGGGGGTAAAAATCACATCACCCAGGGTTCAGTGTAGCAACAATGAAACTCAAAACCTTCCTTCCTCTAGTTCTTGAATACTCACACCACCACCCCCAATTATCATGATCCCAATTCTGCCTTGCGGACCTGGTTAGACCAGAGGATGCACAGCGCTGCAGAAGGGATCTAAAAACACAGGGAATCTAGGGTGGATGAACCCCTCAGGACCAGCGGTGAGAGTGGCGACACTGGGAGGAAAGGGGGTGTAGAAAGGGAGAACCGATCTCGGGGATCTACATGTAACCTCCTCTTGGGGGATGGGCAACAGGAAGGTGGTAGAAGGGAGACGCCAGGCAGTGTAAGGTAAAATAAATTAATAATTTACAAACTATTAAGGGTTCATGGGGGTGGGCGGGGAGGGAGGGGGAGGGGAAAAAAAAGAAAAGGAGCTGATTCCAGGAACCCAAGTGGAAGGCGAATTTTGAGAATGACGAGGGCAACGAATGTTTAAGGGTGCTTTTCTCAATTGATGTGTGTATGGATTGTGATAAGAGTTATATGAGCCCCAATAAAATGATTTATTAAAAAAATTTTAAAACATTTTTATAAGGTACTGTCTATATAATTATTAAAGAGAGGTTTAATTAAGTATAGGTACATCTAATAGTCTTAACTGGGTGACAGGAACCAACATCAAGAAATTAACAAAAATTTTGCTAATTTATCTTTGAACGATTTTTAAAAGTTGAGTAAGAAATCAACCATAGGGGGCGGAGAGGGAGGGGAAAATGAGCAGATACCAAGGTCTCAAGTAGAAAGCAAATGTTTTCAGAATGATGAGAGCAACAAATGTATAAATGTGCTCGACACAATGGATGAATTATGATGCGTTGTACGAGCCCCCAACAAAAAGATTAAAAAAAAGAAATGAACCATATTTACCATCTTTTTGTTTCCTGGTCCTTTTTCTTGTAATTATCCAATTTTTTCATTCCTCTAACATTCTGCTGCTTAAGGGTTTCTTCTGTCTCCCAAGTATTATGAATATGGGACCATCCTTTCCATTTAATTAAATACTGGACGTCCCCTGGTTCTTTATTTTTTTCAAATCCTGCATTTGGGTCACCATCTGCTTCAACTGCATAGATGGTTGTCGTAGCACCAGTAGCTGAAATAAAAGCATGAGACCTTCCATGATATAACAATAGCAATCTTTCCTTAAAGCAGAAAATGTCAAATAGAGAAATCTCATTACACATACATACAGAAAAGAAACTCAACGTATTGTTAATTTATATTCACAAACATTGAGAACTGCAGGCCTGAATGATCTAATTTGATTTCCTTAATTTAAAAATTAGGGAAAAAAACACAATTACAAGGACAGTACCCTGATGTTAATAAAAACATTACATAAATATTACACTGATTAGTTGGTAAATTAAAACAATCATCCTTACCTGTGTCAAAATTACTAAAAGTAACAACCTACATATTTGCAATAGTTAAGTGTGATGAAATGAACCCCAACCGTAACATTATTTTTGTTGCTATTTCATAACTGTAATTTTGCTACTGTTATGAATTGGGCAACCCCTGTGAAAGGGTCTCCCCAAAGAGGTTGTGACCCATTGCCTTAGGTGTTCTTTAGAAAAAAAGTTTGACACATTTCTCCCTAACCCATGAGGAGTTAGTACACTGTCCTAATTTTTTCAGAATTTCTTACTTTTGCTAGGCTGACATTTCTGGGGTAAACTATATGCCTTGGTTTATTCTGTCTGGACCTTGGCTGCAACCTACCTTTAATGCTGAGTATTGCAGGGAATGGTCCATAGATTACACAAACAAGGTGAGACAGAGCCTATACTATGCAGACTGAAAATGAAATGTCTGTAGCCTACTGAGTGACTAGTCAATGTGTAGGACTGGAGGGAATGCCATGCCTGGAAATTGATCAGGGACTTTTACATTTAAGCAGCCAACTTAAATGTTTCTGACACAGGCAAAGAGAAGGGGGAAAAAAGAGAGAAGATAAAGGAAGCTCAGGTGTAGAGAGAAGACAACTCAGAGCTTAGCATGGGGTCCTACAAAGGTTGCAGCACTAAAGACAGACAGCTTCTAAAAGGCTTGAGCAACATGGTTGTCAGAAACTGACAGCAGGGCCAAGAGGTGCCTGTTCTGAGTGGATGAGAAAATGCCTGTCCTGCCACTGAGAGAAGGAAGTCTTCTTCCCTGAAGCAGGCTTTGCTGACTTATGTCCTTATGGAGTATGCTTTAATGAGTGCTCTGTTATACTTTGTAAATCCAATAGTGGAAGTACGGTGGGCCTTCACCTCATGGGAATCAGCTTTGTGTTCAGTAATGACTCTCATTAACACCACGAAACACGAAAGATTCGTATGACATTAGCTCTAGCACTACTACAACTTTATTCAAATAATTCTAAATTCACTGCCATTGAATCAGCATTGAGTTACGGAGACCCTATATGACAGGGTAGAGATGCCCTGTGAGTTTCAAGACTTTAACCCTTGACAAGGGGGAAAACGCCATCTTTCTCCCAATAAGAAAGTGAAATGTCCAAAAATTAGTTTGGGAAATCAGGTTTTAAAATAGCAAATTCAACTACACACAAGTTCAAATAGACAAGTTAGAATTTTAGGAAGCATTCATAATATATAAAGCAGGCTAGGTGGATATTTTCTGGAAGACAGTAAAGCTAAGCACACAACTAAAGAAAGCAAAAGAAAACCTATTCTCTTGGTTTTCAAAATGGAAAATTATTAAGAAACATCTACATTATTCTGATACTACTTAATAGTCCAATAATATGTATGTTTTTAAAAACTACCTCCTTTTCTCCCAATCCGACAATCCATAAACCTTTCTATTGTTTCAAATTCCTCTTCCTCAGTCTGAGGAACATCCTCTCCACAGACTTCCAGCAGATCATCAGAATCTGTTTTCATCTCCTCGTCTTCCTTATAGCTAACATTCACAGTGGCCTGCCGACGAGAGCTTCTTTTGTCATTCTCATAATCATCGTCGTCATCGTCATCTTCAGATGAATCAAGTTGTCTCTTTTTTTGTCCAAGAATTTTCTTTCCATTTTTTGACTTAGATCTACTGTTGGGGAGAAGAGAACCTAAGTATTTTACAGAAGCACTGGCATAAAGCATGATCTTGTTTTTTAAACGTATATGAAAAGAACGAACATTTTCTGTAATCAGGGTTTTCAGTTCAAAATTAAGTATATACCACATTTACCTAATCTGAGGTTTTCTGCTTTTAATTTTGTTTTTTGGTTCATAATCAGATTCTGTTTCATCACAACTGCTTTTGTCCCTTTCATCCTCCGATTCTGAGTCTGAACCAGACTGAGATGGGGATCCCGAACCAGACATTTGCCAATCTTCGCTGTATGAAAAAAGTGTACGTTATATAGGCACATATATGTATGTATGCTTAAGTATATTTTCACAGTACAATTTGTCTCAAATAGCACAAAATTTAATCAATTTTCACTTATACTAAAAATATTCAATGTCTGTAGAATAAGGAAAAAACCACAAAAATAGTTTTATTAGCTTTCTTTCCTAACTCTAGGGTGTTTGTTCTTAAACACTGAGAATTACCTTCAACATATTTCATTATACTGAACACAAAAGACCGAAAACCTTGATGCTAAAGGATAACTTCTAAACATCCTAAGTGAAGAAAGCAAAAGGTCAATAAAAAGACTAAAAAAGGAAGAAAATATCAAAATTGGATGTCAGAAAAGACTCTTAAAACTTGCTCTTGATTCTACTGTAGCTAAGCAATTGGAAGAAATGATTAACAGAGTGGGGGACAGAAAACCTCCCAAGGTAGCTTGAGAAAACAAAGTACTATAATGAAATGTGCACAAGATCTGGAGGGAGCACCCCAACAGGGAAGCACACAATCAGTAGACAGCAAACACGGGAAAGGCACATATCAAGTACTAATATTCAAAGAGTCTATGGGCAAAATGTTGTGTGATGCTGGAAACATTCAAAGATAGAATACACTGTCACTGTTCCCATGAAGAACTAGTCAGCATGCAACCCTTTCAAGAGTACAAAAGATCAAGAAGCAACAGTACTAAAGACGTAGTCCACTGTACACTGAAAAAACAAGGAAGGTTCCAAGAATTGATAGAACACCAATGGAAAAATGTCTCCACAGCTGATGAATCACTGTAAGGACTTATTTATTATTTATCTAGGTGAGTTATGTTGCTAAATAGGTGACTGTGATGACTAACATGTTCCTTTGATGCTGGAAGCTATATAACCACTGATAATTCAAAAAGTAGGCTCCAAGAATTGATGGATCACCAACTAAAATATTTCAACAAGCTGACGAAGCACTAGAAGCATTTATCAATCTATGCTGGAGCTATTCACTCCCTAGAAGAACCAGCCATATGAGATCAAAAGGGCAGCATTCACCCAAGAATAAAGCTTATTAGGGCAGAAAGGGTAGGAAAGAAGGATGAATGGAAACGGTAATCACAAAATACATTGTTTATTAAGTTCCAATCAAGTTGTAGATTTAAAAGTACTACTACTGTCTACAATATTTTCCTATGAAGTTTAAAAGGGGCTTTCAAAAAGTTGGAGAAAGGAATTTAAAAGATAGGGAATTGTGCCATGAATATTTTGAAGTCCTCGAATCTATACCATACCCTGTTTTTACTGTCTACACTGTCTGTTTTCAGAGGCTGTATTACTGTTTTTGCCCCAGTGCCCTGCATCTCTCACACAAAATATCACTCCAATGATTAAAGTACAGGTGATGAAATTTTATTTCTATTACAAAAACAAATTCCTTTTTATCGTGAGTCATTTCATCACTATATGCTGGAAGTACAAATAGACACCTATTTAAATTATAATAATTTTAGTATCTGAGTGGTTCTATTAATTAATTTTTAAACAATATTTTTGCTAGGAACAGTGTTAAGTAAATTTCACCAAAGTGAAAGAGTTAAATAGCTGTTAAGAGACAAAAGTTGAGATATAGTGAAACTGAAGACAAATCTAAGGAAATTACTCAGCTTGCAGCATAGCAAAAACAGGACACAAAAACATGATGTAGTAAGATGTTCTAATATTTTCCTAGGGAATAGAACTGCCAGAAAGATATACAGACGTGTTCTAAGGTAAAATGAATTTTCAGAAACTAAAGGTATGAATCTTCATATTAAAGAGTCATCAATCTTTTGGGATGGAATAAATAAATCCAAACCTAAATATATTGATGTGAAATATAATAGATGTAAAAGATAAATACAACTATAAGATAGGGCCGTGGAGTAATGTATCTCAAGAAACAAGAAAAAAGAAAACCAGCAATAAAAAAAGGCCACCTAGGTGCACGAGTTCAGAATAGGAATTATTCTTCTGGATCATGATCTTCAATAAATTAAAGTGAATTGCTACAGGAATTCTAGAGATGAAACTTATTTTCTCATGGAGCTATGTCATAAAGAGAGCTATTAACAAATTATCAAAACCCAAAACATAACCCAGTTCCCAAAATGGAGACATTCTAATACGATGACTAATTTAGACCTAACATTTCATGTTTTTCAAAAATAAAGACAAATTAACTAAATTAGATATGGGAGGCAAGGATTTCGAAAAATCTACTTTGGTTAACAGTTTCCATGAGAGTAGAAATATGGAAGCATTGGGATTTTCCTGACAGGGAGACACAAGCAAATGCCATACTCTTTATGCTTCTTCCTCTTGACCTCATTTGATGAGTCCTCGGAATCTTGACTGCTGGAGGACTCCTGCAAAGGAAAATATAGTACCACTGAAGATTACAATGTAGCAGTTATCAAAATTATCTCATCTGCTATATTATCTACAACTTTCCTCTTAATACCATTATCTTTAAAGCCTTTGTTTTGCTTCCATGTTTTCATTTATACCATTAGTTGGCTTACAGAGGAATTAATAACTTGTTTTATTATAAATTAAGATAGCTAGTGGTATTAACTATCAATATCGGTGTTTTATTTAAGGGTTTTATTTTAATTTTATTGGGGACTCATACAGCTCTTATCACAAAACATTTTCTTTGTACTTGAGTCCTTGGTGTCAGCTCATTTTTTCCCTTTCCTCTCCCAACTTGATAATTTATAAATTACTTTGTCATCTCTTATACTGACCTATGTATTCCTTCACCCACTTTTCTGTTGTTCATCCCCCGGGAGGAGGTTATATATAGATAGATCATTGTGATCGGTTCCCCTTTTCAACGCCCCACCTTCTCCTCCTGGTGTACCTACTCTCAATACTGGTCCTGAGGGATTTAGCTGTCCTGGATTCCCTGTGTTTCCAGCTCTTTTCTGTACCCATTTACTTGTTCTGGTCTAGCCAGATTGGTATGGTAGAAGAACTGGGATGACAGTTGGGGGTTGTGGGGGAGTTAAGTTGTATGTTTCAACGGTGCTATACTGCACCCTCACTGGCTCGTCTCTTCCTTGTGATCTTTCTGTAAGAGGATGTCCAATTGATTACGGATGGGCTTTGGGTCTCCACTCTGCACTCCCCCTCATTCACATTTATGCAATTCTTTGTTCTGGGTCTTTGATGCCTGGTACCTAATCCTATCGACATATGATCACACCGGCTGGTGTGCTTCTTCCATGTAGGCTGTTGCTTCTTAGCTAGATGGCCACATGTTCATCTTCAAACCTTTAAGAAACCAGACTCTATTATCTTTTGATAGCTGGACACCCTCAGTTTTCTTCACCATATTTTCTATGCACCCATATTGTCTTCAGCAATTGTGTCGGGAAGGTGAGCATCAGGGAATGCCAGGTTATTAGAACAAAGCGCTCTTGCGTTTAGGGAGTACTTGAGTAGCGACCCGATGTCCTTTATACTAAACCTATAGTTATATGTACATAGATCTATTTCCCTATGGTTACATATATACATTTATTTACGTACATGCCTGTATTTAGACTTTTATAAATGCTCTTTGACTCCTTGTTCTTTCCTCTATTTCTTTTTACTTTCCTCTTGTTCCACTCTCATGCTCCGCCTTCATTTGGGTTTTAGTAATTTTTCTCGGTTACATTGCCCTTAATCAAGTATTTATGGTTTTAAAATCTATCATCACAGAAATTATATTTGCACGGTATGATATATAACAAGGAGCCCCGATTAATATGCCATTTTTTCGTTTCTTCCTGGTTTAGTTTCTTGACTCCTCTGATCCCAATATGTGGATTTGTGTGTCTGCAAAGCAACAACCTTCTTTACAGTTGCATACTTTTCCCCCAAAATATGTTGATGATTTTTATTTTTCTATACCAGTGATTTAATGGTGTATTTCTTAATGTGTATATGTTTATCTAACATTTCCATTCCGTTTATTTCTAGCCTTGCTTTGAGGAGCAAATGCACACAAATTTCTCATTGCTTAATTTAGAATGACCCGTAAAAGTGGAATAACTGCATAAAAGCTTGCCACTATTTCATTCCAAGAGAATACGCACATTTAAGCATACCTATTTTCTATCTGATATCTCAAAGCACATGTTTAAAAAAAATAAATTTATAAAGAACCTACTTATTTAAATCAGGTTTTATCTAATTTTAAAACACTACCTTATTGTCAAAACTGACCTCTTCCGATCCACTATTAGAAACTTGATGCTGCTGCTGCTGTTGCTGCTTCTTAAGCATTGCCGATCTCTGAACAGCCAGAATACTGGGACTAGATTTCCAAAACTGTAATAAAAATATGGACAGTATTTTTACAAGGTTAATTTAATAAGCAACACTCCTATCTAAAATATATGAAGACTATTCCCCTTATTGCATATAACACAGTATCCCTGAACTATCATTAAAGTAAAATTTTGATTTTCACTAAATACAAAAACAGTGCATTGAGCTACAAAGACTGGTTTCAATATTCTTCTTTCAGAAAGGTTTTGGAAATGCTGGTGGCAACATATGTACAAGTGTGTTTAATTCAACTGAATGATGGATTGTCATAAGATATGCAAAAGACCCCGATATACTAATTAATAAAAAAGAATTCCTTGATTTTAAGAATATTATTTTGAAAAAAGAATATTTTGATAAAATGATAATGTGCTATAAGGAACACTACTCAATGTGGTACCTTTTATTTTAATCCACTTGAACTGAAAAGGAAGAATGAGTCAAAATACAAACTAAGTGTGCCATTAAGCATGTTTTTGTTCACTTGACTTTTAATATTGGGGATAGCAACTTTTTTCCCCACATAAGACTCAAATACTACCAGGAGGGGAAAGTAGGGGGAGAAACAACAGAAAATTGGATGAAGGAAGTGTAAGATATGGGGGGAAATTTTTATAAATTATCAAGGGTTCATGAGGGAGGGAGGGAGGGAAAAATTAGGAGCTGATAGCAAGGACTCAGCAGAAAGAAAATGATGATGGTAACATATGTACAAATGTGCTTGATACAATGGATGTATATATTGATTAAGAGCTTTACGAGCCCCCCGGTAAAATGATTTTTTTTAAAAAAAGACTCAAAATGTGCGGATTTAGATATTCTGACTGAAGTATCTTTCATCATCATGAACTGGTACAACACTTATCAACTGTTGTCACTTCAAACTCATGAGTACTCCCCATCCGTGTTATAGTAAAACTGTTCCACAGGGTTTTTAATGGCTGATTTTTTTTTTTTTTTAAACATTACCAGGTTCTCTCTTTGGGTGCTAGAGAGCAAGTATAACCCCTATTTTGGTTAGCAGATGAGCAAGTTGTTTGCACTACCATTAAGACTCCTCGGTAACTGTTGTACGTACATTAGTAGAAGGCACAGATTGTACAGATAGCCACTTACTGCGATCAACTAAATTCCAACTCATAACAACCCTCTATCATGTTTCCTAGGCTGTGGGTCTTCACAGGAGGATAGATTCTGCTTTTCCCTGCACAGCAACTTCAAACTACTGACCTTGAGGCTAGCAGTCCAATTGGAACCTGATAGCACCTCCAACACTCCTTGAAATATCATTTCACTTGTCTTTCCCACTGAGTTGATTCCAACTCACAGTGACCCTATAGGACAGGGTAAAAGTGTCCGTGGGTTTCTGAGTCTGGAAATCGTATGAGAACAGCAAGCTTCGTATTTCATCCCCCAGCGTAGCTGGTGGTTTCACACTGCTGCCCTTGTAGTTAGCAGTCCAACTTGTAACCCACTATGCCACAAAGGCTCGTTTCCTAGGGTATCATTAAGTTTTGAGGTGTTTTAATATATTACATAGGCGGTTATTTCAGAAAATATGAACCACAGCTTATTCTACATAGTATTTTTGATGCAGGCAGCTATTAAACTTTCCTGGTATTAACGAAATATTTTCTTAGATTTTCTATGTAGAAACCATGTAAAATTATAAAACATCAGAAAGCCTTGAAACTCAAAAGAGGTTGAATAAGCTTATATCTGTTTATGTATGACTACATGAAACTGATTTGACGGGAATAGGTTTTTACACCCACAAATTTTTACACACTACTTTACAATTTCACAATGTACACTCATGCCTATTAGTACATATTTAAGCCAAATTTCTGAGTGTGATAACTAAGAATTATTAAAGTTTACATTTTTCCTAGAAATTAGATTAAGAATGGTATAAAGAATTGCTATAATTTTCCCAAATACAAGATGTGTGTATGAGTGTCTGTCGGGTATATATTATTTTTCACTAATTTTTAAAAACTCTTCCTTATAATCTAGTTTTGTGTGCCTCTTATATTTATTCATTTAAACTATTTTATTGGGGACTCTTACAGCATTAAAAAAATCATTTTATTGGGGGCTCGTACCGCTCTTATCACAATACATACAAACATCCATTGCATCAAGCCCATTTGTACACGTTGTCATCATTTTCAAAACATTTGTTTCTATTTGAGCCCTTGTTTATCAGCTCATTTCCCTTCTCCCTCATGAACCCTTATCATTTATAACTCCCCCACCGCACCCCCACCCAATATCTTACACGGACCGCTGTCTCCCTTCACTCACTTTTCTGTTGTCCTTGTCCCTGGGAAGGGGTAAATATGTAGATCATTGTGATCGGTTCCCCCTTTCTCCTCCCACTTTACCATATTGGTATCACCTCTCATTATTGGTCTGGAAGGATTTAACTGCCCTGGATTCCGTGTTTCCAGTACATGCTCTGGTCTAGCCGGCTTTGTAAGATAGAATTGGGGGAGGGGTTAAGTTGTATGTTTCATCGGTGCTATATTGCACCCTGACTGGCTGGTCTCTTCCTTGTGACCCTTCTGTAAGTGGAAGTCCAATTGTTTACAGTTGGGCTTTGGGTCTCCATTCTGCACTCCCCCTCATTCACATTGATATGATTTTTGTTCTGGGTCTATGATGCCTGATACCTAATCCCATCGACACCTCATGATCACACAGGCTGGTGTGTTTCTTCCATGTAGGCTTTGTTGCTTCTCAGCTATCTCTCTTGATAGCCGGGCACCATCAGCTTTCTTCACCACTATTTGCTAATGCACCCGTTTGTCCTCAGCAATCCTGTCAGGAAGGTGAGCACCCCAGAGTGCCGGGTGATTAGAACAGTTATTAGAAGAGAGTGTTCTCGTGTTGAGGGAGGACTTGAGCAGAAGTCCAATATCCACCTACCTTATTACTTCTCAACATATAAACATGTACATACATCTATTTCCCTATTGCTATAGACACATTTACATATGTATGTGCCTATATTTAGACCTCTAAATAAATGTCCTTTCCTCTACTTCCTTTTATTTCCCTCTTATCCCAATAACATGTTCAGCCTTCATTCGGGTTTCAGTAATTCCTCTCAGCTACATTACCCTTTATGAAGCCCCACAAGGTATCCTACATCCTTCTCATCAACTATTTTAGAACACTTGTTGTTCCTTTGTCCCTGGGTTAGTGGACAAGCCCCTTCCTTTACCTTGCCTCCCCCTCACTCTTACAGCTCTTATAACATTCCATACATCAATTGCATCAAGCATATTTGTACATATGTTGTCATGATCATTTTCTAAACATTTACTTGCTATTTGAGCCCTTGGCATCAGTTCCCCATTTTTCCCTACCACCCTTGTGACCCCTTGATAAATTATAAATCATTATTTTCATTTCTTACACCGACTGCTGTCTCCCTTCACCCCTGTTTCTGTTGTTTGTAACAAACTATCTTTCATGTGATATTTTTTACCTCAGATCCATCAACTTTCGGTGGTTTAGCTTGAACTTTGTTTTCTCGTGAAGCATCTGACTCAGACTCTGACTGACTGCCTGATTCAGATCCAGAGTCAGAGTCACTGCTACCTGACTGGCTACTGCTTCCATCGCTACTGCTTCCAGAACTTGAACCAGATCCAGTGCCTGAAGCTGACCCAGAATCATCATCCGACTGGCTACAATTTGAAAATAAACAAAATTCATTAGGAATTCAACTTCTCTTAAAAGTCAGAAGGAAGCCTCCAACTATTAAATTTAGTTTATTTCTTATTTCAATAAATGACAGGTGCAATAATTGACATAGGTGATAACGTTTAATACAATTTTGACTAAAAACATAACCACCACCATCTTCAAGACAATGAACAAAAATGTACAAAGTATAGGATCCTCAGTTAAAAATTTGTGAAGACACGAGGTTTATGCCAAGACCCTCACTTTTAATGGGCTATGAAGCTTCAGTATTTATGGAATAAGAATTGCCACCAATAAAGAAAATGTATGGAAAAATTTTAAATTACCAGCTTTGAAAAATAACTTATTTGTAGCTTGTTTGCTTTAATGTATGTCTCTGCTCTAGCATTCCCAGATTGTGATTTATTAAGTTATAATAAATTATAATTTGCTAAATCAGTAGTTTCTTTTCTCATCTCTATATAGACATGTAAAACCAATTAACAGCCCATTAACAAACTGACTTTTATTCATACTCATTCCTAATTCTCTTTCCAGATTAGATTACAAACAGTAATGTACTATGCAGGAGCTCTGGTAGGATAGAGGTTACCAGATTGGTTGCTAACTACACAGACAGAAGTTCAAAAACACCAGCTACTCTTTGGGAGACAGACAGGCCTTTCTATTTCCATACATAATTATAATCTCAGAAACCCTCTGTGGCAGATCAACCCTGTCCTATACAGTTACTACTAGCTGAAATCAACTTCATGGTGGCAAGTTTGGAGTTTTGTGCACATTCCTACTTATTTATGAGGGATTGCATCTTTTTATACACTTGACAGTCATTTCTTTGCCAATTTATCACTTGCCTGTATGAGAAACAATAGGCAATACAGTTTATGTATATGAATTAAAAACCAAACTCCAATTCTGTTTTAATTCTCAGAATGGCCACAAGATGGCGATAATATGCCATGAAAATGGACCTAACATTTTTTATTTATTTATTTCTCATTTTTCAGAGCAAGGATTTTCGAAGTTTCTGTTTGTTGGCAGATTTTGATCCTTGGAGTTTGATAACAATTTAAATGCTTAACTTAAATAAACATTGACTTGTATACTTAACTTTAAATAGAAATCTAGTATAACATGTTTTTCTACAGTTTTAATAAATACTTGCCTCAGAATGGCTCTATCAAAATTACCTTTGTCACTAGAGCTCCCGTCTGATCATATATGTATATACATACGTACATATTACTGTTGTTAGTAGCTGAAGTAAGCCCTAGTGGCACAATGGTTAAAGCACTGGGTTGCTACCCAAAAGTTTGACGGATGAAAGCCACCAACAGCTAGACGTGAGAAAGATCTGGCTGCTATATTCCTTAAACGTTTTCAGCCTTGTTAATCTTTTATTTTAATGAGACTATTTTATAAATGCTGTTGGTTTTTAGCAGAGGTCCCGTAATGTTTGGTTGTTTTGTTTTTCCATATATGAAATATAGTATAGGTAAATATGTAAAGACAGTAACAGGATTAATAATGACCAAGGGACATGGTAGATCCTCATTTGTGCCCATTCCAAGATAGAAGACCCAACAGAATGCTCAAACTATAGTACGATATCGTTGATATCACGCACAAGTAAAATTTTGCTTAAGATCATCTAACAACGGCTGCAGCAGTACACTCACAGGGAACTGCCAAGTTTCAGGGTAAATTCAGAAGAGGAAATGGATCCAGGAATTTCACTGCAGGTGTAAGATGGATCTTGGCTCAAAGCAGAGAATTCCAAAAGATGTTCACTTGTGTTTCAGAGACTAGGCATTCACCTGCGTGGATCCTAATAAACTAGATAACCTTGAGAAGAAAGGGAAATCCGGAGCACTTCACTCTTCTCATTCGGAACTTGTAAGTAAGCGAATATTGCACGGTTTAAAACTAGGAAAGGTGTGAGTCAGGGTTATAGCCTCTCACCATACTTGTTCAATCTCTATGATGAACAAATCATCAGAGAAGCTGAATTTATATGAAAAATGTGGCATCAAGATTGAAGGAAAGCTTTTTAGCAATCTGCGGTACGCAGATGATATAAACTTTCTTCCTGAAAGTGGAGGAATTCAGGTACTTGCTGTTGAAGATCAAGGACTGTAGCTTTCTGTATGGATTATAACTCAATGTAAGGAAACCGAAATCCTCAATGGGACCAATAGGTAACATCATGATAAATGGAGAAAAGACTGAAGTTAAGGATTCTGTCTTGCTTGGATCCACAATCAAAGCTCACGGAAGCAGCAGTCAAGAGATCAAAAGATGTGTTGCATTAGGCCAATCTGCTGCAGAGTATTGAAAGGGTGTTACACCTTGAGGACTAAGGTATGCCTGACCCAGGCCACAATATTTGCAATTGCTCCCACATGCAAGCGCAAGTTGGACATTGAAGAAGATTAGATGTATTTGGATCATAGGGCTGTAAAGAATATTGAATACACCAAGGATGGCTAAAAGGACAAACCAAATGTGTCGGCAAAAGTATGGCAGAGTGCTCCTTAGAGGCAAGGATGTTGTCAGAAGGGGCCAGTCCTTAGAAGACATCATACTTGCTAAAGTAGCGGGGTAGTGAAAAAGAGGAAAGCAGCTCCATTGATGGGCTCAGGCACAGGAACGATGGACGATGGCACAGGACAGTGCGGCTTCATTCTGTTGTGCGCAGGATTGCTGTGGGTTAAACCAATTCAATGGCACCTAACACCACTACCACCACAAAGGGCTTTATGAGGAAACAGCCAATTCAAAGTTTGGGACAGCGAAGGAATAAGCTAAATCTAAACTGTCTTATGATGCCAAAATGAAACTACGGGATTTTTTTAAGGGGGTGTGGTATGTGTGTGTTGGGGGTGGGAAAGAGCATGTCAAAAGGACAAACAGAAAATAAGGACATAAGAGTCAGTTTCAAAGGACTTCCAAATTTGATTTGAAATAAAGAGTAACGGTTATTCATTAAATAACAAAAGAAATCATGAACCCATGACGCTGAATTGGAAAGGGCTCTTCATATTATGTCTTAAGATCGCCTAACATCTAACAGTCTGGGTAGCTCTGGAGCTGTTCTGATCGATGTAGACAGGGTAGCACTGGTAGAAAATGATCGCTTTGCAGTCATCACAGAAGAATGATCAATGGTCACAAAATCTGGGTGGGAGAGTGGATAATCAAAGCATTTAGTTGAATGGTTTTATATCTTTCCTCACAAACTGCTTATCAGTTTTAATGAGAAACTATAGTAGAGAACCCACACAACTGTTGACCAAATTGAACTTAACCAGTATATATTACGTGAGCCTCTTAGATGCAGTATCTTTGAGAAAGATATATCACCACGTAACAAAGTATTCACCTGCGAGAGGAGGTGCATTGTCGTGGTGGCAAAACCAGCCCCTAGTGTGCCACAAATCAGGCCTTTTTGGTCACAGTTACACAATCCTCTCAGAACCTCTAAATCAGTGGTCCTCAACCTGTGGGCCGTCACCCCTTTAAGGGTTGAACGACCCTTTCACAGGGGTCGCCCAATTCACTGCAGTTGCAAAACTGGTTATGAAGTAGCAACGAAAATAATGTTATGGTTGGGGGAAACTGTATTAAAGGGTTGTGGCATTAGAAAGGTTGAGAACCACTGCTCAAAATACAAAGCTTGATTAAGTCTCACCTAGTGAAACAAACCCCAAATGCCCTATGCCCCTCACATCAAAAATACAAATGAGTATTATATTTTGATCTTTGAACTGCATTCAAACTTTGGGGGGACGAGGTGACAATGGTGCCGTCGACTGGCTTGACTGATGTTTGCTTTCAGGGTCAAAAGAATAGCACCATATCTCCTCACCAGTAATGACCTTGGCAAAAAAAAGTCTGGGTCACTTTGGAGCTGTTCTTTCAAAGTATGGCATGTTTCCACTCTTTTTCCTGGTCAGTAGGACCCCAAGGTACAAATTTCACTGCGACTCTTCTCAGTCTTAAATCTCCCCTTACAATCCGCTGAACCAAGCTCCAATATAGTCTCTTCAATGGTCTGTCGTAGGTCTTCGGGCACAAGTGGATGAATTTTGTCG
Organism: Tenrec ecaudatus; assembly: GCF_050624435.1. Classification (NCBI taxonomy): domain Eukaryota; kingdom Metazoa; phylum Chordata; class Mammalia; order Afrosoricida; family Tenrecidae; genus Tenrec; species Tenrec ecaudatus. The sequence continues at coordinate 98,667,493 of NC_134531.1, forward strand.
ACATTTTCATCCATTTGGACATTTCATCCATCTAGTTGACAGATGTCCAGAACCAGGTTCGTTCTCCATCGACATTTCACCTTGTTTGAAACTAGAAAACCTCTCATACACTTGCGTTTTCCCCATAGTGCTGTCCTTGTCAGCTGTTTTCGGCATCACAACAGTTTCTGTAGCGTTTTTCCCAAGCAGGAAACAAATTTTCATAGTCGCATGTTATTCTCTTAAATTGGCCAACAAAAAAACACAAGGTTCACAAAAAAATTCCCTTGGAGCAGAGAGAACCTTCCCAAGCAATGCCAGAGGTGCACTAACTCAGAGCAAGTTACTACTTACTAGATGCTTACCTAATGAGAAAAGCGTGTTCTATGAAAGCTCTCCCCAGTGGAGCTTTTCCCCGCTCACCACCCCCAAAAGGGGGGCGGGGGAGTACAACCTTCATATTCCTGAGTCCCTGTAATGCGGAGTTCACATCCTGCTCCAAAACAACTGTTTGGCCACTGAAAAGACTTGTTGGTTTACTTTTAAAAACTCACAATTTTCTCACACCACAATCACAGTAAATTCTATTAAAATCAACAGTCACTGGCTATTTACTGGTAGGCACCCCATCACAGAAGTGATCAATTGTGTGAGGAAGCCTAAATCGTGGCTGATTTTAAAGCTTAGCTATAATAGTTGTCCTTTGCTTTAGGATAAAAATGGCTAAATTTTGACCATAAATGTCTACTTCATTTCAAGCTACTCTCTGATCCCCATTCTGAATATTATAGCCACATTGCTTTCCTTCATCTCTTGAATTTGTCATGTCCTTTCCTTGTCAGAGCCTTGGCATACGCAGTTCTCTCTACCTAAGAAGCTTGTTAACCTCTGACCCAACCTCTCATCTAGAACTTCTACTATACTCCTCCTTCATTTCTGAATTTTTCCTTGACCTTATAATGCTTCTTACCAACACAGAAGGCTGCACATTTCCTTCATAGTTCTTAGTACACTTTGGAATACCATACCACAATATAATCAAACTCTCTCTCATTATCATTCTACATAACAGGCTCATTTATGAAGTAATTTATAAAATTCAAAACAGTAGCTACATTCATTAAGAGCAAATTTAAATTTTAAAAAGAAAACCTGAATTTCAAAAACACTTAATCATTAAGCAGTATCTGAAACACAATACGTTCTTAGCATAAACTAATGTCAATGTAGGGTATTTTACTTTAACAACTGTACCCCTAATCTTTAGCATGGAACTTAATCACATATGCTCTGTAAATGCATTAGTAAACTAATAATAAATATTATTACTTCTCTGCCGTTCACTTGAAAGCACAGCATGGTTTAAGTCTTCCACAAATATTTTCCTCCTTGCTCTAATTCTAATTTTTACATGTTATTTTGTTTTTCCTTCTTTATATTCATCTAATTCTAAACTATCTTTGGGAAATAATCAGAAGGTATTTCGAAGAATCATAACAACTGGAAACACTGGTCCCACTTTGCACATGGCGAGAATTGTCATCTGTACTTAAGTAGCAGCACTAGTTCCTTTAGATGAGAGAGTACAGGTCAGCAGTTTCCTCTTCCAACCATCTTATGCCCGATTCACTCACTTATGTTATCAGGTTAGCTTGGCTTCATGAACTTTTCTCCTTCTAAAATTATATAGCTCTTTTTAAGTTAGAATAGTATTTCCAAACTGCATTCCACTTATCCTTAACAACAACATTTCCGTCCAGGTCCAAGTAAACTTTTCCTAAACCTTTCTGGCAACAGCCACCACCTTTCAGAACACCACCTTTCAGGATTTCATTCACTCCAGCAACAGCCAAGTTCTTCATCAAAAACACCAGCCTCTTGTCCTGATGTCTCATAACCAAACCACTGTACTACCATCAAATCGATTCTGACGACTCCACGGCTTTACCAGAGCAGCTGGTGGGTCTGAATCATCAAATTTGTGGTTAGCAGCATATGGCGTAACCCACAGCACCAAAGGATGGCCTGTATCGCTCTGTAAATCGTCCTTGTACTGCCATCGTTGTTCATAGCTTGCTGCATTCCTTCTGCTCTAAACTGGCTCGGAGTTGTCTTCTTCCTGTCAATCATGCTACTTACTGTTTCACCTTTTGCTCTAGTATCTCGTGGTTCAGGGAGAAAAGTAAAAAGCAGGAATGGGGATCTAGGTTAGCCCAAGTCAGCATGACAGAAAAGCAATACTTCTTTCACTATACCACATACTTCACACCAATGCGTGCTTTGGAATACACTAACTATATATTAAGATCTATACTGTGTGTATAAGAAAAACGAGTTCTCAAGTAAGTAATGACAGATTATTCTGTATTAGACAGAAAATGTCTTTGGGTACAATTTCCTTTTCTACCACATAAATTGGAACTAGTCTACTACGGAATCTAAAGAAATGCACACAATAAAAAAAGGAATGACCAATAAAAGTGGTCCTGTTAAGCCTTGGAGTAGAATGGGATTGTCAAGGAGGTAATGGGGGGGAGACTGTTTGTGTATAAATACTGTATGTAAATTAGACCATCTATAATAAAGCCTTCTATAAGTTCTCATTTTTATCCTATTAATACATTCATTGGTTCACTTTTTTTGTTCTTAGAACGTTTTTTTCTTTTTTGTTCAACTCATTTCTCTTTTCTATTTTTAAAACACCTGGTAGCACTATTTGAAATCAAGTATGGGGAAGGTTAAAAAAAGCGGGGGAAGTTCTAGACCACGGCTACACCGTATAAGGCTGTGAAATCATCAATACTAGCTAACATCACATGCCTAACCAAAGAGCAGGTCCAGCCATCACGGTAGAGGGGAGTATAACATTTGACAAATATGGCCCAAGAATGACGTTATAAATATCCAAATGGCGTTGGCAGGAAAAGATTCCCCACACTTGTTTTATATGTATTTTATTCCTAGCTGGAGGGTAGATACTAAAGGACATCCTTGATAGAAGGTAAGCTATTTTGCATGGAAATACCAAGATGGTACTGTAAACCTATCAAATAAAGCTGCACACGTGCATGCACAGGAAAACACTCTTATTTCCTCTGCAAATGGCTCTAAAAATCCACAAGTGTTTTCTCTTCATTTTTCCATTAATTTTTGAAGCCCCCTTGTATTAAAAAGAATTAGTACACTACACAAAATGCCTATTCTGTGCTTGTCCCCTCTTTCCACTTAAGCACCTATTACTTAAGCATCCATGAATTCAAGTGTTTTGGGGGGGATTGTTTGAAAGAATTTTTCTGTCAGACATTTGTGGAAGCTAGCAAGAGAACACTGAGAACCTGGACATTGCTTCGTGGAGGATGTGAGTTTTCAGCTCTGCCACCACACCTTTTACCATACATTTCCTTCTGCCTGAAGCACATACCTCTCCCTCTTCTCAGCATAGAGCAAGATAGCCTGGATGTGGTTACATTAGTATCTGATAAACCTAAAAAATATCATAGCCTGATGATACACTTCTTCATATCCCCACGCACAGGTCTCTCTTCCATCCATGTTCTTTTTATCTATAGTTTGCTGTTATTAAAAATCCCCACACAAAATTAGAATTACTTTCAAGCCAGAATATCTTGCCTACTAGGTACTAAAATCATTAGTTTGGGACCTTTACTTTTGTTATTTTTTTATAGACTATGATCACCTGGAAAATATTGTCTGGAAAGTTTTGTTGGCAATGAACTCATGAAAAACTGGTGGAACAAAGGCAATGGTTTCCAAACATTTTGAATCATGATCTATATTAACGTAAGGAATTTTTCATCATACACAGTAAAAGGTTTGATGAAGCAATAGTCTACAAGAGGTATACTATACGTTGCATTCTATTTTACATGGTCTTTCACTTAAACAATAAGCAACCAAAATTCGCAGCTGGTCATGATTTGCTGCTGGGTTGTAAACCACTGCTTTAATTATCATTAGTCACAACTAGTTATTCGGAAAATGAGAAGGATTCGAATAGATGGGTAACTAAGATCAGACCTAAGGCCATTAAATTAGACTGCATTTAATTTTGTTATTCATCCACCACAATAATATCCCTTTATTAAAAATGGTAAAATACTAAAGAAAGCTTGAAAAATATCTTTCTATATGATTCAGAAAACCAGCAGTGACTCCCAAATAGTTCCTTTCCAAGACAAATTGTTTTCAAAGTACAATATTCTTACAAGTCCATTACATAAAATTTCTATACAAAAATGATAAAACTGTCAACAAAATACACACAAGCATTTATCTACTGCTATGAAACCAGTGGAGATTTTCTAGTGGCCTACTGGGCTCCCAAGGTTGTATATGTTCATGGAAGCTAGCTGACTCAATTTTCCACTGAGTAGCTAAGTGGATTCAAACCACTGATCTTTGGGTTAGCAGCCAAAACTTGAACCCACTGAATCACGAGTTTCCATATGTAATGTGACAAATTTTAATGATTATTTGGACCAAGTCATGTTAAATCTGAAGCAAAGGTGGTAAACTCAAAATATCCTCCACAAGTGTTTTGTTAGTGGTACAGTGGTGAAGCATGTGGCCTGCTAAATGAAACGTCCGTCAGCAGTCGGGGGATTTAGTGAGTTTCAAATGTGTGTATATAGAGCCCTTATTTCTCATCTGGCCATTCCTTGAATGCTTTCAAATCAATTCAGACTCACAGGTTAGGATAGAATTAACTGCCTCACCGGGTCTCCAAGTCTGTAAACTTGATGGGAACAAGATTGTTACCGTCCTCCTGCTGAGTGCTGGGAGAGTCAAAGCACTGACCTTCAATTAGCAAGTCAGCACCTAAATACTACACCACCAAGTCTCCTAAGCAATAATTTTATTAACTGTCTATGGGAAAGAGCCCCCAATAAAATGATCTCTAAAACAAACTGTCTATGAAATCATTAATAGTATCAGTGACATGACAAAAATACCAATCTACATTTATAGTTTTAAGAATTTGACAAGGCTCACTTGGTATTTTGGCCAATAATATCCCTTATAATATGTACACACTTAGGAATTATGTGATGAGACACTTAAAAATAATCTAATAGAAAAAGCATAGTAAGGTAGAAGTCATATATTAAACTAAATTGACCATGAGATAAAATTGAATTTCATTATTAGGTACATGAGAAGTCATTATTATTTGCACTCTTTACGTATACAAGTGAAATTATTCTAAATATTACTTAAGTCAGCATAACAAACATCGACACTTAAACATCATTTATTTTTGAAAATATTAACAATATTTGTTGTACATAAGAACCTATTTATTATAACTTAGAAAAAGTAAAATAACCAACAGTTTATATTAGAAGGATTCCAAAAGTTTGTAGGGAAATTTCTTTTAATTTTATTTTTCCATGAAGTTTCCGAAACCCCCTCATATGCATGCTGTAATTCTCCAAATTATGAATATTGGCTAATAAACAACTTGCAAAGCATCAAACCAGCTCTGTTATGGTTTTGGAGTAGAACTGACCTAAATTTTTACATTTGGTGATCCTCATAAGCATGGGAAAGATTACAGTTGATGTCCTGGTGTGGGCGCTCAGAAGAGGCACAGAGAGCCCTTTGAGGAGCCTGGCGAGACTGGGTTATTGGCAGGTCTATGAAATTGCACACACATTTGAAATAGAACAGTGGGATACCATCTTTGAGTTCAGCAGCACTATTTGGAAACCTAGCTCTTATGTTAGGTAAATCTGTCCTGGCTTAGAACATGCAACAGATTCATTACAATTACCTTCATCACTTGTTTTATGTGCTGCTTTTAAACCACTGAAAAAGCTTCAAGTCCTTTCTTACACTGAAGTATGGCAAGAAAGAATTGTATGTAACTGTTGTGACTGAACTATAAATTCTTAAAGACACAGTTAGGAACATATCTTGTTCATATCCTGGGGATGACCTGAAGCAGAAGGTAAGCTACTGAACACTAGGGTCAAATCTTAGATATTTAATAATAAAAAAAGAGCTAAAATTTGAAAGAAGAAAATATTTGCACTTCCATTACCTATATACAGCTACTTATAATGCTTTTTCCTCATAAATTCCTTTCAGATTCAACTTCGTCCTTTCCTTTAATCATTTAGAATTGGAAACAAAGTATCATAAGTTTCGTGAAGTTGCAATATTTACCTCAAGTGCAAAAACAAATCATCTTACTTGAGGAATACAGACTGTAACTCCACTCTTGTCACTTTTCTTTTGATGGCCCCATGTCTTTACATAGCAATATCTTCTAACATAATTTTACGGGACTATAAAAATTATTCTTTGTTGAGGGGAAGGGGAGGAAAGGGGAACAGACAGCATCAATGACTGAATAACCCTACCCCATGGGACTGAACAAAAGGATTGTATGTGGATGTGTATATTGGAATGTGTATGATACGGCAATAAAGTATTTAAAAATCTATACTCTTTGCTTTTATCCTAAGCCCATCAGAATACCTATCACAAAGGACAGGATGCTTCCTTATAAGAAAAGATGCTGAAACTTTGTCTCATATGCTTTGGACATAGTATCGGGAAGCAACAGTTCCTGAAAAGGACTTCATCCTTGGATAAGTAGTAGGTCAGCATAAAAGACCCTCTGTCAGGAGGCTGAAACAATGGGCTCACATCTTAACTGTGCAGCTATGGTGTTGCTCTGAGTCAGAACTGACTTGATGGCACCGTAGCAATACCCCTATGATAAAGGAGCCTTTGTAGGACAGTGAGTTCATCAAAATTGGTTTTGGAGATTCAAACCTACCAGCCACTTTGTGGAAGAAAGAGCCTCACAACCTCTAAGAAGCGGTTCTACTCTGTCCCAGAGTAGAAGTCAGACTGATTTGAAGGCAGTGGATTTTGGCATTTGTGAAAATACTTCGGCTCTGAGATAGTATAGATATTTAATCTACGTCAATGACGATTGACCTACACTTGGTTTCTTTATTTTCATCTCTATTAAAACATAAGCCTTAACCCACACCACATAAACATTAGAAAACAGTTCAACACTTAGATCTAACTTTAAGCAGTTAGCTCATTTCACAACATGTACTTTCGGTTGCAAATAATATTAAAAGTCACTCATAAAAAAATAAGCAGGTTCAAAAAAAATCAAGCTGGTTCTAAATAACTAAATGAATGAATGAATGAATAAATAGATAAGCAAGCTGGTTCTCCCTCACAATGATCTACATATAACCCCCTCCCAGGGGGGTGGACAAAGAAAAGTGGGTGAAGAGAGACATCTATCAGTGTAAGACATAAAAAAAATTATATTTTAACAAGGGTCCGTGAGGGAGGGAGGGAAAAACTGAGGAGCTGATACCAAGGGCTCAAGTAGAAAGTAAATGTTTTGAGAATGATGACAGTTTAAGTGAAAACGCTACAAGGTGGCAGCGGCTGGGGCAGAGTCACGAGGAGCTTGGTGTGTACCTGGCCTACTTTCACTTGACACTCTAGGAGTTATGTAGAAAAGAAAAACTCACATGTAAATCGACAGGCATCACCAAAAGGAATCTAAACACATGAGGGGAAGTACTTGTGTGACTACAAGGTCGTAAAGATTCCCAGAGCAGATGTTTTATCCCAGATTGGCTTCTTCTGTCATTCATTTTATCCACTGTCACCTGAAGTCAACCTGAAAATTCACACTAATTTCAGTGTTTCTGAGTCTCTTCACCACTTTTATGTCCCTGTCAGCCTCCAAGCTCCAGAGGACATGGACTATTATCTGGTGAACAGGAAAGGAATGCCAGGCTCGACAACGACCTGGGAACCTTTGCAAAGCCTCACGTGCCGGCACTACTTCAGCAATTCTCTCATGACAAGCATATTTTTTTATCTCCGGGAAAAGGAAAAGCAGTAACTGTAAAAGACAACAATAAAGCGTGGAAACCTGCCATTGCTGAATACACTGTAAAGAAGGCTAAACAAAGGATAGCTCTGCACAGGTGGCAAGATGAGCTCCAGAGAAGGAAGAATCATACAGGACTGATATTTGTAGAGATAACATGGACTTAGAGGGTCCACCTTCGCACTTCTACGACATTAACGAATACAAACCAGCTCCTGGAATCAGTTAACAAAGTTACCTTTGGTTGTTCGTGCACCAATTGTTTCTGTGACAAATGTTGTCCTGCTGAAGCTGGAATTCTCTTGGCATACAATAAAAACCAACAGATTAAAATCCCCCCTGGTACCCCATCTAAGAATGCAAGTCAAGGCGTCAGTGCGGGCGGGACAGTCCAAATAGGGTTGTGTGTACAGAACGGCCCCCAGCATTCTCTTTGCATCTTTTGAACTATCAATGGCTGTGGCTGGGGTGCAAAAACACTGGTGAAGATTTAAAGAATGAGTTTTGTCATGGAATATGCTGAAGAGGTAATCACAAGTGAAGAAGCTGAAAGACAGGGCCAGTTATATGACAACAGAGAATCACATATCTCTGATTTAGACTATGAATCTGATGACTTTACAGTGGATGCAGCTCGTTATGGAAATATATTCCATTTTGTGAAGCACGGTTGTGACCCAAATCTTCAAGTGTTCAATGTTTTTAATGATAACTTTGATACTCGACTTTCTCAAATTGCACTGTTTTCCACAAGGACCTTTAATAAAACCTGGAGAAGAGTGGACTTTTGATTATCAGATGAAAACTTCTGGAGATATATCTTCAGATTCTATCGACTACAGCCCATCCAAAAAGAGGATCAGAACCATGTGTAAATGTGGGGCTCGTCCTTGCCAAGGTTAGCTCAACTGAATTGTCAGGAAACTGAACTGATGATCATTTTAGGATTTTCGTTGTTGTTTTTCCCCCTAATGTTAACAAATTCAGACAAACATTTGGGTGTATTTTCAAAATCTCAAGATTATTTCTATGTAATTTATAATTCATAGTCCATGTTTCAAAACATGAGCTAAATGCATTGCCAAAGCTTCTGAGGAGAGGCACAAGACTATCAAACATGGACTTACTTGAAATGTACATATTGTTGGATGCCAAACACTATTTACAGATCAACAGACACATACTTAAGTTTATACACAGGAAAATGTCTCCTTCAATGTATGCTAAATGCAAAACTGGTAATGTAACAATTGCTAAGGTCAAGTATTTGTTTTGCCAAACACCTTAGAGACAACTTAAATTTGGACAAATATATAAATTCTACTTTTGTTATATTGTCATTCCTATTTACCTACTTAATACTTGCTATGACTGTATTTGAGACAACTAGTTGACACCAAGTTTTATGCTCTATTCTTTACTTTTATCATTAAAACACTGGCATCTGAGTGATATAAAAATTAAATGGAGAGGACCACATGGCTGGCCCCACTGTGAGACAGGACGTCCCTCACGGACCCATAGCCCTACAGGGGGCAACACTGGAGACACAGTGTGTGAACTGTACGCGATCTGATCCCGCCACACTAAGGCAAAACACTAAGGGGGTGCAACAGAACAGCAAGGGAATGGAGCGGTGAAGTTCACAGGGAATGCTGAACGTGGACTTTGGGGCCAGGGCATGGTGCCCCAACAGACTGGACGGGAAAACCCTCCTAAAGGCCAACAAACAATCCTTGAACTAACTACAAGCTTTTCTTTCTTGTTGTGTTTGGCTTTTTGTCATTGACTTGCTGTTGTTGTTATTTTGTTGTACATTTTTGCTTGGTTTTGCTCTGCCTTGTTTTTTTGCATGTTATTATCTCCATAGGTCTGTCTAAATAAGACAGGTTGGATGAACAATCAGGAGGAGAAAACAATGGGACCGACAGTTCTGGGGGGGGACACGGGAGAGGGGGAGGTGGGAGGAAAGCAAGTAGTGTTAACAAACCCAGGGACAAGGGAACAAGTGATCCAAATCGGTGGTGGTGAGGTGGGGGTGGGAGGCCTGGTAGGGCATGATCAAGGGTAATGTAACAAAGAGGAACTGTTGAAACCCTGGTGGGGACTGAGCATGACAGTAGGACAGGAGGAAAGTCAAAGGAAATAGAGCAAATAGCTGGGAGGCAAAGAGCATTTAGAGGTCTAGATAAAGACACGTACATATGCAAATATATTTATATATGAGGAAATAGCTCTACGTGCATATATTTATAGGGTTAGTATTAAGGTACCAGAAGGACATTGGGCCTCCACCTAAGCACTCCTTCAATGCAAGACTTTCTTCTATTAAACTGGCATTCTATGACGCTCACCTTCCCGCCAAAATCGCTGAAGACAAAGCAGGTGAATAAGCAAATGTGGTGAAGAAAGCTGATGGTGTCCGGCTAGAGCACCTGGGGTCTTAAAGGCTTGAAGATAAACAAGCGGCCATCTAGCTCAGAAGCAAAAAAGCCCACATAGAAGAAGCACACCAGCCTGTGTGATCACGAGGTGCCAAAGAGATCAGGTATCAGGCACATCATCAGAACAAAAAAAATCATATCATTGTGTGCTCACCTTCCCGACACAACCGCTGAAGAAAAATGGGTGCATAAGCAAATGTGGTAAAGAAAGCTGATGGTGCCCAGCTATCAAAAGCTACAGCGTCATCAGAACAAAAAATCTAAGCACAGCAAATGAGGGAGGGAGTGCGGAGTGGAGACCCAAAGCCCATTTGTAGGACACTGGAGATCCCTTGCAGAGGGATCTCAGGGAGATGAGCCAGACAGGGTGCGATGTAGCAACAACGAAAAACACAACTTTCCTGGAGTTCCTAAATGCTTTCTCCGCCCCCCACTATCATGAGCCGAAATCTACCTTGTATGTCTGGCTAGACAAAAGGGTGGTTCACTGGAACAGACAAGGTGTGATGTAGCAATGATGAAAAATACAGTTTTCCTCTAGTTCCTAAATGCTCCTCTGCCCCCCACTATCATAATCCAAATGCTACCCTCCAAGTCTGGCTAGACCAGAAGGTGTACACTGGTACAGATAGGAACTGGAAACAGAAGGAATCCAGGGAGGATGATACCTTCAGGACCAGGGGTGTGAGTGGCGATGCTGGGAGTGCAGAGGGAGAGTGGGTTGGAAAGGAGGAACTGATTAAAAGGATCTACATGTGACCTCCTCCCTGGGGGGGCGGGGGGGGGCGGACAACAGAAAAGTGGGTGAAGCGAGATGTCGGACAGGACAAGGTATGACAAAAGAGTAATTTATAAATTATCAAGGGTTCATGAGGGAGGGGGGAACAGGGAGGGAGGGGAAAAAAGAGGACCTGATGTCAGGCGCTTAAGTGAAGAGCAAATGTTTTGAGAATGATGAGGGCAATGAATGTACAAATGTGCTTTACACAACTGATACATATATAGACAGTGAAAAGAGTTGTATGAGCCCCTAATAAAACGATTTAACAAATGGAAAAAAATTTTTTAAAAGATGGCAACAAGTGTACAAATGTGCTTGACACAATGGATAGGTGTATGAACTGTGATGAGTTGTACAAGGCCCCCAAAAATATGTGGGTTACATGTCAATAAAACTGTTTAAATATTTTCTTAAAAAATAAGCTAGTTCTAGGATAATAGATTGCTGGGGGTTCTAAAACCACTCCCCCTGAAGGGATAAGAATAAGGCTAGCAGATAGACGGGTAAGACTACCCAAGGAAAGTATCACAGGACAATCCTTGGGACCCTCAAAAAATGAGCAAATGCATTGTCATGAGAAAAAAGAGATTGGTTGGCACAACTTCCCTGGATTTTTTCTTACCAATGCAATTTTCAGTTTTCTTAAAACCTGTTCAAAATAAGCCCTTGGGCACCAATCTCTCTGCCTTCAATTTTAGTGATAAAGTGGATTCCCACAGAAGCCCCAGTTTTGATTGGATATGGCTCCTTGAATTAGACTAATAAATCCCAGGCAAAATTTGTTCTATTAAATCATCTTCACTAACTTTGACCTTTCTTAAAACACTTATGGAAAGATCAGTTCCTTGAGCTAGCTAATCTACCCAAAACACTTTATGCACCCATCAAGCCAAGAGCTTGCTGGGGTCCAAAAATGTTTGCTCAAAGTGAAACTGCTAACCATGTGAGAGTCTAACTTAAGTAGGTATGGCATCAATTATAATTTTGCAGTCTTTATCCAGTGGTTTTCAGAACCAGTCATCAGTTTCTTTATTGATAGAAGTTGAAGGTCTTGCCTCTCTTGACTCATATGAGTTCTTCCCCAACCTTCCTTAAAATGAATGCTCAATTCATCTAAAAATTGTTGTTTTCTATGGGGTAGCATTTCCATAACCTTGTTGCAAATTTTCAATGATTTGATACTGTATATACTTTTGAGCTTTGTTAAAAATTTACCATCAGTCCTGAACTCAAATATCATTGTCCCCCTTATTACAAAAAGTATCTTTTTTGTTATAAGGGACAATGAGATTGAGACAGCTGTAATTAATTAGAACTAGTTTAGCTATCCATTGATTGTAGGCATGTTTAAAACACATTTTGTTTGAAATAGACTAACTGAACTCTAAACATTGTTATATCTTATACTGGAGTTGAGCAAAGTACTGGATGGACACAGAATAGTGGGAGACACGTTTCTAAGGGTCACAGCTATAAGCCCTGAAGCTGTAGTTGTTAAATGCTGTCGAGTTGGTTCCGATTCATAGCACTCCCATAGCACAACAGACTGGAAAACGGTTTGTTCCGGTACCATCCTGTAACCTTTGTTATGCTTGAGCCTACTTTTGGAGTCAATTGGGGAACTGAGGTTTCAATGACCCTCTGCTTTACCAAGCATGATATGCTTCTCCAGTCATATCCTATAGTCTGAGATGAAATCGCACCACCCTGGCTTCTAAAGGGTATTCTGGCTATACTTTTCCAAAACAGATTTGTTACTGCTTCCATCCAGTACATGAAATATTCAATATTCTCCACTAACCCTTTAATTTGGTCTTCCATATTCATTTTACAGCTATCCCATGCACATGAAACAAGTGAAAATGCCATGCCTTAGACAAGGCACCCTTCAGACCCAAAGATGACATTTTACACATTCACCTCAATCAATACTAGATTAGAATTGGGAGCATCATGTTTACTTTAACATATACACAAAACCAGCTGAAGAAATACATATATATGTTCGTGGCTTAGTAGATATACATATACACAAAACCAGCTGAAGAAATACATATATATGTTCATGGCTTAGTAGATATATTAGTTCTGTCCACTGAAAAGGCCGAGAAGTAGTGATACGAGGAACAACTAAGACATCCTTGGCTTCTATAAATTGGTTTCTAATACTATTTTCCAGTAAAAGTAAGCAGGATTCATCTGTAAGTACTTTTTTTTAAAGCCTACTATATGAAACTAAACAGACATCTACCCTAAGGAGGAGGCACGGGCAATAATGCTAGATTAAAATGGAACAACCAGAATGTAACAAGGCGAACATTGACACACTGGAAGTAAAACAATGTCACATTCAGTCAAAACTGAAACCAAAGACAACGTGCCCGTGCCCCCAGCCCCCTCCCCTCAGGTTGATTCCAACTCATAGGGACCATTACAGACAGCAGAACTTGCCAGCAGGTTTTCTAAGTCTAAATCTTTATGGGAACAGGCAACTTCATCTTGGTTGCGCAGAGCAGCTGTAGTATTTGAATACACTTTGCAACTGGCATCCTCAATACAACCATAGGGCTCCTTTACATGTTGATTCCAACACCTAATAATTCAATTGAGGGTTTTCAAATCTGTAAATTAGTACAGGAGCAGACAGCTGACAGCCTCACTTTCCTCCTCTCAGTGATTAGTGAGTTTGAAGCCTTGGCCTTGAAGTTTTAGCAACACAATGCCTACCAAAACACACCAGAGTCCCCCAGGGCTCCTTCACATATGGGTAGAAGTTGTTTAAAGGGAAACTAGTTTTCTATGTTATCTCTCACCAAAAGCACATAGAAAAAATTATTACAAAATTTAAAACAAGATAAGCAAAACTCCTGAGAAAATAGATTGATTCTGAGGCTCGGAAAAAGAAAATACAAAATGAAGACGGAGAATCTCGTAGTACCAAAATGAAAAGTATACAAAAACAAAAAGAATGGGCACCAGTATAAAGGAAATAGAAATAAGCTTCCAATGAGCAAAATTAGAATTTGAGCAACAAAATAAATAACACACTGGCTTATAATGTGAAATAAAAAGTACATTTTCATAAATCCATGTTTATATAATAAATATCAGAGTAAATGAGGAAAAATACCTAGCTCCCTTACTGAAAGAATTCCATTTAGTCTATGTAGATATTCCCACCTATACTCGCTGATATATGGGCCATATCAATTAAGCAGCTTGTATCCAAAAAAATACAATGTTAAAAGAGAAAATAATTATCTATACAAAGGAGAAACTAGTCAGATGTAAGCATCATTAAGTGATTAAGGTTAGTTAATATCAGCAGCAATATAATGTGGGTATTATTTTTTCAACAGTATGTAAAAAGAAGCATAATTCACCTCTTTGGTATACTTGCTCTAAGCTACCGTAATACTTGTGTATAAGCCGAGTTTTTCAGCACATTTTAAATGTAGTTTTGTGGTAAAATTAGGTGCCTGGGGGGTGGGGTGGGGGCGGGGAGGGGAGGTGGGGGAGAAAGGGGGAGATGACAAGGATGTACATATAACCCTCCCTGGAGGATGGACAACAGAAAAGTGGGTGAAGGGAGACATCAGACAGTGTAAAACATGACAAAATAACAATAATCTATAAATTATCAAGGGTTCGAAAGGGAGGGCCGGGAAGGGAGGGGAAAAATGATCTCATAAGGGCTCAAATACAAAGAAAATGTTTTGAGAATGATGATGGCAACAATGTACAAATGTGCATGACACAATGCATGTGTGTATGGATTGTGATGAGTTGTATGGGCCCCCAGTAAAATGATTTAAAAATGAAAAAAAAAATTAGGTGCCTCGGCTTTTATTTGGGTCTGCTTATACTCAAGTATATACGGTATTCCTATTTAGTCCTCATGAAATCACTAGACAACTGCAGGAGGGGACATTCTAAAACATTATCTGCCCACTATAATTCTCTTTTTTTAAGTAAGGAAAACTTAGAAAATGTTGCAGATCAAGAAAGAGAGGCCAACTAGATGCAATGTGACTTTGGGGGCAAAGAAGACACCAAAGGAAAACAGCAATGAAATCTTAGTAAAGCCTGATGTTTAGCCAAAATTAAAAACTTTTTAAAAATGGCTGTATCTACTTTCCACATCTGAAAAGTGAAGCGCACATTCCTGCATCCTGAACAATTAAATTAGTTTGTGAGACTGGAATAATTCATGTAAAGCAAAGTGTACTGGGTGTCCCACGCCTGGCCTGAGAAAGCCACCAGTTGCCATCAGTATTTCTGAAGAGATGAAAACTAGCCCTGGAAACAAAACGGTGAAGAGCGTGGCTTCTAGTCTAGATTGGTTGTTTGGATAGAAGAGGCACTTTGCAGGAGAAAGATGTGGTGGCATCTGTCGTCATAAAGATGACAGACTTGGTAACCATATGTGGCAGTTCTGTCCTACATGGTCCCTGATTGTCAGAATCAACCTGACAGCACACAGTAAGAGACATGTCTACCCTGACTCTTTGTGACACGGTTGTTCCTAAGGGTTCTCAGCAACTTTCTAAAAAGCATGTGTATCACTATCCAAACGATGGCAAGATGGTGAATGAGTGTAGAGGACTCATCTCACATATGTTCACGTGTGTTGATCATCAAAACCGTTGTGGAAAAATAGTATTAAAAGACAGAGGAATTTATTTACAAACTTTTTGAAGCCGCACGGTCTAAATTTAATATGCATAAAAATCACCTGTGATTTTTGTTAAAATGAAGATTCTGATTCACTCGTCCTGGGGTAGTGCCCAAGAGTCTTCATTTCTAACCAACTCCCACTGATACCAAATGGTACTAGCTCAAGGGTCACAATTAGGGCTGCCAGCTTTATGTACTTTAACATCTCTAAAATAAAATGTAAGAAACAAAAAATGTTCACCATCTCTTATCTCTACTCTATGAATACCCTTAATTTTTAAATACTAATTAGTACCAACAATATCCACCTAATACAGTGGTTCTTAACCTTCCTAATGTCGTGGCCCTTTAATACATTTCCTCATGTTGTGGTGACCCCCCAACCATATAATTTTCATTGTTACTTTTAATTCTGCTACTGCTATAAATCAGGCGACCCCCGTGAAAGGGTTGTTCGACCCCCAAAGGGGTTGTGACCCACAGGTTGAGAACCACTGCTTTAATAAGCAACTACTGAAGCAGTAAATAGAGGCAACTTTGCATTTGTGCTTGCTTACGTATTATTTCATACCTGTGTACAAAAAATGTTTTTAAAGTCATGTACAGTTCTCTTATCCTTCATCATTTATGTCTAAACTTTAGAGGAGCATATACCTACTACTAAACTTCCAGCTACATTACTGAGTTGTCAGAGCAAAAGAAATTGAATGTTTAAGCCCTGGTGATGCAGTTTGTCTAAGTGCCTGGCTGCTCACCCAAGAGTTGGCAGTTGGAGCCCACCACCTGCTCCAATTAAAGAGGGGATGTGTGTGACAATCTGCTTTGAAAAGATGGCAGTCTGCTTTATACCCTTGGAAACTCTAGAGCAGTTCTCCCCTGTCCTATAGTGACACTATGCATCAGAATCAACTTGATGCCAATGGGTGTAATGTGAACAGAACATCTAGGGAAAGAAAATTTTTAAAAAGGGCAAATACTGAACTAAAATTAACCAAAAATGAGGTATAGCATTCATTTTTCCTGTAATTAACGGTATCACACACAGAGAGAAAAATTAAGAGCCAGTGGTTCAATCCTATGACTTTTCCTATTTTTCATATAAGTGCTTGGAATTTAAATAAAAACTATAATGGGGGGTGGGGGGACACTCTATAATTGGTACTGCTTACAGAAAAGTTCTCTATAAGTGCAATGTTACACAAACTGGTGTGCTACAGTAGCAGTCACCAGGACACTAACAGACAAATGGTAGAAAATGTGGCCTGTATTCAATCTTTGATTGAATATTTCTTTTATTTATGAGGTCAAGTAGGACATCTTTAAAGCCTGTTAATTTTTAAGATTTTTGTTTAAAGCATTCTCAGATATATTTTCTCACTAACTATACATGACTGCTTCCCCAAAAATACTGTTTTAAAAGTTATCATCAAGATAGATGAAATGTGAAACATTATTTTCTACAAGACAATGTAAGCACAACACAGAATTCCTCTATGTAAATAGAAAGTTGAATACCTCCTAATGCATGCTTTCAATATAATAAAGCATTCCTAATATTGTAAAGTGCAAAATTGAAAAAAAAAAAAAAAAAGCTCTATCACATTAGGCCAGCAAAGCACCAGTGCCAGCTCCAAAGTTAGTGTCAGTACAACGAATCACCATTTCCCACATCCTCTAAGAATTATTTCAGCACATACTATCTAGAGTCTACTCAATTTAAAATGATTAAAATAAATTTTCAAATGTGTCTGGACAAATTTACATGCATGTAGACATTCTGCTGAGTATGAAGCACCTTCCAATCATCCAAAAGCGAGCAAAATGTGGTCATTTATCTCTGATCCTTCCCCTTCAGTCTATTCCTGGAGCAAATCATCATTCAAAATATTCTGAAGTGGAAATTGTCTAACCAGGATTTGAAAAACTTGGTTGCAAGTAACACCACAAATCCACACAGCTGGGAATTCTTTCTTTGAAATCTGACAAGAATATCTTTAGAAAGCTAACTTCAGTTATATGAAGCTTTATGTTGTGCTGAAACTGTTATACAGGTGCATCCTGGCCCACATTTCTTAGTAATAACATTCAAAGTCATCTGTCACAGCATAGTCAAGAGACAAATTCTTCCTACATCTGATTCTTCATTTCCATCAATGGTCAAAGAGAACTGTCTACACAGAGACAACCAAAGGGGAAAAAGAAATTTCAGAGACTAAAATTGCCAAATGACAATTTCTTGAATTCCGTTTCATGTCATCAACTTACACACATAAACACAAAAAGAGTGAAGGAGTGGAAAGTTCTTCCGTAAAAATAGATGGAAAATTTTAAGGAAAAGTAAACTTCCCTTTAAAAAACTACTTATAATGTATTACCATTTTCAAATCTATGTGTATTTCTCCTCATTATTGTACATTCAATAAACACTCAAAAAGTTATGGTAACTTTTAGAATTAAGTATGGAAATTCCTGTATCTAAAAAGTTCACTCCCTCAGTCTTTTAACTAGGCACAATTTCCCTTATCCGTACAGCCTTATTATGGAAGCTTTGAAAGAGTCAGGATTAAATCTTAGTAAGAAGGACATTAGAACAAAGGAAACACATAGCAAAAGCGCAGTAAGAAACAAAATGAAAGCAAAATGGAAGCAGTCTCTACTTCAGTTAAGAGTAATAACTAGGTAACCTGACAACCACATTTTCAGGAAGTAACATAGAAGTAACAGAATTGAATACATTTTGCAACTGTTTATGATGAATATTCATTGTAAAAGATTCCCTTTATTGACTTCCCAGGCCTGCCTCAGACCCCTTGCTTTTGACAGAGTTGCAGACTACAAACTATCTCAACAAGTTTCTCCAATAGGTGAGGGAGGACCAGATTGTGATCTCTGCACGTTACTCAAGTAGGTTTACTCTCAAGAATCTAATTTTCTGTTCGAAGTAGTTTGATGCCTATTTTTTCTAGATAGTCCATTTCATTGCTCATTAATAAAAAAATGATCAAGTGATTCTTCTACTCACCTACTAAAGTCAAGTATCTATAAAGATTTGCAAAGCTGGATTCAATGGTGTTTTAATTCAACCTATCAATTTAGTCAATCTCGTCAGAAATGTTACAATTTGCAAAGAGACGGTATGCTATAGCTTTACACATTTCCTCTCTCCTTTTATACTTGAGAAAATCATTAGAGAACATGTCATGGTGTTAACTAAAAATATAAATGATGTCAATTCAGATTTTTTTAAACTCTTAAACCAATATTGGTTTTCTAAACCAGGCGTCCTCAAACTACAGCCGGCGAGCTACATGCGATCCGCCAAGGACATTTATCAGGCCCACCGGGTGTTTTTCCCCGTTTTGTTTTTCACTTCAAAATAAGGTATGTGCAGTGTGCATAGGAATTTGATCATAGTAAAAAAAACACACAAACTATTGTCTGGCCCTCCAACGGGTCTGCGGGACAGTGACCAGGCCTCCTGTTGAAAAAGTTTGAGGACCCCTGGTCAAAACTATGCTGCTCTCACAACAGTTTCTTACTTTTTCTTTAAAGAAAATACATGTATGTTCTTATTAGCCCAATGTGCTATGAAAGCAGATAAACTAAAATATACCTAGAAAAACATGGGAATGAATATCGAAATTGTACATGCTCTGGAAATTTCCAAGTCACAGGTCAAACATACCTCTATTCTATTTCCTATCCAGCAGTTTTTCAGAGACACCCCCCCCCAACTACCAAACTTTGTTTCCTACATCCCATTCTTTCATCATTGTATTTAATGTTAGTTAGGTGTTATCATGGTAAATAAAACATGTTAATTATAAGTAAAAATTGAGGGTTTTCTATAACCCAAACGAATTAAAGTCGTTATTTGCAACACTTTTCTTTAATTTTCAACAAAGCAAAAACACCGTAATCCTAATATTGTATGTGCAAAATCCTGACTAGAGTTTAATTCACAGCTCGTAAGACAGAACTAAGCACTTTAACTTCATAGTGCACATCCCTAATCTGTAAATTTGATGAGTGCATATAACTACATAGTTTATTAATGTGCAGGTAAATCAAAATTTGGAAATTATGGACAAAATTACAATTTCCTTTTCATTTAGAAAAGTTTTGAACACATTAGTGCACATGGCTCCCACCCATAAATTTATTCATTTATTCTTTGCAAAAACATACTTCAAGTAAGAACTCTTGGTTCATTTATAGGTCCCAATTGAAAGGAAAAAAAAATTTTAAATGGGCTGCAGTGACACTTTGATAAATGTCTCCATTAAAGGTAACAAAAGTATATTCAGTGACAGAAATGTTCTACAGATCCAGTATTACAGACAGTCCTGTCTACTAAGTACATGAAGCATAGCCACTTTGACTCATTTCTAATATCCTGTAACTTTAAACAACCAAATAAATTGTAATGCCTTCCTTAGTTACTTGCTAACTTAAACAACATAAACATTCTCGTCTCGCTACTTAAACTCTTCTTGGTACATCCCAATTTTTCAAAATCATTAACATTTGCATTATCAACAAAGTTTCAATAGTTCTGTTAGAAACTCTTTACTATTTTGATACCTAACAGCAACAATGTGAAACCACTGCTTATGAGGAAAACTAAGCAGAGTCAAACAAGCTTTCAGAACTCATACAAAAACTTCATAATAAAGTGCTTACCTTGAATCTCCACTACTGTTTCTAACACTTTCTTCATCACTGTGTCCATTCATTGTAAATATAAATAAGTTTTAAAATATAAATCTCCTCAGTTTAAATGATGAATATAAATACTGACTGCTTGAATATCAAAAATTCAAGTAATTTTCTTCAACATTCAGATTCCTCAGGACTGCTGATTTACCTAAGGAAAATATATTAAAAGGGTAAGAATATTTTCTACAGAAAAAAAATCTTACCTTCTCTAGAACATGCACCAACCTACCTAAGACCAATGTAACAAAAAATCGTAAGGAAGACATGATGTCTTCTACTTAAAATAGCTAGGCTCCTGTTAAGTGTCTGATTTCTTACTAGAATTTGAAGCACTACTACTTAATTTTTGTCAGAAATTAAAATATTTGTACACTAATAAAATCCATAGGAATTAGATGCAACCATGTAGTATTATTTACATAGATTAATAAAGTAAAGTGTTACTATGGGATAGGCATATATACGATTTAAAAATAGAATCTTATTCACTTGGTCAAGCAAATGGGGGAGGGGTGGGTTGGCATCATCTTTTATGAATGCTAATTCCTGTCACCAAAAACTTCATATACTCATAGGGGAAAGTTTTGAAAATGTTCCCATGAGAAGAGAATGGAAACCATATAATCTTCACAAAAATGTCTTAGTCAAAATAATGCTCCCACACAAACTGAAGCAGAGTGATAAGATTTAACAGTTTTGGACATGTACAGATGCGTGAATTAGAGAAGGAGAAAGAAGGTAACAGATGATCAATACAGTAAGCATCTGTATCTTTAAGTAAGGAGTTTGGGTAGAAATAATGGACCACTACACAGCAGTTCCACCTTTCAAGATTTCAGCACAACACTCTAGAGTCTTCGTCCCCCCCCCCCATCCATCCACGAATAAACAAAGGAGATCTCTGACAGGGGAGGGAGAGGAAGAAGCGGGGGAAGTAGACGTCAGATCCTTCCCCAGGCAAAAAAGTACCGAGGCAGCCGAGAGCAGAGCTTGTCCTCCGACCTCAGCAGAGAATTCCCTCCTACGATCATTTCTATTCCACTAAAAAAGGAGGAAAGAGACTGCCACCTAGTCAATTATCGCAAACTCTGCACCTGGAGTAGGATTTTAATTCTCTGGAGACTATGAGTAGTCCAGGAAACTCTGCAGACAGGTTCTCTAAAAAGTGATCATCCGAATCAGCATTTATACCCAATGCTGTGTCAGCCCCAACCCTAGCCAGAGCAATTTACTAGTAATTGGCTCTTTGAAAAAAATCTAAGTACTGGTGCTTTTAACCAATTGCCTTTCTGAAAGTCTCTCCAGAAAGTTCACTCTTCACTCGTTCCTTTCTTTTTTCCCCTCCCCCAAAATGGCTTTCTCGGTACACTGGAACTTCCTTTTGCCTTCATCCCCTCTCTAAACCCTTTCTGAAAGCTTTTCCACAACAATTCTAAAACTCGGAGCACATGCCGCTTTCTAGCCTCTCACACGTCCCAACAATGACTCCTCCCTAAATCCTTAAATCGCTTCTCCTCCGCTACACAGGCTTTTACTAGTTGCTTTGCTCCTGCTAAGTTTTCCAAGCGGTACTCGTAAGGGGCTTGGAAACCTCCTTCTTCGCTCCCCGTGCCCGTCGCAGCTCCGCTCCCACCAGCCTCCCTCCGGGCCCCCCTACTCCCACTCCCTTCCCCACTAGCCTTCTCCCAAGCCTCCCATCCCGGTCCCTTCCCGCCTCAAACTTCCCGCAGACCCGCCCCGCGCCCTCCCGGGCTCGCCGGAGCCGCCGCCCCCTCCCCCTCCGCGCCGCTCCCACGTGCTGGGGAGCCCGGGTCGCCGCCGCACCGGCGCGCCCGCCGAGTGGAGTGACTCTCGGAGAGGTCCCGGCCGGCCCCAAGCCCACAAGGCCCGGCCCGGCCGCCCGGCGCGGAGATGCGCTCTGCGCGGCCGCTCCTCGCTCACACGCCCCCCGCGCTCCGGCCCGGCCGCCGCGCGGAGCCCTCGCGGAGCCGCCCGGCCTTCTCCCAGCGCCCGGCGGTTGGGCCACCGCTCGGGCACCGCACCGCCCCCGCCCTCCGGTCCCGTCCTCCCCGCCACATCCTGACCCACCCAACGCCCCCTTTCTTACCAGCGGCTCGGCGGGCGGGCGGGCCTCGCGGGGCCGCGGGAGCCGGCTCCGGTCGGCGGCCTCCCCCGCGCCCGGGCCCGCAGTCTAAGCCGCCAAGTCCTCGAGCTCCGGGCGGCTCGGGGTGGCGGTGTCCGTCTGGCGAGGGGGAGGGGGAAGGACGCGGAGGGGAAAGGGAAGCCCCGGCCCGCGGCACCAACGCACGATCCCCCGAGGAGTGGATCCAACAATCAATTCATGATTGAAGCACCAACGGCGAAGGCACCGAGAGTGAAAAGTAATGTGTCGTCGCTGTCGCCGCCGCCGCGCGCGCGCTCCCGCCGCTTATCGGCCCCCGGCAGCCGCCATGACGCCTAGAGAGCGAGCGAGAGCAACCGTACCCGCCGCCACCGAGGTCGCCGTCGCCTCCGCCTCCGCCTCCCGCGCGACGTAAGCTGCTCCGCTCACTCCCCTTCCCCAAAGCGCGAGGCGGGCGAGCGGGCGCGCGCACGCAGAGCCTCCTCAGCAGGCGCGCGGGTGGTGGGAGGAGCCACGTTGTGGAGTCACGAGGCCCAGAGAGGAAGCGATTGGTGGTTGGTCGGAGGTGGAGAGCGCGTGCACGCACGCGCAGTGCTGGGCGCGCGCACGCAAATCGCTCCTAGGCCACCGGACTCTGCCCGCGGCCCGCTGATCCTCGGTCCGGCGCCTGGTCTCTGCGGCCAGGCGTTAAATTCCAGAAAATGGAAGCTGCAGGCTTGCTCCGCGCCGACTTGGGCGCTGCGGTCAAGTTGGGACGGTTGCGCCTGGACGTCGTGGCGGCAAAGGAGAAGGAACCGGGGGTAGAGAGAGTCTGGCGACGGCGAGGCGGCAGCTGCCCTCAGTGGCTGGTCGCACTTCGGGAACGTTCGCCCCGCTTCTCCCGAGGGCGTCCGGCCGCGTCCGAGCGCCGGGCTGGAAGGGCAGGGCGGAGGCTGCTACGTCACACCGGGCAGCCTGGGAACCCAACTGTTGGGCAACTGCGGTCTCCTTCGCGGCCTCCTACGCTTGCGGAACCTGCGACAGAAACTCTCTTTGGGACACGATGCTGTGCGGAGGGGCCACGGAGAAACTAGACCGCGTTGATGGCATCCTCTCACTTGTCTTGGTTCACTTGTGGGTGGGCCATTCCTGGTTCTAGGGAAGGAAAACAAAACAAATCATTTCCTTTCTAGGGCCCTCCCTCGAAGGCGGGGTGAAGGGTGCGGCGCTGAATCGCAACAAAAAGCTACCAACTCCAGTAACTGTCTCAGAGTACTGCAATTTAGTTGACAGTTTCTTTCATAACTGTAATCTTTTAGGTGTCTTGAAGGAAACATTTATCTTTCCAGGCACAGTGGCGCCCTGTTTCACTGTCCTTGAGTTTGTTTTGTTTCTAATCAAAATTCTCTTTGACTCCCATTTGTTTTTCAGGTTTACAGATTGGCCATAAATCATTTGAGAATTTAAATAATTCTCCATTCTTCACGTTCTTCAACTTGGTACAGAGGTCCACTTTTCAAGTAGAATAAGTTTGCCTGTGCTAACATGATTCCCTCAAATAATTAGTTTTGCATATTGAAAATAAACATTTCAGCTTATCAGTTGTTTTAACAGTTTCGTTCAAAACTATGAAGAAATATCAAAACAGTAATTCCAAATAGTTGCCCATTGTACTGGTGGGCAGTGAGGGAAGGCCGAAGGAAACCTGAACTATCCATCCCATGAAGAAAGAAGGGAACAGTGCCATTGTTTGCAAAATAGTGTGTCCTCCGTACCTCTCTTTTCTCCTTCCTTAGTAACTATAATACAGACCGGCTGCAGAAAATCAGAATGATACAAATCTCCAGCCTGAAGTCTTCAAGAGCACTAACTATATATTCTTTTTAAATATTTTTAAGAAAACGACAAAGGTTCCTTATTGTTAGAAACTTTTTTTAATGTTAGAAACGTTTTATGCCTCCAACGAATTTCTTAGATGAGTAGAATGGTAAGCCCACACAGTTTCAGAAATAGCCATAGCAGATTAAGACTTGTGGTTTGCAAGCATGAGTCCAATACTACAATCTTAATTGTCACTACCACGTGTTACTGTGCTTAAAAAACAATGACTGTGGTGTTTGATTGTTCTTGTGTTTAAAAGCTGCCTTTCAACTGCTGATTGTGCCTGGAGAAGTGATATGCTACTTAAAAGCTCCAGGTACATTTTTGCAGAAAACACATTTCCAAGTGTGTTTAGTCTTGGAGATTGATATTTTGGGTAATATATTAGAATGTGACTCCAATAAGTTTTACAATGAGAATGTGGAGGAATGAAAGGTAAGTGGAAAATTGCAACAACCTTTCTGTGTTACATTTTTTAAAAAGTCAATTGATAATGGAAATCGTTTCTTTGGGAGGGACATCTGTTTACATAGTTCTCGCTTTTACTTATTTTTCTTTAAAGCTTACTTTGTTGTTGAGAATAATCACAGCAGAACACACCAAAAGTTTATACACATACAATTTAGTGACACTGATTACAATCTTCAAGTTTTACAATTGCCATCTCCTTTTGTGATTTATTTCTCTCATTTACATAAACTCAGTGCCCTTAGGTTTCCTGTCAAGCCACTTTTGTCATTTTCATACCGTACAGATAATTCTTAAAAGAGCATATTAAGAGGACTGTTTTACTAACTAGTTAAGCTAAACTATTCCGTTTAATTAAGAAAATTTAAGGGACTGTTTTAGGTTTGATAAAGATAGTTTTCCAGCAGTTCATTAATTCCCCATGACTCCGGAAAGTTTAGAGACCATGAGAATTTGAAATTCAGGTTTGATCAGGACTGTCAATGGCCTCTGAGCTAAATATTCAGTATTTATTGTCATTATTTTGGAAACAGCCAAGCATTCTCAGTCCTAATTCCAACTTTTTCCTCTGTTGCTCCAGGCAAATCGGGTTGGGCCTTTGATGGTCACTAGTTTAAGACCCCAGGCATTTTGAATGGAACTAGGAGGTAGCACAGAGGTTTTAGACCTGTTATTAGGCCAATTACCGTACATACTCGAGTAGAAGCCCACTAGAATATAAACCGAGGCACCTAATTTTACCATTGGCAAAAAAAAAAAAAAAAAACTGGGAAAACTTACTCCAGTGTAAGCCTAGGGTGGGAAATGCAGCAGCTACTGGTAAATTTCAAAAAAACAATAGATACCAATAAAATTACATTAATTGAGGCATCAGTAGGTAAAATATTTTTTAAAATAAGTTTAAAAAAAAACCCAGGAAAACTACCTCTGTACGTGGAAGAGGGTCAACAAAAACAGTATGATATAAATAATTATAAAAGTACAAAATCCTTAGCCCAATCAACCAAGCTAAAACACAAGAGTTAAAATCCTTCAAAACTGGATTCCTCATCATCTGTATGTCCAAACAGAGCTTCAGCTTTAGCTGGTGTGAGATTAGCAGAGATAGGACCCTTAAGTATAAGCCGAGGGTGGCTTTTTCAACATAAAAAATATGCTGAAAAACT
The DNA here is from genome assembly GCF_050624435.1 of Tenrec ecaudatus. Classification (NCBI taxonomy): domain Eukaryota; kingdom Metazoa; phylum Chordata; class Mammalia; order Afrosoricida; family Tenrecidae; genus Tenrec; species Tenrec ecaudatus. The sequence goes on from NC_134531.1 coordinate 98,693,609, forward strand.
CAAGCTGCTGATACATGAGTATATGCGGTAACTGGAAAAGCCCCAAATCGCAAACATCCAAATGAACCAAAATGTTTGTACAAAAGCAGCCTCTATGGCTACTCTTTGTTATGTGCTGTCCACTCCCAGAGACCCTATTTACAGCAGAACAAAGAACTGCCCAGTCCTGGACCACCCTCACAATCATGCCTAAACCCATTGAAGCCATTGTGTCAGTCCACTTTGTATATCACAGCCTTTGCCAATGCATCTTTTTAGAGGTGTGCAGCTTATTAACAATTATAATCAGCTGTGCGGCCCTACATTTAACCAATGTAATTATTCCACTGCCATAAACCTGTCCCCACACACCTTAAACTCCTGATAACCAGGAACAAACTTGGGTCTCTATGCATTTGCCTATTCTGGTCTTTAAGTGATCTCCTTCACGATTTGTCCTAAAGTTTTCAAGGTCAAAAGAATGTATCAAGACTTCATATATTAAAAAAAAAAAGCCTTCGTCTATCCTACTGGTTAAGTTGTAGTACTTTGCATGAATTTGCCACATTGTGTATGTCCATTCATCTGGTGAACACTTGAGTTGTTTCCACCTTTTGCATGGTGAATAGTACTACAATAAACATTGGTCCACAAGTCTTTTTTTTTTAAGTTGATTATAGCAGATATAGTCTGGTTCAAATGTAACACTTTCTCATTTAATTTCTGGAGCCATTTTTAAGTTGTTTCTGTTTAGTTTTTTTTTTATTAAAATACTTTTTAGTTGGGGCTCTTAAAGCTCTTATAGCAATCCATATATTAATTGTATCAAGCCTATTTGTACATATATTGCCATCTCTAAACATTTACTTGGTATCAGCTCCTCTTTTTTCCCCTCCCCTCTCTGCCCCCCCTTATGACCCCTTGATACATTATAAATTATTATTTTCCTATCTCACACCAACCTCTATCTCCTCCCATGGTTTCTGTTGATCTGTTCCCCCTTCCTCCCCACCTTCCCTTTACCTTACTACTACTATACCTAGTAGGTATTGCTACTCCCATTCCTGTTCCTGGATTCTGTGTGTCATGAGCTCTTCTCTGTACCCGTGCACATTCTCTGGTCTAGCCTGCAGTGAAAGGCAGGACTGGGGTCATGATAGTGGAGGTGAGGAAACCTCAAGGGACCAGAATATGGTGTGTTTCATTGTGTGCTACACTGTGCCCGGGTTGACTCATCCCCTCCTTGTGATCCATCTACAGATGGATTTGGGGTCTCTGCTCTGACCCCTCTTGTTCTCAACAATACGTTTTTATTTTGTTTGTTGGTTTGGGATCTTCTGATGCCTGTTACCTGATGCCATCGACACCTCATGATCACACAGGCTGGTGTGTTTCTTCCATGTGGACATTTTGCTTCTCAGCTAGATGGCCGCTTGTTTAACTTCAAGCCTTTAAGACCCCAGATCCTCTATCTTGATAGCCGGGCGCCATCTGCTTATCACATTTGCTCATGGTCCTATTTTGTCTTTAGCGATTGAGCTGGGAGGGTGAGCATCACAGAATGCCAGGTTGTTAGAACAAAAGTGAGTACACAAGCCTCTTTTTGAGTTTGCTTTCATGAGTGAAGTTGGTGGGTAATGTAGTTCTAGTTTTTTACTTTTTTTTTTTCCAACAGTAAGAAACCACCTTACTGTTTTCAATTATTTTGCATTCTGACCAGAAGTGGATAAGGTTTCCAATTTACCCACATCCATTCTATTTATCTTTTATGCCTATAAATGTCTATTTCAGTTATATAAAAAGGGTTCTTACCTCTACATATTTACTACACCGGCTTTTCCCATTTCTCTCAAATCCAAAGTGATCATAGTGATTAGGAGACTAAGAGTAAAAATCTAGTTTCTCAAAAACTTCCCCTCCCCCCTCCCACTTTGCCGCACTGCTTTCCAGCTTTATCCGGCTGCTTTTCTTGTTACGGAGAAACATTTCCTTCTTGTTTGCCAAGGTTAGACTATTTTAAATTGCTTTTTCTAAAACTCATATATTCCCTCTACCTAAAATCTCCCATCACTTAAAAGTTATTTTTGAACTTGCAAGGCTTCAGCTCCATAAATCCTCTGGCCACACCAATGGTCTATTATTTCCATTTATTGAAAACATAGCACTTTCCCTCCGAGTGTTTTGTTCTTTTGTGTGTTAGTGACATTATGAGTCAGAACCAACTTAATGGCACCTAACAACAACACTGGCACTTAATTTTCTTTAATATGTTATTTGTCTGTCTGTTGGTAGCTATAACTGAGGTAGCCTGTGACTCGTGATTCTGTGCATGGGGAATCAGACCAATAATTTTATTGACTGATTTTTGAGAAGATGACGGTTTTTTCCCAGTACACTAACACCACTGAAAACTATGGAGCAACTTACAACTCTACTGACAGGAAACAATGGATGCTGCTCATGAGGTGCACTGACCTGGAATCCAACCCAGATCCCCCACGTGGAAAGTGACTACCACAAAACCACAAATGCATCCATCTCTCCACCTACTTTCTATTTGTGTGCGCATCAATACTGACAAGTCCCTTTTCATCCATCCTCTCATTCTTAGGAGCCCTGGTGGTATAATGGGTTATGCATTGGGCTGTTAACCATAAGGTTAGCAGTTCAAAACCACTAGCTGCTCTGTGGGAGAAGTATGGGTGGGGCTTTCTATTCCTGTAAAGTCTAGGAAACCCAAAGGGATAGCTCTACCCTATCAGTTTGGGGGTTGATTAGAGAAATTCATAGACACTCAATTGTATATTGAGAAAACATCCCAGTCCAGATCAAGTCCATAAGTCCAATATTATCCCATATGTTGGATACTAGTCCATAATTTTCTCTTTAGACTCAAAGCACATGCAATGATGCCGAATGCAGGAAGATCACAGGCACACGGGTGGAAAGTTTTGTGGATCAAGTGGCAGTGGAAACATCTCAACGTTGGAACAGGTTTCCACATGTGTGTCTAGCTCTGGATGTCTCAGGAGGAAAGGAAAGGCAAAGAGTGGGTCTGGCCTCCACAAGAGAAGTTTTTAATCTGACATATGAATTATAGACATTATACAACAGGGACCATGGTGTCATACCAGTTACACATTGGGCTGTTAACTGCAGGGTCAGCAGTTCAAAACCACCAGGTGCTCCATGGGATGAAGATGAAACCCATATTGGCACTTCTACTCTGTCCAATAGCATCACTATGAGTCAAAATTGACTTGATGGTAGTGAGACACTGCTGTATTCTAGCTGTGGTTACTCTCTGGACTGCTAATTGAAGGTGGGTGGTTCAGAATCACTCAGAGGCTCCTCAAGAGGAAGGTGGGGTAGTCTGTTTCCTTCGACTGGGTTTTCTAGAGAAACAAAACCAGTAAACTTAGGTATGTGTGTTTATACAGAGAGTAAGAGAGTATGTCTTGTAAATGGCTCACACAGTTGTAGAGATATAAACAAAAATCCCCACTGCCATCAAGTTGATGTTAATTCATAGTAGAAACCCCCATCTTCATCTACAGATCATATGTCAAAGCAAAAACTCATAACGTGCCCACGCAGAGCTGATGCAGAGGTGAATGAGCAGCCGGCCATACTGCAGGTCACTGGTTCATGTCTGAAGAACCAGATGTTTCTGAGCCAGATGCAGACTGCAGACCCAGCAAAAAACAAGCATGCTTTCCACTCACTCAAAACCCTCTGTGCTATGGAGTCCATGCTGATTCAGAGTTGACCCTTTTGGAGCTATCCCTGTGGTTTTCGCAGACTATGACTCTTGACAGGGATAGAAAGGCCCCCCAAAAAAGAAAAATCAAGGAATAGAAAGCCCCATCGTTTTCCCACAGAGCAGCTAATGGTTTTAAACTGCTGACCTTAGGGACCTTGTGGTTAGCAGGCCAACACATAAGCACTAGCCAAAAGGACTCCTGCATGTTTCCACGGCATGGACTCACCTTGGAAATGGGCCACACCCCCAAGGAGATCTCAGCATGGCAATGACGACAGTTTAACTGGCAAACCACTGAGACTCCTGGCCCAGCAAAGTTAACACAAAACCTTAATTAGTATAAAGACTAGCCATTTACACCCTGGGGAGCAGTTCTCTGTGACATGGGATTACCATGTCTTGGAATCAATTCCATGACTTCAGCTACAACAGCCATTACCGTCTCCGAAAAACTAGTGAAAGTATGAAAAAGAAAATGCTCAATATACTACTGCAAATACATCCTGCTCGTTTGTCATACTTTCACTTCTGTTCTCTGAAGCCCTAGCCTTTTTCCTTTTTTTGAAAGCATTGCATTGGGAGCTAATACAGGCCCTTCATTCCATACTTCTATCACATCAAGCAGTATTGTACGATTGCTACCACAATCAGTTTCAAACATTCTCTTCCTTCTTGAACTCCTTAACATCAGCTTCCTTTTGCCCTTCCACTCCCCCCTATGCCTATACGTACATGAAATCTCCATCATAAATTTGAATCAACTCATCACTAAGTATTTTTTATATTTCTTCGCTGTTTACTACCTACAATATATGAGAGGACTTCAAAAAGTTTAGGGGAAATTGTTATCTTTTTATTCTAATTTTCCATGAATTTTGAAGTCCCCTCCTAATTTCCACATAGACACCAAGGGGGGGAGGGGAGGATTCTTTAAAAACATAAATCACATTGCTACATTTCTTAAAAGCCTTTAGGAAAAATCCATCTTTCCACAGTCTTACAAGAGCCTGCATGATCTCACTCCGCTTGACCCTCCAGTCAGATCTCCATCACTCTCTGCTACTCATCCAGCCAATTGGCCTTCATTCTGTTTCCAAACCTGCCAAATCCGTTTTTGTTTTTTTTTCTTTCAGACTTTTTCTCTGGTTGTTTCTATGTCTGGAATGTTATGTTTTTGGTCTCAGGCCAGATGTCATTTTCTCAGAGAGGCCTTTAGAACTTAAAAGGCCTTCCTCGGTTATTTTTGAGTCCCCCGATTTATTTACGTTAGCGGATCATGACTTACAGTTACCTCTTTTGCTAACTTATGTATTATTTTATCCTCCACCAGAACTAAGCACCCTGATAAACTGATATGAAACATTTGGTAAAGTTAACCATATGATCAAAGTAAAAATTTCAGGATTTTTTAAAAGACAAATGAAAATTAAAGGGGAAGCATAAAAGTTATAAAGATGGGAAATAAAATTATACTGTGTGACGATTACATAATCGACTGTCAACTTGAGGGAAGGGTCGAGTCCAGCCTGTCAATCAGGTCATAGTCAATGAGGCTTCGGTGTGGGCATAGCCTTTTGCCTGAGGAGTCTAGGAATTCTTTTCTTCGTCCCTGGAGGTGGGACACACACTCTGCTACACATTCCTGTTGACAAGCCACGTGGAGCTACACTGAAGGAGCCAGAGCTCTGGAACTGGAGGAGTCACGGGGAGACCCATAACAGTGCTAATATGCTTCCACCATCACTAGATCTACAAGACTTTCTACCCACTGGCCTGTGATCTTCCTGCACTTGGCATCATTGCATGGCTGTGTGAGTCTAAAGAGGAATTTATGGACTCCTATTGGACATATGGGCTAATATCAGCCTTATGGACTTGATCTGGACTGGGTTGGCATGTTAAGATACAATTGCTTGCTGATATAAGGCTCTTCCTTATACACGTATACATGTCTATGAATTTGTTTCTCTAGTCAACCCAGACTAACACATACCTATTTGCCAACTTTTAAAATAATAATGAAAAAATTGAACTGGTTTTAATATACCGATACCATTTTATAGACGCGGTAGAGGGAGGTGAAAGTAGTGTGTGAATGCTCACGCCATCACGTCAATTGACGCTTGATCCAACATCCGCTCAACTTTCCTTCATTGCATGGTAGTTACACAATCTAGTCTTTTTCTTTCCTCCCCCATCTCACCCCCACCCATCCATGTGCTTTGCAGGCTGGTCCCGCCCATCCTCACTTCTGATGAGCATTCCGGCTTACTTTGTCCAAGCCAGGTGTGTTCATTCTTTTGGCAGCCCATGGCACGTTCGATACTCTTCTCCAATATCTGTCATCCAAAGGAATCGATTCTTCTTTCAGTCTTTTCTATTCATTGCCCAGTTTTCAAGTGCACGTGAGGCCATTGAAAGTACCATGGCTTGAGCTAGTCTTCCACGTGACATCTTTGCTTTTTTATATTTTAAAGAGCTCGCCTGCAGCCATTTTACCCAATGCATGAAGTCATTTGATTTCCTGACTGCTGCTTCCGTGGGTATTGATTGTAGATCCAAGGAAAATGAAACTTTTCTGATTATCATGGTGTTGTTTACTGATGAAGTTGTGAAGATTTTTTTTTCTGTTGAGATATAATTCTTACTGGTAGCTAAAGTCTTTGATCCTCTCAAGTATGTCAAGTCCTCTTCACTTTCAATTAACAAAGCGGTATCATCTGCATATCCCTGGTTGTTAATTAATCTTTTTCTGATCCTAAGTCATAGTCTTCACATAGTGCAGCTTCTCAGATTAACAGCTCGATTTTCACATTGAATACTCATGGCAAAGGCACATAACCCTGACAGACACCTCGTTTGATTTTAATCCCACAGTATCCTCTGGTTCTGTTCTCTGTGTGCAGACTTCTTATAGTACCCCTTGACTGCTTCTTTGTGTACAGGTTTTGCCAGAGCACAATTTTTAAAAATCGTTTTATTAGGGGCTCATACAACTCTTATCACAATCCATACATACAGCCATTGTGTAAAGCACATTTGTACATTCATTGCCCCCATCATTTTCAAAGCATTTGCTCTCCACTTAACCCCTTGGTTTCAGGCCATCTTTTTTCCCCCCTCTCTCCCTGCTGCCCCCTCCCTCATGAGCCCTTGATAATTTATAAATTGTTATTTTGTCATATCTTTCCCTGTCTGATATCTCCCTTCACCCACTTTTCTATTGTCCATCCCCCAGGAAGGAGGTCACATGTAGATCCTTGTAATCAGTTCCCTCTTTCCAACCCACTCTCCCTCTACCCTCTCAGAATTGCCACTCACACCACTGGTCCTGAAGGTATCATCGGCCCTGGATTCTCTGTGCCTCCAGCTCCTATCTGCATCAGTATACATCCTCTGGTCTAGCCAGACTTGCAAGGTAGAATTTGGATCATGATAGTGCGGAGGGTGGGGGTGGGGGGGAGGGCTGGGAGGAAACATTAGGAACTAGAGGAAAGTTGTATTTTTCATCGTTGCTACATTGCACCTTGACTCATTTCCTCCCCTAGACCCCTCTGCAAGGGGATCTCCAGTTGCCAACAAATGGATGTTGGGTCTCCACTCTACACTCACCCCCTCATTCACTATGGTAAGATTTTTTGTTCTGAGGATGCCTTATACCTGATCCCTTCAACACCCCATGATTGCACAGGCTGGTGTGCTTCTTCCATGTGGGCTTTGTTGCTTCTGAGCTAGATGACTACTTGTTTACCCTCAAGCTTTTAAGACCCCAGACACTATATCTTTTGATAGCTGGGCACCATCAACTTTCTTCACCACATTTGCTTATTCACCTGTTTTATCTTCAGCGGTTGTGTCAGGAAGGTGAGCATCACAGAATGCCAATTTAATAGAAGAAAGTATTCTTGCATTGAGGGAGTACTTGAATGGAGGCCCAATGTCCTTCTGCTACCTTAATACTAAACCTATAAATATAGGCACATAGATCTATTTCCCAATCCTCATATATAAATATATTTGCATATGTACATGTCTTTATCTAGATATCTATAAATGCCCTTTGTCTCCCAGCTCTTTGCTCTATTTCCCTTGACTTTCCTCCTGTCCTACTATCAGGCTCAGTCCCCACCTGGGTTTCAGCAATACCTCTTTGTTACATTACCCTTGACCATGCCCTACCAGGCCTCCCACACACTCCTTACCACCAATTTGGATCACTTGTTGTTCCCTTGTCCCTGGGTTTGTTAACACCACTTCCTTTCCTCCCACCTCCCCCTCTCCCATGTCCCCCCGGAACTGTTGGTCCCGTTGTTTTCTCCTCCAGATTGTTCATCCAGCCTATTTTATTTAGACAGACCTGCGGAGATAACAACATGCACAGAAACAAGACAGAGCAAAACCAAGCAACAATATACAACAAAACAACAACAAACCACTGACAAAGAACAAAACAAAACACAACAAGAAAGAAAAGCTTGTAGTTAGTTCAAGGATAATTTGTTGGCCTTTAAGAGTGTTTTCCATTCCAGTCTGTTGGGGCATCACGCCCTGGCCCAAAGTCCACCTTCAGCATTCCCTGAGGACCTTGCTGCTCCATTCCCTCACCATTCCACTGCTCTCCCCCAGTGCTTTGCCTCGGTGTGGCGGGATCAGGTCGGGCACAATTCCCACACTGATTCAGGTGCTGTTCCTGCAGGGTCAGTGAGGGTCATCATGTCTCATAGTGGGCTGGCCATGTGGTCCTCTCTGTGGACTGGCTGCTCTAATTGGGGTCATCATCCTCAATGCCTGGTGAGCCAGAATGTGCTCCACTCTCTCAAACTCCCCCTTCATCTGCTCCCGTGTGCTCCGATCAGATATGTCCCTCTCCCTTAGCTGCAGATTCAATGCCGTCCTTTGAAATAAATTCTTCTGTGGGGAGAGGCAGGCGTCCACTTAGTATTTGGTAATAGGGCCAGCCCCCAGACCGCAAGAACACAATTAAGTGTTCTGGAATTCCCACTCTTCCCTATGTCATCCATAATATGTTATCATCCTCATTATCCTCAAATGTCCTTGCATAATCAAGACAGAAGTAGATATCTTTCTGATATTCTCTGCTTTCAGCCAAGATCCACCTGATAACAGCAATGATATTCCTCATTCCACATCCTCTTCTGAATCCAGCTTGTATTTCTGGTAGTCCCTGGTTGGTGTACTGCTGTAAGCATTTTTAAATTATCTTCAGCAAAATTTACTTCTGTGTAATATTAATGATGTGGTTTGATAATTTCCTCAATCTTGGAATGAATAAGCGACCCTCTTTAGTCCATCTGTAAAACACACTGACTTCTGCTAATGGAATGCTGAATTTCTAAATGCTTGCAGCTGGTCAATTACTCTACCCAGAATGTGATATACTGTTTTACATTAGATTGTCTGGGGTGGGCTGGGGGTCACTTTACATAGCTTCTAGTTGGTCTTCTCACTTTAGCTGCTCTTTTCCCAGGGACTAAAGACCCAATATAGGAGTTTTCTTAACTTGCAGGTTTGTCCATGAATGTTATGTGACATGAGGGACTAGGGAAAAGACTACTACCTGTTTCCATGGCTGAGAGCTACTATGAGCCAGCATTTGTCCAGGACTTTATTTATTCGCCAGAATCCCGTACACCCCCCCCCCATGCGTATTCAGTTGCCTGAGACTTTTATCACATCTGCACCACCGTCTGAGACTTTTCTTCCTCAATCCTGTTATCTCCCCTCCTTTATCATACTATTTCATTTTCAACGAGGACCTCCTTCATTGCCCATAGGATAAGGGGCACGGACAGCCTCTGCTGGAAGGTGTTGGCTCCATTACTAAAACTCTCAGTAGTACTTGGGAGAATATTCTGATGAAGAGTGTGTGTGAGAGAGAAATGTCACCTCTGCATGAAATGTATTCAAGGACAATGAAATTGCTTCACTATTTTGGACCAAAAGCTGCCGCCTTAGGAAGTCTTGTATTGTGCAGAAATGGCCAGGAACTGGTGCCATTGAGGGAGTCTCGTGGCTTACTGGGTTATATGGTGGGCTCTTTATTGAAAGGTCATCAGTCCAAAACCACTAGCCACTCCATGGGAGAGACATGAGGCTCTCTACTCCCATCAAAAGTGAGAAACTTGTGGGGCGGTTCTAGCTGTCCTGTAAGGTTATTATGTGTAGAAATAGACTCTGAGCCAGGGAGTTTGTTTTTGTTTCCTTTGGTTTTGTGCCATTGTTATGCTCAGGCACTGGCTGGAGGTGTCTCGGAATCAGGTTGCCACGACTGGAATGCTGGGACAGATCTTCGAAAGTGCTGCAGTCAGGTACACCTTAACTGTACTCCATGCATCTGAACAGCAAATTAAATCTTCAAGGTTGATGTGAATACCGCGTCTCTGTGGCTGCCACACTGAACTAGCCTGAGGCTCTCCAGAAGGCTCAAGGAGTGGCAGAGATCTCTATAGCAACCAGAAACACAAGAACTAGTGGGCAGTCAGGGGGAGTTATAAATATGGAGGGCTGGTTGAAAACTTCTAATGAAACCATTAGAACAAAGGATCTCCCTGATTCCCTATCACTGGACAACGGCTGAAAACGGATTTGATTGACTTTTAGAGTTATGAAATGTGCCTACATAGGCTATGAGATGCAGAAAAGTTTGGGTAACTTCCTGAAAAGAGAGATATTATAAGAATGTGTATTGTTTCCTTTGGCTGCACTTAACAAAATGTTACAAATTTATTCTCGCATAGTTCTGGAGGCCAGAAGTATGAAAGCTGGTAGCATCATGTATCCCAGAGGCTCTGCAAGAGAACCCATTCTTCGTTTCTTCCAGCTTTTGGTATATGCTGATATTTCTTGAATTATAGCCATATCACTCTCATCTTTAACTTCCATAATCACATAATTTGTATTCTCTTACATATAGATCTTATAAAGATGTAAAGACACTCGTTACTGGATTTAGGGCCAACCCAGATAATCCAGTATGATCTCATCTTAACAATCACATCTGCAAAGACTCTTCCAAATACATGCAGTCCTGGATCCCTAATGATTTCCATTCCTAAATCTGTCTTTAATTCTAATTTGTATGAAAGTCATAACAGGGTCAGTTAATATCTAATGTCAGTCAACTATATGTAGTCTACATACACTTCTATACATTAAAAACATTTCCAGATACACTAAACATTTTAACATAGTAATACAATAACAACATTGTGATGTTTATTGCAAAATAGGGCCTGCTATTTGTTATAATGAAACATGGTGTGTACCTCAAATTTTTAGGGTAATAGGCTTTGAAGGGGTTACTTCATAACTATAGTCTGTACATAAGTCTGTGGTTTGTAAATCTCACATTGGTAACACAAGTCCAGCCAGGAAGGTAACATTCACAAGTTTGAGATTAAGAGAAATGTGTTGGGGGAGGGGGCACCACTCAACCTATTACAAAGGACATCCAGAGTTCCAATTACTCATCCCTATTATCCCTCTGGACTCCCAGAATGCTGCTTATGAGTCCTTTTTCCTTCAGACCGAGAATTCACAAATGCTTCTCTGGGGAACTTGAGCAGTCTCGCATATGATTTCCTCTTCCTGTTTCTCCGATGCTCCCTGTGAATGGAAACCAACTGTTGGATACGACTGACAAGATGTTCATACTCAATTCACTATGCAAGGAACCTGGAGGAAAAACAGAAGAATTAGTACAATCTTAGCACTATTACTTTGGAAATTCCTTTTTAGATAAAATTAGATTGGAACGTCGTTGTTAAGTGCGGTTGAATCAGTCCTGATTCCATTTACAGCAGAGAATGGAAGCCCTTGTTAGGGTTTTCCTCTGTTTCCCTGCCCCTCTCCCAAGCAGGAGGTCCTTTTCCAGGGACTCTTCACTCCTAACAACCGAAGTACATGAGAGAATGTCTCTCCATCCTTGCCCCTAGGGAGCATTGCAATTGTACTTCTTCCAAGACAGAGTTGTTCATTCTTTTGGCAGACCATGGCACTTTCCATATGCTTCTCCAGCACCACCATTCAAATGTGGTGATTCTGCCTCAGTCTCCCTTATTCAATGTCCAACTTTCATGTGCATAGGAAGCAACTGAAGATACCATGACTTGGGTCAGGTGCACCTTAATCTTCAAAGTAACATCGTTCTGAGCATATGGCCACTTCCATTCGGTTACATAGCTGTTTCCTGGACACAGAGTTGAGCAAATAAAAAATATGATCTAGCTCTTTATAGAGCACATTTGATGATGCTTGATCTATGCCCTGGACTTGGGCTGCTAACCATAAGGTCAGCAGTTTGAAATCACCAGCCACTATGTGGGAGAAAGACGAGTCTTTCTACCCCAGTAAAGAGTTCCAGTTTAAGAAACCACAGAGGCAGGCTGATAGGGTCTGTCCCATAGGGTCATGATGAGTCAGAATTCACTTGCTGGCAGTGAGATTGGGCCGGTAGTATATCTCTATGGGTAGAGGTGCTATACAACGGTGTGCTGCTGCAGACCACTTCCAAACTCTGCATTCACTGAAATAAACTTAGTCGTTTGAGTTTGGCACGATGGGAGAGAGCTTCCTACAGAAATCATCAAATGTTGCAATTCAAGGTCAAGCTATTTCAAAGAGTTGGTTGTCAAACGTTTACATGCAGCATTAATCGGTGAATGGTAAGTGACCTGGAAAAGTTAGTTTCTGCAGAAAAAAACTACTGACTCTAGGGGGCTGTGCACCACCCACAAATGCCCCAACTTCGCTTTGGTGAATCCTAGTGAGATAGTAGGCAATGGTTTGGACTGCTCCCTTCCAGCTCGCTGTGCTGAACACCAGTCACTCTAAGGAGAAAGAGGAGACTTGCTGCATGCATGACAGAGTGACAGCCTCGGAAACAAACCCACAGGAGTAGTTCTGCGCTGTCCTATAACATCACTATGAGTTCAAAGCAACTTTGTGTTTCCTAGCCCAACACCTAACCTACAGTGTCGTGAGGACTCCTTTGGTATGACTTAGGACATTTAAAGGTGGAAATACATCAAATTGATCAGGAAAATAAATAGTCCAATATCTCAGAAGAATAAAAAGATCCCATAAAACTTAACTGATGACCTTTAAGGTCAGTAAAACATTTGAAACAAGATTTGCCCAGTTAGTATTCTATATGTGTAACAAACTCTGTCTCATCATTTTGAAAAACAATAAATATTTACTGAATGCCCAGTGTATATGCATCAGTAACTATAATAGGAGAACGACAAGGGACTTACATATTTACTCATTTTATCAGTTACTCAATAAAAGGAAGTGTTTGGGAGCCAATAACACCTACTGATTAAAGATCACTTAACAACTAGAAAATAGAGATGTGAAGTTTCATGTTCTTTGATAAAAAATTATTTTAGGGCTGTAGGGTTTACATCAGCTTGAGACATAATGCCCCCTCTCTGGAGCATAAGCGTGACAGAAGACAATACTGGGGACACATTGGTGGGGAGTGAGTCCAGTCCAAACCCCCCCCCCCCAACAGTGGGGTGAACCAAGAAGGGAATACACATAAACAGATGAGCAACAGGACCAAAGTCAAGTCAAAAAATGCCTGAGGTGGACTTCAGGCTAAGCAGGACAGTTCCTGGAACCCCCAAGGACTGCTGGGGAGATAGTTATGAAGGCCAGACCCAGAATTATGTATGCTTTTTCATTTTGTTTTGTTTTTAGCTAGTTTTCCTTTTTTTATTCATTTTTTGTTTTCTTTCTGTTTTGTCTGTGTTATTATTGTTTTGCCTACCAATATAAGATAGGCACGGGAAGCAAGCCCAAGGAGAAAGCAGTGACACCCACAGTTTCAGAGGGACCTGGGGGCAGGAGGAGGCAGGGTACAGGAGTGGTGAGCAAGCAGTGCCATTAAAAGCAACAAGCGAGGAGGACATAGAGATCTTGGGGTGTTGGAGCAACAGCAATCTAGCTGAGAGAAATTGCTAAGAGGCAGAAGAAAGATGAGCTTGATGGTGGGGCAAGAGGAAGGTAAAAGGAAACAGGAAAGATCTAGGAAGCAAAGCTATGGATAGAGGTATAGACATAGGTGTGCATTTATGTAAATATATTAATAAAAATAGCGGTATTGGCCTATGTACATATATTTATATGGCAATACATTGAGAAAGTAGATGAACTTTGGACCTCTGCCCAAGTCCTTCCTCAACACAAGAACACTTTGTTCTAACAAACTGGCATTCTGTGAGGCTCACTCTCTGAAGACAAATGGGTGCATAAGCAGATGTGATGAAGAAAGCTGATGGTGCCTGACTATCAAAACATATAGCGTCTCGGGTCTTAAAGGCTTGAAGTTAAGCAAGCAGCCATCTAGCTGAGAAGCAACAGCCCACATGGAAGAAGCACACCACCCTATGAGATCATGAAGTGTCGACGGAATCACACAACAGGCCCCAGAAGACCCCAACACACCTCAAATTATATATAGATAAAAACGAAGTGGGTAGGAACCGAGATCCCAAACCCATCTGTAGAAAATAGGACATCCTCTCTCAGAAGGGTCACAAGGAAGGGATGAGTCAACCAGGGCACAGTATGGCACCGATGAAACACACAATATTCCTCTAGTTCTTTGAGGCTTCCTCGTCCTTAACTATCATGACCCTAGTCCTGCCTTTAAGTTCTGGCTTGACTAGAGCATGTATACTGTTACAGATAAGACCTCACAACACTAGGAATCCAGGTCAGATAAACCCCTCAGGAACAGAATTGGGAGTTGTGATACCAAAAGGGTAGAGAGAAGGGTGGGGGAGGAAGGGAGAACGGATCACAATGATTGATGCATAATCCCCCGCCCCCAGGTGGGATCAACAACATAAATGTGGATTAAGGGAGACAGTGGTTGGTGTAAGATATGAAAGCAATAATTTATAATTTATCAAGGGGTCACGAGGGTGGGAGGGAGGGAAAAAAGAGGAGCTGATACCAAGGGCTCAAATAGAAAGTAAATGTCTAGAAAATGATGATGGCAACATATGTACAAATATGTTTGATACAATTGATGTATGGAATATTGTAAGAGCTGTGAGAGCACCCAATAAAATGATTTTAAAGGATTCATATTAGGAAAGTATTTTTTTACTGAACTAAAATGCACACACATAGAACTATACTTTCATTTATATCACTGACAGCTGAAGCTTCACATTTATAAAGCATGTGAGTGGAGAAGGCACAGTTGTTTTCCAAATGGCCATGCCATGAGATTAACCACTTATTTTGCAAATTAAGCAGAGAATTCAAAACTCTTACAATCACTCAAAGTGTATGCTCTCAATGGCTACCTTTAATTTCATCAAGAGAAAGCAATTTCAAGACCAAAACAAAATTACTTCTAAACTCAAGAAAGATAAAGTAAATAATGTGACATAATAACATGAGATATAGCTTTTTATTATCAATATTAATATAATTTATGCTAGCGAACATTTGATCATATAAAGTAAGCAAAGCATCTTTATTAGTCCTTTTGGTGTAATTTGACTTTTCAAACTTAAAACTTGGGTAAAATGTGACTTTTAAAGCTTGATATTACTTTACTTCCTAATTTCAAATTCAGATGAATGCTATAGAAACTAGTTAAAGCTTCACAGCATACAGGAAAACTAACTCAAAATGGATCAAAGACCTAAATTTTAAAGTTAAAACTATAAAGGTCTTGGAAGGAAACAGAGCCAACAATGTGAGGCCTAATTTTTTTTCCTTCAAATATCAAGCACCACTATTAATGAACAAACAGTAGAAAGTAAATTCAATAACTGGATCTTCCTAAAATGTATTACTGTGCTCATCAAAAGATCTAACAAAAGGAGTGAAAAAGATACTACAGACAGGGAAAAAGTTTTGGGTAACAATTTATTTAATAATGGTCTAATCTCTAAAATACATAGAAAGCATTAACAACTCGATAACAAAAGGACAAAAAATCCGATTTTTAAATGGACAAAGGGCATTGTGTTAGTGTGGGTAGACTAGAGAAACAAAACTCATATTTCATAAGAGATTTTTATATAAAGGGTAAGTGTACAATAAGAAAGCATCCCAACCCAGTGCTGTCCATGCTCATAAGTCCAACATTAGCCCATATGTCTGACACCAGTCCACAAAGTCCTCCTCAAACTTACAAAACACACGCAATGATGCTAAATGCAAGAGGAAAGCCAAATCAGTGAGCGTGTAAGCATCTCAGCGCTGGCAGGGGTCTCCACACGGCTGCTCCAGCACCCAGAGGTGCATCAGGATAGGACCATGTGGCTTCTCCTTAGGGATGTCTCTCAAGAAATGAGCCTTGGCAGCTGATCCAGCCATCAGAGAACAAGAGACCAGACAGGCGAGGCTTGCCAAGGCAGTGATCTCCCTGCCCTTCAATTAATCCCTCATGTGTTCATTGGCCAGGGTGGCACAATAAACCTCAACTATCACAGACATGAACATTTATCCAAAAAAATTTCAATAAGCTAACAGATATTATGAAACTATATTTGTGATCATTGGCCATTCAAGAGATACTAATCTGTTTATGTGGTAGATTATAAATTGTGCCATTAACCACAAAAGCAGTGGTTCGGACCCACCAGTTGTGCTAGGAGAGAAGGATGAGGCTGTCTGCTTCTGTAAAGATTTAAAGTCTCAAAAACATAAAGGGGCTAAATACTCTGACACATATGGTCGCTATGAGTTGGGAATCGACTCAATGGCAGTGCATTTTAAATCAAAACTGTAAAGCCTAGGTAATGATTGTGCTATTTAAAGACTGTTTTTTTAATTGTTTCATTCCATAAATGCTCCCTTGGAAAAGAGCATGCCTTTTCCAGACTCTGCTGCTAAGTGACCATGCCCCAGGACTCACTCATCAGGTAAATAACTTCAGCTACATCAAGATAGCAAAGTAATAGAAAAAGATGGCAAACTCCTAAACTCCTTCTGTGAAGCTAGTATAACTCTGATACCCAAACCGGGCAAGGATCCCACAAGAATCGAGAACTACAGACCGATATCCCTAATGAACATTGATGCAAAAATCCTTAACAAAATACTAGCCAACAGAATACAAAAGTATATAAAACAAATAATTCACCATGACCAAGTGGGATTCATACCAGGGATGCAGGGATGGTTCAACATACGAAAGACCATTAGTATTATTCGTCACATTGACATGAAAAAGTATAAGAATCACATGATAATATCAATGGACGCAGAAAAAGCATTCGACAACATCCAACACCAATTCCAGTTTAAGACACTAGCGAAGATAGGAATGGAAGGAAAGTTCCTCAAGACAATACACGCTATATATGAAAAGCCAACAGCCAAAGTCGTAGTCAATGGAGAAAAGACTAACACAATCCCACTGAAAAAGGGAACCAGACAAGGATGCCCCTTGTCTCCACTCCTATTTAATATTGTGCTGGAGGTTTTAGCTAACAGCATAAGGCAAAGAAGTGACATCAAAGGTATTCGTCTGGGGAAGGAAGAGGTGAAACTACTGTTATTTGCAGATGATATGATTTTATATATGGAAAATCCCAAAAGTTCCACAAGGGGAGTACTGGAAGCAATAGAGGAGTTTGGCGGAGTGGCAGGATACAAGATCAACAAACAGAAGTCCATCGGACTGTTATACACATCAGATAAGACCACAGAAGAAGAGATCAAAAAGGTGGTACCCTTCACAATAGCCAAACACAAATTGAAATACCTAGGGATACACCTGACTGAAAAAACAAAAGATCTATATAGGGAAAACTATAGAACACTATTACAAGAAACCAAGAGCGACCTCAACAAATGGAAGAATATTCCATGCACTTGGATTGGGAGACTTAATATAGTTAAGATGTCAGTTCTGCCAAAAGCACTATATAAGTTTAATGCTATCCTGATACAATTACCATCATCTTTCTTCAAAGAAATGGAAAAACTCATTACCAACTTCATATGGAGAGGGAAGAAGCCCAGGATTAGCAGAGAACTCCTCAAGAAGAAGGACACTGTGGGAGGGCTTGCTTTACCTGACTTTGGCACATACTATGCAGACACAGTTCTCAAAACTGCATGGTATTGGTACAATGACAGATACTCAGACCAATGGAAAAGAACTGAAAACCCAGAAATAAAAGCATCAGCAAACACACAGCTAATCTTTGACAAGGGCACCAAAAATATCAAATGGGAGGCAGATGCCCTCTTTAACAAGTGGTGATGGAAAAAATGGATATCAACATGCAGAAAAATGAAGCAAGACCCTTATCTCACTCCATGCACAAGAATAAACTCAAGGTGGACCACAGACCGTGAAGTTAAACCCCAAACTATTAGGGCCATCAATGAGGGAATTGGGACCAACTTGAGAACTCTGGCGCAGGGAATACACAGGCTATCAGAAATAGGGAAGGACACAAACACAGAGGAGGCACAAATTGACAAATGGGATATACTGAAGATAAAACACTTGTGTACATCTAAAGAATTCACCAAAAGAGTAATAAGAGATTCCACAGACTGGGAAAACATCTTTAGCAATGACACATCAGACAAAGGCCTTATTACTAAAACTTACAATACTCTGCTAGATTCCAAAAAGAAAAAAACCAATAGTCCACTTGAAAGGTGGGCAAAGGACTTGAACAGAAATTTTACAGGGACAGAAATCCGAATGGCCAACAAACATGAGAAAATGTTCCCGATCTTTAGCCATAAGAGAAATGCAAATTAAAACAACAATGAGGTACCACCTGACACCCTCAAAGGTAGCCCAATTCAAAAAATCAGAAAGCAACAAGTGTTGGAGGGGCTGTGGGGAGACAGGAACTCTCATCCACTGCTGGAAGGACTGTAAGTACGTACAGCCACTATGGAAATCAATCTGGCGATACCTAAAACAGATGGAAATAGAGTTACCATATGACCCAGCAATCCCCCTACTGGGCATATACCCAGAAAAGGCAAGAAACAAACCAAGACCAGACATCTGTGCTCCAATGTTCATTGCGGCACAGTTCACAATTGCAAGGAGTTGGAAGCAACTCAAATTTCCGTCAACTGACGATTGGATTAAAAACTGTGGTATATACACTGGAGTACTACGCACCACTATAAAGCAGTGATGAATGTATGAGGCACATAGCGGCATGGGAAGAACTGGAGGAAATCATGCTAAGCAAGGTAAGTCAGGCACAAAAGGACAAGTACAACATGAGCCCGCTGAGGTAAGAATTAAAAATTTTTTTAAAAAGCAAAAGTGGCATAGGGGAAAAAGCTACTGTATACAAACATTTTAGGGGTGAAGACTGTATAGTATGGCAGAGACCAGACCAAAACCAGAGATGTACATGGTAGACAATGGTGGAGGAGGGGAGGAAAGGAAAACAAAAGGATGAATATAAGGAAGAAAAGGGGAGTAGGGGCATGGGGCACTAATCCACCCAAGGGGAGGGTATTGTTTATATCTCCACAGGGAAAGTGGGACCAGATTTCAACCCAGTGCGGCAAGGTGTGAATGCAATATCCCAGCGTGGAGGAGGGAACCGGTGGAGAGGTCTGGGAGGCTGGCCCCAGCACCATAAATTAAGTGGATTCCTGCCCCTCCCCCAATATGATTTTGTTCCAAAGGACGACATTGACTCTGTAGCTCCGGGAGATGGACATATCTGATCAGAGCACACAGGAGCAGATGAGGGGGCAGGAGGAGAGAGTGGAGCACAGCCTGGCCCACCAGGCCGTGAGGATGATGTTCCTGAGTAGAGCAGCCAGTCCACAGAGAACAACATGGCTGGCCCCACTATGAGAAATGATGCCAATCAGTGACTAAGGGCAATACAGGGGACTGCACCGGAGACACAGTGTGGGAATTGCAACTGACCTGATCCCACCACACCGAGGCAAATCACTGGGGGAGTGCAGTGGAACAGCAAGGGAATGGAGTGGCAAGGTCCCCAGGGAATGCTGAAAGTGGACTTTGGGGTCAGGGCGTGGTGCCCCAACAGATTGGACTGGAAAACGCTCCTAAGGGCCAGCAAACGATCCCTGAACTAACTACAAGCTTTTCTCTTGTGAACTGTTTTGTTCTGTTCTTTGTCAGTGGTTTGTTTTTGTTGTTGTGTTGTCTGGTTGTATACTGTTGCTTTGTTTTCCTCTGTCTTGTTTTCATGCATGTTAGTGTCTCCACAGGTCTGTCAGAATAGGACAGGCTGGATGAACTATCTGGAGGAAAAACAACGGGACCGACAGTTCCGGGGGGACTTGGGGTGGGGGGATAGGGGGGGTGAGGAAGTGGTGTTTACAAACACAGGGACAAGGGAAAAACATGGGACCCCAAATGGTAGAGAGGGGGAAGTGACAGGCCTGGTGGGAAACGATCAAGGGTAAGGTTGCTTAGAGAAGAGGTATACTCTAGCCCAGGTGGCGACAAAGCATGGTAGTAGGGCAGGAGGAAAGTCAAGGGAGATGGAGGAAAGAGCTAGGAGTCAAAGGGCATTTATGGAGGTCTAGACAAAGACATGTACATGCAAATATATATAGGAGGATGGGGAAATAGATCTATGTGTCTATATTTATAGGCTAAGAATTAAGGTGGCGGAAGAACCTTGGGCCTCTACTCAAACACTCCCTCAATGCATGAATACCTTCTTTTATTAAATTGGAACTCTATGATGCTCACTCTCCCAACACAACTGCTGGAGCCAAAGTGGGTGAACAAGTAAATGTGGTGAAGAAAGCTGATGGTGCACAGCTATCAAAAGAGATAGTGACGGGGGTCTTAAAGGCTTGAAGATAAACAAGCGGCCATCTAGCTCAGAAGCAACAAAGTCCACATGGAAGAACACACCAGCCTGTGTGATCGAGTGGTCCCGAAGGAATCAGTTACCAGGCATCAAAAAACAAAAAATCATATCATTGACTGCACATCTCCATGATAGGATCGCTGAAGACAAATGGGTGCATAAGCAAATGTGGTGAAGAAAGCTGATGGTGCCCAGCTATCAAAAGAGATAGTGTCTGGGGTCTTAAAGGCTTGAAGGTGAACAAGCAGCCATCTAGCTCATAAGCAGAAAAGCCCACATGGAAGAAGCACACCGGCCAGTGCGATCACGAGGTGCCAAGGGACCAGGTATAAGGCATCATGCAAAAAAAAAAAAAGATATATGTGTGTATGTATATATGTGTGTGTGTATGTATAAGTGTGTATATATATATAAGTGTGTATATATATATAAGTGTGTATATATATATAAGTGTGTATATATATATATATATATATACCATATTAAATGAAGGGGGAAGTGCAGAGTGGAGACCCAAGGCCCAAGTGTCGGCCAATGGAGATCCCCTTATAGAGGGGTTTAGGAGAGGAGATGGGTTAATTAGGGTGCGAGGTAGTACCGATGAAGAACACAGCTTTCCCCCAGATCCTGGATGCTTCCTCCTCCCAACTACCATGATCCGAATTCTACCTTGCAGGGCTGGATAGGGCAGAGGCTGTACACTGGTACATATGAGGGCTGGAGGTACAGGGAATCCAGGGTGGATGATACCTTCAGGACCAAGGGTGTGAGGGACGATGCTGGGAGAGTGGAGGGTGAGTGGGTTGGAAAGGGGGAACTGATTACAAGGATCCACATGTGACCTCTTCCCTGGGAGAGGGACAGCAGAGAAGTGGGGGAAGGGAGACTCCGGAGAGGGCAAGATATGACAAAATAACGATGTATAAATTACCAAGGGCACATGAGGGATGTGGGAGAGGGGAGGGAGGGGAAAAAAAAGAGGACCTGATGCAAAGGGCTTAAGTGGAGAGCAAATGCTTTCAGAATGATTGGGGCAGGGAATGTATGGATGTGCTTTATACAATTGATGTATGTATATGTATGGATTGTGATAAGAGTTTTATGAGTCCCTAATAAAATGTAAAAAAAGAAAAGAGGAGGAAAAAAAATTATTAGGGCAACAAATGTACAGATGTGCTTTATTCAATTGATGTATGTGTATGTATGAACTGTGATAAGAGTTGTATGAGCCCCTAATAAATTGTTTTAAAAATTGATAATTATAACACTACCACAGACCATCCCTTGTCAATTTGCCACTTTCACATAACTCTAACCATATGTAATTTTCAAACAAACCATAATAAAATCATATTTGTAACTAAAAAAAAGATAGCAAAGTAGTGCGTCTACCTTTCAATACAACAGTTATAAATCAGTCTTTGGACCAAGGCGGAGTTGGGACCATTCGGGGATATTGCTATGGGCTACCTTTGTTCAGACAATAGAGGGGTGGTAACCCTCTTACATTTCTATGAGAATTATATTCTTCTTCAGTGTATACAGGGCAGTGCATCGTCCTGAAAGGTTTCAGGAAATGATAGGAATAATAGGACAGAAGAATGCGGTGGAAGTTCATCCATATGTCAGAAAAGTTGAAGTTAAGGGGAATTGATAAATCTGAACTTAAAAGATTTTGAAGAGCAAGGAAAACACAAATGAGGAAAAGAAAGAAAAGAAGCTGTCAATATTTTACAGTGAAGGAATTAGCGATCCTCTTCTTAAACTGAACCAGGGACTTCAGTTACTTGCCAACGTGAATTCTAATGCTGGTTGCTTTGCTAAACTTGGTCGGCAAATTTGGGATAGTACCTCAAAATATTTTTTAAAAATGTGTGTGGGGCTGGGAGGGTTGGGAAGTCAAGCAAACAGATTTCACTATTTTCATGACTATAAATGTCATCCTGTTCTCGTAGATAATCCAGATGACCCTGAATGTGCAAGTAAAGCTATCGATACAACTGACACATGACGCTTTTACCCAATTCTTTTTCACTGTGGGAGGAAATTTTTACAATTTATGTATTTTATCTAGGCATATATATACACACATGCCTGTGTATGTAAATCTATATGTAAATAAAATATGCATATAAAGGAGCCTAGTGCTAAGGACTTAAGCACTGGGCTGCTAACAGAGAAGCTTGCACCTGTCAGTCTCTCTGCGGGAGCAAGATGGCCCCACTGCCTCTGTAAAGGTTTACCTGCCCAGGAAGCCTATGGAGCAGTTCCAGGAGGACCTCTAGGGCTGCTCTAAGTAGGCATGAACCTGAATGCAGTGGGTTTGGTTTCTTTTTCTATGTATGTATCAAAATAAATCTCTAGGATTATATGTAATGTTTCCAAAGACAAATAAATGTTGCATTTACAGAGATACTGATAACATGGGCAATCAGAATGAAAGCTTAAAAAACAATGTGGTATTCATCTTCGACCAGAAGCAGGGGTATGTCTGGGTTGGTAAGAGGGTGCAGACTACACTGACCACCACAGTGGGTGACCGCGGGGTCCCCTGTGGGAGCATTGCCTGGCCCACACTCCCCTCCAGCGTTTCTCAGGACTGGAGTTAGGAATGCTGCCTGGCTTATGTTTCCAGAGGGGGACCTATCACCCCGCTCCATAGGACTGCCCTACTCCATCCTCTTGAGGTGGAAGAATGCAGCAAGGATGCTAGCTGCAGCCAGGCTTAGGAGGTGACCTGGGCTGCAGGCTGGCGTCTGCTGAGTTCCTGAGCTCGGCGGGGCAGCAGTCAGTCCCTGAGCAGGAATCATTGCTGGTATGGCCTGGATACTGACCAAGGTCCCCAGTGCAGGAAGCAGTGCAGCTGCACCACCAGCCCCTTCAGTAGGATGTGACTGCCCTGGCAGCCAGCCACCACCATCTTTCTGCAGATCTCATGCCACCATTTCACTCCAACCACACGAAAGTATATCAAGTAAATATAGTAGATCCTTGAATGACACGGGCTTGGATTTCACAGGGCCATGTACACATGGAATTTCCCCAACTATATTGGAACATTGTTTGGAGTTTTGGCCAACTTTGGAAAAACTCAGAGCTGATAAACTCAGCCTAGATAAACCAATAACCAAACTCATTGCCCTCCAAAGGATTCTGACTCATAGCGACCTGATAAGACAGGTAGAACTGCCCCTGTGTGTTTCTGAGACTGTATACTTTATGGGAGTAGAAAGTCTTGTCTTTCTTCTTGCAGCCTAGATATATCAAGGAAATCTAAGAAAAAGTTAAGTGTGTTATGAATGCATAAAATATATGCACCTATTCTATTTTATCTACAATAGTATTGTAAGAAGCTATACTTTATCAAAATGTATGAACACACCGACAGTACACGGTTCCATTTGCAAACAAAAACAAAACAAATCTCACTGCCATCAGTTGATTCTGACGCACAGCATCCTGATAGGATAGACCAGCACTGGCTGCTTTGGGTTTCTGGAACGGTAAACCCTTGTGCGAGCAAAGAGCCGCAGCTTCCTCCGCAGAGCAACCAGGGGATTCCGGCTGCTGGCCGTGGACTTAGCCCTCAACTCGAAGCCCACTAACCGGGAGAAATATAAACGAATGTAAAAATGCAGTATTAAATCAGGTTTGCATAAAATTACCTGTAATGCATCCAATTCTGTAGTCATTTTGTAGCCATCTCTCACTACTGCAGTGAGCTTGTGTTCTGAGTATCCTCTTAAACACCTGGTAACACTAACCTTCCCTCATGCACTAGTAAATTTCCGAATCACGGGAGAAGATGTTATTTTGTGGTTGTTACTTGTATTTTTCTTCGTGTATCCTACCAAACCAAGAATCCAAACTCATTGCCCTTAAGTCAATACGGACTCGGAGCCCACCTCTATGACAGAGTAGAACTCCCCCTGCGAATTTGGGGGACTTTGTTCATGCGAGTGGAAAGCCCCGTCTGTCTCTTGCTGAGCTCTTGGTGGTTTTGAACTGGAAGATCAACGAGTAACCTCTACGCATTGAATCATACCATGAGCCCTGTCGAAACTGCTGGTGGGGATTCTGGAGCCCCAAGGCACAGTGGTTACACACTGGGCTGCTGCCTGTAGTGTCAGCGCTCTGAAACCCGCAACTGCGCAGAAGAAAGAGACGGCTCTCTGCTCCCACGGAGCTGGTGCTTTCAGACCCCTGGCACTGGTTGGAAACTCGTGCAGCCGTTCCAAGCTGTCTTGTAAGGTCACTGTGAGTAGGTATCAACTTGGAGGCATGAGGGGTTTTGTTGTTTTGTTTAAAGCGATGCTGGAAATGCTCCCAAGAAGCAGAGAATAGTTATGACACTTTCCAAGAAAAGTTTAATTGCGTGATATGTGACATAGATCAGAGGCTGCTGCAGCAGCTGCCTGCTATTTCAAGATAAAAGGATCCAGCATAAAGACTGTTAAAAAAATTAAAAAGGAAAGGAAATTTGTGAGCCCTCTCTGCAACTATGCAAACAGACCTGAAAATCTGGTACTTTTAGTGAAATATCATTTTATCTCATATTGATAATGAAGCTTTTATGTTCATGCCGCATTGCTGTGAGAGAGGCATACCGATAGCCTTTAATGTGATTTTTGAAAAGTCATTAAGTGGCAATTAAAGAAGAAGGAATGTGCTCTGTCTCGTACAATCCTCTCCACTTTTATTGTCTACGCTTTATTACAATGTCCACACAGCACTCACAAATAGTCATGATTAAAGGGCTTATTACGAAACTTGTACAATGAACATGAAAATTACACAATACAACTCAGGATACAGTTGTTCAGTCAGAAAGTTCTTTCAGGATCGCTAATAATTGCTCACAGGGAGCCTCTGTTGTAAGCCTCCACTCGAAGGTACTCAGCTCCAGCTCCTTGGGTCAGGGAACCCAGCTCCCTGAGTAACTGCCTTTAGGCACTTACCTCACTCCAGGCCCCACCTCAGCCCCCAAAGCACTCAGCTTCAGCCCTGTGGGTCAGCAAACCCAGCTATTTCAATTCAGCGCCCAAAGACACCCCACTCCAAGGGCACTCTCCTTGCCAAAAGAACGCAGTTTTGCTTGCTCTGTGGAGAGGGGAGTCTACTGCTTGAGCTCCTAGTTCTGTAGCGTATGTTGCACATCTTCCTCCGCAGCTGTCTTCTGAATCAAGGCGGTTCGCTGTGCAGGGATCTCAAGTCCTGTAGACTTGCTTTACTCCTGCCTCTTGCTAGTGGTGAGATTTCCCCCTGCTACTTCCTCAAGGGCTTGCTTATACTCACATGGGATGGAAATAACAATGAAGCATGTTCACATTTACTCACAGGTAAACCCTATCAGTGTCTCTCCCCACTTTTTTTTTAACAATTTATTGGGGCTCATAGAATTCTTTTCACAGTTCATACATATACATACATCAATTGTATAAAGCACATCTGTACAGTCTTTGCCCTAATCATTTTTTTCTCTTTTCTTCTTTTACATTTTATTAGGGACTCATACAACTCTTACCACAATCCATACATACACATACATCAATTGTATAAAGCACATCCATACATTCCCTGCCCCAATCATTCTCAAGGCATTTGCTCTCTCTCCCCACTTTTTACTAGACCTGTGCAGGAAAAGGTCATTTCACAGGAGTTATAGAGACTTTGGCTAGAAGAGGCATATTAAATAATTCACTTCACTTGCAGATTAACTTCAAAATATACCGAGACTCCCCACTTTGACTCAATTACGTGGTTACCACCATTTTCTGGCCTATCATAGTTTCTTGCATGGATGACTGAAGTTACTATCTCAATTAGACTGTCAGATTCCACCATCAACGACTCAGCTAGTTTAGTCTCCACAGAAACAACCTGATTTACCTCCTAACTTAGTCAAAATCATGTCACTCCTCTGCTCAAAATCTCCTACAGGTCAGTCAGAGACCTTACATTCCAATAGCTTTCCCAGAAGCGCTCCATGTTTCAGGGTTGCATAATCCCTCTGGAATCATCAATCACCTCCCCCTAATCTGATCAAACTGGTCTCATTTCTACTTCTTGACTCTGCCAGTCATGTTCCTAGCTTGGAAGATGAGTGGTTAATTTTTCCTTGAACTTACTTCCTTCAAAGGGCTCACTTCATCACCTCCTCAGGTGTTTGCCCAAGTCTAACTTGTTGATGAAGCCTACCTTGACCTCGGTTTCCAAACACTGCTCGTGCACAGTAGGAGTCCACATTCCACTATCTCAGAGCACTTCACTCCTTTAACTAGAAGAAGACTCTGGGTTCATGGTTTTGTCTTCCTAGAAGTTAAGTTCACTAATCAAGAACCCCAAGACAAAGCGTATGCGGAAGCTTGTGTTCCCAGGATCATCCCACAGGCTGTTGTTATTGTTAGGTGCAAAACTTAGAGTTGTTCCCTCCTCTTACCAAGCTGGTATCCTACAGAAAGATGCACTCCCTGCTCCTGTGCCATCCGCACAATCACTGCGTCGATTCACCTCATTGAGAGCCCTCCCCTCTTTGCTAACCCTTTGTTTTATGAAGCCTGATGGTATTTAGGGACTAATCCTTCTGATAATGTGCCGAAAGTACACGAGAGAAAGTCTCGCCATCCTAAGTGCCCTATTCTGGAAGAAGAATGTCATTTATTAATAAGAAAGAAGTGAGCACCAGGACTTAAGACAAGAAGGGACAGGCTAACTCTAATGTTTTGTGTAGGTATAGTTATCAAGAATGCAAAAGAAATCAGACAGAAATTACAAGATATTTCTGTAAAGTGATACTGAGTATACCTGCCTCTTTCATCACTGTATTAGACAGAGTTCTCTAGAGAGATAAAACCAGATAGCTGATAATTTTATATATATATATATATATATATATATATATATATATATATATATATATATATATATATATGCATAGATATATAACACAAGAAATGAATTGTTAAATTATATACAGATAGATAGATAGATAATACAAGAAATGAACAGTTAAATTATAAAGCAGTACAAATGGCTCAGTGCAACTCACTCTTGTGAGAGAGTTGTAAGACACTAGCAGTCCTTCAAGTCTTGAGGGCTTCCAGGTAGTCCTCTGTAGAGAGAGCTAGGCTATCTCAGCACAGGCAGCAAACAGCAAGACAAGTCACCAACTGTCCGTCAGGTCACCAGCAGTCAGTCCTCAGCTCAAGAGATACAAATTTCATTCATGTAGTCTTAAAGGAACCTCAACTTACAGCAACACAGTCCACATGCTAGGCATCACACAGGTAGTGTAGCCTGTAAATTGAGGCACAGAGCAAGCAAGGCAGCCGCACACTGGTCTGATGATCAAAGAGCGAGAGAAAAGAAAGGCGAGGCTCAGCAAGCCATTTATCTCTCTGTCCTTCAATTAATCCCACTTGTGTTTATTGGCCAGGCTGGCACAATAAACTAACTATCTCAATCCACTCCTTGCCAAGCTGGCACATGTACACAATTCTTTAGCCACATATACTTATATAATGACCGGACATTGATGAAATCACACTTATACTTATCATCAATCATCTATCATACATATAAATGAAAACACACTAAGTCCAATTGTATCTGATATATCTACCTGAACAAAAGAAAGATATGCAATAAGCACATAAAAAGAAAATACATTGGCAATTACAAACTTTGCTTTTGCAATTGATCACATAGTCGTAATTGATAGGTACAACTACCTTCTAATACTACCCATTCTGTATTACCTTTGCCCTCAGCAAGCACCCCAGATGGCTGTGGTTTTTTGCCTGCTGGGGTGACCCAGACGTTCATTCCACTTTTTTTGGTCTCTGCTACCTTGAGCCAGAAAGACTAGCCTCTCCTCTTTGTCCTCATCCTCAGCATACTCAACATGAAGCTAATTCAACTTGTAAACAGATTATGTAAACTTACAGTGCCAATAAACATAGTACAGTACTGTAAATGTATTTTCTCTTTCTTGTGGTTTTCTTAATATAATTTTCTCTTATATATACAAAGTATGTGTTAATTAATTATGTTATTGATAAGGTGTCTGGTCAAAGTAAGCTATTAGTAGTTTAATTTTAGGGAATCAAAAGTTATACTCTAATTTTTAAAAATCATTTTACTGGGGGCTCATACAACTCCTCACAATCCATGTATCCATCCATTGTGTCAAGCACGTTTGTACATTTGTTGCCATCACCATTCTCAAAATATTTTCTTTCTACTTGAGCCCTTGGTATCAGCTCCTCATTTTCCCCCTCCCTCCTATACCCTCCCTTCCCCCCCGAACCCCTGATAATTTATAAATTATTATTTTTCATGTCTTATACTGTCCGATGTCTCTCTTCACCCACTTTTCTGTTGTCTGTCCCCCAGGGAGGGGGTTATATATAGATCATTGTGATAGGTTCTCCCCCTTTCTCCCTCACCTTCCTCTTATCCTTCTGGTGTCGCTACTTCATTATTGGTCCTGAGGGCTTTATCTGTCTTGGATTCCCTGTGGTTCCAGCTCTTATCTGTATGAGTGTACATGCTCTGGTCTTGCTGGATTTGTAAGGTAGGATCGAGGAGGGGAGATAGGAATCATGAAAGAACTAGAAGAACGTTGTATGTTTTATTGGTGCTATATTGTACCCTCACTGGCTTGTCTCCTGCCGGTGACACTTCTGTAAGGGAATACCCAGTTGCCTACAGATTGACTTTGGGTCCCCACTCAGCACTCCTCATTCACATTGATATGATATTTTTGTTCTTTGATGCCTGATACCCGATCCCATTGATACCTCATGATCACACAGGCTGGAGTGCTTCTTCCATGTGGGCTTTGTTGCTTCTCAGCTAGATGGCTGCTGGTTTATTTTCAAGCCTTTAAGACCCCAGATGCTATATCTTTTGATAGCCTGGCACCATCAGCTTTCTTCACTACACTTGCTTATGAACCCAGCTTGTCTTCAGTATTCGTGTCTGGAAGGTGAGTATCATGGAATGCCAGTTTAATAGAACAAAGTGTTCTTGCATTGTGGGAGTGCTTGAGTAAAAGGTCCAATGTTCATCTGCTACCTTAATACTAAACCTATAAATATGTGCACATAGATCTATTTCTCCATCATTATATATAAATATATTTAAATATGTACATGCCTGCATTTAGACCTCTATAAATACCTTTTGCCTCCTAGCTCTTTCCTCTGTTTCCTTTTACTTTCCTCTTGTCCAACTATCATGTTCAGCCTTCATTTGGATTTCAGTAATTCCTCTTGGTTACATTACCCTGGGTCATGCCCTAACAGGCCTCTTACACCCTAGCTCCCCACGGATTTGGATCACTTATTGTTTCCTTGTCCCTAGGTTTGTTAACATCCACTTTGTTTCCCCTGCCTCCCCTTATTCCATCTCCCCCGGAACTGTTAGTCCCATTGTTTTCTCCTCCAGATTGTTTATCCTGCCTATCTTATTTAGATAGACCTGCAGAGAAAATAGTATGTACAAAAAACAAAACAGAGCAAAACAAATCAACAAAATAAAACAAAACAAGAACAACAAAAAAAAAAACCCAACAACAAGAAGAAAAGAACAGCCTGTAAATAGTTCAAGGTCTGTTTATTGACCTTTAGGAGTGTTTTCCCCTCTAGTCTGTTGAGAAACCACGCCTTGGCCCCAAAGTCTATTTTTGGTATTCTGTGGGGACTTCATTGCCTGTTCCCCTGTTGCACACCCTTAGAGTTTTGCCTCAATGTGTTGGGGTCAGATGGGGCACAATTCCTGCACTGTGTCCCCAGTGTTGTCCCCCATAGTGCTATGGGTCAGTGAGGGACATCATGTCTTGTAATGGGGCCTGCCCTATGTTCCTCTCTGTGCTTTGGCTTCTCTGAGTGGGAATATCGTCTTAGGGTTTGATGGGCCTAGGATGTGCTCCACTCTCTCTTCCTCTCCCTTCATTTGCTCCTGTGTGCTCTCTTCACACATGTCCCTGTCCCTGAACTGTATCTTCAGTGCTGTCATCTGAAGTGAATTCTTCTGTGGGGAGGGAGGCTGTCCACATAGTTGGGATTGGGGTCGCCCCTCATATACTCTCAACTTTTGGGACTGTGCACTGGGGAGAGCGGGCTCAAAGCTGCTAACTTCAGTTTCGTTCAAACATCAACTGTACGTTTAGAGTATGCATATGACCGTGCAAATGCATTGACTGTGTGGACCATAAAAGTATAGACATCCTTGAGAAGAGTGGGAATCCTGGAACACTTTGTGCTCATGTAGAACAGACAGAAAAAGGGCACACTGCATGGTTTAAAGTGAAGACAGGTGTGTGTCAGGGGTGTTTATGCTCATCATTCTTACTCCATCTGTGTGCTAAGCAAATCGGGAGTGACTTGGATTATATGAAGAAGAATGTGGCATCAAGTCAGTAGGAAGACAAATGTTTTGGCAATGATGATGGCAACATATATACAAATGTCCTTAATACAATCGATGTATGGCTTGTTATAAGAGTGGTAAGATCCCCAACAAAAATGATTTATTTTTAAAAGGAAGAAAGAAAAAATAATAAAGTAGTTAAATCTTAAAAAAAAAGTTTGTAGGAAGTTTGTTTACTAACAACCTGCCATATGCAGATAACACAACCTTGCTAGCTGAAAGTGAGGAGGACCTGAAGCACTTGCTGATGCAGATCAAGGATTGCATCCTTCAGAGTGGATTACAACACTGGGTAAAAAGACCCAGGTCCTCACAACAGGTCACATCACGAAGGATATCCTGTTGTTTGGATCCACAGCTAGTGCTCATGAGGCAGCAGCTGAGGGCTCAGAGGGTGCACCCCATCACGAGCTGGAACTGATTGGATGGCACCTCGCAGCAGCAGCATCAGAGTGAGTAACCGATGGAGTGTAAACGCACATAGATTCAAGTTGTAATATGCCGCCTCCTTTCTGAGCACCAATATAGCTATTTGTTGGGGAAGGAATCTTATAAATTAGTAGCAAAACCCTTTGCACTTGGTTTGATTCTTAACTTTAATATGTAATCAACAGGAGAGGGCAGTCACAGACTACGGTGAAAGAATTCTCTTAACATATTAGAGGCAAAATACTCCAATCCTGCTTTAAAAATACTTCCTTCAGACCTAAACGTAAGAATGTAAACCAGAAAATTCTTTTTTTTTTTAACCAGAAAATTCTTACAGGGCAACATAATAGTTCTGTTTTGGAAACTTGTTTTAAAAATAGTGTCTCAGAAATGATAATGAAAGTATAAGCAGCAAAGCCAAAGCACAAGAATTCAACTTAATTTGCCTTTTTTTTTCCTCAAAAAGTGATCAGACAACCTAAAAATTTGGAGAAAAATTTGAGGACTGTGTGTTGGAAGGATACATCTAGTAAATGTTTAATTTCCAGAATATATAATGAACTCTTACAATGTAAGGAGTGACAAGCAACCCAATTTTAGAAATGGTTGAAGTGCTTAAACAGACATGCCACACAAAGAAGAAATACAAATGGTCCACAGGCACATGAAGAGGTGTTTAGCATCATCATCATTAGAGAAATGCAAGGTCACGGTGTGCTGTCACTCCAGCCACACAACAATGGCTAAGATCAATAGAACAAAGTACTGGGTGTTAGAGAGAATGTGGACAAATCAGGACCATCACCGACTGCTGGTGAGACTGCAAGGGGATACAGGTGCTTTGCCACCAGGGTTACCTCTGGGATGGAATGCTGACCTCAATATATGCTCATGCTCAACCGGCTGAACTAGTCTGTTAAAAAAGGGGAGAATCTGTATGCATTAATATTTCTCCTTTGGGGAACTGCCTTGTAGGGGTAGTGTGATATTGTACTGGGCAGCTAACTTCAAGATCAACAGTTTGAAACCACACGTTGCTCTGAGGGAGAAAAATGAGGCTTTCTACTAGCCTCAGAAAATGCCCTGGGCAATTCTATCCTGGCCTAGAAGATAGCTACAAGTCAGAATCTGCTTGATGTCGATCATGAGTGAAGGGAACTACAAACCTTTGTTTCACCCTCCTCAAACATGGTTTAAGAACAATAAGAGAAACTGCCTTATTTGCTTAATCAGTTCCAAGTCCATATAGATGCCAAAGACCCCTAACGGGCATGTCTAAAAGGGATTTTATATTTGCATTATTGCATTGGTACAAATTAAGGTTTCTTTGCCACCTTGCTCCCCCTGCATTTGAAGCTTATTTTAGAAAAGGGCATTGATTAACTGTAACTCAAAAGCTGACTTCCCTGAGCTCTCTAGGAAAATAACTGTTTTGTAAACCTGGAGATTAAAATGCTTTCCCAATTAAAAACAATGTTTTCCAGGTTAAAAAAATTTGCATTTGACATAACAAAATGGCCTTGTGGCTGCTGGATCGCCTGTACTGACAGCAAGAAACACCTTTTGAATTAGGACTTAGTTCACAATGTGTATAATATTCAGTATGTATAGATTATAGCACAGCCCTGGTTGTACCATGGTTTAGAGTTCAGCTGCGAACGGAAAGCCTATGTCCCCTATGTACATGGGAGCAAGAAGGCCTGCTTCCACGGGAAGTTGCTGCCTCGGCGCCCCGATGAGGCAGCTCTGCCCCGATCTTTGCCTTGTTGGAAAGTACAGTCAAGTCAGTTCGGACTCACAGTGACTTGACGTCCAAACGAATTAACACCGCCCAGTCCAGCGCCATCATCACGGTTGCTGCTAGGTTTAGCCCGTTGTTGCAGTCACTGTGCCAATCATCTCATGAAAGGTCTTTCTCACACTGACTCTCTAATTCACCAAGCATGAGGTCTATTTCCAGGGACTCGTCTTCTCTGATAGCATGCCCAAAGAGTGTGAGACAAAGTTTTGCCATCCTCACTTCTAAAAGGTACTGGGGAGGACCTCAAAACAAAAAAACAAAAAAAACCAAACAAACAAACAAACAAAAAAAACCAAAAAAACAACAACAACAAAAAAAAACCAAAAATAAACAAAACAAAACAAAAAATGGAAAACACTCCACTAGGTGAAGTTTTCACAGTACACATTTTTTTTCCAACTAGGCAAGCATGGAATAACTCGCTCTGAGTTAGTACACCTATTGGCATCGCTTGGGAAGGTTCTCTCTGTTCACAGTGAATTTTTTCATAAAAGAAGTTTTACTTGAACCTCATTTTCATTTTCTTTTTTATTAAATACTTTAATTGGGGGCTCTGATGTCTGTTCTCACAAACCATACATTCATCCAGTATGTCAAACACATTTGCACATCATCATTTTCAAAGCATGCAATTCCCACTTGAGCCCCTGATATCAGCTCCCTATTTCTTCCCTTTCCCTCCCCCACCCGCCCTCCCTCACAAACCCTTGATAAATATACATTATTGTTTTCTTATCTTACATGGTCCTCTGTCACCCCTCACCGATTTTTCTGTTGTTTATCTCCCCTGAGGGGGTTATATGTTGATCCTTGTGATCAATTCTCCTTTTCTCCTCCCACCCTCCCCTAATCCTCCTGGTATGTCTACTCTCATTGTTGGCCCTGTGTTTCGGGCTCGTATCTCTAGCGGTGTGCATGTTCTGATCTAATGCTCTTTGCAGGGTAGAATTGAGGTCATGATAGTGGGGGGAAGGAAACACCAAAGAACTAGAGGAAAATTGTGTTTCATTAATGCTATAGTGCACCCTGACTGGCTCATCTCTTCCCTGTGACCCCTCTGTGAGGGATGTCCATTTGTCTACAGATGGGAATTGTGGCTGCCACTCCATGCCCCCACCACACCCACCCTATTCACATTGGGTATGATTTTGTTCTGGGTTTTAGATGCCTGATACCTGATCCCATCGACACCTAATAATCACATAGGCTGGTGTGCTTCCTCCATGTGGGCTTTGTTGCTTCTCAGCTTGATAGCTGCATGTTTATCTTTAAGCATTTAAGACCCCAGACACTATATCTTTTGATAGCTAGGCACCGTTAATTTTCTTCACCACATTTGTTTATGCACCCACTTT
Organism: Tenrec ecaudatus; assembly: GCF_050624435.1. Classification (NCBI taxonomy): domain Eukaryota; kingdom Metazoa; phylum Chordata; class Mammalia; order Afrosoricida; family Tenrecidae; genus Tenrec; species Tenrec ecaudatus. Next base: position 98,728,217 of record NC_134531.1, read on the forward strand.
GACTTCAGCAATTGTGTTGGGAAGGTAAGTATCACAGAATCCTGGATTGTTAGAACAAAATGTTCTTGTGTTGAGGGAGTACTTGAGTCGAGGCCCAATGTCCATCTGCTACCTTAATTCTTAACATATAGATTTGAGTACATAGTTTTATTCCCCTCTCATTATATATATACACACACACACACACACACATATTTACAAATGTAAATGCCTGTATGTAGACCTCTATAAATGTCCTTTGCCTCCTGGTTCTTTCCTCTATTTCCTTTTACTTTCCTCTTGTCCCACCATCATGTTCAGCCTTCATTGGGGCTTAGTAATTCCTGTTGCTACATTACCCTTGATTAAGCCCCACTAGGCACTACACCCTTCTCTCCATTGATTTTAGTCGACTTGTTCCCTTGTCCCTGAGTAAGTTTCCCCCAAACACACACACACACGTCTTCCTTTCTTCCTCCTCCCCTTCTCCCATATCCCCCCCAGAAACATCGGTCCCATTCTTTTCATCTCCGAATTGTTGATCCTGCCTATCTTATCTAGATAGACATGCAGATACATTAATAAGTGCAAAAAAACAGGCAAAGCCAAACAAAACAACAAAAGAAGTCAGTTCCAACAAGCAATAGCAACAACAACAAAAAGAAAGCCACTAACAGAAATAGAAAAGCCTGTAAATATTCCAAGGTCTGTTTGTTGGCCTTGACGAGTGGGTGCCACACTCTGTCTCTAGTCTATTTTTGGTATTCCCCGGGGATTTCATCACTTTACTCCCCTTTCTGCTCTGTTGCATGATTTTAGTGTTTCACCCCAGCATGATGAGGTCTGGTTGTGCACTGTCTCCAGTGTTGTCCCCGCAGTATTATAGTTTAGTGAGGGACGTAGAGTCTTGTGGTGGGGCTGGACTTGTGGTCCTTTTTGTGCATTGTCTGCTCTGAGCAGGAATCTCATCCTTAGGGCTTGGTGGGCCAGGATGTCCTCCCCTCCCTCTCTATCCCTTTTTGTTTCCCCCATGTGCTCTAATCAGACATGTCCCTCTCCCCAAGCTATAGAGAGCCCTGGTGGTGTCCTCTGAAGTGCATTTTTCTGTGTGTGTGTGTGTGTGTGTGTGTGTGTGTGTGTGTGTGTGTGTGTGTGTCTGGGGGGGGCGGAGTCCACACAGTTGGGATAGGGGCTGGCCCCACAGACCTCTTTATTGGTCCCCTGGTACATACCGGTATGTTGTATTCATGTCCTGGTGCATCAGGTTGAAGCCTGGTTTCTCTTTCTCCCTCTCTTGTGGAGATATAAATAATATCTTCCCTTGGGTAGCTTAGTGCCCTGCTCCTCCCCCACCCCCCGCCCATGTCTTTTTACCCTCTCTTTTTTTCCTCCTCCTATTTAGTTGGCTGCCATGTGTATCCCTGGATTGGGTTTGGCCCCTGTCACAGTTGCTAGACATGACCCCGGGGATTATGTACATAGTAACATTTCCCCTATGCCCCCCCCTTTTAAGCTTGTCAGTGGACTCATGTTATACTTGTCCTTTTGTGCTTGACTTACTTCACTTAGCGTGATTTTCTCCAGTTCTTCCCATGCAGCAATATGTTTCATGCTTTCATCACTGATTTTTAGGAATGCGTAGTACTCCATTGTATGTATGTACCACAGATTTTTTATACATTTGTCTGTTGATGGAAATTTGGATTGTTTCCAACTCCTTGCAATTGTGAACTGTGCCCTGATGAACATTGGAGCACAGATGTCTGGCCATGGTTTGTTTCTTGCCTCTTCTGGGTATGTGCCCAGTAGGGGGATTGCTGGGTCATATAGTAGCTCAATTTCGATTTGTTTTAGATATTGTCATATCAATTTCCATAGTGGCTGTACATACCGACAGAGCACCTGCAGTGGATGAGTTCCCTTCTCCCCAGAGCCCCCCAACACTTGTTGCCTTCTTTATGATGGCCAATTTCAGAGAACAGTGTGTGGCTGTAAAATGTTGTTTCCTGCTCAGGAAAGATGCCGCAGAAACTGTTGTGATATTAAACACAGCTCACAAAGACAGAACTATGGGAAAAACTCAAGTGTACAAATGATCTTCTCGTTTCAAAATGGTGAAGTGTTGATTGATGGCAAACCTAGTTCTGGACATCTGCCAACTTCCAGAAATGTTGAACATGTCAACAAAATCTGCACACTTGTGCCCGAAGATTGACCACAGACCACTGAAGAGAGGGGGAGGTTTTCTGGACTATCTTGGAGTTCAGTTCATCAAATTTTAATGGAAGATTTTGGAATGAGAAGGGTCACAGTGAAATTTGTGCTTTGGCTTCTGACTGACCAGGATAAAGAGCTTCTAGTGGAAACATGTCATGCTTTGAAAGAACAGCTCTGAAGTGACCCAGACTTTTCACCAAAGTCATTACTGGTGAGGAGACATGGTACTATTCTTATGACCCTGGGAGCAAACATCAATCAAGCCAGTGGAAGATGCCATCATCACCTTGACCAAAAAAACTCGTCAAGTGAAATAAAAGATCAAGATGATACTCATTGGTTTTTTTGATGTGAGGGGCATAGTGCATTAGGAAAGTGGTTTCTCGATGTAGAAGTGAAAAAAACAAAAAAAATGAGTTTGAAAATGTCTCCAAGTATGGAATTGCAGATTTGACAAATGTATTAAAAGTAATGGAGAGTATTTTGAAGGTGATAAGGTTGCTTTGTTAAAAAAAAAAAAAAGAAGTACATAGCTTTGAAAAAAAAGTTTCATTTTGGGGGGTACCCCTTCATGTGTATTAACTCCCAATTAAAAAATGAAAAAAACTCCAAATAAGGAAAAACCAAAAGAAACAAAAATGAAACGCATTGTTAATCATCCCCGTTGGGTGATGATTCAGTGATAGCATCAACAACATATCCAGTTATGATCTAAGGTACTGTGGAGGGAAGGGATGTACTCATGCGTAGTCCAAATGCCAGCTGCAGTCCATGAGCTGTTGCTTTGTACAGATGGATTTCTTAGTTGATTGAACTCAGGGAAACCACAACTATTATGCCATCTCTCTTTATTTTCAATGTTTCAACTCTTTTATTTAATGTCTGTCTTCCCTTACTAAAAAGTGAGCTATCATGAGGGCAGGGATTTTTATCTGCTCTATTTCACGACACATTTCTAGTACCTAAAACAACAACAACAGCATCAACCCTACATCGGGTTCCCGAGGCTGTACATCTTTGTGGAGTGGATAGCACCTTTTTTCTCTCTCAGATTGGCTGGTAGTTTTCAACTACTGACCTTGAAGGTAACAGGCCAACTTGTAACTGACTGTGCCACTAGGGCTACCGGCACATAATAAGAGCTCAATATATATATATTTGGAATGAATCAATATAGAGTATATAGAATAAAAATGAGTGACATTTAGTCTTTTTTAAATTAGGAATAAGTAACAGGGTAAATATCCGGTCTTGGCACAACAGACTCCATTTTGAGTCCTGCACCTCCATCTTAGCTCTCCAGACTGAACCCTAACCGACCTCTCCTCCCCTGCTCAACCCCAAATTCCTGGAACCAGCTCGACCCGGAGCCAGAATGTTTTCTGAAGATATGTTCACTCCACTCCACCCGTCCCGGGCATATAGATACGATTAATGACCTTTTCCCTTCTGAAGCACCTGTGTGCGTAGATCCTCCCCAGCTTTGATCATCCCCAGCTGTGCCTGCCAGCAGTGGGCATAAAAACGCCGCCAGGATTTTTCCTGGCGCGGCTTCAATAGCTCAATACCCTGAGTTGCTGAACCCGCCCGCAAGCTTCTCAATAAAGCCTGCTTCTAAAACTTTGTTAATTGGGTCTTTGATTCTGTTTCAGTGTCCAAATAAACCTTATATTTTGGCGCCGTAAACCCGAGATAGGTGTGTGGCTCCCCCCTTCTTTGAGGGTCCCGAGAGCCCTCTATCTCCCCCAAATCTCCAGGACCTTTAGGCGCGGCGCTTGCCTTCAGCGCTTGAATGTGTTCAAAACCAGTCTATGGCTGCCCTGGTGAGTCTCTCTCTGTCTCTGTCTCTCTCTCTCTTTCTGTCTCTCTCTCTCTCCCTTACTCCCCCTCTCTCTCTCCCTCTTACGCCCTCCGGGCTTGGTTTCAGTTTTTGAGCTCCACCGGAGTCTTCCCACTCGGCTGCACCAGGAATTCTCATTCCATTGGCCCCAGGGGCCTAAGGGAATGATTGTTCTTGAGATGTCTTGCCAATCCCTCCCTCCATCCTTCACTGCTGTCCCAGCCAGGACTCACTTGGGGATGCCTGGGTGCCTCCTGCCTGGTCCTGCTCACTTGGAAACCGAAATCTTGTCTCTGCTCACTCCCTCTCCCTCTTTCCATGTGGCCTTTTTCCTATTGCGCTGGCATTCATTTTCTGATGGTCCTACCACTGATGGGACTTTTGGCAAAAGACCTCGCGGGCAACTTCCCCCTCATATTGGACTAACCCTCAAAGGGTTAGCCTAGGGCTGTTTTACCTGGCTGTGTGGTTCCTATTCACACCTCTGCAGTGTCTGTAAGCTGAATCTCTTGATCTTCTCCTCCCTCTTACTCTCACTATGGGTGCCAGGCAGTCAAAAATTGACCCATTGACTCCACTGGGCTGTCTCTTAAAAATCTTCTCCAGCCTGGGGTATACTCAGACCTTGCGGAAGAAAAGACTTGTTTTTCTCTCCCAAGTTGCCTGGCCCCAGTACCAGCTTCACAATCAGTCACATTGGCCTCCGACTGGCACTTTTGATTTCACAGTTCTATAGGACCTGGACAATTTCTGCAGGAGGACTCGTAAGGATTCTGAAGTCCCCTATGTGCAGGTTTTTTGGGACTTGGTTCCCGCCCTGACCTCTGTAGCCATTGTTCCACCCACCAGATACTGTTAGCGCAATCCCCTCAGCAGAAGGAACCTGCCATTCAAACCCCTGAAGAGTTAGCGAGCTCCTCAGTGCACCGCTCCTGCCGCCCTATCAGTCTCCCCCTCCCATTGCGCCTTCCGATCACCCGCCCGATAGCTCTCCCTTGTCCTCACCGGTTGCCTCTCATACCCGCTCCCACAACCCTCCCGCTGCCCTTTGTCTGTTAAGAGAGGTTGCAGGTGTGGAGGGACTCGTTCGAGTCCACGTCCCTTTTTCCTTACAGGACCTGTTACAGATAGAGACCCACCTGGGCTCTTTCTTGGCAGACCCCTCTAAGTTTATTAAAGAATTTACCTACATTTCCCAAATGTATGATTTAACTTGGCATGTCATCCAAGTGATCCTTGCTTCCACCCTCACCTTCAAGGAACGTGCATGGGTATCCGATGCAGGCTGCCAGCTAGCAAAGACCATGCTATTGACCCAAATGTCCCCTTGTGGGCACATGCCATCCCACTAGAGGGCCCCGGTTGGAATTACCAGCCCGGCTGGGGGTCTGACCTTCCTCATAGAAACCTCATGCTCATGTACCTTAGAGGTCTGGAAACAGTCTCCAACAAGGTTGTCAACTATGACAAACTAAGAGAAGTTACTCAAAAGGCAGATGAGAACCCTGTTCTTTTTCTTAACTGCCTCCAGGAGGCACTCACAAAATACACTCGTTTAGACCCAGGGTCTAAAAGCGGGCCCTCTATCTTAGCCTCTCGCTTCATCTCTCAATCAACCCCTGACATTAGAAAGAAGCTGAAAAAGGCTAAGGAGGGCCCTGAAACCCCTATACAGGATCTGGTTAAAATGGCATTTAAAGTTTTCAACGCTCAGGGGGAGACGGCTGAGGCCACTCGCCAGGCGAGGGTCCAACAGATGGTTAGCCTCCATTCCCAAACCCTGGTAGCAGCCCTAAGGCCGGCAGGTAGTCCTGTCCATCGCCGTGCTCCCCAGGGGAGCCAGCGCCTACCGCCAGGAGCCTGCTTCAAATGTGGCCGAGACGGCCACTGGGAAAAAGTTTGCTCCAATCCTAAGCCTCCTACCAAGCACTGCCCGCAGTGTAAACAGCCGGGCCACTGGAAGTCAGACTGCCCGACCCTGGCTCTGCCTCTGGCTCTGCAAAGCCAAGGCGCCGAGATCCAGGAAACTCCAGACACAGAGCTGCAAGGTATGGAGCTGCTGGGATTTATGGACTGAAAAGGCCCTGACTTCTCGACTCCGGTAACCCTTGCTGAGCCCAGGGTCACGCTCCAGGCAGCAGGTTCTTCCATCTCTTTCTTGGTGGATACGGGGGCTACCTATTCTGTGATCCCCTCTCACTCAGGCTCTACCTTTCCTTCCCAGATCTCTGTCATGGGAATTGATGGGTACCCCTCAACCCCCAGGCATACCCTCTCCCGGTTTTGCACATTCGACAAAACTCCGTCTTCACACTCCTTTTTTGTTATCCCCTCTTGCCCGGCCCCACTACTAGGCAGAGACATTTTGTCTAAATTAAAGGTTTTTTTAGTCCTTCGACCTCCTCTAGCATCCTAATGGTTATGTTTAGCAGCCAGGACCCCATTACTTGCACCCCGTTACCCTCTGCCATCTCCCGTTTTCCAGGAGGGTCGCCAGAGGTATGGGACACAAGTACCCCTTCCGTAGCCTCTCACCACACCCCGGTCTTAATTAGGCTAAAAAATCTTAAAGTTTACCCTAACCGGCCACAGTTTCCTATCTCCAAAACCCACCGACTAGGCCTCAATCCCATAATAGACAGATTATTGAAGCAAGGTTTGCTCACCCATGTAAACTCACCATGTAACACCCCTGTTTTGCCAGTACAGAAACCTAATGGACAATACCGCCTTGTGCAGGATCTCTGCCTAATCAATGCTGTAGTGGTCCCTATCACCTCTGTAGTCCCTAACCCCTACACTCTCCTTTCCCAGATCCCTGCGGGCACTACCCACTTTACCATCCTGGATCTCAAAGATGCTTTTTTTACTATTCCCATTCACCCAGACTCTCAGTTTCTGTTTGCATTCACGTGGCATGATCCTGTTACTGACTTAGCCCAACAACTTTCCTGGGCCGTTCTCCCACCAGGGTTCCGGGAATCCCCCCATCTCTGCAAACAAGCTCTCGCCAAAGACTTAATACAATGTCCCCTGCCTCCGTCGGTTGTATTACAGTATGTAGATGACTTGCTGTTGTGTTCTCCCTCTGAATCTGATAATGCCTGCTGCCACTACTCTGCTAAACTTTCTAAACTCCAAAGGTTACCAGGTGTCTCCTTCCAAGGCTCAAATAGCGCTCACCGAAGTCACGTACCTGGGCCTGTCCATCACCCCTACCCACAGAGCAATTACATATGACAGGATCAAAGCCGTACAAGCTCTCCCTGCTCCCCGGTCTGCGTCAGAAATCTCATCCTTTTTAGGTCTAGTGGGATTTTTTCAGGCAGTGGATCCCTAACTTTTCACTCCCCCCAGACTGTACATCGTTCATTCCTATTGTTACAGAGAGCTCTCTATACCGCTCCTGCCCTTCCTTTATCGAACCCCTCTAGGCCTTTCCTTCTGTATGCAGATGAAAAACAGCAACTAGCACTGGGAGTCCTACTGCACCTATGGGCTCTTCTCCCATCCCAGTAGCTTATCTCTCCAAACAGTTAGCGGGTGGCCACCGTGCCTTTGAGCTCTTGCAGTGGCCGCCGAACTTACCATTGAAGCTAGAAAAATCAATTTATTACAACCCCTCACTGTATTTTCCACCCACCGCCTCACTGACCTTTTGTCTCAACAGACTTCCCCAATTGCGACCCTCTTAGATTCAACTGTACCATTTACTTTTACTAGAAGACCCCTTGACAACTCTGTCTCATTGCAGCTTGCTTAACCCAGCAACTCTTCTCCCTGATCCAGAACGGGTCCCCATGAAAACTCATTCATGTGTAGAAGTTATTCACACCTTCTAATCTCCCAGACCTGACCTCACAGATCAACCTCTGCCAGATGCCGAGCTCATCCTGTTTGTAGACGGAAGCTCCCTATTAAATAACTCTGGAAGTCGACAGGCAGCTTATGCGGTGGTAACGTCTTCCAAAGTAATGGAGGCAGCCCCGCTTCCCTCAGGTACCACCTCTCAACAGGCAGAACTAGTCGCCCTCACCCGGGCTCTCACCCTATCCAAAGGACAGGTTGCCAACATATACACCGATTCCAGGTATGTTTTTTTAATTGTACACACACACTGCATGTTGTGGAAGGAAAGAGGCTTTCTTACCACAAAAGGAACCCCTCTTATAAACGGGAAGCTAATCACTAAGCTATTACAGGCCATCCCCCTACCAAAGAAACTAGCTATTATTCACTGCTGAGGACACCAGGCCTCCAGCGACCCCGTGGCCAAAGGTAATGCCTTCACTGACCATACTGCTCACTCCCTGATGCAAACTCCCCTTCCTGCTCCTAGCTCAGTATGCTTTTTATCTCCCACTTATACTCCAACTTACATTGATTAGGAAAACAGTACCGCTCCCTTCCTCAACGAGAGGGATGGATATACAAAGGTAACTTGTTCATTCTCCCAAAATTACAACAGGAAGCCATCCTCACCGATATTCACAATTCTCTGCACACCAGGCCAAAAACTCTCTATAAGTTTCTAACCCCCATGTTTCACCCCAGTGGACTGTGGAACGCTATCAACACAGTACATGCAAAATGCAACATCTGTGTCCTCTTCAATAGCCAGAGAGCTCAACACCCTCATAAACAGCTCCAACAGATGCGAGGGCACCTACCGGGACAGGACTGGCAGATAGACTTTAACTACATGCCAAGGCATAAGCAGTTTAAATATCTCCTCACTATGGTTGACACATTTTCAGGATGGATCAAAGCCTTTCCCATCTCCTCTGAAAGTGCAAGCATAGTCGCCGCTCACCTTCTTCAAGACACCATTCCTTGTTTTGGCCAGCCTGCTTCAGTCCAGTCAGACAAAGGCCCAGCCTTCATATTTAAGGTGCAGCAGGCAGTTAGTGCCTCACTAGGCATCTGCTGGAAACTCCACACAGCTTACCATCCCCAGTCTTCTGGTAAGGTTGAGCGAGCTAACAGTCTCATAAAACAACAGCTTACCAAACTCTCCCTAGAACTGTGACTTTCTTGGCCTCAACTATTACCCTTTGCTCTTACTCACCTGTGCGCGGCCCCCCGGGAGCCATCCAGCCTCAGTCCTTTCGAAATACTCTACAGACGACCTTTCATTTTCTCGCCTCTTCCTGCAACTGATTGTCCTCTGCTAGCTTCATACCTCCCATACTTGTCCTTGCTCTGCAACCTTCTTAGACAACACGCTAACTCCGCTATCCCCGAACCTTCTCCAACCTCTGCTGATCACCAAAAATCATGAATCCTGGAGATGCTGTGTTTATCAAATCCCTAGCACCCAAACCCTTAGCACCCCCGTGGGAAGGCCCTTACACCATAGTGCTCACCACTCCTTCGGCAGTCAAAGTACTTGGAATCAAAGTACTGGGTTCATTTGTCCTGAGTCAAGGCAGCAGTAAAGCCTGACCATGACTCCCAGTGGTCTGCTCAGTCTACTGGTCCTATGTCTCTCTGACTCACTCACCTCACTAAGCCTGCCAGCTAAGTCTTGTATAACTTCCCCTTTTGCCTGGTGATTTTACTTAACTGAAAACTATACCAGTTAAGACCGCACTAAGCATTATGACTATTTGCTGGCCACCGCTGACTGCCCACCTACAGGGTGCAGAACACCCATATACTTAAATGTCACTGACTTTAAGCGGCATCAAGGAAAAGCTGACCCTATCATTTGCTTCCTGTATGACCAGAAGCCAACTACCCAATGTGCAAAAAAGTGGATACAGAGAAATGTAGGGTGTCCGTGGTCTTCCTGCCAGATACATTACCTTTCCCTTTGTCCCCAGGGATGATTCTACTACCATCAACCTAAATACACTCTCACAATCCCAGACCCCTGGGATAGCCGGTGGACGTCTCCAGTTCCAGGAGCCTGGTACGCCACTTGCCGGAGAGAAATTTCCAGGAGCCAAACTATATGTATGGAGGTCGCTAGCCCAGGTCCAATCCACCATCCACTGTAATATTCAGATCCAAGAATATCAACTCACTAACCAAATTTCTAAACCTTCCGAGTCTCCCTTCTCCTGGCTCACCCTGCTACAGCAGGGACTGGCTATCGCCAACTTTGTTGGACTAGGCAACCTCTCCACCTGCCTCATGTGTGCGGCTCTAGAACGCCCTCCTCTGTTGGCAGTACCGGTTCCTGCCCTGTCATTTTCATCCAACGTAAAGACCATAAAACCCATAAGCATCCCCAACGCCCCTCTGTACATCTAACCTGAAAACACTCAAGTGCCCCTTTGCTACTCCAATGCATCTACACAGACATGTAATGTCAACCAAATTCGCTCCAAACCACTAACAGCCCCAGAAGGATTTTTCTTTTGGTGCAACTATACACTCACTAAGCATTTAAACATCAGTTCTACCTCTACCCTTTTGTGCCTGCCCATCACTCTGGTTTCCGCAGCTCACTGTATACACTCCGGCTGAGTTCCAGGACAAATACATCCAGGTATACAGTTGCCAAACTAAAAGAGCAGTTTTTCTCCCAATAGCATTGGGCATCTCCTTTGTCTCACCAGCATTTGCAGTAGGACTCAGCAGTGGGGCCCTTGGACACTCTATCATCACAGCAGAAAAATTATCCGCACGCTTCCAGCTGGCAGTCAATGCCTCCGCCGAGTCTCTAGCCTCCCTGCAGAGACAAATAACCTCTGTGGCCCAAGTTGCCTTGCAGAACCGCCGTATTTAGACCTCATCATGGCTGAAAAAGGAGGAACCTGCCTCTTCCTCCAGGAAAAATGCTGTTATTGCATCAATGAGTCGGGAATTGTGGAAACTAGAGTCCAGACCCTCAACAAGCTAAACCGTGAGCTGCAAAACACCAGATTCAGAACAGACAGATCCTCTTCCTGGTGGGACTCTTCTCTGTACTCCTTCCTAACCCCCATATTAGGATCCATAATTTTAGTTATACTTTTGCTTTTAATTACTCCTTGACTCATCCAGCTCCTGCAAAGTTGACTCTGCGAAATCACCCGTACAGAAGTTCACCAGATGATGATACAGCAATGCCAACCTCTCCACCCTGTGCCAAGCCGGAACTCTCAGTACTCTGCCTGAAAAAGCCCCTCCCCTTGCTCTTCGCCCACTACCCACAGGAAGCAGTTACAGAAATGGACTACTAAGTTCATCCCTTTTCCCTATAGGGCAGAGTTTAGAATGTCCGGTCTTTGCACAACACACTCCATTTTGAGTCCTGCACCTCCATCTTAGCTCTCCAGACTGAACCCTAACCGACCTCCCCTCCCCTGCTCAACCCCAAATTCCTGGAACCAGCTTGTCCCGGAGCCAGAATGTTTTCTGAAGATATGTTCACTCCACTCCACCCGTCCCTGACATATAGATAAGGTTAACGACCTTTTCCCTTCTGAAACACCTGTGTGCACAAATCCTCCCCAGCTTTGATCATCCCCAGCTGTGCCTGCCAGCAGTGGGCATAAAAACACCGCCAGGATTTTTTCCCCGGCACGGCTTCAATAGCTCAATACCCTGAGTTGCTGAACCCGCCCGCAAGCTTCTCAATAAAGCCTGCTTCTAAAACTTCGTTAATTGGGTCTTTGATTCTGTTTTAGCATCCAAATAAACCTTATAGTAAATCTTTTATGGTAATCTGGAAATACCTCACAGGAAAAACAAGGAAGGAAACAAGTAGACTTTTCCATAATCTGGCCCATTTTTGAAATATTCAACCTATTCTAACACAAACAATAAAGTATATCTCTTTTTAGAGAATGCTAATGCAGAATTTTGGTTCTTCCAAATGTAATGAAGGCAAATAAAGAGCCCTGTGAGAGGCATGCTATACACACTGAACTACTAACCACAAAGTCAGAAGTTCAAGCCTACCAGCCACTCAGAGAGACACATGAAACTGTCCGCTCCTATGATGATTTAAATTCTCTGAAACCATGGAGGACAATTCTATTCTGTCCTATATGGTCACGATGAGCCAGAATCAACTTGATGGCTTGGTTGGTTTGGAGAGGCAAGTAGCTTGATTTCTTCTTTTTTATAGAAACTGGCCAGAACTATTCATGAAGATACTGTTTGGGTTAAGAAAGCCTCAAAAGATGCCTGACTGGTCCAGATGACTGAGTCCAGTGGACCTGGGCTGTGGAGACAGTTCCAATTCACAGTGAAGCTGTGTACAATAGGACCAAACAGTGCTCTCTTCTGCACCATATGCACCATGATTATGATGCAGGAGTAGATATCATGCTAGGAGCTCTGCTGACACTGTCAGGGAAGCATTAGTTTGCAAGGAGTTGGAATCAAACTTGATGGTGGTGGGTTTCATGACACTGTCAATCTCTTTATCAAGTGTTTTCCTCTATCAGATCCTGTACTTTAGCAAGCTTGATGTCATATTTTAGGGATTGGCTTCTCCTGACAACATGTCAAAATATGTGAGATGAAGACTTGCCATCCTCACTTTTAAGTAGCATCTGGTTGTACTTCTTCTAAGACAGATTTGTTTATTCTTCTGCTTGTCCATGGTCCTTTCAGTATTCTTCATTAATGTCATAATTCAAATACATCTTGGTCCTCCTGGTTCATTATCCAACTTACACATGCATATAGGTGATTGAACATACTATGGCTTGGGTCAGACACTGTATTCATCAGTGACATCATGGCTCTTTGACTTTTTAAAGAGGTCTTGATCCACTGAGTTCCCAATGCAATACTTCATTTGATTTCCTGACTGTTTCTTCCACGGTGTTGATTATGGATGCAAGTAAAATGAAATCTCTGATAACTTTGATCTTTTCTCCATTAATCTGTTGGTCCAGTTCTGAAGATTTTTTGTTTCTTTATTTTGAGCTGCTGTTCATACTGATGGCTATAGTCTTTGATGTTTATAAGTAAGTTCTTCACATTTTCATTTCTAGCAAGCAAGGTTGTGTCATCTGCACATCAAAGGTTATTATTTAACCTTCCTCCAATCCTGATACCATATTCTACCTGCAGTCCAGGTTCTCAGATTATTTGTTCAGCATACAGACTGAGTAGTATAGTGAAAAGATGCAAACCCAACGTATGCATTTTCTGACTTTAAATCATTATCAGTATCCCTGTGTCTGTTCAAAAGACTGCCTTCTGGTTCATCTGTAGATTTTGCATGAGCACAGAGAAGTGTTCTGTAATTCCTATACTTCACAATATTAGCCGTGTTCCACACAGTTGAATGCCTTTGGATAATCAATTAAACACACGTAGACATATTTTCTTAGTATTCTCAGCTTTCAACCAAGATCCATCTGACATCAGCATTGATAGCCCTCATTTCATGTCATCTTCTGTAACTGGCATGAATTTCTGGCTGCTCCCTGGCAATGTCCTGCTACAACTGTTGTTGAATGATCTTCAGCAAAATTTTACTTGTGTGTCATATTAGTGGTATTATTTGATAATATCCACATTCTGTTGGTCACCTTTCTTTGTAATCGACACAAATATGGATTTGTTAGTTAACCATGTAGCTATCTTACTGAGGTTGTTAATAAGTCTTCTTCCAATCCTAATTCCACATTCTTCTTCATATAATCTTGCTTCTCAAATTATTTGCTCAGCACACAAATTGTCTAAGTAAAGTGAAAGGATACAATTCTGATACAAACTTTTTTTTTTACGTTAAATCATTAAGTATCCTTGTGCTCTATTCAAAGGACTGTCTCTTGATCCCTGTGCAGGTTTTAGATGAGCATGATGAAGTGCTCTGGAATTCTCATTCTTCCCAAAGCTATACAGAGTCCGTTATTGTGTTAGTTACATAATTTCATGTGAACCTGGTATGGGCATGGCCTTCTCATAATGAGGGTCCTGGGAACCAGCCAACTATCTCTTCCTTCACTTTCCTGCTGGTGGATCCTGATGGTGGCCAGAACCCTGGAGAGGCATTTACCGCCATTGGATCCACAAGACTTTTCACCCACTGGCCTGTGATACTCCTGCATTCTGCATCATTGCTTGTGACTGTGTTAGTCTGAAGATGGACTTATGTTAGTATCAGACTTATGGACTTGAGTTGGACCAGGCTGGGATATTTTCCTGATATATAAAGTTTCTTGATATAAACCTATTTCTTACATGTATATGAATGTCGCTGAATTTGTTTCTCTAGTCAAGTCAGTCTAACACAGTTATGATCTATACAGAAAAATGTCTTGGCATAGTACAAAAAACTACAAAACCACAACAACATATGTAAACATCTTTCTGGCATTTCCTGCTTTCAACCAAGATCCATATGATGTCAATAATGGTATCCTTTGTTCTGCATCCTCTTTTGAATCTGGCTTGAATTTCTGGCAGCTTTCTGTTGATATATTGCTGAAACACTTGTTGGATTATTTTCAGGAAAATTTTACTTGCACATTATATAAGGATGTGTGGAAAAAGAAGGATTTCTCCCAAGCTGTCTCCCCTAAATATATGCCAAACTTAGCTGCTTACAAATGACTATACACTTGGACATCATCAGGAGAAGATCGGGGGTCATTCTCCCTAAGAGCTATCAGCCATCTAGAGCAAGCAGACACCACTATTTATCCCACAACAAGTAGGGTCCACTCCCTTCTGATAAGGATAGTAGTTATGTTTCCTTGTAGGAGACACCAAAGAGGTCTAACCTGTGCAAGGATGACCAGGGTTAGGCTGCCATCCTAAATCTAGGATCTGCCCATCTTGTCACATGTATACCCCCAATCCCTCCTCTTCCTATTGCGTGTATTTCCCTAGACCACCCCCTCTCATTGCTCTATAATCTATAGCACAGCACCTTCCTGTGACGTATGTCCTCACCTGTAATTAGGGGGCTTGCATGTCCCCAGAGAATATAAAAGCCTGGGCTAGCTTTAAATATCTCTCTCTCCCTCCATGAGGACCACCAAGCGGGACTGAGGTGAGCATGCTACCACGAATTGTGTCTGACTCCATTTATTTCAATACTTCTCTTCTATCTCTCATGCTCTCTAAAACTTTACTATAATCTTTACTTATTTTCTCTGTACAATTGCACCTACCGGAGCCGTAATGATGTGTTGGGGGCTGGCTTTCCCTGACAAAGATGTGCATTCTGTTGGGCTACCTAAGGAGCCTGGTGGCATAGTGGTCATGAGTTGGGCTGCTAACTGAACTGCCAGCAGTTCAAAACCACCAGCCACACTGAGGGAGAAAGAGGGGGCTTTCGGCTCCCATGTTAAAAACTCACAGAGGCAGTTCTTCCCTCTCCTCCAGGATCCCGGTGAGTCAGCATTGACTCAATGGCAGTGAGTTTGTTTTTTGGGGGTTTTGGAATCAGGTTACCTTTCTTTTGGATTTGCATAAATGTGGGTCTCTTCCAGTTGGTCCGTCAGATAGCTGTCTTCCCAATTTTGTGGCCTAGCCTAATGAGCACTTCCAATCCTTCTTGAAACATTTCAATTGTTATCCCTTAAATTCTTGGAGATTTGTCTTTTACTACTGCCTTCAATGAAGTTTTGACTTCTTCCTTTAAAGCCATCAGTTCTTGATCACATGCTAGTTCTTTAAATGGTGGAATGTCAACCGATTATGTTTGGGACAGAGGCTCAGTATATTCCATCCATCTTCTTGATCTGCTTCCTGCACCATTCGGTATTTTGCTCATGGCATCAATATTGCAACGCTAAGGCTTCTAGTATTTCTTCAGTGATTTCAGCTTGGGATATCATGGTGTGTTCTCCCATTTTTGTTTTCTAACCAAGTTTTTGCTCATTTCTTCATATTATTTTATTTTTTCTTCTTGAGCTGCCTTTTCATATTTTCTGTTCATCTCTTTTTCATCATTTCTTCTATTTGCTTTAGCTACTCTGTGCAAGAGTAAGTTTCAGAATATCTAACAACCACTTTTTCTTCCTTTTCTGGCTTATTAATAGAAGCCAAAACTTCATTTGCAAAGTCTCCGAGTGGATAAAGCCTCCATTGATGTCCTTTTGACTATTCACTAGGAATGTGAACAGTCTTGACCTCAGGTGGACTACATTAGAAAGTGGATGATCCCCACTGCCCTAACCAGTCTTAGGAGCCATAGTCTGCTGCAGGGGCTTGCCTGGGTGTGTCTCCAACGGAGATTGCTCCATTCATGTCAGAGTCATGGGTCATGCCCTTTCTTGGTTGGAGGACTCTGGATGAACATTGTAAATGCTTCTGTTTAGTGCAACATATGTGTCCCAGTCATGGTCCCATTGCTCCTCTGCAGTCCCTCTTGCAACTTGTGTTGTATTGATCTGCTCACAGTCATGATTCTATGACAGTTTTTGTCTTCCCAAGTCCTATGTAACACACCCATTCTCTGTAACCTCTTTTTTTTTAAAAACATTTTATTAGGGACTCATACAACTCTTATCACAATCCATACATATACATACATCAATTGTATAAAGCACATCCATACATTCCCTGCCCCAATCATTCTCAAAGCATTTGCTCTCCACTTAAGCCCTTTGCATCAGGTCCTCTTTTTTTTCCCCCTCCCTCCACGCTCCCACGTCCCTCTGTGTAACCTCTTAACTGTGTGTAACCATTATAACTTATCTCTTATCTGGACAATCTGGCTTTGTCTTGTCTTTTCCTGTTTAAGATGATAAATGTTCACCTTTAATTATATTTGAGATCTTGGGTCCTTTTTAGTACCCTAAAACAGGTTTTATCCCATAACTTGTCTGACCATCAATTTTCAATGTGTCAGTTTGTTTTTGTTGTTGAAATCGGTTTCTAAATGAGGTGATGGATACTCCTGGTAATATGTTGGCTTATGTGCACTTGATCCAGGGATGATTATGTGATCCAGACACACGTTCACAATGTTAGCCATGGTGATTGTATTATAAGAAGTTCTGTTTACAACAGATGGTCACCTATTTAAAAATAAATTTATGCCAGAGGAAAGTAGAATGAAGATATGATTAGATGAGATTGAGTTGTTGTTGGGTGCTACCACGTCAATTCCAACTCGTAGCAATCCCATGTTATAGAGCAGAACTTGCCTGTCGACTGATCACCGTCTTCCCACTGTGGAGCTGCTGGGTGGGTTTGAACCTTTCTATTCATAGCTTCTTATTTAGCACTTATTATATGCTAATTAATCACATGGTAATTTAATACAACACCTACCACGAGAGGGAAGATACATTTTTATGAGCCCCAGCCTAAACATGAGGTGAGTAAGGTTAAATATTTTCTCCATTATTCACAGCTAATGATAAAGCTTGTTGAATATAGATAGGCTGAATCTAGAGTCTGGTTTGCTTATCACTGTTATGTCTGTAATATTTACTCTTTTTAATAAATATACTCACAAATAGATTAAGAATGAAGCTGAATTCCAATCATTAGTTTTTGACTCTGAATCTCTGGGTCTCACCATGCTTAAAATGATGAATTTTCTGATTTTTTCCCCCTTTCAAGTGAATAAGCAAATAAACCTTTTTTTCCTGAAACCAGTTTTGTTCCTAACTGGGAAAACAAAAACAAATAAAACTGAATATATAAAACATTGATAGCTCAAACCTACCCAGTAAAATTGCTGAGGAAAAGAGACCTGGTGATGAGTTTCCATAAAGATTACATTCAAGGAAGCCAGTTTTATTTTGTAACATATGGAATCACCGTGCGTTAGAATCAACGTGAGGACCATGGGTTTGATTTTATTAGATGTAAGAAGCAATATGAAGTGAGGAGAAATCTATATCAAACATTGAGGGTGACAGAGCACACTGGAAAAACCCTGATGGCTCTCCCAGATTTGTGGTTTTATACTTGTATTTGGGGAAAATCTAAAATTATTTCTTAGGCTCCTTTACAGTAATTTAATTAACTAACCATATGTTATTACTGTTTCTGCATTTACCGTAAGTAATGTATACCATTTTCCATTCTTTCGTGTCAAGCCTAGCTAACATGCAAATCCTGGTGTACATGTAGGTCCTACAATTTGAGGTGGGGAATCAATAGTTTCTTATGTGCTGTTGAGTTGATTTCAGCTATATTTGAGCTTAAATTCTGAGCACTGAATTTGCAGAAGACTATGACCTAAAACCCTTTTGGGGTTTTGTGTGTATTAAACCTCTATTGAAGCTCTTTCAGATCATTGACCTGAAACGTGAATTAACTTTATCCTCAGGGAGAGTTGTTTGAAAGTGGATTACTACCACTCCTCTGTCCAGCCTGGGAGATGCAGTCTCCCTTCAGGGTTTGCCTGGGGATGTTCTTTCTTTTTCTTTAAAAAAATTTTTTTTATTACTTAAGCCCTTTGCATCAGGTCCTCCCGCCCTTCTCTGCCCCACCTCCCTCATGAGCCCTTGATAATTTATAGATTATTATTTTGTCATATCTTGCCCTGTCCGGTGTCTCCCTTCACCCCCTTCTCTGTTGTCCGTCCCCCAGGGAGGAGGTCACATGTAGATCCTTGTAAAAAGTTCCCCCTTTCCAAACCACTCACCCTCTACTCTCCCAGTATTGCCCCTCACCCCCTGGTTCTGAAGGTATCACCCACCCTGGATTCCCTGTGCCTCCAGCTCCTATATGCACCAGTGTACAACCTCTGCTCTATCCAGACTTGCAAGGTAGAATTCGGATTATGGTAGTTGGGGGGAAGTGGGGAGGAAGCATCCAGGATCTGGGGGAAAGCTGTATTCTTCATCTGTGCTACATCACACCCTGACTGACTCATCTCCTCCCCTAGACCCCTTTGTGAGGAGGTCTCCAGTGGCCGACAAATGGGCTTTGGGTCTCCACTCTGCACTTCTCGCTTCTTTCACTGTGGTAAGATTTTTTTTTGGATGATGCTTTATCCCTGATCCCTTTGGCACCTCGTGATCGCACAGGCTGGTGTGCTTCTTTCATGTGGGCTTTGTTGCCTCTGAACAAGATGGCCGCTTGTTCACTTTCAAGCCTTTAAGACCCCAGACACTATGTCTTTTGATAGCTGGGCATCATCAGCTTTCTTCGCCACATTTGCTTATGCACCCGTTTGTCCTCGGCGATTGTATCATGGAGGTGTGCACCCAATGATATGATTTTTTGTTCTTTGATGCCTGGTAACTGATCCCTTTGAGACCACGTGATCACACAGGCTGGTGTGTTCTTCCATGTGGGCTTTGTTGCTTCTGAGCTAGATGGCCGCTTGTTTATCTTCAAGCCTTTAAGACCCCAGACACTATCTCTTTTGATAGCTGGGCACCATCAGCTTTCTTCACCACATTTACTTGTTCACCCGCTTTGGCTTCAGCAGTTGTGTCGGGAGGGGCCTGGGGATGTTCTTGATGAAGACTGGGATACTGGAGTCCCATAGTCAGTAATTGCCCTTGGTCAGAAGGTAATGGACCTTCCGATTTTATAAGCTTGTCTGTCTAGCATAATGTGCATTTACCAATCATGGCCCCATTTTTGCTTTGGTAGTCCTGTCTGAAACTCTGATTTATTCATCTACCTCCAATGAATCTTTGGGGACAGTTCACTATGTCATCCCAAATTATATTTAAGCCATATATTATGTAAACTCTTGGACACTATCTCAAACTGATGATGTCCCTCCCCTGGATGATGAGTCTTTGTCTGTATCCTGTTTGTTGTTGGTTGATCAATTTTAGACTGAGGATGTTGATAAAATTCTTTAGTTTCTTCATCACTAGCTTTAGTAGTTGGTTCTTAAATTTGAATAAAAGTCTTATCAACAGGACTTCCATGTGTGTATAGATATTATTCTATCACACATAACCTTTTCTTCAAGATTGATCTTTAAATGCCCTTTTTGGCTATGACTTACTTCCAGGCAATTAAAGTCAGAGGAGTATTGCATATGCAGTTGGTGCCCTAATGGAAGTGGAACAAAATTGGTAATAGATTACATTGATTTGCTCCTTACATATTTTAATTGTAATCTTTGAAGACTGATAAGATCTTTGTTACCATTTTATCCGAAGGAGAACAATCTTGGAAGAATGGAAATAAGATTAATTAGAAAGCAGAATGGCAATTCTTACTATAATGCAAGAAGTACAGCTTTGTCTCATAAACATAGATATGATTATTAGAGAATAATTTTAGTGCCCTCTGTTTTAAAAAAATTATTACTGATTTTTTAATGGAACACAGATATTGAAAACACATGCAACTTGAGAATCATTGTCATTATGAGCTATTTAAATAATAAAGTTTTAGAACACTTTGTTCTAATAATCCAGAATTCTGTGATGCTCACCTTCCCAACATGATCACTGAAAACAGAATGGGTGCATAAGCAAATGTGGTGAAGAAAGCTGATGGTGCCTGGCTATAAAGGGATACAGCATCTGGGGTCTTAAAAGCTTGAAGATAAATAAGCGGCCATCTAGCTGAGAAGCAACAAAGCCCACCTGGAAGGAGCACACCAGCCTGTGTGATCATGAGGTCAATGGGATCAGGTATCAGGCATCAAAGACCCAGAACAAAAAAATCATATCAATGTGAATGATGGGGAGTATGGAGTGGAGCCCATCTGTAGACAATTGGAGAACTCCTCACAGAGGAGTCACAAAGAAGAGATGATCCAGTCAGTGTGCAGTATAGCACTGATGAAACATACAACTTTCCTCTAGTTCTTTAATGCTTCCTTCCCTCCACTATCATGACCCCAATTCTGCCTTACAAATTCGGTTAGATCAGGGCTTGGAACCCAGGAGAGATAAACCCCTCGGGACCAATAATGAGAGTAGTGATACCAGGAGGGGAAGGGAAAGGTGGGGAGGGGGAATTAAGGAGGAACCAATCATGATGATCTATATCTAACCCCCTCCTTGGGAGACAGACAACAGAAATGTGGGTGAAGGAAGACATCGATCATGAAAAGAAATTATAAATTATCAAGAGGGAGGTAGGGTGGGCAAGGAGGGAAAACGAGCTGATATCAAGGGCTCAAGTAGAAAGAAAATGTTTGAAAATGATGACAACGTATGTACAAATGTGTTTGACACAATGGATGGATATGGTGGTGATAAGAGATGTACAAGTCCCAGTGAAGTGATTTAAAAAGAAATGGAATCCAGGGCAGATGATCCCTTCTGGACCAGTGGTACCAGTGGTGATACCTGGATGGTGAAGGGAGGTTCAGGTGGAAAGGGGGAACCAATTACAAGGATCTATATATAACCTCCTCCCTGGGGGACAGACAACATAAAAGTGGGTGAAGGGAGATGTGGGACAGTGCAAGATATGACAAAATAATAATTTATAAATTATCAAGGGTTCATGAAAGATGGGGAAGCGGGGAGGGAGGGGAAAATGATGAGCTGATGCCAGGGGTTTAAGTGGAGAGCAAAGGTTTTGAGAATGATGAGGGCAATGAATGTACAAATGTGCTTTACGCAATTGATGTATTTATGGATTGTGATAAGAGTTGTATGAGCCCCTAATAAAATTATTTAAAAATGAGAAAGTTTTATTTTATATTTAATAAGTCTTCTAACACCTAATTTGTTTAACAAATATTTTGTTGAATATCAAAAGCTGTATTATATGTTTTTACTGTATCAAGAGAAATATGTTATACATGCATTTTCACCGCCTAGAAGTGATGTCATATAAAGTAAAATATGAATTTGAGGAGCGTGGAAAAAAAGAATATTAGCAGAATACACTTCAATTACCTGGAAAATATTTATCCTGACTAATATTTCATCAAGCACGTCTTTCTTTTTTTTTTTTTTTTTAAGATTTTAATGAATCATTATAGTGGAGTCTCTTACAGATCTTATAACAATCCATACACGAATTGTACTGTGCACATTTGTACATATGTTGCCATCATTATATCCAAAACACTTTCTTTCTACTTGAGCCCTTGGTATCAGCTCCTCTTTAAAAAAAAACAAACTCATTTTATTGGGGGCTTGTACAACTCTTATCACAATCCATACATCCATTTGTCAAGCACATTTGTACATTTGTTGCCCTCATCATCCTCAAAACATTTGCTTTCTGCTTGAGCCCTTGGTATCAGCTACTCATTTCCTCCTCCCTCCCAATTCCCCCTCCCTCATGAACCCTTGATAATTTATAAATTATTATTTTGTCATATCTTACACTGTCCTACATCTCCCTTCACCTCGTGAACACTTGATGGTCTATAAATTATCTTATTTTCATATTTTATACTGTCTGCTCTCTCCCTTCACCTACGTTTCTGTTGTTCATCCCCGTTTTTCGGGGGGGTGTTGTTGTTGTATGTCGATCATTGCTATCGGTTCCCCCTTTCTCCTCCCCTCTCCCCAACCTTCCTCCTACCCTCCTGGTATCACTAAAGCAAGTTTTATAATAAAGCTACTAATGTTATAAAGCCCTGAACTAAGCCTCCTGGAAAACAAACAACTCAATGTCAAAGAGTTAATGCTGACTCATCCTGACCCTGTAGCACGAGGGAGACCAGGTGCTGTGGAGTTCTGAGACTGCTGCTCTCTACAAGAGGAGAGTCTCATCTTTCCTCTGGGTATGGCTGGTGGTTTCTTTTGGATCACAGCCAAAGTTATAACCACTGCGCCTCTAAGACAGAGACTAAATGCTTATGATATATAATAGAAAATACATATTTGCCACTGTGATTATATCAAAGTATATAGATGAACAAAGTCTATGTATATAAAAAAGACAAAATATATAAATATATAAAGATACATATTGTTTAAAATATACTTTTATATAGCCACAATCCATACATACATCCATATATCAAGCACATTTGTACATTTTTGAATATATAAGGATACATATTGCTTCAAATATACTTTTATATAGCCACTGTTCTAAGTATATATTTTGTATTTGTACGTATTTGTAAATATGTATTCAGTATTGAAAAAAATTACTTCGAAGAACAGAACTTTACAAAAACGAATTTTGACAGGCAAGAGTTCACAACACAGGGAACACTGGACAGATCGCCCCTCAAGACCAATAATGAGAGGGACCATATCAGGAGAGTAAGGGGAAGGTGGGGGGTGGGGAAGGGGGAACCGATCACAATGATAGACATACAATCCCACCCACCAGGGGGACGGACAACAGAAAAGTGGGTGAAGGGAGACAGTGGTCAGTGTAAGACATGGAAAAATAATTTATAAATTATCAAGGGATCATGGGGGTAGCGGGAAACCAAGGGCCCAAGTAGAAAGAAAATATTTGAAAATGATGATAGCAACAAATGTACAAATGTGCTTGACACATGGATGGATGTATGGATTATTTTATTTTCATATTTATACTGTATGATAAGAGTTGTACAAGCCCCCAATAAAATTATTTTGTAATCAATTTTGTCCCTAGGGTGGTTTATCAGTTGCAGAGATATAGAAATGTATTTTTAAGTCACATAATGGGTAGATAGATTTTAGAGGGGCAAATCCCCCCCAAAACACCAAAGGTAAAAATCATTGATCATAATAATTTAATTTAATAATAAATGTTCTAAATATCATATGCCTTAATATTACTCATCTGAAGGAATATATTTTTAAATTTTATTTTTCATTGGGAGTATAGTCCAATTACATCAAGCAATATTGTACAATTGGTACCACAGTTTCCAAATGTTTTTTCCTTCCTGGACTCCTTGACATCATCCCCCTTTTACTCCACACCCACCCCACCCCCAATTCACACCTTCTTTCCCCCACCCCCACCTCAAACCCTTGAAACTGTTGTTCTACTTGCTGTCCCTATGGGTTCATCAATCCTGTGTTTTCATTTACTGAAAAACATAAAACACAACTTCAAGAGTATGCTCCCAATGACATAACTCATCTGAGATATACCCTCATGCGCAAACAAACAAATAAAAAACCAGAAATGTTGAAAACCAGAACAGCATCAGAGGGGGATCAACTGATATGATTTTAACTTTTCAAGTCAGAGTTCTCCTTTTGATCTTCTGTACTCATCTCTCCAGTGCACTCTGTTTAGTAACCACTTCCTCCCACCCCTCTATTATGGACACAGGGAGATCACCAGAGGCTCATTTCCGGTATAGTTCCCACAGTGTGTCTTGGCCTCCCTCTGTCATCCACAGCCTTCTGCAAACTGGATTCTCACACTTAGGCTCTAATACTAATCCTTCCTTCAGTTTTGGATTATATGATTTGCAATCTCTTGGTGACTGCTGTTGGTGTGTTTCTTCCACGTGGATTTAATTGACATCTCATTTAGACAGCTGCTTGTTTGGAGACAAGCCTTGAACACCCCAGACCCTATTCATCTGATAACCAGTCACCATCTAATTTCTTCATCACATTTTGCTATAGCCCCACCTATAGTCTGTTCCCTTCAGAGGAGGGCCATGATATAAGAACTAAGGTAATCGTTCTTAAATTGGAGCTAAGATTTAGTGTGAGCCCAAAACCCATTCTTGGATCTATTTAATTGTTTGTTTCTTTATCTGCCTTTGGCTCCCTTCCAAACCTTGCTAATTTATGGTAGAGCGTCTTATTTTTTTATTTTAATAAATCATTTTATTGGGGACTTGTACAACTCTTATCACAATCCATCCATCCATCCATCCATCCATTGTGTCAGACCCACCTGTATATTTGTTGCCATCATTATTTTCAAAACATTTGATTTCTCCTTGAGCCCTTGGTATCAGCTCCTCATTTCCCCCCCTCCCTCATGAACCCTTGATAATTTATAAATTATTATTTTTTTCATGTCTTACACTATTCTGCTGTCCACCCCCCAGAGAGGGGGTTATAGATAGATCATTGTGATTGGTTCTCCCTTTCTCCTCACCTTCCCCTTCCCCTTCTCCTCCTGGTATCGCTACTCTCAATATTGGTCCTGAGGGGTTTATCTTCCCTGGATTCCCCGTGTTTCCAGCTCTTATCTGTACCAGTGTATATGCTCTGGTCTAGCCAGATTTGTAAGGTAGAATTGGGGTCATGAGAGTGGGAGGAGGAGAGGGAAGAAGCATTAAAGAAGTAGAGCAGTGGTTCTCAACCTGTGGGTTGTGACCCCTTTGGGTTTGAATGACCCTTTCACAGGGGTTGCCTAAGACCATTGGAAAACTCATGAACATTTCACAATACATTCTTACATATTGTTTTGTGATTAATAACTATGCTTTAATTATGTTTAATTATGTTCAAATTGTAAAAAGGAAAATATATCCTGCATATCAGATATTTACATTATGATTCATAACTACAGCAAAATTATGGTTGGGGGTTACCACAGCATGAGGAACTATATTAAAGGGTTGCCGCATTAGGAAGGTTGAGAACCAATGAACTAGAAGAAAGGGATATGTTTCTTTGTTGCTACACTGCACCTGACTGGCTCGTCTCTTCCCTGCAACCCTTCTGTAAGGGGATGTTCGATTGTCTACAGATGGGCTTTGTGTCTCCACTCTGCAGCCCCTCTCATTCCCAATGCTATGATTTTTTGTTCTGGGTCTTTGATGCCTGATACCTGATCCTATCAACAACTTGTGCTCACACAGGCTGATGTGCTTCTTTGCTGTGGGCTTGTTGCTTCCCAGCTAGATGGCTGCTTGTTTATCTTCAAACCTATAAGATCCCAGACACTATATCTTTTGATAGCCAGGCACCATCAGCTTTCTTCACCACATCTTCTTATACACCCATTTTGTCTTTAGCAATCAGGCTGGGAAGATGAGTATCATGGAATGCCAGTTTAATAGAACAAAGTGTTCTTGCATTGAGGGAGTACTTGAGTGGAGGCCCAATGTCCATCTGCTACCTTAATACTAAACCTATAAATATATGCACATAGCTCTATTTCCTCATCCTCATATATAAATATATTTACATATGTACATGCTTTTGTTTAGACCTCTATAGATGCCCTTTGCCTCCTAGCTCGTTCCTATATTTCATTTGACTTTCCTCTTGTTCCACTATCAAGCTCAGTCTTCATTTGGGTTCCAGTAATTCCTCTTGGATACATTACCCTTGATCATGCCCTATCAGGCCTCCTACACCCTCCTCACCACCAATTTGGATTACTTGTTGTTCCCTTGTCCCTGGGTTTGTTAACACCACTACCTTTCCCCCCATGTCCCTCTATCCCATGTCCCTTCCCTGGGACTGTCGGTCCCATTGTTTTCTCCTCCAGATTGTTCATCCAGCCTATCTTATTTAGACAGACCTGTGGAGATAATAACATGCACAAAAACAAGACAGAGCAAAACCAAGAAACAATATACAACAAAACATCAGCAACAACAAACCAGTGACCAAAAAAAAAAAAAAAACCCAAACACAACACAACAAGAAAGAAAAGCTTGTAGTTAGTTCAAGGATAGTTTGTTGGCCTTTAGGAGTGTTTTCTAGTCCAGTCTGTTGGAGCACCACCCCCTGGCCCCAAAGTCCACCTTTGGCATTCCCTGGGGACCTTGCCACTCTGTTCCCTTGCTGTTCTGTTGCACACCCTTAGTGTTTTGCCTCAGTGTGGCAGGATCAGATTGGGCTCAATTCCCATACTGTGTCTCTGGTCTTGTCCCCTGTAGGGCTATGGGTCAGTGAGGGACATCAGTCTCATAGTGGGGCCAGCCATGCGGTCCTCTCTGTGGACTAGCTGCTCTGAGCAGGAACATCATCCTCAAGGCCTGGTGGGCCAGGATATGCTCCACTCTCTCCTCCTTCCCCTTCATTTGCTTCTGTGTGCTCCCATCAGACATGTCCCTCTCCCTGAACTGCAGATTCAGTGCTGTCCTCTGAAGTAAATTCCCCTGGGGGGAGGGGCAGTTGTCCACATAGTTAGGATTGGGACCAGCCCCTCAGACCTCTTCACTGGTTCCCTACTCCATGCTGGCATGTTGCATTCACATCTTGGAGCGTTGGGTTGAAGTCTGGTCCCTCTTTCCCTGTGGAGATAGAAACAATACCCTCCCCTGAGGTGAGTTAGTGGCCTGTGCTCCCACTACCCATTTCTTTTTTCCTTTTTTATCCTTTCCCACCCTCCTTTTTAGTTGGCTACCATAAGTATCCCTGGATTTGGTCTGGCCCCTGCTGTACTACCTGGTCCTCACCCTGGGAACGTTTGTATATAGTAGCTTTTTCCCTATGCCCCTTTTGCATTTTTTTTAAAAGCTTACCTCAGCAGACTCATGTTGTACTTGTACTTTTGTGTTTGGCTTGCTTCACTTAGCATGATTTCCTCCAGTTCTTCCCATGCAGCGATGGGCTTCATATGTTCATCACTGCTTTCTACCAATGTGTAGTACTCCATTGTATGTATGTACCACAGTGCTTGCACATAATTGCATTCTCACTGGCAGTGCTTGAGAGTTCAAATCTCTCCACAGTCTCTTCAGAATTTTGCTGTTTTCTGCTTTATTTTGTTTTTCAGCGTGGCTGCCATTGTCGATGTAAGGTGCTATCTCAACATTGATTTGATTGGGGAGCAATATTGGACAGCATTCTCCATCTTTCCTGAGGGAATTGCCACGATACGTCCTTCCTGAAAGGCAATGCAGAGAGCCCAGCCCTTAGGTTCTCCAACTCATCTGACCTACTACCCTCTTTTCAGACAAAGAACGATTTGTCACCCTCCTAACAATAATAACGTTTGTACTATAGCTTATAATCTAGGATAGCGTGTAAGTATCGGCTTGTCCAGTGACCCCCGGGTGGTTCCAGCTCTCCCGTGGGGTGGTACTGTCCACTTTCTGAAACCCTGGCCTACCCTAATGCAATCAAGGCGTTGGGACCAGGAGCAATCAAGTGAACAGATATTGATTCTGCTGTGTTAAAATGAAATTTCCAAAAGTTTAATATATGGCGTGGAATTCTAAATGTTGGAGAAAAGAATGGAAAAGTTTAACTTAGTGTATGATGTCATTATATCCTTGAAACAAAGGAATCAACTGCCATTGCCCCAGGAGGACAGACTCCATAGGCTGAGGGTTCCTAGGCATTTCTCAATGTTGAGGAAAAACTCAACACTTGATATGTAGTATTTATTACACCATATGTTTTAATGCATAAATAGCTGGACATTCATTATCTGAGAATTTGCTCTATATTTCAAATATCATCAAGATTTCTGGGAACATAATCTGCATTACATGTTATGAAATTATTTGCAGGTATTTGTCACTTTCTTATAAATTATGATGTTATTTAAATAGAAAATGTATATCTGCTCCCCCTTGGCCCCAACTTCTTCATACACAATGTACTCTCAATAGTCCTGAATATTTACTTTGCTACTTTTCTCTATACCCACCCTCCATTGCTAACAGACCAGAGAAAGTACTCTTAGGTTTCTATGCCTAAACAGTCAAACAAGCAAAATAAAATAACTTTTTTTAAAGGCTACTCCATCCAACCACATGGCTCAAAGAACCATTCCATGTAGTTTCACTTCATCACAGCCTAGATTTTCCTACCTAATGCACTATTATTGCTATTATTATTTGTATTTATTTCATTTCTCTTTGGGGAATGCTGACTTTTCAAGGTGTTTACAATTTAGTCATTTTTAATTTTAGTTTTCTTATCCACAGTAATCCAATGACTAATTCTAGTAAATCTACCTTCAGAAGATATCTCAAGTGGAAAAGCTTTGTGGACCATTTTCAGCCGTATTAATCTATCACTTAGCTTTTATAGTTTGAACTTAGCCCCCTTGTTCATTCTTTCCCCCTATAATCTATTCTACCTCAGCAGCTAAGAGATCCTTTTAAAAAAGGTAAATCAAATCATGCAGCTTCTATTTCATGAACTTCCAAAGGCATCCTTTTTAACTTAAAATAAAAGCCAATATCTTTATGAATGCATACAAGCTTGACTTATATATTTTTCATAAAGCCTTTCTTGATCATCCTATTGTCAATTGTGACAGTGGGCTGTGTTCTTTACATTCCCTACAGTCCTTATCTTCTTGCCCTGCTTTATTTTATCCATATCACTTATCAGCTGAAAGGATATATATTTTTATTAATCTTTTTATTGTCTGTCTCCTTCTCCTACAATTGAAACTCCTTGAGAGTTCATTCGTTGGATCTCCTGTATGTAGTATAGAGCCAAGGATAATAAGCACATAGTATTTTTTAAAGTGAAAACAAAATTCTATCTAGTTAGGGAAAAATTCTATCTAGTTTATTCACATTTCATTACAAATGAAAAGGGATATATAGTTATTTTTAAAGTTAATGTCCTTGGTTGCTATAAAAAAAGAAAAAGAGAAAAGAGGGCAACTTAAAAATATGTGCCATTATGAGAGCTGATTAAGTGTTATAATTAATTATCCACATAGAACTTCATAATGTATTTTATGTCCTTTTAGATTCTCAAGTAGAGAGAGAAGCATTATTATCATTTTTGAGGCATATTTTGTCACATAAGCCTTTTCTAATGAGAAGAGTTAAAGAATTTTATTTAAAAATTTCACCATTCTGCTGAAATGTTAAATTATATCTCTCTTTCAAGCAATATAAATTAAGGGAGATAAGAAAGATGCTTTTTAAGTGGACCCAGGTGAGTTATGATAAGAATGTTACTTACAAGTTCAGATTTTTTGGATCCTATTTATATTTAGCTAAATATAAATAAAATTTACATTTTACCTGTGACATGAAACTTTCCCCTTAGGTCTTGTAACTGTGATTGAAAAGTTGTCCTGCGATGGCTAATATGATAGCAGTCAGCTTATGAAAATTTAAGCTTATAAATACTAGAGAACCAAATATTTTATAGCATTAATGTAAAAATTATTAAGTACAAGCACTGAATTTACTCTAGACCATTCTTACCTTTTAGTTTCTAAGAAATGTGATTAGACTGTAGAAAGAATTGAATGGGTAACTTTTTTTAAAACTAAATCATTTTCCAGGAAGAATTAGAATGAGTTGAAAGTCCCCTGCCGATTTGCATCTTCATGAGACATTTTATAAACACAGTGAAAGGAATCCCAGTTGGCACAGTGGTGAAGTGCTCTGCTGCTTCTGAAAGGTGGCCAGTTTGATCCCAGCAGACTGCTCAGCAGGACAATGACGTGGCAGCCTGCTTTTTTTATTTATAATGTTGGACATTCTTTGGGCAGCTGTACTATGACTTGAAAGGTCACTATGAGTGTGAGTCAAATCCACAGTCTTTTATTTATTTGCAATTAAATTATAAAGAAGGCAGGAAAGGAACTCTGGATACTGCATCCTGGATAGAATCTTCATTATTTGTGCTGGAGATCATGTAATACATTTTAGCTCATATTAAATAAATTTATTTTCATTAATTGCCTATAGAGTATCATGAACATTTTTATTCAATATAAAATATATTGTGCAATATGGGGAAACATTTCATTCCAGAAAGTATTTTATTAAATTAGAAAAGTAAATGCCAAAAAAAGGATTTCCAAGTAAATCCTAATGTGATTATTTAAAAATATTTGGAAAGTTATGATTTATTGGTTTTCCAAGTAGGCTATCTGCTGTGAATTGCATTGTGTTCCCTACAAATATGTGTTTTAAACCCCACGATGGCTGTAGTTATAGTCCCCTTTGGGAATGGAATTTTTGTTTTGTTTTGTTTTCACTGTGAATCAGTATTAGTGTAGGCAGGAGGTGTCTTAAATCAATCTCTTTTGATAATTAAAAGAAGTAGTTTGGGACAGTATAAACCACAAACACTGGGAATCTTTGAACCTTCCCTTAGAGCAGAATGAGAGGGACACTGACACACACACACACACACACACACACACACACACACACGGTGAGCTTCTCCTGGAGCAGCACCATGACTTTGAACTTCTAGTGTACCTAACTAAAAAAATAGCTTTCTGTTTATTAAAGCCAACCAATTGTGGTGTTTTCTGTTAAAGCAGCACTGGATACCTCATATAGTATCCCATCAGTTATCTATTCCATTTATGAACTGCTTAGAGATTAGTTTTGAGGTATTAAAATGCCACCACAACATATTTTCTATTTCTCTAAAGGCATTTATTGCCCCCTGGGAATATAATATTATCACTTCATGAATAATCTACATAAATCCATTCAGATACAAATTTCAAGTCATGTGAACTCGTTAAGTTGGGGTCCAAAGATCATTGTTCAGTTCACAAAAAAGTCAAATAATATAGAAAAATTATTTTCTTGCATAGGAACAAACATATCTTAAATATGTTATTTTGACTTAAATTAGCTATGCCATTCATAAAAATCTTTTTGAGCATGAACCCACTGATAGGAATTCTATGACTTCTTGAATGAGATCATACTAAAAATAGCATGACATAATAAGCATTGCATGATTTCTGATTCCCAGTTTCTGTTCTTGAAAGTGGAATAGGCCCTGCATGACGTCGGTGAAGCCCTCTGAGCACAGATCCTTTAACGCTCTCAGGGTTTCCGCCCAACACCTTGCAGTTACTGCCCCATAGCCTTTCAATGGCTCACTCTTCCTCAGGGTAGAAAATGTAGTTTTCATGGCAATATCTGTTTGTACATTGCTACCCTGTGAGCCACAGAACAAAACACTACTCTGTCTTACGCCATACTCACAGTTCTGGCGCGAGGCCTTTGTTGTGCTTACTTTGCCGCCCAGTTCATCGAGGGTCTTCCTCTTTCTCATTGACCTCTATTTGCCAAACATGGGTCGGTCCTTCCTGACACCACACCCAAAGTACATGACACAATGTTTGCCATCCTTATTGCTAAAGAACATTTTGCCTGTATACTACCCGAGATAGATTTCTTTGTTCTTCTAGCAGACCATGGTCTATTCAATATTATTTTTGCCAATACCAAAATTCAAATGTATCCATTTTTATTGGTCTTTTTTTTAATTTAAATTTTATTTTATTCGGAGCTCCTACAGCTCTTATCACAATCCATACATGTATCCATTTTATCAAACACATCTGTATATATTTTGTCATCATCTTTTTCAAAACATTTTCTTTCTACTTGAGCCCCTGGCATCAGCTCCTCGTTTTCTCCCTCCCTCCCCAGCCCTTCCTCCCGCATGCCCCCTTGGTAATTTATAAAGTATTCGTTTTTTTTTTCCATTTCTTACACAGACTTCTGTCTCATTTCACCTATTTTTCTGCTGTCTGTGCCCCTGGGAAGGGGACCGTACGTCAGTGATTGAAAATACCATGGCCATGACCTCAGTTCTACTTTACAAATCCTGCTAAACCCGAGTACATACAGTGGTACAGGAAAGAGCCCTGGCCATATGGAACCCAGCACAGATAAACCCTCAAGAACAATAGGTGGGAGTAGCAATTCCATGAGGGTAGTGGGGGAGTGTGGGTTGGGGGAAGTGGGAGAATGGGGGAACCAATCACAAGATTGGACATATAACCCACACCCCCAGGGGATGAATACTAGAAATGTGGGTGAAGGGAAACAACAGACAGTATAAGATACAAAATAATGATCATAATATACAATTGATCAAGAATTCATAAGGGTGGAAGGGTGGGGCAGGGAGGGGGAAAAAAGAGACACTGAAACCAAGAGCTCAAGTAGAAAGAAAATGCATTGAAAATGATAAAGGCAACATATGTACAAGTGTGCTTGATACAATTGAATAATGGATTGTTATAAGATCTATAAGAGCCCCCAATAAAATGATTAATTAAAAAAGAAAGAATCTACCATGGATTGAAAGAGACCAAGATAGCTGGTTGGATGCAGGTTGAGGGAACCCTTAAGTATCTAGTCTTTGGCCACCCTTTAGAACTGAACTCGCCCTTGTGACTTAGTTTTCAGCTAAAGAGTAGATACGTCTATAAGGGGAGGAATAACACTATTTGCTGGTACACACTTTAGAATAAGAGTTTGAGATGAAGGGGCCAACATTTATGCAGTTTAGGAGGATTACAAAAGGAGAAAGGACGGTAGTAGTCACAAGATGGAGGTGGGGCGGACAATGCTGCTTTGATGGAATTGAAATGAATGAGTTGAAACAAAATGTATATGGATTGTTGAATGCAAAACTGATAATTTGCACTGTCTTCCATCCAATTCACAATTTCTGGCAGCTCCCTGTCAATGTACTGTGGCAGCCACTGTTAATGATTTTTAGCAAACATGTACTTGCATGCAATATTAATGTTATTGGTCTATAATTTGTGCATTGTTGGGTCATCTTTCTACTGAATGAGCACAAACATGGATCTCTTCCAGACACTTGGGCAGGTATCTGTCATCCAAATTTCCTGCCACGGGTGAGGGAGTGCTTCTGGTACTTCATCAGCTTGTTGAGACATCTTAATTGCTGTTCCATCACTTCCTGGAGCCTTGCTTTTCACTAATGCTTTCAGTGAAGCTTGGACTTCTTTTAGTACCACTGTTCTTGATCACATGCTATCTTCTCTATGAAAAGGACTAGTTGAAACTCAACTGTGGAGTTATTTTTGATCTTAAAACAAGCCTTCCTTTGCCAGGAATGTCATAGACTCTTTCCCTAGCAGCCTTCCAAGATGTAGCTGATCCACTACTTTTTGTTGTTATTTACTAGTTATGATACAGCCCACTTACGGAAGCCTAATACACATCAGTGAAAATCTCAGGAATGGTTTATCTTAAACCAACCCTTTTGTCAGAGTGTCTTTTCTGACTGATAGCAACCTGTGGGACACAGGAGAATCACCCCCGAGTGTTTCCAAGGCTGGACATCCCTATGGCAGCAGATATCTACATTGTTCTCCTGTAGAATGACAGTGGGTTGTGCACTTTAACCACTGCACCTCTAGAGTTTAGATTCCCCTAATGGCTGAGGTTTTAACATTCCTGGCACTACCCTGCACTATTAGTAAACTGGCTTGGTTGTTTGAGAGGTCAGGTTTTTTAAGATGCAAATATAGGATTTGTGATACTGAGCAATTGGAAGAGAGGTTTCTTGAAGGACCCCGTGGCTCCTCAGCACAAAGATAAGATCTCTGTAGATTTTACTAGCCTCCCAGGTTTTGCTTTAAGCTTTGAAGGATAACAAAACAACAAAAACCTCACTGCTATCCAATTGAAGGATATTTCATTCACTAACAAGCATTTTGGCTCCCATCCCTCAAATGGATCTTCTCGCTGACATGGTTAAATCGGAACAAGTAACAGCCACAAGAACAACTTTGGTGATTCTAGCCTAACCTAATAGTCCTCATTTATTTATTTAGTTATTTATTTAATAGTTTATAAGGGCCTCAACCAATGTTTGCTCTTTCCAGAGGAAAGGCATCTTCAAGATAGCGATTTTACCTCTCACCTGATCCCCTACTCATTTCTCTATCTCCCCCCACATTCTATATTTTTCAGCTGCTTGGTTCTGTAACTCAAAGCAATGGCTGCACAGAACTCATGGACAGTGTTCATAATTCAAGGGTTCATTTGAGGAAGTTGTCAGGTTACAAAGCAGGTGAGAAATGCTCAGGATAAAGTTGTTCAGTTAGGGCATGCTACGAAGTTTTGCCAGAGCTGTGAATAAATGTCCGAAGACATGCTGCTGTGCTATGAGACTCAATCCAGAGGCACACAGGTTCAGCTCAGTGGGTTGATGAACCTAGCTCCCTAAATTACCTTAGTGCCCAGAGGTAGCTCACTCCAGTGAGCCTCAACCTGAAGGCACTGAGCTCCACTTAGATGGGTCAGCAAGCTCAGCTCCCCAATTAAGTGCCCAGAGGAATCCCACCCTACAAATCATCCTTCACCAAAGCACTCAGCTATATTTGCTCAGTAGGCTGGGAAGTCCAAGCCTCTGGTCTCATGTGTTGCCTCCTGGTTCTGCTGCCCCTGCTACTCCTGCTGCTCGTCCACTTCTCAGATATCAAGGCTGTTTTCTGGATCAAGGAGGTTCTCAGTGCATGCATCATGGCCCAGAGGGATGTGCTCCACTCTCGGCTCTTGTTGGTAGTGAGATCCCCACTCCTGCTTCTCTGAGGGCTCATTTTATTCCCAGCAGGATAGCAACCACAATGAATCCTGTTGGCAATCACTCACAGGTGAACCAATCAGTGTCCCACCCACCCAACCTTCTTACCCCCACCCATGCAGGAAAAGATTGTTTTGCGCAAGTTTGAGAGCATTTTGGCTAACAGAGTCACATTAACTAACTCACTGTCCCTACGACAACAATGAGATGGAGGAAGAAAAACAAGCAAAATGATTACGAAGCAAAAAATATGGGACAAAATAATTGGAAAAGTAAGAGTAATTTGACAACTAATTCATGACAAAAAGCAAAAACGAAAACTCAAACTCACTGCCATCGAGTTGATGTCAACTCACAGCGACCCTATGCAGGATAGTGGAACCACCCCTGTGAGTTCCCAAGCCTGTAACTGTTTATGGGAGCAGAAAGCCCAATCAGAGGGGCCAGTGGTCTCAAACTGTGACCTGGAGGATTGCAGCAAAACACATAACTATCATGCCACCATGACTCTTGATAATTCAAGATAGACATGACAATATTGATGTGCATTGGTAGCAAAGATACTTTCAGGAAATTTTCTAGAATGCTGACATCCTCAAGTGAGTAAGAACTTTGCAATTAACCAGATTTCTCATTAGATATGTCAAAGAGCAAACATAATGATTCACCAAAATACTGCCATTGAGTCAATGCTTGTGGGAAACAGAACTGGGAAGAGAGTGTATGGGGACAAACTCTCAACATTCATATGTTAAGGAGTCTGGGAGACCAAGCCTCCCATGGGCTCCCCACATTCGTGGGTTGGAGATGTGTCCCACTCACAGTCTCTCTCTCTCTCTTTAAAATAATTTTATTGGGGGCTCATACAACTCTTATCACAACTTATAAATACATCCATTGTATTTCAAGCACATTTGTACATTTGTTGCCCTCATCATTCTCAAAACATTCACTTTCCATTTGAGCCCCTGGTATCAGCTTCTCATTCTTACCCCTCCCTCCCCACTCACCCCTCCCTCCCTGTTCACCCCTCCCTCATGAACACTTGATAATTTATCAATTATTATGTTGTCACCCTTCACCCACTTTTTTCTTGACCATCCCTCAGAGAGGAGATTATATGTCAATCCTTGTAATCAGTTCTCTCTTTCTACCCCACCATCCCTCCTCCCTCCCAGTATTGCCACTCTCACCACTTGTCCTGAAGGGATCATCTGTCCTGGATTCCCTGTATTTCCAGTTCCTATCTGTACCAGTGTACATCCTCTAGTCTAGCTGGATTTGTAAGGTATAATTGGGATCATGATAGTTGGGGGGGGGAGGAAAGAAGCATTTAAGAACTAGAGGAAAGTTGTATTTTTCATTGTTACTACACTGAACCCTAACTGGCTTGTCTCCTCCCCATGGACCCTTCTGTAAGGGGAGGTCCAGTTGCATACAGATAGACCTTGGGTCCACAATCTGCACTCCCCTTCATTCACAAAGATATGATTTTTTGTTCTTTGATACCTGATAACTAATTCCATCAATACCTCATGGTCACACAGGCTGGTGTGCTTCTTCCATGTGGGCTTTGTTGCTTTTCAGCTAGATGGTCACTTGTTTACCTTCAAGCCTTTAAGACCCCAGACGCTATCTTTTTTTTCCCCCTCTCATCATTTTATTGGGGCCTCATACAACTCTCATCACAATCCATACTACATCAATTTTATAAAGTATATTTGTACATTCCTTACCTTCATCATTCTCAAAACAGTCCCTGGCATCAGCTCATTATTCCCCCTCTATCCTACGCTTTATCTTTTTATAGCTAGGTCCTATCAGCTTTCTTCACCACATTTTCTTATGCACCCATATTGTCAGCAATAGTGTTGGGAAGGTGAGCATCGTGGAATGTCAGTTTAATAGAACAAAGTGTTCTTGCATTGAGGGCCACTCAACGTCTCTTAAGTTATCTGACTCAATGTCCCCTCAAATAATGCCAAATTCAGGGTGCTGTTTGTGAACACAGCGTCACTCACTGTACTCTCAAAGGTCGACTGTTTGAAGCTTATCTCTCTGAAGTTTGTCTGCCATCAAAAGGAATTAGACCCTACTGTCTGTCCCACCGAAAGTAGGACCCATTCTACTTGTGACAAAGATCATAGATTGTTGGCCCAGAGAAGAGTTCAAAGACACCTAAAGTCAAGCCAGCTCTGAGCTGACTAATGTTAGGCTGCCATCTTGACTCAAGAGCCTGCTCATCTTGTTACTTATGTGCCTTATGACGCTAGTGCCTCCCATTCCTATTGCATGTACACCCCTAGCTCGTCCTCCTCCTGTTACATGTGTGTCTATTGTACAACCCCTTCCTTTTATGTATGAGCTTACTATGTTTGCTTGCCCAAGATCATATAAATCGGAGTCAATAAAGTATAACCTCTTTCTCTCTACTCATTCTGGTTCCCGTCATCGTGGAGAGGTGAGTCCTTGCATGCTTTATCTTGTCTGCTGTTTTAATTTACCCACACATATGCTGACTCACAGTGACCTCCTGTGAGTTTCTGATACTGAAACTGTTTCAGAAGCAGAAAGACCAGTCTCTCTCCAGTGGAATGCTGGTGGTTTTGAACAGCCAAATATGCAGATAGATGCCTGACTCATAATCACTACACCACCAAAACTCCTTTCGACAAAATGCAGTGAAGGAAAACTTTCACAGAGCTTAGATACAAAATTTGTAACTTAAAAGA
This sequence comes from Tenrec ecaudatus, assembly GCF_050624435.1. Taxonomy (NCBI): domain Eukaryota; kingdom Metazoa; phylum Chordata; class Mammalia; order Afrosoricida; family Tenrecidae; genus Tenrec; species Tenrec ecaudatus. The sequence continues at coordinate 98,765,920 of NC_134531.1, forward strand.
AGAAAATTCTGATGGGTGACATTTACAAAAGTATGCTTTAATCACTGCAAGGCAATGACAAGACTCCTTAAACTTTGTTAATCATGAATGAGTGCTTTTCCTGGGAACTTTTGAAAGGAAAGTGGGGAAGGAAAGAGGATATGGCAGACTTCCCGAGGAAGGCTGGGTAACAGACATTTGAAAGCCAGTTCAGATTAAGAGTAACCAAAGAAAAAGGAGTCTAGCCTGCATCGTGGAGCCTTGGTGGCATAGTGGTTAAGAATTGGGCTGCTAGCCACAAGGTCAAGAGTTCAAAAGTACCAGTGGATCCACAGTAGAAAGATAAAGTTATCTACTCCCATAGAGTTATAGTCTAGGAAATCCATAAGGGTAGTTCTACCCCGTCCTTTTGGGCCAACATGAGTTAGAACTGACTTAAGGTAGTGAGGTTTTTTTTGGAGCCTGAATCTTTGCCTTTCTATCTTTCCTTATGCTAAATATCCACTTCGGTTAGGTAACTAGCATAGGGACTGGGGAATCCATTGCGCATGTGCAGAGATTTGAGCTTCCAGCCAGGAAGAGGTAGCACACCTACGTGGGCGTTACACCTGGATTGGCCCATCTGGGCCAGGTGAATTCATTTCAGCCAATGGGATCTACCAGGATCGTCGACCACACCTTCCAGCAGAGGACCTGAAAAACCAGAATTCAGAGCCTTGGGGGCTCGCTTCTGCTTCTCAAGCTGCTCCTCAGAGGCTGTGCATTGATCTCTTCTGGCCTCAGGACTCCACGGGGGTGAAGTGCCCTGAGGGACCTGTGCAAACCTGAAGCTTCTTTTATCTTTCATAGACCTCACTTGGATCATGATCCAGGCTTCAGAGCGAATTCTTTCCCGAGAAAAGCCAAGGACTTAGGTATATTTCTCCCACAAGAGAGATCTAACTTTTTTTTTTTTTTTGGCTCCTCACAGGTGCTTATGGATCAAAAGAGACCCCACATTTAAAATATAATTGAAGGAAAACATTTATTACATCTTAAGCAGAAACGACAAGACGAAGTGTACACATCTTCAGGATGAGGGCTCATTAGGATGAGGTCATAATGGTGTCCAAGGGTTTACAGAGAAGCAGAGGCGTAAGTAGGACATGATAGCTATCTTGGCATAGGTGAGTGTAAGAGGTCTACTTGGCCAACCTACTGGAAGAGATGTATATTTGTCCCTTTCCAAAAAAAGGTAACAACAATATGGAAATTATTGAACAATCTCACATGCAAGCAACATTCTACTGGAGATCATTCAACAACAGTGCAGCTGTACACGGACGCAGAGCTGCTAGGTGACCTGACTGCATTCAGAACAGGACGTGGTGCAAGGGACAGCATTGCTGCCATTGGTGTGATATTGGCTGAAAGCAGAAAATATCAGAAAGGTGATTGTTTGCTTGTGTTTTATGAACTATGCAGAGACGATCAACTATGTGCGTCATAATAAACTGTGGATAATATCGAGAAGAACGGGAATTTCAGAACACTTCAATGGGCTCATGCCAAACCTGTACATGGATCAAAAGGCAGTCATTTGAGCAGGAAAAGGGAGTACTGCATGGACTACCAGCAAGAATAGTGTGCATCAGGGTTGTACTACTTCTCGGTTTGGAAGCTGAGGAAGTCAGCTGAGAAGGTGGACTCTTTGAAGAAGAATGCTGCATCAGGACTGCAAGAAGGCTCTTACACCAGCATTGACATCGAAGTTTTGTAAGGGAATTCCTAATAGGACTTTTTAATCTTTGGAAAAGAAACCCAATGTACTACCACACCTAACGTACTTCCTCATTCCTGGAACGCACCCACCCCAGGACTCCTCCCTCCTTCACCAAGGACCTTCTCCACACTAGAAATCCCTGCCTACTCCCTTTCTGTGACCTTGCTCCCTTCTGTGACCTTCCTCCTGCAGGTTAAGTTTAAAAGCTACTCCCACCCGACATTCACGCCCAGATTTTCTGGATCGCTAGTTCCTCTGGGTCCTCACCAGCTAATACATTTCCCCCCTTTCAAGTTCTCCCAGAGCACTGCCTGGCCATTCCCGAGGCGTTGGCCGGCAATCTCCACCATGCTGGCCCCTCTAGCCACTGGTTTGGAAAGATGAATGGACAGCGGCCAGAGACCCAGACCGCAGGAGGAAAAAGGCACCACCCCAGTGGCTGAGCCTGATGACGGTGAGGCCCCCACTTCACCCCACTGGATTCAATGGAGACCTTGACAGGAGCCCTTGTTTGTCCGGACAAGGTAAGACAAGACCCTGGTGTCCTGTACCACCTCAGTCAGGCCCTTCTAGTGGGGTGGAAGGAAGGGCTGATCACTCCCCAGCCAGCGTTACTACTGGCTCCAAGTAGGGACCCTGGAATGGGGAGGGGGGAACTGTATACCGATGCTGCAGTCACCTTGCACCCTGTGGTCCTGAATCCATATATACTGGTGAGCCTCCTTCCTCCCAAGGCTGCCTGGTTTACCTGTCCTGAAAGGTGACTTCTGCTTAAGACTAGAACCCATCAGTCAGTCCATCTTTGCCTTTGAATGGGAGGGAACAGCTTACTTCAGTCATGTAAAATTTGCCCACCTTGATCGGAGGGACCTTAAAATCAGACTTGGCCAGCTTCCCCAGAGACAAGCTTAGCTGCTTACTTCTAGATATGAAAATAATAACTTATAATTTTATCAAGGGGTCACTAGCGTGGAAGCGGGGAGGGAGGGAAAAAAGAGGAGCAGATACCAAGGACTAAAATAGAAAATAAATGTTTAGAAAATGATTATGGCAACAATATACAAATATGCTTGATACAATTGATAAATGGATTATTATAAGAGCTGTGAGAGGCCCTAAAAAATAATAAACTGCTTATTCCAACATGCGTGACTGATTTTCTCCTTTCAAGCTAGACCAGGGGAGACTTGATTACAGGGACATTTGCGCTCCTGTAGCTCTTAGATAGGAAATCACAGAAAAAGGCACAAATGTGCCACCAATGTGTTCCTACCTGGCGTGTCACCTGGCAGAGGGATAGCTCTTGCTGGGACCCACGAGAAAACAGGTCATCTGCTCCATCTCTCTGCCTTCCACCAGGAAGCAGCTACTGGAGTTTGTAGGTGCGACAGGATTTTGCCGAATCTGGATACCAGGTTTTGCACAGAAGGGAATGCAAGGTCTCTCTCTCCGGGACTAGATTCCAGCCTCGGTCCTTCGCTCCGTGCGAGAAAGATTTCATGCCGAAGCTGGGCTCGTGATCCAAGTGAATTTAATGAAAGTTAAAAGAAGCTTCAGTTTTTACGCGGCACCCATAGGATTCCTCTGACCATATGGCCTGGAAGAGACTGCCCCAGGTCACGCAAGGATCTCTCTCCTCCCAAGAAGATGACCAGACCACCAGGCAAGACAAGACCCCTCTCCCTCTCGGTCCCTGCCTTTTCAAGGGTTCCCGGGGGAGGCGTGGTGAATGACCCCAGGTTGATCCCATTGGCTGAATTGCAATCACCTGGCCCAGGTGGGCTGCTCCAGGTGTAACGCCCATCTGGGCCCACCGGCAGGAAAATCCAGCTTTTGTCCTTTGCTGGCTCCCCTGGGCATGCATAAATGGACTTCCCAATTCCCTAGGCTAAGCTACCTAACAGGAAAACCTCTGTATGCTGCTAGATGGAGCCAGATGGTACCCCTTTCGAGTGGGTGCAGGCTTAAGATGAAGCCTGTGGCCATAAAAGGGGCTCTCACCCAGGCCCTTGCCCTGTCTGCCGGACATACAGGTAGACTTCACTTACATGCCCAAAGCTGACGTATATGGTTACCTGCTGGTGGTAGTCTGCGCTTTCTCAGGATGGGCACAGACAAGATCCACCCATGCAGAGAAGACCCAGAGGTGATGGAATATCTCTGAGAAATCATCCCTCCTTAAGGAATGCCTTGGACCGTAGGAAGTGACTGTGGACTGTCATTGTAGCAGAGGTGGTCCAAGAGTAACCACCCTTTTGGGAATAAAGTGGAAATTACAGGCTGCACACCACCCTCAGAGTGCATGGACCAGACCCCGAAGGCAATGATCGGGAAGTTTTGTCAGGAAACTGGGCTCAAATGGCCCAAGTCCTGCCTTTCCCACTTCTCCAGGCCCAGTGCACCCTGGGTCCAAGCAGATGCTCTCCTTATGAAATAATGTTTTGGAATAATATTTGGGAGACCCCTGGCCCTAGTTAAGCAATTCAGGCATTACCCCGCTGTCCCAGGGCTGCAATGTCTCAGCGAGGATCTTCAAGCCCCAGGGGCTGCCCTCAGAAACATCCCCACGCCACGCTAGACAGGTGTCAGGGAAACTCAGTCCACCCTGTTCGGCTGTGACTCGACGTGGGCCCCATGCTGGAGACCGGAACCCTTAAGGCCGCCAAGGACTGGGCCCCGTACCTAACACTGGTCATTGCAAGTGCTGTTAGAGAGGAGGGCTCGCCTGTGGACTCCTCACGCCTCAGCCGCCCCTGGGCAGACGGCCAGCCGGACTCCTTTAAGCCCACTCAGCTGACCCTGAGACGAGAGCCACTTGCTGGGGGAAAAGACAATTGCCCTGTCACTGTCACTGTCCGGAAGCTGCAGGCAGAACCCGAGGCTTCGCGGGGACCGAGCCCCCCAAGAACCGTCCTCCCTTGGGCATTCTCACGTTAGCCTCGGGCCTGGCCGGAGCCACCCCTCCAGAGCGGTCGGGCTTTCAGCGAGTGCTCCGAGGACCCTTTTGCATTTGAGCTCTATGCCTGCCTGGCACTCAGCTGTGGAGATCTGACTGCCCCACGGCAGCCAGCCAGCCCCCTCCACTTTCTCTGTGTGCCAACACCCCCAACAGGGACCGGGCTGGGTTCTGGAAAATGAGAATTGAGATGTGGAAGAGGGACCCGAACGTCACTGAATCCTAAGGCTCTTAGGCTCACTGGACCACCGTGGGGTGGGCTGTCAGGGAATCCCAAACAGACTCCATGTGGTTAGGGGACAACAACCTCCCACGAGTCAACTGCAATAGCAAAACAGTCATGCCACGGTGTGTTAGTCTGGGTAGACTAGAGAAGTAAATTTATAGACACTCATATGCGAATAAGAAAGAGATTTATATACAAGAGCAGCTGAATATTGAGAAAACATCCCAGCCCAGTGCAGATCAAGTCCATAAATCTGATATTAGCCTATATTTCCGATACCATCTATGAAGTCCTCTTCATACTCATGAAACACAAGCAATGATGCTGTGGGTGGGAAGTCAGTGGCAGTAGAAGCATCTCAGTGCTGGCAGGGGTCTCCATGAGGCTCCTCTAGTTCCCAGGCTGCATGAGGATAGATCCACGTGCCTTCTCCCCAGGGATTCCTTGCAGCCTTGCAGGAAGTGAGGGGGCGGGGAGAGAGAGAGAGACACACGACACCAGATTATGTAACTACCACACCTGGGTATCTAGTTTATACCAACCATGAGTGATGCCCATGTGTAGCGAAGAATATAGGGTTAAAAAGGGGGAAATATAAAGAAAATCCTGCTAGGGAAATTTTACCTTTGGAAAAGAAACCCAATGTACTACCACACCTAATGTGCTTCCTTATTCCTGGAACACACTCATCCCATGCCCCTTCCTCCTTTTAAAACAGCCTTGTCTGCACTATTCCCCTTCTGTGACCTAACTCATGCGGATAATGTATGAAAGCTACACCCACCCAAATTCAGGATCCAGGTTTTCTGAAATGTTAGTTCCTTTGGATCACCCACTAATAAATTTTCCTTCTTTCAAGTTTTCCAAAAGTGCAGTCTGGTCATTCCGGGGTCACAATTTTGCTGAGACAGTTCAACAAAACAGAAAATAACAAATGTGAAAATATAAACACAACCACTGTGGCTACTGATATGCTGCTACCTCACAACTGGACATACGAATCCATACAATCCCACAGTTTCTGCTGGGCATAAATCCTGATGAAGCAATCATAACACAAACAACCAGATGCCTACCCAGGTTCCGTGCACAATAGAAAAAAGATGGAAATTACCTAAATGCTCACCAGGAGAAGAATAGTTAAAGAAACTCTGGTCCAGACACACAGTGGAACACTATGCACTGCTAAAAACAATTATGGAAACAGGAAACAACTTACGTTATGGATTGGATGGAAATGCAATGAATCATGCTGAGTGAAATTAGTTAATCACAAATGGACAAATATGAAAAAATAAATGAGCAAGAAAAAGACTTCCACACTAGAGAACAGACTTTACTTGGGAGAAAAACCTGTCATCTGCGGATGACATAACTATGCTTGCTGAACACGAGGAAGATTTGAAGCACTTGCCGATGAAGGTCAAGGATTAAAACTTTCAATGTGGATCACAACTCAATGTAAAGAAAGCAAAAATTCACACAACTGAAAAAATATGTAACATCATATAAAACACCACCAGCAAAAAGAATTATGTTTTCAAGGATTTTGTTTTGCTTCAATCCACAGTCAATGCTCATGGGGGAAGCAGTCAAAGGATGTACTGCATTAGGTAACTCTGCTGCACAATATAGACATCTTTAAAGTGTTGAAAAGCAAGGAGGTTTCTTTGAGGACTAAGGTATGTTTGACCCAAACCATGGTACTTCGATTGCCTCAGGCCTGTGAAAGCTGGACATTGAAGAAGGAGGACTGAAGAAGAATCGGGGCCTTGGAATGATGGTGCTATAGAAGAACATTGAAAGTACCACGGACTGCCAAAAGGATAAACTAATCTGTCTTGAAAGAGGTACGGCCAGAATGCTTCTTAGGAACAAGGATGTTGAGATTTTGTCTAACATTTTGGGCATGTCAGGAGAGACCAGTCCCTAGAGAAGGACCTCATGCTTGGTAAAGTATTGGGGCAGTGGAAAAGAGGAAGATCTTTGACAAAATAGATGACCACAGTGGATACAATGATGGACTCGAAGATAAGAACAATTGTGAGGATGGTGCTGTACACAAGATTGATGTGAGTCAGAAATGACTTAATGGCACCTAGCAACCAGCAACAACAAGTAGGAGATGGAAGGACACAGAGATGGGAATTTGTCACAGAGCATGATTGGCAGTAGAGCAATACATCACATTTGCAGGTGGTACTATAGAAATAGGAATGGAACCATGATTGGAACACATACATTATATTAGACATAAAAGTATACAGCAGTCAGGGCATCGGTCATGACTATAGGACCCTGGCATGACATTCTCCACCAAGCACTCGCCCTGGGCTGGTGAAGGGAGTGGTGATTCAAATTCTAAAGCACTCTGCCCAAAGGCAAGACTGTTCAGCTTTCAGGTTAAAGGTCAGAAGGAATTCAAGGGTGACTCAATCCTTATTCAGACTCTGCAAGTGAATTTTGGATTTTTGCTGTTACCTGTGGCCTTCTGCATACCTAGTGCTCATAATTGAGCTGCAATAAACAAATAGCATATAGACCTCACATTTGTAATGGACTTAAGTGTTTATGAGTACAAGGAAATCTTATAATTATCCAGGATAAAAACATTTATGCCAGTTGTTTCTGAACAATTAGTAATAGCAACCCTCTTTCACTTTTCGGTCTGATTGTTCAATTTTACATTACTCTAAAAATACAATATTTATCACTTTCCCCCTCTTAATTGCAGTTTGGTAGAAAGTTTACAAAACAAATTATTTTTTTATTCAATAGTTTGCACACATTTTGTTTCATGATATGGGATACAATCCTCACAATATAACAATACCCTTCCCACATTTTCCTTGGTTCTCTATTTCTATTTGTACTTTTCCCTATCCCCTTCCTGCCTTTTAAGGTTTTGTTTTGCGTAAATGTTACAGTTTGATCTTATATGGTTGATTGTAATGTGGAATCCACTCTTCGTTGGTGTGATTTACTGTATAGGCCCGCCTATTGTTTGGCTGAAAGTTGTTCAGTTAAAGATTGAGAGGTGTCTGAGGGTCGCAGTTTGAGGACATCACCAGTCTCTATGAAACCTGGTCTTTTTTAGGATTTTGAATTTTGTCCGACTTCTATTTATGCATGGCCTTGTGCTATGATATTGATCAGAGCGATTGGTAGTGGTGTCTGCACCCCATTTAGTTCTTCTGGTCTCAGGTCTCAGGGTGTGGAGGCTTGACCCAGGTGCTCCTTTAGTCCTTTGGAGTGTTTCCTTGAGTCTTTGATTTTCTTTTTCCTTCTTGCTTTAGACATGGAGAAACCAATAGGTGCATCTTCAATGGCTGGTCACAGACTTTAAGATCCCTCTTGGTGTTTTAAGATTCCAACCGAATGTGGAATATTGCCTTTGTGAACTACACTTCACCAATTGACCTCCCGTCTCTGAGACTGTGGTCCTAAACCTCTATTATGGTTAAGGGTTTGGATTTTGCGATTTTTGTGTATGCCAATGTGGAATCTGGAAGAAGATATAGGAGGATCCAGCCCATCAGTCAGGTAATACATCCCTTGGGGTTGGCCTTTTATAAGAGAGACAGTGAGACCTTCTTCCTCTTTTTGCCTTCCTGCTTGCTTGGATTTTGCATATTGCTGTGAGGTTGGGAGCATGTGTGGCCTGCTGGTCCTGGTAGCTGCGGTGTCCTGCCATGTTCCGGTGGACCTTGGAATCACATAACTGTGTGCCCGCCAGCCAGAGATTGCCCAGCTACCTGCTTTGCCTGCTTGCTCTGCCCACTGGAAACTATGTGAGTCTGAAGAGGGCTTTGGCTAGCAATCGATCAGACCAATGGACTTGAGCTGGACTGGGAGGGGCTGCTTTTAAAATACAAATCAGAAACAAAACAGGATAGTATTTGAAGGTGATATCTAGGTCTACTTCAGCTCTATTACCATATTTTAACATAAGCTCAAGGTGCTTTCTAGGTCTACTTCAGCTCTATTACCATATATTAACACAAATAATTCCACATAGTATTCATTGTCTGTCATGTGTCCTAGGGGAAAATGTTCACAAACATCTAATAGTGAGAAAAACAAAATTTTATTCAGCATAGTGGCAAAAAGAAAGAGAAATGAAAAGCAAACTGCCATGTATCACAGCTATGTCTGCCTGTGTCCAAAGAGAAATACAAAATTAATGACACAATAGACGAGGGGTCAATCTCTACTGTCTGTGGAAAACTGCGATCCTCCAATAAGAAAAAGATGAATACCTCAATTAAAAAATGGGCATAAGGCATGAACAAATGGATCACCAAAGATAGTACCCAAAGAACCAACACACATGAACACATGCTTATGATCAATACCAGTCTGGGAGATGCCAATCAAATCAATGTTGAGATAGCACCTTACATCGACAATGGCAGCCACGCTGAAAAACAAAATAAAGCAGAAAACAGCAAAATTCTGAAGAGACTGTGGAGAGATTTGAACTCTCAAGCACTGCCAGTGAGAATGCAATTATGTGCAAGCACTGTGGTACATACGTACAATGGAGTACTACACATTGGTAGAAAGCAGTGATGAACATATGAAGCCCATCGCTGCATGGGAAGAACTGGAGGAAATCATGCTAAGTGAAGCAAGCCAAACACAAAAGTACAAGTACAACATGAGTCTGCTGAGGTAAGCTTTTAAAAAAAAATGCAAAAGGGGCATAGGGAAAAAGCTACTATATACAAACGTTCCCAGGGTGAGGACCAGGTAGTACAGCAGGGGCCAGACCAAATCCAGGGATACTTATGGTAGCCAACTAAAAAGGAGGGTGGGAAAGGATAAAAAAGGAAAAAAGAAATGGGTAGTGGGAGCACAGGCCACTAACTCACCTCAGGGGAGGGTATTGTTTCTATCTCCACAGGGAAAGAGGGACCAGACTTCAACCCAACGCTCCAAGATGTGAATGCAACATGCCAGCATGGAGTAGGGAACCAGTGGAGAGGTCTGAGGGGCTGGTCCCAATCCTAACTATGTGGACAACTGCCCCTCCCCCCAGGGGAATTTACTTCAGAGGACAACACTGAATCTGCAGTTCAGGGAGAGGGACATGTCTGATGGGAGCACACAGAAGCAAATGAAGGGGAAGGAGGAGAGAGTGGAGCATATCCTGGCCCACCAGGCCTTGAGGATGATGTTCCTGCTCAGAGCAGCTAGTCCACAGAGAGGACCGCATGGCTGGCCCCACTATGAGACTGATGTCCCTCACTGACCCATAGCCCTACAGGGGACAAGACCAGAGACACAGTATGGGAATTGAGCCCAATCTGATCCTGCCACACTGAGGCAAAACACTAAGGGTGTGCAACAGAACAGCAAGGGAACAGAGTGGCAAGGTCCCCAGGGAATGCCAAAGGTGGACTTTGGGGCCAGGGGGTGGTGCTCCAACAGACTGGACTAGAAAACACTCCTAAAGGCCAACAAACTATCCTTGAACTAACTACAAGCTTTTCTTTCTTGTTGTGTTGTGTTTGGGTTTTTTTTTTTTTTTGGTCACTGGTTTGTTGTTGCTGATGTTTTGTTGTATATTGTTTCTTGGTTTTGCTCTGTCTTGTTTTTGTGCATGTTATTATCTCCACAGGTCTGTCTAAATAAGATAGGCTGGATGAACAATCTGGAGGAGAAAACAATGGGACTGACAGTCCCAGGGAAGGGACATGGGATAGAGGGACATGGGGGGAAAGGTAGTGGTGTTAACAAACCCAGGGACAAGGGAACAACAAGTAATCCAAATTGGTGGTGAGGAGGGTGTAGGAGGCCTGATAGGGCATGATCAAGGGTAATGTATCCAAGAGGAATTACTGGAACCCAAATGAAGACTGAGCTTGATAGTGGAACAAGAGGAAAGTCAAATGAAATATAGGAACGAGCTAGGAGGCAAAGGGCATCTATAGAGGTCTAAACAAAAGCATGTACATATGTAAATATATTTATATATGAGGATGAGGAAATAGAGCTATGTGCATATATTTATAGGTTTAGTATTAAGGTAGCAGATGGACATTGGGCCTCCACTCAAGTACTCCCTCAATGCAAGAATAATTTGTTCTATTAAACTGGCATTCTATGATGCTCACCTTCCCTACAAAATCGGTGAAGACAAAGTGAGTGAATAAGCAAATGTGGTGAAGAAAACTGATGGTGTCTGGCTATCAAAAGATATAGTGTCTGGGGTCTTAAAGGCTTGAAGGTAAACAAGCGGCCATCTAGCTCAGAAGAAACAAAACCCACATGGAAGAAGCACACCAGCCTGTGCAATCACAAGGTGTCAAAGGGATCAGGTATCAGGCATCATCAGAACAAAAATCATATCATTGTGAATGTGGAGGCGGAGTGCGGAGTGGAGACCCAAAGCCCATTTGTGGGCCACTGGACATCCCCTTACAGAAGGGTCTTGGGGAGGAGATGAGCCACTCAGGGTGCAATGTAGCAATGACGAGAAATACAATTTTCCTCTAGTTCCTAAATGCTTCCTCCCTCCCCCCACCCCCACACCAACTGTCATGATCTCATTTCTACCTTACAAATCTGGCTAGACCAGACGTTGTACACTGGTACAGATAGGAGCTGGAAACACAGGGAATCCAGGGCAGATGATCCCTTCAAGACCAGTGGTGTGAGTGGCGATACTGGGAGGGTGGAGGGACGGTGGGTTGGAAAGGGGGAACTGATTATAAGGATCTACATATAACCTACTTCCTGGGGGATGGACAACAGAAAAGTTTGTACTGGGAGATGTCGGACAGTGTAACATATGACAAAATAATAATTTATAAATTATCAAGGGTTCTTGAGGGAGGGGAGAGTGGGGAGGAAGGGAAAAAATGAGGAGCTGTTGCCAGGGTCTTAAGTGGAGAGCAAATGTTTTGAGAATGATGAGGGCAATGAATATTCAAATTTGCTTTACACAATTGATGTATGTATGGATTGTGATAAGAGTTGTATGAGCCCCTAATAAAATGATTTAAAAAAAGAGAATGTAATTATGTACAAGCAACATGGAAAGGGTTATGGTGCTCCCTCCAACAACTTGGAATAGAAATTCCATGTAATTGCTGATCCCTCCTTTGAGTATATATATCCTAAATAAGTAAGAATCATAACATGAGCAGACATATGCTCTGCCACATTCATTGCAGCGCTGTTCTCAATAACAAAAAGATGGAAACAAGCTAAATGTCCACCAGTAGAGATGGGATAAAGAACCTCAGGCACATACATCAAATGGAATGCCGTGTATAACCAAGAAATGATGACAAAAATCACCAAGCACCTCACGACATGGATTGGTCTGGAGAACATTATGCTGAGTAAAATTTGCCAATCACAATATTTTATGATCACAAATATTATATGAGACCACTGTCATAAAGAAAACAAGGCAAAACATGATGAAGACTTTCATACCCAAGGGAACAGACTTTGGAATTTTCCAAAAGAGGGAGGGGAAAAAGGAGGAAAAGAAAGCAGTGGGCGAGACAGTAGATGGATGTTGATTTGGGTGAAGAGGAAGGAGGTGGTCGGTAGGAGGGAGAAGGGAAATCAAGGAGCAGAAACTCTCAGCCGGGCGGGTGGTGATCGCTAGTTTCGACTGTGGAATACCAAGTTAATAAACTGAAATGGAAAAGCTAAGTTACAATAAAAACCAACACTGACCATGTGAACTAAAAAATAGAAAGAGACACTCCCACTGAGCAAAGACATGCTGTAGAGATAGATTGGAACTGAATTTTAGTAGAACTTATTTCACTTAACCACGTGAGTGCCTCTAGGTCCTCTGTGAAGTATACGAAGTACTCTTTCAAAGCTGATTGATACAAGGATCATAAATATTTCATATACACAATGTCTTCTTTGGCAGTGGTCCTAAAGACAAGGTCTGCTCAAACCTAAAAGATAGCAGCACTGTGCAGGGACATTGCGAAGCTATACTGCCCATAGCAGCCATCATTCAACACATAGGGCTAAAAAGCACTGTAAATAACTGTAAAATACACACTTATTGTACTAAATGTAGAGATTTAGCACATTTTTTTAAGATACAATTTTTTTTAGCAACTTATATACAAAGTTGGTGGTCATTTGATTATTTCACTAAACCCAAACAAAACTCATCGCCATCAAGTCAATTATGAGATTTAATAGTTTATTTTCTGACTACCATGGAACTACCAAACTCAGTTTATGACTTTTTTTACTGTGACATGTAACTTTTTTATACAAATATAATCAAAGGTAACATTTTGGACTATTGAAAGAAGAAAGATCATAGGACATACATGACACATTATGCCAGAACTTTTAAACTTAATTTTAGCATTTTATTTTGTGTGTGCATTAAGTGGGAAAACTGTGAAAAATATACTGCAAAATTATTGTTTTTCATGTTTTTGATGACAAACGTAATTTTTAAACATACCATGTATAATTGAATATAAGCCGACCCAAGTATAAGCCAAGGTACCTAATTATTACTTGGGAAACCAGAAAAACTGATTGACTCGAGTATAAGCCTAGGGTGGGAAATGCAGGATGTGAATGAACACAGAGACCAGAGGGGAGAGACGGAGCGCAGCCACAGACACATCCTAACCAGTTCAGCTGCCGGCGTAAGTGAATCACTACGGGTGCTTCTGCGACTTGGAGCCGTCCATGTTATGGGACAGCTGATTGGTTAGATGTGAGTAAACAAGCATTCAAAGCCCTGCAGTGTCAGCGGGGCTTTGAATGAACAGCGGAGGTACGGCAATCACCCGCGAGATGTTACACCTCTCTGGGGTACCACTGACCCGTAGATAAGCTGAACCCCAGTTTTTCAGCACATTTTTTTGTGCTGAAAAACTCGGCTTATACATGAGTATATATGGTAAATCATTTTATTGGAGGCTCTTACAACTCTTCTAACAATCCGTACATCAATTGCATCAGCACAGAAAATGTAATTTTTGACTGCTATTTTAACGACTTATGTTAAAAGGGGGCAGATGTGCAATCGTTGTGGAAAATTAGATGCTGCTCCGTCAAACAACTGGGAATAGAAATTCCATATGTTCGAGCAATCCCTCTTCTGGACATACACCATAAAGAAGTAAGGGCCATAACTCAAATGACAGATGCTCATTTTCAGCACTGTTCATATTCACAATAGCTAGAAGCTGGAAATATTCAAATACCCAATAATAGAAGAACTGGTAAAGAAACTTTGGTATATCTACCGAGCAGAATACTATGCATCGCTAAAGAACAATGATGATGCCATGGAATTCCTCATGACAAGGATGGACCTGGAGATGATTATGCTGAGTGAAGTTAGTTAATCACAAAAGAATAAATATCATGTGATACCAGTACTGTGAGGATAAAACCAAGACAAAGACTTGCATACCAAAGGGAACAGACTTTGGAGGTTCCCGAGGGAGGGATGGCAGGGGCAAGCGGATGAAGCAGTGGACTGGAGCTCTGGTAGGCATTTCCTGAGGGAACTGGAGGATAGAGGTCCCTAAGAGGAAAGGGAGGAAGCAGGGGAGGTGAACGAGGCTAGAATACGGGGCTGCTGGTGGGGGTTGAGAAGTGGGTTGAACTATTGCAGACAGGATTGATCATCTGAAATGAAAATCTCCCACCAACTCACAATAAAAAAATCATTTAAAAATGTGAAGCTTTTGTTTGCCAACTTATCCTTCATCTGTCTAAACACTTCTGAAGGCAATTGAGGTACAGTCAATTAATATGACCCTTCTGGCCGTAAATCCTTATGTGATGCATTACAATTTTGGATTCTATGCCTGTGGCTATGATCCCATTTTCGAGGGAGTTCTGTGTTACAGGATTACAGTGGGGGTATGTTAACGAAGTTAACATTGTTTCCTTGTGGACATCTTTTACTGTTTTAGTAGTGGGTGGGACTTAAGACATCATATTTCATTTTCCTTCGGGATATGGTCAGCTAACAGACAAACTGCACCCCCATCAAAGCCATTCCTCAGTATATTAGGCCATCTACGACACAGAGAAACATTTCAGGGCCATTTAGAAGAATACAGACGAGTTGTCTGTCTCAAGTGGTGGAGGCCCCCAAGACTAGATGAGATGCACCAGAGACAATGGCATGGAGATTGAAAAAAGCAGCACTGAAATTATGGGGTACTTTCTCTTCATCTGTGAGCCCTGGTGGTATAGTGGTTATACATTGCACTGTGATCCACATGGTTAGCAGTTCATAACCTCTAGCAGTGACATGGGAGAAAGACTGGGCTTTCTACTCCCATAAACAGTTACAGTCTCAAAAACCCACAGGCTTTGCTGAGTCAGCATTGACTGGATGGCAGTGAGTTCTGTTCATCTGGCTCAAAGTTATGGAACTGTGAGAAACAGTGTTATGGAAGCAAGGGCCAAGGGACCATATGGCTGAGAGGTTGAGACCATGGAAAGAGACTGTGTTAGGCAGGGTTGACTAGAGAAACAAATCCGGGCACACTCATGTATGTGTAAGGGAGAGCTTTATATCAAGAAGTAAATATATATCAAGCAAACATCCCAGCCCAGTCCAGATCAAGCCTATAAGTCTGATAATAGTCCATAAGACCGTCTTCAGACTCAAGCAGCCACAGGCAATGATGCAGAATGCAGGAAGATCACAGGTCCGGGGGTACAAAATCTTGTAGATCCATTGGCAGTGGACGCATCTCCAAGGCTTTGGTCGCCATCAACGGCTCTTGAAATGACTCATCAACAGGAAGGTGAAGCAGAGAGAGAAGCGGGTGGGCCTCCAGTAAGTATTTATCTCGGTTGTACCTCTAAATGAGGTCATCAAGCTGAGACCTGATTGACAGGCTAAACTCCGCCCCTACACTTTATTTATCAAGTTGACACAAAATTATGTAACTACCACAGAGACTTAGCTGTTATTGGAGGAGAAATATTGTGACTGTATGTTTACTATTTGCTAATTTGTGGTAACCTATTGAGTTATAATAACCCCTTTAATTATGTGTATTGTCTGTGAGCTCTCCGTGGCCATTGCAACGAATTATGGACTCCAGCACAGAAGTAAAGTGTCATGGGAGGAGCTGCTGTCAGAGCAGTTAAAAAAGGAGGAGTCTGGGCATGTCAGCTCCTGCTCAGAGAAGTAGGAGGTCAGAAGAGGTCAGATGTGGCCCCTCCTTTGCCTTTTGCAGCAGCATTTCATTTTCTCTAAGCCTTCCCTCCAAAATTCTGTGCTTTCCTGTGTAAACCGTGTCAAAATGGCACCTTCGGCATCCTTGAGGGAACTTAAGACATGTTCCTCTTAATCGTTCTTTGGGTTTCTGGAATAAAAAGAAGTAGGAAGGGTATGGGATGGATGGGGTAAGGCTTCCCAGTGAAGTTCTCATGGGAAGCCCTTGTTACCTTTGAAGAATGAACAGGTACATTATCATTATATGGGCGGGGAGGGGGGAAATTCATCAGTACAACTTTTCTGTTTTCCTTGCCAATGCAGTCTCAATTGTCTTAAAATTTGTCCATTATTGGGTTCTATAATCATATTGCGTCCTTAAAAAAATAAAAATTACTCCTTTAAAATTTCTTTAAAAAATAACTCATTTTACTGGGGCTTTTACATCTCTTATGACAATCGATACATCAATTGTATTAAGCATATTTGTATATATGTTGCCATCATCATTTCAAAATATTTTCTTTCTATTTGAGTCCTTGGTATCAACTCCTCTTTTTTCCCTCCCTCCCTCACCCTCCACCCTCGTGAACTCTTGACAAAATTATAAATTATTATTATCTTGCACTGTCTGCTGTTTCCCTTCACCCATGTATCTGTTGTTTGTCCCCCTGGGTGGGAACTTGGGTTTATATGTTCATTGTTGTGATTGGTTCCCCCTTTTTTCTGCCTTCTTCCCCTACCTTCCCCTACCCTCATGATATCACTACTCTCATTACTGTTCCTGAGGGCTTTATCTGACCTGGATGAAGCCATAGTCTTACACTTTCTAAGCTGACCTCTCTGCTTTGGATTGAACTGTCCTAGTAGATCCTGTTCTGATTGGAACCCCTTTTGGGTCTAACAAGTGTCCAAAACAGACAAATGAGGAAAGCTCAGACAAACAAGAAGAAACTAAGTTCATTGTCATCCAGGCTAATCCAATTCACAGCAGCTCTGCAGGTAGAACCACCCACAGAGGTTTCCAGGCTTGTTACAGAAGTGGGAACCGCATCTTTTCGGCTGGTGGAGTTAAATTGCCGACCTCGTGGTTAGCAGCCCAATACATAACCATTATGCCCAGGGCTCCAGCTGAGGAGGCACAGATAGTGTATGACTGAGAGAACATGTACTCAGCTATTCATTAATCACAGAGACATTTTATTTGTTCAGACGCATTTTATTTGGAATAAAACTATATATATATTTTAAATGGGCAGAGAGAATATTTCCCTCTTTTTGAATCTTGTGATATAATTAATTGCATGGCTAGTTGTTCTTGGTAAAGATTTTATTTTAATTCTATTTAAGGGTGCAGAAAAGAGAAACATGTAGAGAATTGTGATGATTCTAATATAAATGCCTCAACATCTCCTCTCATTCTTATGAGATTCGGTATTTTAACTTTCAGTGGTTTTGATAAGGACTATTTCACATAACTAGGTTAAGGGCACAGTCATTGTAATTATGTCAAATACTAGTGTGGTGGTTACACAATCTGGTGTCAACTTGACACTTTTAAGAGTGAAGGGGTGGAGTCTAGCCTGTCAATCAGGTCACAGTATGATGACCTCATTTGGAGGCACAATGGAGATAAATAGCTCAGATGGAGGAGATACACTCTCTCTGTGGCACATTACTGTTCACAAGCCACATGGAGCCAAGCTGATGGAGCCTGAGCCCTGGAGCTGGAGGAGCCTTGTAGAGACACACGCCAGTGCTGAGATGCTTCAACTGCCACTGGATCCACAAGGCTTTCCACCCCCTGGCCTGTGATCTTCCCAGGCATCATTGCATGACTATGTGAGACTGAAGAGGAATTTATAGACTGGTATCAGACATATGGGCTTATATTGGACTTAAGGACTTGAACTGGACTGGGCTGGGATACTTTCTTAATATACAATTATTCTTTGATATAAAGTTTTCTGAGGGAGTACTTGAGTTGAGGTCCAATGTCCATCTGCTACCTTGATACTTAACATACAAATATATGTTCATAGATCTATTCTCCTATTGCTATGTATAAATACATTTACATATGTACATGCCTGTATTTAAACCTCTAGTTCTTTCCTCCATTTCCTTTCACTTTCCTCTTGTTCCACTATCATGTTCAGTCTTCATTCAGGTTTCAGTAATTCTTCTCGGTTACATTGCCCTTGATCAAGTCCCACCAGGCATCCTATGCCTTCCTCACCATTGATTTTACATAACTTGTACCTTTGTCCCTGAGTTTGTTGGCTCCCTCCTCCTTTTCTTCCACCTCCTCCGTTACCATGTCCCCAGGAGCCATCAGCTCCATTATTTTCTCTTAGGGATTGGTCATCCTGCCTACCTTATATGGGTAGACTTGAGGGGGGAAATAAAAAGGCTATAAATAGTTACAGGTCTGTCTGCTGACCCTTCTGAGTGTTTTCCAATTGGATCTTCCCTGCCCACTGGTTCCAAAGTCGATTTTGGGGATTCCTTGGGAGCTTCATTGCTTTGCTCCCCTTGCTGCTCTGTTGTGCTCCCTGCATGTTTCCCTCCATTGTGTGGTGGTCAGACTGGGCATAATACCCACTCTGTGTCTCCAGTGCTGTCCCCTTATCCCTGTGGGTCAGTGAGGGGGTGTCGTGTCTCATGGTGGAGCCAGCCCCATGGTCCGCACTGTGCATTGGCTGCTCTGAGTAGGAATGTCATGCTCCAGGCTTGGTGGGCCAGGATGAGGTTCTCTCTCTCTCTCTCTCTCTCTGATTCTGAAAATTTTATTCTGCATTTCCCTCCTTTTGATCTTTTAACTTATTATTTTGATTTGGGTGAAGGTTTCCTGAGCATCTGATCAGTTTTACGTTCAACAATTCATACACATTTTGTTCATTTCCTTCATTGCAATCCCCTCAATGTAACACCACTTCTCTCTCTTCCTCTTCCTGTTTCCATTCTTTCTTCTTTCCTAAACCTTCTTAACAGTGTCCTTGGGTAAACACTTCCCTTTTGATCTCAGATAATTGATCAAACTATCTGATTACACTTTAGTTTATGCTAAAGTGTGCATACCTCACTAGTGTTGTTACCTTTATAGATCTGTGTTTTCTATGGCTGAAAATTAAGCCACAGGGGTGAGTTCACTTTCAGAATCCCGTATGTTTTTAAAATGTATTTTTAATTTTTTATTATTTTTAAGCAGTTCATATGCTTTCTTTAAAATGTCAAAAAGTTTGTGTCACAAGGTTAAGCACTTGGGGGAGGGAGAGGAAAAAAGAGGAACTTATACCAAGGGCTCAAATAGAAAATGATTTGGAAATGATGATGGCAACATATGTACAAAAATGATTGACACAGATGATGTATGGACTGTTATAAGAGCTGTAAGAGCCCCCAATTAACCGAGTTTAAAAAAATAAAAAGAAGGTTAAGCACTCTATGGATTGGGAAGAATAATTCCCTTATTGGGACTGTAGGAGCTCCTGTGAAGAAAATCAAAGCTAAAACTAAAACACACAAATATTTATACATGAAAAGCAAATTTGTGTCTTTCCACCCACTCCCTATGCCTGTCTAACTGCTCTCCCCTCACTAGCACTTCTCCACGGCTTCTCTTCCCTGAGCTGTTTACTGCTTCTCAGTGCTTGAAGAGCTCAAGATAACAGCTTTTAATCACACATCTGAAGCCCATTATGAACATTAATTAATGCCTGACATCTCTTAATAAGGTAGGTAAAAACTTATCATTTTATAGATGGAAATCAGAGCTAAGCAAGTTTGGCAACTTATTCTTAGGCCACCCAAGAAAGTGTGGCCCATTGCTTGAATCGATGCCTGTTCTTCTCATGTGCAACCACAGTCTTTTGATTTGCCACATACTGATCTGCTATAGCAACAAAATGAAATAAAACTTATTTTGCAAAATATCTCTTTGATATAAGGATGGGGATAATATTTTTAAGGCAGAAAACCTTGATGCTATCCCTATTCATACTCCATCCCAACTCTTTGTTACTAGGCTGTTTCAAGGCCCAGTTGTTAATGCTTCCCTATGGGAGAAGATATGGCAGGCAGCTTCCATAACATTTTACAGGCTTTGAAGCCCTGTGGGACAGATTCACTGCATACCATAGGGTCACTAGGAGATAGAATCCTCTTTGCAGCAAGACCAATAACATATTCATTGCAAATGTTGTTAACAACGGCATAAATGGCTACTCTAGATGGACACCACGCAAGATAGAATACGCTGATATCAAATCGATTACAATCTGTGGAAAAAATATTGTAGAAGCACAATTTCATCAGTCAGAACAAGGTCATACTCAGATAGTTTCAAAATGTTAGAAGAATGGGTCAGTTCTTGCGGACGGATATCCATCAGGCTTCCTGTAGAAGATAAGCAAAAAGGATGAAGGTGCTCCATGTTATGAATTACCATGGTGAGTGCAACAATGAACTTAAAAGAGCAGCAATCAAGAGGATGGTAGAGGACCAAGCAATATTTTCTACCGTTGTACAGAGGATTACTATGATTTGGAACTGACTTGATGGTACCCAACATCAAATGGTATAGTACATCCTAAAATCTTTCCTCTGAAGTCAAAGCTGTACCTTTCATAGTAACAGCAGCAAAGATGTCATTGCTTTGTGGGACTATTTGGAATTGGAGCCAAAATAGATGTTTTATTTGAGTGATCTGCTTTGCCCAAATACTGAGTTTCAAATGGGGTTCTGAGTCAATCAAGGGTCTGAATCTTTCCAAGATATATTACATGTTATTCTGCTATTCAGACGACATGAGTCAGCAGGGCTGTCACTTTTAAAACTGCTCCATGGAATCCAGCAACCCCCTTAAGAAAGTGACAACATGAAAATTTAGGATTGTGAAACAAAGTCATGAAGATAACCATTCTTTTTGAGAAATGATACTTTTCTTGATAGTTGGTGCTGCTAGAGATTAAATATATGCCCACAGGCCAACATATTCCTGTGTCCTTTTAGGTGACAATCCACAAAGCTCTAAGGTTAGGCATGAACAGTCGAGTCCCATCATAAAGTGACAATGGTATGAGAGTGAGTGTCAGCAGGTTTTGTATAGATCCCTTGCATGCATGAATTCAGACTATGACACCTTTCTCTTTTGTATTGCTCCCTGCCTGCGTCACTTCTGTGCGTGGGAAGTTCCCCTGACCAGATGACCGAGGAAGGAGAACGCCAGGCCTGATGTACACAGAATTCTGCTTACTATGCTGGCACAGATAGAAGAGAATTTCTGCATAATTGTGATCCAACTAAGGGTTGGTCTGGAATGACATTGAGGGAATAAAATATTTGCATTGAGAAGAACTCGAGCAATATATCCGTCTGCAACATCGACAGAAGAAAGGTGGATCACATGAGCAGTGGCTTGTGGTTATCATTGAATATTCCAGGACTTGTCAGGTGCTGTCATTCAAGTTGGCTCCAGTTCATATCAAACCTGTGCACAGTAGAACAGAATTCTGCCCAGACTTCTGCCATCCTCACAATTGTTATGCTTAAATCCGTTGTTGCAGCCACTGTGTCATTTCCTGGAGGGTCTTCCTCTTTGGGGCTGACCTTCTGTTTTACTGAACACACTATCCTTCTCCAAGGACAGGCCTCTCCGGATAACATGGCTAAGGTATGGCAGACAGCCTGACTTCACAGGGACATTCTGCCTATACTTCCCTCCAAGATAGATTGGTTTGTTCTTCTGCAAGTCCACGGCACCTTCAGGATTCTTTGCGAATACCACAATTCAGATGCATGAATTCTTTTGTAATCTTCCTTATTCATTGTCTAGTTTACACATACATACAAGGTGATTGAAACTACCATGGCATGGATAGATGCACCATAGTCTTCAATTGAAATATTTGTTTTTAACACTTTAAAGAGATCTTGTGCAGCAGATTTTCCCAATAGATTGGTTGACTTTTTGACTACTGATTCCATGAGTGTTGACTATAGATCCAAAATAAAAGGAAATCCTTCACAACTTCGGTGTTTTCTACATTTTCTAAATTTACAATGAAGTTTTCTCTTGGTCCAAGTGTGAGGATTATGATTTTCTTAACATTGGATTGTAATGCATACTGAAGTCTGCAGCCTTTGATCTTCATCAGTAAGTATTTCGAGCTTTCTTCATTTTCAGGAAGCAAGGCTGTGTCATTTACATATGTCAGGTCTTTAATGAACCTCCTCCCATGCTAATGTTCTTTCTCATTTTCAAAGACTTTTAAGATTCCAAATTGGAGTAGAGACAAAAATATATTGGGAAGAGATATGTAGATGTCTCTCATAAATCCTTACCATAAGGTGACTTACTGCAGAATATTACGATTAGCTCAGAGCTGGTTCTAACTCACAGTGACACTACGCACAACAGAATGAAACACTGACAGTTCCTGCAACATCCACACGTTTTTTCTTATGCTTAAGCTCATTCTTGCAGCTATTATATCAATCCATCTCATTTAGAATTTTCCTCTTTTCTCTGCCCTTATACGTTACTAAGCATGATGTCCTTTCTCAGGTACTTGTCTCTCCTGATAGCATATCCAAAGTATATGAGCTGAAGTTTTGCCACCCTTGCTTTTAGGGTGTCTGTACTTCTTCCAAGAAAGATCTGTTTGTTCTTCTTTTTTTAAAAATCATTTTATTAGGGGCTCATACCACTCTTATCACAATCCATACATATACATCAATTGTGTAAAGCACATCTATACATTTATTGCCCTCATCATTCTCAAAGCATTTGCTTTCCACTTAAGCCCCTGGCTTCAGGTCCTCATTTCCCCCCCTCCCTCCCCACTTCCCCCTCCCTCATGAACCTTGATAATTTATAAATTATTATTTTGTCATATCTTGCCCTGTCCGATGTCTCCCTTCACCCCCTTTTCTGTTGTCTGTCCCCGAGGGAGGAGGTCACATGTAGATCCTTGTAATTGGTTCCCCCTTTCCAACCCACCCTCCCTTCACTCTCCCAGTATCGCCACTCACATCACTGTTCCTAAAGGGATCATCTGCCCTGGATTCCCTGTGTTTCTGGTTCCTATTTGTACCAGTGTACATCCTCTGGTCTAGCCAGACTTTCACGGTAGAATTGGGATCATGATCTGTTTGTTCTTTTGGCAGTCCATGGTACTTTCAATATTCTTCAATAGCACCACAATTCAAATGAAGTGATTCTTTGAAAATCTTATTTATTCAAGGTCTAGCTTTCATCTGTATATGAGTAAATTTAAAATACAAGAAAATTAAAAAAAAAAAAGAAAATACCATGACTGTGTCAGGTGCACTGTAGTACTCAAAGTAACCTCTTTGCTTTTCAGTACTTTAAAGAGGTCTTGTGTAGCAGATGTACCCAATGTAATGCATTTTTTAATCTCTTGACTGCTGCTACCATGAGCATTGATTATGGGCCCTGGTAATGTGATAACTTCAACCTTCCTTCCATCTATCAGGATGTTATTTATTGCTCCAGTTGTGAGGATTTTAATTCTCTTTACTCAGAGTTGTCATCTGTACAAAAGGCTGCAATTCTTGATTTTTATCAGAATGGGTTTAAAGTCTTCCTCACTTTCAACAAGCCATATTGTGTCATCTACATATCACAGGTTGTTAATAAGCCTTCCTCGCATAATGCAAAATTCAAAAATTATAGAACAATATCACTAACATCAAAAAAGATGGAAAGAATATACAAAATCACTTTATATCTTAGGCAGGTTTCTTTCTAGAGAAACAAAACCAGGACACACACACACACACACACACACACACACACACCACACACACACACACCCCACACACACACATATATATATAGATACAGAGAGTTCATCTCAATTCACTCCCATGGAACAGTTAATATACTCGATGGAAGTCTTTCAACTCACATGGGATGCTGGGTCCAAGTTCAAGGAAGCGGACAGAGGAGTCTTCCCTCGGGCAAGACAGGCAGAGTCTGGCTGCAGACAGCAGACAGCAGGGTGGGTCAGCAACAGTTAGTAGCACAGGAGCTTAGCAAAACTGACCCACTTCAATCTGGAACTCAAGGGCGAAAGAATTCACCAATGTCAAGTTTCAGTGGTGTATGTAGCAGCAGCAGCATGGCGAAGCAGGTCTTGAAGAAGCCTCAAGCTCTAGCTACATGATCCAAGGATTGGCTTGGCCAACAGGTAGTATAGTAAACAGGTTAAGGCAGAGAACTAGCTAAAGCAGCAGCATGCTGGTCCGATCACCAGGGAGCAAGAGAGATATGGGATGCCAGACATTTCATTTATCTCGGTCGCCCTCCAATCAAGCTGTGACCTGAATAACCTCCGGCCACTTGTTCCTATTGGCCTAGTTGGCACAGTAGTCAATCCTGGCCCACCAAGCCCTGAGGATGATATACCTTCTCAGAGCACCAATGCACAGAGATAACCATAGGGCTGAACCCACCATGAGAAAAGATGTCCCTCACTGACCCATATCACTGCAAGGGACAACCTTGGAGGCATAGTGTGGGAATTGTGCCCAATCTGACCCCATCACACTGGGGCACAATGCTAAGGGTATGCAACAGAGCAGCAAGGGGAGCAAAGTAATAAAGTCCCCAGGAATATCAAAAATATACTTTGGGTCAGGGCCTGGCACCCCATCAGGCTTGACTAGAAAACATGCCTAAAGGTCAACAAACAGACCTGGAACTATGATAGGCTTTTCTTTTTGTTGTCGTTGTTTGTTTTGTTTTGTTTTGCCTTGTTTTTGTGCTTATTATTGTCTCTGCATGTCTATCTAGTTAAGATAGGCTGGATAAACAGCCTGAAGGAGAAAACAACTGATTGATGGTTCCAGGCAGAGAGGAGGCAAGAGAAATCAAGTGGGTGCTAACAAACCCAGGGTCAGGGAACAACAAGTGCTCAAAATTAATGGTAAGGAAGGCGTAGGATGACTGTTAGGACTTGACTGGCAGGGCTTGATCAAGGGCAATGTAACTGAGAGGAATTACTGAAACTCAAACGAAGACCAAACATGATAGTGGGACAAGAGGAAAGTAAAAGGAAACAAAGGAAAAAACTAGGAGGCAAAGAGCATTTATAGAGGTCTAAACACAGGCAGGTACATACATACATATATTTATATATAACGATAGGGAAATAGATCTATGTGCATATATTTATATGTTAAGTATCAAGGTAGCAGATGGACATTGGACCTCTACTCAAGCACTCCTTCAACACAAGAACACTTTCTGCTAATAACCCCGCATTCTGCAATGCTCACCTTCCCTCACAGGACTGCTGAAGACAAAATGGGTGCATAAGCAATGTGGTGAAGAAAGCTGATGGTGCCTGGCTTTCAAAAGATATAGCCTTGGGGGTCTTAAAGGCTTGAAGATAAACAAGGGGTCATCTAGCTCAGGAGCAACAAAGCCCACATGGGAGAAGCACACCAGCCTGTGTGATCATGAGGTGTCGATGGGATCAGGTATCAGGCATCATAGACCCAGAACAAAAATTCATATCAATGTGAATGAGGGGAAGTGCAGAGTGGAGACCCAAAGCCCATCTGTAGGCAACTGGACATCCCCTTAGAGAAGGGTTCCAGGGAGGAGATGAAACATACAATTTTCCTCTAGTTCTTTAATGCTTCCTCCCCCCCAACTCTCACGATCCCAATTCTACCTTACACATCCGGCTAGACCACAGCATGCCCAGTGGTATAGATAAGAGCTGGAACCACAGGGAATCCATCACAGATAAATTCCTCAGGACCAATAATGAGAGTAGCAATACCAGGATGGGCAGAGGAAAGGGTTGGGGTGCAGAAAAGGGGAGCCAATCACAAGGATCTACATATAACCTCCTCCTGGGGAGATGGGCAACAGAAAAGTGGATAAAGGGAGACATCGGTCAGTGTAAGACATGACAAAATAATAATAATTTATAAATTATAAAGGGTTCATGAGGGATGGAAAATGAGGGAGGGGAAAATGAGGACTGATACTAGGGCTCAAGTAAAAAGACAATGTTTTGAAAATGACGATGGCAACAAATATACAAATGCATTTGACACTATGTATGTATGTATTGTGATAAGAGTGGTATGAACCCCCAATAAAATGATTAAAACAAAAAAATGACAGTCAAATGTTTGCCTTAGTGTATGGTTTACAGTATACTTTCTACATATACAACTTTAAGGAAATACTTCCAGATACAATAATACATCTCTAACATAATTGTTGTTAGGTGACATTCAGTTGATTGCAATTTATAGCAACCCTGTTCTCATCAGAACGAAACACTGCTCAGTCCTGCACCATCCTCACAATTATCCCTGTGCTCACGTCCATTGTTGCAGCCACGCTATTAATTTGATTATTTCACATCATATTACAATAATAATTAAAGTAATGTTTTGTTGCACATCACAAACAGTGCCGCATAGTTACTACAAACCATTGCACATACTTTAACATTTACATATAATTGACTGAATGGTGGAGCCCTGGTGATATCATGGTTACAAGCTGGGCTGTGATCCATGAGGTTGTCTGTTCAAAACCACCAGCTCCTCTGTGCGAGAAAGACAAGCCTTTCTACTTTTATGAACAGTTAAAGTCTGGGAACCCTAAAGTGCACGGTTCTACCCTGCCCTACAGGGTCACTGTGAGTCTGCGTCTACTGAAGGCAGGGGGGTGAGTGAGACTTTGTAGAGGTAGGTGCACAGATGTGTATTCTGTTGGGTGTTACCCAAAGAAGTGTTATGAGGCATATGACTTTGCAACACGTTTACCGGAATGTTGGCCCTCAGACATCAACAGTTTTTTAGATATCACGCATCAAGGAAGGCTGAGGATACCTAATAATTGAGCCAAGAAAGGAAGCACATTCTTCAGTGTGAATGAAGAAGTCCTCTGAAGTCTAGAAATTGGTGAAAGACAGCCTTAGAACTATCACTGATTTGGTAGTTACCGAAGCTGGGCTCTCACATGGCTCAGCATATTATTTTCTAATTAAACATTTTGGTCTCAGCAAACTTTTGGCACAATGGGTGCTGAAGTATGTGTAAAAAACCAAAATTAAAAAAAATCTTGCCCCCAGTCTTTCAAGCATGATCAGAACCAACAAAATTGATTTTGTGGAACCAATTGTACCTGGGGATGAGTTTGTATTAACCAATATCACCCAAAGAGCAAGGTTGCATCTCAACAATGGCTTCCAAGGGGATCTGTGAGCCAGTTACATTCAAGGCCATTTCAGAAATTTATGGTGCTTATTATTTTGTTTTTTATGTTTTGGGTAAGTTTGATAGATTTTTTTAAGACAAATGATGATCACAGAGGATTATTGTGAATAAGTTTATGGAAAATGGAGTTGTTGAGAAAAGGCCAGTAAAGTTTTGATGAGGATTTCCCCACACACACCTGGGCACCTGCACATTCATTAAGGGCAGCAAGAGCTGTCCTGTGAGAATGTCATTGGGAACCTTGACCGACTCACCCTGCCCTCAGGTTTGCCCCCTTCAGTCTTCTTTTCCTCCCCACCAACGCAGGAAACACTTAAAGGAACATGGTTTGGGTCCCTCAAGGGTGCTTAAGTTGCCATTCAGACATGGTGTAAATTGGAGAGCGCAGAAGGATGTAAATTAAAGGGTTAAAGAGATGGAAACACTACCTAGAGAAGAATATTGACCTAGGTGGAGGGCATGTTGACAAACAATAATTTTATATTTTGATTTTTAGTTTAATAAAGGTGTCTATGACTTTGTAGCCATACTTTTTAATTTACCCTGTATTAATTTTAAAAACCCAACAATTTTACACATCCAGTTCAGACTCCTGGCAACCATGTGTGTCAAAGTAGCACTGTCTCATGGCTTATTGAGGGGAAGCAGCCTACTAGGCCTCCCGAGTGAGGTGCCTCTGGGTGGACTGAAACCTCCTAACTTTGCCTGGCAGTGGAGCTGGTTAATCATTTGTATCACCCAGTGATGTAGTAGGGCTATTAATAAAAGCTGGAAATTTGCTTGGCAGTTTTGCAGACTTAAGAAGTAAGATTTGAAGAATATGAGAGGACTTTAAAAAGTTCGTCAGGAAAATTCCACAATCTTTTAATTTCATTTTCCATCAATGTTTTGAAGCACCCTGATTTGTGGAAGAGAGAATATAGATCACCTCAAATGGACAGAGAAAGTGGCAGCACAGGACAGTAGAAGGAAGCTCTGTTTTCCCTAGAGGAATTCTGGAGCAACTGAGCTGAATCCATACGAACCCAAAATGAGAGCATGATGTGGAGAAATGCTGCAGTGTCTTATGTGTAAAAAGTGTCAAAGTTTTCTATGCACTGGAAAGTAAATTCAAAACGTGTACTGATGGTGACATTATCTAATGACCATAAACTGTAATGAGTCACCATGTAAAACCTATAATGAGCTTAATTTTAGAGACCACATGTTGGGTAATTGTCTTTGATATGCAGCCTGCTTATGATATCATTCTTGCTTGAGAGCAACTTTACTTTTGGAAAACTCAGCTCCTTAAACATTATTTATCTGTAGCCATTTTGCTTTAAATCATATTAGATATTTTTCATCAGTAGGCGTTTCTTATCTGTATATAAAATGTCTTATTAAAGATTGTGTCACTGAAAACCTAACTTACATTGCTAAAGTTTGAACTTGAATGTATACTTATACAGAGGAGGAGGGGTAAGCTTTTGAGAAACAGTTAAGCTTTCTGTCTTAACTGTTCTTTGACATGAGATGTAAATAATCAGAATTCCATCACTTATCTCTAAAGCAGTCTCAATAAATGGACTTTAGAAATTCCACACATTTTATAACTTACCACATTTGCCGATATATTTTTAGCATTAGGAAAATACCTTCTGTTTTACTCTATAAAATTCAGATTATTTCTTGGAAATGCTACAAAATTTTGAAGAAAAACAGGTGTTGGGCAAAATATTAAATTGTAGTCAATTATGAAAGTCTTAAAGCAGTAAGAAAGCTGCCTTATAATCTTCCTACTCCTTGTCATGGGAGCTATTTCCTTGTGAGCAGGGAAGGCTAGTTCAAGTACGCATTCTTTTGACAGAGAGTCCTGGTGGCACAGGGGTTAAGCTATTAACCAAAGCTCAGCTATTCACACTCACTGACATCTCTGTGGGAGAAAAGACCCTGTCCTCAGCTCCCATCAAACTACAGCTTGGAAACCCCATGGAGCAGATCTAGTCTGTCTCAGGGTTCCCTATGAGTCAGGATCCCTCCGAAATTCACAGAAATAGCATTTGTTTGGCAGACTGTCTAAAACGAAAGAAAACATGTAAGTGATTATCTGTGCTGACTTTCATAGGTGGTTTCAAGGTTTCATTGAACCTGAACCTAACTATTCTCTCATCTTTTCTCCCACCCTTCCCATCATCTGAAAGCTTGGGAGTAAATGTGGCTCTGTTTTATTCCAAAAAGATCATTTCAAATTCAAGAAGAGATGGGTTGAATGGCTGATCTGTGAAAATTTTAATACCTAGTAAAGCCCCCAAGATGACCACCCCCAGGCCAAGGCCTGTTATAACAGGGAGCATCAAACAAGTCATGGAAAATTGGAATTAAGAGAATGAAATGCATCCCAAATCAGTTCTGTCAAAAAAAGTCCTGAGGGTCAAACAGAGTGTTTTGTACTTAGTTTTATCTATGGCAATATAAGGAGTCTCTGAGTGGCACAAAGAAGAGGCCTGGCAGTGCAATGGGTTAAGCGGTGGACTGCTAACTGTAAGGTCACCTGTTTGAAACTATCCATCACCCCTTGGGAAGAAGATGAAGCTTTCTACCCTATAAAGATTCACAGTCAAAAAAAAAAAGAGAGAGAAAGATTCACAGTCTCAGAAACCCACAGGGGCAGTTTTCTTTTGTCTATAAGGTGGCTATGTTAAGACCACTTCCTTTTCCCCGCCTCCCCCTCTCCCAGGGACAAGGGAACAACAAGTGATACAAAATCACTTATTGAGGAGGATGTGAGGCGGATGTAGGAGACCTAGCAGGGCTTGATCAAGGGCAATGTAACTGAGAAGAATTTCTGAAACACAAATAAAGACTGAACATGATAGTGGAACAAGAGGAAAGTAAAAGGAAATAGAGGACAGAACTAGAAGGCAAAGGGCATTTATAGAGGTCTAAATACAGGCATTTACATATGCAAATATATTTATACATGATGAGGGGAAATAATACATCTATGTGCATATATTTACAGGTTTAGTATTAAGGTAGCAGATGGATATTGGGCCTCTACTCAAGTACTCCCTCAATGCAAGAACACTCTGTTCTATTAACCTGGCATTCCATGATACTCACCTTCCCAAGACGATCGCTGAAGACAAAGCAGGTACATAAGCAAATGTGGTGAAGAAAGCTGATGGTGCCTGGATATCAAAAGATATAGTGTCTGGGGTCTTAAAGGCTTGAAGATAAATAAACAGCCATCTAGCTGAGAAGCAACAAAGCCTACATGGAAGAAGCACCCCAGCCTGTTTGATCATGAGGTGTCAAGGGGATCAGGTTTCAGGCATCAGTGAACAAAAATTCATATCATTGTGAATGAGGGGCAGTACAGAGTGGATACCCAAAGCCCATCTGTAGGGAACTGGACATCCCCTTACAGAAGTGTCGTGGGGAGGAGATGAGCCAGTCAGGTTACAGCATAGCACCAATGAAACATATAACTTTCCTCTAGTTCTTTAATGTTTCCTCCTCCACTCCACTATCATGATGCAAATTCTACCTTACACATCCAGCTAGACCAGAGCATGTACACTGGTACAGATAAGAGCTGGAACCACAGGGGATCCAGGACAGATAAACTCCTCAGGACTAATACTGAGAGTAGTGACACCAAGAGGGTAATGGGAAGGTGGTGTAGAAAAGGGGAATTGATCACAATGATCTACATATAACCCCCTCCGTGGGGGATGGACAACAGAAAAGTGGGTGAAGGGAGATGTTTGTCAGTGTAAGACATGACAAAATAATAATAATTTATAAATTATCAAGGGAGAGGAAAAATGAGGAGCTGATGCCAAGAGCCCAAGTAGAAAGAAAATGTTTTGAGAATGATGATGGCAACAAATGTACAAATGTGCTTGACACAATGTATGTATGTATGTATGCATGTATGTGTTGCAATAAGAGTTGTATGAGCCCCAATTAAATGATTTTTTAAAAAAGGTTTCTATGAGTCAGAATTTACTCTATGAGTGAGGTTTTTTTTTTTTTTAGTTTTGGATGGCACAATGTGCTTGACTACTAACTATAAAGTAGCTTTGAAATCACCCAGAGGCACTAGTGATCTGCTTCCAAAACATCACAGGTTGAAAACAATAAACAAACAAACAACAAAACAGCTCACACCTATAGATTCAATTCCAACTTTCAAGGAGGCTCTCTAAATATTAACTGAGCTGACAGTCACGCCTTTCTCCTGTGTAGCAGCCGGTGGGCTTGAGCCACTGAGCTTGGGGTTAGTAGTCCAATGTTCACCAGACAGCATCATTAGAGGCAGTTCTATTCTGCACACATGGTATTGCCATGTGTCCATATCAAATCTAGGGCAGCTGCTTAGCTTTCTTCTTCATGGCAGTTTAAATATTCTGTAGGTTAAACTGATTGATCAAAAATCTAAAATTATTTGGCTCCAATTTGAAATAGTTCCAACCTCCTTTTAAATCCCAACATGTAAGTTGTTGAAGTTTTAAAAATTGATGATCTGAAATGTAGACCGCCCCTACTCAATTCACAATCAAAAATTAAAACAAGAGAAAAAAACCTTTCTTCTTTAAGCAACAGAGTAAGTTATTAGGAAAATCAAAACCAAAATGCTACTTTTCTCCCACTGGGGATTCGAAAGAGAGAAATAGGCATCTCTGTTTCTCTAACAGCCCGCTTTCTAATGGTCTGAGCTAGAGGTTCTGTCCTGACTCCACTTTGTCTAGAGGAAAATAAATTGAATTATTTCTGTTGAGGGATAGCCCAAGGCTGATTTTAGAGTTGAAAAGATGAATGCAATTTATCTTCACCAGATATTGTTCCGAAGACGTAGTGATTAGGAGAGCACATTGCCCCTGGTGCAGGCGGGCAGATGAAGATGGAGCTGAGCATGGACGCTGTGGCTGGGAGAATGCTGGGAAAAGGGCCACGTGCCCACAATTACATGAAGGCAGTGGGTGGCTGGTTCTGCACAAACCTGTCATATTCAGGCAATGGTAGAATGCAGACAAAAATCTCTCTCCAAGTGATCGAGGTAGTAAGAGCCCTCGTGGTGTAGTGATTATGTGTTGGGCTGCTATTGGAAAGCTTGGCAGTTTGAAACCACCAGCAGGTCCGAGGGAGACAGACGGGGCTTTCTCCTCCCAGAAGCGGTCTTGGAAACCCACAGAGCGGTTGCTGTGAGTCAGCATCGACTCAATGGCAGTGACCCTGATTAGCATGCGCGACCTCCCTCTTCTACTCCCCCACAATAGCTCATGCTATCTGCTTTTACATCCCTAATGAGTGTAAGCGTGGTTCAAAATTGGATTTGATTTAGTAAAATAAGAGATGTGATATTGTCTGCACACATCTCTATGACGGTGCAGTTGCCTTTTAGAAATTGATGACCTGGATTCACATCCAGGCTTGTCCCAGGTTCTTGCTTATCCGGGGATGTGTGTTATCAGAGGCATAAACTTCTTCAATGTACATAAAACATGATAGTATAATTCAGTTGTATAATGGTGGGCATTCAGAAGGACTGAAAATTAATTATTCATTAAGTATTATGGTAATATCTTTCTTTCATCATTATTAACTCTCAAAGGCTTAAAGCATCATCCATGTATCTATCAAAATCATTGTGCAAATACTCTCACCCTCTAAAACTAAACCCACTGCTGCTGAGTGAATTCTGACTCATAGTGACCCTACGGAAGAGAGTAGAATTCCCCCATGGTGTTTACAAAGCTCAA
Organism: Tenrec ecaudatus; assembly: GCF_050624435.1. NCBI lineage: Eukaryota > Metazoa > Chordata > Mammalia > Afrosoricida > Tenrecidae > Tenrec > Tenrec ecaudatus. The sequence continues at coordinate 98,799,064 of NC_134531.1, forward strand.
ATATTTACAGAAGTCGACTGCTACACCTTTGGTTAGCAACCAAGTGCTTTAATCACTGCATCACAAGGGTCACTTATTCCACCACCTACTGCCACTACCACTGCCATCTAGTGGATTCCTGTACAGGCTTTCCAAGACTAGACACACTTATGGGAGCCAATAGCCATTAGGATAGCAGATAGCGTCTTTTTTCTCTCTAGGAGCCTCTGGTGTGTTTGAACTGCCAGTCTTGCAGTTAGTAGTTGTGTTAGTCTGGGTTGACTAGAGAAACAAATCCAAGGACACTCAAAGAAAGAGCTTCATATCAAAGAATCATTGTCTATTATGAAAACATCCCATCCCAGTCCAGATCAAGTCCATAATCCGATATTGGTCCATAAGTTCCTCTTCACACTCACTTAGCCACATGCAATGATACTGAATGCAGAAAGATCATAGCCTGGTGGGTCAAAAGTCTTGTGGATTCAATGACAGTAGTAGAAGCATCTCAGCACTGGGGCTGTTCTCCACCATATGGCTCTCTCAGGTCTTTCTGTGGCTTCAGATGGCTTCTCAACAGGAAGAAAAAGGCAGAGAGAGAGTTCTTAGAGTCCTGATGAGAAGCCATGCCCACAAAGAGGCATCATCAGGTTGTGAGCTGATTGACTGGCTAGACTCCACCTCTTTAATATCCTCACGCTGACATGATATTATGTGGCTTCCGCAGTAGTCAAGCACTTACCTGACAATGCCACCACCAGGGCTCCTTTTATTCCCACTACAGCACAGTGTAAATAATTAACAATAGTGCAACCAAGATGTCACCTTAGTTGAAATTTAAACTTTGGGCCAAAGGGATAACACTCAAATGAATTAGGATTTAAGCATTAAATAGAAGAAAGAATTTGTTTTTGTATGTGTTGGGCTTGGCTGGAGTCGGGGGCTAAAGAGAAGGTGAGTGGTAATACAGAGGAGACCCCTCAATCAGGCTTCCTCTACCTGGGAGAGGCCTATAAAGTTGTGGCACTTTGGGACTGTTAAGTTAAATGATGTCAAGCAAAGTCTAACACCCTAAGAGAGAAAAAGTAACAATGGCCCCACGTGATTGCGTGTTAACAGAGCCACCTCTGGGGAATTTGAGAAACCCAGGTTCTGAGAAATCTCCCTTGCTGCCTACCAGCTGCTGTCATTTGCATTGTAGGTAAAGTACAGTTCAAATATGCAATAAAGGAGGCCCTGAGAGAGACAGAATACTCCAGAGAATGAGAGGTGGCCCAAGTTAACTGAGTTGAAGGAAATCTCACATAGACTGCTTTGGTGAAGAGAGCAGGAAAATGGAATAATTTGCCAGCAATACATAAAATTTGATTTCCCCCCCCCCATTTTTCAGTACAAATTGACATCAAAGATTGTAGTGGCGAACTTGTTCTGTCTACATTTGGGCCCCGTATGCCTAGCTTCATTCATAGTGTTCTGCTCTGGATTCGTGGTCCATGTAGTGCTGGTAGTTGGAATGGGTCAGTTCTAGCGGATGCCTTCTAAGTTAATAATTTCATAAAGTGCATAATTTTCTTCCAAGGTAGATAAAGTATTTTTCAGGCAGTGTCTAGCAATTTGTGCCACTCCAAATGTGTGTAGTACAGTGATTTTAGGTTTTCTGGGTGTAAAATGAGAAGACGGAATCACTGATGTCCCTGGTCTGGATTTCTAGCATCCACGTTCCCATGAGTGTCTTGCCAAGAAGACTACCCAGCCAGGATGGAAGCAGTGTGCCTACGTTTGCTTAGAAAGTGCTGACAGAGCTAGAAGTCTCACCAGCATTTCCTGTCACACAAACAAGCTCTCAATTTGGTCTTCTCTGGCAGTGAAAAGGGATCAGAAACTAACTGTTTGTTCAAAAGCAGAAGCTAGAATCATTTCAGTGAAAGAGAGAGCAAAATTGAAAATGAAACTCCATTTCTACCTCTCTCTAGAGGCAGCAGAGTGCATCCGCTATGGGTGTCTAATCCCCGGTAGCAAGTGAAATTGGCCACGGAGGCGTCTTTCACTTTTGCCCTAAGTCAAGATATATTTTACTGTTTTCAAGACTAGCCAAGTCTGTGGTAGCAATTGTTAAAAAAAAAAAAAAAAAGGCTAGCCAAATCATCTTATGGGTACCAAAAATAGGTTTTCGTGGCTTTGTGAGAAGTCTTGATTCTTTTTTTCCCTCTTCAGCCTGCACACTCATTGACCTCAGAGCTGAAGTGAGCTTAGTCTCGCTTGGTAGTTAGACCGGTTTGCACCATTGCTCAAAATGCTGTGTGAGTAAGCCAGCCAGATCCCAATGCGAGGAGGAGGACAGACTGCATGGTATGCAGAGGTTGCTTTCCTACAATTTCAACAATCCCATAAGTTTCTTGGGATCCAGAACCAGAGCAAAGAAAATGAATCAACATAATAAAGAAAGAAGAATTTTTGTACTTTTATTTGGATATTAGAAGTTCCCATTCATTCCTCATGACGGTGACTGGCCACTCAGTCACTCTGTTATCTTTGAATTTTCAGTGAGAATGACAGGGAAGAGATAAAACACGGAGCAGGTTCTCAGGTCCGGGTGTTAGGTTAGGAAGGGAATAGGAGAGGTCCTCCTATAGGGAGCCAAAACTTGGCAAGAACCTACAGGTGAGGTACTTTCCCTCGTGAGGTACTTCTGCACGCGGAATCCGCCCCAGCAAAAATTCTCTTCTCTTCTCTCCTTTTCTTCTTCTTCCTCTCCAGCCCACTCCCTCCCTTCAAGTGACTTCTCATCGAACAAAACTCAGTTCAAATATTGCTTCCCAGCCGAAGCTTTTTCTGATCTCTCTCAGATGGACTGGTTTCTTATTCTTGTTTCGGTGGATGTTTCTTAAATCCACCTGTTGTACATTTTTTTAAAACATTTTGTTAGGGGCTCATACAACTCTTATCACAATCCATACATATACATACATCAATTGTATAAAGCACATCCGTACATTCTTTGCCCTAATCATTCTCGAAGCATTTGCTCTCCACTTAAGCCCTTTGCATCAGGTCCTCTTTTTTTTTCCCCTCCCTCCCCGCTCCCCCCTCCTTCATGTGCCCTTGGTAATTTATACATTGTTATTTTGTCATATCTTGACCTATTCGGAGTCTCCCTTCGCCCCCTTCTCTGCCGTCCCTCTCCCAGGGAGGAGGTCACATGTGGATCCTTGTAATCAGTTCCCCCTTTCCAACCCACTCACCCTCCACTCTCCCAGCATCGCCCCTCACACCCTTGGTCCTGAAGGTATCATCCACCCTGGATTCCCTGTACCTCCAGCCCTCATATGTACCAGTGTAAACCTCTGCCCTATCCAGCCCTGCAAGGTAGAATTCGGATCATGGTAGTTGGGGGGAGGTAGCATCCAGGATCTAGGGGAAAGCTGTGTTCTTCATCGGTACTACCTCGCACCCTAATTAACCCATCTCCTCTCCTAAACCCCTCTATGAGGGGATCTCCATTGGCCGATACTTGGGCCTTGGGTCTCCACTCTGCACTTCCCCCTTCATTCAATATGGTATATATATATATATATATATATATATATATATATATATATATATATATGCATGTATATATATACATATATACACACACACATACACACATATATACATATACACATACACACACATATCTTTTTTTTTTTTTTTGCATGATGACTTATACCTGGTCCCTTTGGCACCTCGGGATCGCACTGGCCGGTGTGCTTCTTCCATGTGGACTTTATTGCTTCTGAGCTAGATGGTCGCTTGTTCACCTTCAAGACTTTAAGACCCCAGACACTATCTCTTTTGATAGTCGGGCACCATCAGCTTTCGTCACCACATTTGCTTATGCACCCATTTGTCTTCAGTAATCCTATCATGGAGGTGTGCAGTCAATGATATGATTTTTTGTTCTTTGATACCTGATAACTGATTCCTTCGGGACCACTTGATCACACAGGCTGGTGTGTTCTTCCATGTGGACTTTGTTGCTTCTGAGCTAGATGGCCGCTTGTTTATCTTCAAGCCTTTAAGACCCCAGTCACTATCTCTTTTGATAGCCAGGCACCATCAGCTTTCTTCACCACATTTACTTGTTCACGCACTTTGGCTCCAGCAGTTGTGTCGGGAGAGTGAGCATCATAGAGTTCCAATTTAATAAAAGAAAGTATTCATGCATTGAGGGACTGTTTGAGTAGAGGCCCAAGGTCCTTCCGCCACCTTAATACTTAACCTATATAGACACATAGATCTATTTCCCCATCCTCCTGTATATATTTGCATGTACATGTCTTTGTCTAGACCTCCATAAATGCCCTTTGACTCCTAGCTCTTTCCTCCATCTCCCTTGACTTTCCTCCTGCCCTACTACCATGCTTCATCGCCACCTGGGCTAGAGTATACCTCTTCTCTAAGCAACCTTACCCTTGATCGTTTCCCACCAGGCCTGCCACTCCCCCCTCTCTACCATTTGGGGTCCCATGTTTTTCCCTTGTCCCTGTGTTTGTAAACACCACTTCCTCACCCCCCCTATCCCCCCCACCCCAAGTCCCCCCGGAACTGTCGGTCCCGTTGTTTTTCCTCCAGATAGTTCATCCAGCCTGTCCTATTCTGACAGACCTGTGGAGACACTAACATGCACGAAAACAAGACAGAGGAAAACAAAGCAACAGTATACAACCAGACAACAAAACAACAAAAACAAACCACTGACAAAGAACAGAACAAAACAGTTCACAAGAGAAAAGCTTGTAGTTAGTTCAGGGATCGTTTGCTGGCCCTTAGGAGCGTTTTCCAGTCCAGTCTGTTGGGGCACCACGCCCTGGCCCCAAAGTCCACTTTCAGCATTCCCTGGGGACTTTGCCACTTCATTTCCTTGCTGTTCCGCTGCACTCCCCCAGTGATTTGCCTCGGTGTGGTGGGATCATGTCAGGTGCAATTCCCACACTGTGTCTCCGGTGCTGTCCCCTGTAAGGCCCTTAGTCACTGATTGGCATCATTTCTCATAGTGGGGCCAGCCATGTTCTCTCTGTGGACGGGCTGCTCTACTCAGGAACATCATCCTCACGGCCTGGTGGGCCAGGCTGTGCTCCACTCTCTCCTCCTGCCCCTTCATCTGCTCCCGTGTGCTCTAATCAAATATGTCCATCTCCCGGAGCTGCGGAGTCAATGTCGTCCTTTGGAACAAATTCTTTTCAGGGGAGGGGCAGGAATCCACTTAATTTATGGTGCTGGAGCCAGCCTCCCAGACCTCTCCACTGGTTCCCAACTCCACGCCGGGATATTGCATTCACACCTTGCCGCACTGGGTTGAAGTCTGGTCCCACTTTCCCTGTGGAGATATAAACAATACCCTCCCCTTGGGTGGATTAATGCCCCATGCCCCCACTACCCTTTTCTTCCTTATATTCATCCTTTTGTTTTCCTTTCCCCACCTCCTCCACCATTGTCTACCATGTGCATCCCTGGTTTTGGTCTGGTCTCTGTCATACTACACAATATTCACCCCAAAAATGTTTGTATACAGTAGCTTTTTCCCCAATGCCACTTTTGCTTTTAAAAAAAATTTTTAATTCTTACCTCAGCGGGCTCATGTTGTACTTGTCCTTTTGTGCCTGACTTCCTCACTTAACATAATTTCCTCCAGTTCTTCCCATACCGCTATGTGCCTCATACGTTCATCACTGCTTTTTAGTGATGCGTAGTATTCCATTGTATGTATATACCACAGTTTTTTAATCCAATGGTCAGTTGATGGAAATTTGGGTTGCTTCCAACTCCTTGCAATTGTGAACTGTGCCGCAATGAACACTGGAGCACAGATGTCTGGTCTTGGTTTGTTTCTTGCCTTTTCTGGGTATATGCCCAGTAGGGGGATTGCTGGGTCATATGGTAACTCTATTTCCATCTGTTTTAGGTATCGCCAGATTGATTTCCATAGTGGCTGTACATACTTACAGTCCCACCAGCAGTGGATGAGAGTTCCTGTCTCCCCACAGCCCCTCCAACACTTGTTGCTTTCTGATTTTTTGAATTGGGCTACCTTTGAGGGTGTCAGGTGGTACCTCATTGTTGTTTTAATTTGCATTTCTCTTATGGCTAAAGATCGGGAACATTTTCTCATATGTTTGTTGGTCATTCGGATTTCTGTCCCTGTAAAATTTCTGTTCAAGTCCTTTGCCCACCTTTCAAGTGGACTATTGGTTTTTTTCTTTTTGGAATCTAGCAGAGTATTGTAAGTTTTAGTAATAAGGCCTTTGTCTGATGTGTCATTGCTAAAGATGTTTTCCCAGTCTGTGGACTCTCTTATTACTCTCTTGGTGAATTCTTTAGATGTACACAAGTGTTTTATCTTCAGTATATCCCATTTGTCAATTTGTGCCTCCTCTGTGTTTGTGTCCTTCCCTATTTCTGATAGCCTGTGTATTCCCTGCGTCAGAGTTCTCAAGTTGGTCCCAATTCCCTCATTGATGGCCCTAATAGTTTGGGGTTTAACTTCAAGGTCTGTGATCCACCTTGAGTTTATTCTTGTGCATGGAGTGAGCTAAGGGTCTTGCTTCATTTTTCTGCATGCTGATATCCATTTTTTCCAGCACCACTTGTTAAAGAGGGCATCGGCTTCCCATTTGATATTTTTGGGAGTCTTTCTTTTTAAAATTAATGACGTTGATATATATTTTTAAGGGTCAGAGCACTTCTTTTGCAGAATGTACCTTAATATGCTTTCTGGTGTTTCCTTATGATTAAATCCATTTTACACATTTTTGCAGAGTTTTATTGTTGTTTTTTTGGCCCTGGAGAGTAAATTTTGACTGATAAGAACCTCAAGTGACAGAGCACAGCTACCCATACAAAATTTTCTTGTTGTAACTTCTGCAAAAGCAGATCACGACATTTTTCTTCCCTGGAGTCCCTGGATGGGTGCGAAATGCCAACCTCTTGGTTACATGATGATAACGTTTCTGTGTCAGCACAGCACATCTGGAGGCAACATGAGGTTAGTTAACCTATTGTTAATGATGCCCACTTTGTTTTTCAATCATAAATTTACTATTTTTCTATTTTATGACCAGAGATTTAAAGTGATCTCTAGTAGGGCTAGTTGTTGGTTAGGCAACTAGTGTGCCTCATATTATCTTGGGTCTCCAATAACTCAACTAATCACCAAAGCAAATATGCTCAGCTAGATGACATTTGATATCGTTCCTCTCATCTGCACTGGACAGCTCTTGATTTCTGCTCCATTGCTACTGTACCCAGCAGGGTGGGATGTTTGTGGTAGATAACCAACTTGCATCGCACACATGTAAGTGACAGAATTAATGTCCACGGGGCAACTCGTTATGCACAGAGGCTGGAAGCCAGTGGACAGATGCTTCCCTCTTCTATTCATGGTATCTAAAATTTTACGGCCTCTTCTTTTGTTTTTTTAATCATTTTTATTAGGGGGGGTCATACAACTCTTTTCACAACCCATCCATCCATCCATTGTGTCAAACACATTTGTACATTTGTTGCTGGGACCCCTTCTCCACGGCTTTTTAGAACGTTCCGGGGGGTCACATGCATAACTCGAGACTACCTCTTTCTATTGTGCTCCTTCCCCTCTTTCTTCTCCCCAGTGTCTTCTATCAAGACTTGTTACTATTTAACCAAAGTGTATCGGACACAACAGTGTACTTCTCTTTTCCAAAGGTACCTCCACTAAAACAATTGTGCTTAAAGTCATTAGGGATAGTAGGCTGGAGTGGTGGCACATTAGAACACAGCCCTCCGCCATTGCTTTCAGGTTGATACTGACTCATAATGACCATCCAGGCAGGAGAGTGTCGAGACTGTAACTCTTTACTGGAGTAGAAAACCTCGTATTTCTCTCAAGGAGTGGCTTGTGGTTTTGAACTGCTGACCTTATGTTAGCACACCAATGAGTAACCTACTATGCCACTAAGGCTGTAGAATTAAGCAGCATAAGCCAAACGATACATCTCTTGAACAAAAGTGTAAGCATGTCTTTATTTCTTCCACTCTCTTTAAACTCTGTGTCATTGGCACTCTCTTCCGGTCTCTTCAAGGCCCCTGCCCATCTACCTGGAAAGCATAGTGCCTTGGGGTCCCTGCGGGCACTGCTATAGAATGGCACAGTTCCTGAGCTGGAATGATGGCTCTGCTCCGGTACAAACCACTCTTCCTTGTCCTTTTCAGTAGCCTGCACTTCAACTTTCCTTTGTTTTTCCTCTAGTGATTTCCACCTTGTCCTGTATCTCTGGCAGGCAACTCATTTTCCTTCTGGAAAGAAAATAAAACGGGAGATATGAGGCAATCATTTATTCCTTCTTAGTAGGAGAAAGTTTGGCAAGGAGAAAATTTCCTCGAAGAAAGCAGCATAGTGCTCTGTTGGTGATATCAAGTCCAACCCTGGAATGGAATGGAAACTTTTAAGAATTGGAACATACCTGTCCCCGAGCATCAAGAAGATGGGGAATTCTTCCTAGTTGAACGCTATAACATAGATGAAACTTCAAACGCCTTTTATTTTGATGAAGGACTTTAATAGTTGTCTTCATCATAAAATTGACTTGAAATCTGAAATAATATGATTTTACCTGACACATGTCGGGTAACTGAAAAAAAATCACCTTCAGAGTTGTGCATTCTATTTCACTTTCTCTGCTGCTGTAATCATAGGTCTGTGGCTGGATTTCCTTTTGCCCTGGTAATGTTATGTAGCTGGCTACATTCTCCTAGAGATAATAAGGATGAATGGTCCACTTGGAGCAAGCTCTTGTCCTCAGATTGCTGACAGGCACTGTAATTTAGGTGAGTTGTTATACTGAGCAGGCTCTTGGAGTTGGAAGGAGCCACAGAGAGTCTTCCACCCAAATTACGGCCCATTGTAGGAATTCCTTGCAGGTTAGCAAGTTTCCAGTCCAATACTTTTTAACCACTGGATACCAGTTGTGCGGAGTATGCCAAGTATTTTGTTGCAATGGTTTTACTCCATAACATTTCCCTTCCCTGTTCTCACACTGCATTATAAGAAAGTGCATGCTCTAGGTCAGAAAACAAGATGAAATGACTAACTCCATGTAATGAAGCCATGTGGTTAGAATTGTCTTGCGTGTCAGAGTGATGGATCTGCAGCACCTCGGCCACATTCTCTCTTTCCAGAGATAAAGGCGCATGTTCTTGGAGATGATGCCAAGTATAGGAGAGTAAGTAGTCTACAGCCGTGGGATAGTTCATAGTATCCAGGTAAGTTAACCAGTTAAAAGATATTCGCAGTAAAACTGACCAAGAAATCACAGTAGATAATTTACCTCTCAATGCTGGTAATAATTGGCCTTGCCGCTTTAATTCATGGCTGGCACAGAATAAAAAGCAGGTGGCAATTTATACAACAGATCACTGTTTTACAGACAGCACTGAAAAGTGGTAGCACCTAGCAGCAGCTAGAAAAAATCCTTTAAGCCTGTGAGGTAAAAAAGATTGAAGATATTATTAATAGGTTGAGACTAAAAGAGAAGTCCCTAAATTACATGACTTTCAAAAATTCTCTCTGAAACAGAATTTGAAAATTCTCCCTCCTGCAATTTTAGGATGCGTAAGAAAAGAGTGAATATTGAGTAATATAGTTGAAGGAATGCTTGTACAAGGAATAGCACGTGTTCAGTTAAAAGGAACTTCCAAGATCTTGGTTACTCCGAGTACCAGCAGCCAAGCTATGGCTCTATTATTGAAAGTAATAGGAGATGGCCAGTGAAGAAAAGAACAGGGAAAGTATTTGTCGATAAGTGCACTCCTTAATGAACTAGACTAAAGGAAATGATAACAATATGTATACGATGACAAGATCTCAATTGTGTTGGGCTCTTAATAGTCGACTGCTGTTCTTTCTGCAAGAGCTCCACCAAGTGGTCATCCAGCAGGTGGGTGAAAGACAGAAAACTAAATTAGGAACCATTCTTAATTCTTTAGAATTAGGTCGGAACCATTCTAAGAAAGAATTCTGTAACTAAAAATAGATGAAAGTCAATTCTATGTCAGTGGAGAGATTCGGACTCAAGAATCACGCTTAGATCTATCATCTGCTTCTCACCAACATTTGTTTTGAAAACTTTCTTGTCTTTACTTGAACTATGCTTGCTCTTTGACCTCATGACCCCTGTGTTTTAAGTCCTGCGTTTTCTCCTAATCAATCAGCCCCTTCTGTCGACACATCTCTCCCTGATTTGGACCAGACAGTGGTGTCCATCACTTAAATCAGGCTTCCGGTGTTACATTCAGCTCTCAATACATCCATCCAATTTCTCTGACCCGAACTGAACAGCCAAGAGGCTCTAGTGAAAAAAATCACACAGTTGTGCAAATTGCAGGTTTACGCTACACACCACTGCTTTCTGACAGACTGGACCTTCAGTTATGGCCTATATGTGTCTGGTCAACCCACAGTAGCCATTTCAAACTCTTCTTGTTTTCCTTTCAAATCTCCTTCCTACCAGAAACTCTTCCTAATCCCAGCACATGAGAATTCTGCCCTCATGAGGAAACTTATTTTCCATCCTTTAAAGCTTTTTGGTGTCTGTAATTAATCTTCTGATGGAAGAAGTACCCAACTCAAGACTCATTCCTTGGATAACACCCCCATTGAGCTACTCGGTGACAATATTCTATCAGCCATCTCCCTTCTGTTAGCTCAGAAAAGAAGCATAATAATGGTTCATATCATCAAAGATGAAAATGTTAAACAAGACTAACTTACAGATTGAGATCTTTAAATAAAATTGAAAGAAATCAACTCAGAATAATTTGTGGGAAAATTAGATTTTTTTTCTAGAAAGATAGTGGCATAATTAATGTTGTTTCTAGAAAGATACTGGAAAAATTCATGTCTTTTTCCAGAGACTGATTTTGCTTGATAACATGTTCAAAGTAAGCGAGATAGATGAAGTTCCACAATCTCCACTTCTACGGAGCATCTGGTTGTACTTCTTCCAAGACAGACTTGTTTGTCCTTTGGGCAGTTCACAGTATTTCCAATATTCATCACCAACACCCAATTCAAATGCAGTTTTCCTTCTTCCTTGTCCAACTAGTACATGCATATAAGCTGATTGAAAAATGCCCTGGTCTGGATATAACTCAGAGCATGGAAGAAAACACTATACACGCAAACTTCCCGAGGGCAGAAACCTCAGGACCATAAAAATATAAAACCGCGGACTCTCTGGCCATCTTAATTTACATACAAACCAAAGTTCAGTACCTTCTCACCCAGTTAGACAAAGTCCTAGCATGGAACCTTTTGATTGGCCTCTTAAAACAAAAAAAAGGAGAAGGCAGAACAGCCCGCTGTGGGTTTCTAAGCCAGTCGTCAGTGTTTATAGGAGTAGAAAGCCCCGTCTTCCTCCTGTGGATTGGCTGGTGGTTTCAAAGTGCTGACCTTGTAGTTAGCAGCCCAATTACGCTACCAAGTTTTTCTGATTGGCTTAGTCTACCATACTTGTTCTCTCACCATAATCATCCAGGCTCTATACTGAGAAAATAATCAGAGAATCTGCTTTATATGAAGAAGGACATCCCATCAGATTTGAAGGAAGGCTTATTAACAACCTGGCTTGCTGACCCTGAGAAGGACTTGAAGCATTTGCTGGTGAAGATCAATGATGGCAGCCTTCAGTCAAGAAGCCCCAAATCCTCACAAATGGACCAAGAGATAACATCACAATCAATGGAGAAACTTTTGAGGTTGTCAAGGATTTTGTCTTACTTGAATCCACAAACAATGCTCATGGAAGCAGCACTTGAGATTAAAGACGTGTTGCATTAGCCAAATCTTCTGCACAAGACCTCTTTAGAGCATTGAAAAGCAAAGATAATACTTTGAGGATTAAGGTGTGCCTGATCCAAGTCATGGTATTTTCAATTGACTCATATGCATGTGAAAGTTGGACATTGAATAAAGAAGATTTGAAACACAGGGAATCCAGGACAGATAGAACCCTCAGGACTAATAATGAGAGTAGTGATACCCAGAGGGTAAGGGTAAGGTAGTGGTGGGGAGTGGGGAAACGGGGAATAAATCACAACAATTGATGTATAACCCCTCTCCTCCCATGGGGACAAACAACACAAAAGTAGGGAAAGGGAGACAGCAGTTGGTTTTTAAGACATGAAAAAAAAATTATTAAGGATTCATGAGGGAGGGAGGGGAGGGAGGGAGGGAGGGAAAAATGAGTAGCTCATACCAAGGGCTCAAGTAGAAAGAAAATATTTTGAAACTGATGATGGCAACATATGAACAAATGTGCTTGACATGTGGATGTATGTATGGGTTGTGATAAGAGCTGTAGGGCCCCCAATAAAATGATTGAAAAATAAAATAATAAAATGAAGGAAAACAGATCCAGAGGTTTGGGGCTTGCACTAAATGCTAGTTCCAATTTAAGAATAATCAGTTCTTACATCATGGCCCTGCTCACTATTCACCTGCATGAAATGATCACTGAAGATAAGGGTGCTACAGCAAAGTGAGGTGAAGAAAATAGATGGTGCCTGGCTATCAATCGGAACAGAATCTGTGGTCTTAAAGGCTTATATTCAAACAAGCAGCCATTTTAAGGAAGAGTTAACTAAGTCCACACGAGAAAGCACAACTGCTTATGTGATCCAAGATGATAATTACAAAATATGAATATGGTGAGAAGAAAAGCATCAGAGCTAAAATTATGAACACCCAATTTATGGAGGGCTCTGCAGGCCAGTGGGAGTCCAAAAGTCATCTACAGAGTATCTAGTCAAGCTGAGCTACTGGCAGATCTGCTCTAGCCACAAGTGTCTCCAAGAGCCTTACTATCGGGCAGAGACCATTACAATCCTCATTATGCTGGATAGAACTGGACATATGGCTAGGTGACCACCCTATAGATGTGCCCTGAATTTGTACTGGGTGCAAGTATTTCTTACTGGTTCCATGACATACATTTCTTCCTTAGTTTCTTGAACATTGATGGGGTTCTTTTTTTCTTATGCATTATTTGTATTTTTGTCTTTGTGCTGTCATGATTTATTCTCACCACCTTAGTCAGATTTTGTTTTTTATTATTTTCTGTTGTGTCTCCCAGTTGTGAAGCACAGGAGGAGTGGATGCATAATGATAATAGTTGACACAAGGGGATACAAGGAATACAGAGGTAGGGAGAGGGAGGGAAAGGGGATTTCTGGAATGAATAATGAAGTCAAGGGGGGCAAGGGGCACAAAGCTGGGGGCATCGAATTGTGAATGCACAACTCATTTGAAAGGCTATGGAACCATGGTGGGTTGGAACACTCTAAAACTGACATGATAATGATTGTACAGTCTCCTCCATAGGATTGAATTGTATAATATGTACACTACGTGCCTGTGGTAATTAGTTTATTGTGCCAACCTGGCCGATAAACACATGTTCGGTTAATTGAAGGGCAGAGAGGTAAATGGCTTGGTGAGCTTTGCCTTTCTAGTTCTCGGGTCTCTTGCTTTCTGATGGTCGCACCAGGGTGCAGCTGTTTTAGCAGTTCCCTGCTTCAGCTTGCAAGACTACTTCCTGCAAGACATCCCCAAGGAGAAGCCACATGGACCTACCCCGATGCAGCCCTGGGTGCTGGAGCAGCCATGTGGAGACCCCTGCAAGCGCTGAGATGCTTACACGTTCACTGACTCGGCTTTCCTTCTGCAGTCAGCATCATTGCGTCTGTTTTGTGAGATGGAGGAGGACTTTGTAGATTGGTGTTGGACATATGGGTTAATGTTGGATTTGTAGGCTTGGGTGGCACTGGGGTGGGATGTTTTCTTGATGCACACTTACCCTTTATATAAAACTCTCCCTTATACTTTAGTTTCTGTGGATTTGTTTCTCTAAAGAAAGAAATCATACAAATCATTAAATTGTATGATATTTTGATTATGTCCCAATACAACTGTTTATAAAATAAATAAAAGAAGGAAGAAAACAATAAAGATGGACTATCATGCATATAAAAAGAAAATTTTACTAACACAGTGCCAATAAAACTGTTGCAAAAACTAAAATGAAGGAATTTATTCTGATAAGTTAAGAATAAACAGCTATATGCATCTCTCTTGATCTTCTCAAGTTTCCTACCTTTATGCTTTTTTGTAGCCAAGCTCCATAAATAATAGTATTCACCTTTACCTATACCCCTCCTTTCTTCATCTCCTTCTTTTCTTATTAAGTTATTATTTATATTTTTAATTCCACAATTTCATTGAAAATTTTATTTTTCTGTGGATGATAGTCCATCTTTATTATTTTCTTCCTTCTTTTAGTTATTTCATAAACAGTTGTATTGGGGCATAATCCAAATATCATACAATTCAGTAGTTCAATCATACTCACAAGAGTTATACAATCATTACCACAATCAATTTTAGAACATTGTTTTTCTTTCTTGTACTACTCCTTTTAAAAGAAAATTTTTTACCGACTTTTTGGTTTTTGTAGACAAACACAGATATATATATATATATATATATATATATATATATATATATATATGTATGTATATATGAGGGACTTCAAAAGTTCATGGAAAACCTCCATTATCTTTTAATTACATTTTATTTTTTTAAAACATTTTATTAAGGGCTCATACAACTCTTATCACAATCCATACATACATCAATTGTATAAAGCACATCTGTACATTCTTTGCTCTCATCATTTTCAAAGAATTTGCTCTTCACTTAAGCCCTTTACATCAGGTCCTCTTCTTTGCCCCTCCCTCCCACTTCCCCTTCCCTCATGAGCCCTTGATAATTTATAAATTATTATTTTGTCATATCTTGCCCTGTCTGATATCTTCCTTCACCCTCTTTTCTGTTGTCTGTCCCCCAGGGAGGAGGTCACATGTAGATCCTTGTAATCAGTTCCTCCTTTCCAATCCTCTACCCTCCCAGTATCGCCCCTCACACCCCTGGTCCTGAAGGTATCATGCACCCTGGATTCCCTGTGCCTCCAGCTCCTACCTGCACCAGTGTACATCCTGTGGTCTAGCCAGACTTGCAAGGTAGAATTCATGGTAGTGGGGGGAGGTGAGGGAGGAAGCATTTAGGAACTAGAGGAAAGCTATATTCTTCATCAGTGCTACATCGCACCCTGACTGACTCATCTCCTTCCATAGACCCCTCTGCAAGGAGATCTCCAGTGGCCGACAAATGGGCTTTGGGTCTCCACTATGCACTTCCCCCTTTATTCGCTATGGTAAGATTTTTTTTTGTTCTGATGATGCCTTAATCCTTTTTTCAAAACAGTTTTAATGGCACATAATTTACATATAATACAATTGAGTAGTTTAATCGTTCAATCATTTGAAGGGGAATTCACCACCTAGCTATCTTAGCGCTTTCTCCCACATATTTAATACTGACTTTTGTATAAGATAACTGATGAACAGCTTTCTCCTTCCTAAGTCCTTCTCCTTTGAGTCATAGAACACAGGTTTTCTTCTTTAAAAAATTTAAAATTAGACACTCCTAAATCTCCACTATGCGCTCCTTTACTCCTGCTTAAACCTTGTTGTCTTCTCCATGGCTGTATGGTTCTTCTCTTCAGATTCACAACTTTATCACAAAGGTTATCTCCTGTTAAAGACAGCTTCCTCTTGACTTTTAGAGTGAATACATGTTATTAACAAGTGAATACGTACTAAAAGTCAGTGTAGTCATGAGCTTTCGTCTTTGTCCTGATTCTGTTCTCCTGTTTGCATGCTCTATTTTGATAAATGAAACATCTCATATCCAGCCTTTCAACTAATTCCCATGGGAGCGTCACTAGAGTCCACTCACTGATTTTAGCCACTAAACCTTGTGGCATTGACTTCCTAAACATCTCTGTTCTCCGTACACACATTACCACTCTTGTCACTAAAATCTTCATAACTTCTCACCTAGATTGCTGCATGACTTCTTCAAGACCAGCTTTTGCCTCATGTACTTCCTTTGTTTGCATGGTCATCTTTCTGAAATATTAATCTGATCTACGAGGTCCGATTCAGTTGTTGCTTTTTCAGGATAAACTTACCGCACATACTCTGTCTATATTGGTCCCCCTTTCAAGCCTCATTGATGGCAACTTCCTTTTATGTATACTGTGAAGCCACAGAGCTTCCAGTGGGAGGGATTAGAATTGTTTTGTATCCTTGTCTGAACAGAAAAATCTCCCGGGGCATTATTAAGCATGCAACTCTTGGCCTGGTCCTAAGTGTATTGAATTGGAAATCCAGGGCAGCGTTTGGAAATCCATATACTGAATAAACATCCTTAATTGGTTCTTATAACAGGGTCAGTTTGTGAAATACTGCCTTACTGTATCTAGTTAGTACTTTTGCTAGTGTCGTTTCTTCATTGTGCAATGCCTTTTCCCCTGGTCCTCCACAACTGCCATCAGTGCACTTCCTAGTGACCCTCATTGTGACTCCGCTGCTCTGTCTTCTCTGTGCTCTTGTTCACTCTCCTGTCAGAGCCCCCAGGATACAGAAAAGCTGTATTTGACTGATTTACTGACCTTTCAATTCATCTACAAACTCATTGTTCCTCTTTCTTTCTCCAGTACATAACGGCAAGCAGTAGAAGATATTTTTAAACAATTGCTTGAAATAGATGAAAATGAATAAAAATCTCAATATGTTTTTCCTCACTTTATAACTAAAGATAAACATATGGTAAAAATTGTACAGCCCTTTAAAACACCTTTATTATTATGATTTCATGAAAATCAAAGTAGAAGAACATTCTTTTTAAATGTGCAAATATGAACAACATTGCTAGGGGGAAAAGGACAAATGCAATGCATGCATACAGTGATTTTTAAATGAACAAAAGATCAGAAAGATATATACGATGACATTACTGGCTATCTTTGAATCATGAAATAATAAATGATTTTTATTTGCTTTTCATAGTAAGATTATGTTATGATAGGAAGCAAATACAGATCACCATTTTCAAGACATTTTGAAGACGGTGTGCATAATGACACATGGACATGACATAGGAAAAGAAGAAATTAGGTTTCTGTAAGATCTAATATCCTGGTGCCAAAAACACAAACTCACTGTCATGAATTGATTGTGACTCATAAAAAAACAAAACAAAAACCTAGTGAAATAAAATGCTAAACTGATAAGGACTGATAAGCACATCTTCTACTAATTAGGAACAAAGTACAAGTCTGTTTAGAAAATTACTATCGAGCACCCCACTCTGTGGCTTTTTATTGAACAAAACAGGATCAGAGAAAAGTTAGGAACTGGAAACACAGGGAATCCAGGGCGGATGATCCCTTCAGGAGCAGTGGTGTGAGTGGCGAAACTGGGAGGGTAGAGGGAGGGAGGGTTGGAAAGAGGGAACCGATTATAAGGATCTACATGGGACCTCCTTCCTGGGAGACAGACAACAGAAAAGTGGGTGAAGGGAGATGTCGGACAGGGCAAGATGTGACAAAATAATAATTTATAAATGATCAAGGGCTCATGAGGGAGGAGGGAGCGGGGAGGGAGGGGAAAAATGAGGACCTGATGGCAAGGTCTTAGGTGCAGAGCAAATGTGTTGAGAATGATGAGGGCAATGAATGTACAGATGTGCTTTACACAATTGATGTACGTATGGATTGTGATAAGAGTTGTATGAGCCCCTAATAAAATTATAAAAAAGAAAAGAAAAGCTCTCTAAGCCATAAGATCCCCCCTACCCCCCCTACCCCCCACAAGGCAAATACTAGGAGGATACTTGAAGTTAGTGATGATTATAGACCAGTCAGAGATAGGATTTTCTTGCTTAGGGCAATTTAGGCAACAGTGCAATTAACACTATCAGCTGACAAAGAAATTAATCTGCAGGAAGTACACTAACATAGAGAGAAAAACTCAGACCAGACTCACTTCCACCAGTGATTCCCACTCCTAGTGAGCTGTGGGGTAGAGTAGAATTGTGTCATTTGGGTTCATGAGGCTGTAATCCTTTACTGGTTCACAAAGCCTCATCTTTGGGGGTTTCAATACATCCTACACCAGAGCTCCTCACAGTAGAAGGAAGGAAGAGTCTAAAAAAGGGTCAAGTTGAATGTAGCCCTTTATGTGCCTTAAATCTGGTGATCTTTGAAAACTTTATCCGATTTTCTGTTTCTTAAAATTGTGCTTTTCTACTTACTCTATGCAAGAACATGTTATTCTATTAAATTGGCATTCCAGGATGCCCACCTTCCCGATATGATTGCTGAAGAAATATGTGTGCATAAGCAAATGTGGTGAAGAAAGCTGATGGTGCTCAGCTATCAAAAGATATAGTATCTGGGGTCTTAAAGGCCTGAAGGTAAACAAGTGGCCATCTAGCTGAGAAGCATCAAAGCCCACATGGAAGAAGCAAACCAGCCTGTCTGACCACGAGCTGTCGAAGGGATCAGGTATCAAGCACCAAAGAACAAAAAAATCATATCATTGTAAATGTGGGTGAGTGCAGAGTGGAGACTCAAAGCCCATCTGTAGGCAACCGAATAAACCCTTACTGAAGGGTTGTTGGGAGGAGATGAGTCGGTCAGGGTGCAGGGTAGCAACAATGAAACATATAACTTTCCTCTAGTTCTTAAATGCTTCCTTCCTCTCCCCAGCCCCAATTATCATGATCCCAATTCTACCTGACAAATCTGGCTAGACCAGAGGATGTGCACTGGTACAGATAGCAACTGGAAACACAGGGAATCCAGGACAGATGACTCCTTCAGGACCAGTGGTGAGAGTGGTGATGCCTGGAGGGTGGAGGGAATGTGGGATAGAAAAGGGGAACCGACTACAAGAATCTACGTATAGCCTCCTCCCTGGGGGAGGGACAGCAGAGAAGATGGTGGGGGAAAATGTCAGAGAGTGTAACATGACAAAATAATAATGATTTATGAATTATGAAGGGTTCATGAGGTAGGGGGGAGTGGGGAAGGAGGGGAAAAAGAGCAGCCGATATTAAGGACTCAAGTAGAAGGCAAATGTTTTGAGAATGATGATGGCAGAGGATTAGGAGAGTGGCCAGGAGTGTAAGAGAATGATGATGGCAACAAATGTACATATGTGCTGACACAATGGATGTATGTATGGATTGTGATAAGAATTGTACGAGCCCCCAATAAAATGATTTTTAAAAATTATTTATTAATTTTCTTTAAATGTAACTGCAAATGTTAGTAATCACAATTTACTCTGAGAAGAAGACAGATTTTGTAGAAAAGAAATAATTGAACAATCTGAATAATCTGCAAAGTGCTTCTTCTCTTAATTTTGGTCATATCTCAAATTGGCACCTTTCACTGGGGAAACCACCCCGACCCCCTTCCATGAAGTTCATTCCTACTTATAGCAAACTTACAGAACAGAATAGAATTGCTCCTCAGGATTTTCCATGCTGTACATCTTTATGGAGGGAGGGAATCCTCGCGGCATCATGATAACTTGTTGGACAGCTAACCCCAGGTCAAAACCACCAGCCATTCCTTAGGTGAAAGGTGAGGCTTTCTCCTCCCATAAAGAGCTACTGTCTTAGAAATCCACCGGGGGACTTCTACCCTGTCCTATAGGGTCAGTGTGAGTCAGAAGCGACTTCATGACAGTGAGTGTAGTTTTGAAAATCTTGATGGAAACATCCTCATCTTTCTGAGTGGCCTCTATTTTTCTTTGCCAACCTTATGGCTAAGGCACCACCACTGAGCCCACTCTGCCACCAGGGCTCATGCACTGGGAGAGCAAGCTAGGTAGTGGTGATTTTGCTTGGAAGAAAAATACCAACCTTCCTTCAACTCTCCTTGTCAACCCTAACTTTGCATTGCTACAGACTAAATGAAATGATTGCTCTCCTGTCCATTGGATCATGAAATACGAAAAATTTAAATGTCCATTTTTTAGCTTGATTACTGACTTTTAAAAGTAATGTGTCCTCTTATTTAGAAATTTCAGGTTCATGGAAATAAATTAAGGGACCAAATTAATATTTAAAAGTATATAAAATTGAGGAAAATTATTTTTAAAACTGCGTAAGTATTTAAAAATTGTTGCATAGTGTGGATATTATTCTTTTAATTAAGGACTTCATGAAATTATGATATCTACTTCAAAAATATTTGATGTTCAGATAATTTTTGGGGAGGAACTAGTCTCATATAGAATGGGACAAATTCATATTTAAAGAAGAGGGAATTCACTCCAATTAAAATAGCAAAGTATAAGTTTTTTATTTATACAAGCCACCTTATAAAAAAAAGGTTAAAGGTAGAAAATATTGAAACCACAAAGCTCCAATTAATTATAACTAGGGAATCTTTATACAAGCCATTTCTTGACCAGAAGGGTTTGACACCTGACCTTTGATTTTTAAAAATATCTTGCTTACTCTGCAAGTGCTTTCAGTCCTGAGAGATCTAATATGAAACAGCTTCCTTCTCCTTTCAGGCTTGCACAAAGCTGGGCGCTATTTTGACAAGATTCAGTACCTGCATGCTCTTTTGAGCAAAAGATCTGAGGGTTTTTTTTCTCCCTTGGCCTTATTCAGAATTAGCACACAAATGGCACGCAATGATTTATGATCAATTAATAAGATGAAACTCCTTGTCCTAGAAAACAGCCTTTGTTATTTAACTTTGGTGGGACTTAGAGGTTTAACATGTTTTGTGATTATCTTCAAAGAACTAACATAAATTTACTTTCGATGTGAAAAAGACAGTAAGAATCTCATCTAGAAAATATGGTGTTTTTGGCTGTAAAAATAAGGTAATGAATTTGGAATTGAAATTAGTTGAAGTTTAACTAAGTGCCAAATTTTAGACTGGATCTAAATACCCACATGTTACTCAGTCTAAAATATTTACCCATTTTTGAAATTCATTTTCATTGAAATGCTACATTTATATGATCTTTAATGTTTTGTCTCCATTGTTTCTTGAGAACACTTCTGTCTATTCAACAATTATTTTTGCATTTATTTCAGTATTTACTCATAGAGTTACCCAAAGTTACTCTCTATTGCAGGTCTTTATTTATTTATTTAATCATTTTATTAGGGGCTCATACAACTCTTATCACAATCCATACATACAGCAACTATGTAAGGCTCATTTGTACTTTCATTGCCCTCATCATTCACAAAACATTTGCTCTCCACTTAAGCCCCTGGCATCAGGTCCTCATTTTCTCCCCTCCCTCCCCACTTCCACCCTCCCTCATGAACCCTTGATAATTGATAAATTATTATTTTGTCATATCTTTCCCTGTCCGACTTAAGCCCCTGGCATCAGGTCCTCATTTTACCTCTCCCTCCCTGCCGCCCCCTCCCTCACGAACACTTAATAATTTATAAATTATTATTTTGTCATATATTGCCCTGTCCGATGTCTCCCTTCACCCACTTTTCTGTTGTCTGTCCCCCAGGGAGGAGGTCACATGTAGATCCTTGTAGTCGGTTACCCCTTCCAAACCCACCCTCCTTCTACCCTCCCAGTATCGCCACTCACACCACTGGTCCTGAAGGGAATCATCCACCCTGGATTCCCTGTGTTTCTGGTTCCTATCTGTACCAGTGTAGCCAGACTTTCTATTGCAGGTCTTTTGATGTTTTTTCAAACTGATGTTAAATTTGATTGCTTACTCACAATTAGGCTTCCTTAACTGTTATGCAGTGAATGACTTCCAATTGTTTGAGTTAGGTGCAGACTCTAAGACTCCTCCCCTAAAACCAAAGTTCAAGGTCACAGATTACAAAGAAAGAGCAACCTTCATGGTTTCTGATCCTGGCTTGTGGGAGCCTATAAATTTTTCTACTAAACTCCTTGAGTAAAGTGTCACAGAGGCCATGTCTGATCTCTGGCTTTCCTACTGGAGTGAAGGAGAGGACAGACATGCCCCCATCCGTCATGTTTCTTTACCCAATTCTGACACCGACCATTCCTCCTGGAACACTCAACTTTTCTGCTGGGTTCAATCATTTGTTGTTATAGTTACACAGAACTCGGACCAACTCACAGTTACAGCCTTTGATTATGGAAGTTAACCAGTTGCCACAATCAGGATGAGTAAACAGTAAGAATGAAGCCACTGATCCACAGTAATCTCTCTCCTCCACCAGAAGGCCCTCTCTCTAGCTTTCAGCCTCGCGACTACCTGGGCCCTTAGCCTCTGCCTCCTTGCATCAGGAAGCCAGCCCATTGCTCTGTCCCACATCTCATAGTCTCAGCAATACCCCTCTGTTCTCTCTTAGGGTCTCCTTACCTCAGTCAGGCTTACTTGCTCTGTCTCATGATCTCCGCTCTGTGGCCCCCACTGCCCGTTGTCTCAGCCTCTTCCACTTCACTCATAGATATTTCTTCCAATGGTCCTGGGATTTCTGTGGTCTTTCTTCTGAGATGGTTCATCTTGGTGGAGGAATGCTTTTGATGGAGGTGTGAATTTTGTCTTTCAACAGAATGTGTTAATGTGGGTAGACTAGAGAAACAAATTCATAAGCACACATATGAGTATGAGAGAGTTTTATATAAAGGGTAATTGTACATTAAGAAAGCATCCCAACCCAGTCCATTCCAAGTCCATAAGTCTGATATTAGCCCATGTGTCTGATACTACCCTATAACGTCCTCTTTAGACTCAGGAAACACATGCAATGATGCCGAATGCAGGACGATCACAGGCCAGTGGGTAGAAAGTCTTTGAATCCAGTGGTGTCGTAAGCATCTCAGTGGTGGCAGGGTCTCCACACGGCTTCTCCAGCTTCCAGGGCTGCATCAGGGTAGGTCTAGGTGGCTTCTCCTCAGGGATGTCTCACAGGGAGTCAGCAGAGAGAGACATGTCTTCTGCCTCCAAGGAGGAAAAAAGCAGATGTCCCAGAATTCTCAGGAGAAGGCCATGTCCACACAGAGGCCTCATTGCCTATGATCCCATTGACAGACTAGACTCCACTCTTTCACTCTTAATCCTCTCAAGTTCCAAATTGACACCAGATTATGTAACTGCGACACAGAACATATCCCCCAATAAAACAAAAGGTACTGCTTTAAGTCACTCCCTCTAGTAAAGTGGGGACTAATGTTAGATCTCACCATAATCCTGCAAAAAAGAACTCCCACAAAAACGGGCTTACAACCACAGGCAGAACCAACCAACGACCTCCCTGCCAAGGAGTCAAGTCTGACTCAGAGGCTCCCTACATGACTGGGGAGAGCCGTGCCTGTGGGTTTCTGACACTATGACTATTTTCCTTCCTTCCTTCCTTCCTTCCTTCCTTCCTTCCTTCCTTCCTTCCTTCCTTCCTTCCTTCCTTCCTTCCTTCCTTTCTTGCTTTCAAGCTTGTAGTTAGTTAAAGGATCGTTTGCTGGCCTTTAGGAGCGTTTTCCAGTCCAGTCTGTTGGGGCACCACGCCCTGGCCCCAAAGTCCACTTTCAGCATTCCCTGGTGGAAGTTTGTTTGACCTCTGCCTCCTGGAAATAGGCCTTGGACGAGTGTGGAGATGGCTTCACCTTCTTCTTACGTCGGCAGAGGAGATCGATGTGGCCTCCATGCTATTTTCACAGCATTATTCCACTGTCCAACTCTCACATACAACTGACAGTATCATGGCTCGGGTCAGGCATACCCCTCAAAGTGACAGCCTTGCTCTTCAACAATTTAAAGAGCTGCTGTACAGCAGATTTGCCTACTGCAATACATGGTTTGGCTTCTTGAAAGTGCTTCAATGAAGATTGATTGTGAATCCAAGCAAATTGAAATCCCTGAAAACGTCCGTCTTTTCTCCGTTCATCGTGATGTCTGTTGATCTAGTCGTAAGAATTTTTGTCTTCGTCACACTGACTTGCAGCTCCTGCTGCAGCTTTCGTCCTCGCTCTTCAGCAGCAGGTGCTGTAAGCGCTGTTAACCAGGTTGTGCCAGGTTCACCCACACGTTGTCAATCCAATTCTGATGCCATGTTCTTCACGTGCCACGGCTTCTCAGATTATTCGCTCAGCACGTACGTTGCATAAGTATGGTGAAAAGATAAAACTCTGGGGACCGATTACAAGGAGCTACTTGTGACCTCCTCCCTGGGGGATGGACAACAGAAAAGGGGGTGAAGGGAGATGCTGGATAGGGCAAGATATGACAAAATAATAATTTATAAATTATCAACGGCTCATGAGGGAGGGGGAACAGGGAGGGAGGGGGAAAAAGAGGACTTGATGCAAAGGGCTTAAATGGAGAGAAAATGCTTTGAAAATGATTAGCCCAAAGAATGTACATATGTGCTTTATACAATTGATGTATGTATATGTATGGATTGTGATAAGAGTTGTATGAGTCGCTAATAAAATGTTAAAAAAAGGTTAAAAAAAGATAAAACTCTAATGCACATATTTGTTGATATTTACAAATATCATGGAAACATTTTAATAGTTTTATTGGCATTTTATCCACATGTCATACAATTAAGTGTAAATGATTCAATCACATCAAAAAGAGCTGTACAATCCTCACCACAATCAATTCTAGATGAAAATTTTCCCTTGCCATAAAATTTAATCGGTCAATTTTAGTAAGATTTGTGCAATCATCGCCACTTTCAATTTCAGAACACTTTCTTCCTTCACTCATTATTGTTGGCATATCCTCCTCTGCCATGCTGCTAGGAGGCAATTATCAATGCAAGTACTGTCTTTCTCAGTCTACTTGTCCTGGATTTCAGATACAGAAAATCATACTAAACACAAACAGGAAACCTCAGTAGTGTCTTATTTTGCATGAATGATGGCCTCTTGATTCAGGTACGAGTTATACATGAACACACTGAAAAGTTCTGGACTTCCATTCTTCTCAACGTGGTGCACAGTTTGCAAGGATCCACACACCTGTCTGCCTTTGTGTCGTCAATAAGGCACAACAAACCAACATCTTTCTGGGGTTCTCTGTAGCAAAGATCCTTCTGATGTCGGCAAAATTTTCCTTGCATGTGATATAATGATATTGTTTGATAATTTTTGCTTTTTGTTGGGCCATCTTTCTTTGGATTGGGTACAAATATGGAACTCTTGCTGTGTGATTGCCAGGTGACTGTCTTCCAATGTCTTGGCACAGATGAAAAAGTGCTTCTTCAGCTTATGGAATAATTTCCATTGGTATTCTGGTCCCTAGAGCCTTGGTTTTGCTAATGCCTGCAGTGCAGCTTGGACTTCTTCCTTCAGTACCATCAGTTCTTCATTATATGCTATTTCTTTTCCCTGCAAGCATTTTGTGCATCTTAACATTTTCCCAACCATTTTACTGGCATATAAATCACATCTCACACAATTAAATAGCTTAATCACATTGATTAGAGTTGCACAATCATCACCACCATCAGTTTTAGAACATTTTCTTCATTCTTGCACTTAGCATTATTAGTACCCTATTTGCCTCCATCCTCCTCTGCTGTGCTTGCAAGGGACCATTAGTCCAGGTACTGTCTCGAGATTAACCTATCTTGGATTTTATATACAGAAAAACATTTTAGAAAACTGACATTAATAACAAAGTAAAACAGATAAAAACCTCAATTGAAAAGAAAGCCAAAAATATTAAGAACCAGAACAAATTTAAATGAATCACAAAGGAGATCAATTGACAGGGTGCCAAATTTACACCCAACTGCCTCTGCAGTAAAGTAGTCCACTTTCCAATGCGTTCTGTAGGAGAGCTGGGCTATTCACATGCCTGGTCCATGGGCAGAGGAGATGCACCAGCGGCTTAATCCACTTGTATTTCCCCTTCATTTTTTTTTAAACCAGAAACAGCTCTAAAATGGGTCAAAATGGAGATCAAATCATAAGACATTACACTTTGACCTATGTCTACCATAATGGACTTTATAATACTCTCTGTCTGATAGCAGGTCTATTCACATTACTGAACCATGATTCTCTGGAGGTTTAATTGATGTTGATGTGTGGACCCTACAAAGGGATTTTGGGCTTTTATTCCCACCTATAGCCTTCTGCAAACCAGGTGTTGGCATCATATGCTACTTCTTGAAATGGTTAAATATTGATCAGTTCCCTTTGCCACAATGACTCTGTGTGCTGTCTTTTAATGCTTCTTGCATCATTCAAGCTCAACCAGCTGGGTGGACACAGTGACAGCAACTATGGGCACAAACATAAGAAAAGGTGTGAAGATGGTGCAGGACCAGACAGTGTTTGGGTGTGTTGTACACAGGGTCAAAATGAGTCAGAACTGACTCGATGGCACCTCACAACACTAGCATTCCCCTATCTGTACATATTGTGCTTATCTATTCATCTATTGATGAACATTCAGATTGTTTCTATCTTTTTGCTATTACAAATAGTGTTGTAGCCCCCATACCAGCTACGTGGACAACTGCTTCTCACCCCAGAAGAATTTACTTGAGAGGATGGCACTGAAGCTGCAGCTAGGGGAGGGGGCACGTTCGATCAGAGCAAATGGGAGCAAATACTGGGGAGGAAGAGAGAGTGGAACACATCCTGGCCCATCAGGCCTGGAGGACGATATCCCCACTCTGAACAGCCAATGGACAGAGTGGACAATATGGCTGATCCCACTACGAGGCACATCATCCCTTGATGGCCCAGGGCCTTAAGGGGGACAACACTGGAGACTTAGGGCCGTGACTGGCCCAGGCTGACCCTGTGACGCTGAGGCAAACCACTAAAAGCGTGTGGCAGAGCAACCGTGGGAGCAGAGCAGGGAGCCCCCGAGGGAGTACAAAGGACAGACTCTGGGGCCAAAGCATGGTACCCCATTGGACCTGACTGAAGGACATGCCTAGAGATAAAAACCAGACCTTGATCTATTTACAGGTTTCCCTTACTTTAAAATTTTTTTCTTTTAATTAATTTATTCTTCTATGGGTAATTGGTTTCCTTCTTTATTGCCATAGCTGTGTTCTCACTCATCACCTATCTTGCTATGACTTGATTTTTGGTGCTTATTATTATCTCTACAGATCTATCTAGACAAGATAGACTGGATGAATAGTCTGGAGGAGAAAACAACGGGACCAATGGTTCCAGGAGGACATGGGAGAGGGGGAGGAGGGGGCAAGGAGGTGGTGCTGACCAACCCAGGGACAGGGGAGCAACAAGTGATCCAAAATCAGTAGCAAGGAGGGTGTGAGAGGTCTGGTAGGGATTCAGCAAGGGCAAAGTAACTGAGAGAAATTACTGAAACCCAAATGAAGGCTGAGCATGATAGTGGGACAAGGGGAAACTAAAGGAAATAGAGGAAAGAACTAGGTGACAAAGGGTATTTATAGAGGTCCAAAGACTAGAATGTACATATGTAAATATATTTATATTAGTGTAGGGAAACAGATCTATGTGCATATATTTCTAGGTTTAGTACTAAGGCAACAGATGGATATTTGGCTTCCATTCAAGCACTTACACACGATTGCTGAAGAAAAATGTGTGCAGAAGCAAATGTGGTGAAGCAAGCTGACGGTGCCCGGCTATCAAAAGATATAGCGTCTGGGGTTTTAAAGGCTTGAAGATAAACAAGAGGCTCTCTAGCTGAGAAGCATCAAAGCCCACAAGGAAGAAGCACACCACCTTGGCTGACCACGAGGTGTAGAAGGGACCTATTATCAGACATCAAAGAACTAAAAATCATATCAGTGGGTGCCCACCTTCCTGATACAACCACTGAAGACAAACGTGTGCATAAGCAAATGTGGTGAAGAAAGCAAATGGTGCCTGGCTATCAAAAGATATAGCATCTGGGGTCTTAAAGGCTTGAAGATAAACAAGTGACTCTCTAGCTGAGAAGCATCAAAGCCCACATGGAAGAAGAAAACCAGCCTGTCTGACCACAAGGTGCAGAAGGGACCAGTTATCAGACATCAAAGAGCTAAAAATCATATCAATGGGTGCCCACTTCCCTGATACGATCAATGAAGACAAATGTGTGCATAAGCAAATGTGGTGAAGAAAGATGATGGTGCCCAGCTATCAAAAGATATAGTGTCTAGGATCTTAAAGGCTCAAAGATAAACAAGTGGCCATCTAGCTCAGAAGCTACAAAGCACACATGGAAGAAACACACCAGCCTGTGTGACCACGAGCTGTCTCAGGGATCAGGTATCAAGCATCAAGGTACAAAAAAATCATATCATTGAAAATGTGGGTGAGTGCAGAGTGGAGCCTCAAAGTCCAATGCTAGCCAACCGGATACCCCTAACTGAAGGGTTGTGGGGAGGAGATGAACCAGGCAGGGTAGCAATGATGAAACATATAACTTTCCTCTAGTCCTTAAATGCTTCCTTCCCCCCACCCCACCCTATCATGATCCCAATTCTACCTTACAAATCTGGCTAGACCAGCGGATGTACATAGGCACAGATAGCAACTGGAAACACAGGGAATCCAGGACAGATGAGTTTTTCAGGACCAGTGTTGAGAGTGGTGATACCTGGAGGGTGGAGAGAATGTGGGGTAGAAAGGGGGAAGGGATTACAAGAATCTATGTATAGCTTCCTCCCTGGGGGAGGGACAAGAGCGAAGAAGGTGGGGGGAGATGTCAGACAGTGTAATATATGACAAATAATGATAATTTATGAATGATGAAGGGTTCATGAGGTAGGGGGAGTGGGGAGGGAGAGGGAAAATGAGCAGCAGATATTAAGGGCTCAAGTAGAAGGCAAATGTTTTGAGAATGATGATGGCAACAAATGTACATATGTGCTTGACACAATGGATGGATGTATGGATTGTGATAAGAATTGTACGACCCCCCAATAAAATGATTTTTAAAAATAGTGTTGTAATGAACATGGGTGCTCATATATCTATTTGTGTAACTGTCCTAGGAGTAGGATCATCAGATTATATGACATTTCATTTCTTTTAGGAATGTCATGCAATTTTTCACAGTGTTTATACCACTTTACAATTTCATGAGGAATGTATAACTCCAAGCTCCCCATTATCTTGCAAGTAATTTTGTTTTCTTTCTTTCTTTCATCAGTGCCATTTTTGTCAGGGGGTGAAAGTAGCTCACTGTAGTTTTGATTTGCATCTTTCTAATGGCTAATGGCAGGAACTTTGGTGGCACCATCAGTGAGGTAACTGGTAACCACAAATTTGGCAGTTCAAATCCATCAGCCACTCTGAGGGAGAGGATTGTCTGTCTTTTTGTTGTTGAGGTCTTGGTTTTCTACATATTTTACAGATTTGACCATTGTTAGATATGTCATTACCTTAAAAAAAAAACAAAAATGAAGACCAAACAAACGTAATCTGTAGCTTTTCATTTTACTGTTTTGATAAAATCTTTTGATGAACATAAACATTTAATCTTTAAGAGATCCAAGTTGTCTAGTTTATCATTTGTTGTTTGCGCATTTTTAGTAATTTTTGATAGTGTATTTACTGACCTCTAGCTTTGTCCCTATGTCACCTTCCATGAACATTATCAATTTGGTTGAAAGTTCAAGTCTTTGATCCATTTTGTGTTTGTGTATGGTGTGAGATATGGGTACTATTTAATTTTTCTGCAAATGCATATTCAATTTTGTCATCACTGTTTGTTAAAGGGACTTTTTTCCCCCACTGAATGAACTTGGAAACCTTATTAAAGCTCAGTTATCCATAGCTGAATGAATGCACCTCTGGTTCTCCATTCTGTTCCATTGGCCTATGTGTTAGTGCCAGTCTATTTTTATTTCTATGGATGTGCAGTAAGCTCAGAGATCAGGCTCACCATTTTCAGTGGCTTATTTTTGGACAATGATTAAGGAAGGCCAATGAAGAATTGATGCTTTTGAGTTGTGGTGCTGGCGCAGAATATTGAAAGCACCCCGGACTACTAAAAAGACAAACAAATGTGTGTTGGAAGAAGTACAGAAGCAAGGACGGGGAGGCTTCCTCTTACACACTTTTGTCATGTTGTATGGAGAGACCAGTCCCTGAGAAGCAGAGCAGCAGCAAAAGAGAAGGCCCTCAAGGAGGTGCATTGACACAGGGGCTCAACAATGGGCTCAAGCACAGGAAGAGTAGTGAGGAAGGTGCAGCAGGACTGGGCGGTGTTTCTCCGATTAGCATAAGGTCACTATGGATTGGAATAGATTCAATGACACCTAACAACCACACATGAAGCTAGATCACATGATTGGGTATTGCTAGATGAGAATCCTGGGCTAGCTAAATTGACACAAAACCTTAACAATCATTGACACCAATTGATAAGACTTGGTTAAATGAATAATCTCTTAACCTTCTGAATTTGTGCTTGGGTAAATGCTGCCCACTTTAGTTTGCATTGTTGGTTATTCTAAAGTGGGCATACATCAATAGTTTTATGATTTACCTTAGAAAAATGTCTATTGCTTGCTTTGAAATTGACCCTCAGTGAGTTAAGTTCTAGACCTAAGAGTACCTGATGCAACATGTAATCATGTTTCCAAGGTATTTTCAATTGCCTCATGTTCGTGAGAAAGCTGGACAATGAGAAAGGAAGACCAACAGAAGAAATAACACATTGGGTGGCAGTGTTGGTGAAGAATACTGAATGCACATTGAAGTGTAAGAAGAATGAACAAATCTCTCTTGGGAAATGCAACCAGAATGCTCTTTAGAAGTGAAGATGGCGAAACTTACTCTGAGGTTCTTAGATATGTGGTCAGGAGGGGCCAGTCTCTGCAGGAGGATATAATGCTTGGTAAGGTAGAGGGTTACTGAGCAAGAGGAAGTCCCCCAATGAACAATGGTTTGTAACAATGGGGTCAAACGTAGGAACGATTGTGAGTATGACTCAGGACAAGACAGTTTTGTTTACACATGGTGACCTATGAGCTTGGGACAACTCAATGGCATCTAACAATGTCTTGATTGACTAGATTTTAGTTCCTTACCCACACTCCAACATCACACATTTGTAGTATGCTTCTGATTGTCTCATTTACAGATGGCTAATACTATCCCTTATAATTATCAATTTGGGGGGGTTATATATACTTGGAGTGAAAAATTACAGTTTTGCCTCCATCATTTTATTCCAAAATATATAAAAACTAAAGATAATAGTGCAATGAATTTTTGTGTCTTTAATTGGATTTACCAATTTTTAATACTTTTCCAGACTAGTTTTATCTTCCTCTTTCTCTCCAATACTGAGTTTTTCCAATGCATTATAACTTATTAGCATTATTACTTCAATGTCATATTGTCTCACATTTGGCCAGACAGGTTCCCTTTAGATCAATTCTGCTATGCTTTTGATGTGATCACATTCATCCATTACATTCTAACATCTCTTGATTCCACGACTGAGACAATCAAACCCTTTAATTTGTTACTATCTTGCTATCTTACCTATGAATCTCTTAGTGATGAATGATTTAGTAATTTTACAAAATTACTTGGTCTGTTCAATGCCATTAATTCAAGATTTTGAAAGTTGTTAAATTTAGTATTATTCTATGCTGTGGTAAAATATATCTTTTTAAGAAAAACTTTTCCACCACCCATCCGGCTGCTGACTCACTTCAGATTCCTCCCAATGTGGAACCTGCCCACATTCCCTCTGCTCTCCTGCCCTCCCTCCCTCCCCTCTGCGCTGTCTCCCTCCCTTCACTCTCCTTCCCTCGGCTTTCCCCAACTTCAGGTTCAATAAAGGTGCCCCATGTCCAAAAAAAAAAAAAAAAAAAACTTTTCCTTTTAAGCTTCAAGTCTAATACTGGAGATGATAAAAATGGACCTTAAATTGACAGTGGCTTCTTTGTATAACTCTCTCTGCAACATTCTGCTTAACACAACTTTGCTAGCATTGATTGTCTTATGTGATTATCCCATAAGGATTTTAAATTTGATGACATGTAATTTTTAAAATGAAATACTTTTATTGGGGCTCTTGCATCTCTTATCACACGCCATATATTCATCCAGTGTGTCAAGCACATTTGCACATATGCTGCCATCATCATTTTCATTTTTTTAAATTGTTTCATTGGGGGCTCGTACAAGTCTTATCACAATGCATACATACATCCGTTGTGTCAACCACATTTGTTGCCATCATCATTCTCAAAACATTTGCTTTCTACTTGAGCCCTTGATATCAGCTCCTCATTCCCCCCCCCCCACCTCCATGCTCCCACTTCCCTCATGAACCCTTGATAATTTATAAATTATTATTAATTTGTCATTTATTGTAGGGAACTGCGTGTCTCCCCACCCTGGATTTAAGCCATGTACGACCTTTATGAATTTACTCTGTTTCCTGCCATACAAACTGTGCCCTGTAGTTTTACTGCCTTTGTTTCATTCCTGCCAGATGGTGCCTGTCTTGACCCTTGCTAGGATTGGTGCTCTTTCACTAGCAGCTGCTATGTTCATTGGTCAATACATGACTGGTGGCATTTCCCCACAGGTGCCTGGTATGCTTCATTAGCATACTTACCTGTTCGATCACAGTTGCCTGCCATTTCTTCCTTATTTGGGAGATGCACGACTATTGGCTACCTCAGCTGTACCTTATTTCCATGTGACATAATGGTGCCCGCCCTTCGCTGGCCATTTAAACCTCTGCTCTCAGCTCAATAAACGAGGCTTGATCAGATTCCTGTCTTGCCTCCATCTCTCCGTGCCCTTGCCCATCTTCATTCCCAGTCCCTCTTTCAGATATCCATGTTGTTGATGTCCCGCGGGACGGGACATTATATTAAATTGTCAGATGTCTCCATTTACCCACTTTTCTGTTGTCCATCCCCCAGGGAGGAGGTTATATGTAGATCCTTGTAATCTGTTCCCCCTTTCAACCCCACCTTCTCTCTACCCTCCAGGTATCACCACTCTCAGCACTGGTCCTGAAGGGATCATCTGTCCTGGATTCCCTATGTTTCCAGTTCCTATCTGTACCAGTGTACATCTTCTGGTCTAGCCAGATTTGTAAGTTAGAATTAGAATCATCATATTGGGGGGGGGGGGTGGGAGGAAGCATTTGAGAACAACAGGAAAGTTATAGGTTTCATTGTTACTACACCCTGACTGGCTCGTCTCCTCCCTGCAACCCTTCTGCAAGTGGATGTTCAGTTGCCTACAGATGGGCTTTGGGGCTCCACTCTGCACTCACCCTCATTTACAATGGTATAATTTTTTTGTTCCTTGATGCCTGGTAACTGATCCCTTTGATACTTCATGGTCACACACGCTGGTGTGCTTCTTCCATGTGGGCTTTGTTGCTTCTGAGGTAGATGGCTGCTTATTTATCTTCAAGCCTTAAGGCCCCAGATGTTATGTCTTTTGATAGTTGGACACAGTCAGCCTTTCTTCACCACATTTGCTTATGTACACATTTGTCTTTAGTGATCATATCTGGAAGGTGGGCACACACTGATATGATTTTTTGTCCCTTGATGCCTGATACCTGGTCCCTTCTACACCTAGTGGTCACACAGGCTGATGTGCTTCTTCCATGTGAGCATTGTTGCTTCTGAGCTAGATGGCTGCTTGTTTACCTGCAAGCCTTTAAGACCCCAGATTCTATATCTTTTGCTAGCTGGACACCATCAGCCTTTCTTCACCACATTTGCTTATGCACACATTAGTCTACAGTGATTTTGTTGGGAAGGAGTGCATCATGGAATGCCAATTTAATTGAACAAAGTGTTCTTGCATTGAGTAAGTACTTAAGTGGAGGTCCAATGTCCATCTGCTGCCTTAATACTAAACCTATAAATATATGCATGTAGATCTATTTCCCCATCATTTTCAAATCATTTTCCTTCTACTTGAGCCTTTGATACCAGCTGCTCCTTTCTCCCCTCCTTTCTCCCTCCCTCCTTCATGAATCCTTGATAAGTTATAGATTATTATTTTCATATCTCACATTGTCCTCTGTTGCCCTTCATCCACTTTTCTGTTGTTCTTCCCCCTGGGAGGGGGTTATATGTAAATCCTTATGATTGATTACCCCTTTCTCCCCCCACCTTCCCTTATCCTCCTGGTATCTCTAATCTCATTGTTGGTCCTGAGGGGTTTATCTATCCTGGATTCCCTGTGTTTCGGGGTCTTATCTGTAGCAGTGTGCATGTTCTGGTCTAACATGGTTTGTAAGGTAGAATTGAGGTCATGATAGTGGAGGGAAGGAAACATTAAAGAACTAGAGGAAAGTTGTGTGTTTCATTGGTGTTATATTGAACTCTGACAGGCTCGTCTCTTCCTTGTGACCCTTCTGTGAGGGAATGTCCAATTGTCTACAGATGGGCTTTGGGTCTCCACTGCACACCACATCCCATTCACATTGGGTATGATTTTGTTCTGGGATGACATGTAATTTAACCTGATTTCAGAATTTTGAATTGAGAGAGAAGTTAAAAATATAGAAATATCACAGGGATTTTCAGATGAATAATCCAGTGTTGTTCAGAAATGTTAAATGATAGAACCTCATTAAACTTTTTCCCTGTCAAAAGATTAGGTTAAAGTGCATAACATGTCCAATATTTTCCATCTCTTATAAAATGGTATGATGGGTGTCACTTTTTAGAAAAAACAAAACAAAACAAAAAATAACTCACTATGTTATCCATAGATCTCTTGCTGTGGAATAGATCCTAACTTCAGTGTTTGTTACATTCCTTTCAAAATGTTTTCTCATGTCTTTATTTGAACTGTAGAAGAGTGATTTTTTCCTACCTTTGAGTTATTCTTATGACATTAGAGACGCTTTGAAGTGTTTTGTTCTAAAATGTACTCTGAGTGGGGGATGGAGGGTAAAAAGATGAGCTGATACCAAGGGCTCAAATAGAACGTAAATGTTTAGAAAACAATGATGGCAATATATGTACAAATATGCTTGATACAATTGATGTATGGATTGTTATAAGAACTGTAAGAGTCCCCAATAAAATGATCTTCAAAAAATATGTACTCCGTTACCTTGAAAATTTAAGTATCATTTCCAAAAATGTCAAGGTAAAATGGACTTAGGGAATAAAGAAATCTTGTTCTATTCCCAGTTCTTTTGCTAACTATCTGTCTTCTTACCTTAGGCAAAGTGTTTGACAGCATTGGGTTTGATTTCCTTATATGCAAAAGAAGGTAGCTAGTCTTGATGCTTTCTAAAATAAATTTTAGTTCTAAATTTCAGTGAGTATTTGATAGTAAACCTAAAATTGTATTATCTGAATAGAGTACCAAGAGAAGTAATTCTTTTAAGCTACAACCATCTCTGACAGAGAAGGACTTAAGAGCCAACTGCAAAGACTGCAGGATACCTATAATGCACTTCATTTTATATTATATTTATAGGATATCTATAATGCTAGTTCATTTTATGTTTTGCCTTTTTCTGCACATATTTTGTAAGTGTAAAGCATTGCACAACATTTTTTTGCTGGCTGTCATGTGTTCTGAATGGATAGGAGATGAGGTAATGGTTCATTTTATAGCCCTGCAGGGGACAGCACCAGAGACACAGTGTGGGAATTGCGCCCGACCTGATCCCACCACAATGAGGCAAAGCACTGGGGGAGTGCAGCAGAACAGCAAGGGAATGGAGTGGCAAGGTCCCCAGGGAATGCTGAAGGTGGACTTTGGGGCCAGGGCATGGTGCCCCAACAGACTGGACTGTAAAACACTCCTAAAGGTCAACAAATTATCCGTGAACTAACTACAAGCTTTTCTTTCTTGTTGTGTTGTGTTTTGTTCTTTGTCAGTGGTTTGCTGTTGTTGTTCTGTTGTATATTGTTGCTTGGTTTTGCTCTGTCATGTTTTTGTGCGTGTTATTATCTCTGCAGGTCTGTCTAAGATAGGCTGAATGAACAATCTGGAGGAAAAACAATGTGACCGACAATTCCGGGGGTGAAATGGGATATGGGGAGTTGGGGGGTAAGGAAGCGGTGTTAACAAACCCAGGGACAAGGGAACAACAAGTGATACAAATTGGTGGTGAAGTGGGTGTGGGAGGCCTTGTAGGGCATGATCAAGGGTAATGAAACAAAGAGGTATTGCTGAAACCCAGGTGTGGACGGAGAATGATAGTGGGACAGGTGGAAAGTCAAGGGAAATAGAGGAAAGAGCTGGGAGGCAAAGGGCATTTATAGAGGTCTAGACAAAGACATGTACATATGCAAATATATATGTGAGGATGGGGAAATAGATCTATGTGCTTATATTTATAGGTTTAGTATTAAGTTGGTGTAAGGACATTGGGCCTCCACTCAAGTACTCCCTCAAGGCAAGAATACTTTCTTCTATTAAATTGGCATTCTATGATGCTTACCCTCCCGACACAACTGCTGAAGACAAAGCGGGTGCATAAGCAAATGTGGTGAAGAAAGCTGATGGTGCCCAGCCATCAAAATATATAGTATCTGGGGCCTTAAAGGCTTGAAGATAAACAAGCAGCCATCTAGCTCAGAACCAACAAGCCGACCTGGAAAAACACACCAGCCTGTGCGATCACAAGGTGTCGAAGGGAGCAGTTATCAGGCATCAAAGAAAAAAAAATCATATCATTGGCTGCACACCTCCATAATACGATCGCTGAGGACAATCAGGTGCATAAGCAAATGTGGGGAACCAAGCTGATGGTGCCCAGCTATAAAAGGTATAGCATCTGGGGTTTTAAAGGCTTGAAGGTAAACAAGCAGCCATCTAGCTCAGAAGCAACAAAGCCCACATGGCAGAACCACACCAGCATGTGCGATCATGAGATGTTGAAGGGATCAGGTATAAGGCATCATCAGAACAAAAAAAATCTTACCATAGTGAATGAAGGGGGAAGTGCAGAGTGGAGACCCAAAGCCCATTTGTCGGCCACTGGAGATCCCCTTGTAGAGGGATCTAGGGGAGTAGATGAGTCAGTCAGGGTGTGATGTAGCACCGATGAAGAATACAGTTTTCCTCTGGTTCTTAAATGCTTCCCCCACCCCACTATCATGATCCGAATTCTACCTTGCAAGTCTGGCTAGACCAGAGGATGTACACTGGTGCAGATAGGAGCTGGAGGCACAGGGAATCCAGGGCGGATGATACCTTCAGGACCATGGGTGTGAGTGGTGATAATGGGAGGGTAGAGGGAGAGTGGGTTTGAAAGAGGGAACCGATTACAAGGATCTACATGTGACCTCCTCCCTGGGAGACAGACAACAGAACAATGGGTGAAGGGAGATGTTGTACAGGGAAAGATATGACAAAATAATAATTTATAAATTATCAAGGGCTCATGAGGGAGGGGGCAGCAGGGAGGGAGGGGGAAAAAGAGGACCTGATTCTATGGGCTTAAGTGAAAATCAAATGCTTTGAAAATGATGAGAGCAATGAATGTACAGATGTACTTTACACAATTAATGTATGTATGAATTTTTATAAGAGTTGTATGAGCCCCTAATAAAACGTTTTAATAATTTAAAAAGTTTAAAATGCATTAGTATTACCTCACACTACTTTTTGCAGAAGTGTTAGATGTGTTTATCTGACAGACACTGCTGTGTCTATATCTCTAATATTGTCTACCTGACTAGAATCCCTCTATCCGTCAGATTTTATCACATCCAATTATAGTCTATGTCTTTGTAAAGGATTCAAGAAATGAATGGGAATAAGCTACCGTTTAGATCAGTGTTTCATGTACCTTCAAATAAATTATTAAAGAAAATGTATTCAATTCAAAAAAGCAGTATTTCTTAAAAATACACCCCCAAGTGTTGTAACTTAGACATCCACTTACTGATGGTTTAATGAGCAAAAGGATTTAGAGAACACAAAGCATTTTTCAATTGAAGTGATTTAAATGCCTGCTAGGCTGAATCCCCTGTCCTTCAATGTGCTCACTCACTTGCTGAATTTATAGAACCTATTTGGGAGAAGAACAATGTTTCTGCCTCTCCTAAAACATTCCTCAGATTCTTTACATTGACAAGAGGAAGTCTGACTTGTTTTATTGTGAGGCAGTTCTTAACAAACTCAGGAGTAGTAAGAGTTTTGATGATTCAGGTTTTAGAAAGAAAAATCACAGAATTTCTTAATTCCTGTACCTTTATAAGGTATAGTTTGATGTTTCGCAGTAGATTAAAAAATAAAGACAAACAAATAAGATGACTATAGGCAGAATTATTAAGGTATGAGTTTGTAATTAGACACACCTGGATATATATATTTGCGGAGGCATTTGCTAGGGTTGTAATTCCAGGATAGTAGGTAAAGAGATAGAATGGCAGTGCAAGATATACATAAATAATAATAACAATACATAATATATAAATGGTTTGGGGCAGGTAAGGGGGAGACAGGAGAAAAATAAGAAGAACTGATATCAAAGGGCTCAAGAAGAAAGATAATATTTAGGAATTGCTGATGCCAATAATTGTAAATGTCTACTTGATACAGGGCATGTATGGATTGTTATAATACATGTAAGAGCCCCAATAAAATGATGTATTAAAAAATCAGTTGATTCCATATGTATGTATGTATATATATATATATATATATATATATATATACACACACACACACACCATATTGAATGAAGGGGGAAGTGCAGAGTGGAGACCCAAGGCCCAAGTGTCGGCCACTGGAGATCCCCTCATAGAGGGGTTTAGGAGAGGAGATGGGTCAGTCAGGGTGTGAGGTAGTACTGATGAAGAACACAGCTTTCCCCCAGATCCTGGATGCTTCCTCCCCCCAACTACCATGATCCGAATTCTACCTTGCAGGGCTGGATAGGGCAGAGGTTGTACACTGGTACATATGAGGGCTAGAGGCACAGGGAATCCAGGGTGGATGATACCTTCAGGACCAAGGGTGTGAGGGGTGATGCTGGGAGAGTGGAGGG
The DNA here is from genome assembly GCF_050624435.1 of Tenrec ecaudatus. Classification (NCBI taxonomy): domain Eukaryota; kingdom Metazoa; phylum Chordata; class Mammalia; order Afrosoricida; family Tenrecidae; genus Tenrec; species Tenrec ecaudatus. Next base: position 98,837,914 of record NC_134531.1, read on the forward strand.
TGAGTGGATTGGAAAGGGGGAACTGATTACAAGGATCCACATGTGACCTCCTCCCTGGGAGAGGGACGGCAGAGAAGGGGGGGAAGGGAGACTCCGGATAGGGCAAGATATGACAAAATAACGATGTATAAATTACAAAGGGCACATGAGGGAGGGGGGAGCGGGGAGGGAGGGGAAAAAAAAGAGGACCTGATGCAAAGGGCTTAAGTGGAGAGCAAATGCTTTGAGAGTGATTGGGGCAGGGAATGTGCGGATGTGCTTTATACAATTGATGTATGTATATATATCGATTGTGATAAGAGTTGTATGAGCCCCTAATAAAATGTTCTAAAAAAATCAGTTGATTTCGACTCTTGGAGACCTCTAGTGTGTCAGGGCAGCGCTGCGCTCCCTTCAGTTTTCAATGGCTGGTTTTTTTAGACGTGGACTACCAGGCCTTTCTTCCTGGGATCCTCTGGGTGAACACAGACCTCTACCCTTGTGGTTCTCCTGCAAGCACCTTAATTCTTCATTTCATATAGGTTATTGGGGTATTATTCTTCAGGAATCTTAAGGAATTCTGATGGAGTCTGCAGGTTTTCATCTGTGAAATCAGTCCTAATATTTATTGTTGTTAAGAATTTCAAATGAATATCATACATATATTATACATAGAACAGTCCTTGACATTGGGCTTCTACTCAAGTACTCCCTCAATGCAAGAACACTTTTGTGGTAGATATATAATCATTTGTCAATTTGCAGATAAAGAGTGTAGCGGTGGTCTAGTGTGTCAATCAGATCATAGCCAATGAGGCCTCTGTGTGGGCATGGCCCTCTTCTGAGAATTCTGGAAAATCTGGTACTTCCTCCTTGGAGGCAGGAGACACTTTTCTCTCTCTGACACACCTTGGAAGACATAGCAGCTGACAAGACACATGGGCCCACCCTGGTGCAGACTTGTGTACAGAGAGCTGTGCAGAGACCCCTGCCAGTGTTGAGATGTTTCCAATGCCACTGGATCCAAAGACTTTCTACCCACTGGCCTGTGAACTTCCACATTCGGCATTATTGCATGTGTTTCATGAGTCTGAAGAAGATTTTCTAGATTGGTATCAGACATATGGGCTAATATCAGACTTATGGACTTGATTTGGACTGGGCTGGGATTTTTTCTCAATGTTCAATTGTTGTTGTATATAAATCTCTTTATTATACACATATGTGTGTCCATGTATTTGTTTCTCTTGTGTACCCAGACTAACACAACTTTGTTTTAATAACCTGACATTCCACGATGCTCACCTTCCTAACATGATCACTGAAAACAAAGTGGTTATATAAGCAAATGTGGTGAAGAATGTTGATGGTGCCTGGCTATCAAAATATATAGCATCTGGGGGTCTTAAAGGCTTGAAGATAAATAAGCAACCATGTACCTGAGAAGCAACAAAGCCCACATGGAAGAAGCACACCAGTCTGGGTGATCATTAGGTGTCTATAAGATCAGGTATCAGGCATCAAAGACTCAGAACCAAAGATCATACTATTGTGAATGAGGGGGAGTGCGGAGTGAAGATTCAAAGCCCAACCGTAGACAATTGGATATCCTTTTACAGAAGGGTCGCGGGGAGTAAACAAGCCAGTCAGGGTGCAGCATAGCACCGATGAAACATACAACTGACCCCTAGTTCTTTAGCGCTTCCTCCCTCCACTCTCATGACCCAAATTTTACCTTATAAATCTGGCTAGACCAGAGCATGCACACATGCACACTTAAGAGCTGGAAATACAGGGAATCCAGGACAGGTAAACCCCTCAGGACCAATATTGAGAGTAGCCATATCAGGAATGTAATGGGAAGGTGGAGGGATAAAGGGGAAACCAATCACAATGATCTACATATAACCCCCTCCCAGGGGGACAGACAACAGAAAAGTGGGTGAAGGGAAACTTCAGTCAGTGTACGACATGAAAAAATAATAACAATTTATTAACTATCAAGGGTTTGTGAGGGAGGGAGATGAAAAAGAAATTGGAGCTAATACCAAGGGCTCAAGTAGAAAGAATATGTTTTGAAAATGATTGTGGCAATAAATGCACAAATGTGCTTGACACAATAGATAGGTGTATTCATTGTGATAAGAGTTTATGAGCTGGGGGGAACGGGGAGGGAGGGGAAAAAAAGAGGACCTGATGCAAAGGGCTTAAGTGGAGAGCAAATGCTTTGAGAATGATTGGGGCAGGGAATGTATGGATGTGCTTTATACAATTGATGTATGTATATGTTTGGATTGTGATAAGGGTTGTATGAGTCCCTAATAAAATGTAAAAAAAGAAAAGAGGAGAAAAAAAAGAAAATGATTAGGACAAAGACTGTACAGATGTGCTTTATACAATTGATGTATGTATATGTATGGACTGTCATAAGAGTTGTATGAGCCCCTAATAAATTGTTTAAAAAAAGAGTTTATGAGCCCCCAATAAAATGAATTAAAAAAACAACAGTCCTTGAACCTGTGTTATACATGTGGACTAGAGAAACAAATTCATAGACACTCATATGTGTATAAGAAAGAGCTTTTGTATGTGTATAAAAAAGTAATTATTGAGAAAACATCCAAGCTCAGTTCAGATAAGTCATAATGTGAAGGTAGACCAGCCCCTAACACATCATCACAGGTCCAGTAGGTGCAATTGTACAGCGATAATAAGTAAATATTATAGTAAAGCCATAGAGAGCATGAGAGATAGAGGAGAGATTGAAATAATGGAGTCAGACACATTCCATGGTAGCATGTTCACCTCAGCATCACTTGGTGGTCCACGTGGAGAGAAATTGAGATTAATAGCTAACCAAGGCTTTATATTCTCTGGGGATGTGAAAGCCCCCTAATTACAGGTGAAGACATATGTCACAGGAAAGGGTTATGCTATAGGCAATACAGTAATGGGAGGGGGGTGATATAGGGGTAACCACGTAATAGGAAGGGGAGGTAATGGGGGTACACATGTGACAAGATGGGTGGATCCCAGATTCAAGGAGGCAGCTTAATTTTCGATATCACTGAACCAGTTTGACCTGTTCTCTGGCTCACTGTAGAAACCATTATCAGTAGGATGTAAACCCCACCTCTAGGAACCAAACCCATGACTACAAGCCTTTAGGGAGAAGTAGCCCATTGTCCTTAACAGCAGGGAGTGGGCCCTACTTGTATTGGGACCAGACAGTAGTCTGGCAACTGACTGCCTTCAGGGAAGTAACTTGACAATCATTTACCATTGGTTGCAAGCAGTGTCCTAAGTCTAACATATATTTGTGGGAGATGACTTGGGAGAAATCATAAGTCTGATATTAGCTCATGTGTCTGATACCTGTCTATAAATTCCTCATCATACTCACACAGCATGTGCAATAGAAGTACAGGAAGATCACAGGTCAGTGGGTGGAAAGTCTTATGGATCCAGTGGCAGTGAAAGCATTTCAGCACTGGCAGGGGTCTCCAGTGGATCCTCTAGCTCCAGAGCTCTGGTTCTATCAGCATAGATCCATGTGGCTTGTCAATAAGAATGCATACCAGAGAGAGAGAGAGTGTATGTCTAGCCTACAGTACACTATTTATCCCTGTCCCACCTCCAGATGAGGTCATCAATCTGCAACCTGATTGACAGGCTAGATCTCACCCCTTCACTCCCCACTCCTCACCCCTGCCCCACTCTTCATAGTCTCAAGTTGACACCAGGTTATGTAACTATCACAGGCTCTTATTAATTGGTGGTAACTTTTAAATTAAAAACAGTTAAGGACTATTAAAATGCTACATTATCCCCCCTCTCCTCCTTGCTTTTCATTTGTTGAGGAAACTAGAGTATTAGTCACATAATATTTCTCATACTCTTGTTTTCCTGATATAAGTCACCATAATTCATTGCCCCTGAATCAATTCCATTTCATGCTGACCTTATAGGGCAGGGTTGTCCCAGAGAGATTCCCAGGCTGTAATCTTTATAGATGCAGATTGCTTTATCTTTCTCATTGATTTGGTGACTTTTGGGTTAGCAACTGAGCCCTTCACTGCTATGCCACCATGGTGAGCTATTGTCATAATTCCTTCTGTGATATAATTATATGCCTGTGGCAATAATCCCATTTTGGAGGGCATTTCAGAATGCCTGACCTCAGTAGAAGATATTGTGATAGTTAAGGTTTAATGATAGTTAAGGTTGTGCCAACCTGGCTGATAAACACATATGGGATTACTTGTCGGGCAGAGAGATAAATGGCTCGGTGAACCTTGCCTTTCTTGTTCTCTGGTCTCTTGTTCTCTGATGGTCGGACCAGGGTGCAGCTTCCTTAGCCAGTTCTGCTGCAAGGCTCACTTCCTTCAAGACATCGCCCCAAGGAGAAGCCACATGAACTTACCCCGACGCAGCTCTGGGTGCTGGAGCAGCCGTGTGGAGACCACTGCCAGCACTGAGATGCTTACACTCTCACTGATTCGGCTTTCCTCCTGCAGTCAGCATCATTGTGTGTGTTTTGTGAGTTTGAGGAGGACTTTGTAGATCGGTGTCAGACATATGGGCTAATGTTGGACTTATGGGCTTGGACTGGACTAGGTTGTGATGCTTTCTTAATGTACACCTACCTTTTATATAAAACTCTCTTTTATATGTATATGAGTTTCTGCAGATTTCTTTCTCTAGTCTACCCAGACTAACACAGATGTGAACCAAGCCCCACCCTTTGTTTCCTGAGGGACATCCTTAAGACTCTACCTTCGTAGATGGTGTGACTTAAGACACTGTCCTTCATTTTCCTTGATGGGGTATATATACTGGTACCATGATACACTTCTAACACACATCACCTCACCTGGAAAGCCCTATCTCTGTTTCTGGACTGAACTTTGGTAGATGCAAGAAGATTTGCTGTGACCAGACGTTTTTGGCTTCTGGCTCTTGACCCTGCATTTGGATTGCCTCTGTCTGACCCTTGGGTTTGGGACTGAACTACGTGAGACATTCCCTTAAAGCTATGTGAGCTTCTGTGGGACATTGCAGCAAATTGCAGAATCCAGGGACATGGAGGAATATACTCAAGGACAGAGTGGGAGGAAAATGGAGCAGAATAGCATCTTGGAAGAGTTGGACATTCGGGACATCTTTATCTGGCATTAGTTCTTCTAAAAGAAAGTATTATCACACGTCTCCTTTGTATCCATCATCATTTTAAGGATTATAATGTTAAATATCAGGATTTAAAATATAAGCAAAAATGGAGTTTAAATGATTAATTTAGATAGACTCAAGCACCTTGTAAACACCATTTGGACCTGCTTTGCCATTCTTGTATCCTTGTGGGGCCTGGTGGTTTAAAACTGGGAAAAGAAATATTTGTTGCTCAATCAATCACTGAGAGCAATCATCTCCCATTTGTTAAAGATAAAACCAAACTGGAGTCAATGCTGATTCACAGAGATGTTACTACGCCTGAAATAAGACTCTGAAAGCTAAGAATTTAGTCTTGTCTTTGTCATTGTATTGCTGCTTGAGTCTGGAAAAAAATCATGAAATATATCTGAGTCTCAGATTGCTAGTCTATAAAGCCAGGGTTGTTTTGCCCCATAGATGTTCCACGGGGATCAGAAAATGTATGTGTGGTAATATAAATGCTGGTTAAATCATAAGTATTATTCATTTTGAATAGCAACATAATGCTGATATTTAATTTTAAAATTAACAGCTGAATAAAAGGCTGAATGGACTTGCTGAAACCACCCATATATATAAAGAGCAGAAAATGAATTTATTCCTATTCCATCTCCATGTCTCTATTGCCTATTATCACTCCATTTTGAATGCCACATTATAATTGGAGAATCAACCTTATGAATTTCTCACCAAGTGGTAATCAAGCTGCAATAATGATTATTGGCTTAGATAGCAAAATGAGGCTTTAGATTTTGTCTTATACACCAGAGCTCTTGATTATGCCAGTCTCAAAGCTTCTCGAACATCATTGAGGGTTCATCTTTAATCCAAGCAAGGTAACTGACAATTCTTTGATTAATTTTTTACAACGGAGTATCCATATATGAAAGTACAAATGTATATATATGCAAATGTTGCTTCAGAAAATTTCCTTTCAATGAATACTAGACACATTTGTGCTTGTTGTTGTTGTTAGGTGCCATCAAGTTGTCTCCAACCCATAGCAACCCTGTGTACCACACTGCATGGTCCTGCGCCTTCCGCACAGTTGTTCCTATGCCTGGGCTCACTGAGGCAGCCACTGTGTCAGTTCATCTCCTTAAGGACCCTCCTCCAGTCCCTTCCCTTCCGCTTTACCAAACATGATTCCCTTCTCCAGGCACTGATGTCTCCTGACAAGATGTCCCGATATGTAAGACGAAGTTTTCCCATCCTTGTCATTAAAAAGCCCCCTGACCTTACTTCTTCCATCACATACGGTTTGTCCTTTAGTCAATCCGTGGTGCTTTCAATATTCTTCTCCAGTATCACAATTCACATGCATTGATTCTTCCATGGCCTTCCTTATTCAGTGCCCAACTTTTACATGCACACGATGCAATGGAAAAGACCATGGTTTGGATCAGGCGCACCTTAGTCCTCAAAGTAACATCCTTGCTTTTCAATACTCCAAAGAGGTCTTCTGCAGCAGGTTTACCTAATGCAACACTTCTTTTGATCTCGACTGCTGCTTCTGTGATAATGATGCCCAATGCTTACCCTAAGATTACTTTAAAAATTCAAGTTTCTGAAAGTACAGCTTAGGCATTTATTGCTGTTAGGCCCCAAAGCTATACTTTTGTCACCCTTTAGTTTTGTCCTCAATTCTTCAGTGTGCTGCAAATGGCTCATCTGACAGGTTGTAGCTTGAATCGATGCAGTGGTACCCCAGAAGAAAGGCCTGGTGCTTTATTTACATAAGGTGCTAGCCCTTGAACTATGGAGTGTATGTCTATTCTAATACATGTGGCATGGCCAAGGGTTGGGATTGATTAAACTGTACTGGTTTATTATCCTCAGTTAAAAATTGGGAGCTGGTGAAAAATTTATTTTGGAAAAGAACACAAAATTTGAGTTTCAATTAACCAGGAAGGAAACAAAACGTGCTACCTATTAAGTTTGTTGCTTTCTGTCAGTTGAATTACAGATCTCAGGCCGAGAGGCTGTTTAGGATTTCAGTTTCTTTCCGTTATCTCAGGTCATTACACGTCTCACTTTGAAATCACCTTCTTCTAAAGATGAGGTAGCTTTAAAGAATTTATATGAGATTCTTATGTTTGACTGAAAAATGTATTTGGAATAATTTTTCAAAAAGCAGTTTAAAAAAACCACAATTAATTGGGTAGATATGCTGCCCAAGATCTCTTTACAGTGTTGAGGAGGAAGGCTGTCATTGTGTGGATTAAGGGACGCCTGATCCAAGCACTGGCATTTTCAATTATCTTATCGGCATATGAGAGTTGGACAGTGAATACAACAGATCAAAGAAGAATCCATGAATTTGACTTATGGTACTGACAAAGAATATCGAGGGTCCCAGGGACTGCTAAATGAACCAACAGATCCATCCATGAAGAAGTACAACCAGAATGGTCTTCAACAAGCAGGGATGGCAAGACTTTCTCTCCTGTCCTTGGGACATGTTATCAGGACAGCTCAGTCCCAAGAAAAGGACATCATGCTTGGAAAAGTAGAAGGGCAATGAAAAGAGGAAGTTCCTGGATGAGACAGATTGACGCATTGGCCACTACAATGAGCCCAAACATAACAATTTTGAGCATGGTGGAGGGCTGGGCCGGATTTTATTTTCTTGTACACGGGGGTCACTATGAGTTGGAACTGATGCAGCAGCAAGTGACAAAAAAACAACAACTTCTCACATATATGTTAAAAGTCGTAGGAAAACCAGTTATTTGCTCAATCAGAAAGTGCTGCTGATATACTTTAATAAATAGCTATATTATGTAGACACTTGAATAAAAAGAATTGGGTCCAAAAAGCAATGTGTTTTTGACAAATATTTTCCCTCAATAATTGTTGAGATAATTTAATGTGTAACTTACTAGGAAGTTGTCTTTGAAAATTCTGTTTCATTTTCAAGAAAGCTTTATAGCTAGGGTTGATGAAAAAGAAGAGTTCTTTGTTCAACTTATTTCAAATTTCTCCTAAATTATTGTGGATTTTTGGAAGTAAGACTTTTTCCCACGTATCTTACAGCCTTCATTAGCTGACTGCTTATGTCATTTATCTTACTGTCAGTTTGGAAGCAAAAGGATGAATCCAATGAGGAGAAAGCCCCTCTGAATGAGAACTTTTGAAAAGATATGCAAATATATGTTTCACAAGTTTGTTCTTTGCATTATTAAGCATCATGAAACTTTAATTATTCACTGAAAACTTAAATGAATAATTTCCCATCCTATACTGCATGCTAGACAGTTCTTAAAGGAAGCATTGCTTTAGATATAACTCAGTCTGTTGAAAAGATAATAGGTAACTTCCTTAGATTCTTCCCAGGTTTTACTTTAAATTGCTTTTGACCACACCTTAGTGAATTTATTCTCATTACTGATCTGCATGCCAGAGTTACCAGGACAGTCGTGTCAATTAAAAACTATTGAAAACAGATGTGCTTTATACAATTGATGTATGTATATGTATGAACTGTGATAAGAATTGTATAAGCCCCAATAAATTGTTAAAAAAATAACAAATAAATAAATAAAATACCAACGCAAAAAAAAAAATAAAAGCAAACTGATTTCTGAGTTAAAAAAAAAAACTATTGAAAACAGCTATGAAAGTAAAACATTTACTTTTTATTCTGGATTAGAAAAGAGTTTTTCTTTCTTTTTTTGAAATTTTTGCCAGCCCATGTCACAGCTGGTCGTAAGGTTTTGGTCTTTCCCATTATTTTATAGCATTTTGAATAGATCTTGTAGTTTTCTATCAATTTTCAAGTGTTAAATTCAATCAAAAGTAACATTTTAATCTTGCTTTGACTTAGAATTTCTTAGACTATCCGGACTGACTTGAGGACGGTGATTCAGGCAGTGGTGTGGTGGTGGCAACCGTTCTTGCAGTTTGCTTGCTTCAATCCTCTCCCACTTCCCCACTCACTGTACAGAGGTAAAAAGAAGGCATATAGCCTAGAATTTACAAGCATAAACTCCAACATGCCATACTTGGAGTTTAATCTTCTCCCACTTATAAGGTTAATGGCCTTGGCTATAATTTCGTAGGGTCTCAGTTTTTTTTATCCTAGGGTCTCAATTTTTCCATTATTAAAATGCCCATCATGACTGTACCTGTAATTTTTGGTTATAAGGATGATATATGAGTGGTTGGGAAGATTATATAAGTTAATATATGTATTTAATCAATAATTGTTAACTTTTATACTTATTTTTCTAGATCTGCTAATAGCTCTCTTCGGGATGCTGATTGCTCTGTATCTTGGCAAGTATCCCTGTTCTTCCTCTTCTGTGGACAAATCTTCTCTTACCTTGGCAAAGATCCCACTATAGTTTTGGTGCTGCCCTGGGGCCCAGGCTTTCAATCGGGCTTGAGTACTTTGTGCTTTTTGGTTTCAACTTTGCAATTTTTTAATGAATATATGATTCACTGACAAACTGTTTCCTCATAGAAGTTGAAATTAACCTATCTCCATTTGAAGTCCAGATCTGTTAACAATCCCTGCAGCCACAATGTGGATGGATATGGTCTCTAATCAAAGATAATAATCTAAGAACCAAAATGTGTGTTGTGTTAAGTAGGGTTCTCCAGAGAAGCCAAGACACGATTATATATATATATATATATATATATATATATATATATATATATATATATATATATATATATATATATACAACAAGAAGGAATATAACAGCTAATTAGTCACAGAGCAGTACAGAAGGTTCAGTTCACCTCACTTCGATTTATATACTGGAAGTCCTTCAACTCATGTGGGCTGCCAGGTCCAAGGTCAAGGAAGCAGATAGCAGACTCCTCCCTGGGGCTAGGCAAGCGGATTCTGCCTACAGGCAGCAAGAAGCAGGGGTCACCAGTAGACAGTAGCTCTGGAGTTAAGTAAAGCAGGCTCAGATGGGGCATTAAACATGAGCAAAGCAAGGTGCCAGGTTCCACCAGCCTCAAGTACCAGCAATATGTTGAAGCAGGTCTTGAAGGAGCCTCAAGCACTAGCTACATGAAACATGGATTGGCCTGGCCCACAGGTAGTGTAGCTCTGAGGTGGAGGCAGAGAACTAGCTCCAGCAGCAGCACACATGCTCCAGCATGCTCCGATCATCAGAGCAAGAGAGGGGTGGGTGGGTGGGTCTTGCAGAGCTATTTATCTCTGCCCTCCAATCAAACTACAACCTGATTAATCCTGTATGTTCCTATTGGCCAAGTTGGCACAATAAATCTATCACATGTATCTAAAGCCAGATTGCTCCAGAAGATACCGTTCCTCAGACTTTACCTATGAAACGCCCCTTTCCCTGTTGCTCAGGAAGTCAGATTCTGACAGACAAGGTCCAGTTTGCCCTTGTTGGGTGCTCTGTTCACTGCTGTCAAGTCAGTTTTGACGCAGCAAGCCTGTGGGGCAGGCAGAGCAGAGCAGAGCCGCCCTTATCGCTTTTTGGTTGTCAGTCTTTACAGGAGCGGACGGCCTCATCTGTCTCCCGTGAACACGAACATCTCTCTGCAATCCTTGGATGCCATTACGACCTCGTGCAAATCATCTTTCTCATCTGGATCACGTGTCTTTGTTTCATCTTTATCCCCTTTAAGATTTAATAAAAATTCTCCTTCAATTTTATTTGAGATTTGGGGTCTCTGTTTTGTTTTATAGCCTTGCACTGTAGTAAGAGCTGCATAAGGTGAACGAGCGGCCATCAAGCTCAGAAGCAAATAAGCCCACATGGAAGAAGCACACCGGCCAGTGCCATCACGAGGCGCCCAAGGGACCAGGTATAAGGCATCATGCAAAAAAAAAAAAAGATATAAGTGTGTGTATGTATGTGTATATGTATATATGTATGTGTATATATGTATATATATCATATTAAATGAAGGGGGAAGTGCAGAGTGGAGACCCAAGGCCCAAGTGTCGACCAATGGAGATCATCTCATAGAGGGGTTTAGGAGAGGAGATGGGTTAATTAGGGTGTGAGGTAGTACGATGAAGAACACAGCTTTCCCCCAGATCCTGGATGCTTCCTCCCCCCAACTACCATGATCCGAATTCTACCTTGCAGGGCTGGATAGGACAGAGGCTGTACACTGGTGCATATGAGGGTTGGAGGTACAGGGAATCCAGGGTGGATGATACCTTCAGGACCAAGGGTGTGAGGGACGATGCTGGGAGAGTGGAGGGTGAGTGGGTTGGAAAGGGGGAACTGATTACAAGGATCCACATGTGACCTCTTCCCTGGGAGAGGGACAGCAGAGAAGGGGGGAAGGGAGACTCCGGATAGGGCAAGATATGACAAAATAACGAGGTATAAATTACCAAGGGCATATGAGGGAGGGGGGAATGGGGAGGGAGGGGAAAAAAAAAGAGGACCTGATGCAAGGGGCTTAAGTGGAGAGCAAATGCCTTGAGAATGATTGGGGCAGGGAATGTATGGATGTGCTTTATACAATTGATGTATGTATATGTATGGATTGTGGTAAGAGTTGTATGAGTCCCTAATAAAATGTAAAAGAAGAAAAGAGAAAAAAATGATTGGGGCAAAGACTGTGCAGGTGTGCTTTGTACAATTGATGTATGTATATGTATGAACTGTGAAAAGAATTGTATGAGCCCCAATAAATTGTTAAAATAAAAAAAATAAATAAAAGTTAAAAAAAAAAGAGCTGCATAAGCTGAAGATGACGTCAACACCCTTGTTTTTTGTCTCCAAAGAGCCATATTTGTGATGTTTTTGTGAAGACATGGGTAAATAAATTATGTTTTCTGGCAAAATGTCATTATTTGTACTAAGAGCATGCCTGCTATAAGAATAGAAAACAATTACCAATTAAAAAGATATTTCCACAATCTTGTGTATTTTAAACTTCACATGACACCTGTTAAATATAACACAAGGCACATTTAGTAATACCAGTTTCATTTCTTCTAAAAATAAAATATTTCACTCTGACAACCACTACAAAGGGTTTGAACTTAATGCTGCAATCGTATCTCAGAATAAAGTAACCAAACTCACTGTCGGTGTTTTTAATTTTGGTTATAGGAATTTCAAAAACGATTTCCAGAAGAACCTTGAGAGACAATTCATGTAGCCAGTGCAGTCAGCAGAACTTTCTACAGAGATGGAAATGCTTGCTCTGTGCTGACCGGCCCAGTGGCAATCGAACCCTTGAGATGGGGGCCAGTGAGATGGAAGAACTGAATTTTCAATTATCCTTGATTAATCACAATGTAAATGGATACACGTGACTAGAGCCTGCTGCATCAGATAGACCGAATCTAGACTGTCACCTTGGAAGATGAAGTTGCTAGGTGCCACCACATCAGTCTGACTCACAGTAACCTTATGTACATCCTGACAACTGTAATATATGAACCCATTACAACAGCTACTGTGTTAACCCATTTCCCTTGGGGGTCTTCCTCTTTTACACTGACCTCCAGATTTAGCAAGCATGATGCTCTTTCCTGGGCGAGTCTCACCGGCTAACATGTCCAGAGTACTAGAAGCAAAGCCATCTCTGCTTCTCAGGAGCATTCTGGATATACATCTTCCAAGACAGATTTGCTTGTTCTTCTGACAGCCTATGGCATTTCCCATATTTTTTGCCAGCACCGTCATTCAAAAGCATTGATGCTTCTTTGGTCTTCTTTATTCATCGCCCAGTTTTCTCAGGCATATGGGTGGCTGAAAATATCCCAGTCTGGGACAGGCACACTTTAGTCCACAAAATGACAGCCTTGCTCTTGAACACTCCAAAGAGATCGTGCACAGCACATGCTTGACGGCGGCTGCCATGAGTGTTGAGGGCGGCTCCAGTCAATGCAGCCTGCACCCCCATCTTGTCTCTGTCTATCGTGCTGCTATCAGTTGGCCCCGTTGTGAGCAGTTTGGCTTTAGACACTGGGCTGCAGTCCCTACTGATGGCTGCAGTCCTTGATGCTCATCCGCAAGTGCTTCTAGCCCTTCCCTTCAGCAAGCACAGGTTGCATCATTGGCCAATCACCGATTGCTAATAAGTCTTTTTCCAATCTTCATACCGCATTCTTCTTTTTCTTTTGAAGTGGGGGTGGGGTAGGCACAGAGAGCAAGTCTGCTTGGTGAACGCTGATGGCAAGCATTATCCAAGGGGGGTTAGATGGGAAGGGAGGCCGGCGGGGCTGGATACGGCCTCACAAGGGAAACGTCCCAGGGCTGGGTACACTGGGAGCGCTGTCTTTAGGCATTCAGCACCTGACAGGCAGCTCTTCCTAGTTGACATAACCATTGTCCTCATGCTCCCCACCAGCATCTCTAATTTTTCCTCAGTCATCTTGTCACCCCATGTGAGGAGCAGGCCAGATTTCAGCCCCCAGGGGTGCCATTCCCTTCCTTGTTAAATGCCCCAAAGGCCCTCAACCCAGTGCCCACAGGCAGCTTGGCCCTTGTTGTCAGGCACAGTCTGCAGCATGGACGGGAAGTGCTCAAATTCAGTACCTGCACATTCATCTCGCCACTCTCCGCATCTCCAGCACCTTGAGCATCTTGCTGCTGGTGGGGTTCTGGCTCAGGGCGCTCATCCTGTCCCCACCCTGGCTGCACAGGATACAGGCATCACCTGTTCGGTCAAACAGCTCCAAGGCCTCCTTGAACTCCACAGCCCACTGCTCAGTGAAGTCACACGTCTTGACTGCTCAGGCGTTGGGACCTTTTCCTACAGTAATGGCCCCATACCCTTCATCACATAGTCCAGTTTCTCAGATTATTTTATCAGCATATAGATTGGGAAAAAATATGGTGAGAAGGTCCAACACTGCCGTATGACTTCCCTGATTTTAAGCCACCCAGTCTTCCTTCGTTCTGTCTGGATGACTGCCTCAAGTCCATGTGCAGGTGATCCACGAGCACGGTGAAGTGTTATCTAATTCTGATGAGGCTTTTCCGTCCTGTCTCCAGTTTGTTGTGGTCCACACAGCTGCATGCCTTTGCATAATCAATAAAGCACAGGAAACATCTTTCTGGTATTGTCTGCATTTAGAAAGACCCGTCCTTGTCTCACAATGGTATGTTTTTTTGTTTTAAATCATTTTTCTGGGGCTCATGCAACTCTTATCACAATCCACACATAGCTCCATTGTGTCGAGCGTATTTGTTGCCATCATTGTTCTCAAAACAGGTTCTTTCTACTTGAGTTCTTCATATAAGCTCCTCATTTCACCCATCCCTCAGCCCCCTCCCTCCTTCAAGAGCCCTTGATGATTTATAAATTATTATTTTTTCATAATGGTATCTTTCATGATACATCCCTTTCAGAATCTGCACTGGGCTTCTGGCAGCTCGCTGTCAGTGTACTGCTGTGATCATGTGAAGGCAACCTTCCACACATCTTACCCGTGTGTGACATTAACGATGCTGCTTGATCCTCTGCACTGCTTGGGCCGCTCTTCTTCAGAATGGATTCAAATATGGAGGAGTCCTGTTGGTGCACACGTTGACCGCTAACTTCAAGGTCAGCCATTCAAAATCACCGGCAGCTTTGTGACAACAAGACGGGGCTTTCTACCCCTATTAAGACTCTTGGCAAGGCACTGAGGCCGTTTTACAGGGTTGTTATGAGTCTTCGTTGACTCGATGAAGTGTGAAAGAACAAGTACTAAGTTTGTTCTGGGTTGGCTTTCTCGGCTAGTGGCCAGGGAGTGGTCTTCCACACCTGCTGATGTAGAGGAGTGAGTGCGGTCAGTGCTTCACCGGGGTGTTGGAACATTTCAACTGATATCCAATTAATACTTTTGAAATACCAGTGACTAGCTTCCAGCATCTCAGGAACAGACAAGCTACCACAATATGAATTGACAGACAAGTGGTAGATATTTACACACAGTCATGTCTAAACTAATAATTAGCAACAATTTGCTTTTTATTGCTAGCCTAGCTGTTTTTGCTGAGAAAGAAAAATAGAATTATTGTATAATATGAAAGAAAACATCTTTCTCTGCTTTAGATGAACTACTTTATCAGTAGAATAAAGGCTGAGGGAGAAATTAGTACCATCTCTTCCCAACAAAAATACTTCTGGACAAATTATTTTTAACATGAATGCTGCATTCTGAACTTCCCTCACATGCACTTGTATAGAACTGCAATGTTCAAAGCATGTTCTCTCATTTTGTTTCAGAAAGATGCCCTTACGTTGTTATCGTTGAGCTACAGGATGGAACACTTAGAGGCTAAAGTGATCTGTCAGATACCACATCCTGGCCCCGGGGAGGATGTGACAGGTGGTTGAGTTCAGGAGCAGCATTTCCTAAGCACGGTTGTGTGTGGCACACATTATGTCAAGTGTAATGGATTCAGAATAAAGTATGATTCAGTGCTTCTATGTTGACTATATTTGGGCGCCCTTGCCCTTTGTCCCCTGGTTGGACGTACCTTCTTGTAGAAGTGAAATTTATATTCTTGTGGATGGGAGGGATGAACATGCAGCTGGCTGTGAAAGGCCCAAGTTCCTCTTTATGGTTGGCTGCTTTCCAACCTCCTCCAACTCATGGCCACAAGGTGTGCAACTGAATCAACATATTCCTGGCCAGTGCTCTCTTCAGGACTATTGGTGTTTGAGCTCCCTGTTGCGGTTCGAGTGCCCCTATCTCACCAAACCCACTGCCCTCTGGTAGATGTGGCCTCGTTGACCCTCTATACTACACTGCAGAATTGCTCCTGTGGGTTTCCAAGAGGTTCATATTTGGGGGGAGCTCATCTTTCTCTGGTAGAGCTGCTGAGGGGGTAGAACTGTGTGGGATACAGAAGTATTTCTCCCAAGCTGTCTCCCCCAAATAGATGCCAAACTTAGCTGCTTGAGAATGCCTATACATTTGGAGGTCATCAGAACTAGGTCAGGGTCATTCTCCCTAAGAACTAACAGCCATCTAGAGCAAGCAGACACCACTGTTTATCCTACAACAAGTAGGGTCCTCTCCCTTCTGATAAGGATAGTAGTTGTCTGTTTCCTTGTAGGAGACCCCAGAGAGGTCAAACCCGCCCAAGGATGACTAAGGCTTGGGTGCCATCCTAAATCTAGGATCCATCTATCTTGTCACATGTATACCCCTAGACCTTCCCATTCCTATGGGCACACCCCTAGCTCATCCCCTTCCTGTCACGCTTATGCCTATCATACATCCCCTTCCTACAGTATGTATACCTATTATACTGCCCCTGTCTGTGACATGTGGTTACCTGTAATCATGCCCCCCCCCCGAAGGAGATATAACCCTTGATGAGCAATAAAGTTGAGGGTTCCTTCAGCCTCGTGTCCGTGGTTCCAGCCTCTGGCCAGGCTCTCCAACCTCCTGTCCCATCCTTGAGCCTCCTGCCGGGTCTCCACCCGACCTCCCCTCGGCTGGTAACATCATGGCCATCCAGGAGGTGAGAATACTGCCATGAATTGTGTCTGAATCCATTATCTGACTCTCTCTTCTATCTCTCATGCTCTCAATGACTTTAATATAATATTTGTATATCTCAACCGTACAATTGTATTTATTGAACTCATGATTAGTGGTGGGGGCTGGCACCCCAACTCATACCACAGAACTGCCTGTTCGCAGCCCGATGAGAAGTCTGATAGCCCCCAGACTTTCTTAGCTGGGTAAGAGGTGCTTAAAACTTTCCTTTGCAGTTCAGCAACCCAGCGCTCTTTAAAACTCTTCGGTCCACTTCACTGGCATAACCAGTAGGATATTGTGAAAATGATGGAATGTGACTTCCAGGCTAGGCCTCAAAATTCATGTGGCTTCTGGTCACGCACTCTGGGAGACGCCATCTACCAGACTGCGAGGACTCTCGAGCGGCCCTTTGGAGAGATCCTGCAAGAGGAATTTGACTTCCTTCCAACAGGCATATGAGGGAGCCGTCTGGGAAGTTGCGCCACCAACCTCAGATAAGCCTTATTATGACTGCAGCTGGGGCTAGACTTGATGACTATCTCATAAAAAACTCTGAGCCCAAACCATCAGTTGAGCTTAAAAATAAAAATCCCCAAACAAAGACTGTGAAATAATAAATGTTTGTTATCTTAAGTCACATTGGCCTGGGGTAATTCTTCAGCAAGAGATAACTGATACACTGGGCGATGAGGTCAACACAGTATTGCTAAGACTTCATTGCCTTGCAGATTCTGTAGGGGTTTCTCCTGCTGCCCTAACCTGAGCTGTTTGTTCTTTTGAATTCTATCCCATATCTGCTTGACTGGCTCACAGGAGGATGTGAAGATGGAACTATATGGAAGAGGGCTTCATAAAGTTCATGGAAAAGTGAAACGAAAAGATCATGTGTTTTTTTCACAAATATATATAAATGCATATGTATATATATTTGTGAAGAATACATGGTCTTTTAGTTTCATTTATACACATACACACACTCCATGTCCTACCCTATCCTTCCATGATTGATGGTGTGGTGTTATTATAGTACAAGTTAAGTTGTGAAAAAGAAATGAATTATGTACAATGAGAGTGTGACTCATACTCTTACCGTTTCATACGTGAAAGTAACGAATATCAAGCATAGGTTGTTTTATTGGCTTCACTTCCTTGCACGCTGCACATGGGATGTCGAGGCAGCTCTGAGTCAAGCAAAACGACCAGCATCATTTTCCCAGCAGCCTGTGCTTACTTAGTGTCTCGATTCTCACAATATTTCAAACATTTGCATAGTGCCCCTAGTGAACAAGCACCAGGAGTGTAAACACAAGGCTATTGCGGTGCCCTGGCAGTACCTGTGAGGTGTGCCTGCCCAGCCTGGAGAGACTGGACAACCTGCTCTAATCGAAGAACGTTGTACTGTGTGGACTTAGTCATCAGCTTCACATTTTCCTGATGAAAATACCTAGGCTACTACTTCTCAGTACCAGTGATCTTTTAAAATAATTTAAATGATTATATCAATCTTGACTGTAAATTGGTGTCATATTTTCACCCCCACTCCATTTTAAAAACAACTTTACTGCTTTCTTTCGATAACAGAATATTCCAAAACTCTCTTTTGTGTTGGGCCTTAAAGCTTCACTTCAAAATTCAAATCATTGACATCGCTTAGCAGAGTAACCACGATTTTACTGCACTGTAGATGTACCGCATAACGCTTTCTATTGCTGTAATATCACAATGTAGCAATTGGAAAAAGAATATGTACAGATAATCCTAATAATTGAAAATACCAATCCTGATGATCCCTTTAAGTGGAGACAAGCCTATGAAAATGAATTCATTTAGAGCAAAACGGAACAACAAAACACAGCTCAGTGTATTGTGGAAGGCAATTTCATGTGGAATGACGCTATCTCTCTTGGCCAGAGGTTGCTATTTACATAGTTAATATCCTGAATCACTTCGGAGATGTCAATACTATCGCAGCATTTTCATAAAGAGGCCATGTGGACCGGATACCTCTACCTATAGCTCTTATACAACCTGTGTTACTTCCTGTAACTCAGCGCCCTTCCAGAGCTCTGCCATGGTTCTCTCATGAAGGAATGTCTGGCGCCCTCTTGTGGGGAAACGCGTACGGTGTTCATCTTATTGGCAACTCAGATGTTAGAGAAATAATTTGAATTTCTGAAATAAAGGAAATGATTTGAATTTCTGTAACAGTGTGACTCACCTCGAGTTCAGTCAGAGTATTGAGGAATTAAGAGAGATTTCTATTAAACCAGGCATAAAATATCGAGATAACCAAAACAACTCTAGATAAATCAGTTAAACTATTTAAATTGCTAATTTTTCGTTCACTTGTATTGCGTTCACGTGTATTGATGCTAAACAAATCCAGACCTATTGAATCAATTGCAACTACTTTCATCCCCAGGTGTCACCGAGTCGGATGGCTCTCGTGCTTTGTTTCGTTTTCCCTTTAATCTTTCCTGAAGCCGGTCGTCAGGGCTTTTCCTTCAAGACACTGCTGAGTGGTTTGAACCACGAGCCCTTAGGTTAGCACAGGTGTGCATCCCTTACCGCCCACAACACCTCCTGTGAAATAAGGATACCATGTGGTTTGGACATCGGGAGCCTATCCCATTAAAGCCTCCGGGAGCCTGCTCCCAGCTGTCCTCAGCTCCTGCTGCTCCTGCTGCTCTGCTGGAGCTGCAGGCAGAGAGACCAGAGAATGGGGGGCAGCTGTGGGGACCGCTGTACCAATGGAGGGACAGACAGAAAGTGAGCACCCAGAGGCCTGGTGAGCGCAGCCCTAACCAGGTGAGCGCAGCCCTAACACTGCCTGTTGCCTTTCCTGCTTTATCATCTCAGTTGCAAGAGTGCCGGTTTGGGGGCTTTAAAGCACTGGGGAACAGAAGAGGGATAATAATTAAAAGGAGAGAAACTAGGGGATAGAAGAGACGCCCCCACATCTCAAATATAATTTACAGAGAGCGTTTAGTCAAAGACAAGACGAAAACATAGGTGTAATTCCCATCCAGATGGAGGAGACAGACCATCAGCTCCGGCCAATCATAATGGTCTCCAATCATTTTACTGGCGGCTCGCACAGCTCTCTTCACAATCCATGCATATATCCATTGTGTCGAGCACATTTGTACATATGTGTACATTTTCCAAACATTTCCTTTCCACTTGAGCCCTTGGTATCAGCTCACTTCCCCTGGGCGGCAGAAAAGGGGGGAAGGGAGACTCCGGATAGGGCAAGATATGACAAAATAACAATGTATAAATTACCAAGGGCACATGAGGGAGGGGGGAGTGGGGAGGAAGGGGAAAAAAAAGAGAACCTGATGCAAAGGGCTTAAGTGGAGAGCAAATGCTTTGAGAATGATTGGGGCAGGGAATGTGCGAATGTGCTTTATACAATTGATGTATGTATATGTATGGATTGTGATAAGAGTTGTATGAGCCCCTAATAAAATGTAAAAAAAGAAAAGGAAAAAAAATTTATCTTCTTTTTTTGTATCCAATGGTTTACAGAGATGTGGCAGCTTCAATAGGACATGGGAGGACAATGGAAACCCCCAGAAAAGCAAAACTGGTGGCAGGACAGCCCAGTCACAGCAGGACTGTAGAAACTGGAATACGACCACAGCTGAGACATACAAATTACGGGAGGTTGTGTCGGCGAACTGCGGCTCTCCAGCCATCTTCGGCTCTTTTGGTATGTTCAGGTGGCTCTGAAGTAAAATTGAAAATGAAAATACAATAGTTTCACTGTCTGATGATAGTGATTTTATTTGTTTGTAAAAGTATATTTATGGCTCTTGAATAATTTTTGTTATTGCGAATGACAGGATTGACTCTTCTGTCTCAAAAGTTTGCCTAACCTTGCACTAAGCTAAAGAGCTTCCGAGATTGGTCCTGAGCTTTCTGACCAATCCAGTCTGGGTGTGACTCCTGCCTCTGAGACCTCAGTGCCTTCATCTCCACCAAGAACACACCCAGGCAAGCCTCTAAGGGACTTTGCCTCTCCCTTGATGGCCAGGGGAGTGTCAACCACAAAACACATGCGGCCTGAGGGCAAAGCTGGCTCACTTCCTTGGTTAAGGGCCGGAAAGACGTTCACTGGAGGTTTAAATCTCTCTGTAACCTTCCCCAAGTCTAACCCTCAGAATTTAAGCTCTAAACACAACAAGACAACAAAACATCTGCCGCAATAGAACGTTAGCCAGATAGACAGCAAGAAACAGATACACGCCTGAAGCTGAGTGTAATCTCTTTGTGTCTCTGATGGACCTTATATATTGATGATGATGATGATGATGATGATAATAATAATACTAATAAATCCTTACTCCATAGAGTCGTTTCTAATGCAAATGACCATAAATCTGTACAGAAGTAGAGAGCCTCATCTTTCTCCCAAGGCGAGGCTGATGGTTTCACACTGTTGACCATTCTGTTAGCAGTCCAGCATCTAACCCACTATGCCACCAAGGCTATGTGAATTAATAATAATTACTATCAAAAGACGAGTCTGTTAGCGAGTGAGACCCTCACCCAGACCACTCACTGAAACAGAGATGGAAACAATAAAGCTTTACTCAGACAGATTTGAATCTGGGCCCTCACCAGCAACTGAGGCAGACTCAGTCTGTAAGGCGAGAGCCCCGAACAGCTTCAAAGGAAAGTTATTATACATCCTTGTGGGGCGTCTTGCCAAGCAAGGGGAGGGGGAAGGCAAGTTCTTGTGTGAAACTGGCAAAGCATTCTC
This sequence comes from Tenrec ecaudatus, assembly GCF_050624435.1. NCBI lineage: Eukaryota > Metazoa > Chordata > Mammalia > Afrosoricida > Tenrecidae > Tenrec > Tenrec ecaudatus. Next base: position 98,859,315 of record NC_134531.1, read on the forward strand.
AGAAAAGTGAAACAAAACAGTTTTTAAGTCTAACAAAGTAAGTTCTACATTTAAGATCAGTTTGTCCCCAGTGGTCTGCCAAACGATACTGTAGGTAGGCTAGGCTGCTTCTTGGACCGTAAACATCCTGGGCTGGCCTACGTGTGCGTGTGCGTGTGCGTGTGTGTGTGTGTGTGTGTGTGTGTCCTGCCTGTTACTGTTACAGGGCACTAATTCCTGACCGGGCATGGGGGTGAGCTGCCTGTTATTGTTACAGGGCACAGTGTCACAGAGTCCTCTTTGTGCCCCACCTTTTCAGGGTAGACCTGACTAAAGAAAGCCTAGGAGCCTTGATAGCTGAATGGGTGATATAGATTGGCTTGCTAACCTCAAGGTCAGCAGTTTGAAACCACCAGCTGCTAAGTGGGAGAAAGTACCGCTTTCTACTCCCATAAAGAATCATAGTCTTGGAAGCCTACATGTGCCGTTCTACCCTGTCCTATAGAGTTGCTAAGAGTTAGCACTGACTCAAAGACAGTGACGTTTTGAGGTAGAGCCCTGGCGATATGTTGGTTTACAAAGTAGGCAGAGGTCCCCGATCTGAACCCACCAGCTGTCCTGCAAGGCAAAGAGGAAGAGGTCTCCTGTAAAGAGTTGCAGTCTTGGGCACCCTAAGGAGCAGCTCCACTCTGCCCATAGGGTCACTATGAGTCAGAATTGACTTAATGACAGTTTGCTTGAAAGTGGCAGCCAAAAGAACCTGGGGTTGTATTGTTAACCACAGAGTTGGAGGTTCAAAACCACTAGGCACTCCTTGGGAGGACGTTGTGGTGGTCTCTGTCACAAAGTTGCACAGTCTCGTACACCCACAGGGGCAGTGCTACTGTGTCCTTTATAGCCAGTATGAGTTGGACTACAACTCTACTGCAGTGGGTCCGGGTCTGGGGCAGGGCAGGCCAGGCCATCTGACCAGCATTTGTCCCGTGCGGGGCAGGGCAGGGTCTACTATTGTCAGGAAGCCCGTAGTTCATTTCCCACTTTCTCCTTCTGTCTAGTTTCCACCGATGCATTGACTTTCTGGCGTCAGGGAAAATGAGTTTAGCAGACATTGAGCACTTACGATATGCTGAGCTCTGTGCCAGGTGGTGGTGATAGAATGTTAGAGAGATAGGTCATATTCTGAGAGAGTTTAGAGTGTGGGACAATGCTAGTGGAAGGAAAAAGATGTAACATTCATCACATATTCGACCCAGGCTTGGATAGGAGCATAAGGAGGACCTAATGCACTCCAGAAGGTGACCGCCGATGAAGGCGTCCTTGAGTGCTTCTGAAGGACAGGTGTGTAGGGCTGGGTTCCATACAGAAGCAAAAGCAGTGCTGTGTACATACATAGAGATTTATAGTAAGAAATGGCTCACACAATTGTAGAAGCGAGTAAGACCAATCTGGTTCAAGTTCATGGGTCAAACGGTAAGCTGGAGGCTTGTTCTGACTCATATAGCTGTGGGGGCTGACAAACTGGGAAGCTGGAAGAGGACAGGATGCAGAGTTGAATGAATCCAAAGTCAAGAGTCTGCCAATGGCTCCTGTGATACGCAGGCAATATGGCAGGAGGTCAATGAACCGAAAGAAGTATTTTGATCCAAAGAAGTGCCCACAAAGCCTGCTAAAAAAGAACAGGCCACATCACTGAGTCTCTCTCTCCACTGCATCAAGACTACAATGAAACTACTCAAGGGACCTGCTTGCCACCACAACTGGGAGCTGTTCACAGAGTTGATTACATTACGTTAGATCCTATATTGGAGTTGATTACATTGTGGCAGATCACATTATGAGGATTGCTGCCAAACCACTGAGAACCTTGGCTCAGTCAAGTTGACCCCAAACCTAATGCTCACAATAGGTAAGGGTATAGCCTAACAACAGGTGAGACATGTTTCTGATTGTGGGACAGTGGCAGAAACTGACAAGTGTCTCAGTTCCCTTTTGTTGCCTTGTGAGGGGCTAATGGTAAGAGACGAGGTTGGATAGGTAAATAGAGCTGAACAGTGTGTGGGAATGGAAAGTGGGCCTATCTTCTAGGATTTCATTCACTTAAGAGGAAAGGACAGCCTGCCTGATGGAATGCATACCTTTTACAATACAGGGCTGGGTCTAAGTATGAGATACGTTTTTGTTGTTCAGTGTCATCGAGTCAGTTCTGACCTACAGTACAGTGCATGAGACATTTTCCACCACCCGTCTGTCTCTCAGTTTGGCAGTGTTCTCGCTTGCTTGCATGCTGCATGATTCTAAGAGCGATGTTACTGGTATTTCGAATACCAGCAGGGCCATTGTAGATAGGTTTATTTCTTTTTAATCATGTAATTGGGGGCACATACAGTTCGTCCATCCATCCATTGTGCCAAGCACATTTGTACATTTATTGCCATCATCATTCTCAAAACATTTTCTTTCTATTAGAGCCCTTGGTATCAACTCCTAATTCCCCCTCCCTCCCCTCCTCTCCCTCCCTCCCTCCCTCCCTCCCTCCCTCCCTCAAGAAACCTTAATAATTTATAAATTATTATTTTTTCATGTTTTGCACTGTCCAATGTCTCCCTTCACCCACTTTTCTGTTGTCTGTCCCTCAGGGAGGGGGTTATATGTAGATCATTTTGATTAGTTCCCCCTTTCTCCCCCCAAACTTTCCCTTCCCCTCCTGTGTTGAAGGCCATTAAGACTCAGCCTTGAAACAGCTGAGAAGTCTCATGACCTATATGCCAGTGTTTGCTGATTTCTTCTGTGACTTTACGCTTTGAACAGACTGTCAAGGACAAGAAAGTATGCAAGGTCTGGGAAAAACAGGTGGTTTAATTTTCTCAAGGATGTCTGGCTTGGCAGAAGATACAGTTGGTATGTGTATCAAATGTGCTTGCTTAACAATGAGATCATTAACCCCGGCTTGTTTCTGCATGGATAGAAGGAGTTTGTAGAATAAACTCGGGGGCTTCAGTCCATCAGACTGCTGTGCTCCCAATGCTTTCTGTCTCTCTTTTTCCCCTTAATCTGCACTCCCCCTTTCAGGACTGTTCGACTTGTCGGATGGCTCTGACACTCCTGGTATCGCTACTCTCATGATTGGTCCTGAGGGGTTTATCTGTCCTGGATTCCCGGTGTTTCAAGCTCTTATCTGTACCAGTGTACATGCTCTAGTCTAGCCAGGTTTATGAGGTAGAAGGGATCATGATAGTGTGTGTGTGTGTGTGTGTGTGTGTGTGTGTGTGTGTGTGTGTAGCATTAAAGAACTAGAGGGATGTTGTATATTTCATAGGTGCTATACTACACCCTGACTGGCTCATCTCTGCCTTGTGACCCTTCTGTAAGGGGATGTGCAATTGTCTACAGATGCGCTTTGGGTCTCCTCTCTGCACTTCCCTTCATTCACATTGATATGATTATTTTGTTCTGGGTCTTTGGTGTCTGATACCTGTAGACAGGTTTCAGTGGAGTTTTCAGATTAACACAGGCTAAGAAGAAAGACCTAGTGGTCTACTTCCAAAAAATATCCACAGATAAGACTATTTTAGGAGTCTTCAATTCCCTTACTTTGGATGGTTTATTAAGATGAGTCAATCTCTGGTGAAAACATCATATTTGGTCCAATGATGGGCCAATCGTACCATTCTATTGGCTGGAGTAGATCCCTCCGTGGCATGGATCGATATGGTTGCAACTGGAGACTCAAGCAGGCCAATGATCATGATGACGGCACAGGACTGGGGATGTTTCATCCTGTTACACAGGGTTTTTCCAGCAGTCAGAGTGAACCGCAGGATGTGTAACAAGAGCCATGTTCTCAAGTTTAATGACCCTGAATCTAACTTCTGCAACTCAGATCTCACAGAGCGAAGACTGAAGCTGTTCTTGCAGTGATGGTCCTGCAATCTATTCTTCTGATTCTGTCCATACATGCCTCTCTGCTACCACCACCACCTCCAGACACTCCCAACCCGATTCTATTTCTGGGAGTTCCGATCAATTCTCATCAGGACTCACAGCTGCCAGGAACTTGGGTGTCACCTATTTGTGCATATATGGACTGCTGATGAATAAGCGGCCTTGAAGATACTCTCCTGCTGCCCAGTGACCAGCGGAGGCTGCTGGGACTTTATCTGTGACTGGAAATATCCTAGACACCACTGACCCATTAGAACCTCAGTTACACCAGACCTTCCCCTTGTTTCTTGATTCCGCAAATCTGTCCTGCTTCCTTTCCAAGAGGGAAACTTTCCAGTTCGTAGTATTTCCTGAAAGGTTTCAAAGCCCCCTGGATTTGGGTGCCTTGTATCTCTTGATATTCTGTCCTGGGAAACGGCTCTGATGTTTCTGACAAAGAGTCCACATTCCCCAGCCTCTGGCCCAGCTTCTTGCTTGGAGGAGAGGAGGGGGCTATGAGGATTAAGAGGAGCCACAAACACATAACTGTTACTCCTCCCACTCATTATCAAGGAGATTTTGTTAGATGAGACAACGGCCCATGCTTTTCTTTCATTCCCCTCCCCCCCCTAACATTTTTTCTAACACAATTCCATGGCTCTTATCATCCATTTCCCAGAAATACTCAGATGTGTCTCAGTCTAGGAGAAATGTAACTTCTGCTCAAATGGGGCTCTTTCATATTAATAACACTGTCTAAGTTTTGCCTTCACCTGATCATTGGTGTCCAGATCAAGGCAAAATAATACGTTTAGAAGGTTTAGAAGAAAAATGCTTACAGTCATGCTGCTTTTTAAAGTGTAGCGTGTTTTATGGAGAGTAGCTCTTACTCAGTGTGTAGTGTCCAGCATCTTGAGCAGTTCAAAAACCTCATGAGAGCATAAGACTAAAAATGCAGATGTTCATGAAATATGTGTATAAAACCTTGTAATGTTTTCAGCAAATATAAAACAGAATAATTTAAAACCTTTTGCTTACTCATGTTAAGGTCACTGTATGTGCAAACCAAGATACAGTTGGGTTTTATATGTAAGAATTTTGTATATGTAAGAACTAAAAGGAGATTACCTTGACGTGCCAGAAGTCTACATAAAATCCTCTCCTTTTACCTTCTATTTTTCCAGGGAATTATGTCAAATTGCCCCTAGCACTTCCCCATCTCTGTATTTAGTATTTTATGCTTCACTAACATAACCTTAGATTTCTCTGACATTTTCAGGTAGGTAAGAGGATAGGATGACCGGTGAGTCAATGAGTAAATCCTCAGTTGTTAAGTGAAAGGCTGGTTGTTCCATTTCCCTGGGGGATGGCAGGACTGGAAAAGGTGGGCTATGCACTGTACCCTGCACAGGTGTCAGAGCGGGGCCAAGCTGCTTCTCCATGGGGGAGGGAGGACAAGTGACACTAAGAGTTACTACAATGTATGAAACCAACTGCAGTGATGTCACTACAGAAGATGAAGACATTGATGATTTTGTCTACTTCTACTGTCTACAATTGGTCAGAGATGCATCCAAGATGCATGTAAAATTATTAGATATTGGAATATGAAAGTTGGAAGCAAAGACAGAGGTCAGTCATTAGAAAATAAGATCCACATGACAGAAAATTCTACCTTGTAAAATTTAGCAAAACCAATTACCTAATAATTGTGAATATATATTTTTCAGTGACATAAATGATGACTATAGGTGGAATACACAGGAATCAAATCAGATGCAGAGAGAGGTGATGGAGAAGCTCAATATCATTCATTAGAACAAGGACAGGAATTGAATGTGGACCAGATCACCAATTACTCATATGCAAGTTCAAATCAAAGCTTAAGAAAATTGAAACAAGTCAATGAGAGCCTTTTTATGATTATGTACTTTCTACATGAAAAAAATTTTAGTAATAAAAAAGACACTTTATTTAGGTTAACAGAGCATGCCAGAACCTGAAAATTTCAGGTTTTTTTCCTTCATATTTTAAAATGTTTTAATATATTTAAAAATCCTTTTATTTGGGGCCCGTACAACTCTTACCACACTCCATACATCCATCCATTGTGTCAAGCACATTTGTAAATACATTTTCTTTCTACTTGAGCTCTTGGTATCAGCTCCTTTTTTCTTTCTTTCCATACCTCACGAACCCTTGATAATTTATAAATGATTATTTTTTCATGTCTTACACTGTCCAATGTTTCCCTTCACTCACTTTTCTGTTGTGCGTCCCCCAGGGAGGGGGTTATATGTAGATCATTGTGATTGGTTCCTTCTCCGTCCCCCTCCTGGTACTGCCACTCTCATTATAGGTCCTGGGGGGTTGATCTGTTCTGGATTCCCTGTGTTTCCAGCTCTTATCTGTACCAGTGCCAGTGTACATCCTCTGGTCTAGCCGGATTTGTAAGGTAGAATTGGGATCATGATAGTGGGCAGGGTGTGTGTGTGTGTGTGTGTGTGTGTGTGTGTGTGTGTGAAGGAAGCATTAAAAAACTAGAGGAAAGTTGTATGTTTCACCGGTGCCCTACTATACCCTGACTGCCTGGTCTCCTCCCTGTGACCCTTCTGTAAGGGATGTCTAATTGCCTACTGATGGGCTTTGGGTTTCCACTCTGCACTCCCCCTCATTTACAATGCTATGATCCTTTGTTCTTTGATGCCCGATACTTGATCCCTTCGACACCTCATGATCACACATGCTGGTGTGCTTCTTTCATGTGGGTTTCGTTGATTCTCAGCTAGATGGCTGCTTGTGTGTCTTCAAGCCTTTAAGACCCCAGACGCTATATTTTTTGATAGCCGGGCAACATCAGTTTTCTTCACCACCTTTGCTTATGCAGCACTTTTTCTTCAGCGATTGTGTAGGGAAGGTGAACATCATGGAATGCCAGTTTAATAGAACAAAGTGTTCCTGAGTTGAGGAACTATTTCAGTAGAGGCCCATGAACATGGATCTATTTCCCCCTCATCATATATAAATATATTTACATATGTGCATGCCTGTATTTAGACCTTTATAAATGTCCTCTGCCTCCTTTCTTTCCTCTATTTCCTTTAACTTCCCTCTTGTCCCACTATCATGCTCAACCTTCATTTGGGTTTCAGTAATTCCTCTCGGTTACATTGCCCTTGATCAAGCCCTACCAGGCCTCCTACACCCTCTTTGCCATCGATTTTAGGTCACTTGTTGATCCCTTGTTCCTGGGCTTGTTAACACCCACCTCCTTTCCCTAGCCTCCCCCTCTTCCATGTCCCCCTGGAACGTCAGTCCCCTTGTTTTCTCCTCCAGATTGTTTATCCAGCCTATCTTATCTAGATAGACCTGCAGAGATAATAATATGCACACAAAACAAGACAGAGCAAAACAAAGCAACTAAAGAAAAGAACAGAAAAGAAAGCAAAGTAACAACAACAAAGAAAGAAATGCCTGTAAATAGTTGAAGGTCTGTTTGTTGACCTTTAGGAGTGTTTTCCCATAGAGCCTGATTGGGTGCCACGCCCTGGGTTCATCATTGCTTTTAAGGATGTGTAGTACTCCATTGTATGTATGTACCACAGTTTTTTGATCCATTCATCTGTTGATGGAAATTTGGGTTGTTTCCAACTCCTTGCAACTGTCAACTGTGCCACGATGAACACCGGAGCACAGATGTCTGGCAGTGGTTTGTTTCTTGTCTCTTCTGCATATATGCCCAGTAGGGGGATTGCTGGGTCATATGGTAGCTCAATTTCCATGTGTTTTAGATATCACTAAATTGATTTCCTTAGTAGCTATATATATCTACAGGTGCACCCACAGTGGACGAGAGTCCCTATCTCCCCACACCCCCTCCAAAACTTGTTGCTTTCTGATTTTTTGAATTGGGCTATCTTTGAGGGTGTTAGGTGGTATCCCGTTGTTTTAATTTGCATTTCTCTTATGGCTAATGATCGGGAACATTTTCTCATATGTTTGTTGGCCATTCGGATTTCTGCCCCTGTGAAACTTCTGTTCGGGTCCTTTGCCCACCTCCTCAGTGGGCAATACATTTTTTTCTTTTTGAAAGCTAGCCGATGTGTCCCTGGCTGTTGACTCTCTTATCACTCTTTTGGTGAATTCTTTTGATGTACACACGTGTTTTAGCTTCAGTATATCCCACTTGCCAATTTGTGACTCATCTGCATTTATGTCCTTCCCTATTTCTGATAGCCTATGTATTCCCTGTGCCAAAGTTCTCAGGTTTGTCCCAATTCCCTCACTGATGTCCCTAATAGTTTGGGGTTTTACCTTGAGGTCTGTGATCCACCTTGATTTTATAATTGTGCATGGAGTGAGATAAGTGACCAGGCGCTCTTTAAGGGTTAAAAAGTAAGCATGTTACTTTGAGGACTAATATGTGTCTGCTCTAAGCCATGGTGCTTCCAATCACTTCACAGTCATGTGACAGATGGGGAATGAATAATGAATGTCAAAAAATTGATGCATTTAAAGCGTGCTGTTGGTGAAGAACATTAAATATACCACAAATTGCCAATCTATTTTTTGCCAATCTATGTTTATGCTTCTTATAAGTGAATAAAGAATAAACATAAAGAATGCTTAAAGAATGCTTCTTATAAGTGAACATAGTAAGCCACATCATATATGCTTTGGACATGTTATTAGGAAGGACATCATGAAGTAAAACAGATGAGATGGTAAGCCATATAAAATAGTTCTTCAATGTGATTAATTGGCATATTGTCTGTAACAATGACTCACATATCATATCATAAATATCATGAGGATGACTATGAGTGGGGACTGACTGCACAGAATCTAATACGCAAACACCGTTTTAAGGATAATGTTCCATCTAATAAAATGTATTTAACTATTTTTTCCTCCTCAAGAGTTAACCTTCCAAAATATTAAAATTTGGGGTTCTAAATTTTATGTTTAACTTCTGTAATCACTTGTTAAATGTTACTTTACCAACAGTTATTTGAAACCTTAAGGCAGTAGCTCTCAACCTCTGGGTCGCACCCCTTTGGGGGTCCAACAACCCTTTCACAGGAGTCTCCAAAGTCATAACAGTAGCAAAACGACAGTTATGAAGCAGCAATGAAAATAATGTTATGGTTGGGGGTTATCACAACATGAGGAACTGTATGAAAGGGTCGCGGCATTCAGAGGCAGCTGTTCACAGAGGCAATTAGTCCCACATTTCGTTTTCTCTTCTTATTCCTGGCTCTCTTTCTTCTGGTTCTTCAGGTGAGTGGAAAACAATTGTACCTTGACTGTCGCTTGCAAGCTTTTGAGATTGAAGGCATGACTCACTGAACTAGGAGGGAGAACAGAAACACTAAACAGCTTATTAGGCCGATTAAATATTGAGCCAATCAAGGAAGATGTCCCTGTGATGGTATGCATTTGTGTTGACTTGGTACAACTGTAAGAAGATATAGGTGGAATCTAACCTATCAATTTATTTACAGACTAATAAATTGGAGTTTAGTTCATTTATCAGAGTCAGAGGACAACTGGTCCCTCTCCCTCTTTTTCTTGAATTTTGTGTCTGGATTCTGGGACCTAAAGCCCATGTGACCTGCCAATCCTGGGAGCTGTTGTTGCCTTGCCATGTTCCTGCTGACCGTGGACCTTGGTGACTGCACTTACGGCCTTGTGAGCTCCTCATTTCCAGCTTCATCATTCTGCTTAATTTCCTGGTGGCATGGCCTCTAGCTAGCGTCTGACTCATGGACTTGAATTGGACTGGGCTGGGTTGTTTCCTTGAAATCAATTTCTTCCTTAGACATTTATGTGTCACTGGTTTTGTTGCTGTAAGAAATTCAGCGTAACACAGTCCCTAAAGCCACAAATCAAGTAACCAATTAGCATCAGGTGTTTGTATGTAAGCAACCACCTCTTCTTTTGTTTTCCATTGTTGTAAAGGTATCTAGCATACAGCTTTTGTAAATTCCACTTTAAAAAATCATTTTATTGGGGGCTTGTACAATTCTTATCACTATCCATCCATCCATCCATCCATCCATTGTGTCAAGCGCATATGTACATTTGTTGCCATCATCATTCTCAAAACATTTATATTCTACTTGAAACCTTAAAATAGACTGTTCATTTTCCCTCTCCCTCCCCACTGCCCCCTAACTCATAAACCATTCATAATTCATAAATTATTGTTATTTTTTCATGTGTTACACTGTCCAACATCTCCCCCCACCCTCTTCTCTGCTATCCATCCCCCAGGGAGGAGGCTATACGTAGATTCTTGTAATCAGTTCCCCTTTTCTATCCCACATTCTCTCTACCCTCCAGGCATCGCCATTCTCACCACTGGTCCTGAAGGAGTCATCTGTCCTGGATTCCCTGTGTTTCCAGTTGCTATCTGTACCAGTGTACATCTTCTGGTCTAGCCAGATTTGTAAGGTAGAATTGGGATCATGATAGTGGGAGGGGGGAGGAAGCATTTAAGAACTAGAGGAAAGTTATATGTTTCATTGTTGCTACACTGCACCCTGACTGGCTCATCTCCTCCCCACAACCCTTCATTAAGGGGTATCCAGTTGCCTACAGATGGGCTTTGAGTATCCACTCTGTACTCACCCACATGTACAATGATATGATTTTTTGTTCCTTGATGGTTGGTACCTGATCCCTTCAACAGCTCGTGGTTACACAGGCTGGTGCATTTCTTCCATGTGGGCTTTGTTGCTTCTGAGCTAGATGACCACTTGTTTATCTTCGAGTCTTTAAAACGCCAGATGCTATATCTCTTGATAGCTGGGCACCATCAGCTTTCTTCGCCACATTTTCTTATTCACACATTTTTCTTCAGCAATCGTGTCGGGAAGGTGTGCATCCTGGGAAGCCAGAAAATTCCACTTTTTGCAAATGTGGTAAAAGGTTGTACAAGCTACAGGGTTTAGTTATTGACAATAATTAGGTTAATTGTTTGTGTGACTTTACACTTAATCAATGTGAGTATTCAATTACCGTTAATCCAAACAAATGATCATTTTAAACTAGGCTATTTGAGGCTAAAGCCAACATTTTAGCGTACATAAATGTACAATTTATAACATATTTGATCCATTATTTTCTCCCATCTCTTTTAAATTCCTTTGAAATATAGAATTATAAAGGATTTTGGTTCACATCTTTTTATCTTATTTTTCTGGAATTCTCTGAAGAGTTGGAGACAATACAAGAACTCTATTTTCCTAGGCAGTACTCAGTACTTGACCAACAACCTCCAAAGTATCACTCTGCTCTGTGTCTGGAGTAGAGTCATTGTATGTTATTCTGACTAACAACTTATTACCTTCACAAATCAAAATGAACAAAATTATTTATACGGTCCCTTCTTTGTTAATTTTGACACCATCACTCGTACACAGAATATGGCATATATATTTTCATTTCATAATTTAGAAGAATGTATTAGTACTTTTCCCCCTTCCCACTCTGTGTTCATCCGTAAGGGTTAATGATACACCTGTGACCATAATTCATCTATCATTCCACATGTGAACACTTAAAGTGAAAGTAAAAAAACAGATGCCACATTCTATAGGTGAATGAATCACTTTTCTTTAGTTAAGAAAAATAGAATGGAAATTAAAAAAAACAAAAAGAGAATTTACTCATTATGAGTTTTTCCTATTGTCCAAAGAGTTCAACCTCTTAAATAAGGAAATATTTCAAAAATTAAAAGCCAACAAATGCCACAAATATAACAATAGCCAGAACAACAACACATTCCTTTTATTAACTAATTGCTATTAGTCCAGTATCTTACCTGAGATAGTTTATTGTGCCTGCCTGGCTGATAAACACAAGTGGGATTAATTGAAGGGCGGAGAGATAAGTGGCTGGGTGAGCCTCGCCTTTCTTGTCTCTTGCTCTTTAATCATCGGACCAGAGTGCAGCTGCCTTGCTTGTCAGCAATCTTATCATCAATCTGGTTTTCTTTCTAGAGAACCCTGTCTAACACATACCTTTTCTCTTCCTACAATTTATTTTGGGGTGTGCATACTTTTGATTAGGAGTGCTGCTGGTTGCATAGTGGTTATTCATTGGGCTGCTAGCTTTAAGGTCAATAGTTTGAACACCCACTAACAAGAGAAAAATGAGGGTTTCTACTCCAATAAAAAGTTATGGTCTCACATCCCTCACTTACCCATAGCCCTACAGGGGACACAGGAGACACAGTGTGGGAATTTCACCCGATCTGATCCTGCCACACTGAGGACAACCACTAAGGATGTGCAACAGAACAGCAAGGGAAACAGAACAACGAAGTCCCCAGGGAATACAAAAAAATAGACTTTGGGGTCATCAGACTTGACTGGAAAACATTCCTAAAGGCCAACATACAGTCCTTGAACTAACTACAGGCTTTCCTTTTTTTCCCCTTTGTCATTGGCTTTTTGTTTTCTTTTGTAGCTTTGTTTTGCTCTGTCTTGTTTTTGTGCATGTTATTATTTCTGCAGGTCTGTCTAAATAAGATAGACTGGATGAACAATTTGGAGGAGTAAAAAACAGGACTGACGGTTTTGGGGGTGACATGGGAGAGGGAGAGGTGAGGGGAAAGGAAGTAGTGTTAAACCCAGGGACAAGGGAATAACAAGTGATGCAAATTGGTGGTGAGGAGGGTGTAGGAGGCTTGGTAGGGCATGATCAAGGGCAATGGAACCAAGAGGAATTACTGAAACCCAAATGAAGGCTGAGCTTGATAGTGGGACAAGAGAAAAGTAAAAGGAAATAGAGGGAAGAACTATGAGGCAAAGGGCATTTGCAGAGGTCTAAATACAGGCATGTAAATATATTTATATATGAGGATGAGGAAATATATCTATGTGCATATATTTATAGGTTTAGATTAAGGTAACATATAGACATTGGTTCCCCACTCAAGTACTCCCTCAATGCAAGAATACTTTGTTCTATTCACCTGGCATTCCATGATGCTCACCTTCCCGATACAATTACTGAAGACAAAGTGGGTGCATAAGCAAATGTGGTAAAGAAAACTGATGGTGCCCGGCTATCAAAAGATATAGCATCTGGGGTCTTAAAGACTTGAAGGTAAACAAGTGGTCATCTAGCTCAGAAGCAATAAAGGCCACATGGAAGAAGCACACCAGCCTGTGTGATCACAAGATGTCGAAGGGATCAGGTATCAGGCATCAAAGAACAAAAAAATCAAATCATTGTGAATGAGGGGGAGTGCAGATTGGGGACCCAAGACCCATCTGTAGGCAACTGGACATCCCCTTCCAGAAGGGTCACGGGGAGGAGATGAGCCAGTCAGGATGCAGTGTAGCAATGGTGAAACACAACTTTCCTCTAGTTCTTAAATGCTACCTTACCACCCCCCCCCCACTATCATGATCCCAATTCTACCTTACAAATGTGGCTAGACCAGAGGATGTACCCTGGTACAGCTAGGAACTGGAAATACAGGGAATCCAGGACAGATGATTCCTTCAGGACCAGTGATGAGAGTGGCATAGTGGGAGGGTAGAGGGAAGGTGGGGTTGAAAGGGAGAACTGATTACAAGGATCTACATATAACCTTCTACCCGGGCGATGGGCAACAGAAGAGTGGAGATGTTGGACAGTGTACGATATGACAAAATAATAATTTATAAATTATCAAGGGTTCATGAGGGAGGGGGGAAATGAGGAGCTGTTACCCAGGGCTCAAATAGAAAGCAAATGTTTTGAGATTGATGATGGCAACAAATGTACAAATGTGCTGGACACAATGGATGTATGTATGGATTGTGATAAGAGTTGTATGAGCCCCCAATAAAACGAAAAAAATATGGTCTCAGAAACCACAGGGGCAGATCTATACTCTCCTATGGGGTTCCTATGTGTCTGAATCGACTGAATGATAGTGGGTCTTGGTATGGTTTTTGATTGCTTCTTTTGAATAGAAAGGCAATTTAGACATACATTAAAAATCATGTTTATCTTTCACTACCCACCTTCTTTCATGCTGGACATTACAAGCTATTACAATTATTCCATTCATAGTGCGATAGGTTTCTAGCCTTTGGGTTGATATCATCACAATGGTTAAGTATGCATAGTATTTATTGCAAAGAAGTACTTCTGAAAGCCATTCCTCTCATGGAATGGCTGGCAATAACTTAATTATAAATCAATGTGCCTGTATATCTCTTAAATATATCCCATGAAACCCCAACTAAATGTATCCCTGACTTAAGCTTTCTTTACTAGGTCCTAAAAATGCCCACAGCTAATCTTAAACAACAACAAAAAATCTCACAACTGGAACAATAGTGCCATGATCACTGGGGAGAAGGTTGAAGTGTCAATGATTTAATTTAGCTTGGATCCACACTCGAGTCTCATGGAAGCAGCACTTCAGCTGTCAAGTTGCATTGGACAAATTTGTTCCATAAATATGCTGCACAATGAATAACAAAAACAGAAGCAGAATTGAGCCATTTGAAATATTACTGAAAGTTCTGTGAACTATATTCCCAGAAGAATGATGAAGAAACTCTGGAAGTACACACGACGGAATACTATGCACCAGTAAAAACAATGAGACAATCATGAAGCACCTCATGACATGGATGGACCTGAAGAACATTATGCTGAATGAAATGAGTCAACCATAAAAGGACAAATATTACATGCACCTACTGATATAAAGGCAAAATAAGCAAGATAAAGACTTCCATACCAAGGAAATAGATGGGCAGTTGCCAAATGGGAGAAAGGCCAGTGGAGGGGAGGTCATGTGATGAGCTGCACTGTTGGCAGGTGTTGACTGGGGTGAAATGGAGAATGGGCGTGGAGAGAGGGGAGGGGCGGGGATGGGGAGAGGATTACTGGAGGGTTTGGTCACCAGTTTGGACTGTTGAATGCAAACTTGATCTGAAATGTGAATCTCCACCTAAGTTATAATAAAAAATATTTTAAAAAAGAAGTAAAGAAAGTACTTTTGAAAGCCACTTATTCTAGCCAAGACAAACAGGTACGTTCTGGACAGAGTATTTCTTAAAAGCTAGATTCCTTAGAATTTGTCTCACATAGTTTGAATATATATAGGAGGAGAGACCAGTCCCTGGAAAAGAACATTGTGCTTGGTAAAGGAAAGGGTCAGTGAACAAGAGGAAGACACTCTATGGGATGAATTGGCACAGAGGCTGCAAAATGAGCTCTAAGTAACAACTGTGAGGATAGCGCAGGGCCAGAGATGCTTTATTCTGCTGTACATAGGGTCCTTATGGTCAGAACCACGTCAATGGCAACTAGCAGCAACAACATTCCCACACTTCCTTAGATGAAGGGTACTGCTATGCTGGGTGATTCAGGGTGGAAAGAGACTGATGTTTTAAACAAATGATGCTACAAAACATTTTAATTTTGTAAATTTTACAAAAGCAATATGATTATGTAAACAAGGCCTTGGATGGAGTCGGAGCAAATGTGGGACCCTGAGACTGAAGGATATCATAGTTATGCAATACTCTTCTCTTTTCCTACTTCAAAATACTTTTAAAAAGAATTATTTATTAATGTAAATTTATTAGCATATTTTATGCTACTTAGGTACTTAGGCTAATGTGTGAATTTTCCCATAATTAACTGTAAATATTTATACTGTGAGTATGGGAACTACACATGAATAGAAAATGAAACATCTTTAATCACAAATTTACAATGAATATTTTAGAGACATATAATTGAATCTTGCTGTAATTATGGCAGACACAAAATAACAGATGATTCTTTTGAAATTACTTTTTCTTTTTCATCCCCAGAAGGCCAATGGGAAGGAGCCGGATAAAAAGGAGAGCAGGGAGCTTTTTCAGTAGAACTGACTTCTGGAACAGCACATGTCCTGGAGTTGGTCATGGGAGAGCTGATTTCACAATGAAATTATGTTCTTTGCTTTCAGATGGAAATTTCAGGGAGAAGGTGCTAACAAAGTACAATGTTAATCATGGATGTCGTAAAGATGATGATGCTACACGTGTTGGTAGATGAATGGTTAGCATCTATTCTATGGCAGAACGTTGTTTGCCCAAAGTTAAGAAGACTTGACGCATTTTCTCATGAGGCTCAAAGACTACAGCCTTCAGTGTGGATTCTGTCTCGATATAAAGAAGACAAACTCTTCACAACAAGACCAGTGACCCACATCTTGATGAAGGAAGAAAAGATTGAGATTGTCAAGCATTTAATTTTACTTTGAATCATAACATCCGTGGAAGCAGCAAACAGGAATTCAAACACTGTATTGCACTGGGCAAATCTGCGGCACAGTTCTCTTTGAAGTCTTCCGCACAAAGATGTCATTTTGAGGACTAAGGCACACTTGACCCAATCCATTAGCTATTACATCACCTCCTACGTGTGTGAACGCTGGCCAGCGAGTAAGGAAGACTGAAGAAGAACTGATGCATTTGGATTAGGGTGTTGGTGAAGACTACCGCATATGTCATGCGCTGCCGGGAGAATGAATCCAACTATCTTGGAAAGAGTACAACCAGAAAGCTCCTCAGACATGAGGATGGTAAGACTTCTCATTGCATATATTTCGGACATGTTATCAGGAAGGACCAGTCTCTGGAAAAAAGGGAGCCCTCAGTTGTGCTCTATGATGTAAGCACTGGAATGGTAACTGCAAGGTGGATGGTTTAAGCCATCTCTGCTCCACAGGAGAAAGAAGAGGTGCCTGCCTCAGTTAAGAGTCAGCCATCGAAAGCCTATAGAGAAAGTCGTTATGAATGGGAATCAACTGATGGTAGTGTTTTGTTGTTTCATTTTATTTCCTGGGAAAGGACGTCATGCTTAGTAAAGTGGTTGTTAGGCGCTGTCAGGTTGCTTCCAACTCACAGCGGCCTCTGTGCACAACAGAAAGAAATACTACCTGGTCCCGCACCATCCTCGCAGGTATTATGTTTGTGCTCTTCATTCAAATCATCGAATCAATCCATTTTGTTGAGGGCCTTCCTCTTTTTCACTGCTCCTCCGTTTCACTGAACATGATGCCCTTCTCCAGGGACTGGTTTCTCCTGATCTCCAAAACACATGAGATGAAGTCTCGCTCTCCTTGCTTCTAAGGAGCATGTTGGCTTCTCCCAGGACAAATTTGTTTGTTCTTTTGTCAGTCCATGGTACTTCAATATTCTTCTCCAGCACCATCATTCCAACGCACCGATTATCCTTCAGTCTTCCTTATTTATTGCCCAACTTTCACATACATGTGAGGCAATTGAAAATACCATGTCTCGGGGCTGGCCCACCTTAGTTCTCAAAGTCATCTTGCTGTTCAACATTTTAAAGAGGTCTGGTGCAGCAGATTTACCCGGTGCTTGATCTCCTGACTGCTGCATCCATGGTCATTGTTTGTGGAGCCAAACAAGGCAACATCCTTGGTAATTTCAATCTTGTCTCCATTTATCCATTTAATGGATAACTTAATGAATAAATTAATTATCTCCATTTGGTAGTCCAGTTTTGATGATTGTAGTTTTCTTTATATTGAGTTGTAATTTGTATGGAAGGCTGCAGTCCTCAATCTGCATCAGCAAGTATTTCAAGACCTCATCATTTTCAGCAAGCAAGGTTGTGTCTTCTGTGTTTCATAAGTTGTTAACAAACCTTCCAATCCTGATGCTTCATTCTTCACTTAATACAGAATCTCTGATTATTTGTTCCACATACAAATTGAGTAAGTTTGGTGGGAGGATACAACCTTGATACATACAACTTTTAAAATTAAAATTAAACCATAAATTATTGCCTTCTTCTGTTTGAACAACTGTCCTCTTGATCCATGTAGAAGCTCTGCATGAGAACCATGAAGTGTTAGGGAATTTCCATTCTTCTGAGGGATATCTATAGTTTGTGATGGTTCACATAGTCAGATGCCTTTGTGTAGTCCATAAAACACAAGCAAACATATTTACACTATTCTGTGTTTCAGCCAAGATCTAAGTCAGTGAAAAAGAAGAAGACTCTTAATAAGATGTGTTGATACAGTAGCTGCAACAGTGGGTTCAAACATAGCAATGATTGTGAGAATTGAGCAGATTGGCACTCTGTTGTACATAGGATCACCATAAGGCTGAACAAATTAATGGTACTTAACAACAACTATAGCAACATATTTTCCTATGGTTCATAAATAGGTGAACTGAAATCAGCACTTAAGGGAACATAATTTATTCCATTTCCTCAGCTCATTAAAATGGCTTTACTATTGATTAGTATTAATGAGATCTAAATTCTCATGATAGAGGCATGTCCATATGACATAGAGAAACAGACTAACAGTATATTTTAATCAGTTGGAATTATGCTTTCATTATTCACAAGACCATGGACTTCCTTTATAAAGTGAGTTACTTGATAGCTTCTTATTACTTCTGAGAGAGAGAGTTATACCTGAATATGCATAGATCCTGTGGTTGGCTATTGCTTTAGCAAACCTCAGAAACTACACCTATCAGTATTAATTTATATTTCCTTTACACATGAACTCTGAGCTTGGCCACGCTACTTGCTCTGGCCAATGGAACATTAGCAAGTGTGATGCAAGCAAGGCTCAGTGAACACTTGCACATTCAAGATGTCCTTCTTGAAACCCAGAGGCCATGCTGCACGAATGTCCACACTCTTCTTCTGAAGGCAGGGTGCCATGTGGCAAGATTATGGAGGTGTAAACAGTGAGTGACTCCTTGATAGACACTCCCAATATGTTTCTACTCAACCCCCGGTGAAGCACACCATGGACTAAGCACTATCATGACCTTAGATGCTGGCCTGACAGGGAATATGGCATCTCTCAAGGGCCACAACAGAAAGGCTCAATGTGGGAGCCTGACCAAACAAACTGGGTCCTAACTCTCTGTACCCTTGGACTTAGGGCTGAAATGCTCGGATGGGAGAGGAAGCAAGGGATGGCCATCACAAGACTATGGAAACAGTTGTGGATCCTTGTCTTAGTGGCCAGAACAGGGACCTAGAACCACCATGTGTTTAGTACCTCGATGCTCCTCTTGCATTAATATGACAGGTTTTAACCTGAGATGCAAGGATCTGCTCTTGTAAGAAATGATACAGGAAAAGTTCCCTGTGCCCAATGAAAGCAGAGCTCAATCAATTAAGAAGTCATTCTGTATAAAGCAACGACTCATGGATTTGCAGTTGGACTATACTCACAAACTCATTTCAAAAGTACCTTAAACTCTGTGACATTGGATAAATTACTGATGTTATCAGTGAAATCACTGTACAATACAGGGTGATGATTGATAATGTTTCTCTTTCTGTTGTTGCTGGTTGTTTTCATGTTTTTAAAAAATGTTGTTTTATTGGTTTTTGCTTTTGTCATAATATGACTGCCAACGTGAACCGGAGTCATTCATAACTCACAGACAAGTCTTTATGAAGAAATCACTGAAACTAAAGGTGCTACTGTTATGTGTGGTCAAGAAAGCAGATGGTGCCCAGATATCAAGTGGAATAGTGTTTGTGGTCAAACAAGTAGCCATCTAAGTGAGTCATCAACTAAACCCATGGGGAAGGAGCACACTAGTCTGTGTGATCCAAAGATAACAATAACAAGATCCTAATATGATGAAGGGAAAAATATTAGAGCTTAACTTGTGAACACCCAAGTTTAGAAGGCTATGGAGGATGGTGGGAACACAAATCCACCTGCAGAGTGTCTGGTTGGTTTGGGCCTCTGGCAGATGCCTGCTAACCGTAGGAAAGGAACTTGAGTATCTTTGCTATCTGACAGAGATTATTGTGAACTTGATTTTGGTGGATCGAACCATAGTATGATATGATACTTATTCAGTTGACCTTCTCCTTGACCGAACATGGATTTGCTCTAAGTTTGAATATTTCTCACTTGTTCCATGACAGAATGTCTTTTTGGTTTTTAAAATATTATTGGTGGCCTTTTTACCCCTTATTTTAAAATTTTTATTTTTGTCTTTTTATTATTATTATTTTCTTCTTTAGGGCTTGCCTTTGTTTTTGATTTTGATTGCTTATGTTAGGTTTCCCAGCTTATGAAGCACAGAAGGAGTGAATGCATAGAAACAATATGTATGCAATTAAAAAATACTTTTATTAGGGCTCATACAATTCATTACAATCCATACATACATCAATTATGTAAAGCACATTTGCATATTCATTGCCCCCATAATTTTCAAAGCATTTGCTCTCCACTTAAGCCTTTTACATCAAGTCTGCTTTTTATCCCCTCCTTCCCTCTCCCTCATGAGCCTTTGATAATTTATAAATTATTATTTTGTCATATCTTGCCCTGTCCGACGTCTCCGTTCACCCACTTTTCTGTTGTCCATCCCCCAGGGAGGAGGTCACATGTAGATCCTTGTAATCGGTTCCCCATTTCCAACCCACCCTCCCTCTATGTTCTTAGTATCGCCACTCACATCCCTGGTCCTGAAGGGATCATCCACCCTGGATTCCCTGTGTTTCTGGTTCCTATCTATATCATTGTACATCCTCTGGCCTAGCCAGACTTGCAAGGTGGAATTGAGATCATTATCGGTGGGTGGGGGGAGCGAGAAGCATTTAGGAACTAGAGGAAAGTTGTATTTTTCATCGTTGCTACGTTGCACCCTGTCTGGCTCGTCTATTCCCTGAGACCTCTCTACAAGGGGATATCCAGTGGCCTACAAATGGACTTTGGGTCTCCACTCCGCACCCCCACCCTCATTCACTATGATAAGATTATTTTGTTCTGATGATGCCTTATACCTAATCCCTTCAACACCTCGTGATCACACAGGCTGGTGTGCTTTTTCCATGTGAGCTTTATTGCTTCTGAGCTAGATGGCCGCTTGTTTACCATCAAGCCTTTAAGACCCCAGATGCTGTATCTTTTGATAGTCAGGCACCATAAGCTTTCTTTGTCACATTTGCTTATGCAGCAATGTTTTTTTAAAAAAAAATTTTTATAAATCATTTTATTGGGGGCTCTTATAGCTCTGATAGCAATACATGCATCATTTGTATTAAACACATTTGTACATGTGTTTCCATCATCGTTTTCAAAACATTTTCTTTTTATTCCCCAAGCCCCCTGCCAGCCTTATGAACCCTTGATAAATTATAAATTATTATTTTCATCTTACACTGTCTGCTGTCTCCCTTCACCTACATTTCTGTTGTTCATCTCCCCCTGGGGTGGTGGTGGTGATTATATGTCCATCATTGTGATCAGTTCCCCATTTCTCCCTCTATTCGCCCCACTTTCCCCCTACCCTCATGGTATTGATACTCCCATTACTGTTTCTGAGGGATTTATCTGTCTTGGATTCCAGGTGTCGAGAGCTCTTATATGTGCCACTGTCATGCTCTGGTCTAGCCAGATTTATAAAGTAGGACTGGGATCATGATAGTGGTGGGGAGGAAGCATTGAAAACCTAGAGGAGGGGAGGGAGGGAAAAAAAAAAGAGGACCTGATGCAAAGGGCTTAAGTGGAGAGCAAATGCTTTGAGAATGATTGGGGCAGGGAATGTATGGATGTGCTTTATACAACTGATGTATGTATATGTATGGATTGTGATGAGTTGTATGAGTCCCTAATAAACTGTAAAAAAAGAAAAGAAGAGAAAAAGAGAGAAAATGATTAGGGCAAAGAATGTACAGATGTGCTTTATACAATTGATGTATGTATATGTATGGACTGTGATAAGAGTTTATGAGCCCCTAATAAATCGTTTAAAAAAAAAAACCTAGAGGAATGTTGTATGTTTTGTTGGTGCTATCCTGCACTCTGACGGACTCATCCCTTTCTTGTGAACCTTCTGTGAGGGGATGTCCAATTGTCTTCAGATGGACATTGGGTCTCCACTCTGTCCAGTTTGTTTGCATAGATATGATTGTTTGTTTTGGGTCTTCTGATGCCTGATACCCGATCCCGTCGACACTCCACGCATGATCACACAGGCTGATGTGCTTCTTCCATGTGGGCTTTGTTGCTTCCCTGATAGATGGCTGCTTGTTTAGGCCTTTAAGACTTCACATGCTGGACATCCCTTGCAGAGGGGTAGTGGGGAGGAGATGAGTGACTCAGGGTGCAGTGTAGCATTGACAACCTTCTTCTAGTTCTTAAATGCTTCCCCCTCCCACTATCATGATCCCAATTCTACCTAGCAAACCTGGTTAGACCAGAGGATGCACAGCGGTGCTGATGGGAACTGGAAACACAGGGAATGCAGGACAGATGAACCCCTCAGGACCACGGGTGAGAGTGGTGATACTGGGAGGGAAGAGAGCAGGGGGCATAGAAAGGGGAAACCGATTACAAGGATCTACATATAACCTCCTCCCCGGGGGATGGGCAACAGAAAAGTGGGTGAAGGGGGACACTGGGCAGTGTAAGATAAGATAAAATAATAATTTATAAATTATCAAGTGTTCATGAGGAAGGGGGAAGCGGGGAGGGAGGGGAAAAAAGAAGAAAAGAAAAATGCGGACCTTATTCCAGGAGCCCAAGTGGAAAGCAAGAGTTTTGGAGAATCATGATGGTAACAAAAGTTTAAGTGTGCTTTACACAATTGATGTATGTGTGGATTGTGATAAGAGTTGTATGAGCTCCAATAAAATGATCTTTTTAAAAGACCCCATATGCTATATCTTCAAATAGCGGGGCACCACCAGCTTTCTTCACCACATTTGGTTATGTACCCATTTTAACTTCAGTGACCATGTTGGGAAGGTGAGCATCACGAATCCTACGTTATTAGAAAAAAGTGTTCTTGCATTGAGGGAGGACTTGAGTAGACACCCTATATGATACTTATTATATAAATATATGACACAGTCCTATATCCCTATAATTCTATATTAATATTTTACATATATACATGCCTATATTTATACCTGTATAAAGGTCTTTTGCCTCCTAGTTCTTTCTTCTATTTCCTTTTTCTTCCCTCCTTTCCCACTATCATGCTCGACCTTCATTCAGCTCTCAGTAATTCCTCTTGGCTACATTGCACTTGGTTAAACCTCACCAGACATTCTACACCCTCTTTGTCATTGATTTTAGATATTTTGTTGTCCCTTTGCTCCTGTCCCCTTGGAACCATTGGCCCTATATACAACTCTTTAAAAAATCAATTTAACTATGGAAATGTATGATATGTGAATATTACATGAAGAAAACTACTTCTAAAAGCAAGCAAGCAAGCAAGAGAGAAAACTTGACCTATGGTAACCATGGGTGAAGGAGAAAGAGTAAGTTTTTAAGGGTGTGAAATAGTTTATTGTGCCAAACTGGCCAATAAACACATGTGGGATTAATAGAAGGACAGAGAGATAAATGGCTTGGCAAGCCTCGCCTTTCTTGTCTCTGGCTCTTTGATCATCGGACCAGTGGGTGGCTGCCTTGCTTATTCTGTGCCTCAATTTACAAGCTACACTACCTGTGGGACACCTAACCCTTGGGCTGTGTCACTGTAATTTGAGGTTCCTTCAAGTCCTCCTTTGCCACACAATTGGAATGTACATCTCTTGAGCTGGGGACTGTCAGTCCCTGTCATCAGACTGACTGTTGGTGACCTGCCTTGCTGTTTGCTGTCTGTGCCTGGATAGCCTGAACTGCTCTACAGAGGACTACCTGGAGGCCCTCATGACTTGAAGGACTGCTGGTGTCTCACCACTGTCTCACGGGAGTGAGTTGCACTGAGCCATTTGTACTGCTTTATAATTTAATTAACTGTTTATTTCTTATGTTATGTATGTATCTGTCTGTATATATATATATATAATGATTAGCAATCTGGTTTTGTCTCTCTAGAGAACCCTGTCTAACACAGGGGGTATTGGGCTTATGATAATGGTAGTAGAATAATTTGGAAAAGGAGATCAATAATAGTTGTGCAATATGAAGAGTATAATCAATGGCACTGAATTATACATATAGAAGATTTTGAATTAGAGAACATTTTGACATAATTGAAAAAAAATAATTACACCAATAATATTGAGTACAAGGAAGAATAAAATGTTCTAAAAATGATTGTGGTAATGATTGTACATCTCTTCTTGATATGATTGAATTATTGAATTGTATGATACATGGATGAAGTGTCAATGAAACTGTGTGTGTGTGTGTGTGTGAGAGAGAGAGAGAGAGAAAGAGAGAGAGAGAGAGAGCGAGAGAGAGAGAGCGAAATATTGAACAGAGAGAAACCACTCTGAAGAGAACCAAGCTCCAAGCTCCCATGGGCAAGTTTTCAGCTGAGCATACCAGTGAACTCAGCTGACACAACATGGAACAAAGGTACTCAACCTACATGACTGTGAAAATAATAAATCATTGTTCTTTTTAAGCCACTATTTTTTGGTTTGTGAAACAGCAATTGGTAATGGTAACAGGTTATTAGAAAATTTATAAAAACCTATGTATGGAAGTAGTTTGAATAAAAATGATATAAGTTCATTAAAAAATAACTTTATGATGTTGAATGCCAATACAAAGGCAAACATATATTTAGCACTTGCCATGTTTAGCATTGTAATTTGAATTATTCCTATTTATTATTTACCATTTATTATATTATTATTTACTATTATGTTAGCCATTTTACTAAGCTTTTAATTTATCAATTAAAAACATTAATGCAGCCACTCTCTGGAGTAGGGATTAGTTTTCTCCCTACTTACAGATGAAGATATTTAGTCTTAAAGATAATAAATCTATATTTTTAAGCTACCCAGTGAAAATTGGTGCCTGCTAATTTCCTGCCCCACCACTGGTTTGTCTGTTTCGCTCTGGTGGCTTGTGTGTGGTGGTGATGCTGAAGCTATGTCACTGGTATTTAAAATACCATCAGGGTCACATACTGTGAACAAGTTTCAGTGGAACTTTCAGACTAAGAGCAGCCTAGGAAGGCGGCCTTCCCTGGCCATGTGTGAAGATGAACTATGGAAAACATCAGCAGTGGAACGTTGTCAGCTGTCGCGCCGGGAGATGAGCCCCTCAGGTTGGAAGGCACTCAGACTAGAACTGGCGACTAGTCGTCCTTCAGAGTAGAGTCAACCACATGCTGTGGGTGGAGTAAAACTTCCGAGACCTCCATTTCAGGATGGGATGTGAAGCCAGGTATAAGGCATCATGCAAAAAAAAAAAAAAGAATATATATATATGTGTGTGTGTGTGTGTGTGTGTGTGTGTGTGTATAGTGAATGATGGGGGAAGTGCAGAGTAGAGACCTGAGGTCCAAGTGTTGACCACTGGAGATCCCCTCACAGAGGGGTTTAGGAGAGGAGACGGGTCAGTCTGGGTGTGATGTAGTACCGATGAAGAACACAGCTTTCCCCCTGATCCTGGCTAAGTATTAAGGTGGCAGAAGGACCTTGGGCCTCTACTCAAACACTCCCTCAATGCATGAATACTTTCTTTTATTAAATTGGAACTCTATGATGCTCACTCTCCCGACACAACTGCTGGAGCCAAAATGGGTGAACAAGTAAATGTGGTGAAGAAAGCTGATGGTGTCTGGCTATCAAAAGAGATAGTGACTGGGGTCTTAAAGGCTTGAAGATAAACAAGCGGCCATCTAGCTCAGAAGCAACAAAGTCCACATGGAAGAACACACCAGCCTGTGTGATCGAGTGGTCCCAAAGGGATCAGTTACCAGGCATCAAAGAACAAAAAATCATATCATTGACTGCACACCTCCATGATAGGATCGCTGAAGACAAATGGGTGCATAAGCAAATGTGGTGAAGAAAGCTGATGGTGCCCGGCTATTAAAAGAGATAGTGTCTGGGGTCTTAAAGGCTTTAAGGTGAACAAGCGGCCATCTAGCTCAGAAGCAGAAAAGCCCACATGGAAGAAGCACACTGGCCAGTGCGATCACGAGGTGCCAAGGGACCAGGTATAAGGCATCATGCAAAAAAAAAAGATATATGTGTGTATATATATATATATATATATATATATATATATATATATATATATATATATACCACATTGAATGAAGGGGGAGGTGCAGAGTGGAGACCCAAGGCCCAAGTGTCAGCCACAGGAGATCCCCTCATAGAGGGGTTTAGGAGAGTAGATGGGTTAATTAGGGTGCGAGGTAGTACCGATGAAGAACACAGCTTTCCCCCACATCCTGGATGCTTCCTCCCCACAACTACCATGATCCGAATTCTACCTTACAGGGCTGGATAGGGCAGAGGCTGTACACTGGTACAGATGAGGGCTGGAGGCACAGGGAATCCAGGGTGGATGATACCTTCAGGACCAAGGGTGTGAGGGGTGATGCTGGGAGAGTGTAGGGTGAGTGGGTTGGAAAGGGGGAACTGATTACAAGGATCCACATGTGACCTCTTCCCTGGGAGAGGGGCAGCAGAGAAGGGGGGGAAGGGAGACTCTGGATAGGGAAAGATATGACAAAATAACGATGCATAAATTACCAAGGGCACATGAGGGAGGGGGGAGAGGGGAGGGAGGGGAAAAAAAAAAGAGGACCTGATGCAAAGGGCTTAAGTGGAGAGCAAATGCTTTGAGAATGATTGGGGTAGGGAATCTATGGATGTGCTTTATACAATTGATGTATGTATATGTATGGATTGTGATAAGAGTTGTATGAGTCCCTAATAAAATGTAAAAAAAGAAAAGAGGGGAAAAAAATGATTAGGGCAAAGAATGTACAGATGTGCTTTATACAATTGATGTATGTATATGTATGAACTGTGATAAGAGTTGTATGAGCCGCTAATAAATTGTTAAAAAAATAATCATAAGGTAGAATATACGATGATATAAAAAATGGGAAATAATCAAAAGTGAAATAGAATGCATAAAAATCAATATCCTAGTCATTAGAGAGCTGAAAGGGACTGGTAGTAGCCATTTTAAGTTGGATAATCATTAGGTGGCCAAAGTCAATTCCTAACAGGCTGAGAAGAGACATGATTCCATCCCCCACTTTTTTCCCTAGTGTATGCCAACCGTGTCTCCCATAGCACTCTATTTTGGTGATTATACTTGATACTGAACTGCAATGACAGTGCAGACTTCTAGATGATGCTCACCAGTACTGCGCTTATTAGGCAAGTTAACAGATTATGATTTAGGTGAGACATGCTCAGAAACAGTTGTTCAGCCAGTACAGTTTGTTCCTGCTATGCCTGGCAGGCCTCTCTCAGCCTCTCAGCCACTTGGCTCAGACTATGCCCTGTTTGGGCAATGTTATAAAGCTTTTTCAGGGCTGTTCATACATGCTTAAAGAACATGCCACCCTGCAACAAACCTTAACCTGAAGGTACTCAACTCTGACTCCACAGGCTATCAAACCAAACTCCCCAAATTAAGTACCCAGAGGCATCCTGTTTCACAACTCCATGTCCTGCCCCAAAGGATTTCTTTCTCTGTGGGCTCTGCAGCCCAGCATTCAGTCTTCTGCTCGGATTCCTGGTTCTAGTACTGCTATTCCTGGCTTCTTATCTGGCGTCAGTGCGGTCTTTCAGATCAAGGAGTTTCAAGGCACAGGAATCTCATCATCCCTCCTAGCTCTTCTTTGTTGCTGGCAGTGAGGTCACTTCTAGCTTATGAGAGGTCTCATTTTATAGCCAGCAGGATGGTAATCATAATTTACCCTGTTTATAATCACAACTAAATTCTTTCAGTGTCTTCCCCCACCTTCCCTAACCCAGGCCTATCAGGAAAATTTATCTGGTGGGAGTAACAATGACTATGGCTAAAAGAGTCCCATTAAATAATTCATTGCACTGCAGATAATAATTGATGATAGGCAAGCTCAGGAAAGTACAATGGCTCTTATCTGTACCCATGCACATGTTCGACTCTAGCCAGATATGTAAGGTGGAATTAGGACAGATAAACTCCTCAGGACCAATATTGAGAGTAGCCATACCTGGAGGGTAAGGGGAAGGTGGGGGGAGAAAGGGGGAACCGATCACAATGACCTTCCTTCTAACCCCCTCCCAGGGGGATGGACAACACATAAGGGAGGAAAGGGAGACACTGGACAGTACAAGACATGAAAAATAGTAATTATAAAGTATCAAGGGTTTGTGAGGGAGGGAGGTGGAGGGAGGGGAAAAATGAGGAGCTGATGCCAAGGGCTCAAGTAGAAAGAAAATGTTTTGAAAATGATGATGGCAAGAAATATGCTTGACACAATGGATGGATGGATTGTGATGAGTTGTACAAGCCTCCAATAAAAGAATTTATTAAAAAATACGATGGGCATAGAGGATAAGATACTTAATGCATTATTCCTGGATTGAGTTCCAGGCACTTTGGCAGGGGTCTGACCCAACTCAGGGATGCATATGGCAGCCAACTACAAAGGAGGGGAAATGAGAGGGGGAAGAAAAAAAAGAAAAAACAAAAAGAAAAATATGATAGTGGTGGGGAACAGGGCACTAATACACCATTGGAAGGTATTTTTTATGTCTCCACAGGAAAGGGAGAGAGGGAGAAGATCCCATTCCAGAGCCCCGGGACTTGAGGGTAATACACTGGCATAGAGCAGCGAATTAACAAAGAGGAAGATGGGACTGGGCTCAAGCCAAGCTATGTTGACCCCTGCCCAGAAAAAGGCAATCCAGAGGATGGCATTGAAGATATATCCCAGGGAGCGAGGCAGGTCTGTCCAGACCACACAGGAACAAACTAAGAGGGAGGAAGACAGAGAGAGAACCTCACCATGGCCCACCAAGTCCCAGGGATGACATCCTTGCTCAGAGCAGCCAATGCACAGAGAGACTGTAGGGCCAGGGCCACTCAGAGACATGACGTTCCCCCATTGACCCATAGTGCTACAGGGGACAGCAGTGGAGACACTGCCCAGTCTGGCTCATGCACAGCAGGGGTAGGGGATGCAAAGGGAATGCAGCAGGGCAGCATGGGTAGGAAAGTAACCAAGTCCCCAAGGAATCCTGAAAATAGACTTCTGACTTGGGAGACAGGGCTAGGCACCTCATCAAACTTGATCGGAAAACACACATAAGGATCCGCAGACAGACCTGGAACTGTCTATTATTTTTCCCTTTTTGGTTTGTTTGTTTTTGTTTTTCTTTTGCTATCTATCTATCTATATAAGATAGGTAGGATGAACAATCCCAAGGAGAAAACAATGGGATTAGTGGTTCTGGGGGAACATAGGAGAAGAGGTGGCAGGGAGAGGGGGAGTGGGGAGCCAACAATCTCAGAGATAAGGGAACACCAAAAGATGTAAGATTGATGGTGAGGAGGGCGTATAATTCCTGGTGGGGTTTGATCAAGAGCAATATATCTGAGAGGGAATACTGAGAGCTGAATGGAGGGTGAGCATGATAGTGGGATAAGAGGAAGGTGAAATGAAATAGAGGAAAGAAATAGGAGACAAAAGCTATTTATAGAGGTATAGCTATAGGCATGTATATATGCAAATATATTACTTTATAATGAAAGGGATGGAGGCCACTATATATATATATATTTATATATTAAGTATTAAGATAGCAGATGAACTTTGGGCTTCTACTCAAGGCCTCCCTTAATACAAGAACACTTTGTTCTGATAACATGGCACTCTTTGATACTCACCTTCCTGACATGTAATGGGTGCATAAGGAAATATGGTAAGGAGAGCAGAAGGTGCCCGGCTATCAAAAGATATAGCAACTGGGGTCTTAAAGGCTGAAGTTAAACAAGCAGCCATCTAGTAGTGAAGGAAATAAAAGTCCACATGGAATAAGCACACCAGCCTGTGTGATTATGAGATATCCACAGAATCAGGTAGCAGGTATCAAAGATCCACAACAAACAACTATATTGATGCAAACAAGGGGGGTTGGAGTGGATACCCAAAGCCCATCTGTAGACAATTGGATATTCTATCCCCCACCCCAGAAGGGTTATAAAGGAAGGAATAATTCAACTAAAGTGTAGTATACGGTCAATGAATCACACATCATTCCTCTAGTTCCTGAATGCTTCCTCCCCACTACTACAAAAATCCAGTTCTACCTTACAACTCTGGCTAGACTGGAGAACACCATTGGTACAGATAAGAGCTCTCTACAAATGGGATTCAGGACAGATAAAACCCTCAGGAACAGTTGTGGGAGTAGCTATTTGTGGGCAGGGGTTGGTGAGGAAGGGGGAAGAGGAGAAAGGGGGAACCCATTACAAGGTTGGATATATAGCCCCCCTATGCAGGGAACAAATAACAGAAATGTGGGTGAAGGGAGACAACGGACAGTGTAAGATATGAAATAATAATAACAATATATAATTGGTCAAGGATTCATGAGAGTGGGAAGGTGGGTGAGGGAGGGGAAATAAGTGGAAATGGGGATGGTAACATATGTACAAATATGCTTGACACAATTGATGTACAGAATGTTAGAAGAGTTGTAAGTGCCCCCAATAAAATGGTTAAAAAAAGTTAGAAGAAAGAGGAAGGGACCATAGTTGAAAAACATGATCTTGGTGATAGTAATGGAGCTGGAGATTTCAAGATAGAATTTTTCAAGATCAAAAACTTCTTCATTACAAAGACCTTTGTCAACAACAAAAATGCTGGTTGTGTTTATGATGTTTGCCAGATGGAACATTCAGGAATCAAATAGACTACACCTGTGGCAGAAAATGATGGAGAAAATATCAGCAGCAAAAATGAGTTCAGGGCCTGACTACTTAGCAAACCATCAATTGCTTATATGTAAGTTAAGACTGAAGTTGAAGAAATTGCTTTGAATCTTTTATTCTCATAGGAATCAGAAAATCTATGTTGGTAATTCAGTCTTCTCATATTTAGTGATCTCTATGTGATCTTGGACAGGTGGTTTAAACTCATTCTTGCTATTGCTAGCTAACATTGTGTATGGGAACAAGAGCAAAGTACATATGACCTTAAGTATACATTCCTTTGAATTTTGAAAAGATCTCCAGAATCAGTTCAACTCATTGAACATAAATGACAGAAGACCTGATATGCTGCGATGACATCAATAACATCATACACGAAGAAAGCAAAATACATGGCAAATACAAGAAAGAGAAAAAATCCAGTGGATTCCAGAAGAGACTTTGAAACGTACTCTTGAACATTGAGTAGCTAAAGCAAATGGAAGACGTGACAAAATAAAAGAACTGAACAGGAAATTTCAAAAGGCAGCTGAAGGAGATGAAGTATTATAATGAAATGCACAAAGATCTCAAGTTAAAAGCAAAAAAGGAAGCATATGCTCAATATAACTCACTGAAAGAATTGAAGACAAACATTAATCCTTGAGGTGGAATATTGGTGGATTCTCGGGGAAGGAAGCATCAAAAGATGAGGGAAGCAGCACACAGAGCCACTGTACCAAAAAGAACTGGTCAACTTCCAATCATTTCTAGAGGAAGCATTATGATCAAGAACTGAACCTACTGAAGGAAGAAGTCCAAGCTGCACCAAAATCAATAACAAAAAACAAGACTCCAGGAAATGGTGGAATACCAATCAAAATATTTCAACAACCTGACGAAACACTGGAAGCACTCGTGCTTCGATCCCAAGAAATTTGGAAGACAACTACCTGGCCAGCTATCAGAGATCCATATTTGTGCTTGTTTTAAATAAAAGGTACTCAACAGAGGAAATTAAGGAATAATATTAATGATATCACATGCAAGTAAAATTTTGCTGAAGGTCAGTCAACAATAAATATCAATACATTGATTGACAAGGAGTTACCAGAAATTCAAGGCAGATTCAGAAGAGGATTTGGAACAAAGAATATCATTGCTGACATTATATGGGTTTTGTCTGGAAGTAGAGAATACCAGAAAGATGTTCGGTTGTGTTTTATTGAATATGCAGAGACATTTGGCCATGTGAATTAAAATAATGTATAACTGAGAATAATGGGAAATCCAAAACTCTTCATTGTGCTCATGCATAACCTGTACATGGACCAAGAGTAGTGGTTTGAGTATAACAAGGAAATATTCATTAATAAAACCAAATTAACTGTCATTAAGTTGATTACAACTCATAGTGACCTTAAAGGGCAATGTAGAATTGACCGTTTGGACTTTAAAGGATGTAAGTCTTTTTTGTTTAAAATTAATATCATTTTTATCTTTTATTAATCATTTTATTGGGAGGCTCTTACAAATCTTATGACAATCCATCATTCAATTGTAGTAAGGACACTTGTACATATGTTGCCATCAACATTTTCAAAACATTTTCTTTCTACTTGAGCCCTTTGTATCAGCTCCTCTTTTTTACCCTCCCTCCCTCCCTCCTCCACCTTCCCACCCTTGTGAATCCTGGATCAATTATATATTGTTGTTATTATTTCGTGTCTTACACTGCCCATTGTCTCCCTTTACCCGCATTTCTGTTATTTGTCCCTTTCATGGGGGAGTGGGCTATATATCCAACCTTTCTCCCCACCACCCAGCCACTCCCACCATCCCTCTACCCTCATGCTATCACTACTCTCACTACTGTTCCTGGGTTTTATCTGTCCTGAATTCCATGTGTCCAGAGCTCTTATCTGTACCAATGTGTGTTCTCTGGTCTAGCCAGATTTGTAAGGTAGAACTGGCTCATGGTAGTGGAGAGGAGGAAGCATTCAGAAACTAGAGGAATGATGTGTGTTTGTTGGTGCTATACCTCACCCTGGTTGAATTGTTCCTTCCTTGTAACCCTTCTGTGGGGGGGGATGTTCAATTGTCTATAGATGGACTTTGGGCCCCCATTCCAACCCCCATCTCTGACATTGATGTAATTGTTTGTTGTGAATCTTTTGATACCTGATACCTAATCCCGTAGACACCTCATGATCACACAGACTGGTATTCTTCTTCCATGTGGCCTTATTTGCTTCCCTACTAGATGGCTAGCTTCAATCCTTAAGACCCCAGACACAATTTCATTTGATAGCTGAGCATCATCCATTTTCTTCACCACATTTGCTTATGCACCCATTTTGTTTTCACTGATTGTGTTTGGGGAAAGTGAGTATCAAAGAGTTCCAGGTTCTTAGAATAAAGTATTCTTACATTAAGGGAGGCCTCGAATAGAGAACCAAAGTTCGTCTATCTAAATACTTAACATATCAATATATATACGTTGGTCTCTATCCCCTTCATTATAAATTAATATATTTACATATATGCATCATCCTTATAGCTATACCTCTATAAATAGCTTTTACCTCCTACTTCTTTCCTCTATTTCCTTTTACTTTCCTCCTGTCCCACTATCATGTTCACCCTTCACTCAAGTCACAGTAATTCCTATTGGATTCATTGCCCTCGATCAAACCTCACTAGACCTCCTTGCCATTATTTTTAGACCTCTTATTGTTCCCTTAAAGGATGTAAATCTTTATGGGAATATAAAGCCTCCCCTTTCTCCTGCAGAGTGATTAGTGGGTTTGAATTAACTGGCCTTGTGGTTATCACCCCCATGAGCAATCCACAATGGCACTGGGGCTCTTGAAGAGGATATGCCTTGGCTTGAAATCAGGAAGGGTGTGTGTATCTTTCCACCATACTTTGGAACCTATGTGCTGAGCAAAAAATCCAAGAAGCTGAACTATATGAAAAAGCATGCAGCCTAAGGACTGGAGCAACCTGCAGTCTGTGCACAAGACACGACCTTGCCGCCTTGCTGAAATTGCTGATTAAAAGCAAGGAGAACTTGAAGCACTTCT
The DNA here is from genome assembly GCF_050624435.1 of Tenrec ecaudatus. Taxonomy (NCBI): domain Eukaryota; kingdom Metazoa; phylum Chordata; class Mammalia; order Afrosoricida; family Tenrecidae; genus Tenrec; species Tenrec ecaudatus. The sequence continues at coordinate 98,892,972 of NC_134531.1, forward strand.
TGATGAAAATCAGGACTGCAGCCTTCAGTACTGATTGCAAATCAATGTACAGAAAACCTCAAATTCCTCCCAAATGGACCAGTAGACCACATCAGCTGAGACAAGATTGACATGAAGGATTTCATTTTGCTTGAATCTATACTCAGCGCTCATAGAAGCACCAGTCAAGACAAGAATCAAACAACGTACTGCATTTGAGCAAATCTGGTGCACAAGACTTGTTTTTTGAAAAAGACTTCTTAGAAGTGTTGAAGAGCAAGGATGTTACTTTAATGCCTAACCCAAGCCACTTGTTTTCAATCAGATACACAATTGATTTGTGCATATAATTTTATGCATTTGAATGATGGGGTTGGTGAAGACTATTGAAAGTCCCATAGACTGCCAGAAGAGCAAACAAATGTGTTCAGGAAGAATTACAGCCAGAATGGTGGTTAGGATGTAGTATGGTGAGATTGTTTCACATATTTTGGGACATATGAGCAAGAGACACTAGTCCTGGCATTGTGCTTGCTAAAGTAGAGGGACAGCTGGCCCTCCTTGCCCCCCAAAAAGGTAGACCTTTAACCAGAAGGATTGACTGGAGGTTGTAGAAATGAGATTATGGCATTTTCATTCTGCTGCGCATACGGTACTGCTATGATGAGTCAGGACTGACACCATGGCACCAAACAAGAAGGACAAACATTTCCAGCCAAGTTCCCAGCTTGTGGTCATTCAGGATTATTTCAGTCATCATGATCAAACTGCAATGGGTATGGTAAAAAACTCAAATAGAAAAGCAGTAGAAATTCATGAGATGACAATATGTACCAAAATATAGACATATAAAACGATTGTAAATAAACATTTTAAAAGCATCTGCTTCCCAAACAAACCAGAAGTCAAAGATGTTGAAATACCTGCAGCAGTGGAGAATTCTTTTCCTGAATCACTTTCTTCAAGAACTTTGCTGTGATGTTTTCTGTGATAGCTTCATTCGTAAGTTTTTATGTCAGCGATGCTGTACTACGATTCAAAGTATATTAATGAAATACCTATCATGTCTTAGGCACATTACATGCTCAGGGAGTGCACATTCCAACCTGAGAGTTAATGAATCCCTACCAGAAAAATACGAGGATTTCGATCTGTCTGACTCCAAATTCCATTTACAACTTTCAATCTGCTGTAATTCCCCACTGTGCACACATCAGGAAGTCTGTCAGTACCACCCTGTTCTTTTTTAAAAATTGTTTTATTAGGGGTTCATACAACTCTTATCACAATCCATCCATCCATCCATTATGTAAAGCACATTTGTACATTCATTGTCCTCATCATTCTCATAGCATCTGCTCTCCACTTAAGCCCCAGGCACCAGCTCCTCATTTTCCCCCTCCCTCCCCACTCCCCCCTCCCTCATGAGCCCTAGATGGTTTCTAAATTATTAGTGTGATGGCTTCTTAGTCGAGTACTCTCTAACAGAGGCGCCCCATGAAGCATCTCTAGCCTCTTGGTCTCTGGTTCCTCACATGGTTCAAGTTCCACAAGCTGAGTCACACTTCAGGGAGCTGAATTACATTGGATCTTTTGCTATCACAGGAACTAGAAGACCTATGTTAGTATTTCAGCGCTTTTATGTTGGTTTTGTGATCTTGGACAAGTGGCGTCACCTTCAGTGCTTCAATCCCCACTTTTGCCTCTGTTAGCTAGCATTAGGTAGTTTCCACCTTAGGGCAACACTACGCGCAGTAGAATGAACATTGCCCGCTCTTGCACTTCTTCATAACTGGCGATATGCCCGAGTCCATCATGAGGACCACTATTTAAGTGTTTTCCAACCCAGAGCACTTATCTTCTAATACTATATTGGGGCATATTCTGTAATCTTTGGAAATCGAGAGCCAGACCTTTCGGTCTAGTCTGTTTTATTCTAGAAGCTCCACTGAAACTTGTCTGCCATTGATAATCCTGTTGGCATTTAAAATGCCAGTGGTGGAGCTTCGAGTATCACAGCAATGTGCAAGCCGCCACAGTATGACACATTGGCATATGGGTGGTGGTCCCCATTTTCAACCTCTCTCATTTACCGATGAGATCCTCTGACCCTTGCTCCTAGATTTGTAGGGTTTCTCATGATGCCACTGAGTTTGATTTACTGTAAATGATCTTGAATTTAAAAACTAAAAAAGTTATATATATGTGTATATGTATATATACACACACACACGCACGCACACACACACCAAAAAAACTCACTGTCATCAAGTCAATGCCCACTCCCAGTGACCCTATAAGACAGAACTAACCCCTGTGGGTTTCTGAGACTGTAACTGTTTCCAGGAGTAGAAAGGCCCATCTTTCTCCTGTGGAGTTGCTGGTGGCTTTGAACTTGCCATTATGCGATCACAGCCCAATGGACAACCATGATACTACCAGGGCTGCATCATTGTCCTCGTCGTCGTCGTCGTCGTCATCATCATCATCAGCAGCAGCAATACACACGCATAAATGTGACTTTGTTCTCCAATATTGGGGTATAGAATACATTATTTTTCTAAAGTAAGTGTAATGTGTATTTTAGCTCACTATGCCTACTCTTTAAATGGACGCTTTTGGATGGCGAGGAGGAGGATTACCACGAACATCAAGTGGACTCCAGCTCTCAGCTACTCCACAGGAGGGAGTAGAACTGCTCAGAGTTCCTGAGACTGTGAATCTTCATGGGGACAGACAGCTCCATCTTTCTCCCAAGCAACGAGTGGCTGGTGGGTTTGAACCACTGACGTTGATGGTCACAGACCAATGTTTAACCCACTGCACTATCAGGGCTGTACAAACAGCCTTGCGAGTGGAAGCTGGAAGAAGAGCCTGTTCTCAGTCCAGTCCAGTGTGTTGGTTTTTCATTAATATTGTTCTTCCATTCATGTGAGGCTGCTGCTGAGTTTCAACTGTTTGGCTCTGCTGCTGCAGAAGGATCCCAATGCTCACACTGGTTCTTTGTTCTGTTACCTTTATAGAGATTCTCTTTGCTTCATAGGTCTCCAAACTTAGAGAACTAACTCCACAGACACTGAAAGCTTTCTATACCTACCTTTCTCAGTTTCTCCCCAGGGGAAAGAGATGTGTTGTGACCAGACAAGGAAATTATAACATCCCGTTGTTTCCTCCCCAGCTCCCAGAGCCTATTATTTCTTCTTCAGGATGAATCATATCCTGGATTGACTCTAAGCACAGTCTCTATCTCCTCCTGGGTTTAGGACAACCCATCCACATAACTTCAAGGTGATTTAATTGCCCAAAAAAAGTCTAAAAGATAATCTTCCCTCTTGGTGCATGGAAATATGTTTCTGCCCCTAAAACCCAGAGCTGTCAACAAGCCCCTGCGCTCTAGGAACTTAAAACCAGACTATTGAGCTGGAAGTACCTATTTATAAGGCTCTAGAGGAGTAAACAATAACAATTGCATTTATTTTTGAGGGTTTCATAAAAGGATGAGAATAGTATAGGAATTATCTCAATAAATTATCCTATAACATTATACTTCATGCATATTTTAAAAGGGTCCGACTTTTAAACTTGGAGCAGGAATGGTAAAAGCTTGACTTTTTTCTCCCCAGCAGTTCTCTTCCTCTCACCACTATCAGACACAGCTATCCAAAGATAAGTTCTGCCCAGTTGTCCACACTGTTAATTCTCAACACAAAGGGTGAGACAGCCAGCACTAAAGAATTAGAATCGGAGGTTGAGATTAAGCTATGCTTATCTTATGTGCACTGAAGGTTGTATAATATAGACAGTTATGAATTTAGTGGTGTTGCCAATAAGAAGGGTGGGAAGAGGGAAATCGGTGGGGGAAAGGCTTGTGGGCTTCAGAGGAGCTTGTATGTGCCCCATTTCAGCTCATTTTGAGTCTAGGGTTTACTTAGCAGAGCATGTACTGAAGACCTGTATTTTATGAATCTATCCATCCAGTCCATCCAGGAACAATCAGGTGTTTGGAGACAGATAGGTTTACTTAGCAGAGCATGCACTGAAGACCTGTATCTTATGAGTCTATCCATCCAGTCCATCCAGGAACAATCAGGTGTTTGGAGACAGATACATTCTAAAAAACCAGACTTATTAATCTTGCCAACTATTTGGTTTAAAATAAAATCTATGTGGTAAATTATAGAAATACACATATTTCATGGTGTTCCAGTGTCAAAAACTTCCTTTGGAATGATGTGATATCTGTATTAGTTCCCAATAATATGGTTTTGGGTAAAACAAACAAACAGGAATAAAAAAAGAAATCCAATTAATATCAGAAAATTATACAACTTAAAGTTGGATTTTTCTAAAGCATAATATTTTCAGTCTCACAGGCCTATCTCTAAAATAGGAATATGTGTTTTGAGCAAGTCAATGAATGAATGTTGGGGAGCTCTTTGTTCTGAAAGAATTGACCAGAAAATTATGTTTGTTGTTGTTGTATTCTTTAGGCCTCGTTTAACATCTTTTAGATTGATTTTATTTTATTTCACATCAGTAATGTTTATCCTTTTGTTTCTCTGAAAGGATTTTAGTAGATACCTGGAGTCACTAGAGTAGGAATTACAAATGTTCCTGCAGATGTTTCTTATCCAGATGACTAGTATTCCTTTACCCAAAGCATATTAGAAGTCATTTCAGACATTGATGTCCTGTACTCGAAGAGGGCGGCCTGTTTTATAGCCTAAACTATCACTACTTTAACCATATGTGTTTGAAATTTATTCATTTATGGTTTCATCTACATATAATTGGCGCACACATGTAGCATAAAAATCCATTCACGATCACACTGTTACATACATGGCCATACAATGGTTTTAAATGTAAAAATTTCCTGTAGATTTTTTTTCACGTAACTGTATTATTCTTTCAGGCCTGTTTATTTCCCCAATTTGTTTGAATTATATTTAAAACTAACTTCCGATGTTGGCTAAGCATTCCTGAGATTTTGGGCTTTTTCCCCTTTCTTAAATTTTCAGATGTAAAGGACAAGCAGTTGAGAGAAAACAGAACCAGGCCCAGTGGGCCTTGATGCAAATTCTAACTAGTTAGGTTTTTTAGCTACCATACATAATTTTAAGAAAATATTAACAACCTTAGATATTAATAAGCATATACATTCAATCATATGAGAAACCTTTATAACCTCTTAGTCCAATTAATACTTAGTCCAAACTAATTATGCCAAAAGAGTGAACTTGAGTTTAGTCGGCTATGAATTTATGGAATCACTGGCAAACCTCCCTCCTTTCCCATCCTTTTCTGGAAAATGCATTATGCACATGTTGCATTTTCCCACAGGGACCTAAAAGGCTCTTGCATTCCTGCTCAATTACTCACCATCAAGCAAGTCATGGTTCCAACTAACCTTTCATTACAAAAGTAAAGATACACTAGTAAATAAAGGTACACAATAAATTTAATAGCATTGTTTTATGTTATCAAATAAAAGTGATTTGCAATTGTTTATGAGATTCTGGGTAGTGCGTTCTTTTTGTGACCTTTTTCAGATGCATTTCCTAGCTCACCCCGGAGGCCTGGCTGCCTCAGCTGTGAGTGTGTGAAGAGTAGCGGAGAGACTGACAGTTTGAACCCTCCGAGCGCCTCCTCAGGACCCTGGCGGTGAATGGTTACACGTCGGCAATTAGCCACAGTCAGCAGCTAGAAACAGCCAGCTAGTTCTGCAGCCGATAGATGAAGCTTTCTGCTCCGGTGAAGACGTGCTGCTTTGGACACTCACAGCAGCCGTTCTAAACCGGTCCCTCTCGGTGACTGTGTGTTGCCTGGAGGCGATGGCAGGCAGTGAGTGAAAGACTGCAGAAGACAAGGCCTCAAATCTAATATGAAAAGTCAGAGCCTTAAGACCCCAAGAAGCAGTTCTACTCTGTGTCCATGAATGGGATTCCACTTAACAGCAATAACATTCTGGGTATTATAGAGAATATCAACGAAGAGGTATGTTTCATGTTATTTTTTACTATTCAGAAATGAAAAGTAAAAAATATGTAATAAAAGTAGGCTATCTTTGACTTAGCTAAATGAAGATGCTGAAAACAACCAAAAAGATGAACAGTAATCTTGATTACTTTCTTAGATTTAGGGGGATGATTTGCAAGATTCAGTTAGCTTAAAACATATCCAGGAAAGTTTTATTCATGACTTGTTTGTCACCAATTTACTGTAGCAAGTGGAACTATTCGAAATTATGTTGTTAGTTTTAGAATACACTCAAAATTATGTTTGTCTTTTAAAAAACTAGACACTGCAGCATATACGTATCTAAAGATATCATTAAGCACTCCGGTAATGATGTGTTGAAGTGTGGATCCTTCTTACTTATTTTATTTTTGTTTTATTTTCAGGCCTCTTCTCCTCTGTATCCATTTTAAACATAATATATAGTAAGATTATCCAAGTGAGCAATAAAATAAAATGAAATTATCCAGGGGGCTCTAAAAGCAGATACCTACATTTTATCCGGGATTATAGGTTAAAGTCGAAACATTTTCAATTGCTGGAGAATAGTGAGTAATTTTTTTTTTCTGAAAAGGACATGCATTGTTCTATAAGCTTGGTAACCTGTGCTTTATAGCTTTGAAAGAGAAAAACTCCAAAGAGGAGGTGTTTGAGAGATGAGTAGACTTCCTGAGATAAATAGACAAGAATGAACAGTGTTGAGTTAGGTGATAAAACTCCTTGTTTCCAAGCTTTTCCAAGCCTAAAGAATGTTGGTTCGACTAATCTACTGTGTAAACTATTGACTAAGCAGATAAAGAGAATAAGAAATGAAGAGTAGGTGTCAATCAGGCAGACTGGAAGGATAGAGGCCTCAAAATATACCCCTCCCAAACCCTAGTTGACGATCAAAATTTTATAGCTCACACTCCCCATTACATACCCCACACACCTTCTTTTTCAGCAGCAGAGATTTTTCTCTATTTTTATGAATTTCACCGTGGTGAAAAAATACCTAACAAAACACGTACAATTGCAAAAAATTTCTACACATATAATTCAGTAACTGATTGCATACTTCAAGTTGTACATCCATTCTTGCTAAACTTTACCAATTAATTCTAATATCATTAATATAACCTCAGTGACCTTCTAAGCAAAACTTCCCTTCCTCACCTTCCTCCTACCTCTGATAATGATAAACCAAAGATAATGATCTTTGGTTTTATATATATTTTTATTTTAAATAAATGTGATCACACAATATTTGTATTATTTGGCTTATTTTCCTCAACAGGATATTCTCAAGGTTCATCTATGTGGTAATATGTAGCAAGACTTCATTTCTCTTTATGGCTGAACAACAATGTTGTATGGTGTGTACATGTATATATCACAGTTTGTCTCTGTGTTCATGAGTTGATGGGTATTTTAGCTATTTCTACCATATGACTGTTGTAAAAAGTAGTGCAAGACACACTAGTGAACAGGTTTCTGTTTGCCTTCCTGCCTTAACTTCTTGGTATATTCCTAACATTGGGGATGTGATGTTGAAAGGTGGTTCCTTGTTTAACTCTTTCCACAGTGGCTGTCCCATTTTACATTTCTACCAGGGACAGTTGAGGGTACCCTTTGTATTTTGAAGAGGTATAAACCACGTTTCTATCATCACATTTTATTTTTGATAAATATGTTAGTGCTACTCTGTACTTGTGTGTGGGTTTTATAGAACATAGATATAATGATGATGTTTTCTTTAGATGAGTGGATAGTGCCATTTATGATTTCTGATATTTGAGAAATATGCAGTTATTCTGGTGTGTATAGATTCTCATATGTTCCTGAGAAGCAGCTGTGGTTAGCAATTCAATGCTTGCCTGAGAATGCCACAGTCCAGCTTACTGAAAATCCATTCTTAGTTTTTCTAGAAGGATAAATCTCAATAATGTAGAGGATTTTAGGTAGCACAAAACATGCTGTAGTTATTAGGTACTATCGAGTCGATTCCGACCACAGTGACCCTATGCACACCAGAAGGAAACACACGTGGTGCTGCATCACCCTTACAATGGTTGCTATGCCTGCACCCATGGTTGCAGCTGTGGCGCCAGTCCATGTCATTGAAGGCCTTCCTCTTTTTTTGTAGCCCCTCCCCTTTACCAAGCATGATGTTCTTCTCCAGGGACTAGTCTCTCCTGACAACATGTCCAAAGTACGCAAGACAAAGTCACCTCATCCTTGCCTCTAAGGAGCACTCGGTCTGTACTTCTTACAAAACAGATTGGTTTGCCCACCCCCCCCTTTTAGATCGTTTTCTTTGGGGCCCATACAGTTCTTATCAATACATCCATCCATCCATTGTGTCAAGCACAATAGTACATTTGTTGCCATAATCATCTTCAAAACATTTTCTTTCTACTTCAGCCCTAGATATCAGCTCCTCATTTTTTCCCAACCCTCCTTTCTTCATGAACCCTTGCTATTTTATTAATTATTATCTTTTCATGTCTTATACTATCTGATGTCTCCCTTCACTCTGTTTCTGTTGTCCACCCCTGTCAGGGAGGGGATTATATGTATATCATTGTGATCAGTTCCTCCTTTCTCCCCCTACCTTCCACTTCCCCTCCGGGTATTGCTACTCTCATTATTGGTCCTGAGGGGTTTATCTGTCCTGGATTTCCTGTGTTTCCAGCTCTTATTTGTACCTGTGTAAATGCTCTGGTCTAGCCAGATTTGTAAGGTAGAATTGGTTGGGATCATGAGGGGGGTGGGGAGGAGGAAACATTAAAGAACTAGAGGAAAGTTGTATGTTTCATCGGTGCTTTATTGCAACCTGACGGGCTCATCTCTTCCTTATGACTCTTCTGTAAGAGGATGTCCAATTGCTACAGAGGTGCTTTGGGTCTACACACTGCACTCCCCCTCATTCACATTGATATGAATTTTTGTTCTGGGTCTTTGATGCAAGATACCTGATCCCATCAACACCTCATGATCATACAGGCTCATGTGCTTCTTCCATGTGGGTTTTGTTGCTTCTCAGCTAGCTGGCTGCTTGTTTACCTTCAAGCCTTTAAGACCCCAGATGCTATATCTTTTGATAGCTGGGAACCATTAGCTTCCTCCACCATCTTTGCTTATGTACTCACTTTGTCTTCAGCGATTGTGTCAGGAGGGTGAGCATCATGGAATGCCAAGTTAATAGAACAAAGTGTTCTTGAGTTGAGGGAGTACTTGAGTAGAGGCCTAATGTCCATCTGCTACCTTAATAATAAACCTATAAATATATACACTTACATCTATTTTCCCCTCATCATGTATAAATATATTTATACTTACATATATAAATATATATATATATATACATGCTTATATTTAGACTTTCATAGATGCCCTTTGCCTCCTAGTTCTTTTCTCTACTTCCTGTTGCTTTCCTCTTGTCCCACTATCATGTTTGACCTTCATTTGGGTTTCAGTAATTCCTTTCGGTTACATTGCCCTTGATCAAGCTCTACCAAGCATCCTATGCCCTCCTCGCCATCAATTTAAGTTCACTTGTTGTTCCCTTGTCCCTGGGTTTTTTAACACCCACTTCCTTTTTCCTCGCCTCCCCTTCTCCCATGTCCCCCAAGAACTATCAGTCCCATTGTTTTCTCCTGCAGAATGTTTATCCCACCCATCATATCTAGATAGACATGCAGAGACAATAATAAGCACAAAAGCAAGGCAGAACAAAACAGCAAAAGAAAACCAAAATCTAAACAGCAACAAGAACAACAGCCACAATAATAACAGCAACAAAGCAATGACAAAAAATAGAAAAGCCTATAAATAGTTCCAGGTCCATTTGTTGAACTTTAAGCGTGTTTTCTGATCGAGTCTGATGGGGTGCCATGCCTTGGCCTCAAAGTCAATTATTGGTATTCCCTGGGGACTTCATTGCTTTGCTCTCCTTGGTGCTTTGTTGCATGCCCTTAGTGTTTCGCCCCGTGTGGTGGGGTCAGATTGGGCACAATGCCCACACTGTGCCTCCAGTGTTGTCCCTCATAGTGCTATGGGTCAGTGAGGAACATCTTGTCCCGTGGTGGGGCCAGCCCTATGGACTTTTCTGTGCATTGGGTCCTATGAACAGGAATATCGTTCTTGGGGTTTTGTGGGCCAGGATGTGTTCCACTCTTTCTCCTTCCCTCTGCATATGCTTCTGTGTACTCTGATCCAATGTGCCCCTCCCCCTGAGCTATAGCGCCAGTGTTGTCCTCTATAGTGAATTCTTCTGTGGGGCTGGCGGGGAGTTGTCCTTTCATCAGTCCATGCTATCTCCAATATTCTTCTCCAGCACCAGCAGTCAAATGCACCAATTCGTGTATGGTCTTCCTTATTCAGTGTCCACATTTTCACATCCATCTAGAGCAATAGAAAATATCATAGCTTGGGTCAGATACATTTTAGTCCTCAAAGTAACCTCCTTGTCCTGCAGATTTACCTTTTAATCTCTTGACTGCTATTTCCATGAATATTGATTGTTGATCTAAGCAAGGTGAAATCCTAGTTAACTTCAGCCTTTTCTTAATTTCTCATGATGTTACCTGTTAGTCCAATTGTGAAGATTTTGTTTTTCTTTTTTATTTATTTATTTATTTATTTATTTTTTTGATTTTGTTTTTCTTTACATCGAGTTGTGATCCATACTAAAGGCTGCAATCCTTGAGCTTCATCAGCAAGTGCTTCAGGTCCTCCTCACTTTCACCAAGCAAGGTGGTGTCACCTGGGAAATGCAGGTTTTAGTAATCCTTCCTCTAATTTTAGTGTCACATTTTTCTTCATATAAACCAAGCTTTTTGATTATTTGCTCAGTATACAGGTTGAATATGTATGGTACTGAGATAAATATGTGTATCGCTTCTTGGCCTTTTGGCTAAGATCAAGTGTAGAGATAAATATGTGTATACATACCTACACACAAATATATACATAATATTACATATACATGTATATGTAATATATAAAGTATATATACATAAACATCACTCCTAATTATTTTTGTATATGTGTATATATTTTGTGCATATATTTTAGATATATTGTATAGATACACACACATATATAAAGCATGTATATTTTTTATTGTTTGGCTTTTGTTGTTGATAATGTACATAGAAAAACATAAGCCAATTCAAGAGTACAGATGTATGATATACATATATATATTTAAATTTCACTTTTAACATTTAAAACTTATTTTTGGAGGTAAAAGTTATTCAGTGAAACATATAATCTGATAGTTTCTTGGTAATTTTTTAGAGTGAGGCCGATAGATTAATTTCATTTTTATTGAAATACATTTTATAGTAATATATTTAAGTAAATTGTTTTAAAATCCATTTTTATCATTTGTTAATGAACCCTGGAGTGTGCATAAAATGCATGATTGTTAAAGCTGTTAAAGACATAAACATGATTGTTATGTTAAAGTTATATATTGTTATAATTTTATATTAAAGAATTAAAGCTTCATATACACTTAGCAGTTTCCATGCTCTTATTTCCTTGGTATTTATGATTCTGCTTTATTCTGTTTATATAACTAAAATATTTATGAAGTGTAAATAGATTTGGGCTACCTGCTGGTTTTTGCATAGATACCGTGTAGCATCTTTACTGCTAGATCTTTTTCAGAAATACTTAGTATCAAATACCCTTTTTTATTTTCAAGAATAAACACCTGTCAAGTTCAAGGAAAACCAAGTTTATGTGAATAATAAAGCACCCATTTAAAAACATTGTCTGTTTATAAAGTAAACTGTACTAATCTCTTCTAGTAGTCTTTTCTATTTCAAAGTTTATATATTGTGCTTTTAGTAGAATCAGGCCATATACTATTTTAATATCTTTTAAATTTAAACTCAAATTGGCCACTTTTTCAAGGGAACAAAGAAATGTATACACAGAAAGAGTGTAATCAATACCTTTACATTGATATTAACATTATGAAGTTTACATTTGATATTTAAAAATGGTATTCTGAAGAGCCATAATAAGAACTTTTAAAAATTGTGCAAATTCAATTTTATTTGATAATGACATGCCACAGTGTATTGAATAAATGCTATTATATTTTATATAATGAAAGCTATTTTCTTTAGTTAAATCAAGCATTGTTTCTGAAAGTGGGTGATATCTTCTGGGGGACTGCATAAAATGTACCCACATTTTATCCTGGATCATGGGCTGTAATAAAAACATTTTTAATTGACAGTTGGGATTTTATTTTATTTTTATGAAAAGGGAGTATGAGCCCAAATAATTTTGGGAAACTAAGGGTTGACTAGTGGGAAACAGAATGTGCAATCATAAGTAACTTTACTTCATTAGTAATTTTATTTTCATGTCTCATAATGCTTTGAAATCTTCTCTGCTGGGACAATTCTCCTGCTCTGTGGATAACTTTAAGGCCAGTCCCGCAGCCCTTCAGGTCATTCTAGCCCTCAGATAGTCTCAGATCAGTAATTAAAATGTCCATATTTGGCTTCAGGATTCCTGGTGGGGGAGTGGTTACAGGATTGGGCTGTGACCCTCATGGTTGGTAGTTTGAAACCACCATGTCCTCCGTAGGAGAAAGATGGGCTTTTTATTCCCAGTATCAGTTACAGTCTCAGAAACCCACAGGGGGTCACTGTGAGTCAACGTTGACTTTATGGCAGTGTTTGTTTTTGGATACTTTATAAATCGAAATTCCAAATTTGGGGTTACTTTACATTGAATTGTAATCCATACTGAAAATTGACTTTCTTCATCTTGGACAACAGGGTTGTGTCATCTGCATATCAATGACTGTTAGTAAACCTTTCTCCAATCCTGATGTCATATTTTTCATATAATCTAGTCTCTGAATATTTGCTCAGCACACAGATTGAGTAAGTATGGTGTGTTAGTCTGGGTAGACTAAAGAAACAAATTCATAGAGACTCATGTGTATAAGAAAGAGGTTTATATACAAGAGTAGTTGAACATTAAGAAAACATCCTAGCCTAGTCTAGATCAAATCCATTAGTCCAATATTAGCTCATATGTATGATACCAATCTATAAAGTCCTCTTTCTGACTGACAAAACACATGCAATGATGCTGAATGTAGATGATCCCAGGCCAGTGTGTGGAGGTCTTTGGATCCATTGGCGTTGTAAGCATCTCAGCGCTGGCAGGGGTTTCTCCATGGCTCCTCCAGTTCCCAGGGCATTGGACCTATCACCGTAGTGCCATGTGCCTTGTCAGTAGAGCATCATCTCAGGGAGTGAGCAGAGAGAGAAAGAAGTACCTCATGCCTTCAAAGGGTAGCAATACCAGAGTTCCCAGAATTCTCAGGAGAAGACCATGCCCACATAGGGGCCTCATTGGCTCTATACTGATTGACAACCTAGACTCCACCCCTACACTTTTAATCATCAAATTTATCCCAGATTATAAAACTACCACATGTGGTGAGAGGATACAACCCTGACACACGTGTTTCCTGACTTTGATTTATGCAATATTTCCTTGTTCTGTTTGTGTAACTGCCTTTGGCAGGTTCCGCATGAGCACAATGAAGTATTCTGGAATTCCCATTATTTTCAAGGCTATCCATCGTTTGTTCTAATCTACACAGTTGGATGCCTTGGCATAGTCAATAAAACAGAGGTAAGCATCTCCCTGATATTCTCTGCTTTCAGATCCACTTGACATCAGCAACTATATCCGTTGTCCTATGTCCTCTTCTGAATCTAGCCTGAACCCCTGGAAGCTTCCTGACAGTGATCTGCTGTAACCACTGTTGGATGATCTTTAGCAAAATTTTACTTGCATGTGATATCATATATGGTGGTCTATAATCTGAGCATTCTGTTAGGGCACCTTTCCTTGGAACGGCTACAAATGTGGAATCTTCCCACCAGTTGGCCAAGTGGCTGTCTGCCAAATTTCTGGCACAGGTAAGTTAGTTCTTCCAGTGCTTCATCAGTTCGTTTAAATATGTCAACTGGTGTTCCAATTGGAGTTTTGTTTTTGGCTAATGCTTTCAGTTCAGCTTGAACTTTGTCCTTTAGTACCACTGAGTTTTGCTCATATGCTACATCTTGGAATGTTTACATTTGTCCATAGACTCTTTCAATATTGTAACTCGAGGCTCGAATTTTCTCTTCAGTTCTTTCAGTGTGTTGAATATGTTCTTCCTTTTTGGTTTTCTAACTATTTGTCTTTGCACATTTTGTTATAATATTTTACTTTGTCTTCTTGAGCTGCCCTTTGAAATTTGCTCTTGAGCTCTTTAACCTAATCATTTTTCCCATTTACCTTATTAATAGCAAGTTTCAAAGTGTCTTCTGATATCCACTTAGATCTTTTCTTTCTTTCTTGTCTATTTAAAGACTTTTTGCTTTCTTCATGTAGGATGTTCTTGATGCAACCCCACAGCTCGCCAGGTCTTTTGTAATTAGTATTCAAATCTGTTTTTGAAATTCAGGTCAGATAAACTGAAGCTCTTATTTTGGTTCGCCTGGACTTATTTTCAAGTTCTTCAGCATATACCTGAACTTAGATATGAGAAATTGATGGTCTGTTCCACAGTCAGCCCCTGGCCTGGCTTTAGTTTCTGACAACAGGCTTCAATGTCCTTTCTTCCCACAGAGGAAGTCACTTTGATTTCTGTGTATCCAATCTGGAGAAGTCCATGTGTATAGTCACAATTTATGTTGTCAAAAAAAGGTATTTTCTATGAAGACGTTGTTGGTCTTGCAAAGTTTCATTATGCCATCCCCAGCTTCATTTCTATCATCAAGTCCATATTTTCCAAATACTGTTCCCTTTACTTTGATTCCAATGTTTGCATTCTAATTGCCAATCGTTATCAGTGCAACTGGATCGCATGTTTGATCTATTTCAGACTGAAGACATTGGGGGAATTCTTCAATTTCTGCATTATTACCTTTCACGTTGGGTGCATAGCCTGAATTGCAGTGGTAGTGACTGGACTTCCTTGTATGCACATGGATTTTACCATATCACAGAGAGCACTGTATTTTCAGATAGAGCTTGAAATGTCCTTTTTAATGCATTAAGTTGATTTACAAACATAATCAGTCTGCTGTAGTAGTTCAACCGCGTGTGGTCCATTTTTCAGAGGTTTGACTTCTTAACCTGCTCTTCTTATCTGTCAAATGGGTAAACTTGAACATCCTTAGTTTTTCAGGCAGCTGATGTCTTATTATAAAGAAAGTTGTGGCAATTCTAGTCCCAAAGAATGCATTCATCATAATCAATAGCAGCCACTTGTTTTCCACATAAAATGTCAAATTCTTCCCAGGGCCCTCCTAAGAGAGGCTCCCTCAGAACCCAGAGGTGGCAAACTTCTGGATGCTCTGCCCCCAGATGGCACTGTTGGAGGCTCCTCAAAACTCCCAGAGGCTGACCACAGAAGAAGTGGCCTGAAATGTCTTTTCTGACAATGAATGCTACCCCATTCCTCTTGAATCGCTCATTCCTGAAACAGTAAACCAAAGGATTTTCTGATCCAAAATGATCAATATCAGTCCTAGATTAAAGATTTTTATGCATTCCATTTAATTTCTGAAGACTTCCAATTTTCTTAGATTCATGCTTTGTACATTCTAAGTTCCAGTCGATATTTTTAGCTCTTTCTTCTCATTTTGAATCATGCACCAAAAGCAAATTGTGGCAGGTACATAATCTGGTGCCAACTTGAGGCTATTAAGAGTGAAAGGGTGGAGTTTAGCCTGTCAATCGGTGGAAGCTTGATGACCTCATTTGGAGGTGGAATACTCACTCACTTCCTGTGATACATTCCTGTTGACAAACCACATGGAGCTATTCTGAGGGTGGCCAGAGCCCTGGAGCTGGAGGAGCCATGTGGAGACCCACACCAGCACTGAGATGCTTTCACTGCCACTGGATCCACAAGACTTTCTACCCACTAGCCCGTGATCTTCCTGCATTTGGACTCATTGCATATGTTGCATGAGTCTGAAGAGGACTTTATAGATTAGTATCGGACATGTGGGCTAATATCAGACTTATGCACTTGATCTGGACTGGGCTGAGATGTTTTCTCAATATTTAATTGTTATTATATAAACGTTCTTTCTTATACACATATGAGTGTCCATGAATCTATTTCTCTAGTCTACCTGGACTAACACACAAACGAAGGCCCTGAAGTCTCTACTCCACAGCTTTACTCCGGCCACGTCATTAATTCTACTTTGAAAAGACAGCTCTTCCTCAGTCATGTTTTGCGTGTGTCCTGACCTGAGGTGCTCATCTTTTGGCAATATCTTTAACAATGTCTGGCTTCTATTCATGAGCTTTTCAGTTTGTGACAATGTTTTGCTGTTATCTGTGAAGTTTCAGTGGTACATTCCTTTAAAGTGGACAGCTTATTCTTTCTTCTTAGTCTGGAATCTCTGTTGAAACCTGTTCACTATGGGCCACCTTGCTTGTATTTGAAATATAAGTGACATAGCTTCCAGCATCACTGACAGTATGACAAACTGACAGACAAATATTGGTGTGTCTTTGTAGGAATGGCCAATAAGTCAGTTTCATCTCAAAGCAATCTTGCAATGATCAGGTAATCTTCAGTGAGACCATTAAATTATATTATTTCTCCTTATTTCATAGTCTAATTATCTATTGAGGAGTCCTGGTTGTGCTGCAGGGTAGGCATTGGATTGCTAAATGCAAAGTTGGTGGTTCAATCTACCAGTCCATCCTCAGCTGAAATATGAAGTTGTCTGCTCCCAGAAATATTTACAGCCTTGGAAACTATATATAGAGTTGCGGAGAGTGCATATTTGACTCACTGGCAGTGGGTTTGTCCTTTTGAAATTAAGTCTAATTAGTGCCAATGTCTTTAACCATTGATCTTGAATCACCTTACATGCTTTGTGAGAATATAGAATGTCTTCAGCTTTTTCTACCTAACACTTAATTTAACAATCTATTGAATAAAACTGGCCAGTTATGGATTATATTGTGCACAAGTTTCCAGCTTCTAAGCCCTTTAGAATCACATCAGGAAATCAATACAAGCCCAGTACTGTGCTCGTCAAGCTGCGCTTCTGTGATGGCAGAAGAAACAGCAACGGAGCAGCAGGCAAGAGCACTGAGGTTAGAAAGCCCTCCACTTAGGATAAAAAAACAGTACACATTGTGGGCCCAAACTAAATTGGACTGAGAAGTAGAATGACTTGAAAGGGGATCAATTCTTTCTTTTTTTCCCACACATGGACATGTTCATATTTAAAAGTTAAAATGAATACATGTATACATTTTTTCTAGAATAAAACAACTTTTAATTGAGATATAACCATATATTATATACTTCCATAATTCACTCATATTAAAAACAGTGTATACATCAATATAATCAGTTCTAGAGCATTTTCTTCCTTCTTGTATTAATTAGTTAGTCCCTACTTCCATCCACATCCCCTATATCTCCAATAAGCCACTAAACCAGTTATTGTATTGATATATTTGCCTAGGCTGTGCTTCATATACAAAACAAACATATAGAACAACCAACAATAAAGAAACAGCAAATATCTATATTTAAAAAGTAATAAAAGACCAACAACAATATTAAAATAAACCAGAGAAAATAACTCTTTCGTAAAAAAAGTAGAAAAATAAAAAAAACTAACACAAATTTAAAATGGGTCAAAAGGAAAGTCAGATGATCAGGTATTATATTTTCACCTAAGTACATGTGCCAAGTGGTGTCCTGGTCAGCAAACTCTGTGACCAGGCTGTACCATTGCTGCTTTGGTTGAAATTTTGTCTCTACGTTATGTAGTATATTGGCTTGGCTGGATGGTCAGGGAATTGGAAGGACCATGACTGGAAAATTGGTGATAAGACAAGAAAATACAGGCAATTGTATCTCACATGAATGCTCATCAAAGGATTACCTCTGAAGAGGAGAATTTTAATAATCAAGTGCATAAGATGACATGTGTTGTGGAGACTGGTCCTCCTCTTTCCTCTGCCACCCCTATTATTGCCCAATGGGCACATGAAAAAAGTGGACATGGTGGCAGGGATGGAGGTTATGCATTGGCAAAGAAACATAGACTGCCACTCACCGAGGCTAACTTGGCCACTGCCACTGCTGAGTGCTCCATTTGCCAGCAGCAGAAACCAACGTTAAGACCAAGTTATGGGACCATTCCTCGGGGAGATCAGCCAGCAACTTGGTGGCAGGTTGATTACATAGGACCACTTCCATCATGGAGGGGACAGTGTTTTGTTCTTACTTGAATAGACACCTACTCTGGATATGGATTTACCTTCCCTGCACATAATGCTTCTGCCAAACCTACTATTCATGGACTTACAGAATGCCTCATCCACCGGCATGGCATCCCACATAGCATTGCTTCAGATCAAGGAACTCACTTTACATCAAATACAGTGCAGCAATGGCCCATTCCCATGGAATCCACTGGTCACATCATGTTCCTCATCACACTGAAGCTGCTGGCTTGATAGAATGATGGAATGGGCTCCTAAAGGCACAATTATGGTGTCAACTAGGTGGCAACAACTTGCGGGGCTGGGGCAATGTTATCCAGGAAGCTGTATGTGCTCTAAACCAGCGGCCAATATATGGTGCTGTGTCTCCAATAGCAGAATTAATGGCTCCAGGAACCAAGGGGTAGAAGCTGCAGTGGCACCACTCACTGTTACTCCTAGTGATCCATTTGCAGCATGTTTGCTTCCTGTCCCAGCAACCCTGTGTTCCTCAGGCCTGGAGGTCCTGGTCCCGAAGGAAGGAACTCTTCTACCTGGAACCACAGCATGGATTCCACTGAACTGGCAGCTGAGAATGCCCTCTGGCCACTTTGGGATTCTCATGCCTTTGGATCAACAGGTCAGGAAGAGTGTCACTGTACTAAGTGGTGCGATTGATCCTGATTACCAAGGAGAAATTGGACTGGTGCTACATAACGGAGGTAAAGAAGAATATGTCTGGAATCCAGGAGATCCCATAGGCCAACTTTTAGTGCTACCATGCCCTGTGATTAAAGTAAATGGTAAATTATAGCAACCCAATCCTGACAGGACTTATAATGACCCAGACCCCTGAGGAATGAAGGTCTGGCTCACCCCACCAGGCAAAGAACCATGGCCAGCTGAGGTGCTTGCTGAGGGCAAATGTAATACAGAATGGGTAGTAGTAGAAGGTAGTGCTACCTATCACTTATGATCATGTGATCAATTGCAAAATGAGGTTTGTAATTGTCAATGTATATTGTTTCTATGAGCTTATTGCATAAATTTCCTTTGTTCAGGTATGATATATCAGGTACAATTGGACTCAGTGTGTTTTCATTTATATGTATGATAGATGATAAGTATATGTGTGATTTCATCAATGCCTGGAAATTATATAAGTATATACGGCTAAAGAATTGTGTATAGGTGCCAGCTTGGCAAGGGGTAGATTGAGATAGTTTATTTTGCCAGCCTGGCCGATAAACACAAATGAGATGCATTGAAGGGCAGAGAGATAAATGGCGTAAGCCTCACCTTTCTTGTCTCTTGCTTTTTGATCATCCGACCAGTGTGCTTGTTTTGTGCCTCAATTTACAGGCTACACTACCTGTGGGACACCTAGCCTGTGGACTGTGTCACTGTAAAATGAGGTCCTTTTAAGACCACATGATTGGAATTTACATATCTTGAGCTGGGGACTGACTGTTGGTCACCTGTCTTGCTGTTTGCTGCCTGTGCTGGGTTAGTCTAGCTCTCTCTACAGAGGACTACCTGACGGCCCTCAAGATTTGAAGGACTGCCAGTGTCTTACAACTCTCTCTCAGGAGTGAGTTGCACGGAGTAATTTGTACTGCTTTATAAGTTAACTGTTCATTTCTTGTATTATATATCTATCTGTATATAATTTAACAGTTCGTTCCTTGTGTTATATATCTATCTGTCTTTATAATTATTTGTAATCTGGTTTTGTCTCTCTAGAGAACCCTGTCTAACATAAGAGCACACAGAGCAAACAAAGAGGGAAGGAGAGAGTGGAACATATTCTGGCCTACCAAGCCCCAAGGAGAATATTCTTGCTCATAGCAGCTAAAGCACAGAGCGGACCATAGGGACAGTCCCACCAATACACATGAAGTCTCTCACTGACCCTTAGCTCTATGAGGGATAACACTGGAGGCACAGTGTGAGAATTGTACCAATCTGACCCAATCACACGTGGCAAAACACGAAGGGCATGCAACAGAACAACAAGGGGAGCAGGTCAATGAAGTCCCTGGGGGAATAACAGACTTTGGGGGGAGGGCATGGCAACCCACCAGACTTGACCGTAACACAATTCTAAAGGTTAATAAACAGACTTTAAGCTATTTATAGGCTTTTCTTCTTTTTGCTCTTAGTATTTTTGTTGTTATTATTTTCTTTTGTTGCTTTGTTTTGCTCTGCCTTGTTTTGTGCTTATTATTGTCGCTGCATGTTTACCTAGGTAAGACAGGTGGGATAAACATTCTGGAAGAGAAAACAACGGGACTGATGGTTTTTGCAGGACATGGGAGAAGGCAGGGGAAAGGAAGTGCGTATTAACGAACTCCGTGACAAGGGAATAGTGATCTAAAATCGATGGTGAGGAGGATGTAGGAGGCCTGGTAGGGCTTGATCAAGAGCAATGTATCTGAGAGGAATTATTGGAACCCAAAATGAAGGCCAAACATGACAGTGGGACAAGAGGAATGTGAAAGGAAATAGAGAAAAGAACTAGGAGGAAAAGGGCATTTATAGAGGTCTAAATACAGGCAGGTATATATGTAAATATATTTATATATAATGATAAGAACATATAACTTTGTACATATATTTATTTGTTAAATATTAAGGCAGCAAACAGACACTGGTCCTCTACTCAAGTACTTCCTCAATGCAAGAACACTTTGTTCTAGTAACCTAGCATATCGTAATACTCAGTTTCCCAACATGCTCGCTGAAGACAAAATGGGTACATAAGCAAATGTGGTGAAGAAAGCTGATGGTGACTGGCTATCAAAAGATATAGCATCAGGGGTCTTAAAGACTTGAAGGTAAACAAGTGAACATCTAGCTGAGAAGCAACAAAGTCCACATTGAAGAAGCACACCAGCCTGTGAGATCATGAGGCATCGATGGGATCAGGTATCAGACATCAAAGACCCCGAACAAAGAATCATATCAAAGTGAATGAAGGGGAGTGCAGAATGGAGACTCAAAGCCCATCTGTAGACAATTGGACATCCCCTTACAGAAGGGTCACAAGGAATAGATGAGCTAGTCAGGGTGCAGTAAAGCACCAATGAAACATACAACTTTCCTCCAGTTCTTTAATGCTTCCCTCCTCCCACCCCCTCACCTCCTCACTATCATGATCCCAATTCTGCCTGACAAATCCGACTAGACCAGAGCTTGTACATGGGTACAGGTAAGAGCTGGAAACACAGGGAATCCAGGACAGATAAACTCCTCAGGACCAATGAGAGTGGTGGTACAAGTGGATACCAGGGGGATGGACAACACAAAAGTGGGTGAAGGGAGACATCGGTCAATGTAAGACATGAAAAAAATTATAAATTATCAAGAGTTCATGAGGGAGGAAGGGGACAAAAATGAGGAGCTGATGATACCAAGGGCTCAAGTAGAAAAAAATGTTTGGAGAATGATGATGGCAACAATTATACAAATGTGCTTGGCACAGTGGATATATGTATGGGTTGTGATAAGAGCTGTATGAGCCCCCTGCAAAAATGATTTGAAAAAATCTAATATCTAGGTCATGAGGGTAGGGGTGGGGAGGAAAGGCAAAATAGAGGAGCTGATACCGAGGGCTCAATAAACATCTAGAAAATAATGATGGCAACATATGTACAAATATTCTTGATATAATTGATATATGGATTGTTATAAGAGCTGTAAGAACCCCAAATAAGATGATCTTTAAATTAAAAACACTTTTACATCATTTTACTGGGCGCTGGTACAACTCTTATCATAATCCATAGATGCATCCATTGTGTCAAGCACATGTGTACATTTGTTGCCGTCATCATTTTCCAAATATTTTCTTTCTACTTGAGTCCCTGGTATCAGTTACTCATTTTCCCCACTCCCTCCCTCATGAACCCTTTATAATTTATAAATTATTATTATTTTGTCATGTCTTACACTGTCCAATGTCTTCCTTTATCACCACATTTGCTTATGTACCCACTTTATCTTCAGCGAACATGTTGAGAAACTGAGTATTACGATATGCTAGGTTACTAGATCAGAGTGTTCTTGCATTGAGGGAGTACTTGAGTAGAGGGCCAGTGTCTGTCTGCTGCCTTAATACTTAAGATATAAATATATGTACAAAGTTATACTTCCTTATCATTATACGTGAATATATTTACATATGTACCTGCCTCTATTCAGACCGCTGTAAGTGCCCCTTTCCTCTTTGTTCTCTCGTCTGTTTCCTTTTACTTTCCTCTTGTCCCACTATCATGCTTGGCCTTCCTTTGGGTTTCAGTAATTCTTGGTTACATTGCCCTTGATCAAGCCCTACCAGGCCTCCTATACCCTCTGTGCAATTGATTTTGGATTACTTATTGTTCCCTTGTCCCTGGGTTTGTTAACACACACTTCCTTTGCCCTGTCTCGCCCTCT
Source organism: Tenrec ecaudatus (assembly GCF_050624435.1). Taxonomy (NCBI): domain Eukaryota; kingdom Metazoa; phylum Chordata; class Mammalia; order Afrosoricida; family Tenrecidae; genus Tenrec; species Tenrec ecaudatus. Next base: position 98,915,673 of record NC_134531.1, read on the forward strand.
CCTATGTCCCCCCAACCTTCAGTCTGGTTATTTTCTCCTCCAGATTGTTTATCCGATCTATCTTATCTAGATAGACCTGCAGAGAAAATAGCATGCACACAAAACACAAGACAGAGCTAAACAAGTCAACAAGGAAACAAAACAAAACAACAACAAAAACAACAAAAAGTCTGTTAATAGCCTAAGGTCTGTTTGTTGACCTTTAGAAGTGTGTTCTGGTGAAGTCTGATGGGGTGCCATTCCCTGGCCCCAAAGTCTATTTTTGGTATTCACTGGGGACTTTGTTGCTCTGCTCCCCTTGCTGTTCTGTTGCACGCCATTAGTGTTTTACCTCGGTATGGTAAGGTCAGATCAGGTGCAATTCCCACACTGTGTCTCCAGTGTTGGCTCCCAAAGTGCTGTGGTTCAGTGAGTGATATTGTGTATCATAGTGGGGCCGGCCTATGGTCCTCTCTGGGCTTTGGCTGCTCTGAGTGGGAGTATCATCCTCAGGGTTTGGTGGGCCAGGATGTGCTCCACTCTCTTCCTCCTCCTTCATTTGCTCCCGTGTGCTCTGATCAGACATGTCCCTCTCCGTGAGCTGTAGTTTCAGTGCTGCCCTCTGAAGTAAATTCTTCTGGGAGGAAGGGGTGCTGTCCACGTAGTTAGGATTGGGGCTGACCCTCAGACCTCTCTATTCGTTACCTGCTTCATGCTGGTATGTTGCATTCATGTCTTGGATCAAAAAAGAAAAAATTGTAAAGAAAAATAAATAGAATAAGAAGCATATCAACCTGTGTCATTTAAGAACTATAAATAATAAAATCTAAATCCAAAGGAGGGAATACAATCAGAGCATAAATAGTGTACAGCTGGTTTACAAAAGTTATAGATGACAGTGGAACCCCAAAATCCATTTTTAGTATTCACAGAAGAATTTAACCTCTGGTGAATCCCCTCTGACCATAGTCCAGGGATGTGGACAGCTCTGTTATCAGATAGAATTGTAAAGTTGATTATGTTAGATGTAGTTAGGTTAAAATGTAATCTCTTATCACTGGATCTCTCTTTTGATCCATTTAAAGATGTTTTAGGTAAAAAGAAAAATTGAAGGGAAATTCACGTGGATTAAGCCTCCGCTGAATCTCTTCTGACTGAACACTAGGAATGTGATTGGCCTTGCTATCACGCAGAGTGCAATGGAAAGTGGATTATTGCAGATACAATTAAATTAAAATTTAACATCTTATAATTTAATCTCCCTTTCATCCATTTAAAATTTGTTCTATTTTAAAATATTTTTCTGTTTTCTTTTCAATTGAGGCCTTTCTTCATTATTGTTGTTGTTTTTGTATGTTTTTCTGTATGTGAAATTCCAGACAGGTAAATCTATAGAAATAGTAACTGGTCTCTTGGAGATATGGCAGGGAGATTAGGGGAAGATGAAGAGGTAATAGCAATGAGTACAAGAAAGAAAATGTTCTAAGATCGATTGTGGTGATGATTGTACAACTCTTCTTGACTATTGAATTGTATCATCTGTAAGTTATATGGCAATAAAACTGTTGGAAAATGATATAGTGCACTTATGATAAGGTGCAAATGGTTTTGTAGGTTATAAAAATGTATGATATGTGCAATAACAAGTAAAATTTTGGCCACATGCGTGTGCACACACACACACAATTCCCAGATATATATGCCTCCACCTTCTTTTCTTCACCTAGAAGTTATGTTTATTGCTATTAATTCAGTATGACCAAAGAAGGTGTCTCTTCATCTTTGATGATTCTCAAACAAGTGCTATTTTTAAGGTTTTTAAATATTAGATCAGGAAACTTATTTAGAGCCTTTGGCTCATATCATATTACTCATTTGATGCCATGTGAAGTTAATACATGTATAGACTGTTATTTGAGCTGGGCTGGGTTCCTCTCATCAATGAATACTCCACAACCCAGTTTGGAAAGAGTCGAAAAAGAACCTACAACCCACCCATTAACATTGGGTCGATTCTGCGATGGCCGCTCATATGATACAGAAGAGAGCTGCTGTATCGGGTTGGCTTGGATGCGATCTTCACAAAAGCAGTTTCCAGGCCTTTCGGGGTCTCTGGGTGAGCTCAAACTGTGAGCCTTTAGGCTAGCAGCTGATCTCAAACAAGTCACACAATTGCCATGAGCTGAGATGAAAAAAATGAAAGTAAGTTCATGCAGAGCTGAGCTTTTAGCAAATAATTTTCGTTACCTACTAGCAAGACCAGGAGGCCTGGTGGCATTGTGGTTATGATTGAGCACGGTCTGTGGTGTGAAACTGTCAACCACTCGGGGAGAAATATGCGACTTTCTTTTCTATAAAGACTTCCCATGTCCAAAACCCAAGGGGTGGGGGGCGGACAGTTCTGCACTCCTATAGGGTCCCTATGATTCAGAATCAGCTGGATGGCAGTGAGGAAGAGGGGCAAGACCACAGACTTTTATTACTTATGCAAGAATCGGGATGGAGGGGGAAGGGTTAACATCCATCCCTGACCAGTTCCCTCTCCCCACTCTCTCTTCAAAATAGGGTGCTCATTCCAGGATGGGTTGACAAAGAGACCTCCTCTCCAGAGGCCCCTGATGAGCAGTGACCAGGAACAAAAGGGCAAAGGGTCCCAAGGCTTATAGACCTGAGCTGTGCAGGATTTCTGTGCTAGGGAGCATAGGAAAAGAGGAAGCAGAAGGCGAGAGTGGTGTCTCGATATAATCGGGGCTTAAGGTGCGTGATGGTGTGGTCATTGTCCTTGCCTTGATGGAGTTAAAGAACAATCCCTTCCCTTCAGGAATCTGAGATTAGAACCTGCCAGCGTGTAATTATATAGTTAATCATACATTTTACCACTAAGGCACTAGGGAACCATGCAGCTAAGGCACTAGGGAGGAGTGTCTACATTCTTGCAATCTAGTTTCAGAGTAAAGGTCAACGAGCAAACTCTGGAGGGGCAGGGGAGGCTAAACTGCTTCCTGCTGCCTGTGCACTTTAAGGACCTCTCAAGAACCGGGTCTGGTTGATATATTAAATGGTCAGGAAGTAAACCTTTATTTTCCCCCTCTCTCTCTCCTTTTGACTTCTGGCTTTTGTGAAGTTAAGGTCGCTGTGTTTGGCTGCTATTTTACAGGCTTATTGTAATTGTTATAAACCTACAACCCTAACCAGCTGCCATGAAGCTGACTTTGGCTTAATGGTGACCCCTGTGCTGCAGAGGAGACCTGTGTTCTGGGTGTTTATGGCTGGGGGATTTTCAAAGCTGATTGTCAGTCTTCTTCTTCCCCCCCCCCACCCCCCCAAGGCACCTCTTAGTGGTTTGCTCCACCAACCTTCTGGTCAGCAGTTAAAAGTGTTAAAACTGTTGAGTGTTTTACCCATCTACCTGTACGACCATCATTATTCAGTCTAATCAATGGACATTTCAGAAAATGTAAGTGAATCTAGTGTGTAGACACCCACGTTGCTCCATGCTCCTCTCTGACTGCAACCCCCGCCTGAGCTGGTGGGCAGGGCAGCATATTTGTTGATCTTTGCAAAAGGGCCGGCTATCTATTTTGAGGAGGTTCTGACACATCTTTACCTTTTACCATGGCTTTTTACACAAAAACCCAATCTACAGTGAATCAATTTCAACCTATATCAAGCCTGTGTGTGGCAGATCAGTCTATTCCATGGTTGATTCATTTTGGAGGCAGATCAGGTTTTTCTGCAGGGGTGCTTCTGGATGGATTCAAACCTTTTCCATGATTGAGGGCTCATCCCTTCCCCAGCTTCGCCCCATTCCTTAAGCATTGTTGTTAGGTGCAGTTGAGTGAGTCTCCACTCCTGGCAACCCCGTGGACAACAGAATGGAATTCTGCTTGGTCCTGCACCATCCTCAAAATGGTTACTAACTTCGAGACCACCACTGCAGCCACTGCATCACTCTATCTTGTTCAGGGTCTTCCAGGTTTTTCCTGTCTTTCAGCTTTACCAAGCAGGCTTTCCTTTGTCAGGGACTTGACTCTCTTAATGGTATGTCCAAAATAGAAATCTTACCATCCTTGTTTCTTAATAACCCAAAGTTTACTGATATATCATTCATATATCTAATCATATTAAAAGAATTGTACAATTACCACAATCAATTTGAGAATATTTTCTTCTCTCTTGTATTACTATTTAGTTTCACACCTTCTCCCACCCTCCCCTGACATAACCTGAAGAAAGCACTTAATCCACTCACTGTCTCTAAATAGCTACCTAACCTGGACTTCATACACAGAAAAATGAAACAAACTAAACAAACACTGCCAAAAAACCCCACAAAATTAAAACTCACCACCAACAAAACAAAACAGAGAAAAACCTCAATAGAAAAGAGAGCAGAAAATATTTAAAACTAGTATACATTTAAAATGGGTCAACAGCGAGAAAAAATGATAAGGTGTAAAATGTTAATCTGCATTAATCCACTTTCCCATGCACAATCTCTGTTATGAATGTTTCCAAGGTACTCTTTGGCTGTAATTCTTCAGAATCGTTTTGTGTATTGATTACTTGGTACTTCCAATATTCTCCATCATCATGATAATTCAAATGTGTTGATTTTTCTTTGGTCTTCCTTTTTCAATGTTGAATTTTAACATGCATATGAGGCAATTGAAAATACCAAGGCTTGGGTAAGACTTAGTCCTCCCCCACCTATCTATCTATCTATCTATCTATCTATCTATCTATCTATCTATCTATCTATCAACTATTTATTTTCACAATCATTGCTTCTTCTTTTTAAAGTCATTTTACTGGGGGCTCATATAACTGTTATCACAGTCCGTACATACATCCATTGTGTCAAGCACATTTGTACATTTTTGCCATCATCATTCTCAAATTTTTCTTCTACTTGAACCCTTGGTATAAGCTCCTCATTTTTCCCCCCTCTGCCCACACCCCTCTTTCTTGAACCCTTGATAATTTATAAATTATTATTATTTTGTCACGTCTTACACTGTCCAACATCTCCCTTCACCCACTTTTCTATTGTCTGTCCCCCAAGGAGGGGGTTATATGTAGATCCTTGTGATCGTTTCCCCCCTTCTCCCCCACCTTCCCGTTCCCCTCCTGGTATTGCTACTCTCATTGTTGGTCCTGAGGGGTTTGCCTGTTCTGGATTCCCTGTGTTTCCAGTTCTTATCTGTACCAGTGTACATCCTCTGGTCTAGCTGGATTTGTAAGGCAGAACTGGGATCATGATAGTTGGGGGGGAGGAAACATTAAAGAATTAGAGGAAAGTTGCATGTTTCATCGATGTTATACTGCACCCTGACTGGCTCTTCTCCTCCCCGCAACTCTTCTGTAAGGGCATATCCAGTTCCCTACAGATGGGCTTTGAGTCTCCACTCTGCACTCCCCCTCATTCACAGTGATTTGATTTTTGGTTCTTTGATGCCTGATACCTGATCCTACGTACACCTCATGATCACAAGGGAGGCACACCTTTGTCCTTAAAGTAACATCTTTACTTTGGAAAACGTTAGAGAGTGCTTGTGCAGTAGAATACCCATTGCATTGTTTCCTTTGATCTTTTGACTGTTGCTTCCTTAAGCGTTGATTGTGGATCCCAGCAAGATGAATCCTCGAAATCTTCAACTTTTCTCCTTTTATCATGATGTTACCTACTGGTCAAATTGTGAGGATATTGGTTTTCTTTATGCTGAGTTGAAATCCAATACTGAAGGCTGAAATCCTTGGTCTTCATCAGCATGTGCACCAAGCCCTCTTCACTTTCAGTAAGCAAGATTGTGTGACCTGCATATTTCTGGTTATTAATAAGCCTTCCCCCAATCCTGATATTGAAGACTTCTTCATATAGTTCCCCATCTCTGATTATTTGCCCAGCATACAGATTGAATTCGTATGGTGAAATGATACAATGCTAACACACACCTTTCCTGACTTCAAACTGTCCAGTATTTCCTTGCTCTGTGCACACAACTGCCTCTCAGCCCAGGCTCAGGTTCAGTGGGATCCTCATTCTCCTCAAGGTTACCCATTCATTATGACTCGAACAGCTGAACGCCTTTGCAAAGCCAATCAAACACAAATATATATTTTCTGATATTCATTGCTTTCAGTCAAGATCCAGCTGATATCAGCAATGGTGTTCCTTGTTGCATGTCCGCTTCTGAATCTAGCCTGAACTTCTGGCAGCTCCCGATCAATATCCTTTGTTTTCTCAAGCTGCACCTTGAACATTTCTGTTCAGCTCTTTGATTTTATCATGTCTCCCATTTGCTTTAGTTATTCCACGATTAAGAGCAAGTTTCAAACATCTTCTTTGGCCTTTTCTTTCCTTCCTGTATTTGTAAAGACTGTTTGCTCTCTTTAGGAATGATGTTCTTCATGTCCTCCCACGGTTCATCAAGTCTTCTGTCATTAGTGATGAACGTGTCAAGTTTGGTCTTGAGATGTTCTTAAAATCCAGATATGATATACTCAAGGTAGTATTTTATAGCTAAAGATCTCACTAAAATTTTTCTTCCCCTTTAACCTAAACTTAAATATGAGTAATTGATTTATTCTACATTCTGCTCATGGTCTGTTTTTTTTCTCCATGATAGTGTCTCTTCCCATAGATGTAGTCAATTTTATTTCTTTATAACTGGAGAAGTCCATATTTTTTTGATCATTTTATTAGAGGTTTATAAAACTCTTATCACAATCCATACATACATCAATTGGGTAAAGCACATTTATACATTCATTGCCCTCATCAATCTAAAAATATTTGCTCTCCACTTTAGCCCCTGGCATCAGGTCCTCATGTTTTCATCTCCCTCCCCGCTACCCCCTCCCTCAGGGACTCTTGATAATTTATAAATTATTATTTTGTCATGTCTTGCCCTGTCCGACGTCTCCCTTCACCCATGAACCGATTCAAGGGTCTACATGTGACCTCCTCCCTGGGGGACAAACAACAGAGAAGTCCATATTTATAGTTGCCTTTGTGTGGTTGAAGAGAGCTACGTGCTATGAACAAGTTTTTGGTTTTGTGTGATTCTACCATGTGATCTCCAACTTCATTTCCATCACCAAGTTCATGTGTACCCACTACTCTTCCTTCCTCTTTGCTTCCAATGTCTGCCTTCCAACCAGCAGTAACTGTCAATGCATCCTGATTGAATGCTTAGCAATCTCAGACTAGAGAATGGGTAAACTGCTCCCGTTTCTTCATCCGCAGTGTTAGCGGTGAGCGCATCCGTCAGAGTAATAGCTGCATGACTGGATTTCCTGGCCTCATGTGCACGATGAAAGCTGCAGTAGATGTGTGCATTTAAATTATACTCAGTCAGATTTTATTTGTAGCTAGGATCCTGTGGTCCAATAGGATTCATAAACAGGGATCAAAAGATTTCATGAACAGCATGAATATTTATGCAAAACCGTGTGCACTGCTGTGTTCTCACCTGTGCTTACAGATTGTTTAGAGGACAGTTTTTTATGCTCTTTTGAGAAAATTTTCAGTTGAGTCTGGAGCTGGAGAGTGATAAAAAGCCCCAGATTACATACTCTGCAAGGCCCTCTCTAGTCCTTAGAGTTATAAAAAATCAAGTTCTGGTAGAACTGGTCTGCTCGAAGTTATTGACTATTTCAAAATTATATAGAGCATATGTAAAATTATGAAGTGGGATTTTGGGGCGAATTATTGAACTTATTATGCGCTTTCATAATAAGAATATATGTAAGTAATAGATCCTTACTGCAAGATTTAAACATTGACTGGAATCTTAGAGAAACAACTCAATTGATCCAAGCCTCAGTTTCCACAGTTACACCCATATTGCTTCCAAAGGATCACTGTGATATTTACAGGAAAGCGGCCTTGGTGGCATAGTGGTTATTTTTTGGGCTGCTAACGACAAAGTCAGCAGTTCAAAACCATCAGCCAGTTCAAAGGGAGAAAGATGGGATTTCTTCTCCCCCAAACAGTTACAGCCCAGGAAACCCACAGGGGCAGTTTTACCCTGTCCTATGGGGTCCTATAGGATCGTTATGTCATAGGAGACTGTGACAGTGAGTACAGTATTTGCCAAAGTAGTTGACTATGTTTACCTGGATCATCGGCAGTTCTAACTCATGTATCACAATTATTATCATTCGGGGTCCTGGTCACAGGGCCCTCAAACCCTCCTCTTCCCTTGAACATTTGAAACCAAGCTTGGATTAGGTTTTTCTGTATCATGGCAGGACTAGGTTATTGGTCCAGGGCTTAAACTCTGCTGTCCCTTTCTTTCTCTGGCTTCAGAAGAACATCCCCAACCCTAGAAGATGGGAAGGTTTTGGCAGTTATTGGCTCATCTCATTTTGACATGGCAAGAAAAGGAAGAAGCTATTTTTCACCTCTGTTGGTCTGAGATTTTTTACCTGTGTAAAAAATGCTAAACATGATGTGTTAGGCTGGGTTGACTAGAGAAACAAATCCAGCGACAACCTGAGAAAGAGCTTTATTTCAAGAAGGAATTATGTATCAAGAACACATCCTAGCCCTGTCCAACCCACGTCCTAAGTCTGACACTAGTCCAGAACTCCTTCTTCAGACTCACATAGTAACAAGCAATGATGGAGAATGAAGGTGGTGGGAGCAGTGGTGCGGCTCCAGTGGCGGTGGATGCATCCCAGGACTTTGGCAGCAGTCAGGGCCAGCCAGCTGGAAGTTGAAGGCAGAGAGAGAAGAGGATGTTCCCACGGACCGCCGGATGAGAAGGCCACGCCCATGGGGAGGCACCATCAGGCTGTGACCTGACTGACAGGTGAAATACCACCCCTACGCTTTCATACATCTTCAAGTGGACATGAAATTATGTACTGCACATGATTACATGATACTGAAGTTCGTTGAGGCTGTATGATAATAGTATTATAGATATAAATTAACCTTGAGTGTTCACCCGATTATCTGACATCTAGCACCCCCTTTGGCATACTGGTTTATGAATAGCGCACAGAATACAGGATAAGGTGACACTGTTAATGAAATGAGTGCAGGGAAAGTAGTACACTTGCATTTTCCAGCATTAAAAATTGCTCTGGATACTTAGTTAAAATTTGACTTCTTAAAAAAATCGACTTCTAATGTTACGTATATATCACATATGTAATAACTCCAACTGATGAAAACATAAGACATATTTTTGTTATTATATTAAAATTTTCTTTTCTTTTGCACTAGATCTCGCATCTCATGAGATATATCTATCTCTTTTTCTTGCTACACCTGCTCCTGCATGTCCATCTTTAGCTAGATGTGGAAGGATCCCTGGCGGGGCAGTGGATAGATGTGGACTCCTCACCGCCATGGGACGAGCTTGTATGCTCCTGCAAAGATGCTCAGAGTCGGAAACCCTGCAGACGCGCACTCTGTCTGGGAATCGACTTGATGGCAGGGCTTAACAAGTCTATATATGAAAATAAAAATGTAGACCTTATTCACCAGAATTTGTTATTTGCTTTAGAATGTTTTCATCCAATAGTCTTAGCTTCCTTGTATACTTTGTAAAACTTAAATATGTGTTATGGAAGGTAAAGATTCAAATTGCCCAAAACATGGAGTTACCACACTTAAACTTTAAAAAAAGTAGTTAAATGATTTTAAATAAAGAAGAACACAATATAACCTCACACTATCATCAGAAATTTCAGGGTAAAAAAATTCTACAAATTCTACAAATCGTCAGCAGAGGTCCTCAGTCCCACAGTTTATCAATTCTTACTTTTGAAAAACCGTATCCCCGAATGTGTAGCAAATTGGTTCCTAGAGCTCATTTACTTATTTCAGATAACTAATTGCAGTTAAATGGCCTGCAGGTTTAAACTATTAATGGAAAATAATATATTTAAATTAAAAATATAATTAACGTGTTCAACAGCCAATATTGTTAGAAAACATCATCCTGATAAAGAGAGCCTGGAAGCAAGTCTAGTCCTTGCTTTCCAGAAAGAAGCCGCCGCAGAGAAAGAGGGGGGCTGCGGAAAAGGGTGTGGGGGACTCTGAGGAAATGGCCGCTTTCACTAAGGGGCCTTCGAAGGTTCTTCTTTTTTGGTTTTTCCTTTAAGCTAGTCTAGTTTTTGGAGAAATAAAGAAAACAAAGATCTATATAGGAGTCCCCTCAAGGTTAAAATGTTTAATATTCCGTGTGTTTTTCCATTAAAAATGCATTTTAAGGAGGAAAGAATTGTAAGAAGTAGAAAAACCTTGTAGAAGATTTTCGCTGTCTGAAATAATTAGGTTTTACTTTTGGAGTGGACAACTTTCTTTATCTCTTTGTCCTAAAATTTGTAAGTTTTGTTTAAAAAATTGGGGAAATCAGCCATCTCTCTCTTTTTCCTTTGAGTTTTATTTATTTAATTTTTTGTCGTTGAACATACTTATAGCAAAACATACACTCACTTAAGGATTTTTGCACGGCCAGTGTAGTGACATTGTGTACATTTTTCACGTTGTGCAGCCATTTTCGCTTGGTCTTCTCTCATTAATATCAGCTCACTGTTTGCCCTGTCTCTGGACAGAGCTGACTCGTTTTCAGGCGCTAGGGTTAGTTGGAAATGCTCAAATGTGCAATATCGCCCAAACCTACTTTGGCAAAACAAAAGAAAATCAAATTTCATGATATCGGCCAAGGGTCAGGGCTTCTGAGCACCAGTCTGCTGTTCTATCCAATACCTTAAGGATTTGGTTGTGTTTGTAGAGGTGTGTGTCAGGTAGTGCAGGCAAGGGGAGTCACTCAATGTCTTGGCCTAGACTTATATGCGAGGGAGATTGAGTAGATAGAGCAGCAAGGCCAAGAAGCATACAGTGGAGATGCAAAGGGAAGCAATTCATATGAAGTAAAATTATAATCAATGATCTCAAAGTAAAAGAAGCGAGAAAGACATTTCCAGGCAATAGTCTGATATTTTCAATTTTCTTTGAGGTTGTTTCTACTATTTTATTCTCTGCTCTTCATTTTTTCTTTTGTGGGCTGAGCTTATCTTGGTGGTGTTGTGGTCTATGCAGTGGCTGTTAACTGCTATGTTGACAATTCAAAGCCACCAGCTGTTCCACAGGAGCAAAATGAGGCTGTCTGTTCCCATAATGATTACACTTTTATAGGGTTGCTAAGAGTCAAAACTGACTCACTGGCAACAGGTATGGTTGCTTTGAAAATTAGCCTTTGAAGAGACAAGCAGTGACAAGCCCATAATGAGGAAGTGAGTGGTGGAAAGGTTCTTGGCCTTTGTCAAGTGCTAACCTGGGGGTCCCTAACCAGTTGTCAGTAAGTGGATTTTGATCCCTGGTGACCTGGTGTATGTCAAAGTAGAACTCTCTTTGTGGTATTTTCTTGTCTCTCTCTCATAAGGTTTTCTTTTGCCTATTTTGTTCGAGGTCGATCACAGACCATTCTTCTAAACTGCCTTGGAGTGAACGCCAATTGCCAGTCTTTTAGCTGTCAGCAGAGCATCTGAAGCATTTCCAGCAGCCAGGAGCCCCACGGGTCAGATTACCTTGAGGGCACCCGGTTATAGGGATCTATGAAAGGTAAACAGTATTTTAGGTTTAAAACAAACAAACATTCAGGAAAGAAATTACTGGTACTTAATTAAGTTTATGTAGCTTTTAGAGTAAAACTTCTGTCCTTAGCCTAACCCACAAGAAGACTGAGTGAGAAAGATATGTAATAGTGGAGACCATGAATAGCAGAAACAACACCCCCCCAAAAAATTCTATTGTCACTTATCATCTCTTTGTTTCAGGGTACTGGTCCATTTCCTTTGTAAAAAAATCTGATTTTTAGATAGCCTCAATGCTACAATGAATTATTTGAATACTAATTTTCGCCCATGTCATGATAAATAAATATGTATAGAGGTTTTTAGGACCAGTTCCCACAGGCTATGTTTTTTGTAAAGATGTTTGGGATATATCTAACACTTCATTAATTCCAATGTTGCAAATACATAGCACAGCACCTTTCCCGGGCATTAGGCATGCTTTTCACAGATATATATTTTTATTAATCTTTGCATTACTTCCACTCTTTACAAAACTCTTTATGCATCTTTATTTGTTTAGGCACTTTATTACAATCGAAAATTTAATGAGAAACATTTAAATCTTTGAATAGTAATAATTATCTCTAAAATATTTTTTGACTAAGTGAAAAATGTAATAAAGTAAAATTATTATATACTGTATTGCAAAGAGTTAGAGGAAACCATAAACACTTTAGTTTATATACAAATTAGATGATATAGAATATCTAGTCATAAAGCACTGAAAAGTCAATTTGATTTGGAAAGCCTAATGTATTATTATGCAAATATATTTACTACAATTCTTACATTCTTTCTCAACAGGAAGTGAATCTATATATTTCATGATTCATATTGGGGAAATAACATTGCGATTATTTGATTGCTGTTCTAATTTGATCTGGTATTTTTGCGTGAGTTGGTGACATTGAAGGTGTTAGATTTTATTGTTCTAATTTTTCTCTCTAAGCTACAATAGCTATCTTGCTGTATTTTAAAGATTCAGATTTTGCTTACTAATGAAAATTCACTTAATATAAATTACAATATCCAGTAACAGTTCAACTTTGAGGATTTTCCCATTGCAATTATGTCTGAGCTTACTGATTCAATTTTCCCTTTCTTCCATTCTATTTTTCATGTTGACTAATTCTATTATGCCATTGATAATCTTCTCGGATTTCTATTGGTTAAAAATTTTTTATTTTTTCAGTTTCTTCCATTGTTCTCATGAGTATTCCTCACATCTCTTGAGATGACCTAAACAAACATCATTCTTTCGAATTTTGTTTCTGGTATTTCCAGGGCCTCTTCTTCAGAACGCTCCATTGGGTTTGAGTGGTTTTGGGTTGGTTGTGTTTGTTCGTCTTGCTCTTTCTGGTTTCCTGCAGCTGATTTTCATTTCCTCGGATCGTGGTGCAACACTTAGTGGAGCATAAGCTTCTGGGTTGGGGAGGGGTTTGGGCTCTGTCGAAGTGATGTGGGAAACATCTAATGGGAGCCAGAAAGCATACCTTAGTGAAATGGAGAAAAGGGGAGCGAGAAGAGTAATGGGGATCATGGGAGGTAAGAGAGTGAGAATAAAAGTGATGATAGTAATTACCAGCGGACATCTGGATAGGCCAACGGATTTGTAAAAATAGTGGCAAAGTGAAGTTTAAGAAGGGTAATAAGAAGTAATAATTCTCATGGAAATATATTTTATGATGAAAGACAGAGTAGAAAGAGATAGTGGGTGGTACAGGAAAAAAGTGAAAGCAAATATTCAGACCAGAAGATGAGGATTTATGTCCATTCATGCTTACAGGAAAGATAATAATGAAGACAAGATGAAAAGGGAGACAAGAGAGAAGAGGATAAAGACAGGAAACGACAAGGAGAAAAATAAGGACATCATTTTGATCTATTTATTAAAGCAATACTTTAAGGTGGGGCTTAAACCTGTTTATCCTGGTTCAGTCATGGTTGATAAAATAAAATTAGAATGGACTTGAAGTTATAAAAAAGGAGTATACTGGAAAAATAATTGTATTGGAAATCTGTGAAGTTAATGCCACGTTAGAAAGTTAATCTCCCTTCCAGAAAACAAGGGCAAACCATGTTTGTTGCATAGCAACTAAATCTGACAGAATCAAAAACAGTGGTCCCCAGCTGAAAGATGAAGCCTGATCATGTCACTGTGAATGTAGTTGCTTTTCAGAGTCTTGGCAATAATTCAATTGCTTGCATTAAACTCCTAAAAGGTCTCTCTGCAGTCTTCTGTTCCAGGGCTTCCTCCCATAATTTTTCCTCTTTGGCTATGGTCCTAGTCCATCCACATTTTATGAAGTCGATCTCTTCTGATTTTGTTTGTTGACCATGAACCAGTTTGAACTGGTTTAAAGCTCTGCTTTAATGTTGGGTAACTCAGTTAATCTATATAATTGTATTAATACATTATTATTATTAATACATATATATAATTGTATTAATACATTATGTTGCACTCACAATTATATGTATATTTTGGATAATTTATTGAATAATATTGTTTAACAGTAAGTAAAAATTTGATGAAGATTTTAAGTATCAGTTTTTCAGAAGACTGTACAGGAGGAGGGAGAATCCTTCTGCGAGAGAGGTTAAGTGTTGGGGTGCAATCCGCAATGTCAGCAGCTTGAAATCACCAGGTCTGCAGGACAATGACGGGGCTTTCTACTCCCGTTAACATTTACAATCTTAGAAACTCACGGGGCAGATCTAGCTTGTTTTACAGGGTTGCTCTAATCCACCATTGACCCGAGGACTGAGAGTTTGGTCTTTTGGTTTGGTACAGGACAAGACAGATTTTGAACACTAAGGGCGTGGAACAGAACAGCAAGGGGAACAGAGCAATGAAGTCCCCAGGGAATACCAAAAATAGACTTTGGGGCCGGGCTTGGTGCTCCATCAGACTCGACTGGAAGACACGCCTAAAGGCCAACAAACAGGCCTTGAGTGCACTGCAAGCTTTTCTTTCTTTTTTTTTGGTCATTGGCTTGTTTTATTTTGTTACTTGGTTTTGCTCTGTCTTGTTTTTGTGCATGTTATTATCTCCGTCTAAATAAGATAGGCTGGATGAACAATTTGGAGAAGAAAACAACGGGACTGACAGTTCCAGGGGCACATGGGAGAGGGGGAGATGGAGGGAAAGGAAGTGGTGTTAAGAAACCCAGGGACAAGGGATCAGCAAGTGATCCAAATCGGTGGTGAGGAGGGTGTAGGAGGCCTGGTAGGGAGTGACAAAGGGTAATGTAACCATGTTACATTTACAAGGCTGAAACATGATAGTGGGACAAGAGGACAGTAAAAGGAAATAGAGGAAAGAGCTAGGAGGCAAAAGGTATTTATAGAGGTCTAAATCAAGGCATATACATATGTTAATATATGTATATATGAGGATGTGGAAATAGATTGATGTGCATAAATGTATAGATTTAGTATTAAGGTAGCAGATGGACGTTATACCTTCACTCAAGTACTACCTCAATGTAAGAATATTTTGTTCTATTAAACTGGCATTCCATGATGCTCACTTTTCCGACACAATCACTGAAGACAAAGTGGGTGAATAAGCAAATGTGGTGAAGAAACCTGATGGTGCCTGGCTATCAAAAGATATAACATCTGGTGTCTTAAAGGCTTGAAGGTAAACAAGCGGCCATCTAGCTCAGAAGCAACAAAGCCCACATGGAAGAAGCACACCAGTCTGTGCAATCATGAGGTGTCGAAGGGATCAGGTATCAGAGAACAAAAAAATCATATCATATCATTGTGAATGAGGGAGAGTGTGGAGTGGAGACTCAAAGCCCATCTGTAGGAAATTGGACATCCTCTTACGGAAGGGTCACAGGGGGGAGAAGAGCCAGTCATGGTGCAGTGTAGCAACGATGTAACATACAACTTTCCTCTACTTCCTAAATGCTACCCCCCCCAGCCCCCCACACTATCTTGATGATCCCAATTCTGCCTCGTGGGCCTGGCTAGACCAGAGGATGTACACTGGTACAGATAGGAACTGGCAACACAGGGAATCTAGGACAGATGATCCCTTCAGGACCAGTGGTGAGAGTGGTGATACCAAGAGGGTAGAGGGAGGTTGGGTGGAAAGGGGAAACTGATTACAAGGATCTATGTATAACCTCCTCGTGGGGGACTGACAACAGAAGAGTGGGTGAGGGGAGATGTTGGATGGTGCAAGATGTGACAAAATAATGATTTATGAGTTATCAAGGGTTCATGAGGGAGAGGGGAGTGGGGAGGGAGGGGAAAAATGAGTAGCTGATGCCAGGGGCTTAAGTGGAGAGCAGATGCTATGAGAATGATGAGCGCAATGAGTGTACAAGTGTGGCTTACACAATTGATGTATGTAAGAAATTGTGATAAGAACTGTATGAGTCCTTAATAAAATTATTTTAAAAAATTACAAGCATTAAAAAAAGAGAAAGATTTTGAAACAGTTGAGACCAATTTTCATTTCATGCAAAACATTTTAAACTTTACTTCTACAGGTTGAAATATAGTCTTGGCAAACGTTTAGAAATTTCCAAAAGATTACATTATTGAAAGTATTCTAAAGTAATCACTGGAAGTGTTACTTCAATTATTTTTAATAGAAATTATTATAAAGTATTAAGATAGTATAGTGTATGAGTGTATAAATAGTATAATAGTATAAATTATATTACTATATATACTCATGTAGAAACTGAGTTTTTCAGCATGTTGTTTTATACACTTTCTGTGGTAAAATTAGGTGCCCTAGCTGATATTTGGTTTGGCTTATACTTTAGTATAAGATGATTAATTATCTTCGTGGCTTTGGTTTACTCACTAAATATATCTGAATCTTAATTTCCTAATCTATAATATGACAAATTTGGGCTAGATGGACTTATTTAAAATTCAGTAATGGTTTAAAGGTATTTCAATATCATGTAATCATGTTAGAAATATTGGCTTGACTGATTGCAGCTACAATGGGCCAGTTTAATGATACCCGAGACGGTGCTGCTAGGCCTGGTTGGAGGCTGTCCCAGTTGCAAAACTGTCATCACAAATAATGTTGATAAAGTGGACTAATCCAACAGCTATGCTCTGGTGACTGGGATTGACTGTTGCACCTATCAAGCGACAGCTGCCGTGGGCAAGAAGAAAATTAGCAAAAGGTCAGAAATCAAGACTTTTGTGTAAGTTTATAACTATAATCAACTCAAGTCCACAAGATACTCTGCGGACACAAAATCTGCAGGGAGCCCCAGGTCAAATTAGAAGGGACTTAGAAGTGGTTCTTCCAGAAGCTTTCCTTTCAGATTTGCATTGTTTTAATCAATAAACACACACACAACCATGAAAAAAGTAGTGTGAAAGTATTGATTTAAACCAGCAAGGCTTTTAGAGTGGAAAGTTTATGCATAAAGTTAGTTTATTAGGTCAAAGCATTTCATTTTGAAAAAGTTTGATTACAACCTTGAAAACCTCATTCTATTTGTCCTTTCATGTCCTCTGTTTTAAAATCCACTTGATGGCAGTGGGTTATACACATTGTCAAAGTACAAATAAACAAGCCAAACCTATTTTATAAGATTACTTACTTACTAATTTGTAGTGAACAATTTCACAATTTTTTTTAGCACATCAAAAATTCTTCTTCTAGGAATGGCTGGTATCTGCTTCTCTTCCAAAATCCACTGCACCTTCCTACAGAATCAAAGCCTCTTTCACATTTCAGTTCCGTAACAGTGATGGAGAAAAAGGAAATGCCTTGATCTAATCAGTTCACTTTATGAATAAGCCTCCATCCAAACTTCTTGTTGTTTTAAATATATACTACGTTCTTCATAATGCTAGAGTTTTTGAAGGCTGTATGATAATAGTTTTATAGCTATAAATTCTGTTCAAATTCACCAACTTCTCTGATGAAGAAAAATATGTCTGTCTGTTCCCATGGAGATTTGCACACCAAACGTAGGGTAAACTATCAGTTGAATCAACTGAATGACAGCAAGTTTAGTTTTTTTAATAAATGCATTTCTGTTCTTTTAAACCACCCAAGCGTGGAATGCTCCCTCACCCCCATAAGAGCTCTAGAAAAAGAAAACGTTACTACAATTAGAATTAAAAACTAAAAAAATTAATGTGTATTAGGTGAAGGTTTGCAGAGTAGCTCAGAGATTTACATTCAGCTATTTGTAGATACTCTAATTCAACTCATTCATTGCAATCCCGCCAATGTCTCGTCTCTCATCCCCTTCCTTTCTGTGTTTCCTGTTGGTATTTCTCTCTTCTTTTCTAGCACACCGAACTTTGTCCCTGCAACAAATGTACCTTTCACATCTTAAATGGTCGGTTACTGTAATGCGGCAGGCAGGGCTTAGGGGGTCCCTACAGTCGCTATCTGGCTAGTAAGCCTGGTCTGTTTTATGATTTTGAGTTTTGTTCCACATTTTTCTCTCAATCTATCCAGAGCTTTTGTAATCTTTTTAAAGCAATTGGTAGTGGTAGTCTGATACCATATAGTTCTGGTGTCCGGGTTGTGGAGATTTCTTGGTTCATGAATACATTTGACTAATTATTTCCGACTAGTTGTATCTTATGTTCTTCATACAGTAGAAAGGGAGTATGCACGAGCTTATTCTTGTGATCTTCTGCGGTCATCTCCCCAATGCACTCTGTTTAGCAACTACTTTCCTCCCATCCCACCATCAGGAGTAGAGGGACATCACCAGAAACTAGCCCTTATTATGGACAAAAGCATCTCTTTGGTCAAGTTGATAGAAATGATATATAACCTTCAAATAAATTATGCGAACTAGAAAACACACATTTTACATCCGATTTTTACACATCATAATTCTCTGGACAATATTTAGACTGAAATAACACAGGCTAGCAGCCACAGCATTCAAGAAATAAATATTTCTAAGTCCATTTTAGGAATTAAACATCAGATATTTTAATATATACAACCTCAAATTACATTTTTATACCAAGCTAATAACAGGTTACAAAAAGAATAAAAAATAGACTTCCCTTTTTAAAATAACTCAACAACAACAAAAATGGACAGTAGTTTTCAAGACCAAATACGTGTGTTTATGCAGCTGAAGTGACACCATAGCAAATCCAACACACACTCCATTCTGCAGCCTGACTTGACACTGTATACCTCAGTGCTCTGAACCCCTCAGTCACTTCAGTTAACTCTTTAACCCATACCTAAACTTACCTAATGCACGCCTACATTTCAAACTTTTTCCTACACTCTCACCATTTATGATCTAGGTCTGTGTTTCAGTGCAGTAGCCTTATTTTATTGTGGTTTCAATGCAGTAGCCATTAGCCAATGAAACCATTTAAAATTTTAATTTTAATTAACTAGATTACATAAAATGAAAATTTCATTCCCTCAGTCACACGTCCTTCATTGCAAGTAGTCAATAACCAGGAATACTTAATTGTCAATGCCTTGGACAGCAAAGACACAGAGCACTAACATCCTCTCAGAAATGTCACTGAACATTTTGTACTTACATATGAGAAATAGTGATTTGAATAAGAAGGGAAAATAGAGATGTAGATAGGAAGGATGAGACCAAAATAGGACAGAGGATACATTTACTGGCTTGTTTGATGGACAGTTTTGATGCATTGAATAACTGAGTCCCAATATGTCTATTCTCTTTGGATGCATGCGAGCGAAATGAAACAGCAGCAAGACTTGTGTGAACGGAGCAGTGTCAGAATGCGATAAATCTCTCCCCCAGCCGTCACGGTGCCCTCCATGGCATAAGCAATGTGCAGTCTCCGTGAGACGAGAAAATAGAAGTGGATGGAAAATAGAATATTTTTCTTCAGGATATAGAGGTCATTTCATGAGATGTAAAGACAGAAACGTTTCTGGGAGGTATTCTGCTCCCTCCTAGGGAGCTTTTATCGATCTTCCGTAAAAAAGCCAATTTCTACTTTCACATGTGCAGAACTCCTATTGAGGTCAAAGGTAAAGGACAGATCTAGATCCAAAGGGGTTGTTTGAGCTTGAATTTTCAAAAATAAATTCCAGCAGGAAAAAAAGTTAACGTGAAATCCTAAGCCAGAAAATTCATTCCGCACACAGGGGCCTCTCTGCAATTCTTCTTTTGTCTGCAGGAAACTTGATCCACTCTGTACCTGTTGTCACTTGCTCTGCTCATCTAAACCACCCAGGAGGCTTACCTTTATTCCTCCACACCGCCGATTAAGGAAGGAGGTGGAAAAGAAAACACCAACACAAATGCTAGTGAAAAACTTAAAAGTTTAATTTGTAGCAATTTGTTTTACTATTAAGTAGTAGCAGTTGAGCAGTTTGGGGCAAGCTACATTAAACTCATTGGTATTCAGATTTAGCAGCTCTAGATTGAGCAAAATGATCCCTGTTAAGTGTTGTTGAAAGAATTCAATCGGGATTTTTTGCTTTGCTGTTTTTAAATAGAAAATTTAAGGGAAGCCTCCGGTGGAGTTTCAATGCCCCTCTATTTGCAGCCTTGTTTTCATTTATACTAGAGCAGTTATCGAATGTTTACTGAGTTCAAAGCATTCCATAAGCCTCATTGTGAAGAAACACTTTATGGTTGGAATAAAAGAAACTTTCCAACAAAATACTAAAATAGATTTTTGGTTTGAGTAATCCTGTTTTAAAATTAAACACATTTCCAGATCTTTAATTGATTTTCTACATAGAAATTCATCCCCTGCCATCAAGCTGGATCATTTATACTTCTTGAGATTATCAAGATTTTAGTCATGTGATTTCAAAAGTGTTTAATCGAATCCCTTATTAGATAGCACACGCCAGATCTGTAGATCCTGTAGAAGGGATGTAGGTGTGCTGAAGATACTTGATGTTATTGCCACTTGAATTAGTTTCTCCTGAGGGAAATTAATCCTTTTACTTCAAACCTGAGAAGTGTATTGAGAGGCTATTGATCAGGCCTGAGAGCAAATGAACTTCTGGGTGTTTCTGATGTGTTTGAGCCTGAAGCATATGTGCAAAGAGGCTACATTAAAGATGACGAGGGCTGTGGTTTTTTGCCTGTGATGACTTTTCTTAGGCATTCATTGAACTTACTCAGGTCTAAATAATACCAAGATATAGACACATCTGTTGGTCATCTTCTATTGGAAAGTACCACTGATGATGGCAGTTCTAGTGTTAATTAAGGAGTTTGTTTAGATTACTGGTGTATAGTGTATATGTGAATTTACCCTTCTCTCTTTAGGTTAATCATCTCTGTTCAGTGGTGGGATTCACGTAATTTAACAACTGGTTCATGGCCTTAACCATTTTAATAGTCATGAAAAAAAAGGTACAGTACATTGAGAGGTAGTTTATTATTCATACAGTTAATACCTAAATAAGAACAATCAAAGAGCTAGGAAAAAACTTGATTATGTTATAAGAAAGAGTCTTAAAGCCTAATGAAAATATTAAATAATACCGAACAAAAACAATAAAACTCTTAATGTAAAATGTTTCCAGCTTACCTCTTGATTAGCAGCCTCACTTTCATCCTTTGCTTTTATCCGAGCATCATCAGCTGTGTGATTTATCCTCAACCATCTTGTCACAATTTTAAAAACATCTTTTCATCAGAGTGGGACCCCATTCTTTTAGAAGTAGGCCAAGTCGACAATAGTTATCGTGTTTGATATATTAGAAATAGGCACCTTCTCTTCTCTGAATAGACCGACCATAAAACCCCTCTGCTGCTGTAGAACTCACAGCAATTGTTCCACCACTATTTTCAGCTTTTTGAACATTTTCAGGAATGGATTCATTGATTCATAGTATCTCATGGGAATTTGGGGGCATACACAGAGCTGAAACAAATGAGTGTGTCACCTCCTGGTTGTTTGGCACCTTTTCTCTTTAGGTTATATGCTGGCTAACTGAAGTCAAAATGCGAGGGAGTAAAACTGTAGTAGTTGATCGAAAGAATAACGAATTCTATGAAACAAATAAATATCACACAGTTCCGTATCATTTTTTATACCTATGGACAGAAAGAACATCTCTACGGTGCTTAAAGTATGCTGCTGTGCACAAGAAAGGTGGCAAGGGGAAGGAAAGTAGTTGTGCGATTTCCGCCTGGGGGCTGCCCAGCTGTGCACAGCTGCTTCTGGTTGAGCCCGTCCTTGCAGCTGTGAGTCAATCTATCTCATCTAGAGGACTGTCTTCCTCTTTTGCGATGACTCTCTGCTTTACAAAGGGTGATGTCCTTCTCAGCAACGGGTCCCTCCTGACAACATGTCCTAAATACCGAGGACAACGCCTACCTATCTTCAATGCGTAAAAGCAATTTGGCTGTGGGAAAGCTATATTCTCACCTGAAAGGAATTGTTAATTTGGTGGATAATTGGCTGCCTCGGTCACACAGGGATGGAGTTAACTTTGAAGGAGAATATGGTAGGATGAGAAAGAAGGAAAACGGATCTAACAAGGAGTTGGGAGACAGACGACAAAACAGACAAAAGAATCAAGTTGAATCGTGAAAACTGTGGCTAAAAGGGCCACGTGAGGTGATTCAATAGATTGGTTTTTGATTTACATAATTTTGTGATTATTTGCTACATATTAGTTTCTCCAAAGAGACTAGTCTAGCAGATAGAGGATATCCAATTAATGTTTATCAAGATTCTAATTTAGATTACTTAAATACTTTATATTAAGTATAATCAGAACAGTACTCCTTTTAAGATACAGTTTATCTATTTTTGGACATGTAACTTGTTAAAAAATCCTAATTAACCACTTTAATACATACAGACATTAGGTACATTTCAAAATTAACTTTCCTTAGTTTTTAACTACCAGATATAGTCCCAGAATGCTTTGCTTTACTGTTTCTATACATTGAATTTATGATTTAATTTTGACAGAGATGAAATCTATTTTATTTACTTAAAACAGATATGATATTTATCAATAGTTAAAAATATATCTTTAAAATCATTAAATTACTAATGAAGTCACACAGAAGAGTGAAATATGGAAAATATTGAAAAATAGAAAATTAATGTGAAAAATATGTGAATAATAAGCATATTTTCTTTTTATTTATTTATTTTTAATTCTAAAAGTTTTATTGACATATCTTACACAATCCAATATATCCACTTGATTTTTAATATTTTAAAGCCAACGTCATAAGGCATTTTGACTTTGCAGCAAAGGAAATGACTTGTGCCCAGGATATAGAGAATGGCAATTGAATCCTGAATTTCTGTCCAGTTTACTCTTGTAACCTCATCAGCCAGTCCCTCTGTTGAAGGCGGTTCTATAAGGCATAAGCAAAACACAGGTCCCGCTGGCAAGACCCACAAAGATTGTTGAAAGAACCAATCAATACGTGCTTACGATCCTTGAGAAAAAAACAAGGTTCATTGCACTTAAAAAGAAACTTTATTTAAAAAATCCTCAAAATCAAATTCACTGCATTGAGTAGATTCCAACTCATGGTAACATATAGGACAGAGCAGAACTGTCCCTGTGGGTTTCCAAGACTATACATCTTTCTGGGAGTTTAAAACTTCATCTTTCTCCTAAGGAGCAACTGGTTGTTTTGAGCTGCTGACCTTTCAGTTAGCAACCCAACAGAGAACCCAGGATGTGCCCAGGGCTCCCACTGCACCAAGCTATTATGTGGAGGATTCCCAAAGAGCAGCCAGCGTTTAGGGTTTTATCCAGGTCTCAGATTCAAGGCAAGGGCATGTTAGGCAACATGTCTTTCTTCCCTTCTGTTTCTAGGGCCTTTTTCTTCAACACGTAATACAAAATTTTCTTGTGCTCATAATGAAGTCTTAACCCTAGATTAGTCTGGACTGTCGCTTCAAGGAGTGTGTGTGTGTGTGTGTGTGTGTTTTAAATCATTTTATTAGGGGCTCATACACCTCCTATCACAAGCCACACATACATCAATTGTGTAAAGCACATTTGTACATGTGTTACCCTCATCATTCTCGAAACATTTGTTCTCCACCCACGCCCCTGGCATCAGGTCCTCATTTTTCCCCTCCCTCCCCACTCCCCTCTCCCTCATGAACCCTTGATAATATATAAATTATTATTTTTTCGTATCTTGCTCTGTCCCACATCTCCCTTCCCCGACTTTTCTGTTGTACGTCCCCCAGGGAGGAAGTCACATGTAGATCCTTGCAATAGGTTCCCCCTTTCCAACCCACCCTCTCTATCCCCTCCCAGTATCGCCACTCTCACCACTGGTCCTGAGGGGATCATCGCCCTGGCTTCCCTGTGTTTCCAGTTCCCATCTGTACCAGTGTACATCCTCTGGTCTTGGATTGCAAGGTAGGATTCAGATCATGACAGTGGGAGAGGGGTGGAGGAAGCTTTTAGGAACTAGAGAAAAATTGTATTTTTCATCATTGCTACATCGTACCCTGACTGTCTCGTCTCCTCCCCAAGACCCTTCTGTAAGGGGATGTCCAGTGGCCTACAAATGGACTTTGGGTCTCCACTCTGCACTCCCCTGCTCATTCACTATGGTAAGATTTTTTGTTCTGATGATGCCTGATACCTGATCCCTTGACACCTTGTGATCTCACAGGCTGGTGTGCTTCTACCACGTGGGCTTTGTTGCTTCTGAGCTAGATGTCCTCTTGTTTACCTTCAAGTCTTTAAGACCCCAGATGCTATATCTTTTGATAGCCGGGCACCATCAGTTTTCTTCACCACATTTACTTGTTCACCCACTTTGTCTTCAGCGGTTGTGTCGGGAAGGTGAGCATCATAGAATGCCAATTTAATAGAAGAAAGTATTCTTGCATTGAGGGAGTACTTGAGTGGAGGTCTAATGTCCCTCTGCTACCTTAATATTAACCTTATAAATGTATGCACATAGACCTATTTTCTCATCCTCATTTATAAATGTATTCTTTTAAAAATTCATTTTATTGGGGGCTCTTACAGCTCTTATTAAAATCCATCCATCCATCCATTGTGTCAAGCACATTTGTATATATGTTGCCATCATCATTTTCAAAACATTTTCTTTCTGCTTGACCCCTTGGTGTCTGCTTTGTTCCACCCGCCCCCCTCACCCCCACTCTTCCTCCCTTATAAGCCCTTGATAATTTATAATTTTTTTTTTCATGTCTTACACCGATTACTGTCTCCCTTCACCTACTTTTCTGTTGTTCATGGTGGTGGTGGTTAAGAATAAGTATCTTATACTTTTTTTTTTATAAAACAGTCTTTTTGGCACTTCATCCATGTATCATACAACTCAATAGTTCAAAAATATCAAGAAAATTTGTATAATCATTACCACAGATATTTCAGAACGTTTTCTTCTTCCTTGTGCTCATTGTTATTAGTGTAATAATTATTTATAAAATTAAAAAATATTTTTTTTGTTTATAAAAGGCAGGCTCTGTTTATTCAGTCACATCAATTGCCATGTTCAGTGTGACTCAAGGACACACACACACACACACACACACACACACACACACACACACACACACACACACACACACCTTTTCTCCACCACCACGGGGCCCAGTGGCAGGAGTGCTTGCTGGGACTCATTCACAGGTTGACAGGTTTCTCACTGAGGTCAATCTGTGACTGCGTACGGTTGGCCAGGTAGATCACTATCAGCAGGTCGTTGATGCTGCTCTTGAGCATGGTCTCGAAGTCATCGGAACGATTTTGGGTCCTTGGTTAGCCAGGCTCATCAAGAAGCGGCGCATGGTATTGTCAGCGACGCTTTTGCAGACAGCAGTCCTCTGCATACTACAGTACGGTACTTAGGGCATCCTGGATGCGGGCGACGCCCCTCCGACCTGGTGCAAGTCACCTACGAGCCAACACCCGGTTGGGGCTAAACAGGTCTTCATCATCACGTCACCTCTGATGCGCTCAGTGTGGTAATACGCACACCTCGCGGGCAGAGGTGTGAACATCACCCCCATGGTCCTCCCGGACCCATTAAAGTGCTGCCATAGGCCTTGATGCTCCACAGTGAGGTGGACGGGCTTGGGGGCCTCTCGGCTGTAGGACTCCTGGATCAGCAGCCAGCGCTCCGTGATGTCATGGCCTGTAGCGCACCAGCCCAGGATGAGCTCATTTGGAGAGATTTTCTTGTGCAATTCATACATGTTCTTTGCAAATTCCATGTCCACGGCCACTGCGTCTTCAGACTCATTGTGAGGCACTTCAACTGAGTGCTTGTCCACAGTGCCCAGCAGGGTCTCCATAACCCGGGCAGCGCCTCCTTGCCCGGGTTATAGGGACCCTGCTGGGCACTGTAGCTGTCCATGATGGAAGCTAAGACGTCGAGGCCGCCAGGGAAGGGCCCTGGGAGCGCAGGCGGCGGCGCCGGGGTCCGCGCGGGGGTGGGGAGCTTGCACCTAGGCCTGGTCGTCCGCTACCGCCATGGAGACCAACGATGTGGAGCTGGAGGCTGAGTGGGACCTGGACCGGGTCTGCGCTGGCGCTGGGGCTGGAACCGGGGCTGCGGACTGGGGATGGCCCTGGAGTCCTGGGCGCTGCAGCCGCCAGGGCGGGGGCGGGAGTGGCGCGAGGAGCACTCGCTGGTGGAGTCCGTGTAGCCATCTTGTCAAAAAAGGAGCCAAGAGGGGAGAGGAACCCTAAAAAAATTGTGGCAATTATACACAAACATTCTCCAATTGAACAGATTCTACATGTGTAATTCGGTGTCATTAATTATACTTTTCGTGTTGCACACATTTCCATCATTAATTTTTTATTGTCTTTTTTAGCTAGAAAATGAAAATACTTAGATTATATTATTTACCATTATTGTTATTCTAGTGAATAAAAGTTACCATTATTGTTTTTCTGGTAAATAAATGATGTTTTTATTTGTACTTAGTGTATAGAATTTAATATAAAACAAAATAACACTGATCATTTTTAGTATTGAATTAATAATTTGACTTACTTAAGGATTGGGCAGGAGGATAAAATATTTATAAAGAGATAAATAGCTCAGAGAATATTTCAAAATTTGAATTAATGAGATTGATTCTGTTTCTTATGGTTATAAAATTATAGATAACATATTGCCAGTTCAACATATTTTTGCATTTACAATTCAGTGCCAACAATTACAGTTATCATGTTGTGCAACCATTACCAATATCAACTGTCATATTTTTCATCACCACAAACAGAAGCTCCCTGCTTCCTAAGCAGTAATTTCCACCCTTTCCCTTCCTCTCTCCACTAGTCGTTATTATTGGGTGCCATTGGGTCAGATCTAGCCAGCTTACACATAGTACAATGGAACATTGCGAGGTCTTCCAACATCTCCACCAGCGTCACTATATTTGAGGAATGTTGTGTGTCTTGTAGGTGCTATACTGCACCATGGTTGGCTTGTCCCTTCCTTGTGACCCTTCTGTGAGGGATGTTCAATTGTCTACAGATGGCTTTGGGTTTCCACTCCAATGCTCCTTGTTCAAATCAATATGATTGTTTGTTTTGAGTCTTCTGATGCCTGGTAACTGATCTCATTAACACCTTCTGATCACACAAGCTGGTGTGCTTCTTCATGTGTGCTTTGTTGTTTCTCTGCTAGGTGGCCGCTTGTTTAACTTCAAGCCTTTAAGACCCCACATGCTATATCTTCTAA
Source organism: Tenrec ecaudatus (assembly GCF_050624435.1). NCBI lineage: Eukaryota > Metazoa > Chordata > Mammalia > Afrosoricida > Tenrecidae > Tenrec > Tenrec ecaudatus. The sequence continues at coordinate 98,942,903 of NC_134531.1, forward strand.
TAGACGGGCACCATCAGCTTACTTCACCACATTTGCTTATGCACCCACTTTGACTTCAGCAATCATGTCAGGAAGGTGAGCATCACAGAATGTCAGGTTATTAGAACAAAGTGCCCTTGTGTTGAGGGAGGCCTTGAGGGAGGTCCAATGTGTCTTCTTCCTGGATACTTAACATATAAATATATGTACATAGACCTATATAACTATATATATAAGTGTATTTATATATATATAAGACTGTATTTTTACCTCTATAAATGTCTTTTGACTCCTAGTTCTTTCCTGTATTTCCCCTTACTTTTCTCCTGCCCCACTATCATATTCCACCTTCATTTAGCTCTAAGTAATTCCTCTCAGCTACATTGCACTTGATCAAACCCCTCAGGCATTCTACACCCTCCTCACCATCGATTTTAGATCTCATGTTGGACCTTTGTCTCTGGGTTTGTTGACTCCTCCTACCCTTTCCCCAACCTCCGGCTCTCTCCTGCCTGCCCCTGGAACTGCTGGTCTCATTGTTTTGTCCTCAGGATTGTTTATCTTTCCTATCTTATAGATAGATAGATAGATAGATAGATAGATAGATAGATAGATAGATAGATAGATATTAAAAAAAGGAAGAAGATGAAAAAAATAGCTTTCTCAAGTCTGTACTGGACCACACTATCCAGCCTAGTCCTGAATAACTCAAACAATTTACATCTCTTAAAAGATGCCGTATATTTTCAGGTTGTGTCCTTTTTGCTTGATTTATAATACTTAATGATATTTCATAATTCTGAAGATTATGCTTGTAGAAGTTCATCTAATTTTTGATTGTCCTTCAAAATTTTTATTTCTTTGACATACAGATGGAACTGTACTGGCTCCCTTCATTTTGCACACATCAACTGGAAATGCCTGAGCATTAATTGTGGACATCTGATTGTACTGAAAGGATGCTTATAGCCCTAGGCAGAGACCACCACATTCATTTTACATGCAAACAAAATGTTACAGTTTTTAAAAATCATCACATGGTTGTATGGACTGTGATGATTATACAAGCCCCCAATGAAATGATTTAAAAAAGAAAAAAAATCACCTCGTTTCTCAATCATATTTTACTAGGTGCTATTCTCTTTGTAAGAAGCTCTGGCGGCACAGTGATTAAGCAAGCACTCAGCTTCTAACTGGAAGCTCTGCGTTTCAAACCCACGAGTCCTCCTGTGGAAAAATACAGCAGTCTGTGTTAGACTGGGTTCTCCAGAGAGGCAAAGCATGTGATGCTTGAATATATTTGGTATAAAGAGATTTTTATCAAGAAATGGCTCGCACAGTTGTACAAATGGATAAGTGCAGTTTGGTTCAAGTCTTATAGTCAGAGGGGCTTCTTCTGACTCATGTAACTGCAGGGACTGATGACCAGGAAGAGGAAGCAGGAAGACCGCTGACTGATGGATGCAGAGCTGAATGAATCCAAGACCTGCAGTCTTCTGATGACTTCTGGCATCGGTATTCAAGATAACAAGAGGTTGCTGAACCAGATGCAAGACCCACAGCTAGTGGTAGACGTTAGCTGACATCCACACAGTGGCACTCTGTACTAACAATAGGCCAGACTCTGACGGAAAGCTCTTTCAATTGTATCAAGGCTTTGGCCAAATGAAGAAGGTGGTACTCTGTCTTGGTGGCATAGTGGGTTACATGTTGGGCTGCTAACCTCAAGAGCAGCACTTTGAATCCACGAGCCAGCTCCATAGGAGAAAGACAAGGCTTTATAGTCCTGTAGAGTTAAGGGTCTCAGAAACCCACAGGGACAGTTCTACTCTGTCCTATAGAGTCAGAATTGACTCGATGGCAGAGAGCTTGTTTTAGATTTTTTTTATCCTACCCTATTCTTCTCATGTGAGAAAGACGTGGCTTTCTACTCCTGTAAAGACTTACGGTCTCAGACACTCACAGCGCCGTTCAAGCCGGTCCTTCAAGGTCTCCATGAGTTGCATTGACTCAATGGCAGTGAGTCTGATTTGGTTTGAATTCTTCCCACAACTGCTTGGATGCTTCACAGAAGATCCCATCATGGAGTTGACCACACTAAGTTAGATCAAATCACAGAAAATCCTGGTCCACTCAGGTTGACAAAAAACCAAGCTGGCATACAGTCTGATTTCATAAAGATTATGGCTTTGGAAACCCTCTGGGACAGTTCTGCCTGTCCTATGCAGTCACTGTGAATTGCAATGAACTTGATGGCAACATGCTTCCTTTTCCTTGTAAGTCATAGTGATTTGTGCAAGTCGGAGTCTTCTAACATATTCTTTAGGACAATTTTATGCCAAGTGAAATGCTGATAAAGACACAAGTCAAATGACTCCAACAATGGCTGAACAGTTTATGAGGCGAGCTTCACATAGTTTGTGAGCAAATGAAATTTTTTACCCGTGTCTTAGTGCAAATGTCCTGTGAATGTTTCTTTCTAGGTTTTAAAACCAGTACAAGGACGAATCGATCAAAATACATACTTAAGATCCCTAGGATACTACTATATGTATCAGGAATGAATAGATGCTTATTAATGTTCATAAAGAAAAAACAGAGTTGGAATAAAAACATTACATGTACTATTTATTCTCTAGATATGCTTAGAATGAGATATTATTTGTTCATTTGTTTAGCAAACATATATAAAGCATTTGCTGCATAGCAGGCACTGCACTAGATCTTGGGAATACAAAGAAGAATGCAACAGAGTCAGGTTAATTTCATAAGAAGCCTCATCTTTCTCCTGAGAAGAGACTGGTGCCTCCAAACGCTTGTCCTCATGGTTACCTGCCCAACATGGAACCCACAAGGACAATAGTTTGTAGCCACCTGTCACTCCTCCGGAGAAAGATCAGGCTTTCTGCGCCCATAAAGAAGTAGGATAAGACGAGTCAGCCAGGGTGCTGTGTAGCCCTGGCAGAACACACAACACGCCCCCTGTTCAGCGGTCCTCATCCTGTGGGTTGTGGCTCCTTTAATGGTCCAATGACCTTTCACAAGGGTCGCCCAATTCATAACAGTAGCAAAATTACAGTTATGAAGTAGCAACAAAAATAACTTTATGGTTGGGGGTCACCGCAACATGAGGGACTCTATTAAAGGGTCACGGCATTAGGAAGGCTGAGAACCACTGCTCTAGTTCTTTAATGCTCCCTCCTCCACCTCCTCCCACTAGCATGACCCCAGTTCTACCTTACAAATCCAGCTGGACTGGAGCATGTGCACCGGTACAGATAAGAGCTCTCAACACATGGAATCCAGAACAGATAAACCCCAAGGGACAGTTTTCCTTTGCTGACAGGATCACTATAAGCCAGATTCCCTCCTTCGAAGTGGGTTTGGTTTTTGGCATCATCAAGTTAGGGAAACATATCCATGTGTAGAACTATGTCATAAAATCTATAGCATATTGTAGGAACCAAAATACACAAACTATATAACCTGGGAATGAAATGCTTGAAGGAATGGGGGAGTAAATTTATAATAGTGAAGGGTCTTTTCAACTGGTAGAGCACCTGATTTGATTTGCACCTGATTTGATTTGATTTCTAAGCAAAAGTTTGGTGGTTCAAACCTATCTGGTATCTGCATGGTAGAAAGATGAGACAGTCTGCTTCCATAAAGATTTATAGCATTGGATAGCCTATGGATATCCTATATGGTGATGTGATGAAGTGAAATTGCTACTCTCTAGGACTCTTCTAACTCTTACCCTTTGGGGGCATGCAAATAAATTACAGAGCACTCTAACTTGAGTTTGGTCAGTTTTGCCATCCCACTGGGTATAAGGGTGAGACACTTCAGATGTAGGAAAAGGAATCTCATGATTATCAAAAATAAGTCTCTAGGAGAACACTTGAGAGACCTCTGTGTGAAGTAGTCAAGGCCACAGAGGCGCCAGAGGCAGCAGCACGAAGACACCGCAGAGCAGGAGCACTGCTTTTCTCGGACATCACAGTGGGCTCCGGGGAGTGTGGGAACAGCAAAGTTGAGCGCCTGCAGGAAGGAGGGTGGCTTATGAGAGGGTGTCCTTTGGGCATTCACCAACACTGGCTGAGAGACGGAGGACCAGTGCATGTACAGATGAGAAGAGGCACTGCTTCAGACAGCCAAGTGACTGTATCCTTAATGTTTTCTGATTCAGATGTGTGGTAACCCGTTACCGTCTTTAATAAGCTCCCATAAGTGCGAGTTTGGTCTATGCATTTTGTTTGGCCATTGACCCTCCCAGAGACTAGGGCGCCACCAGAGGGCAGTTGGTGTCACAATAGGGTGAATACAGTTAGAGGGCGAGGCATGTCTGGTTTCTGTTTTGTGGCAATTGATTTAGGGCTGGTGTGGATTTGGATTCAGATGCGGTCCCCGTGACATTTCCTCAGGTTACTATGAGTCAGAAATGACACAGTGGCAGTAACTCTGCTTTTATGATTGGAATGGGGACTTCATTTCCTCATAAACTAAAGCATTCCATTGACCAGATGATTGATCAAGGTGCCCAAAACAATTAGAACAGTGGAAATGAAAACTGAGTTTCCATACATTCGAAATGTGTAGTATCCAATTTTATATATAAGCTCGATCTAATTAATTTGGTCAATATAAACTACTTGAGGTTCAGGGTAGCAGTTCAGGTTAAATTAAAGCAATGATGTGAGTGAATTACTGTAAGGTCAAAGTCAGATGAACACTGCTTGTGTGAAATCAGTCACAGGTCCAGAAAGTTCTTATCTATAGTGCCTAGAAGGAATAGAGACAAAACAGAATCTTGTGTGATCTTGTTCTGTTTTGTTCTTGTATCTGACCTGTGTTTAACATGCAGGCACTGTCAAATCCCCCTGACCTTTCTTATCAGTCCCGTCTGCCCTAATTGTTTGGTTGCCCTTCCTAAAACATTCTACAACCTCTACTTGCTTCTCCCCTGTCCACGGAGATGTCCAGATATGAACGTTTATACCTGTGCTTGTTAGAAATGTGAGCGTGGCAAGTTTCCTGAATTCCCTTTAAGCACAGTTTCTGCTTTCAGAAAATGATATACTAACATTTTCTCATTACATCATAGGATATTTGTGCAAACCAAAATATTAAACGAACATGAAAACAGTTGCAAATTACTATGCCAAGGTGAACTGAATGTCACAAATATATGCCACTGTATAAGCAGAGACCATGTCTTTTAGGTCTTCTGCTCCCCTGCATCTTCCTTTGAATGGGCTGTGCTGGGAGAGGGAACACGTCCTCATGTTAAGAGGAACAGGGGGCATGTCATGTTTCCGCTCACTCACTTCACAACCTTCTGAAGTTTGTTTGGAGAGGTACGCTTTCTAGGTGGCTGAGGGATCAATATTTTAATTATCACCACTTTTGAAATATTTCTGGATAGAAATCTGTTCAAAATTTATTTGGTGAGGAAGAATTTGGAGAAGGAGAAGCATTGTAGCACTCCAGCCAGCTGGGAGTTACCTGCCAAGCATGGAATAACAATTCAAGACTTGAGATTGCGTCATGAGAGGAAGGGAGAGGGGAGTCGACCCTCTTCTTGCTTTTCCACTCGCTGTTTTTTATTTTCAGACCAGAAAGTTAACTAAAGTTCAAATGCAGAGGCAATAATAAGGGACACTAACTCCAAGCACAATATGTTTTCATTACTCAGAATTAACAAATATTCTTGCACTAACAAACATTCTCATATGGTAGGTAGCACATTTGGACCTGCTGGAATTCTTCTTGTCTTCAGCAAGGAACCTCCGTATCACTCAGCATCTGGGCCAAGTTCCTGGAGCATGTGAGGCTGGCTCAGAGTCATCTCCCACAGGCTGTCTTTGCAGGCGAAGCAAGACAACGTTTCCCTACAAGGGATTACTTCTTTCGGATAGAAGGAAAAGTGAAGCAAACTCTGCTTTGACCTTACTGCCTTGTGAAGTGCATCCTGTACATCATGTTTCTTTCATTTTATTGGTAATTCAGGGACACCATTTTAAATATTAGTTAGAATCTGCAAAGCATGACATCAGGGACTATGTGCTGCATTGAATTATTTGCCCTGATATCAAATAACCTCACATTACCATGCATTTTGAAACTTGTTTATTTTAATGAGGGTAAGTAAAAAAGTATTTTCCTAGAGTTCCAGTTCATGTATGCACTGATTTATCCAAACAAAACATGTCTAACCGTGTCTGTTTGATCAGTGGATAACTGAAGACAAGTTCTCTCAATCATGTCAGTGTTCCTTAAAACATAGGTCCACTCAAAACAGTGGCTTCTGAGGGGATACGCTGTCCAGTTAAATCCAAGGCAGAGTGGTCTGCTCAGAAGTTTATGTCATTGTTCTGGTTTTTTTTTTTCATTTTAAAATGTAATCTTGATAGATTTTTCCCCCCAAGAACATATATTGACCACAGAGGTTTATTATAAAAAAATCTTTTAAGAAAACCAAAAACTCAATTGGTGGGAAAAGCAAGAATTTTGCACCAATGATTTCTTTTTCTCACTACTACATCTGCTCATTCTGCAGTGGTCGCAGGGTAGTTCTATGAAAATTTTATTGGAAAACCTTACCCCACCTTCTCTCCAACACTGACCTTACCCTGTTAGACATCTTTTGGATCCCCAAATTCAAAGATAAATTTAAAAATAATTCAACTTGGGTCCCTTTAAGGTGTGCAAACTGCCATTTTTTTATGTGGCATAAATCGAAGAATACCGAATTCTTTGGGGGAAAGGTCAAACCAAAAGACAAACTCAACCATCAAGTCAATTCTGATGCATAGTGGCCCTATAGACAGCATAGAACTACCCCAGTGGGTTTCCAATACTGTGCATCTTCACAGGATCAGGAAGCACCATCTTACTTCTGCAGAGCCCCTGCTGGTTTCCCACTGCGGACCTTGTGGTTACCAGTCCATTGAGTAACTCACTGCAGCCCAGGACTCCTCAGGGGAAGGGGAGGGGAAGAAAAGGGGGGATGGAAATGCTCCCTTCAGAAGTGCATAGGCCTGCTGGGGGGATATGTCAAGAAACAATAGCTTCATATTTAAAATTATTTGCTTAATAGTGGCTTCTTTGATTTTGTGATCATATTTTCAGCTAATTCTTATATAATTTTAAAAAGAGCCATCACTTTTATTCATTTTGGGTGGGGAGATAACTCCAGTAGCTGCCTTCTCTTTGCTGCTTTCTTGCAGAAGTCAAGAGAGAGTCTATGTTCTCCCCAAAGCCCACTTCTCTTCAAGGCTCTCTCAGCAGTTGTGAGGCGGCCACCCAGGACTGAGTGCTCCGAGAGAGGGGGTATCTAGTTCCCGGCCATGCGGCATTCACAGCCTTGCCCCACAGTCTGTTTCACAAAAATCAGCACCAAGAATCAAGACAAGAAGCAAAGATTTTACAGACAGTCATTTTCTAATCTTCAATCTTCCTTGTCCCAGATATGCCCTTGCTGGCACCATCTCTCACTCTAGTCCCATTTTCTGAATCCCCTCCCATGTGGCTTTTGGAAGTTAGAGCCAGTGAACGAGACAAACCTGACGGGGACTGAGAGACAATATGATTTCAGACCAAAAGAGAAAAAGCAGCCAACCGTTAATCAGTCTGGGAGGTCAGACAAGGCTAAGGACAGCTACCAAATGAACAGGAAAAGCTTTCTCCACAGTGATCATGCAGCAACTGTAAAATAACCATAAAAACCCCTTCTTTGAATGCGCTTTGCTTTGCTGTACCTATTTGTTATTGGGGATACCCAATTGCTAACTCTCCTCACCTTACAACAGGTCCTAATCTTTAGTTAATTCTCACTTTTCCAAGTTCCCCATCAGAAACGACAACCAGTCTAGAACTGAACCCCACTCTTCTTAGACCCTACTGAGAATCCTTCAGCAGGAGACCACCCCTTACAAAGCACACCATCTTCCTGTCTCTTGTTGAGAACTGTGCTCCGTGATTTCTGTGGAGTGCATTCTTTGGCTGCAGCAGGCCAATACATCTGACCGTCAGACTTGGTTCTTACGGTCTTTTGTTAATCAGTAGTCTCCAGAAAATCCCATTTTATCACTGACCTCTTTTCTAAATGCTTCAGTTAGTGTCATGCCCTGCTTGACTCTAGACTTACTCTAGAATCAAGTGATGGTTGTGATGGATATTGGTGGGCCTGCACAGGAGTATGCTTATTGTTTCCACAATATTTCTCCACTTCGCTTTCAACCTTCCTTTATGAAACTATACGATTACCTCACACTTCTTCTTGCCATCCTCTTTTGTCTATTGCACTCCTTCCCCATGATGCCTTATTTCTTAAAAGTTTTAATTCCTTGCTCATGGTCACACTTAACAGAAATACTGCTGTTGTAACTCTTGCTAATTTAAATATCTTAGTTGACACTTTGAATACCTTGACCCATCAGTTCTTTCTCTTATTTTCTCTGTGATGCTTGTCCCCTGTCAATAAACAATCCTCCCATCCTGCCAGATGAGATGTCACATGCATTTTTAGTGCATGTTACTAGAAGAAACTCTGGTCTTCTATTTTAAAAAATCTTTATTAACCTCACTCATAACCACACTGACTTTTTATTTCTGGCAGCTTCATAAACTTAGTGCATTAGTGGAAAGTGCAGAACCAAAAACTAACTGTCCTCATTCCCTATATCTGTATGTCTTAACATAGTTGGAGAAAAATTCAACTGGGCAGTTCTAGTTCATTTTAAATTTGTGATCATTAACCTTCATTGGGGCCTCAATGCTTTGTAGTTAGCTCACCCCATTCCAAGTTAATTTTACTTTCTTAGTCCAGTATATCATTCTTTATTATCTCTTTTCAAACACAGAGCAATTCACTCTTAGCTAATGATCTTGTTTCTTGTGTTGCTCAGAAATTAGAAGCATTCAGTAGACAATGTGTGTAAGTTTGCTCTGTCATATATACCTACCAGTCAACATTAGCTTTAACATAACTTATGTTTCTACCTCTCATCTACTTTAACCAGCCCCATTCCTTCTCCTTTTCACTCAGTCATCACTCCAGAAATTATTCTCTCGTTCTCCTGCATCATTGGGTCTCTCATCAAATAGTCTATCAGTATATAACATGCTGGAACTTTTCTCATTTAAGAACAACAACAAGACCAAAATACTCTTCTTAAATTTAGTTTTCTCTCTTCATATCACTGTCTTTCTCCTTCCCTTTGTACTACACTTCTGAAACTGACTCTATATGCTTAGTGCACCATAGCTCTTGATTTATTGTAATTTTCATTTTATTCCTACTCTTCAAAATATCTATTACGCTTATCTAGGTGCCAAATTGTTAAATCCAATGGACATTTCTTAATACCATACTGTTTTACAGATCTAAGTATTTGACACCAATGTTTTCTTCTTTAATGCACTTTACTCGTTTGGTATCCAGGGCTCTTACATTTACTAGTTTTCTCGTTTCTAACTGGTGTCTTCTTTTGTCCCTCTTCCTCTTCTGATTTATAGAATGTCTGGTCTTTGTCCTTAGACCTCTTTAATTTCTGTATGCATGGAAACTTTAATTCATATTAATTAGTCTTATAATAATAATTAGTATTTTTATAATATTCATACTCTAGTGACTATCAAATTCATATATCCAATATCCTTTCGCTGAACTCAGTATTGTGTATTTAATTGCCGACTTGGAGTCTTTATATACATATCTAAGAATTATCAAGTCATTGGTCTTCCAAAACTCTATTATAAGTTCTCCAGCTTAGTTTCTTTCACCAAGACCATATTATTTCAACTACTCTTTCTTCCTCTTTGTTTTTAACTTTTGCTCTCTAAATTGCCGATAATTATTAATGCATCTTGATTCTACATTTCAACTGATGATATTGATAGAATAATTTCGTCATCACTAGTTTTGTGATTGTTGCATAAAATTGAATAATAGTTTTATTGATTGAATTTCCTTGAAGGTTGATAAATATAATCCTATGATCTTAAACAAAGGAGTCCAGGCTGCACTGAAGGAATTAACAAACAAAGTCCTAGGAATTGACAAGATATAAATTAAAATGCATTATTACACTGATGCAGCTCTGGAAGCAGTGAAAAGTATATGCCAAGAAATCTAGAAGTGAGCTGCTGGGCAATTATCTGAAAGAGATCCATGTTTGTGCCCATTTCACCATCCTCCCTTCCCAAAAGTGACCAAATAGAATGTGGAATTTATTTAAAAATATCATTAATGTCACATATAAAGAAGGTCTTGCTGAAAGGAATTCAGCAACAGTTTTAGCAGCACATTGACAAGGAGCTGATAGCAATTCAGGTTAGACATCAACAAGAAAATGGAATGAGGGATACTATTGATGAAAGCAGATAAGTCTTGGTTGAAGTAGAGAACACTGGAAGGACATTTGGTTATTTTTTTTAATTGACTATACAAAGTCATTAAACTCTGTGGACCATCATAAACTATGAATAACATTGTGAAGAACAAGAATTGCAAATACTTCATAGTACTCATGAGGCACCTGTCCATAAATAAATAAAAGATATTTGAGCATTACAACAGACCCTAATGAAATCAAAAGGATAGTTACATGATACTACCGAGGATTGTACTCCAATGAATTCAACAATTTGGAAGACATGGACAAATTCTTGCAAAAACAATCCCTCCCTAGACTATCCTCAGGGGGTCTCAAGAATCTCAACAGACCCAAACAGTAGAAGAAATAGTAAAGGTTATCAAGGGGCTACCAACAGAAAATCCCCGGACCAGATGGCTTCACTGGAGAATTCTACCAAGCATTTAGGGAAGAACTAATTCCAATCCTACACAAACTCTTCCAGAACATAGAAAAAGATGGCAAACTTCCAATCTCTTTCTATGAAGCTAGTATAACTCTGATACCTAAACTGGGCAAGGATCCCACAAGAATCAAGAACTACAGACCAACATCCCTAATGAACATTGATGCAAAAATCCTTAACAAAATACTAGCCAACAGAATACAAAAGTATATAAAACAAATAATTCACCATGACCAGGTGGGATTCATACCAGGGATGCAGGGATGGTTCAACATATGAAAGATCATTAGTATTATTCATCACATTGATATGGAAAACTATAAAAACCACATGATAATATCAATAGATGCAGAAAAAGCATTCGACAACATCCAATACCAATTCCTGTTTAAGACACTTGAGAAGATAGGAATGGAAGGAAAGTTTCTCAAGACAATATAAGCTATATATGAAAAATCAACAGCCAAGGTGGTACTCAATGGAGACAAGACTAACACAATCCCACTGAAAAAGAGGACCAGACAAGGATGCCCCTTGTCCCCACTCTTACTTAATATCCATCTGGAGGTTTTAGCTAACAACATAAGGCAAAGAAGAGACATCTGGGGAAGGAAGAGGTGAAACTATTGTTATTTGCAGATGATATGATTTTATCAAGAGCAACAAACAGAAGTCCATTGGACTGTTATGCATATTGGATAAGACCACAGGAGAGGAGATAAAAAAAGGTGGTACCCTTCACAATAGCCCAATACAAATTGAAATAGCTAGGTATATACATGACTAAAAGAACAGAAGATCTATATGAGGAAAACTACAGAACACTATTACAAGAAATCAAGAGCAACCTCAACAAATGGAAGAATATCCCATACTCATTGATTGGAAGACTCAATATAGTCAAGATGTTAATTCTGCCAAAGGCACTATATAAGTTTAATACAATCCCGATACAATTACCCTCATCATTCTTCAAAGAAATGGAAAAAACTAATTATCAACTTCATATGGAGAGGGAAAGAAGCCCAGAATTAGCAGAGAGCTGCTCAAGAAGAAGGGCACAATGGGAGGGCTTGCTTTACCTGAGCTTTTAGCACATACTATACAGCCACAGTTATCAAAACCACATGGTTTTGGTACAATGACAGATACTCAGACCAATGGAAAAGAATGGAAAACCCTGAAATAAAATCATCAGCATACAGACAACTGATCTTTGATAAGGGCCCCCAAAATATCAGATGTGAAGCAGATGCCCTCTTTCACAAGCAGTGCTGGAAAAATGGATATTTACCTGCAGAAAAATGAACCAAGACCCTTATCTCACTCCATGCACAAGAATAAACTCAAGGTGGATCACAGACCTTGAAGTTAAGCCCCCAAATATTAGGGCCATCAATGAGGGAATTGGAACCAACTTGAGAACTTAGGCACAGGGAATACATAGATTACCAGAAAGAAGGAAGGACACAAACACAGATGAGGCACAAATTGGCAAATGGGATATACTGAAGATAAATCATCTGTGCATATTGAAAGAATTCACCAAGAGAGTTAATAAGAGTCCACGGACTGGGAAAACATCTTTAGCAATGACACATCAGACAAAGGCCTTATTACTAATATCTGTAATACTCTGCTAGCTTCCAAAAAGAAAAAGCACTAATTGCCCACTGAGGGGGTGGGCAAAGGACCTGAACAGAAGCTTTACAGGGGCAGAAATACGAATGGCCAACCAACATATGAGAAAATGTTCCCAATCTTTAGTCATAAGAGAAATGCAAATTAAAACAACAATGAGGTACCACCTAACAGCCTGAAAGATAGCCCAATTAAAAAAAATCAGAAAGCAACAAGTGTTGGAGGGGCTGTGGGGAGACAGGAACTCTCATCTACTTCTGGTGGACTTGTAAGTATGTACAACAACTATGGAAATCGACCTGGCGATTTCTAAAACTGATGGAAATCGACTTACCATAGGACCCAGCAATCCCCCTACTGGAAATATACCCAGAAGAGACAAGAAACAAACCACGGTCAGATATCTGTGCTCCAATGTTCATCATGGCACAGTTTACACTCGCAAGGAGTTGGAAACAACCCAATTTCCATCAACCGACAAGTGGATTAAAACATCGTAATACATACGTACAATGGAGTACTACGCATTGCTAAAAAGCAGTCATGAACATATGAAGCACATCGTTGCATGGGAAGAACTGGAGGAAATGATGTTAAGTGAAGTAAGCCAAGCCCAAAAGGACAAGTACAGTATGAGTCCACTGAGGTAAGCTTTAAAAAAAATATGCAAAAGGGGCATAGGGAAAAGGCTATAGTATACAAACATTCTTGGGGTGAGGACCAGGTAGTATGGAAGGGACCAGACCAAATACAGGGATACATATAGTAGCCAACTAAAAAGAAGTTATGGAAAGGTAAAAAAATAATAATAAAAAAGAAATGGGTAGCGGAGGCACAGAGCATTAACCCACCCAAGGGGAGTGTATTGTTTATATCTCCACAGGGAAAGAGGGACCAAACTTCAACCCAGTGCTCCAAGTTGTGAATGCAGCATGCTGGCGTGGAGTAGGGAACCAGTGGAGCGGTCTGGGGGGCCAGCTCCAATCCCAACTACTATGTGGACACATGACCCTCCCCCAAGAAGAATTTATTTCAAAGGATGGCATAGAATCTGCAGCTCTGGGAGAGGGACATATCTGATCAGAGCACACGGGAGCAGATGTAGGGGGAGGAGGAGATTGTGGAGCACATCCTGGGCCACCAGGCCTTGAGGTTCCCAATTAGAGCAGCCAGTCCACAGGGAGGACCATATGGCCAGTCCCACTATGAGACATGATGTCCCTCACTGACTCATAGCCTTACAGGGGACAACACTGGAGACACAGTTTGGGAATTGCACCCGATCTGATCCCGCCACACTGGAGCAAAACACTAAGGTGGTGCAACAGAACAGCAAGGGAATGGAGCAGCGAGGTCCTCAGGGAATGAAGAAGGTCGACTTTGGGGCTAGGACTTGGTGCCCTAACAGATTGGACTGTCAAACACTCCTAAAGGCCAACAAACAGTCCTTGAACTTACTACAAGCTTTTCTTTCTTCTGTTTTGTTTTATTGTCATTGGTTTGTGGTTGTTGTTGTTTTTTGTTGTATATAGTTGCTTGGTTTTGCTCTGTCTTGTTTTTATGCATGTTATTATCTCTGTAGGTCTGTCTAAACAAGATAGGCTGGATGAACAATCTGGAGGAGAAGACAACAGTCCCAACAGTTCCAGGGGCACATGGGAGAGGGGGAGGTGGGGGTAAATGTAGTAGTGCTAACAAACCCAGGGACAAGGGAACAACAAGTGATCCAAATTGGTGGTGAGGAGGGTATAGGAGGCTTGGTAGGGTGTGATCAAGGGTAATGTAACTAAGAGGAATTACTGAAACCCAAATGAGGCCTGAGCATGATAGTGGAACAAGAGGAAAGTCAAAGAAAATAGAGGAAAAAGCTAGGAGACAAAGGGCATTTATAGAGGTCTAGATAAAGACATGTACATATGCAAATATATTTATATATGAGGATGGGTAAAAAGATCTATGTGCATATATTTATAGGGTTAGTATTAAGGTTGCAGAAGGACATTGGGTCTCCATTCAAGTACTTCCTTAATGCAAGAATACTTTCTTCTATTAAACTGGCATTCTATGATGCTCACCCTCCCGACACAACCGCTGAGGACAAAGCGGTTGAATAAGCAAATATGATGGAGAAAGCTGATGGTGCCTGGCTATCAAAATATTAAGCATCTGGGGTCTTAAAGGCTTGAAGGTAAGCAAGTAGCCATCTAGCTCAGAAGCAACAAAATCCACATGGAAGAAGCACACCAGCCTGTCTGATCATGAGGTGCCGAAGGGATCAGTTATTGGGCATCAAAGAACTAAAAAATCATATAATTGTGTGCTCACCTCCATGATATGATCGCTGAAGACAAATGGGTGCATAAGTAAATGTGGAAAAGAAAGCTGATGATGCCCGGCTATCAAAAGAGATAGTGTCTGGGGTCTTAAAGGCTTGAAGGCAAACAAGCGACTATCTAGCTCAGAAGCAACAAAGCCCACATGGGAGAAGCACCAGCCTGTGTGATCATGAGGTGTCGAAGGGATCAGGTATCAGGCATCAAGGAACAAAAAAATCATATCATAGTGAATGAGATAGGGATTGTGGAGTGGAGACCCAAAACTCATTTATAGGCCACTTGACATCCCCTTACAGAAGGGTCTTGGGGAGGAGACGAGCCAGTCAGGGTGCGATGTAGTAATGATGAAACATACAACTTTCCTCTAGCTCCTAAATACTTCTGCCTCCCCCAATACCATCATCCCAATTCTATCTTACAAATATGACTAGACTAGAGGATGTACACTGGGACATATAGGAACTGGAAACACAGGGAATCCAGGGCAGATGATCCCTTCAGTTCCAATGATGTGAATGGCGATACCGGGAGGGTGGAGGGAGGGTGGGTTGGATAGGGGGAATCGATTGCAAGGATCTACATGTGACCTCCTCCCTGGGGAACGGACAACAGAAAAGTGGGTGAAGGGAGACGTCGGACAGGGAAAGATATGACAAAATCATAATTTATAAATTTATCAAGGGTTCGTGAGGGAAAGGGGCGTGGGGAGGGAGGGGAATAATGAAGAGCTGATGACAGGGGCTTAGGTGGAGAGCAAATGTTTTGAAAATGCTGAGGGCAATGAATGTACAAATGTGCTTTACACAATTGATGTATGTATGGATTGTGTGTGATAAGAGTTGTATGAGCCCCTAGTAAAACGATTAAAAAACAAAAAATACAAAAGAAAGAGCTGTAAGAGCCCAACAGTAAAATTATTTATTATAAAAGGAAAATACTTGGAGTTTAATAAATAGCTGTTGAATAAATGTATGGAAAAATTAACACTTATGAAAATTGGGTTATTTAGTAATAGTAGTCATTAGGTTCTTGGTTAATACATATTGCTGTTAAAATTTTTTATGGCACACTTGTGTGAGGTGAGTATAGATACAAGGTTGCAGACATCCTGCATTACATGTAGTATTTGAGCAAGCAATGTGGTATCTCCACAGTTCTCCTTTAACAGCTCTTGATGGCAGTAGTTAAACACTCAGCTTCTAACCCCCTTTTGCTCTATGGAAGAATGACATAAAAGACTGCTTCTGGAAGATTGACAGTTCCGTAAACTCTGTGGGACAATTCGACTCTATCTGTAGGACCATTATGACTCAGAATTAATTTGATGACCTTGGGTTTGGTTTGATTTGGTGGTTCCGCAGTGCGTAAACTTAATTTTATGAAGTTGTTCCATAATAATAAAAATAAAAATAGAGTAACTATTTTGTGCAGAATCCATGCTTTCTTCACTTGTTATTTAAGCTGTACAACCACAAGAAAAAACATGGTTATCTCTGTTTTACAGAGAAGGCTAAGCAATCTGATCAAAATTGACTTTGCAGAATGTGATTGTGCTGTGATTCAAACTCTATTTTATCTGAGTCCAAAGTTTGTGACATTCACCCCATCATAATACATGGGCACGTTTGGTTTTGGCTCTATTTTTGTTAATTGGAGTAGTGATGTAGGCAGTTCATTCGGCAGAAAACCTGAATCATATGCCAGTAAGACTATTGAGCGTATCACTTTTGAATTACACAGGCTTCGCTGTAGTTCAGCTTTAATATCTTCTTTATTTGCAGGGAGTTCTCAGAAGCCAAAATGTGTGTCAAGCCTCCTCGGTTTTAATTGAAAATAAAAGGTTGTCATATGAAAATTTTCATGGATTTAATATAAAATGCAGGTGCATTTGACCTCTTTTAGTGTAATATTGGGTTGTTAAAAATGGAATTTTATTTGGTTTGAGTATTTCTCTTGCAATAAAAAAGCCCTCCTGGAGCTAATTTAATAACAGCAAATTCTCATGAATGTAGTAGAAATATCTGCTGTGGGGCGAAGCCTGTTTCATTAGATTTATTTATTTCTGCATTCATTACATTGATTGCACTGTAGCGGGATGCAGAAACTCTAACAATGTAACAGAAAATAGCATAGGCGCATGCGAGGGGAAATTAGTGGGACCTTTGTCCTACATTTTGAGAAGTTGTGATCTTCGATTTGAGCTACACACATTGAACTACAACACATTCATTTTGGGACCATGATAAGTAACATAGATCCCACTCAATTTTTTAAGATGTAATTTGAGACAAAGTTTTTTCTTTCAACACACTTAAAAATCATTTGGGGGGGGGGCTTGTACAACTCTTTCACAATCCATACATACATCCGCATGTCAAGCACATTTGTTCATTTGTTGCCATCATCATTCTCAAAACATTTTCTTTCTACTGAGCCCTTGAGATCAGCTCCTCATTTCTCCCCTCCCTCCTTGCTCCCCTCTTCCTCATGAACCCTTGATAATCTATAAATTATTATTATCTTTTTATATCTTACATTGTCCGATGTCTCCCTTCACCTACTTTTCTGTTGTCCCATCCCCCAGGGAGGAGGCTATATGTAGATCCTTGTAATCAGGTTCTCCCTTTCTACTCCACCTTCCCTCTACCCTGCTGGTATTGCCACTCCCACCACTAGTCCTGAAGGGGTCATCTGTCCTCGATTCCCTGTGTTTCCAGTTCCTATCTGTACCAGTGTACATTCTCTGGTCTAGCCAGATATGTATGGTAGAATTGGGATGATGATAGTATGGGGGGAGGTGGGGAGGTAGCATTTAGGAACTAGAGGAAAATTGTATGTTTCATCGTTGCTACACTGCATCCTGACTGGCTTATCTCCTGCCAGCGACCCTTCTGTAAGGGGATGTCCTTTGGGCTTTGGGTTTCCACTCTGCACTCATGGGCTTTGAGTTTCCACTCTGCACTCACCCTCATTTATAATGATATGATTTTTTTTGTTCTTTGATGCCTGATGATACACTTTTTTGAGTTGTGGTGTAAGATGCTGATAAAGTAATGTTCATATATAAAACATATTTCTAGATCAAAGAAAATGTTTACTGTACATCACATATAGTTGATTAATTTTACAGAATATTGTAGTTAAGTTCCATCAGGTTGGTTGCAAGTCATGTAGCCCTATGCAGAAGAGGATGAAGCACTGCCCGGTCCTGCAGCATCCTCACAGTTGTTTCTATGTTTGAACCTATTGTTGCAGTCACTGTGTCAATCATATAATCCAGATGGTTCTTCTTTTCCATAGCCTTGAATTTACCAAAAACCTCAAACTCACAGCCATCAAATTGATTCTGGACCATAGAGGAAGCATCAGTCAAGAGCTAAAAAGACACATTGCCTTGGGTTAACTTACTACATGAGACTTTCAAGTGTTGACAGCAAGGGCGTTATTTTAAGATAAAGGTACACCTGACTCTAGCAATGGAACTTTCAATTCCTTATATGCAGGTGAAAGTTGGACATTGAATAAGGAAGACCGAAGAATCAATGCATTTGAATTACAGTGTTGGCGAAGAATAGTGGAAGCACTATGGACAGCCAAAAGAATAAACAAATCTGTCTTGGAAAAATACAGCCAGAATGCTTCTCAGAGGTCTGGATGGCAAGATTTCATTTTATGTACTTTTGACATCTTGTCAGGAGAGGCTGCACCATTGGACATAAACGTCAGAATCATCGTGGGGATGGCACATGCCCACGTGGTGTTTTGTTCTGTATTACTGAGGGTCACTATGACTTGGAACTGATTTGACGGTGCTTAATATCAATAATCACTTCACCATGCACGGTCTTCTTTTCCATGGACTAGTTTCTCCTTATAACCTACTGAAAGTTTATGAGAGGAAGTCTCCTCGTCCTCGATTCTAAGGTGCATTCTGGTTGTACTTCTTCCAAGATCGATTTGTTTGTTCTCCTGGCAGTCCACGGTGCTGTCAGTGTCCAGCGCTGTAATTCACATGCACCGCTTCTTCTTCCATCTTTCTTGTTCAGGGTACAGCGCTCACATGCACACGAAGCGATGGCAAAGGCCACGGTTTGGAGGATGCACATTTGTTCCCAACATGATCTTTGCTCGTCAGCAGGTTAAAGGGATCTTGTGCACTAGAGATGCTCAGTGCTGTATGCAGTGTGAGTTCCTGTCTGCTGCTTTCCTGTCCTGTAGATGTTGACTGTGGAGCCAAGGAAAATTACATTATTCAAACTTTATACACTTTGATTAAATGCTGACTGATATTTTTCCTTTTAAACTATTTCATTTGGCACTTAATCCACATATTCAACAGTCCAATAGTTCAATTATATTAAAAGAGTTTTAAATCATTACCTGAATCATTTTTAGAACATTTTTTCTTCTTATATTCATTGATATTAGCTCCCCATTTCCCCACAATCTCCCCTGCCACATCCACAAGAAAGCATTAATCCAGTGTCAGTCTCTATAGATTTACCTGTCCTGGATTTCATTTACAGAAAAACATAAAAACAGGCAACTCCACAGCAAAGAGACAAACAACCTCCTGTGTTAGGCAGGTTTCTGTGTGGATCATAGCAAACTATGGAAAACTTTGAGGAGAATGGGAATTCCAGGACACTTTATTGTGCTCAGGAGAAACTTGTAAATGAATAGAGAGGCAGTTGTGTGAGCAGAACAAAGGAATACTGCAGGGTTTAACATCAGAAAAGCTGTCTGACAGGGTGGTCTTCTCTCATGCTACTTATTCCACCTGTACGCTGAGTAAATTATCAGAGAAGTGGGCTTATATGAAGAAGAATGTGACAGCAGTTTGGGAGGAAGGCTTATTAACATCCTGCTATGTGCAAATGATGCAACTTTGCTTGCTGAAAGTGAGGAGGACTTGCTAATGAAGATCAAGGATTGCAGTCTTCAGTGTGGATGACAACTCAATGTAGAGAAAACCAAATCCTCACATGGACCAATAGGTAATATCATGATCAATGGAAAAAAGATCGAACTTGTCAGGGATTTAATCTTACTTGGATCACAATCAGTGCTCCAGGAAGCAGCAGTCAGGAGATCAAAAGACATGCTGCATTAGGTAAATCTGCTCTACATGACCTCTTTAGAGTGTTGAAAAGCAAGGATGTTACTTTGAGGACTAAAATGTGCCTGACTCAAGCCATGGTAGTTTCCATAGCCTCATATGCATATGAAAGTTTCACATTGAATAAAGAAGACAAAAGAAGAATTTATGCGTTTGAATTGTGGTGCTGGAGCAGAATATTCATAGTGCCATGGCCTGCCAAAAGAACAAAACAACCTGTCTTGGAAGAAGTGGAGCCAGAGTGATCCTTAGAGGCAAGGATAAGCAGACTTTGTCTTACATGCTTTGGACATGTTGTCAGGAGAGACCAGTCCCTGGAGGAGGACATCATGTTTGGTAAAATAGAGGGTCAAGAAGGGGAGGAAGGCCCTCAAGGAGATGGATGGACACCGTGGCTGCAACAGTGGGCTCAGGCAGAGGAACTATTGTGAGGGCGGCACAGGACCGGGCAGCATTTCATTCTGTTGTGCACAGGTCACTGGTTTGGAACTGATTCAATGGCACCTAATAACAACAACAGCAGCAGCATTATTTCACATACTCTTCAGAATCTTGCTTCAATTCTCTTGCTGATATACTATGGCAATATACTGTGCCGATATACTATGGGCGATATACTGTTTTTAAATGATCTTCAGCAGATTTATACTTGGGTGTGATATTTATAATATTGCTAGATGTTCTGCATTCTGTTGGATATTTCTTATTTGGAATATTTATATTTCTATAAATATAAATGTCTTATAGATACTTGTCAGGTATTTAAATTTTCTAGGTATAGATGAGTGAGTACTTTAAGAGTTGTGTCTATTTATTGAAAAAACTCAATTGGCATTCCCTCAATTCCTGAAACTTTGTTTTTCACTTACCGTGCAATGCAGCTTGGCATTCTTTCTTCATACAATTGATTTTTTTTTACATTCCTATGATGTCTTTGCTAGCCCACCTCTACCCAAAACACATACCATTGATTCTTTATCATGTGCTACCTCCTGAATTCAACATGAATTTTTTTTTTGCATAGGGGAAAATAAGGGAACATAAATTTGACAAATTAAAGATTTCTTAATCTCTTAAAATTTAAAGCATAAAAAGCTAATAATTGATCCATTTCAAGTTCTTTCTGTTAAATTCACTACTCTTTCCCCATTCTATATTCTAAACTGAATTCTGGATATAAGAAGTTTACCTGATCTCATGGAGAGAGAGGAGTATTTTGTCTAACTGAGGGTCCCTGCTCTGTTCTGGTTTCCTTTTTGTCTTACCCTGCAAGTGCACCTTTTCCACTGGCACATGTTATTGTATATTTTATACTATATAATATACTGGCATATGTTTTTGCATTTTGGCCTGGTGCCAAACATTTTCTAGTATCTCTGCAAAGACAATGTATAAGAGAAATGTCTCCAGCTGCTCACCTTTATTTTGGAACTTGCAGGTTCTCTGAGACATGGTCATGTCATCTACCTAGGCTTTGAGTCACCTTACCTCTCACCATAGTGACATTATGGAGACTTTCAAGTCTTAGCCACCTTCCTTGTGCAGTGCATATGAGAATGTCTGGATATTTGTCACAGCCCATGGTATCAGGCAGTCTTTCAAAGGAAGTGCTTCCTTAGATACCCAAATGTTACCCATTCAATTTCTACTTTGATATAGCTGTCTTTTATTGGACAGATGAGTTTCTCTTGGAATCCTTAATGACATAAAGGTCACAAGTCCAACTAATGTAACCCTTTGACATTGCCACCTGTTGATATTTGAACCCTGAAGGGTAATAAGGACCCTGTTATGCCTTCCATTTAAAAAAAATGGTCATGTAAGCTTTCTCTGTGACAGTCTCTTCCTCTATCCTGTTGAATGGAAACTTCTCCATCACAATTTAAAATATTTTTTTACTCCGTGACTTTGAACTCAACCACAGCCTCTTGGTACAATACTTCTCAAGGCTCCTCTGTAATGGCTAGGTTTCATGTAGGATAACATAATAGTATGACAAAGGACCATATATTATTTCAATATATCTTAAATGATTTTTCAAACCAACAAGAAATGAAACATTCAGAAAATCAAGCAGTTACAGATTTTATTAATATCATTTCTAGGTTTGTTGGGGATAGATGTACTTGCAGTGAAGAGTTACTATTTTGTTAAGCAAATCACTTAGAACCATGGCCAGGGGTGGTGTCACGAAGAAGACAATTCAATGCAATTGTAGGATCCTGCCTACCCTTCTATGCAGAAGCTATTTCTTATAGCTTATATCATACAATCCCTTCATTAATATTATAGATTATACTTTGAAACTCTCTTTCTTATAAAAAACAGAGAAGAAAATTTAATTTGTTTAGAACTAAAATGGGTACAGAATGATTCCACAAATGCATATTTAATGAACCCCAAGTTTGTGTTTATTCTATCAACTCCTCTCATAAGTACTAAAAAAACACAAACAAACCCACAAAACTCATGTCTACAAGCACTACAGGCAGTCTACAATATTGAGCGAGATTTCCAAGGCAAAGGAGTAGGTATGTTGCTTTCCCTTTGGTGAATATCTTTTTTTCTCATTTAATCTATACCTGTTGACACATATTTTTCTGATCCAAATCTTGTCAATAGCCAAATAGGTAATAAGATTACTTGAGACTTGCATGGCTCTATAAAAGAAAAAACAAAACGAAACAAACATCCTAAAGTGAGCTTGTTTAAGATTCATAAAGGGGACATCTGTAAATATACACTGATGTTTTGGAGGAAACACAGTGAAAGTACTTTCAGCAAAGGGCATCTTGCATGTTTGAAAATAGAGCGCAACAAAAACTTAAGTTGGGCTGAACTGTTCTTAAGACTTTGATCGCAATCAAATGGTGTTTGAACAGCTTATGGATTTTTTTTCTTCCCTGAAACTGTGGGAGGCCGTAGATTTGAAAAGGAATTTCACACAGATATGATTAGCACAGCACTGATAAACTGTTATCTCTACAGAACAGAAACAGGCCACTCAGTGTTTGGGGGACCAGGTCCTTCAGTTTCAGATATCAGAGGCTGGTATGAGAAAGCAGGCCTAGATATCATGCATATTAAGTGGTTCATAATGAAATCTTGGCAACATAAAATTTACCAGCTCACTTAAATATAAATAATATAGCTTTATAGTGAATGAATTGACTTTGAAAAGGGGATTTTTTAATCTTCTCTATAGCCTTAATTTCTCAAGAAGATGTAACTATGGCAACTAAAGTGTGATAGCGTAACTTCCAACATGTCCAAATGGTTAATCAAATGTAAAGCATTTTAAAGTAACTAGCCCCAAATTGTGTTACAAAGAACTAACAAACATAGTTTACAAATAAAATATACATTTAAATTTCCTTCTTTAATACCATCACCTCGCTATTATTTAAAATATTACTACCGAGTTCCGAATTTTGCTCACCCACCATAAAGGCCTAAAACCTATCATTCAGCGCTTCCTTATACCTGTCCATTGTCCCTGCAACACCCCTATTTAAAAAAAAATTACTACCATCAGTAGTAGACTACAATTAAAACTGCTTTTAGAAAATGATTTGATACTCAGTGATCTGGTTACTTGAAAGTTAGATTCTAAGGTCAGTTTATTTCAATTTTTGATTTAATAGTCTAAAATCTTTAAGAGACCTCACCAAGAAAACACAGTAAAATAAAAGAAAGAACCATATCCTTTTCTGCATTTATTTAATTACTGAATTCTTCTAAAATTATCTATACATTTTTTCAAGTCTTCAAATGAAAAATTATTATATTTCCACATTACTTGAAAGCAATATATTTAGATATATCTATTTAAATATGTCCTTTATCTATATTAAAATAGCTTTTGAAATCTTCTGGGATACTGCATTTGCAAAATTTAAAACATTTTAGGAAAGTGCTCCTGAAATATGTGTGAAGATGTGAGAATTTTTATGTGATGTACACTTGTCGTCATAAGGTTCCATTGAGTCGGTTCCGACTCATAGTGATCTTATGCGCAGCAGAATGAACTGTGACACAGTCCTGTACATCCTCACAATTGTTCCTGTAGCTGAGTTTATGGTTGCCTCTGATAAGCATTGAAAAGCAAGCTGGTTACTTTGAGGAGTAAGATGCACCTGACCCAAGACAGGGTATTCTCCATTGCCTCATGTGCATGTGAAAGTTGGACATTGAATGAAGAAGACAGAAGAAGAATTAATACACCTGAATTGTGATGCTGGAGAAGGATATTGGAAGTACCATGGACTGCCAAAAGAATGAACAAATCTGTCTTGGAAGCATATCGCCAGCGTGTCCGTTAGAAGTAAGTTAGCTAGTCAGAGATGGCAAAGGGAGAAGAGGAGAGGAGGTGCGGGATCTAGCACAAAGGAAGGTGAAGGGAAGAATGAAACACATTTCTTTATCACTTGAGGAGACCTGGGGATATTGGAGATAATGACATGGCCAGGGGAAAAGACAGGGTGTTCACAATACCCCCACAATGACTCAATACACTCTTGTGGGTCCAAGAAGAGCTCAGCTTGAAGTCCGGGGTATCGGGGTGCTAGGATGCACATACCTGGAAAGAGGAGGTACACGACAGAGGCCCAACCAATAGCTGAAGACCCACCTCAGAGCCAGTCAACGATGAGAGGTCTGCTGTTAGCAGAACGTAATGCTCAGCTTAAGGTTTTGCCAAACCTTTTAGACTTTGGACGGCTTTTCTAAAGCATCCCTTTAAAAACCTACGCTTCCTATTCAAACATTTACTGACTCAGATCTGAATTTTGTCCTAAAAGTTTTCATTTGAGAAAAATATATAATTTATCACACTAAGGAAATTAACACTATTACCGTGTGCTTACATGCTTATCATTTCTAAAGTTTTACGTATGTTTTGGTTTTAATCTTAAAGAATTAAGAAAAATATTCTGGCTGTAAAAACTATCCTCTAAGTTAGGTGAGAGATGTAACAAGTCACATGAGTTAATTAATGCAAAGAACTAAATTCCTATAAAGCATTTTCAAAAGTCTATGACGTGTCAAAAAGCAGACTGGAGCTTGTTAAGATTAAGGAGTTTATGAAATAAACAAAACCTTTCAAAGCACTGTAGCAAAGGGTAGAGCGCAAACACAGAGAATCTAGAATTCATAAATTCTGATTGGCTTAATTTATAACATTATACACAAGACATGACCCTGAAACATTTTGCTAACCTTGTTGTTAGATAACCATGTTGTTAGTTTCTTCCACCTCATAGGAACCCTTTGTACAATGGAGCAAAACTCCGCCCAGTGCACCACCCTCACAATTGTGAAGTTAGGGCCCGTTGTTGCTGCAGCCACTGTGTCAGTCCACCTTGTCAAGGGCTTCCCTCTGTTTCTCTGCCCTTCAACTTCTACCAAGCATCTTGCCCTTCTCCGGGCACTGGTCTCTCCTGCAACAAGCCCAAAGCACAGGAGGTGAAGTCTTGTCATCTTTGCATCTAAGGAGCATTCTGGCTGTACTTTGCTAACTAGAGTTGAATCTAACCCCTTGCCTTACCCTATGGATGAATGCTCTTCCTGTGAGCACGCTGTGAAAGGAAGGGGGAGGGAAGGAGAACGTCTGGGGGCTTGATGGATTCTTGAGGCATCCTGAGTCAGAATGAACAGTAAACAGAAAGAGAAACAAAAAAGCAGCTGAGCTGCCTCTTCAGCAGAAGCCTTTCTTTACACCAACTACCTAATTAATTTGACCTCCTTTGCAAAGGTGGCTATTTGTTTTGACTCATTTGACAGGCTCAATTCACTTTATTAATTTGTATATAAAATTATGTATGTGGTCACCATGGCTAGAGTCTGGGTCTTCCGCACAGAGGCTCAGGCATGGGTCTTCATGAGATGGGAGGTGAATTCCTTGTAGGTAGACTTGGTGACAGTCTCTTTCCAGAGATCGGGGGACAGATGGCTGTAGGATGTGGAGATGGCATCAAAGGTGGCCTTGGTGAAGTTGCCCAGCGTGGCTGTTCAGCACCCTGCCGAGGTGTAGCATCGTCGGTCCCCACCATCATCAGTAGCTTCTTGGGCACAGGGGCTGAGGTGATGCCCGTGGCCCTGGGGGCAGGGATGGGAGGCATTAGAACCTTTGCAGGCAGGCACGGGAGGGACAACTGTCCCTGGTTCTAACTCTAGCTACCAAACAGTTTCCTATACTGAAAAACAGATAAACATATAACAAAAATTCCAGAGGGTCCCCTCCAAAGACATAATCCATCTAAAAAACAACAACAACCCAATATGAACAAACAAAAACAAAATAAAAATACAGAAAACATTGAAAACCAGATCAGGCCTAATGTGCGTCAGATGGGGGAACAACCTTCCAGGTTTTAACTGTTCATGTCAGGTTTATACTTTTGGTCATCTACAGTCATCTCTCCAATGCACTCTGTTTAGTAACCACTTTCCTCCCCTACCTCTATCCATGATAGAGGGAAATCCATGATAGAGGGAAATCACCTAAGGCTTATTTCCTATGTAAATTTCACAAATGCATCTTGGGCTCCCACTGGCATCCAGTCTTCTGCAAGCTGGGTTCTCATGGTTTAGGCTCTGATACCATTCCCTCCTTTGTTTTTGGATTATATGATTTACAGTCCTTCGGTGACTGATGCTGGTGTGCACCTTCCATGTGATTTAGATGATATTTCACTTAGATGGCTGCTTGTTTGGAACAAGTGTTTAAGACCTAAATGCTATTTTATTTGATAGCCAGGCACCATCTAATTTGTTCACCACACTTTGCTACACAACTCATATCTTCTGTGTTCCTTTCCTGAGGATAAGTATTGAGTAGGGCCATGATATAGAACTAATTGTTCCTTACTGGAGCTAGAATTTAGTTTACTTTTGGGGCCACCAACTGCAAGGTCAGCTGGTTGAAATCACCAGCTACTTGGCAGGTGAAAGACAAGGCTTTTGACTCTCGCAAAGAGATAGAGACTTGGTAACCCACAGTTCTGACCGGTCCTATAGGATTGCCACAACTTCAACTTGATGACAATGAATTTTGAGTTTTTGGTAGCTAATTGAGAGGTCTATGGTTCAAAGTCCGCAGCCACTCCAAGGAAGAAAAATGAAAATGTTGGCTCCGATGAAGTTGATATTCTAGGAATCCCTGAAAAATGTTCCTTTGATATGAATTACTTGACAGCAGTGGGTTTGGACGTAGTTTAGGTATTCATTAGTGAGAGGCTCAGTTACATTTTCTAACATTATATTGACAGAAAAGATTAAACGTGTCACTTTTAGCATGAATTCTTTTTCTTTCCTACATTAGGTACACCCACTCACTCACTCACTGCCTTTGACTTAACACTGACTCATAGCGACCCCCTCTGGGTTTCCAAGACTGCAACTGTTCACACAAGTAGAAAGCCCAGTCTGTCTCCTGTTGAACTGCTGGTAGTTTTGAACAGCGGATCTCAGCCCAATGTGTAACCACTACACAGAGCACAGTAACGGAGAGAAAATGCACAGGAGAAAGAACCCCAGCCCCCAGGGACAAGACTGAGTCCCAAGTTAACTGCCTGTCTACAAATCTATGGAGTGAATGAGTCTGTGTGTGTGTGTATTTGTGTCCACATCTAGTCAATTCCCTTAAAACTTGGAGTAATTGTATAATCAATGCGACTTCATAAACACTTAAGACAGGTAGAATCAATAAGATTTCCAATAAGGAAAATGGAATTAACTCTGTGTTGCCTTCTCTTATTTGAGAATATGATAAATCTTGTCCATTTGAAAGTTTTTAAAAAATGTTATTTGAGGGAGTCAAAATAGCAGAATAGGGGCAGGTGAGAGAACTGGCAGCACTCTGTGCTTGCTTCCACTGAGAAGATCCTGGTGTAACCATGTGAAGCTCCCAGGCAGGCAGAGCAATATGACGAAATGGTGGAACAATGAAGAAAGTAGCAGGGATGAATGATGAGTTGACATTTGAAGAAAGAAACCTATTGATTGCATATAAAAATGGGATTGGAGCTAGAGATGTCTCTTGAAGAATAACCAGCAGCAGTGATCAGAAAGAAAACCAGGGAGGAAAGACAAACTAAAAATGATTTGGGAATATCGGCAAGTGGTTGGGATTGAAATAAAGTTATTCTGTTTTGACAGTCTGGATGTACTGGACAAACACTTTATTCTAGCAGCTGAAACTGGCGAGTCCAAGGTTTTCTATGATAAAAAGCAGGGCGACTACCACAGGTATCTGGCTGGATTTGTCACAGGGAATGACAAGAAGGCTACAGGGGACAGCCTTATACCACTGCTGGTGATATTGAAATGGCAGAACTTCCACCAATGCAGCCAGTGCATTTGCTTAGGTCTTGCTCTCAGTTTTTCTGGAATCTGCTGTGAAAATCTTAATCCCCCCTCTACTCCCCATCCCTCCATGCCTGCAGGTTGGCAAAAGCTGCTTTTGGTGATGCAATTGCAGAACTGGGTCCTCTGAGTGAAGAAACTGATAGGGTCTCCACTCTCCTCATGCAGTCGTTCCGTAGTAATCTGGCATATGGCCTGCAGGCATATGAGGAGCAGAATAAAGAAGTGCTGCAGGATGTGGGAGAGGAAAACCAGTGTCACAAAAGCTAATGAGAATTCATCTCTGACCACCTCCTCTCCCCACCCCACCCCTTGGAAGTCCCTCCACTGTCACTGAGTACCACCAAATCTTACTTTTACATTTGATCTCAGAATCTCAGTCCCTGCCCTATTTGTTTTTGAAACAGTTTTCAAAAGTTGCTAAAGGCAAGAGTGAATTTCTGTGGCTTTTACTGGTCCCAGCTTTTTGCTTCCTAAAGACACAAACAGAACTGCATAGAGGCTTTTCAGCATTATTGTTCCAGTGTGTGCCCGAACTGTGAGCCAGATCACCATCAGAAATGACAATTAAACTAGAAAATTATTAGACTTTCTTTTTTAAAATTTTATTTATTTTTATTAATAAATCTTTTTATTGGGGCTCATACAACTCTTATCACAATCCATACATACATCAATTGAGCAAAGCACCCTTATGCATTCGTTGCACTCATCATTCTCAAAATTTGCCTTCCACTTGGGTTCCTGGAATCAGCTCGGTTTCCTTTTTACCCCCCTCCCCCTCCCTCCCCATTCTCCCCTTCCCCCTGGTCACTTAATAGTTTATAGATAATTATTTTATCTTATTTTACACTGCCCGGCGTCTCCCCTCACCCACCTTCCCATCGCCCATCTCCCAGAGAGGAGGTTACACATAGATCTCCAAGATTGGTTCTCCCTTTCTACACCCCCCTTCCCTCCTGGTGTCGCCACTCCCACCACTGGTGTTGAGGGGTTCGTCCGTCCTAGATTCCCTGTGTTTACAGATCCCTACTGCACCGCTGTACATCCTCTGGTCTAACCAGGTCCGCAAGGTAGAATTGGGGTCATGATAATTGGGAGGGGAGGAAGCGTTCAGGAACTAGAGGAAGATTTTGAGTTTCATTGTTGCTACACTGAACCCTGAGTGACTTATCTCCTCCCCACTACGCCTCTGCAAGGGATGTCCAGCTGTCTACAGATGGGCGTTGGGTCCCCATCACGCACTCCCCCTCATTCACGGTGATGTGATTCCCATCCCACCCCCACCCCCCGCCTTTGTTGTTTGAGACCTGGTCTCCTCTGCCCTTCACGATCACACATGTTGGTGTGCTGCTTCCGTGTGGGCTTTGTTGATTCTGGGCTAGATGGCCGCTTGTTTACTTTTAAGTCTTTAAGTCCCCGGATGCTATATCTCTCAAAAGCCAGGCACCATCAGCCTTCTTCACCACACTTGCTTATGCACACCTTCGTCTTCAGCGTTTATGTGAGGAAGGTGATCACACAATGATTGTTTTTGTTCCTTGGTGTCTGCTACATGGTTCAATCAACACCTTGTATTCACTTAGGCTTTGTGCTTCTTCTCTGTGGGCCTTGTTGCTTCTGAGCTAGATGGCCACTTTTTATCGTCAAGCCTTTAAGACCACAGACACTATAACTTTTTGATAGCCGGGCACCAGCAGCTTTCTTCACCACGTTTGCTTACACACACACGTCTACCTTCAGTGATCATGTCGGTAAGGTGGGTCACACCAAACAAGGAGGGCAATGTAAAGTATGGAGGACTACACAAAGAGGCTGGACCATATGCTGGCCCAAACCAGAATTAGCCCGACCACGCCCCCCCCCCCCCACAGAAAATGAAAATAGATCGTCTAGAGTGGGAAAGGAACTGACTTACCACACCACATCCAGAAGGAAGCTGAAACAAAGGAAGGAGAAAGGATGTAGTGGAGTACACCTGGGCCCACCAAGCCCACAGGACGATAGTCCAGCTCGAAGGGTCCATCATACAGAGAGGACCATACAGCTGGCCACACTGCAAGATGCGACATCCTGCACCAACCCATGGCCCTACACGGGACAGCACTTGAGACACAGTGGGTGATGTGCGACTGAGCTGACCCCACCACACTGAAGCAATCACTGGGGGCGTGCAATGGAGCAGCGGAGGAAGCAGAGAAAAGAGATTCCGAGGGAGTATAAAGGATGGACTTTGGGGCCAGGACGTGGCACCACACAAGTTTCATCTGGAAAACACTCCTAAAGGCCAACAAACAGACCTTGAACTACTAGCAATTTTTTTGCTCTCTTTTTGTTATCTTGTAAATTTTGTATGTTAGTGGCTTTTCTGATTATCAGCATGTCGGTGTTGCTGTTGTCGAAGCCATGTTCATATGTGTCACTTGTGCGCTGTCAAAGTCATCTGCATTTGTATGCACATATTACTATATCAGCAGGTCCACCTAGACAAGATAGGCTGGACAATGAGAGAAGAAAATAATGGGACCAACGGTCCTGTAGGGACATGAGAGTGTGGGAGGTGGGGGAAAGGAGGAGGTGTCGCCCAACACAGGGACATGGGAACAGCGAGTGGTTCAAAACCAAAGGAGGGAGGCGAGGGGAGGACTGGTAGGGAGTGACCAAGGGCAAGGTAACTGAGAGGAATTACTGAAACCAGAATGAAGGCTGAACATGGTGGTGGGACGGAGGAAAGCGAAAGGAAATAGAGGATAGGAGTAGGAGGCAAAGGACATACAGAGAAGCCTAAACACAGACATGTCCATATGTAAACATATTTATGATTATGGGGGCAATAGACTTATGTGCATACATTTCTAGGTTCAGCAGTAAGGTAGCAGGTGGACATTAGACTTTCTGAATTGAGAAGTGAGAGGTGCGTCTAAGAGAGAGGGTAATCATACTAGAGAGTCATATGTGGTAATATTTTTCCATTTTCTAATTGTCTAAATAGAATTTTATACCAAAGTTTAAAATTAATTGGATGTCAATTTGATGTGGTTCAAGGTTGTTTGGGGAGTAGATTGTAATGATTTTGCTGTGATATGTATCTCCAGGGCTGGTGAGATGTTGCGGACGACATGGTGCTGGTAACAGTGCAGTCATCTGTGGCTCCTCATGCTCACCTCCCTTGACTCTCCCTTGGAACAGGTTTGCGTGGAAGGTGGGCTGGCAAGGCCTGCATTTGTGTCCAATTCTTTGTTTTTCCTTCTTATCAACCCTTCTCCTCCCCACCCCCCACTTTTTCTTTGATTGCTCAACCTCTTTCTTTCAGTAAGTGCAACTTGAAGGTAATTTACACTACTGGATATTTTATCTGATTGGAGCCACAGATATAGAATCTATACTTTTTTACTGAAAGACACTATGGACTTAATATTAAATTTAAATAAAACCAACCTAAATTAAAAGTATCAAAATAAGTGAACACATACTATTTTAGGGTAAATATTACTTAAAGCAAAGATTAGGAATTTGTTGCTTGGTAATTAAAAAAACCCCGTCTTATGAAGGTGTACTTTACAAATCAGAAAATCTACTCTTTTTAAGTACATATGTCAGTGATTTCTGGTAAATGCACAAGGTTGTACAAACATCACTACAATCCAGTTTGCAGTGTTCTCACATCTACAAAAACCTTTCCATGAAAGCAAATATGTAGATAGAAATCTAGAGATCTAAACAAACAATCTGGAGTATTTTGCATCTGGTTTGTTTTATTTAATGATTTTGAGATTCATCCCTGTTATAGCATGTGCCATAATTGTATCCACTTTTAATAACAAATAATATTTTGTTGTTGAAATATTGCTTATCATTTATATTCAATTGTGATGCTCTCATTTTTTTGATATTATGAATAAAGCTACTATGAACATTTGCATAAAGATTTTTGTGTAGACATATATTTCCATGGATAGCTAAGTGTGGAGTTTCTGCATCACATGTAAATTTATGTTTAAGTTTGAGATACTGCCAAATAATTTCTTCAAATAATATGTCATTTACATTCCCATATATTGTCATACATTCTGCAATGTATGAAGAGGCTTCCAGTTTCTCTGCATCCTCTCCAATGCTTGTAGTTATCTGTCTTTTTGTTTATAACCACTGTAGTAAGTGTAATGAGGTCTCTCATGATCATTTCCTAAAGTCTAATGAGGTTGAGCATCTTTGCATGTACACATTAGTCATTCTTATGTATTCTTTGGTGAAATGTATTACTATTTTACTTATTTTTAATTAAATTGTTTGTCTTATTGAGACTTAAAATTATTTGTACTTTCAAGATACAAGTCCCTTTTTAGATAATATAATTTAAAAGGTTTTTCTAGTCTATGACTTGTCTTTTCATTTCATGAATGGTCGATTTTTAAGGGCAGAAAATTTTAAATTAGAGGAGGCCAGGTTTGCTAAGGTCAGCAGTTTGTAAGCCACTAGCTCCTCTCCAGGAGAAAGATGAGGTGTTTTATTTCTCCCAATCTCAGAACCCCCAGGAGGCTCGGCAGGTCTACTTTGCCCTATAGGCCCAGGGTTGCTATGAGTTGAAACTGACTGGTAGCATTGGGTGGTTTCTTCTTTTTCCATTTTCTGTCTATCTCATAGGCACAAAGATTTTCATGTATATTTTCTAAGACTTTTTTTATTTTAACTTTCGCACTTAGGTCTCGATCCCTAGTGGAGTATTGGTTACAGATTGGCTTGCTAACTACAAAGTCAGCAGTTGAAATGACCAACCACTCAGTGGGAGGCAGATGGGGCTTTCTACTCTGGTAAAGAGCACAAAGTCTCAGAAACTCACAGGGCTGATTCTACTCTGCCCGATAGGGTCACTATGAGTTGACCCCGACTGGATGTGAGTGAAAGTAATTTGTGTCGATAATCCATTTAGACTTAGGTTTTCAGTATATTCTGGTAGTATTGAAGTTAAATTAGAAGTGATTGAATGTCTTAGTTATTTTTACATATTTTTAATTTTAAGAAGCAGGCACTCAACATTAGCATTTTATGTAAAAACACATTTATTGAATGAAGACTGAGAAAACGATGGAAGTTAATTTTAAGGAATATAGCTGGCTTCCATACTTTTCTTTCTTTCTCACTTGTAGATTAACTCCGATCTACAAAATGGATTCAATACTACCACTCTTGAGCCCTATTCCATTTTAGATTTTTTGGTGTGTGTGTGTTTTATGTACCACACTAAAGGAAGCTAGAGCACTTCCTATGTATTCCTTAAAAGTCAGCACATTCTTACAGAGAAACACATGCAAGACAAAGAAGAATCTGAAGGATATGTGGGTAAAGTGACAATTAAAGTGTGTTTTTGTAAGAAATATCTAATATTTTGAGAATGATGATTGCAACAAATGTATATGTGTTCTTGACACAATGGATGTATGTATGGATTGTGATAAGAATTGTACGAGCCCCCAATAAAATGATTAAAAAATGAAAATTAAAAGAAAAACAAGAAATAACTAATAGAAGAGAATTTATATGAAACTTCTCAATGAAAAAGTTTTCTGATGCTTCTCCACTGACTTTCCAGTGATGAATTTTATCACC
Source organism: Tenrec ecaudatus (assembly GCF_050624435.1). Classification (NCBI taxonomy): domain Eukaryota; kingdom Metazoa; phylum Chordata; class Mammalia; order Afrosoricida; family Tenrecidae; genus Tenrec; species Tenrec ecaudatus. The sequence continues at coordinate 98,976,773 of NC_134531.1, forward strand.
AATGCTTTCAATAAAGGCTAATTTAATTTCATTAAAAGACTTAAAACAGAAAAACAAAGCAAGAATCTGAGGGTAAACATTCAGTAAAGACAGTGGGCTTGCGGACACACAGTTCTGATTCGTCTTTCCACTACATCTTAAAAAGAAAAAGTTTTCCTTCTAAGGAGCGAGCTCTGGTATTATAGTGGGCTCTGCACTGAGTTGTTCACTGCAAGGTCAGCGATTTGAAACGACCAGCCCTCTGGGAAGGGGGTAGTAGGAGTGTGGCTTTCAGCCCTGCAAAGATTTATAGCCTCGGAAAACTGAAAGAGGGATTCTATTCTGCCCTATCAAGTCACTGAAAGTCCCACATTGACTCGATGGCAGTCACCCTCCTAGGTTTCCCCACCTTCCGAGGCTTCCTTTTAAGGAACCCCTGTTCCTTAGCAATTTGCATAGGAAGTAAGAGCTCTTCATAATTAATTATTGATTCAAAGGGAGAAATTTTAAGTGGAAGAAAACACAGGAACATTAAATGAAATGAAAAGCAAATAAAGGAGAGATTAAAAACAAAGCTCACTAAAATCCAGTCAATGCCAGCCACAGAGCAGGCTGGTGGTTTTGAACTTCAGACCTTGAGAACAACAGCCCAACAAGTAACCACTATACCACCAGAGGCCCTAACAGTCATCTCAAACTCAAATGTGCTGTCATTGAATCAAAGCTGACTCAAAGCAACTCCCTGTGGGTTTCTGAGACTATAACTGCGAAGCTCAGTGTTTCTCTCGCGAGCGGCTGGTGGCTTCCACCTGTCCACCATGCAGTTAACAACTCAATACACCACGGTCAGATAGCGTCTTTAAATTATGATAGTGGAAAATTTTTTCTTATTTGTATATTATAAAATTACTTATTTGTTTATATAAAGTTAAGGAATGGCATTCTACTGTATGTTATTTGGATATCAGTTGAAGTTTAATTTGGTCTTCTGTTAATTTTTTTATTATAGGTCTTTAAAAAAAGTAAGATACTCTACTCTAGATATACTCTAGATATATGTAGTCCTAAGTTTAACCTAAGTTCAGAGTAAAAAGTAAAAGCATGTACAAAATAGCTGAATTACTGAATCAATTTGATAGTGTTAAAATTAATTACTATTATTACTCTGCAGTTTTATATAATAAGGATGACATTGTTATTTAGGGTTTTTCTTAATTTGGAGGTGTTAAAATAAAAAAAAACACACAAAAACAAAAATAAAAAAAACCAAAACAAACAAACAAAAATTTGGAGGTGTTGATGGAAGTACAACCCGTCCTGTACTTTTTGTTCACCACACTGAAAGAAAAGTCCGATTTGATTCTCTTATGCCTCTTAGTCAGTTGCTGCATGTGGTCACTGCACAGTTGGTTCAAAGCTGTTTCTAGTGAAGAATAGCCCCCACCAGCTCTGCCATAGCTGTTTCTCAGCAGCCTCTTATTATCTTGCTATTGCTTTTCCTCTCCTTTCCCCCTTCTCATTCCCTCTTTTAAAAGTTGTGCCAAATGATATATGTGATAGGATATATATATATTTTTACCCTCTGCTTGGGTTTCCTGGTTTCAATGTATCATGAAACATGACGTTAACATTGCATACTATTTAACTGAGTGTGTAAACAACACCCTTCTTGCTTGATTTTTATTAAGGAATAAATAGTATAGATAACAGATATCCAGGTAAACATGAACTACATTCAGAAATTACAAAGGTAATTTTCATGACTCTTAGGTCCCTTGGCTAGATCAAGGATATAGAAAGTGGTCACAAGAGTATAGAGAGGCTTTCTGAGAAATTTTTCCAGGTAAGAACTGTTAATTTGCTGTAAATTCTGAGCTACCCACCAGACCCAAAAGGAGGTAAGATTGAGAGAAGGAGGATACTTGAACCATGCCTTGTAAAACTAACATGGTTTATGCAAGAAGATGGAGAGAAGTATTTATTTTCTACCCAAAACTAAGTAGAGAGATTGTCCATGTTTCTTGTGGATTAGAGGTAGATCTCCCATGACAGAGCAAGTCAGAAGAGATAGATTTTAGATCCTAGGCCGAAAGAAATTGAGGGACTTCAATGATTAGAGTCCCGTAGTGTAAAAACCAGTCAATAAAGGACCATAACGCATCGCCCATGCTGTGGCATTAGAACCCCCAGAAGGCCCCGTGAAAGAGCCTGTCACGGACTCACGAAAGCACACGGAGGAGAAGCAATCCGCTTGGAACATTTTCAAACGTCAGAGAGTGCAACATTAGAAAACCCCTTCTATCACTCACCGATTCTTTGATCTTCATTGCCTCACCTGTGGTAGGGTTGGGCTGCAGTTCGTATGCTGGGGGAAAGATTAGCATATATAGTCATACAGACAAGCCACAGGTTATGAACATCAGATTTAGGGACAATTCTTACTTGCTCTTTCATGTTATGTAAATTTTCCCTCTCTTTGATACAATTGAATTAACCCATATTTTCAAATATTTCTCATCACCTCCACATCTACCTTTTCTTGCAGCATTTCTTGCACTAAAATAATTCTATAAAACAGCATGAACCTATTCCAATTTACCTGTAAATCCTTAAAGACACAGGAAAAGAGCTTATTTGGGACCTATATTTATATGGAATCCCGTGTCATCATAACATCTGTAACTATTGTAGAAATGCTTATGATAAAAGGAGTCTTGGTGTTATAGTGGTTTCTGTGTTGGGTTGCTCACCATGGGCTCCACCAGTGCTCTGTAGGAGGAAAATGAGGCTTTCTACTCCGGTCAAGATTGACCATCTCAGAAACCCACGTGGGCAGGTTTACTCGGTTCTATTTTTTTTTTTTTTTTTTTTTTTTTTTTTTTTTTTTTTTTTTTTACATTTTTTTTTTCTTCTTTTACATTTTATTAGGGACTCCAACAACTCTTACCACAATCCATACATCAATTGTACAAAGCACACCCATACACTCCCTGTCCCAATCACTCTCAAGGCATTTGCTCTTCACCTAAGCCCCTTGCATCAGGTCCTCCTTTTTTTTTTTTTTTTTTCCCCCCCTCCCTCCCTTTTCCCCCCTCCCTCATATGCCCTTGGTAATTTATACCTCGTTATTTTGTCATATCTTGCCCTATTCGGGGTCTCCCTTCCCCCCTTCTCTGCTGTCCCTCTCCCAGGGAAGAGGTCACATGTGGCTCCTTGTAATCAGTTCCCCCTTTCCAACCCACTCACCCTCCACTCTCCCAGCATCGTCCCTCACGCCCTTGGTCCTGGAGGTATCATCCACCCTGGATTCCCTGTATCTCCAACCCTCCTATGTACCAGTGTACAGCCTCTGTCCTATCCAACCCTGCAAGGTAGAATTCGGATCATGGTAGTTGGGGGGAGGAAGCATCCAGGATCTGGGGGAAAGCTGTGTTCTTCATCGATACTACCTCACACCCTAATTAACCCATCTCCTCTCCTAAGCCCCTCTGTGAGGGGATCTCCATTGGCTGACACTTGGGCCTTGGGTCTCCACTCTGCACTTCCCCCTTCATTTAATATAATATATATATACACATACATATATACATATACACATAAATACACATAAATACACACACTTATATCTTTTTTTTTTTTTTTTGCATGATGCCTTATATCTGGTCCCTTGGGCACCTCGTGATCGCACTGGCCGGTGTGCTTCTTCCATGTGGGCTTATTTGTTTCTGAGCGAGATGGCCGCTTGTTCACCTTCAAGCCTTTAAGACCCCAGACACTATCTCTTTTGATAGCCGGGCACCATCAGCTTTCTTCACCACATTCGCTTATGCACCCATTTGTCTTCAGCGATCCTATCATGGAGGTGTGCAGTCAATGATATGATTTTTTGTTCTTTGATGCCTGGTAACTGATCCCTTTGGGACCACTCGATCACACAGGCTGGTGTGTTCTTCCATGTGGACTTTGTTGCTTCTGAGCTAGATGGCCGCTTGTTTATCTTCAAGCCTTTAAGACCCCAGTCACTATCTCTTTTGATAGCCGGGCACCATCAGCTTTCTTCACCACATTTACTTGTTCACCCATGTTGGCTCCAGCTGTTGTGTCGGGAGAGTGAGCATCATAGAGTTCCAATTTAATAAAAGAAGGTATTCATGCATAGAGGGAGTGTTTGAGTAGAGGCCCAAGGTCCTTCTGCCACCTTAATACTTGACCTATAAATATAGACACAAAGATCTATTTCCCCAACCTCCTGTATATATTTGCATGTACATGTCGTTGTCTAGACCTCCATGAATGCCCTTTGACTTCTAGCTCTTTCCTCCATCTCCCTTGACTTTCCTCCTGCCCTACTACCATGCTTCATTGCCACCTGGGCTAGAGTATACTTCTTCTCTAAGCAACCTTACCCTTGATCATTTCCCACCAGGCCTGCCACTCCCCCTTCTCTACCCTTTGGGGTCCCATGTTTTTCACTTGTCCCTGGGTTTGTTAACACCACTTCCTTACCCCCTCCTCCCCCCCACCCCAAGTCCCCCCGGAACTGTCGGTCCCGTTGTTTTTCCTCCAGATAGTTCATCCAGCCTGTCCTATTCAGACAGACCTGTGGAGTCACTAACATGCACGAAAACTAGACAGAGGAACACAAAGCAACAGTATATAACCAGACAGCAAAACAACCAAAACAAACCACTGAAAAAGAACAGAACAATACAGTTCGCAAGAGAAAAGCTTGTAGTTAGTTCAGGGATCTTTGCTGGCCCTTAGGAGCGTTTTCCAGTCCAGTCTGTTGGGGCACCACGCCCTGACCCCAAAGTCCACTTTCAGCATTCCCTGGGGACCTTGCCACTCCATTCCCTTGCTGTTCCGCTGCACTCCCCCAGTGCATTGCCTCGGTGTGGTGGGATCAGGTCAGGTGCAATTCCCACACTGTGTCTCCGGTTCTGTCCCCTGTATCGCCCTTAGTCACTGAGGGGCATCATGTCTCATAGTAGGGCCAGCCATGTTGTTCTCTCTGTGGACTGGCTGCTCTACTCAGGAACCTCATCCTCACGGCCTGGTGGGCCAGGCTGTGCTCCATTCTCTCCTCCTGCCCCTTCATCTGCTCCCGTGTGCTCTGATCAAATATGTCCATCTCCCATAGCTGCAGGGTCAATGTCGTCATTTGGAATAAGTTCTTTTCGGGGGAGGGGCAGGAATCCACTTAATTTATGGTGCTGGGGCCTGCCTCCCAGACCTCTCCACCGGTTCCGTCCTCCACGCCGGGATAATGCATTCACACCTTGCGACACTGGGTTGAAGTCTGGTCCCACTTTCCCTGTGGAGATATAAACAATACCCTCCCCTTGGGTGGATTAATGCCCCATTTCTGTCATGCTGATTGTACTTACCTCAGGGGACTCATGTTGTACCTGTCCCTTTGGGACTGGCTTACCTCGCTTAGCATAATTCCTTCCAGCTCTTCCCATGAAATAACATGTTTCATGTGCTCATCGGTGCTTTTCAGTGCTGCATAATACTCCATTGTGTGTATGTGCCAAAGTTTGCTAATCCACTCGTCTATCGATGGAAACTTAGGCTGTTTCCAAGTCTTTGCTATTGTGAATTGTGCCGCAATAAACATTGGAGCGCATATGACTGGTCGTGTTTTATTTGCTGCTTCAACCGGGTATATGCCCAGTAGAGGGATGGCTGGGTCGTAAGGTAGATCAATTTCCATTTTCTTTAGGTATCGCCAGATTGCTTTCCACAGTGTCTGTACAAATCTGCACGACCACCAGCAGTGGAGGAGGGTTCCTATTTCACCACAGCCCCTCCAACACTTGTTGCTCTCTGATTTACTGATCTGGGCTAGCCTCAGGGGTGTTAGGTGGTATCTCATGGTTGTTTTGATTTGCATTTCTCTTATGGCAAGGGACTTCGAGCACTTTCTCATATATTTATTGGCCATATTGATCTCCTCTCTAGTGAAAGTTCTTCTCATTTCTTTTGCCCACTTCCTTAGGGGGTTAACTGTTTTCCTCTTTTTGCAGGTCATGATGGTGTTGTAGATTTTAGTAATGAGCCCTTTGTCTGACGTGTCATTACTAAAAATCTTCTCCCAGTCTGTGGGTTGCCTTGTCACCCTCTTGGCAAAGTCTTTCGAGGTGCACAGGTGTTTTATTCTTATTAGATCCCATTTGTCGATTTCCAGATCACCTGTGTGTGTCCCCTTCCCTGTTGCAGTGAGCCTATGTGCTCCCTGGGCCAGTGCTCTGAGATTAGTCCCGATTCCTTCCTTAATGGTCCTGATGGTTTGGGGTTTGACTTCTAGATCTGTGATCCACCTTGAGTGTATTCTTGTGCATGGGGTGAGGTAGACGTCTTGTTTCAACTTTCTACATGTGGATATCCATTGTTTCCAGCACCACTTATTAAAGAGGGCATCTGCTTCCCACTTGACGTTTTTGGGACCCTTGTCGAAGATCAGTTGTCTATATGCTGATGATTTTACTCCTGGGCTTTCTATTCTTTTCCACTGGTCTGAGTGTCTATCATTGTGCCAGTACCATGCTGTTTTGACCACTGTAGCTGTGTAGTAGGCATTAAAATCAGGCAGGGCGAGTCCTCCAATTGTGTCCTTCTTCTTGAGGAGTTCTCTGCTAATTCTGGGTTTCTTCCCTCTCCATATGAAGTTGGTGGTCAGTTTTTCCAATTCTTTGAAGAAGGTTGATGGTAATTGGATTGGTATAGCATTGAACTTGTAGAGTGCTTTAGGAAGAACTGTCATCTTTACTATGTTCAGCCTACCTAACCATGAGCAGGGGAGCTTCATCCATTTGTGAAGGTCACTTTTGGTTTCCTGTAATAGGGTTTTATAATTATGCTTATATAGGTCTTTAGTATTTTTTGTTAAGTATATTCCTAGGTATTTCAGTTTGTTCTTGGCTACTGTGAAGGGTACTTCCCTCTTAATCGCCTCTTCCATGGCCCTGTCCGATGTGTATAGAAACCCTACCGACTTCTGTTTATTGATCTTGTATCCTGCTACCCTTCCGTATTCCTCTATTGCTGTAAGTATTCCAACTGTGGAGTTTTGGGGGTCTTCAATGTATAGGATCATGTCATCTGCAAATAACGATAGTTTCACCTCCTCCTCTCCCAACTGGATCCCTTTGATGTCCTTCCGCTGTCTTATGTTGTTAGCCAGAACCTCCAAAACGATATTGAATAGAAGAGGGGACAGGGGGCATCCTTGTCTTGTACCCTTTTTCAGTGGTATTGTTCTTGTCTTTTCTCCATTGACTATGATGTTGGCTGTTGGTCTTTCATAGATAGCTTGTATGAGCTTGAGGAACTTACCTTCCAATCCTATCTTCATGAGTGTTTTGATTAGGAATGGGTGCTGGATGTTGTCAAATGCTTTTTCTGCATCTATGGATATTATCATATGGTTTTTATCCTTTTTCTTCTCAATGTGGTGTATGATATTGATGGATTTTCGGGTGTTAAACCATCCCTGCATCGCTGGGATGAATCCTACTTGGTCGTGGTGAATGATATGTTTGATGTTCCTTTGTATTCTATTGGCCAATATTTTGTTAAGGATTTTTGCATCTATGTTCATTAGAGATATTGGTCTATAATTCTCTACACTTGTGGGGTCTTTTCCCTGTTTGGGTATCAAAGTAATGCTGGCTTCGTAAAATGAGTTTGGGAGCTTGCCGTTCTTTTCTATGTTCTGGAATACTTTGTGGAGGATCGGTGTCAGCTCTTCCCTGAATGTTTGGTAAAATTCTGCTGTGTAGCCATCTGGCCCTGGGGCCTTTTTCCTTGGTAGGTTTTTGATGACACTCTCTATTTCTTCCTTCTCTATGGGTTTGTTGAGGTTCTTGATCTCTGTCTCAGATAATCTAGGGATAGATTGTTTTTCTAAATATTTATCCATGTCTTCCAGGTTTCTGAATTCATTAGAATACAAACCTTCATAGTACTTTGTGATTATCCTTTTTATCTCATTGGGGTCTGTTGTTATTGCCCCCGATTCATCTCTTATCCTGGCTATTGATGATTGTTCCTTTCTATCTTTGGTAAGCTTTGCCAGGGGAGTGTCAATTTTATTAATTCGTTCATAAAACCAGCTTCTAGTTGCGTTAATCCTTTGCATTGTTCTTTTGTCTTCCCACTGGTTTAACTCCGCCCTGATTTTTATTATTTCTTTTCTCTTGCTATTGGAGGGGTAGTTCTGTTGACTCTGTTCTAGTTGTTGGAGGTTTTGTGTTAACATATCTGTCATACGCCTTTCTTCTTTTTTCATGTATGCATTCAGTGATATCAAGCTACCTCTGATGACTGCCTTTGCAGTGTCCCATAAGTTTTGATATGTTGTATGCTCGTTCTCATTAGTTTCTAGAAATTTCCTGATATCCTCTCTGATCTGGACCTTAACCCATTCATGTCGCAGGAGATCGTTGTTTATTCTCCAATTGGTGACCCTTGCTTTTCTGGGTGCCCTCCTATTAATCTCCAGCTTTATGGCATGGTGGTCTGAGAAAGACGTCTGGATAATATCTATGTGTTTGAATTTACTCAGGCTGGCCTTGTGCCCCAGCATGTGATCTATTCTTGAGAAAGATCCGTGTGGATTGGAGAAGAATGTGAAACCTTTTGCTTTTGGATGAAAGGCTCTATAGATGTCTATCAGGCCCTGTTGTCTAATTACATTGTTTAGCTCTCTGGCCTCTTTGCTGAGCTTCTTTCCCTGTGACCTGTCTTTCTCTGATAGTGGAGTGTTGAAGTCCCCCACTATTATTGTTGTTTCCGTGATTTCTTCTGTCATTTTTTTAATAGTTTGTTTGACGAAATTTGCCGCACCATTATTAGGTGCGTAAATATTCAGTATGCTTATTGCTTCCTGGTTTACTGAGCCTTTGAGCATTATGTAATGTCCCTCTTTGTCTCTTTTTATGTTTTGGATCTTGAGATCCATTTTGTCGGAGATTAAGATAGCCACTCCTGCCTTCTTGGAGTTACCATTTGCTTGGTAAACTTTCTTCCAGCCCTTTATTCTCAGCATATGCTTGTCTGCTTGCTTAAGGTGTGTCTCTTGCAGGCAGCAGATTGATGGGTTATGTTTTCTAATCCAATCCTCCAGCCTCTTTCTTTTAACATATGAATTGAGCCCATTTGTATTCAAAGTGATTATTACAATCTCTGGCTTCATGGTTGCCATATTCTGTTTTGTGTTTTGGGTCTTTGCCTATCTTCCTTCATATCAGTGTACTGCGCTTGAGTGGAGGGTTTCTATCCTGTCCTCTTTTCCATCTGAGACCGTGTTGTCCTGGTGCGTGTTGCTGGCATGTTGGCTTCTAGATGGAGATGGGCTATATGGTGGTCTCCTGGAGGTTCTAGTTGGAGCTTGATCCTCTGGCCATAGTGAGTCAGCCAGTATGTTCTGCAGGGTCGGGTGACTTGCAGTATATTTTTTTAGTTCTTCCTTGTCCTGGAAGACCCTTATCTTACCCTCTATCTTAATGGATAACTTGGCAGGGTATAGGATTCTGGGGGAGGCATTTTTATCTTTCAGAATTTGGAAGATGCTGCTCCATTCTCTCCTCCTCTTCATGGTTTCAGCTGATAAGTCTGAGCATACCCTTACCTGCGCTCCTTTGTATGTGACTGTCTTCCTTTCTCTTGATGCTCGTAGAATTTTCTCTTTTTCCTCTAAGTTGGATAATTTTACAATTATATGCCTTGGCGTGTTCTTCTTGGTGTTTAGCTTCGCCGGCGTCCTCTCTGCTTCCTGTATGAGAGTCGGATTCTCCTTTGTTAGGTTGGGGAAATTTTCTTCCAGGAATTCCTTTGCTATCTTGGCGGTCGATTTGTGTGTTATGTTGTGTTCCGGTAGACCGATTATTCGAATATTATTCCTCTTCATAGCATCTGTCATTGATCTCAGGCTGTCTTCTGTTTCTTTAATTTTCCTATCTGATTGTTTTTCTCGCTTGCTTCGTTTGGTTTGAGCATCCTCGAGTTCACTGATACGGTTCTCAGCCTCCTCAAGCCTAGATATAGCTTCTGTGACCTTTTGTGTGGCCTCTGCTACCTCCTCTGTTAGTTTCTGCAGTTCCTTTTGGTGGATAGTATTCATCCCCTCTATTGTGGACTTCATCCCCTCTATTGTGCATTTCATCCCTTCTATCGTTGCATCCTTATTTTGGTTTGCTTCTCTTAGCTCCTGTATTACTGCAAGCAGAGTTCTGAAGATTTCCTTTTGTGGCTGATCTATATCTGTTTCTTCTATGAGTGACGTTAGGTCTGTTAAAGTGCCTCGTTTTTCTGATTTTTTTGTTGGGAGTGATGTGGTCTGTTGATTTTTCCTTGATCCTTTAATAGGCCCCATGCTTCTGGGAGACAGGAGTAACCTTATTGTGTGGAGGCTCAGGCCACTGTGCCGTCTCCTGGGGTGGCTGGGGCGGGCTGCGGCAGGCTTAGGGCTGGCACTGGGGACCCAACAGGGCCCCAGATGGTGAGAGCTGGCTGGAGCTCACTGACGGCTCCTCAGGGACTGCAAAGCCGAGACTGCAGGTGGAGTGTTTGATCTGCCCGGGCTGTGAGCGGGGCCCCTCCGATAGCTGCGCAGGCAGCTGCGGGACACTGCAGGGAACAATGGTGTTCGCTCTCCGCCCTTTTGGCGCGAAACCGCAGGGGGTAATGGCGCTGGCAAAGGAGGCTTGGCGCGAAACCGCAGGGGGCAATGGTGCCCTTCCTCTGCTCAGGCTCAGAGTCGCGGCCGCCGGGGTCCCCGCAGCACCCTGGGGAGGGCACCTACTCTTGTGCCTTGCGCAGGGGGGGGCCCTTGGTGGGCAGACTCAGCAGCGCGGGGCGAGGCGCTCCGCGGAAGCTCAGGGTCCGGGACAGGCGCGGGTTGGACTATGGCTCCTGTTGGCGGGAAGTGCTCAGCGCAGGGTCCCTGCCAGGAGTGGAGCTGGCGCTAGGCTGCCAGGGGCTGGCGGGGGCGGGCGGGGGTGGGAGGCCGGCGCACGGAGGGCAGGTGGAGAGGTCCGCGGCAGCGGTGCAGGTGGATGGTCCCCCGTGGGGGTCGCCAGACAACCCGCGGGTCCGCTCCCCTGAGCTTGGATGAATGGAGGGAGGGACGTGGGCCCGAGGGCAGATCGCTGCCCTGCGGGGAGAGGGGAACTGCAGGAGAGGAAAGCTTCTCTCCCAGTGGGGATCCGCGATAGGGAGTGGGGAGTGGGCCGCTGGAGTAGGCAGGGCAGGCAAGCGGCTCTGGGCTGGCGTCGGGTTTGGGGATGGAGCCTAAGCCGGTCGCCAGTGAGCTCACGGCAGCTTAGTGGCCAGAGACGTCCCACGAGTCCGGTCCTCTTTCACCTAGACCCCTGCTCCGGACAAATACGTGGGGTAGGACTGGGGTGCTGTCCCAGGGGGATATTTCACTCACCAGACTCTTACTATTCAGCTACCTGGTCGCCAATCCCGCTTTGTTTGGAGGAGCTCTCAGAGTATGCGGGTGTCCCTGTCGGCCATCTTCCCCCTTCCTCTACTCGGTTCTATAGGGTCACTATGAGTCAGAATGGATTCGATGGCAGTGAGTTTGGTTTCAGAGTTTTGAGTATAATAAATTTGAATGCAAAGGTAAAATGCCAAATGTACAATATGATCTCAATGATATGAGAATAATACATATGGAAACAAGGTAGACATGAAATACACTAAAATCATAATAGTATATCTGGCTTGTAAGATAATTGGCTTATAGAATTGAATTTTGACAAGAAGGAAACTGAAGATATGTGAATAGAGAGGAAGAGAAAAAAATATATAATAATAGATTATATCCCCAATGGGGTCAAAGGAAGTTGCACTCAGAGTCTCGGAGGATGTGCCCTGGAAAGACAGACTTTGGTGATCACAAACCGGAGTTGAGATTGAGATTGGTTTGATGTCTGATTAGGAATTAAGGGAAAGTCCCATGACACAGTGGTTAATCCTTGGCTTCCCCCTGAAAGCTAGTGATTTGAAACCAAAGATGCTCTGAGAGGGAAAAGTGTGGCAGTCTGCTTCCATAAAAACGTACAGTCTTAAAAGCTCGATGGGGCGCTTCTGCTTGGGCTAAAGGGTCCCTATCACTTACAAGTGATTAGATGGAGATTGGTTTCCTTTTTTTCCTGTGACTTTTCTGTTTCAATTTCTAATAATTTATTAGTGTAAATTTCCTAGTGAAAGTTAAATTGTCTTTTAATTATTTTCTTCATGCCCTCTATGGATCACCCTTTTTACATCCCTAAATGCTACATTATTAGAGAGAAAAGACAGCAATGTGGCTGAGAGATCAAATAAAATGAGAATTAAAATTACTCATAAGATTTAGCAATGACAGAGGTGGTGTATCGATAGGTAGAAGAGAGAGAAAGGATGCGAAGAATGACATTTTATTTTGAAAGGTATGTGAGATATATGTATACGTGTGTGTGTCCTTTATCTTTTATGGATAAGTCTATTTGAAAAGCAATTTAAGCTTCACACTGATCCTCTGCTGCCTGTGTTAGAACATTACTGAGAAGTTCAGAGTGAACAGGTGCAACCTTCTAGTAGGTATATTAATATAGACCTTATCCTATCTTCTCATTTTTCTTAACATTCTTCTAATTTTCCAAAATGACAGTGACATTATGACAACATATATACAAATTTGCTTGATACAATTGTTGTATGGGTTGTTGTAAGAGCTGTAAGAACCCCAATAAAATGATCTTTAATTAAAAAAATAAGAAAAAAATAAAACTATCCCCCTCCACAAAAAAAAAAAAAGGAAGGACAGTGGCAAAAGCCACCTGGAAGGCAAACTCTTCTCCAGTCCAGTGACATGGCTCAGGTACCATGGCCACGAAATGTTCTCAGTAACATGTAAGTACTATTTCTAACTAGTTCTAGAAGCCATCTTTTGAAATAAATTCACCGGAGCACACGGGAGCAGATGCAGGGGGAGGAGGAGAGAGTGGAGCACGTCCTGGCCCACCAGGATGTGAGGACGATGTTCCCAATTAGAGCAGCCAGTCAAGAGAGAGGATCACATGGCCGGCCCCACTATGAGACATGACGCCCCTCACTGACCCATAGCCCTATAGGGAACAACACCAGAGACGCAGTGTGGGAATTGCACCCGATCTGATCCTGCCACACCGAGGCAAAACACTAAGGGGGTGCAACAGAACAGCAAGGGAATGGAGTGGCGAGGTTCCCAGGGAATTCTGAAGGTAGACTTTGGGGCCAGGGCATGGTGCCCCAACAGATTGGACTGGAAAACACTCCTAAAGGCCAACAGTGCTTGAACGAACTAAAAGCTTTTCTTTCTTGTGTTTTGTTTTTCATTGGTATGTTGTTGTTTTGCTGTATATTGTTACTTGGTTTTGTTCTGTCTTGTTTTTGTGCATGTTATTATCTACACAGGTCTGTCTAAATAAGTTAGGCTGGATGAACAATCTGGAGGAGAAGACAATGGACAGACAGTTCTGGGGGACATGGAGGAGGGGGAGGTGGGGGAAAGGTAGTGGTGCTAACAAACCCAGGGACAAGGGAACAAAAAGTGCTCCAAATTGGTGGTGAGGAGGGTGTGGGAGCCCTAGTAGGGTATGATCAAGGGTAACGTAAAGAAGAAGAATTGCTGAAACCCTGGTGGGGACTGAGCATGACAGTGGGACAGGAGGAAAGTCAAAGGAAATAGAGAAAGATCTGGGAGGCAAAGGGCATTTATAAAGGTCTATATAAAGACATGTACATATACAAATATATTTATATATGAGGATGGGGAAATATATCTATGTGCATATATTTATAGGTTTAGTATTAAGGTAGCAGAAGGACATTGGGTCTCCACTCAAGTACTCCCTCAATGCAAGAATACTTTCTTCTATTAAATTGGCATTCTATGATGTTCACCTTCCTGATACAACCACTGAAGACAAAGTGGGTGAATAAGCAAATGCGGTGAAGAAAGTCGATGGTGCCCAGCTATCAAAAGATATAGCATCTGGGGTCTTTAAGACTTGAAGGTAAACAAGCAGCCATCTAGTTCAGAAGCAACAAAGCCCAAATGGAAGAAGCACCCCAGCCTGTGTGATCATGAGGTGTCAAAGGGATCAGGTATCATCAGAACAAAAGGTCTTACCATAGTGAATGAGAGAGGAGTGCAGAGTGGAGACCCAATGCCCATTTGTAGGCCACTGGACATTCCCTTACAGAAGCGTCTCCGGGAAGAGACGAGCCAGTCAGGGTGCGATGTAGCAACGATGAAAAATACAACTTTCCTCTAGTTCCTAAATGCTTCTTCTCCCCTTCCCCCACTATCATGATCCCAATCCTACCTTGCAAGTCTGGCTAGACCAAAGCATGTACACTGGTACAGATAGGAACAGTTTCCAGTGGTATGAGTGGCGATACTGGTAGGGCATAGGGAGGGTAGGTTGGAAAGGGGGAACCGATTACAAGGATCTATATGTGACCCCCTCCCTGGGGAATGGACAACAGAAAAGCGGGTGAAGGGAGACATCGGACAGAGCAAGATATGACAAAATAATAATCTGTAAATTATCAAGGGTTCAAGAGGGAGGGGGAATTGAGGAGGGAGGGGAAAATGAGGAGCTGATTCCAGAGGCTAAGTGGAGAGCAAATGTTTTGAGAATGATGAGGGCAATGAATGTACAAATGTGCTTTGAACAACTGATGTATGTCTGGATTGTGATAAGATTTGTATGAGGCCCTAATAAAATGATTTAAAAAAAAGAACTATGCAAAAAAAAAACCCCAAAACCAAACTAGAACTAGAAGCCATGTTGGCAATTATATCATGGATGATATTGAGAAAAATGGGAACCCCACAACACTTAATTGTATTCATATATTACCTATAGATTGATGTAGGAGGCAGTCATTTGAACTGAACAGGGAATAGCCAGCAGTTTAAAATCAGGAGTGGTGTAACATGTGAACACAGCTTATCAATCTGCATGCTGTATAAATAATTTGAGAAGCTGGACTACCTGTAGAAGAAAGCAATCTCAGGGTTGCAGGAAGACTCATGTGATATGCAGATGAGACAATCTTAAGTGCTGAAATTGAAGAGGACTTGAGATAGTTGCTGAGGAAAAACTTCAGCCTTCAGTATGGATTGACATTCCATGCAAAGAAAACAAAAAGCATGACAACTGTTCCAGTAGACAATATGAGGACTAGGAGGGAAATATTGAAGTTGTCAAGGATTCCATTTTACCTGAATCCACAATCAACACCCATGAAAAGATCAGTCAGGAAGTCAAATGACATATTGCATTGTGCAAATCTGCTGCAAAATAATCTCTTTACCCGATTAATATGCAAAGCTGTCACTTGGAAGACATAGGGGTGTCTGACACAAGCCATTGTATTTTTAATTGCTTCCTGTGGTGATTGAAAGCTGGACTTTTCATGGTTATGATTTAGTGTCAATGTTTGTATAATTTTGGAAGGAGTTTCTGAAATCAACAATGAATTATAGTTTGTTCGACTCTTGTTTTGTTATTGTTGTCTGCACTCTGGCTTTATTATTTAGTGAAGCAATCAAAAGAAAGAAAAGGAAGGAGAAAGAAATAGAAAGTGATGAATAGCACATGGAAAATGCTTTTCCGAACAATTTATATGTCTCAGAGTAAGTTGAAGACTACAAAGTCCTAGAAACCTTTGGTGAATCAGATTATTAAAATGTGAAGCCATAGTTTCTGGACATATCCTCCACCTGAAGGCCATGTTTTTATATTTCTGATACTTTCCTGTAGAGTTCAAAGCTGCTTTATTTATACCATGTATAAGTGGCAGTTCGTGCATCCATGAGGGAATCAAATTGTGTTCCTTTTACATTTTCTTTGAGTTTTTGGAACAAAAAGCAGTCTGGAGGCACAAGAGCACAGCTCCAGGGTAGAGAAGGTCTCCTTTCCTGATAACAACTCCCTCTGAAATATGAGCACTGTGGTCATGATGGACAAAATTCCTCTGTCCAATTTCCCTGGCCTTTTCTAAAAATGTCCTTCCTAATCAGTCCCTACGATTGTCCTGTGCCCTTTGAGAAACTATTTCAAGACAACCCTGATTGGAGTCCCCCACGGTTGTTGCCATAATCCTGAGTTAGCCTCCTCTCTGCCGTACATTTAAGGAACCCAGCAGCTCCCTTCAGAAGACAGGATCTGATACAGGACTCTCTCTCTCTTTCTCTCTCTCT
Source organism: Tenrec ecaudatus (assembly GCF_050624435.1). NCBI lineage: Eukaryota > Metazoa > Chordata > Mammalia > Afrosoricida > Tenrecidae > Tenrec > Tenrec ecaudatus. The sequence continues at coordinate 98,992,998 of NC_134531.1, forward strand.
CTGTGTGTGTGTGTTTATAGGCACCCCAGTGAGATTAGACAAATGTGTTACTAGAGCAGCTGTATGTATAGCAATCTATTGATTGCAGAGACATGCTTAAGCAGGATTTGTTTGGAATAAACTCATTCCCTGGAGGTGTAGTGGTTAGTTTTGGGGTGCTGCGTGCGAGGTCAGTAATTTGAAACCGTCAGCCACTCCTCTGGAGAGAGATGAGTCTTTCTACACCTGCAAAAAGTTACAGTCTGCGAGTCTCACAGCGGCAATCTCAACTTTGTGGCAATAAGTTTGGTTTTTGAGTTTATGTAAGTACTGGAATCCTAATAGTGATACTTTTTTCACTTAACCTATTACCCTCATAACGAGGATGTTCTAAATGTGCCTTTAAAAGCACCAATGAAAATTATTAAACTTTTCAAAAATCCCATAATACTTCTTATTTTATAATATTTCAGTATAAAGCCTGATACATCACAACAGTCTGATCATTATAGGGGCAGCACTGGACCAGGCAAAGTTTTGTTATCTTGTGTATGGGGTTATGAATTTGGATTGACTTGACAGCAATTAATAACAGAAATTATGATATCTTGTAAAGTAAAACATATCAAAGTTAGTTTAATTGTGTACAGTTACATTTTTTTATGTCCCACCTGCTGGCTTAGTACATTTATATAGCATTCTAGGCAATAAAATCCTAGGACAAACTAAGAATGAGAGACACCCTCTTATAGTTGATTTTCATTCAATATAACCTGAAGCTAAAGCTGAATCTCACCTCATTACCTATTTAACACCATTGCCTTGGCAGAACTTCAGACACAGCAATGATTAAAAATAAGTTTGTGCTGAGATGCTCCCAGAATATGAAGTGAAAGACTATAAAAAGTGAATACATAATGGATGACAGTCATCATTTGAGGAAGCCCTCTAAGGAAGGTGTTTAAATGTATGCTGGGATATTGAACCTCCTGGCTGCAGATTCAAGGTGTGAGTGAAATGTGGATAACCCCAAGCCTCAATCCATTGTACTCGATCCAACTCAAACACATTGACATCAGCAGATGAAAAGAAAGGTTACTTAGAACCCAGGAAAGAAGACTTCAAACTTTACCCTTGCCTTCCCTTTGGATAGGAGCATCCATATCAACTGAACTACATTCTGGTTTTCTTTCATGCCCACTTCTCTCTAGGGAGGTTGGGTTATCCCAGCAGAGGCTAATCAAGCAGTGGATTCTGTTAACTTGCTTCTACAATTGTCAACTAGAAGTTTCTAGATCTAACTACAAAATCTTTATCAGAGAGATAGGTAAAAAACTCCTCAACATAAAATTTAACTAAAGAACTGCATAAATATTTATGGACATCAATTTTATGCCTGGATCTCTCTGGCATTCTGAAGGTCACAGACTTAAAAGGTCCCACAAGCAGTTCTGCTCAGCACAAAGGGGTTGCCTGTCATTGGTCAGAATGGACTCAATGGCTACCAAGAACGACCACTGGTAGATCTACATTACTCAATTAACATAAAAAGCATAGTCTATGCTCTTGTGGAACTTAAAAAATGATCTTATGCAAAGTCGTGTTGTAATCACTATTCAAGAAGCACGTTTTCAATATAATACTTTATTGATTTGAATGTTGTAATTTGTTTAACACAGGTTAATCAGCTCAACTTGAATTGACTGGGATTGTTAAAAATATGTTTCTTAAGGTAAACAAGCAGCCATCTATCTCAGAAGCAACAAAGCCCACATGGAAGAAACACATTAGCCTATGTGATCATGAGGTATCGAAGGGATCAGGTATCAAAGAACAAAATATCATATCATTGTGTGCTCACCTTCCTGATATGATCAATGAAGACAAATGGGTGCATAAGCAAATGTGGTGAAGAAAGCTGATGGTGCCTGGCTATCAAAAGATATAGTGTCTGGGGTCTTAGAGGCATGAAGGCAAACAAGAGGCCATCTAGCTCAGAAGCAACAAAGCCCACATGGAAGAAGCACACCAACCTGTGTGATCACGAGATGTTGAAGGGATCAGTTATCAGGCACCAAAGAACAAAAGATCATTGTGAATGAGGGGGAGTGCAGATTAGGGACCCAAGACCCATCTGTAGGCAAATGGATATCCCCTTACAAAAGGGTCGCAGGGAGGAGATGGGCCAGTCAGGGTGCAGTATAGCAATGATGAAACATACAACTTTTCTCTACTTCCTAAATGCTTCCTTCCCCCCACTACCCAATTCTACCTTACAAATCTGGCTAGACCAGAGGGTGTACACTGGTACAGATAAGAGCTGGAAACACAGGGAATCTAGGACAGATGACCCCTGCAGTACCAGTGGTGAGAGTGGCAATACCAGTAGGGTGGAGGGAGAGTGGGGTGGAAATGTGGAACCAATTACAGAGATCTACATATAACCTCCTCCCTGGGGGATGTACAACAGAAAAGTGGGTAAAGGGAGATGTTGGACAGTGTAAGATATGACAAAATAATAATAATTTATAAATTATCAGGGGTTCATGAGGGAGGGGGAAGCAGAGAGGGAGGGGGAAAATGAGCTGATGCCAAGTGCTTAAGTGGAGAGCAAATATTTTGAAAATGATGATGGCAACAATTGTACAAATGGGCTTTACACATTTGATATATGTATGGATTGTGATAAGAGTTGTATGAGCCCCCAATAAAATGATTAAAAATAAATTAATTAAATAAAATGGGTCTATAATTGTGGATGTTAGATGATACGTCCTCATTGGTTTGATTCTCATTTTCCAGATGGCTAGTGAATGAGAGCATTTCCTTATGAGATTGTTAGCCTTTGTGTGTTGTTCTTTACAAATTGCCTGTTTAGGTCCTTTGTCCTCCTTTTAAAAGGGTTATTTGATTTTTCTTACTCAGGTGTTGCAGAATTCTCTAGATTTTAGTAATTATTCGTTTGCCTGTTATGTCTTTCCCCAGTCAGTGGGTTCTCTTTTTTATTCTTTTGATGAGGTCTTTCAGATGTACCTAAGTGTTTTATTTTCAAAAGGACCCCATTCATCTATTTTGTCTTCCATTGTGTGTGCTTACTTTGTTATATTTGCTAGTGCCTTTAGACCCTGCAAGAGGACCCTTAAATTTGTCCCATTTTTCTCGTGCTCATCCCATTTGCCTTGTGGTTTGCAATTAGGTCTCTGATCAGTTTGAGTTCATTTCTTGTGCATGGGGTCAGGTATGGGTCCTGTTGCATTCTTTTGAATACGGTGACCCAATTTTTCCAGCACCATTTGTTGAAGAGGACATCTGTTACCTATTTAAGTTTTTTTTAAAACTTTTATTGAGAATCAGTTGTCTATAAGTGATGCTTTTATTTCTAGGTTTTCTATGCTGTTCCATTGGTCCATTATCATTATACCAGTAGCAGGATATTTTGACTACTGTGGCTATGTAATAGATTTTGAGGTCTGGTAGTGCACTACCTCCTATTTTATTTTTCTTTCTTGAGAAGTTCTCTGCTTACTCTATTTTCTTCCCTCTCTGTATGAGCTTGACAATTAGTCTTTCCATTTCTTTGAAGAATGATGCAGAGATTTGGATAAGGATTGTGTTGTATTTGTAGATTGCTTTAGGTAGTATTGATATTTTCACAACATTAAGTCTTCTTATCCATGAATACAGGATTCTTTCACTTGTGTAGATCTCTTTTCGTTTCTTGTAATAATGTTCTATGGTTTTCTTTGTACGGGTCTTTTGTTTCTTTGGTTGGGGTTTAGTCTAAGGTATTTCATCTCTTGTGTGGCTACTGTGAATGGTATTGTTTTCTTCATACCTTTCTTTACTGGAATATGGAAACCTGGTTTTCTGTTTGTTAATCTTGTATCCTGTTACTTTCCTAAATCCTTAAACTGTTTCCAATAGTTTTTTGTGAAGACTTGGGGGTTTTTCTATATAAAATCATATTGTTTTCAAATAGTGAATGCTTCACTCCCCCCCCCCCCCGATTGTATATTCCTTTTATTTCTTTTTGTGGTCTAATGGTTCTGAGACTGACAACACAATGTTGAATAAGAGGGGTGATAAAGAGTATCCTTGTCTAGTTCCTGTTTTTAGGGGATTGTTTTCACTTCCCCATTGAGTGTGATATTGGCAGTTGTGTTTTCCTATAAGACCTTTCTTATGCTGAGGAATTTTTCTTCTAGTCCTATCATATGCTTTTATTAGCAGTGGGTGTTGGATATTGCCAAATGCTTGCGCTGTATTGATTTATATGATAATGTGGTTCATATTTTTATCTTCTTTATGTGTTGGATTTTGTTAATTGTTTTTTGGATGTTGAACCATTTTTCCATCCCTGATATGAATCCTACTTGATCTTGATGAATTATTTTTTGATATATTGTTGGAGTCTATTGTCCAGGATTTTGTTGAGAATTTTTGCACCTATATTTATGAGGGATATTGGTCTGTTGTTTTCTGCCTTTGCTTGGGTTTGGAAATAGGGTTATGCTTGCTGGATAGAATGAGTTTGGGCATTTGCATCCATTTCTATAGTCTGGAATAACCTGTGTAGAATTGGTGACAGCTCTTCCCAGAATACTTAGTAGACTTTTCCTGTGAATTCATCTGGCCATGAGATTTTCTTGGATGGAAGTTTCTGTATGATCTTATTAAGTTCTTCTTTTGTGTTTGGACTGTCCAAGTTTTCTATATCCCTCTATGTTAATTTGGATAGAGACTGTATTTGCTCCTGTCTTCTAAATCATCAAACATATTGGAGTAAAGTTCTTCACAGCACAGTGCTATTATCTTTGTTATCTCCTTTGGCTCTTTTGTGATATCTCCCCTTTCTCGCCCACTTTTAGGTATTTTAATCTCTTTCTTATCCTTTGTTAAATTTGCAAGTGGTGTGTCAATTTTGTTGATCCTTTTAAAGAACCAACTTCTTGTTGATTTTTTCCATTATTTTTCAGTTCTTTTATCTCTGCTTTAAGTTGTATGATTTCTTTTCTTCTGTTGTTGGAGAGTTTATTCTGTTGTCCTTATTCTAACTATTGGCGGTGTTATGTTAAAGTGTTGAGAATTATTTTCTCTACTCTTTTTATTTATTCATCAATTGCTTTAAATTGGAGGACATAATTTAAGCCATCGAATTTTATAATAAATATCTGTTTTATTTCTCCATTTATAAATTTCAAGCCAAATTTTACTTCAAAGAATTAAAAAAATAATTGATTTATAGTAGCAGATTATTTGTGTTTGAAAAGCTTTACATTTTTTTTCTCTAACCCATCACAAAAGTTATCTACGTCTTCTAGATTATCAATTTTGTTGGAGCAAAGTCCTTCATAGTAATGTTAATTCTCATTCTGTATGAAGAATAAAACAAATTTAAATATTAAATACATCAAAATTAATTAAAACTAGTTAAATAACAACGAAAACTTCTTATAAAGGCAGATAAATATTAGATTATTGTAGGTTGTAGTGTCCTTGCTATTATTCAAAATTTTCATAGCTAAAACCCATGAAAGATTGAAACTTTTTTCTAGAAATCATTTTTCCAGCCTGATTCAATTTTGGAATTCCTCAACACTGAGAGTAATAATGCTCAGTAAACTTTAAAATAAAATCTTAAGATATAAAATTAATATGAAAAATTAAGTTAGAAAGCATAACCAAATTGAGAATGTTCATTTTGAATCCAAATGTTAAAATATTTTTCAAAAGTTTTTGCTCAAATGTTTCCATTTTAAAGGTAACTTTTAGATTGGCGCCTTCCATGAGAACACATTCTGATTTTGAAGCTGCTTAGAAAAGTCTGTGCACAAATCATTGCGTGATCTACCCATCGTTCTCTGAGAGTTGCTTTTTCTAATCTTGAACTGATTTTTGCTTTAGGGCTTCTGCATTCACATTTGTAGCTTTCATTTCAACCATGAACAGCAAGTCACTGCCATCAAGACAAATCCAATCAATAGTGACTGCACGTTGTTATCCACTCACCGTAGGGCGATTGTGCCAGTGACTTGGGCTCCTTGTGCACCAGCGCACGCTTTCCCGTGCCTATGTCTTTCCTCTCTCTACTCCTTTCTAGGATCACCATGTAGCTGAGTGGACTCGATGGAGGTGGATGTAGTTTGGAGATTTTTATTCCCTCTGGAAAGGAGCCTGGAGGAGCCGTGGTGTCAAAGTGACTATGCCATGGACTACGAACGGAAAAGGCAGCACTTCAAAGCCACCAGGCTCTCTGCAGAGAAAGCTGAAGCTTTCTGCTCTCTTAGAGTACAAAGCCCCACAAGGTTTCCTGACACAATGGTTCGCTATACGATGGAAACTACTAGATGGCAGTGAGTTGTGTGTGTGTAGAGTTCTGGTTAAACAGGAGCCATGGTAGCTATTGGGTAAGCGTTGGACTGTTAACTGCAAGCCGGTGGTTCAAAGCAACCAGTTACTCTGTGGAGGAAAGAGATGGCTATCTGTGCTGGTAAACATGTACAGCCATGGGAACTCTATACAGGATTGCCGTGTATCAGAACTGACTCAATGGGCTGTCCCCTTTTGGGAAACCATGGTGGCATAATGGCTGATGCATTAGATTGCTAACTCCTAGGTCAGATGTTTGGACATGCCATCTTCTATACAGGAAACAGATGAAGCTTTCTGCTCTGTAAAAATTTCCAATCTTGGAAATCCTAAAGGGCAGTCCTGCCCTGTTCTGTAGGGTCACCGTGAGTGAGTCCACTTCCTTTGCCCCCTGGCCTGGCGTGACTCCCTCACTCTGCTCTTGATTTTAGCTGGTAGCCCAGATCAACCTAACTCCACCCAAACCTAAACAATTTTACTTTCACTGTCGAATTTTTGTAAAACTCATTCATGCTGTCTTTGTGTGCCATCAAGTTCATTTCCACAGAGGAACCTAAAGTGACAGGAGAATTGCTTCCTGGGAGTTTTCTTCCCTGTGATCTTCAGGGGGAGCAGACATCCAGGTCTTTCTTCCACAGAGTTGCTGCATGGGTTCAAATGGACAACATCTCAATTATCAGGCAAGCTAAGTGTTTAACCAGTATGGCGCCGGGGCTCTTCATGATCTAGAATTCAGAATATATGCATTAGTTGGTCTCTCTGTTTAGCTATATGTTTTATCTTCTGAAATTAAAGCAAAAAAAATTGAACAAAAAGGGCTCCATTAAATTGTTTGAGGCTGGTAGAGTGTGTGCGTCAGTGTCAGAGGCATTCGGTCCTATGAAGTGTCTAGCAAACTTAGGATTCCAGGATGGTCCTTTTATTTCCTCTTCCAGGAAACTCTTTCAGATTGGAGGGTGAGCAGTGTTTTGCACATTGCACAGTAGCTATTGCCTAGTTGATAACACACTCACTTCTTGTTTTAACTCACACATATTTCCTGTATTCATAACTGGAGCCCTGATGGCGGGCTATGCTTTGGGCTGCCAGCCACAGGCCAGCAGGTTGAAACCATCGTCTGCTTGTTGGGAGAAATATAAGGTTTTTCACTTCCTAAAGATTTATGCTTTGAGAAACCCACCGGAGTAGTTCTATTCTGTCCTCTGGGGTCATTATGAGTTGGCATTGACCCAATGGAAGCGATTTTGGTTGTTTTTTTTTTCTTCAATAAAGCAATATCATGATAAATCCCAAAGAATTAAAACCACTGCCACCAAGCTGATTCTCACCCACAAAGAACCGAGAAGATAGAGAAGAATGGTCTTATCGGGCATCCAAGGCTGTAATCTGTATAGAGGCAGACCACTAGTTTTCCTCCCTCAGAGCAGTCGGTGAGTTTGAACCTTTGATCTTTCAGCTCCTTCAAAATCATACTATCAGAAAACAAACAAAAAAAAACACCCTAAAGTCACTGCCACTGACTTGATTCTGACCCGTAGAGACCCTGTATAGGTCAGGATTGAGCGACTCCCGTGGGTTTCTGAGACTTCTGCACTTCCTGGGGGAGAAAGCCTCCCTTGCCGCCTGCTCGGCCATGCTCTTGCTTCCAGCTCAACACACACCTGACCATGCGTTACTTTCTCTTTGGTGTGTGATAAAATACTGTTTATCCATGTATGCAAGCCTTTTGAAGAGATATGCTTTTTCTTTTGAAGAAAGTTCTGTCGTATAATATACCGATGACACAAGCCAATAGTTTAATCTTGAAAGAGTTGCACAGTCTCACCGCAATCCATTCTGGAACGTGTTCTTCTTTCTTATACTCATTGTTATTAGCTCCCACCCCCAGCCCCGCCCCCGCCTCCAACAGCTGTAGTCCTATGCCATCAGTGATCCAGCGCCTGTCTATTTGGATTCATCTCTTCTAAATTTCATAACCAGAAAAATATGCAAAACCAAGAACAACAACAAAAAATCCCCAATGACAGTAACAATGTAAAATTGGGAAACAGCTCTATCAAAAAGAAAGCAGAAAATAAAAAAAATCTTGAGAAAATTTAAAATGGGTCAAAAGGGAGATGATACAATAAACTGTTAAATTTTAACCTCACTGCATCTGCCATAATTCACTCTTCCCTGTGCTGCATAGTAGGCAGGCTATCTACACCCCTGCTTCTAAGATCAGAGGGGGTTCATTGGAGGATTAATCCATCTGCATTTCCTCTTCACAGTCCCCCCCCTTGAATTGAAACAACTTTAAAATGGGTTCAAAAGGGAGGCCAAATGATGAAATATTACATTTTGACTTAATTACATCTGTCATAATTGATTTTACAATGCTCCTTGTCTGATTACAAAGCTATGCACCCATAGTATTTAATTTAAAAGTTTCAGGATTGGACAATAGGAATCTTAGTCAAATATAATTAATAACTGTACATGCATGCATGTGTATGACTCCTATTCCTACTCAATAGGAACAGCAGCGCTCACTTACTGCTTACAGAGAGACACAGGAAAGACTAAGCCCTGATCTTTCGAGTATCAGTTTTACAAGGACTAACCAAGGGTACAAGTAGCTTTCTTTCTAGTTTTTAAAAACAGTTTTATTGGGAGATAATCCAAATATTATATAATTTAGTAGTTCAAGCATATAAAAATGTATTGTACAATCATTACCACGATCACATTTAGGACATTTTATTTTATTTTTTTACTCCTTGTTATTAGCTTCTTATTTCCTCAAAAGTTACTTGCCATTCTCCTATGGAACCATTAACCCAGTTACTGTCTCTATAGATTCACACATCCTGTTTTTTATATATGGAAAAACATACACAAATATAAAAGAAAGATTAAAAATATAGCAATAATAACAACATAAAATGAGGCAAAAATCTTGGGAAGAAAACATTAAAAACTAGAACAATTTTAAAATGGTACAAGAGGGATGTCGAATGATGAGGCATTAGAGTTGAGCCTAGTTACTTCTTTCAAAATTCGCTTTCTCTATGATCGTTGTATTCTCCACGTCAGTGAGGCTACTCATGTCCCTAGTGCACATTCAGTACGGATTCACTGGAGGTTTCATGCACATGTATTTCCTTTATTTTTTTTTAACTGCTAGAACTTTTAGATCCGTCAAAATGGGGGATCAAATCAGATGTTATATTTAAACCATTCAAACCATTTTACTCTAGTACAATCTTCTCTACAGCACTCTCCCATGTGATAACCAGGTTATTTACATCCCTCGAATAGGGTCAGAAGGAAATCACTGGAGGCTCAATCTACTAACATGGATTTGGGGCTTCCACATTCCCCCCAACCCTCTGCAAACCAGGAGTTCACAATTGATCCCTGATACCATTCCGTCCTCTGGAGGTGGATTATTTGATTGAATCATACAGGCTGATAACCATCTGTCTGCTAGCTATTACTTCACCTTGAAATTCTTGAGTCAAGGGCAATTAGGACCAAGAGCCAAATAGAAAGATAGAGTTATAAAACAGAAGAAGCCCTTTTAACTGGAATAAAAGTGTTTGTTAAAAAGCCAAGAATCTCCGGGGTGTAATTCCCTAGATTCCAACATTGGGCTGCTCGTCAAAAGGTCATTGATTCAAATCCATCAGCTCCTCTGTGAGGATGAGTCAGGCTGCTTCCTCAGAAATCCAATGGAGTAAGTTCTATTCTGTCCTATAGGGACTCAATGAGGTGGAATCAACTTGTTGAAAATGTGTTTTTATTTAAAACCCAAGAAGAGTCCCTTTTCTTTAGAGAGATAAAAGATAGAAAAACAAAGAATAAAAACAACCCTCTCCTCCCCAGCAAGTCAGTAGGAATAAACCCACATGGACCACTATGGACTCCAGTTTCTTTGTTTGTTTGTTTGGAATCCAGTTTCTATTCACAATAAAAAGTTCCAGTATATTAAAAAATGTTTTGAATAATTCTTGACATTACAGAGCTAAACTGAAATGTAGTAATACTCCACCTTTACATATTCATGATGAATAGAAAAAAACCACATGAGCCCCCAGCAATCAAAACAAAAGCAAGAAGAAGCTTATAAAACTAAATATGGATCTCTGCATCGACAGCTGAATGAAAAAGAAATTAAAATATTTTAATTAAAAATTATAATTAAACTAATTAAAAATGATTGTGTAGACACTGAAAATTTGCAAACTATTTAAAACCTAGAAAAACTGACTAGTCTTCATAATCTGTTGTTTATAATCTAGCTGAATCTTTTCACATGTCACAAGGGTATAGTCATCGAGTAAGTAAGAAGGTTAGAGAAGGGAGTGATGTGGAGAATGATATGATACGGGGCACTGAAAGGGACTCCTGAGTCTACCTTCTTTCCTAACAGTCCTATTATGTTGCACACGCCTTAGGGATAGAGGGTGGATCATACCCTTTAGTGGTACTTCCTGAATGGTCCTAAACTGTTAACTGAAAGGTTGGTCCCTTGAATCTACTGACAGGCTACTTTGAAGAAAGATCTGGCTATGTATTTCTGAAAAATCAGTAATTGAAAATGCTGTTGAGAACAGTTCGACACTGACGTACGTGGATTCACCATGCAGAATCCACTGGATAGCATCTAGTACATACATTAACATATTCTACTTCACCTTGAGTACTCAAAGAACAGAGCTGAAGGAAAGAACTTACAAAAGTCAGATTATTTGTGAAGGAATAAAAATTGGGGCATAACAAAAGTAGAGAGAGAAAAACAAAAGCCAATGTAAGTGGCAGTTTGGAGATTGCTGCTTTAGATCATCAAAGCTTGTCTTTGTGGACTCGTAAGAAGTCTATCTGGAAAACAGGATGATGGAACATTCATTCATTCAATCCTGTCCTATGTTGCTTACATGAATCAACATCCTGTTGCCGGGATTTTGCTAATGGTGGGCTTGGAAAGCTCTCAGTGTCAAAGAAAGGCTGGGGGCTTAGAATAAACTGAACAGTGACAGGTGTCTAAACCTTGTCACAGAATGGCAGGCTAAAGGGGAACAGACACAGCCCCAGGAGATATCAACTGTATATCTCATGACAGAAACTACTGTTTTCCAAATGTTGCTTCTGAATAAGAGCTGCCATAGCAACACACACACACACACACACATCTATATAGCAATGTATATACATAGGACCACACATCTAATTGTAGTATATATGAGAGGGTCACAAACATAAAGGAAAGCCTAAATGAAACAGTGAGTTCTCTAGAGAAGCAAAATCACTGATGTGTACTTATGGACATATATAGAGAAATTTATATCAAGAGAGTGGTTCCTACAGCCATAGAGGTGGTCAAAACCAAGTCCAAGCAGGTACCAAGTCTGTAGATCAGATTTAAGCTGAAATCTTCTCTTGACTCCCATAGTTTTGGGGGTTGATTAACTCAAGTTCAGCAGGAAAACTATAGGCTGTTTGCCTAAGTGGCAGATGAATCCAAGCTTGGCAAGTTGTTGACTCAAGTCCAAAGAACTTGAGATCAATGAGTCAAGTGTAGGACCAAGACTCAGCAACAAGCTTTCTAGAGTGTTGACTTTGAACTTCTTTCAGTTGACTGCATCAGCCCTGTGATGTGAGTAATTGTGTTGCTTCGCATCCTAATCTTACAAATGATGGTCTGCTCATAGCAGATGCTATTATGGAGTGGATTACATTGGTCCCCTCATGGGAAATTGCAATGGTCACATCATGGGAAATTGTTGCTGTTGCTAGGTGCCATTGAGTTGTTTCCAACCCATAGTGACCATGTGTCCAACAGAAGGAAACACGTTCCAGTCCTGCACCATCCTCACAATTGCTCCTGTGAGTGAACATGATGTTGAAGCCACTGTGACAATCCATCTTCTTGAGGGTCTTCTTCTACTTTTCCAAGCCTGAGGGACTTTCTCCAGGGACTGGCCTCTCCTGACAAGGTATATAAGGTAGAAGACAATTTTTCACCATGCTTTCCTCTAAGGAATCCCTGGCCAAACTTCTTCCAAGGCAGATGAGTTTCTACTTTTAGCAACCCATCATAGCTTAAATATTTGTCTCCAGCAACATGATTCAAATACATCAATTCTTCTTCAGTCTTCCTTATTCAATGTCCAAATTTCACATGCATGTGAAGCATTTTAAAATATCGCAACTTGGGTCAGGCGAACCTTAGTCTTCAAAGTAACATCCTTGCTTTTCAATACTTTTCTAAAGGGGTCTTGTGCAGGAGATTTAGTTACCCAATGCAACACATGTTTTGATCCCTGGATTGTTTCCATGCACATCGATTGTACATCTAAGCAAGACAAGGTCCTTGACAACTTCAATCCTTTCTCCATTTTTCATGATGCTACCTTTTGGTCCAGTTGTGAGCATTTGACCTGCTGGACACTGAATTGTAATCCATACTGAAGGCTGAAATCTCTCATCTTCATCTCCACATGCTTCCCTTCCTTCTCATATGCAGCAAGCAAGCTTGTGTCATCTGCTGCCTGTCACAGATGGTTAATAAACCTGCTTCTGATCCTGATGCCAAACTCTTCTGCCTATAATTCGTCTTCTCTGATGATTTGTTCAGAATACAGTTTGCGTAAATATGGTGAGAGGATAGGACCCTGACACACACCTTATCTGATTTTAAAACATGCAGTATTTACATTCTTCTCAAGACTATCCAGAGTTTGTGATCCACACTGTTGAATGCCTCAGCAAAGACAGTAAAATCTAAGTAAAAATCTTTCTGATATTCTATGCTTTCAATTATGATCCATCTGAAATTAGCAATGATATCTATTGTCCATAGGATATCCACTTCTGAGGAATTAGCTATGGAAAATGTTAAGGACAGAATTAAAACACTGTTCGATACTGAAAACCTCATGAATGACAAGAGTTGACACTGTGGATGCGGAAGAGTTTTAGGTTTGATAAAGTTAAAGCTGATAATTTAGACAATGTATAGCCTTTTAAAATAAAATTTTAAAATTAATTTTACTTATTCAAGTATTATAATTATTTTAAGGTAAAATTTCTGCATATTTCACTCATAGATGTTTAAACCGAGTGAAGGGACTTTCCTTAGTGTCTGTTCAGGCGGTTGTGTACATATTCCACTAAAACGCAACCAAACTCACTGCCGTTGCGTCAATTCCAACTCTTAGAAACCCTATAGAATGGAGTGGAACTGGGTTCCTGGGACTGTAACTCTTTATGAGGGGAAAGCCTCCTCCTTCTCCCATTCTGCGGCTGGTAGTTTCAAACTGCTGACTTTGGAGTTAGAAGCCCAAAGTATAAACTATGCTGCTTGAGCTCCTCATGCACATTCCACACTATTTCTTAAATACCTTGGCTTCAAATATGTGTTTAGCATACTGGCTTTTACTTTCTACTGATTGTAATCCCATCTGAATAGAAACAAATGGAAAGATAAATTCATATTCTAGATATGCAAAATAATTTGGACAAATTGGCTAAAAAAAGGCATTTTCTTTGAGTGCTGAAATTAGACCTGAATATTTAATGCTGCTTTAAAATTTTATCCTTTTAATTTGACTGCTGAGTGTTTCTTTTCTGTTTCTCAGACTTTGGGATGGCAGCCGTATTTTCTACTCCCTAGCTTCTGTGTACGAACTGCACTGGATGCGTCTCTATGAGTAATAACACACTATTACGGTTTTCAAGAAATGATTAAATGCATCTTTTCTAAATGAAGCCAAATGTATAAATTAAATTATCAAATGTGTTTTTATTACACGGGACAATATTAATAGAATAAACCATTTCTTTCTTTACACATATTAAAAATAAAGATGACTGGTTTTTGTAGAGTTCTACAATCTTTTCGACTACAAAATCTTATATAATACTTTTTGGTATATTATGCATCTACTTTTGTACTAGTTTTCTTTTTTCTTGCATATATGTGCTGCAACTGAATTTATTCTGACATCAAATCCAAAAACTCAAACTCACTGCAATTTTGTCCATTTCAACTCATAGTGACTGCATATGGGATTTCTGAGGCTGTCAGTTTGTCAGTCTGTGGTGGCTTGTGTGTGTTGCTGGCAGCTCTGTAATTGGTATTTCATATACCAGTAGGGCCACCCAAAGCGAATAGGTTTCAGCAGAGCTTCCAGACAAAGAACAGACTATAAAGAAGAAATAGGCTGCCCACTTCAGCGAATTAACACTGAAAACATTATAGATAACATCAAAACATTTTCAAATACTGAAAACTTCATGATCAGAAACAGAAAGTTGCTACAGACAGTGACAGAAAATGAATCCCTCAGATCAGAAGACACTCAAACTATGATTGATGAAGAGCTGCCTTCTCAAAAGAGTCCACCATAAGGATGTGCATGGAGGAAAGCCTGTGCGAATACAGCCTTGGGGACCATCACCTGTTGATAGGGCAAAAGGAGAAACTGCTGCAAACATCTATGAATAATGGAAACTTGGAACGTATGAACTATGAATCTAGGAAATTTGGAAGTCATCGAAAATGAAATGGAATGGATAAAATTGACATCCTAGGCATTAGTGAGCAGGAATGAACTAGTATTCGCCCTTTTGAATTAGTCATATGTAGCCCCTTAGATGGGATTTGCTGGCAATGATAAACTTAAGAGAAATGGTATCATATTCATTGTTAAAAAGCAAATTTCAAGATCTGTCTTGAAGTACAGTGCTATCGGTGATAGGGTAATATTTATACAAAACCCACTAAAGGTAGTGATGAAAAAATTGATCTCATCCAGAGCAACTGGTAGTGGTGACTGGGCACTTGCCAGTTCTGATGGTATCGGGTCAAGGAGACCAGTATTTTTGTGGTCCATTAGTCCATTGGATCATTTTTTTATATGTGTCTTCTTTTCTCTGGACAGAGAGAACAATAGTTTCACTCTAAATGGTCATTCATGGATTAAAAAAATAGTTTTATTGGGGGCTCAATTTTTATCACAATCGATACATCCATCCATTGAGTCAAGCACTTTTGTACATTTGTTGCCATTATCATTCTCAAAACATTTGCTTTCTACTTGAGCCCTTGATATCAGCTCCTCATTTCTCCCCTCCCTCCCCGCTGCCCCCCTTATGAACCCTTGGTAATTTACAAATTATTAGTATTTTTTCATATCTTACACTGTCTGATGTCTCCCTTCACCCACTTTTCTGTTGTCCATCTCCCAGGGAGGAGGTTATATGTAGATACTTGTTATTGGCTTCCCCTTTCTACCCTACCTTCCCTCCACCCTTCAGGCATCCCTAGGGTCACCACTGGTCCTGAAGGGATCATCTGTCCTGGATTCCCAGTGTTTCCAGTTCCTATCTGTGCCAATGTACATCCTCCGGTCTAGCTAGATTTGTAAGGTAGAATTGGGATCATGATAGTGGGTGGGAAGGAAGCATTTAGGAATTAGAGGAAAGTAGTATGCTTCATCGTTGCTACCCTGCACACTGACTGGCTTGTCTCCTCCTTGTGACCCTTCTGTAACGGGATGTCCAGTTGCCTACAAATAGACTTTGCGTCTCCACTCTACACTCATCCTCATTTACAATGATATGATTTTTTTGTTTTTGATGTCTGATACCTAATCCCTTCAACACCTTGTGGTCACACAGGCTGGTGTGCTTCTTCCATGTGGGCTTTGTTGCTTCTGAGTTAGATGGCCGCTTGTTTATCTCCAAGCCTTTACAACCCAGATGTTATATCTTTTGATAGCCGGGCACCATCAGCTTTCTTCACCACATTTGCTTATGCACTCATTTGTCTTCAGTGATCATATCAGAAGGTGGGCACACACTGATTTGATATTTTGTTCTTTGATGTCTGGTTTTCAGACTCATCAAAGTAGGATGCAGAACATCATCTTTGTGGATAACCTCGGTCTTCCCTAGGATATGGTCTTGAGCCCATAATTGAGTAATTCATTTCCTCCAGGTGTTTGGTTATGTCTAAAAAGTGTGACGCTTCAATCAGACAGCCTGTTGTGCTTTACCCATGTAGACTTAGTTGACATTTCACTTAGATGGCTGCTTGTTTTAAGACAAACCTTCGCTCACTCACTCACTCACTCACTCACTCACTCACTATCAGAGAATGAATGCTGACTTATGGTGACCCTATAGTTTTTTTTTTCTTAGAAGGGACTTTCCTCAAATTGCTAGTCATCCTTGGAAATGATTAAGTATGAGGCTCTAAAAAGCTATTTGGAAGGTTGTCAATTTCCTAAGAGAAGCGTGAAAAAGCCAAACCTATTGATTTGGTGTATCTAGCTTCTCTGGTACGGATGCCTGTGGGTAATTCTGATTTGAGTTATCTTAGGACTCAAGCTGGGACCAGCGATGGATGATGCATCTATTCAGCATGGTTTTATAATTTTTTCTCCTTTCACTAGATCCCTTGTTTCCCGTACCTGCTCCTCTCACCATCAATCCCTGGCTCTCTGAATCCAGCATCCTTTAGTCCTCCTCTTCTCAGCATCATCTTTACTCCCAGTTTGAGAGGTATGTGGTTCATCTAATTCCTGAATCTTTCATGGATTTGTGTGGTAAGAATAAACTTATTTTGTAAGAGAAGGAGCTCTCTTCTCTTAGCCCCTCCATCATTCATTGTTCAGTCTCTCTGGTCTGGGGAAACCATCTCTTGTCAATCTTCTTTGCTTTTGCATTAGTCTTAAATAGTGTCATAGAACATATAGATCAGGAAAAGAGCATAGAATACACATATTTAACAAATAATTTAAAAGTCATAGCAGTTTAATCAGAACCCTAACCAATAAATAGAACATAGCCACAGAAATCCTGTATCGCTTGGGCTGCTAACTACAAGGTCAGCAGTTCAAAACCACCAGCTTCTCCATAGGAGAAATATGAGGCGTTTACTCCCATAAAGATTGATAGTCTGGAACCCCACAGGGGCAGTTCTGCTTGATCCTGAGGGATCATCATGAGCAGGATCAACCTCAAAGCACTAGGAACGACTTTCATTTGAATTTCAGTAACTATTATTTTTTAGTATTTATTTTCCTTAAAGTTGCTTTAAGAAGTATTTTCTAAGATGATCCTTTATTCATGAAGAAATAGATATTTTTCAATGACAGATATGAACCTAATGATGTTTTCTGTTGTACCCTGATCCTCTTTGCATTCCAGTAGCTTCTGCTTGCAATTTTCATCACTGTACCTCCATAAAATGCATCATAGACAAAAGCCAACAGAATTCTGTTCATGGATGTTAGTGATATCTGATTACAAACCAGACACAATATTGTTAAAAATGTAAATCAAAGTTTATTATTTCTAAGCAGTAGCAAAATGCAATAGGGAAAGTATAGATAACTGAATACAAATAGTGTAAATACAAACATTACTCTTATTGCCAAATATATTAATATTATTTGTATCATAAATGGAAAGCTTTATGTTGGAAAGAACAATCTATTCCACTTTTTGGTCATTGTTTAACCCTCATGATTGCGTAATTTAAAAATCTATATTTGAGTTATTTTTCTTGCAAGGAGTGTGTATTGTCTTGGCCACTTTCAAACATTCATTTTCCTTTAATGATATGAGATAATGTGAAATATATCTGCCTTGATCTTAAGCATCAGTTGTTTATTTAAGAATGCTTTCCTGTAAGAGCCCCCCCAAATGATCTTTTAATAATAATGAAAAAGAATATTTTCAAACTCCAGTAAGTATGGTGCCTATAATTTGTACTAGTGATTTTTTAAAATTAAGAAAATCACTCATAATCCCAATTCTAACTTACAAATCTGGCTAGACCAGAGGATGTACACTGGCACAGATAGAACGGGAAACACAGGAAATCCAGGACAGATGATCCCTTCAGGACCAGTGGTGAGAGTGGCAATACCAGGAGGGTGGAGGAAAGGTGAGGTAGAAAGGGGGAATCAATCACAAGGATCTACATATAACCTCCTCCCTAGGGGATGGACAACAGAAAAGTGGGTGAAGGGAGACGTTGGACAGTGTAAGATATGACAAAATAATAATAACTGATAAATTATCAAGGGTTCGTGAGGAAGGGGGGCTAAGAGGGAGGGGAAAATGAGGAGCTGATACCAAGGGCTCAAGCAGAAAGCAAATGTTTTGAGAATAATGCTGGCAACAAATGTGCAAATGTGCTTGACCCAATGGATGTGATAAGAGTTGTACAAGTCCCCAATAATATGATTTTTTTAAAGGAAAAAAATTAAGGAAATCACAAATAAAGGAAAAAAAGAGAAAACAATAAGGAGGCAGAAAGCTTGTAAGGGAGGGTGCTGGGAAACCACATTTTGTGCCTCACCCTGTGTGGCTGTCTGGGAAGGAGAGAATGTTCTGCTGTTTCTTCTTTACAGAAACTAGGTGACATAAACTCTGTTGCTTTATTTAACGTGAGAAAAAGAATTCTTCAGCATTTCCACATTTTCCTAAGACAGGAAATGTTTTTATCCTGGGATATTTCAGTTAAACCCAGCACAATTCCTGCGGGAGCTCAAGATTTCCTTACCCTTTCCTGCTCACAGACCCCAAGTCCCGTGGAGACCAGCAGGTGGCACTCTTCCTTCTATCTTGCAGTATTTTCCACTTAAGTGTTCATTTTAATTCTCTGCTAAGATTCAGAGCAGAACTCTGTTGGCGCGTTGATTATATTTTTGTGGTTAATGACCACTTTTTCACTTATCAAAAGGCAGGGGCACATTCCGTGAAGTGTAATATTGAATGTGAGGCACCAACTGCCATCGGCAGTTCAATAGGAAACGGTAGTTAAAAGTTGACGAGGTCCTTTACAGTTTACTTGCCCGTGTGAGCATCTGGTCTCAGAACCATCTTTCCCTTATTCTGTTTTTGAGAAATGGGTAATTAAACTCATTTAGTATATGAGAGCCCCTGGAAAAGATTTGGTATTACCAGTTTTACATGCATTCTAACTGATGTCTGATTAAATGAACACACAGGGCGTAATCTGTGACCTTCCATCACTTCTAAACCTCAAACTAAACTTGTTTTTGAAACCTAAATCTCTTCCTTACATTGATAGTTAATGCAGGGTAGTTTATGTGGGTGAAGTTGAGATTACCTCACAGATGGCAATAAAAATAAATTTGACTGTTCTACATGACATTTATGCTACTTTTTTTCCAAACCCACAAGAGCAGTTGCAAAATTTTATCAATATTGTATAAATAATGTCAACGTAGAGATAATATATTGTTTCATATTTTGAAGGTTATTTCTTTCCGTATGCATGTAAAACTGGCCTAAGAGCTCTTCCAATTAGTACCTACATTTTGGTTTTCATTGAAATCTCCCTAATTTTCAACTGTATTTTATTTCACTTTTTATTTTATTAGGAAAGATCTAGGTTATTTGAATGATAAGTTTTCCACTCTCTTACTTTATAAACGGAAGATGCTAGTATCACCTGTTGGGACATGTGAACGAGCAACTTGATCATAGAACTGAGGCCATGTAACTACCAAGAATTTAAACATTTTGCCTAGCCTTAACGTGGAAACAAGCCCTGACTCTACCTAATTATTTAAAAATATGACTCTAGTTCAAAATTGTCCCCAACTAAAAAGATCATTAGGAAGCAATGTGGTTTCTTTTGTAATTCTACCGTTAGCCTCCCAGGTAGCTATTGTGCTATTTTAATCTCAGCACTTACTCTTATTGGCTAAATAATTCAAGACATGCCTGGCACGCTTATAGGAGAGCATCTATTAAGAAAGCGAAGCAGAGTTCACAGTCAAAATTATAAGGGTAAGTGTATGCACTTTTGTAGGAACTACATAAATATCAGTGAAATTCAGTCTGCACAGTGGGATACTGCGTTAGGCAAAAGTACGAGAATAATGCCTTTAAATATATGCCTAAATTCCCATGTCTGGTAAGATATAAAAAGAAGACAATAAAGGGTGATTCTAGAAATTATGCCTATAGAGAATTCCTTGGGTACCTTGATAATCATCCATTTCTTATCCCTATTTACTACATTAATAAGTTATAAGTAAAGTGATTCACAAATATCAACTGCTAAGCCAGGATCTTTACAGGACCTAGTTCTATAGAATGGCAAAACAATATAAGAGGATCATTGAATTAAGGACTGGGGATCTATTGAGTCTAAATACTACTTTGTGATCTTTTATTCTATTGGCTTCTGGGCATCTATACAGGGTAAGCTTAGGGCTTTCTCCCTTAGAAGGCCAGCGATCTGTTTTTCAGGGACTTGGAAGAAGTTAACTAGTGGGAAAATATTGGTGGTTTGAACTCACCAGTCCCTCATGGGAGGAAGACGAAGCTGTCTGCTCCTGAAAGATTGCAGGCTCAGAAACCGTATGCGGCTGTTCTGTTCTGTCCTTTAAGGTTGTGATGAATGAGAATTGACTCGATGGGTTGTGTTTTGTTTTTAAGCAATACGTCCAGCTTGTGTAATTGGTAGTTATGGTACAGTCTGTGTGCTCCTCGAAGCAGCAGCAAACACGGTCAAGCAGTCTTTCAATATAAATACTGATGTTCTATTGCTGAGATCATTGAACTTTTTCTTTCTTAAAAAAAATCATTTTATTGGGGCTCATACAACTCTTATCACAATCTACACATACATCAATTGAGCAAAGCACCCTTATACATCCGTTGCCCTCATTATTCTCAAAATTCGCTTTCTGCTTGGGCTCCTGGAATCAGCTCCTCATTTTCCTTACCCCCACACTCCCTCCCCACTCCTCCCTCCCTCATGAACCCTTGATAATTTATAAATTATTATTTTATCTTATCTTACACTGCTTGACGTCTCCCTTCACCCACTTTTCTGTTGCCCATCCTTCAGGGAGGAGGTTATATGTAGGTCCTTGTAATCGGTTCCCCCTTTCTACCCTCTTTCTCTCCCAGTATCGCCACTCTCACCACTGGTCCTGAGGGGTTCGTCTGTCCTGGATTCCCTGTGTTTCAAGTTCCCATCTGCACCGCTGTGCACCCTCTGATCTAGCCAGGCTTGCAAGGTAGAATTGGGATCATGATAGTCAGGGGGAGGAAGCATTTAATAACTACAGGAAGGTTGTGAGGTTCCTTATTGCTACACTGAACCCTGAGTGACTCATCTCCCTACAGAACATTTTCTTAAAGCAACATATAGGTAATAAATTAGTCTTTCTGAGTCAAGGTGCAAAATTGTGGATAATATATGCGCACTTGTGTAATCATTTTAGGAAACCTAGTAGTGTCATCATGGACTCATTGGCAGGGAGCTTCTTTTATTTTCTTAGTTTTTGAGTGGTGTAGTATGATATGCCTTGGACAGCTCCCTGTAAAATCAGGGGTGTGAACCTAGCAGCTGAGCTGTAGGAGAAACTTGAAGCCATGACCTTCCCTAAAGATTCAGAGGCTCAGAAACTCCAAGAGGCAGCTCTACTCTGTCTCGTAGGGTCATGGTGAGTTGGAATGAACTGGACGGCAGTGGGAGCACAGCCATTTAAGAGTAACTGTATAAAATGGTTCCTAGTGTGCAGGCTGAACACACAGGCAGCAACGTGGATTTGGCTTGCTGGCTAGAGATTGCTGGCACCTGTTAAAAAGATTCAAAAGTATCATGCCAATCTTTTAAATAATTTTTTATAATTATTTTTAATAATTCATTCTAAGATCCCAAATATTTGGTTTGTCAAGTATACAGGAACATCAGAATTCTCTATTATTTATTTTAGTTATATAGAAGAACTGTAGATTATTAGGCCAATTAAAATGATGGTTTGGTTGATTAGCCAGTACTAATAAAGACAAACTTACCTTTTTTTTAAAAAAACATTTTATTAGGGGCTCAAACTTACCTTTTATAAACAAATACAGTATTATCAATTCACTGGCATTTATTTAAATAATTATTAAAATGTCAAAAATCTCGCCAGAGACCTAGGATTGTTATCGCAGGTAGTTTCAGAGGTTTTACAACCTTGTGCTTGGAAAAGAATCCAATCTAGTTTAGCATATATCAATTACATATACAGTGTGGACATTATAAAATACTGTTTACTGAAGAGAAAGAGTGCAGAAGTGTAGTTTAGGAGTGAATTTTGGCTTTCATTTGCAGGAATGCTGGAATGATTCCCTGGTCAGTTCTAAGTCCGTGAAAATTTCCCTCCTATTGCCATTTGTAGGAAAACCACCAACAGATGGGCTAAAGGACTTGCAGACCAATTGAAGGAGTTGTTAGATCAAAAGGAAAGCAGGTCATCCAATCAGACAAGCCCATTCTCTCGCGGCTCTAAACAATTGCTTCTCTGGAGGGTAGACAATCCTCAGGCCACATGGGTGCTTTCAATATCTGGCTGATACCGCCAGGAAGATTTCAGTAATTTTGGCCTTTTATGATGACGTACATTTTCTAGTATTTATAGCTCATAGTTTGTAGAAAAATATTAATACTCATTAGAATGAGAGCTTAGATTCACAAGGGTCTCTCTCTCTCTCTTTTTCTCCCTTTCCCTCTCTCTTTTGGAGGAGTTCCCAAGACTATGGAGACTGTTCCTCCCCCGCCTCAGTATACGTATGTCACCTATATGAATGAATGATATGCTTATTAAGAACAATGAATGATACTAAGATACCACTCCATTAACTTTGCCATGTGTGTGCCTCTCTATGGATGCTATACCATGCTTCAAGACAAAAATTTCATTTATTTGTCATTAGATATAAGAATTTCACAATATACAATTACAATTTTTGTGATTAATTATGTTCAATTTGTAACAATGAAAATGCATGCTGCATATCAGATATTTACATTCAGATTCATAACTTGCAAAATGGCAGTGATGAAGAAGCAAGGAAAATAATGTTATGGTTGGGGGTCACCACCACATGAAGAGGTGTATGAAAGGGTGGCAGCATTGAGAAGATTGAGAACCACTGCTTTACGGGCACAGAGTGTAACTAAAATGTATCTCAAGTTAAATTTTCTTCTTAAATACTCACCGACAGTCTGTATTATCCCTTAATTTAAAAATTAAGGAGTTATGAAAAGCGTATAGAACAGCATCACTTACCTCTCAGAATTTAAAATTTACAAGGGGGTACTCCCAAAAAGACAGAAAAAGAGCTCTGCTGGGCAGAGCTTCCATAGGTCATATTTTCCCTGCTAGGCGAGCATGGAGCAACTTGGTCTGAGTTGGTGCACCCAGTGGCGTCGCCTGGAAAGTTTCTCTCTGGTCACAGTGAATCCTTTTTGTGAATGCAGTTTTGCTCAAACCTCGTTTTATGTGATGGCTGATTTAAGAGAACAGCATGCAGCTGTGAAATTTTGTTTTCTGCTCAGGAAAAAAGGCTACAGAGACATTTTTTAAATTTATTTTTATTTTTATTTTTTTAAATTTTAACAATTTATTAGGGGCTCATACAATTCTTATCACAGTTCATACATATACATACATGAATTGTATAAAGCACATCTGTACAGTCCCTGCCCTAATCATTTTTTCTCCTCTTTTCTTTTTTTACATTTTATTAGGGACCCATACAACTCTTATCACCATCCATACATATACATACATCAATTGTATAAAGCACATCCATACATTCCCTGCCCCAATCATTCTCAAAGCATTTGCTCTCCACTTAAGTCCCTTGCATCAGGTCCTCTTTTTTTTTTCCCCTCCCTCCCCTTTCCCCCCTCCCTCAGAGACATTTTTGATGTTGAACACAGTTTACAAAGACAGCGCTATGGAAAAAAGGTAAAATGTTGATTTATGACAAACCTTGTCATAACTTCCCAAACGGACTAAAATATCTACTCAGAGTGCATTTGGAATTCATTCCACTAGGTCAGACTTTTAATCAATTTTTTTATTTAGAGGTTCTGAAAAGATAGCATAACAGTGTGTGACCAAAAAAGACCCGAATTGTGGCAGATGGGGGACATGAGAATGCACCTGCTCATGCAGTCATATCAGTGCACCAGTTTTTGGCATAAAATAGCCATCCTCTCTAGCCCCATGAACCTTATTTATCTTACCTTGCTCTGTGTGACTTATTTTTGTTTCTGCAAATTCAGAGGGGCATGAAAGGACAGCGATTTGATGATATAGAGAAGGTGAAGAAGAAAAACCGAGGTAGGTGTTGTCCAAACAGATGAGTTTGAAAAATGTTCCCAAGAATGGAATCACAAATTTGACAAATGTTTTAAGTGTAATGAAGAGTACTTTGAAGGTGATAACGTTGTTTTGTAAAAAAAAAAAAAAAATTAAATACATACCTTTGAAAAAAAGTCTGTTTCTTTGGGGGTACTCCCCTTTGTATTCTGTTAGCATCAAGACAAAAGATGGAATAGTGAAGCACCCTTAAAACTATTAAGAAGATAATGTTTATGTTGTGGGTGGCACAAAAGCTTTACACTCAACTACTAATCAAAAGGCTGCTGGAATCCACCCAGCTGCTGCGTGGAAGAAAGAACTGGTGATCAACTTCAATGAAATTTATAGCTAAGACAATTCCATTATCTTTTACTTCCACTTTCCACTGAGTGTTTGGAGTCTCCTGATACATGCTTAGTGTCTGTTTTCAGCAGAAAATGTGATGGTGGACTGGATTAATTTAATTATTTGGAATCAGCAGCATCATCACAATCAGCATAAAAATTAACATTGGTGCAAATATATGACATGAACTAGGAGAACTTTTCCAAAATGTTGGAGTCATGACAAAATAGAATTCCATGAGGTAAAAATGAAATTAGTGGAACAATGGCTAAGCACTCAGCTTGCTAATCTTAGGGTTGGTTGTTAGAAACAGACCAGTAGAAAAAGAGTGGGTGATCTACGCCTCAAAAGAGCAAAGCCTAATGATTTGATGAAGAAGTTTTACACTGTCAAAGCTGACTCGATGGGCCCTAACAGCAATGGGGATGGGGCCTGGGAGTTTAAATAGGACAGCATGTCACGGAAGTTAGGACTGATGCTGCATGGTATAAAGATGGATGGTACTAATGTGCTGGCTCAAATAGTAAGAAAAGTCACACGCCAGTCACATTTGAGTACGAGGGCATCTCTGGCATTATTCTTATCTTTTCCTTACTATCAACACCCAAAACGAAAGCCTCCAGCCACCCTTTCTCATATTTACTGCTTAACCCTCTCCACTATGCCTCAATAGCTATTGTTTTCCCCATTATGTCAAAACTGACCTTGCAAGTATGTAAAATCCTGTTGTGTAAGGGGCTGCAAAGTAGTTTGTGGGAAAATCCCATTATCTTTTAATTTAATCTTTCCATAAACTTTTTGAAGTCCCCTTGTTTCTATTCTCAGGACTCCTTTTGCTCTGAAGTGCCAGTCATCATTAATGAGTTCCCTGCCTTAGAGCAGTCTCTCTTGTAGATGTTATGACACAGCTATCCCTCAGCTCATCTTCTATCTTGATGGCAATTTAATATCTCTTATCACTTTCCTTTTATTCTCTTTTGATGTAGAATTTTCTAAGATAAACTTTGGAACCCCTCTCCTATTAAAACTAGTCTCCATATTATTACATTAACTCACTTCGCAAGAGTCTCAACTTATTGATAGCCCCGACTTGTCTTGCATTGCTAATGACTGGGCTTGTACATCTAAATGCCTAAATGTACAGCTAAATGACTAGGTTTGCACAGCTAAATGTATAGTTCTCAAGATCAGCATGTGCATGTAAAACTTTATTATTTTTTTATCTTTTCAAGAGCAACTGACACCAAAATAAGCTTATCTCCTGATTTCATATTTACTACTCTCTTATTATCATACAGGTTAGGAAATTCTTGCTAATTAAATATTGTTTAATTGTACAGCTCTATAATATTTTCATAGATGTTTATGATTTCAGTCCACTAAGAATATGCCAATGTTTATGTGTACAGTATATGTGTTTTTAGAATACATATTTAAAATTAATCTTTAACATCTTTGTATATATGTATAAATAAACCCACCTCATTGTTTTAGATATTATATAGTGTTATCGACTGAATGGTGTTTCCCCCAAATATGTATTAACTTGATGTGATCATGATTCTCAGTATTATGTAGTTATCCTACATTATATGACCTATTGTAGCTATCCTCCTGTTGTGAAGTGACATTTCTTACTTATGGTTGGTCTATATGGCCCGCTTGGTCCTTCCACTTGGTATATCAGAGAGTCATCTCAGAAGCACAGAGAGAGAATCCTGATACCATTAAGAAAGCAGTGCATTCTTCTTCTTTTCCATAAATGGGCTATTTATAGTCATTGGAGAAACTTTTTAAGAGAATATTTAAGTCTTTTTCCATACATTTAAGATTTTTACCAGTTGACCGTGTAAAGGTCTTGTTTCTTTCACAATATTAAACAGTTCTGAAAGTCAGTTTTTTGATTCAGCCAAATATTTTTTCTTCTACAATCACTACCTCATGATGTTCAACATTTATCCATCTCCTTGGAGTAATGGACTATTTGCAAATGTCACTACTGTCAGATGCTCAGAATCGTCTATCAGTGGAGCAGCTCAGGGCTTCTTGTCTGAAGTGGTAGAGGCGGCAGAGGAAGCGGACACCGCAGCGCTGACACCTGAGGCCGAGCAGAGGAGCAGCACTGAAACAGCGAGGCAGAGTTTGCAGGCACTGGACAAAAGGCTGTATTCTTTATTTTAAACATCATTTTATTGGGGGCTCTTAGAGCTCTTATCACAATCCATACATCTATTGTGTCAAGCATATTTGTACATATGTTGTCATAATTTTCAAAACATTTTCTTTCTATTTGAGCCATCAGTTTAAGTTCCTTATTTTTTCCCTCTCTCCATCCCTCACCCTCCCTCCCTCATGAACCCTTGGTCATTTATAATTTTTTTTCATGAAAAGACAGTATTCTAAATGTTTTCGGATACTGCCTTGTGGTAACCTGTTAAATTCCCTAATTAAGTGTCATAATTGTGCATGTGTGTGAGTTCTGTAGAACTATGGCAGCAGATTATTAAACAAAGCAGAGGAGTAGGATGCGGTGGGAGGATTCCTTGATGTCAAAACAGAGCAGAGAAGGGTGGTGGGTGCAGACATGCCTGATCTAAGCCTGTGGAAATCTGTCTTGGGCGAATGTGGAGTTGGAGTCTCCTTCTTCCTTGGGAAGCTGTAGTAGCCATTCACCTCCATTTTGTAATCAGATCTAATGATTTGTTGTGCTGTAAATTCTAACCTCCATGATGCTCCTGAGCAGCCTTGCTGGCCCAGTGAGCTGCTACTGTCAAGGTCAGCAGTGCAGAACCACCAGCCAGTCCCCTGGAGAAAGATTGGGCTCTAAAGTCTCAGTCACAGGGGCAGGTCTACCCTTCTCTCATGGGTCACTAAGTCTCGACGTCGACTTGATGGCAGGGAGTAAGATGCTATTAATGAGGAACATTCCATTTATAGGATTAGATTGATCTTGAGTCAATCTTTTCTGAACTGTAAAAGAAAATACAAGCAAGTAGAGATCAGAGAGACTTCAATACAACCAAGAAAGAAGATCTGGGGTTGGAATGTGTCCTTTGAATCCATGGTCCCTAAGGTGAGATCCTCCTACCCAATGAGTTGAAGATTAAAGATGCCCCCAAATATCCCACTTTCCAGTATGCTGTATCACTCCAATATCCCTGGTAATTACCCCATTCCTCCTCTCAGCGCATTCCTCTACAGACCAGGGTTGTGTAATTCAATGCCATGCCACCAGAGAACTCAAAACTCACAAATTATCAAGAAAATGGCTCGTGTGACTGTAGGTGTTGGCAAATCCCAAATCTGAAGTTCAGATATTCCTCGAGGGTCCCCTCAAGGCTGCAGAAGCTGGTGCAAAATCAGTCCAGGCGGTGGACCCCAGCACAAGTCGCCAAAGCCAGGGGTCTGATAAATGCAAGTCAGGTATAAGATCGAAAGCAAGAAGGGAAATGGCCGAAAGTCACGGCAGGCGTCTTCCCTTCTGCACATTAGCAATTGGGAAAGGGAAGTCCCAAAAGATGCCTTTGATGGAGCTGTGGCTTTTGTTTTCTGTAGACTGTAGCCCAACGGTTCTCAACCTGTGGGTCACGATCCCGCTGGGGGTCGGACGACCCTTTCACAGGGGCTGCCCGAGTCATAACAGTAGTAAAATGACAGTGATGAAGTAGAAACAACAATAATGTTATGGTTGGGGGTCGCCACAACATGAGGAACTATAGGAAAGGGTCGCGGCATGAGGAAGGTTGAGAGCCACTGCCATAACCCTAAGGGAACAGAGTGGTGACTTGAGTGTCACCATCTAGTAAAGTGGGAAGTCCATATACCCCACTGGAATCCTGCCTCACATGCATGTGAAAGTTGGACATTGAAACAGAAAGGCTGAAGAAGGATCATTGCACTTGAATGTCATACTTCTGCCATGCTATCAGGAAAAGCACTCATGCGTGTAAAGTGGAGGGGCGTCAAAAAGAGGAAGGCTCTCAGCAGATGGATGAACACAGTGAGTGCACCCGTGGACTCAAACGTAGGAACCATTGCGAGGCTAGCACAGCACTGGGCAGCGTTTCCTTCTGTTGTACACAGGCTCACGACAGGCAGGAACCGGCTCAATGGCACATAACAGCAATCCTGTCTCAGCACAAATGATTCCCTCCAAATTGGGACTATAACCACAGGTGTAATAAAGGTTAGAATTGACAAAAACTTTAAAAGGGAAGGCTATGTCTAAAAAAGATGTCTTATATAATCGATGACTTCTCATTTTCCTAAAGCCTGAAGTTCTTGAAAAAAGAATTGCACCCATTGTTGCAGTGATTCAAACAGCTCTATAACATGTTTCAATGGGAAAATGGGCTACTACAGTTTAAAGTAACTTAATTAAATATGCAATCAATCTAGTGGAAATGGGTAGCAATTTACTGTATGTGATCCATGCTCTTCCAGATGTTTTCTAACAGATGCTTTGTTTGGGTTGGTGGGATCAGTATATGTAGCCCTATCACAAATGACTTTGATCTATGTGTTACCTTTGTCTTTATTGTCTTGATGGATACCAATTAAGAAGTTTTAAATGATTTGACTGATGTGGTAGTTATTACTATAGGAAACATTTTCTTACTAATATAACTTTAGTAATATAAAAATTAGTAATATAAAATATAA
This sequence comes from Tenrec ecaudatus, assembly GCF_050624435.1. NCBI lineage: Eukaryota > Metazoa > Chordata > Mammalia > Afrosoricida > Tenrecidae > Tenrec > Tenrec ecaudatus. The sequence continues at coordinate 99,022,538 of NC_134531.1, forward strand.
CAATTTAGTAATATAAAAATGTTCATACGAATACTAATATAAGTGATGATTATATGTTTTGTGTATCTTGTAGTCATGAAAGTAAGAACATTATGTTAACACATTTTATTATTAGAAAATCCAAAATTGTTATTAACACAGGTGCCGGTGAATCCAGTGCTTCCTTGGCTCTTCTCAAGTTCCCACCTTAGATGAGAAATATTCCTATGTAGCTTTACTCTGTGGTGCAACTCCATTTTAAGGGACAGACACATTATTCTTGTCAGAAATTTTTTTTTTAGATTTTTGCTTTTTGTCCTGAAAGCCTGTTTGGAATTTGTTGTAGTGAAAAACATTTTGGTTGAATGGTAAATTATATAATCATGCTATCTTTTGATCCATAAGTTGGTCTCAGGCAGCCTTAGCCTTATGATAGTGAGATGATTATCAGCAATTCTAGCTTTATTGTTCCAGCTTTATCATCACGGAAGAAATTCTTCTTATTCCATTCACTCAGTTACCGAGGATGGCTCACACGTCTTCCCTGAAATTACAGGCACATCTTGGAAATGCTGCTGTAAATAAATGAAAGAACTATTGCAATAAAATGAGGCACACAAATATTTTGGTTCCTAACTGCAAATAAAAGTTATGTTTATGCTGCACCAAAGCCTATTAATTTGCTCTTTGAATGTTGTGACAATTACCAAAATGTAACAAAGGGACATGAGCAAGCACATGCTTTAGAAAAATATGCTGCCTATGAGCTGGAATTGACTTAATGGCATCTGATGACAACAGGAAGGAAAGAGCTCTTCGGGCTGTCTGTACTGGCTTTCAGAAAGCCCCGCATCCTTGTTTAGGCTGAGCCGCATTTTATTAAATACCACTCATTCCCTTTCAAATTAAAAAGACATGCCCATACACTGATGGGGCCTCCTTAACATAGCAAATAAAGCCCTATTCCCAAATACAATTATATCTACAGGTCTAACCCACTCAACTCACTGCCAATGAGTTGGTTCCAACTCATAGCAACCCTATAGGGACAAGTAGAACTGCCTCTGTGGGTTGGTTTCCAGCACTATAAATCTTTATGGCAGCATAACGCCTCATTTTTGTCCCTGGTGCATTTGAACTCATGACCTTGTGCTTGCCAACCCAATACATAATCCACTACACCACCGGAGCTCTTTTTATAGGTATGAGTTACTGTGGCAATTATATAATCTCCTCTCAACTTGCAAAGGGATGGTGTCTAGCTTGTCAACCATGTTGTAGCTTGATGACCTCATTTGGAGGCACAAAGGAGATAAATAGCTCACTGGAGGCCAGATACCCTCTCTGCTTCATCCTTCACCTCACTAGGAGACATTCCTGTTCGCAAGCCACATGGAGCTACATTGATGGAGCCAGAGCCCTGGAACTGGAGGAGCCATGCAGAGACCCATGCCAGCGCTGAGATGCTTCCACCGCCACTGGATCCACAAGACTTTCTACCCACTGGCCTTTGATCCTCCTCCATTTGACATCATTGTATGTGTTGTGTGAGTCTGAGAGGAATTAATAGACTGGTATCAGACATATGGGCTAATAAAGTTACAAACTTGATCGGGCCTGGTCTGTGATGTTTCTTAATATACGGTTACTCTTTGATATAAAGCTCTTTCTTACACTCATGGACACACACACACACATGCACACACACGGTGCTGCTAGACTTGCTTGATGCAGGGTTGCCACTAACTTTAAATTTGCAAAAAACACAGTATCTGTAAAGCACAATAAAGTCAGATGAATTGAAATATGCTTTTGTGTGTGTGTGTTTAACAGATATATGGGCTATACCTCCCAGCAGATCTCTGCTCATGGTGAGGGCAAAAAGGTAATGGTTTCAGTTATTCCCAAACCACAAAGACTCAGATAATGGAAAGACTGGTTCCCCAAAGGAAAATTCCCCAAAAAAGTTTTATTTCCAGATGAAAGGTGGAATAAGTACGATGCAACTGTATATAGTACATAGGCTTGGGATAGCAAATTATACTAATATTTACTTTCCCTAGTTCTGGAGCCACTAGGTCTCAATCAGGGAGTCATCGTAACAAGGCTATTGCATGAATCCCTTGGCTTCTGATAGCCTAATTCCCATCTCGGCACTCTTTGGTTCCCCCTTCTTTGTGTGTACTTTCTTTATTCTATTTTTTTTAAATAAGGAACCAGTTACATTGGATAAGTTCTCATCCACTCCAGTATGAATTCAGGTTAACTAATAATATTTATAAGACTCTATTTCCAAATACATTTACATTCAAAGGTTAGAACTTGAATGTATTGTTTTAGGGAACACAAATTGTAACAGCAAATGAAAATGATAATTCCATGAAAAAAATTCGCTTCCTAGATAGAAATCACCACAAACTAGAACCCTGGTAGCGGTGGTGGTTGTCATTGGGCTGTGATCTGAAATCACCACAGAAACTGTTCTTCATTGTAGCTATTATGGATTGAATTGTGTCTTTCCAAGAATATGTCACCTTGACAAACCCATGATTCTCAGTAAGACATATAACTATCCTTTCTTTTATGATCTGAGGGTATTACTTTAAGTGTTATACATCCTAATGTCTATGGTATTAATCAGGCAGGAGACATCGGTAGGATTATGTTTTGTGGTAGGTTGGGTTCTTTAGAGGAGCAAAATCAGGTTGCTGTGTGTGTTGTATATAGAAAGAGATTCATATCAAGATATGGCTTTCACAGTTGTAGAAGTAGGTAAATTCAGTCCAGTTCAAATCAGGTGTCTAGACTCATGTAGCTATGGAAGATGAGAAACATGAAGCAGAATGACCAAGTAGTGGCAAGGTGGGCACCAGCTGGTGGATGCAGAGGTAAATGAATCAGATGTTGCCCAAATGAATTCAACACTGGTAGTCCTCTGATGGCTCCTGGGATTGGCAGGTGATGCAAAAGGAAATTGAGAAACCAGATAAAGGATCCAGCTCCAGCAGAAGGTGAAGGGCCAAAGAGAGTCTGGCTGTTTTTGGCTTCTCTCTTATACAAAAGGCTGTGTCTTATACACCAACGAGGTGTCATTGGGCTGTGATTGATTGATAGGTTGGCTCCAGCCCTACTCTTATCCAGGAGTGTGTAGTTGACATAATCCCTAACCATCACATGTTATATCTTGCATCAATCTCTTTTGAGATATAAAAGAGATTAAACAAAGAACAAGAGGCAGAGGAAGTCCCTGCCACCAATACATAAGAGCAAGGATTCGTGTAGATCCTTTAGACCCAAGGCCTCTGAACTGAGAACCTCTTAGACCTAGGAGAAGAGTGAGCTATGACACATGGCTATCCAAGTTCACAGATGTTCAAAGGTGATTCTTATCTCCTTTCCCAGATTCAACACAGAAAGTCTTCGCCTAGAGATGTTATCTCTTAAATTGTGAAAGAATAAATTACTATATGACAAAGCCATTCTCTTGTACTGTTTCTGTTATAACAGCTAACCAAATAACCAAAACAGCTAATAGACAACCAAAACAAAATATGGTACTGGAAGAGTCGAGGGCTGCTCTAGCAGATACCTAAGATGTAGAAAGTGAGGTTTTTAAATTGGGTGATGATTGAAGGTTGGGCGAGTTTTAGATTGTCTTGAAAAACTACTGGTGAGATTATGGACATTAAAGGCAGTTCTGGTGGGTGTTCAGAAGCAAGTGTGGAAAATGTTAACAGCGGAGACAGCCCAGATGGCAAAAACAGTGGTGGAGAAATGACAGCGGCAGCAGAACCAGGAAACCCGTTCAAGAGGATACGAGAAGTGACTCTTTTAGCAAGAGAGCTGAGTGCCTTTGGGCTGCAAGCTTCCTGGTTGATTGGGGCGCTCTGGGTACTTTCTGGAGAAGAGGGGTTACCCACACAGAGAGCCAGAAAGTTAGGTAGCTTCAGGTCAAAGCTTTACTGCAGAGTGTAATGTCTTTGGCAACTTTTCCGTAGAATTAAGAACTTTGTATCACTTGATCCTAGAGGACTGGGAGGCTGAGAGACCAAGGTACCAGCGATCAGAAGTTCAAGAGACAGGAACACTGGAAGCAGAAAGTTAGGACCACAACCTTTGGGGTCTCAGAGGTGGAGTCAGGATTTTCTGGGTCTTAAAGCATGGGAGCCATGGCCATGTAGGTTTCAAAGAGATCGTCACCTACACAATTTCGGAGTAGAGTACTGCAGTTCACAGGCAGGAGGATCAGGCCAATTCACCATCCAACGTTGCAGGCATGGTGCTTCCCCGCTCAAGGGGCAGAAGAATGGGGCCTATCAGGTTTGAGTTAAAATATATTTAGATAGAAATACATACAGTACAACCTTGTGCAAATACCTGGAAGTCCACTTCATCACCTAATTTTATGAAGCAGGATCATAACGAGGCAGATAATGCAATAATTTCTATCCTGCTATTCTCTCTGTTCTAGATTTATTTTTTCCCAGCTAGAAGTACTCCTAAACTGTACACATGCTGATGAATTGATTCACAGAAATCAGACTCTGGAGAGACTGATTTGTAAACCAGAGTTCAGCTAATTTATCATGCAAGGTCCAGCCAGTGTAATCTATAACTGGTATCAACTCTCTTCTGAGCACACTGCTTTTCTGACATCAATATATGTAAGAAATCCAATTTGTTGGTAATAGATGGCTTTGGCAAGCACAGACTCTGCCAGAGAATAGGATATAGATGGATTTAAGGAGCATCCTCTTTAAGTTGAGAGGGAGTCTGAAGGAATGATACTTCCCCACAATAAGGATAGATTCAACCAGTAATCAGTACTTGCCATTCAGAGGCAGCATCTCCACTCTTCCAGCCAGTGGGCAGTGAGAAAGTTTTGTTCTTTCTCTGCATTTGTTTTATCCTTCATAGATACTCATCTTCTCACATGCCACCCCTTGACTGACCCTAGACAAAATTGACAACCCCATTGTGCTGACATGTCTATGTCTTGTATAATTATTGTTCTGAATTTCATTATTTTAAAGTACATTATTGATGTATAATACAAACACAGAACAATGAACACATATGCACAGCTTACTGAGTTATCAAAAATGGAACATATTTGTAACCAGTACAATTTTAATTGCTTTTGTTTTTATTTTAATAAATCACTTTATTGGAGGTTCATATAACAATCCATACATCAATTTTATCAAACACATTTGTACATATGTTGCCATCAGCATTTCTAAAACATTTTCTTTCTACTTGAGCCCTTGGTATCAGCTCCTCTTTTATCCCCTCCTTTCCCCACCCCCATCCTTGTGAACCCTTGATAATTTATAGATCATTTTAATTTTCATATTTTACCCTGTCCAACATTTCTGTGTTCATCCCCCTTTTTGGGGGGAGGGGGTTTATGTTGATCATTGCAATCAGTTCCCCATTTCTCTCCCTTCTCCTCCAACCTTCCCCTGAGCCTCATGGTATCACTACTCTCATTATTGGTCCTGAGTGAGGGGTTTATCTGTCCTGGATTTTGTGTGTCAAGGCTCTTGTCTGTACCAATGTACATGCTCTGGTTCAGCCAGATTTGTAAGGCAAAGCTGGGGTCATGATAGTGGGGGGGGTATTAAAGAAATAGAGGAATGTTGTGTGTTTTGTTGGTGCATTACTGCACCCATTTTAATAGTTCTTATTCCATGTGTGATCAACTATTGTTCCTGGATTTTACATTTTAAAATAAGACCACAGACAAGGTCAGTACTTAATCAAAGTGATGAGCTTCTTACGATGGATTTCATACCTACCATGGAAGAAAGAAACCTTGTTTATTTTTTGCGTTGGATTAAGTGTTGAAGGATTTGTAGAGAGAAATACAATTTATCAAATGATGGGACAATTCTATTAAAACGTTGAGAGGGATCTTTAATTAAGAATAAGCTATATTATAAGGCAGAAGAAGAAATAGAGTGAGTAGAAGTTAAGGAGAATAAAATGTGACATAATTGACAATGTATGGGGGAGAAAAGGAAGAAAGTAGGTCAGGGACTAGGGTAGGAGGTTCTGGTCCTGACATAGTGAGAATCAGTTTCGAGTGTGTGACGCCTAGAAAAATAATTAAAGAAATATTAAGTGAAAATATTAGATTATCTGGCTGACACACCCAGAGGTTGGTGGTTGTGTTAGGTTGCTGTTCTCTGTTGTCGTTGTTGTTAGGGGTCGTCGGTGAGTTCCTACCCATAGCGGTCCTATGCCCCACGGAGCTGCACACTGCACAGCTCTGCATCATCCTCACAACTGTCCTTAGGCCTGAACCCGTGGCACAGCCACTGTGGTGATCCATCTCATCCGGGGCCTCTTTTTCACTGGCCCTCCACTTCACCAAGTACGTTGTCCCGCTCCAGAGTCTGGTCTCTCCTGACAACATATCCAAAATATGTAAGACAATGCCTTGCCATATTTGTCTCTAAGGGGCACTCTGGCTGACTTCTTCCAAGACAGATCTGTTGGTTCTTCGAGTAATCCATAGTACTTTCAATATTCTTCTCCTGAACCATAATTCAAAGGCATTTCCCACAGTCTTCCTTATTCAATGTCCAACTTTCATATGCTGACGAGGCAATGAAAAACACCACAACTTGGGTCATGTGCACATTAGTCCTCAAAGTAACATCTTTGATTTTCAATAATCCGAAGAGGTCTTGCGCAGCAGATTTACCCAATGCAACGTGTCTTTTGACATCTTGACTGCTGCTCCCATGCGTGTTGATTATGCATCCAAGCAAAACAAAATCCTTGACAATTTCAGCCTTTTATCTCCATTTATCATGATCTTACTCACTGGGCCAGTTTTGTGGATTTTGGTCTTCTCGACATTGAGTTGTGATCCACACTGAAGGCTGCAATCCTTCATCTTCATCAACAAGTGCTTCAAGTCCTCCTCACTCTCAGCAAGCCAGGGTGTGTCATCTGCATAAGCAGGCTGTTGATAAGCCTTCCTCCAATCTTGGTTCTTCTTCATATAATCTAGTTTCTCTGATTTGCTCACCATACAGATTGAACAAGTATGGTGAGAAAATACAACCTTGACGCAACCCTTTCCTGATTTAAACCATGCGGTATTCCCTTGTTCCATCCACACAACTGCCTCTTGACCGATGTACAAGTTCTGCAGGAGCACAACGAAGTGTTCTGGCATTCCCATTCTTGTCAAGGTTATCTATAGTTTGTAGTGATATACAAGTGTAATGTTTTGGCATATTCAATAAAACACAAGTAAACATTGTTCTGGGAGTCTCTGCTTTGAATCACTATCCATCTGACATCGGCAATGATGCCCCTTTTCCCATATCCTCTTCTGAGGCTGGACTGAACTCCCAGCATTCCCTGGCTTTCCTAGAGAATCACTTACTAGATTGCTGTGGGTGTGTAGGCAAAGATTTGCATTTTTAAAACTGGTTTACAAAGTTGTAGAAGCAGGTAAATCTAGTCTGGTTCAAATGTATGTTAGCTGTCAGCTAGAGGCTTTCCTGACTTGTGTGGCTGCAGGAGCTGAGGGACTGGAAGCAGGAAATGGAGCAGTTGGACCACAGGCTGGATGATGCTGAACAAAATAAATCTGAGAATGGCTGAATGGCTCCAAGGCAGACAGTTCCCGGACACTCTTGAGAGTGGCAAAGGACACAGCAGGAGGTTAGTGCAGCCGATGCAGGAGCCAGATCTAGCAGAAGGTGAAGGTGCAAGAGAAGAGCTGGGTGATGCTCAGGGTCTCTTAACAAGGTGTCATCAGGCTGATTGATAGGTTGGGCTCCTCCCTTACCATTACCAGGAACATCAAGCTGGCATCAAATCTGACATTGCAGTGTTTTAATGCTCCCGGAGGCACCTTGGAAGACAGACCTGGTAATCGCTTTCTAAAGGATCTACTATGCGCACCTGAGGTCGTCAGGAACTGGTATTGATTCACAACAATTAATGACAAGCACAAATATTAAACACAAACAGAGATGATGGACTGAATCATGAGAGTCAGCAGTGACTTGGACTCACAAGCATCCAGAACAGTGAGAGATTGATGAGCTTTGAGGGGTGTGAGGGACATATGGGAAGACCAAGTAGATTGTTTGAATACTAAAGCTATGGATTGATTTAGATTTGACTTTCTATTGTGATAAATACCATGTGTACTCAAGTATAAGCCAGCCTAAATATCAGCGGAGACACCTAATTTTACCACAAAAACTGAATAAAAAGTGTGCTGAAAAACTCGGCTTATACACAAGTACATACAGTAAATGTGTAAAAGGTTGTTCGTCATGTGAATGTTCTTTACATGTACAAGTCATTGAGTTTAGTTATGGTTATTATGTTACTCAACCATTACCATAACTGGTTTCCAAAATTTTCACCCGCCTTAACAGAAACTCAGTATCTCTTACGCAGTGCACTCTCCTTTTCTCCTTCCCCATGCTCACCCCTGATAACCAGATTTAAATGTATAGACATTTAGAGAAATGAAAAAATCTTAGATCTTTAGAAATCAGTTACATACTCACATATAAAAAACAAACTAAACTCCTTAGGCTACTGTAAAACTTTATGAGAGTAAAAAACCTCATTTTTCTCATGTGAAGCAGCTGGTTGGTTTGAACTGTCAGCCTTGTGGTTAACAATCCAACACTTAATCAGCTGTGCCATCATGGCTTCTTTCATCTTATATACAGGGGTGTGGAAATCAATGGAAAAATTAATTAATTCTAAATCTGTATGATTAATTGTGAAGAGGAGCCAGTTAAAAACATTTTAGTTTAGGATCTGATATCTTTCCATAGCTGGCAAATCATATAAGTGGAGGAATCACACAGACCATTGGAAACATCATCTAGAGGTATAAGATGGAGATCAAGATTAGACATGCATTTAGGGGTTATATGCCTGAAGAGTCATGAAAATAAATGAGTTGGCTTTTGAATGGGGAGAGGGGCAGAGGACCACTATTTTGGACTTGGTGCCCATGCTTATAAGACATGCTTTAGAAATAAAATCCGAGGAAATAAAATTTATTGAACAGTTTCTGTGTGTTATACATGGTTCTGTTTTTGTTGTGTTAGTTTATTATAAGAAAGGAAACTGAGGCATAGAGAAAACTAGAGTGCAGAGTCTTAGGACTCAAGCATTTGAGTTTGAATGATTACTGTATAACCCCACTCGAAGGGCATGAATACAGAATTACAGGGGAATGGATGTATTGGATGGGGTAAGATAGGGCTAAAAATAATAACTAGCATATTTATATAATAATAATAGAACAATAATAACCATATATAACAATAGCAATACGGTTTCCTGGGGGGTAGGGTGAAGGAAGCAGGGGGGTTGACATCAAAGAGTTCAAGATGTAAGAAAATGTTTTGAAACTGATTGTACTAGCAATTGTACAATTATGCTTGATTGATTTGAGTTATGAAATATTATGATATCTGTAAGTGCTCCCAGTAAGATGATTTTTAAAAAATTTTGAGTTTGATATTTCTGCTAAATTTTAACTACAGAAAAGTTAAATATGCTGAGAAAAATCTCATTGTTATTTGAAGTAATTGTTTCATTAATAGAAACACAGAAAGTAAAATTTAGGAGAAGTGGAAAGTAGTAGAATTGAAAAAGAAACATATCCAATGAATTTTTCTATTGAATGAAAGATTAAAAATCACATGAAGGTGAAACTACAGATACTTAGGAAAGGTCAAGGTCAGAAAGAATTAAAGGCAGACGGGGGAGATAAAAAAGGGGGAGAGAATACTGCAGAATTATGAAGAAGGGAACTGTAGCAGAAGAGAAGTTCTAAGAAATAGGAAAATAAATGAAATCTAGGCTATGCATGGATAGACAGTAAAGTGCAGGAATAGAAGGTGCCTTCTTGGTTAATATTAGTATTCTGGGAAGTGAGTGTAAGTAATTTTTTTTCAGTGATAACATTACATGAAAGCCTATCAAATCCCAAACCAAACCAATTGTTCAGTAAATTCAGTCTCGTGCAAACCCCAAGTGTTTGAAAGCAGATTTGTCTGCTTGGTTCCAAGAACTGTCCGTGGACCTGCTCAGTGACCTCAGATCTATAAGGGTCGCATGGCTGTGACTTGTGAAACTCAGATCACCACGCCTTTCTTCCAAGGCTCTCGAGAGTAGGCTCAAACTGCCAATATTTGGGTGAGTAGCCCAGCACTTGTCTTTAAGTTGAAAGCAGAAGGAAGCAAGATTGGGATTTAAGGAATGAACAGTGATCAAGAAGAAGCAAAAGGTGGGCAGGCAGCAGGAAATAAATGCTCATTGGGTATCTGCTTTGTGCCAGGTATTGCGCTTTGAACTTTGACAAATTGGACAATGTGACTCTTAAAACATTAGTTTTGCAAAATAGAATGTCTTCCTTCTGGTTCTCTATTTTTCAGCCTTTATGGTTGTACTTGGAATAATTTGTCCTCTTCCATTTTATTTTATCTTTCATCGATTTGAGGTTGGCTTATTTTATAAGCAGAGCTCTGCTCAGGGTGATTCAATTGACTTATTTCCTGTGCAGACATAATCTTGCATGTCAGCACTTTCCTTGCATTGGGAGCTTGTATACACATTCACAGGTTGGGTTCTCCATCATCTACTCAATAGAATCTTCAGTCTTCCTAATGCAATCCTTAAATTACTTTGTGTGGGTGGGAATGTTTGTGTGTAGTACAGAGGTAGAGGAATTCACATTCTTCAGCAGACTAAAAGAATTATGCTTTCAGGAACAAGAAGGAAATAATATTAAATTTTTTTGATGATTAACAGAATTTTACTTGGTATCTGTTCATCTTCTTGAGTATGACAGAAAATTCAAAGACTTCATTTTTTTCTCTTTGATAAAATTATACTGTTATAAATATACACAAGACTGCATTGCAATGCAGTTCAATTCAGGTCTGTATTCTCTTCTTATCCCTTTTAGCTGGCGGCCTTAAGTACTGTTCTTTTTAAAGTATTGAGCATTAGTAATTGCTTTATTTATTTTGGAAAGACTTAGACTAGTGTTTATCAATGAAAGGGTTTTTATTGACAGGCTTTTCTGTAGTCTCTAAGCCCTTGAAAGTAACTTCTGAGGGCAAATTTTTATTCTTGTTTCATTATAGATTTTCCCTCTGGTATTTATACTATTGATTACTCTAAAAATTTATATCCCGATGAAATATTCAAAGAGACGTTTAGCAATCTTAGATCTCTTCTAGATGCATACACAGTTCTTAACTGATATTTTAAAACATTTGCATTTTTGTCATAGAATGATTAGAAAAACATTTTCAGTATAAATATGAATCCTTTAAAAATATACAAAGTGCACATCTACTGTTACGAGGTTAGCATGAATATTTTTCCTTTGTGCAAGGACTTAACAAAATTATCTTACAGATAACATAACCACAACGTGGATTAAACACATTAGAGTTCAAACTCAATCTATCTGCGATACTGCATTGAATATGTATCTTGAAAATTCTCTCACTGATTTTGAGTTGTTTTTTTTTTTTCTTCTTCTTCTTCTTCAGCAATGTCCCCAATCGGTTATTTGCTAGCAAGGTAGCAAAGACAAAAACCTCCTGGGAAATTGTCTATGGTCATGTCCACAGCAAATCAGAAACCACATTCTAAAAGCCTTGGTAATGACCATGATTTTGAGTTGTTAAAACCTCAAAACTTCACTCAAGTAAAGTTTCATATCACCTATTCAAAATTATGGACCATTTGTCTATAAATAAAAAATTTAAACTATTGATAATTTTGCTGAGTTTTACAGCTGCTGTCCTGAAGTTTTCTTGTTAATTTATAGGAAACAATGGACTACATTTAGGCTGAGTTGTAACAAAGAAAGCACACGACAGTCACTCAACAAGGAACAGTTTATCTCTCCCTCTTATAACAGTTGAGGGGTAGGCAGACAACTGGAGGCAGGAGACCAGCCTCTTTTGTTTCATTCCTCCAACATTTTAAAAAGTACGTTCTCCCTTTTGGCTTGGACAAAATGCATCCATCAGCATGGTATCTGCACTCAAGGACGTGGATGCAGGAGAGAGAGAAGTGAGCACTCCTAATATGAACGTGATTTAGAAATTGCAATTATCATTTCTTCCCACATTTTAATGCTCTAAACTTCGTCACAAAATCACAGCTTGTTGTAATGGAGGTTGGGAAATATAGTGTCCTTCTGACAGGCCGTTAGCTTACCTGAAACTCACAAAGCTCTCAGAAGGGCAGGAGATAGACTTTAAAAACCAAACTTACTGCCACCGAGCCGCTTCCAACTCACAGATACCCTGCAGGACAGAGCAAAACTGCTCCTTTGAGTAATTCTGTAATTCTTTACAGGAGCAGACAACTTCAGCAGGTAGTAGATCTGAACTGCTAACCTTGGCAGCTATCAGCCCGAAGTATAAGCCATTTTGCCACCAGGGTTCCTTAGGCTAGATAGTCACTGAAAATGAACTGCCACTGATTTGATTCTAACTCATAGCAACCCCATCGCACAGGGTAGAATGGCCCCTGTGGTTTCCGAGACTGTCACTCTTTACAGGGTAGAAAGTCTCATCTTTCTCTGGAGGACAGACACCAGGGGGTATTTAACGGTCTCTTTTGTATCACTCAAGTAAATAAAAAATAACCCATGAACTAGAAATCTTGAAGAAATAAGGTGATCTGACAGCCAGAAAGGGAACGTAGGAACTTTCATAAGTGATGTGAACTTTCAACTTAACATCAGTATTGTAATACAATTTATGAAACCTTCTATAGCTAGGCTCGTGGTAAGTCAGAGAAATGTAAGAAATACAAACTACAGTGATAAATAGCTGTCAAAGTATTTTTCTTCTGCATTGTGGGGAAAATAGCGTTGCTGAAAGATGAAGAACAAATGCGTGTCTATACATCTGCAGAAGTCTCCTCAGTCTTTACCTTTAACAACCTCATTTTTTCTTGTTTGCCATGTGCTCAACCTTGCTTCCAATGTATCTCCAATCAATCTGTGTTCTAACAACTAGAAGGCACTTGCAGCTGTGTTCAATTCCTTGTAAGGCAGAGTGACAGCTCTGGCCGTTTAAGCTTAAAAACCCAGTAAAATTTTCCCACAAAGCAAAACATACAGTTAAAATAGGTTATTACTTTACATAAAGTAGCCAAACTCAAGCCTATAATGAATTTTGAAAGCGTTTCTTTTAAATCCAACGAATGAAATAGAAATTTAGATAAAAACGTGATTGTGATTCAGCTCCATCTTTACCTGCTTTCGTTATCACACAATACTGCTGCACTCACTTTATTTGTTTTTGTTGAAGCATTTGGAAATGTCTAATGTTTCACTGCCTATAAAATGGTCTGGAGACCGTGGTTGACCTCCTTGACTTCACAAGGGTGAAGGACAATCAAACTGCAGCCCGAGAATGACCAATTCCTATGAGAGAGCCGGCAGATATGCCTCCACCCTCCACCCTTTCTGATCCATTCTGACCCCAGTGGCCCATTCCTCAGCATTCTTTCTTTCTTTCTTCTGGGTTTGATATTCATTGAAAAGGCCACCAAGAACTTACTTACCATGCTCACTATTATGTCGTTTATTAGGAACGTAAACAGGTTGTTATGCAATATCAACAATGCTCAGGATACAGTTCTTTTCTCAAGACTGCATCTTCTCTGTGGTGCTCACCGGCAAGCTTCTTTCCGGCCTTGGCTCCTTAGTTGGCCTCTTCTACCCTGCCCTCCACAATGCTCCTTTAGTGTTGCCAACAAGTGCCCAAAGGGTAGTTGTTAACTGCCTTGGTCCTCCGCACTCAGCTCGAGCTCAAAGGGTCAGCAAACCCAGCTGCCCCTACTGAGCACCTATAGGCACACCACTCAGCAAGTGAACTTCCTACCTAGAAGCATTCAGCTTTCCTTGGTCCGTGAGCGGGGCAGCCCATGTCTCTCTGGCCTGCACGCTGGCTCTAGGTTTCTTGCTGACGCTTCTCTTCAGCTTCTCTGGTGTCACAGCTTTCTTTCCCCGGATCAAGGAGGCTCAGTGGGAGCCGAAAGGAGGAGTCATGTCGAAAGGATGAGAAGTATTTCCGATTAGGAGTCCTAAGTATATATTTCAAGGAGATCTAGCACCGAGGCTCACCGATCTCCAGCTGATCTTCCTAATTCACTATGCACATCCCATTTAATTACAGTAGTAGAGCTACACTGCACAGCTCACAGACAAAGATGGATAACTTGATTACATTTTATAATTTTCTTGACTTGACAAGTATTGGCAAAGGAAATGCAGTAGTCTCACTGTCTAGGGCATCAAATGTCACAGTGATAATGGGGTTTGGGACCACGTGGCTCTTTTGGTGACAAGCTGCCACACGCTGTTCTATAGTTTTAGACTTGTGCTTGGAAGAGATGAGAGAAGGTGGTGGGGAGGTGAGAAGTATATGAATCAGTTCCTGGAGTGTCCTGGGGCTCAGGAGAAAATGACTTGAAACAATTCCAACTCTCACTTTCCCCCCCTCAATCAATTCCCAGCTGGGTGTGACAGAAGGCAGATGATAAGAAAAGAGAGGAGAGCAATAAAGTGCAGCCACTTTGAAGTGAATAAGAAGTTTCCAAGAGGGAAGAAGAGTGAAAAATAATCAAAGGCTGGAAATTAAAAAGGAAAAAGAACACAGCTTACTCGAGGAGTGTGTACAGTGAAACCTTTACATATTCTAAATATCAGCACTAACCGCTGCTAAGAAGTTGGAACAGGTATAATACGGTTTGATGGCAAAGGATTTCACCATAGCCATCCTCTCCCTATGTCTAATATCTGCTCAGCGAAAAACAGCCCTGATGAGGTGAAAATGTAGAAACAAGAAATCACCCATGTTGCTGCACGAACTTTATGTACTCATTGGAAAGATGGTATGATGTCCCTACAAAATAAGCAAGCAAGCAAGCGAGCAAGCAAGAGACCCTTGACGAAACCTCATTCTCTAAGAAAAGCAGAATGCATACTCTTCTTTAACAGCATTCTATGTGTATTTTGTACTGCTGTCAGAGACACAGTCATATTGTACAACTTTGAATCCTGTGGTTTTTGTATGGGGACGACTGGAATCCTCTTTGATTCTCCCCGAATGGAGACAGTTTAGGCACAAGGTGTGCCCTACCTTGTAAGTGATTAGGTCGCTGTGTAGAAATGGAAGAAATTCATATTTAGGTGAACCAGCTGCACCTCTGTTGTTCTCTAGGATGAAGCACAATCAGATGGAGGGAAAGGATATAAAATGTTGAAACTTTTTGTCACAGAGTTTTGGAATAATGTGCATGTGGTATATAATAAAGAGTAGTAATAACACCTTTATACATAATTTAAAGGGAATTAAATGAAAACATAATTAAAAGAAGTTAATTTGGTATTGCGGGTATCTCTGCAATGAGCTACTCAAAGGAAATAGAATTCTCCCCGTCCCACACCTACCCTCTCCAAGGTCGGTTCTGAGTATGCCCCGTTTGAATCAAAATGCTAGAGACCACCATAAACCTTGACTTTCTGGGCCTCTTGGAGAAGCGCTGGGTGGTTATTGTTTTTGACTTTTGGTGATGTAGACAAATTATTTCTAGGTTACAGAGAGTCGGGAAGGGAATAGAGAGAGAGGAGAGTCTTTTTTCAGGCTGTCGCCTTCGTTCTGATTCGTAGGAAGTCCAAGGCCAACAGAAAGAACACTCCTGGTGCTCCACCGGCCTCACCATCTTTTGCTATAGTAAGTGTATTCCAGTCCAAGTGCTAACCATCTGCCAATCCATCTAATTCAGAGTCTTCTTCTTTTTTACTGACTTTCCACTTTAACAAGCACCATGTCATTTTCCAGGACTGCACCCTCTCATTAACAGATTCAAAGTACTCAAGATAAAGTCTCACCACCCTGGCTTCTTTGGGACATCCTGATTGTGCTTCTTCCGAGACATACTTGTTTGTTCTTCTAGTGATCCATGATACTTTCAATATTCTTTAGCAACCTGAATTCAGACACATTAATCAAAGATTAATAATAAAACATGCCTGGCCTTCCTCCCACACACTTAGGAATATCTCAGGCTTGCAGTGTTCTGATGATGGCCGAATCTAGGCAACCCTATCTGACTTCAGAGTGAAGCTGTACTAGTGCTTACTCTGTTTACATGTACAGACTCAGTGTATTCCCATCCCCCAAGGTCTTGGCTGAGGACACCGAGATGTAGAAACAGATTCAGCAGTTTGTATTATCTTTGTTTCTGACTTATAAATGATATATTAGTGACGTGATTATCTTTCGAGCAGATCTTATCAGAATCCTAGACACAAACTATAGGCTTAGTGTTATGGGTTGATTGTGGTAAATCCAAACCTCGGTGCTTGTGGTTACAGTTTTATTATTTTTGTTAGGTTATCGAGACAGGATTAAAATAGGATGCATCTTGAATCAAACTCTTTTGAGATATAAAAGACTAAATGTAAGCTAGCAAGCATAGATGGGGAGCAGAGAGTTCCAACTATATCAAGACCACTCAGGAGCAGAAACTCAAGAGTCAAGAATCATCTTTCTGAGTATATACAGACACAAGCCTTACCTTGGAGCCAGCACTATTAATTCAGGGTCATGGTGGTGCAGAGGTTATGAAATGGGCTACTAACCATACAGTCAGCAGTTCAAAATCAGCAGACATCCTGTGGCAGAAAAATGGGGTTTTCAAACTCAAGGTGGATCACAGACCTAGAAGTAAACCCCCAAACCATCAGGATCATTAGTAAGGAATCGAGACAAACCTAAGAACCTTGGCCCAGGGAATACGAAAGCTAACTGCAACAGGGCATGGTATACACCCAGGGGAACCTGAAGTTGACAAGTGGAATTTCCTAAGGATAAAACACCTGTGTGCATCAAAAGACTTTACCGAGAGGGTAGCAAGACAATCCACAGATTAGGAGAGGATTTTTAGCGAAGACACTACAGACAAAGGGTTTATTATGAAAATCTACAATACTCTCTGCCTGCAAAAAGAGGAAAACAGTTAACCTTTTGAAGTGGATAAAAGAACTGAAAAGAAGTTTCACTAGTGAGGAGACCTGTATGGCCAATAAACATATGAGAAAATGCTCCTGATCATTAGCCATCAGAGAAATGCAAATCAAACCAAACATGAGATACCATCTAACACCTTTGAGGCTAGCCCAAATCAGAAAATCAGAGAGCAATAAATGTTGGAGGGGCTGTGGTGAGATAGGAACTCTCCTACATTGCTGGTGGTCTTGTAGATTTGTTCAGTCACTATGCAAAGTGATCTGACGATACTTAAAAAAAAAGGAAATTGATCTACTGTATTATGTCCATTTTCTCCCTGTATTTACCATTTCCATTCATCCTTCTTTCTTACCCTTTCATGCATTCTGACCTTTATTACAGGGTGGAAGTGGGAAGAGTAATGGTTCATTTTGGGATTGTCTCCAAACAAAATCAATGTCTCCAAACAAAATTATGAATTATTGAATGAAATTTTGTTCTTTAATTACCATTTGGGCAAATGTCACTTCTTTGATCTCCTACACTTGATCGTTCTAAGGAAAACGCACTGCCAATTGACTTCTCTGTTTGAAAATTGTAGTGCTCATTTAAAAAAAATTATTCTTATGAAATAACGTATTATAGTACTGGTGAGAAAGGGATTTATGAACTTTCCAAATCTAGTTTTTTTTAAAGAAATCAAAGTATTTGGGAAATTATATTTTGAAAAGTTTTCTTCATTAAAAAAACAACTTACCCAACATTTCCTATACCATTAAACAAAGGATTTG
This sequence comes from Tenrec ecaudatus, assembly GCF_050624435.1. Classification (NCBI taxonomy): domain Eukaryota; kingdom Metazoa; phylum Chordata; class Mammalia; order Afrosoricida; family Tenrecidae; genus Tenrec; species Tenrec ecaudatus. The sequence continues at coordinate 99,040,362 of NC_134531.1, forward strand.
ACAATAAAGTAAGTTTTCCTATTAATCTAATAATTTTATAGTATACCTTCATAGTGTTTCATTTTTATTAACCTTTAGAAAAATTTACTATTGGGGTGGGTTTAATATCTGAAAATAAAGTGATAAAATGAATATAATTTAAATCCCACAAGTTAAGTGACAAAAACTAAATAATTAAATCAGGCTATTACTTGGGTCAATGTGTTTCCCCCCAGAAGTAAAAGACCAACTTTACAAAATCATTCATGACCCTTATCTCTCCCTATCCATAATTTAATCGACATTGGAGTATATTTGCAAATACCATAACATTTAGATGCATTTCTTAGGTCAATGCAGAATTTTTTCTTAATCTTGAAATCATTCATCTTCTTTGGAATCCCCATTTACTTATTCCATTACATAAATAAAGCAAGATCAAATTCTGCCTCTATAAGCAATGTTCTTTTAAATGTATATAATATAGACCAAAGCATAGGGAGAAGTTTAACATCTAAATAAAATGATAGTACAAGCTGGCCAGAAAGAACATACACTTCAGTGTGTTTGAGGGAAGAAATAAATTGTACTACTCATAATGTTTCAGTACCACATAGCGTGCAGGGTCACTGGGGTCAGGAAGATGCAGTGGTCATAATGAAAAATCATTTATTATGCATGAGTCAATTCCCTTATGTTGTGTCTGTAAGATGTACTTGGCAGTAGAAGACTAGTGGGAATAAGAGGTTTAAGTTCTTTTCCTGTAACCTTAAAAATAAGGCAATGGTAGAAAATGATGGTCTCACATAGGAGAGTTTCTTTAAATTTTTTGAGTTTCTTTCATTTTTATAACACCAAATGAGGCTTGTTTATTTTAAATTAGTAAGCATGTATGTCAAACTGACTGACAGAAAAGCTTTTTCAGAATCATTTTCACTTCTTTATAGCTTGATTTATTCTGGAGTCCCTAGAAGATTGCTTTTAGAAATGTGGGGAAAAAAGCATATATGTACACACATATCCATACACAAAGGAGATTCAAAAAATGTGTTAGAAAATTCCATTGTGTTTTAATTCAATTTTTTTTTAGAACTCAGCAAAATAAAATTCCGGTTTATTGTTGGACAACATTGCTCCACACACAGGCCAAAAAATAAAGAGCAACTTCATACACAAAAAGAAAAAAGAAGAAACCTTTATCTTTGGCCTTTTTAATCATCTCATACTTATAGTAAAGCTAAGTACATACACAAAAACAGTTACTGGAATGCTCAGAACAAGGTTGTTGTTTTTGCTTATTTTACGAGGTTTTTTTCTCCTTCGAGATGATAATGAGCATGGTCACACCACAAGTAGAGTCAGACGCAGGACAGAGAAGGCTCCAAAGGCTAGCTCGGTCATCTGATCATTAAAAATGTCTGACCCCTAACGATATGTACAAAAATATAAAATGTAAATAAAAATACAAACAAATTTCCCTTTTTAAGGTACTTTTACGACAAAAAGCAGGGCCCGGGAGGTTTTGGTTATTTTTGCCTCTCCTGTTGCAAATTCATGGTGTGGTTCTGATGGGGTGGTGAGCACGTGTCTGTAGGGGTGCAACCGAGGTGGCGGGCGGGACGCTTACTGGAAGGTGACCACGGTTAGATTCGGAGACAGGAAGTGGAGGATGAGTAGGTTACGGTGGCCTTTGTGTTTTTGTTTTGCTGTTTTAAGTTGAACTTTTCCTTCTGCTGTCTAGTCGTCCTCGTCAGTCTTCTGCTTCTTGCTGTCCATATCGTCCTGCTCATCTTCAGCTGCTCGTTTGCCTGTAGCTGCCTCAGCCTCCTCATCTTCTTTACCATGACCTTCCTCCTCTTCATCCTCCTCTTTCCCACCTTCTTCCTCTTCTTCATCTACCCATTGTCAGCCTCCTGTTCCCCATGTTCCTCATTAGCCTTCCCATTAGCGGGGGCCTCTCTCCCATTCTCCGCCTCCTCCACAGCCTCCTTCCTCTCCTTTAAGTCCTTGGTGGCGATCTCGGCGCTGGGGTCCACGGCCGCGTCTGACAGGGTGGGGCACGCTGGTGATCAGGTGCGCCAACGGAAGCGCGAGTTCGAGTCCTTGGGGGCGGAGTCTGGCAGGCGCGCACACGGGGGAGGTGGCTGCAGCAAGAGGAATCCGGGAACAATGCAAAGATGGCTTTTCATAGCAGCCAGTGGGGGCTTAATTCAATTTTTCATGAACTTTTTAAAGCTCTCTTGTATATTTAGTATACATGTGCGTATAGACATATATTGTAGCCGTCTCATTTCATGTACACATACACTCATATGTATATTGTATATCACACACACATGCATGTATACATACATATACTGTCTTTTTAGTACTTCAGAGACGTTGTGTTAGGCCTGTGTGAAATGGCATATGATTTTCGTTATTTATTCCAAGCTGGAGGTTCCTCTAGACAAATACGATGTCATTGCTTACCTTCCATAAGGAACGGAGAGGCTTCCTGGGTTTGAGGACTTTCCCCAATTCTTTGTTAGAAGTTATCCTACTCATTTTTGCCTGTGAAATTGTTTATGATAGGTCAAATCATTAAATTCTACGTCTCTCTGAGCCTTCCTTGATTTAATGTCCTTGCTTTAACCAGATTGATTTCTCTCTTAAAAACCCCATCCTTCCATCTACTATTTTCTTGAGAACATCTAGAATATGCTGCCTCCCATTAGGGTTATTTGTGCACACATCTGCTTCTCAATCGCATTTCTGTGCAGCTAACTCACTTTTATTTTCCTTTTGTCCGTTTCTCCAGTTCAAGCGGCAAGGTTATGAAGTACACCATGCCTCCAGGGAAGAACATGAAAGAGGGAAGCTTGCCCAGAGATCATCCTGACCTTGGTTTCCAAAACAGCCAGCCTTCGGGAAAAGGAAGTGAAGTGTAGAGTTTACACAAAATATTGGAGGGTTTGGAGAGGGAAAGACCCCTCACCCCCCATTACTAGAGAAGCATCCCAGGGACTGGGGTGCTGGAGAGAAAGCTGAACACAGGGAAGAACTGAAGAGCAGAAGATGCACAGTATGCGGCTCAGGGACTGGGCCACTGGAGGCAGAAAGAGGAACGACAAGGGGTCTCAGCTACTTGTCTGATGGAGATTTTATGGTCCTAGAGGGACCTCAAAGAAAATGACTGTTCCTTTTAATCTCGGGCAGCAGAAAATTGTTAGCAGTAGAGAAGTACTAGAAATGAGATTCTGTGCTCGTGATGGGGTTCGCTGACTGTAGCTTTAGATGCAGATCACCAGCTCTTTCCTTCCTGGGTCCCTGTGTAGACTTGAAACCCAGGCTTTTTGCTTAGCAGCAAAACATGCTTAAAATTTATACCAATCAGGAATGCATATTTTATCTACATTAAAAATTATGCAAATGTGGTGAAGGAAGCTGATGGTGCTTGGGTATCAAAAGATAAAAAAGCAGCCATCTACTGAGAATCAACAAAGCCCACATGGATGAATCACACCAGCCTGTAGGATCATGAGGTGTCTATGGGATCAGGGATCAGGCAACTAAGACCCAGAACAAAATCATACCCAATGTGAATGGTGGGGAGGGCATGGAGTGGAGACCCAATGCCCATCTGTAGACAAATGGACATGCCCTCATAGAGGGGTCATAGGGAAGAGATGAGTCAGTCAGGGTGTACTATAGCACCAGTGAAACACACAACTTTCCTCTAGTTCTTTGGTGCTTCCTTCCCCCCATTACCATGACTTCAATCCTGCCTTATAAATCAGATTAGACCAGACATGCACACTGCTACAGGTCATAGCCCGCAACACAGGGAATCCAGGATAAACCCCTCAGGGCCAACAATGAGAATAGAGATATCAGGAGGATTAGGGAAGGGTGGGGGAAGAATGGAGAACCGATCACAAGGATCAAACTAGAACCCCCTCCCAGGGGGATAAATAACAGAAAAGTGGGTAAGGAGTGATAGAGATATATAAATAATAATCTATATCTTATCATGGGTTCATGAGGGAGGGCAGGCAGGGGAGGGAGGGAGAATGAATGGGGAGTTGATATCAGGGGCTCAAGTGGGAAGAGAATGCTTTGAAAATGATGATGGCAGCATATGTGCAAATGTGCTTGATGCACTGGATGAATGTATGGATTGTGACAAGAGATGTAAGAGCCCCCAATAAAAGTAAGAGGAAAACAAATTACCAACATTTATTATGTACCAAGTTCTTATCTAGGTACTTATTAAATGCCAACTAATTAATTCTTATGCTACTAAAAAGCAACTATTTTTGACTCATTCCCTTAATTTTAAAGAAATAGAAAAATTGAAGGAGAGAATGATTTTATGACTTTCCCAGATATAAAATGGCAGAGCTGAGCTATGGACCCAGAGAGTGTGGTTGTGGGAGTCACTTTTGATGGTTACATTCTGTTGCCTTTCCTGTTATGTGGCAGTCAGGGAAAGCTGCATTTCACCTAGCCTAACTTCATCCAGAGTTCCTAGTACATAATGTTGCTAAATGGCTATTGAATGAATTTCCTTTAGCATAAATGATGGTTGAAGTAGCTAAGAAATTGTTAATAAATGCATTTAAAAATTGAAAAATAAAATGTTAGTAGAGTATCCAAAGTTTACTAAGGATGTGTTGTCCCATTTCCTTTTTCCAAGGCCACTTGCTGTCCAGTACTACGATCCTCCGTGAAAGCAGTACATTTTCACTACCCATCAAATAAGCCAATAACATTTCTTCTTCTTTTTAAAACCAGTTTTGTCGATGTATAATTTGTTGCCATACACTGCATTGGTTTAAATGCTTTAAAAGGAGATGTGCATTCATCACCGCACTTTTAGAACTTTTCCATTCGGGTATTAATTATTATTTAGCTCATCACTTCCCCCAACCTCTCCTGCCATTCCTGAAGAAACAATTAGTCGAGTTATTGTGTTAATAGACTAACCTAACTAGAATTTCATATAAAGAAAATCATACAAAAGATGCCACTACCAACAATAACCAAATAACACAGGAAAACCTCAATCCTCCAAGCATAAAATAAAAAATATAGAATACATTAAAAAGTGGTTACAAAGGAAAACAATGGAAAGATGTCATATTTTAACTTAACTGTATCTGCAATAATTTACTTTCTAATGCACTCAGCTTGAGGACAAGATTATTCACATCTTTGGTCAATGAACCAAGGGAATTCAGTGGAGGGTTAAGCCATGCAGGGCTCTATAAATGGATTTTGGGCCTTTCACTGTCATCTGTAGCCTTCTACAAATGGTACTCAGATTTTAAACTCTAATACCGCCCCTTTCTCTGATCACGGATTTTTTTTAATTAATAATCATTTGATAACACTAACTGGACTTAGTTGACACCTCACTTAGGCATCTTTCAGGTGAATTTCAGACCCTAGATGCCATTCTTTCTCATAGCCGGGCACCATCTGATTTCTTTACTACATTTACATAGAGCCCCGATCTTCAGTGACATCTTCATGTGGGAAAGTATAGAACAGAGTCATATTATAAGAACTAATTATTCTTAGGTGACGGTTTATGATTAAGGATAAACTTAAAATTAATTTGTATATATGTGGTTTGTATATATTCCTGGTCTACTTTAGAGGCAGAATTATCTAATTCTTGAGAAATAATATAAATAATCTCCAGGGTATATTTTATAATTCTACAAATAATAGTATTAATATAGACAATGGTTTGGAATTTAAAATAATATGGTGAAAAAGAAAGTACACACATATGACATTTTTAGACTGAAACACAGGAATAAAATGACAATAATGATCTTTCACTAAGGCCAAATTATGTCTGCAGGAGTAAGACAAGTCATAAAAACCAAAGAGAGCATGAAAATAGCAAATATACCATAATTTTAAGTTGCCAAGTATTATGTAAGCTCAAAAGCAAGAGATCTGAGCCAAAAGTCCAATGAATTCCAAATCTATGACCTTGGGAAAACAGTCATCTACTTCTCACATTAGGAAATTTCAGGCTTAAGTTCAAAGGAGTGTTCTAATTCCTTCAAAGATTTTTCTCCATTCTTCTACTGAAGGCTTTTTAGGCTGTTTCCAACTTCTCCATATTGTGAGCAGTGCTGCAGTGAACATGGCCGAGCATAGGTCTGTTCATGTTGTGTCCCTTGTTAGGGTCTATACCCATCAGAGGTATTGTTGGATCACATGCAATCTCTAGTCTCACTTGTTTTAGGTAGTGACACATTGCTTTCCATATCGGATGTACCTGTTGACAGAACCACTAGCAGTGTATGAGAGTCCCACACTTTCAGCACCCTCTCCAGCACTTGCTGGGGTGTGTGTGTGTGTGTGTGTGTGTTTAATTGGGCTATAGTTGTCAGTATGAGGATATCTCCTTGTTCTTTTGATTTGCATCTCCCAGATATCTAGCGATCGATCATCAGACAATTTCAGGTATTTGTTACCCCTTGAATGTTGTTTTTTGGTGAGCTATCTGTTCATGCTTCTGGCCCACTTTTTAATTGGATTTTATTTTTTGGTATTGAAGTACTGCAGTATTCTATAGATTTTTGAGATTAATCCTTTGTCCATTGTGTCATTGCTGAAGAATTTTTTTTTTTGCAGAATGAAGAATAAAGTGGGTTTTTTACTCTCTTGTTGAGGTTTGTGATGGATATAAGTGCATCTCAAACAGTTCACTATGTTTGGTAGGTCCCAGTAACTTATTTTATCTTCTATATAGGTCTCCTTTATGTTTAATAGTATGTCTATTCCCTTCACCAGGGCCTTTCAATTTCTTCTTATTTTCTCATTGATGCTCTTTATAGCTTTCGGACTTAGGTTTAGGTCTTTGATAGATCTTGAGTTAGTTTTTGTACACGGGGTGAGGGATGGGTCCCATTTCATTCGTCTGTAGTTGGAGATCCAGTTTTCCCAGCACTATTTGTTGACAAGGTTGTCTCATTGCCATTTAGTGTTGTTTGGTCTCTTTGACAGATAAGTTGCTTATAGGTGAATGACTTATTTCTGGATTTTCTAAACTTTTCCATTGGTCTATGTAGTCATCAATGTACCACTTACCAGACTCTTTTGACTTCTGAAACTGTAATATGTTTTGAGGTTGGGTAGTGTGAAGTGCCAACTTTATTCTTCTTGAATAGCTTGCATCTCCAAAGCCATTTTCCTCTACATATGAAGTCAGTAATTAATTTGTCCATTTCTTTAAAGACTGAAGTTGGAATTCAAATCAGAATTGCATTGTATTTATAGATTGCTTTAGGTAGTATTGCATTGTTACGATATTAGACCTACATATTCGTGACCATTGGATATTTTTTCATTTCTGTAGGTCTCTTTTGTAAGCCAATAACATGTCACTGCAGATTTGTCTTTTGAAATGGAAAGATGTGTTTGCATATTGTAGCAAATAGGTAAATGGTATCATCATATTTGCACTTGAGCTATAAGTAAAAGTCAATAAGCCAATAATTACCCTTAAGGAGCTACATTTGATTAATGTAAGGAACACTTGTCATATTGTTTCTCTTTGGTCCCAATACTCTCAGCTATGCTTTGGTTGTTTTTTTTTTGTTTGTTTGTTTATCTTGTCTTTTTGAAGGAACATGGTGATTAAGCTATTAAAACACCTCCCTAACTGGTTCTGAAAAGCATGTAGTTATCTATTATGGTAGGATATTTGTCATTCCTTTAAACGATCAAATACAATAATTAGCTTAGTTTGTCAAGATGGAAACCTGAAATAATTAGATCTTGGGTCAACTGTGATATTTCAAGTAGACTAGAATCAGCTCTTTTCTATCTGTTCTCAGGATAGAGTAAGGTGCAGACTAGAGTTATGTGACTTGCATTGATGAAAAGAGATTTCAAACAAAAATATGTGGCTGAGGGATTTCTTCTTTAAGATCTTTTTTAAAAAGATTAATCTCTTTTGGGATATTTTAAGAGTAATCCACTCTAAAATTTTACAATACTCTAATTTTTTGTATATTTTTCTTGTAATTTTCCATTGTTAGGCCATTGGAACATTATGTTGGATTTGTAAAGATTTAGAAGTTTGTATCTATAGAATATAATTTTGTTTCATTATATAACATAAAACTATAACCTTGTTATTCTAAATATGGTCCTCCAGACCGTAACATCATCCAGGAAGTTGTTAAACACACAGAATATGTGTCCTTTGCTGGGCTTAATGCATTGGTATCTGCTTTTTAACATGATCTTCAGGTGATCTATATTGTTGTTGTTAGATGCTGTCCACTTATTTCCCATTCATAGTCACCCTGTGCACAAAAGAACTAAACACCTGCATCATCCTCACAATTGTTCTTATGTCGGAGCCCATTGTTGCAGCCCCTGTGTCAATTCATCTCGAGGGCCTTCCTCCTTTTTTCACTGTCCCTCCACTTTACCATGTATGGTCTTTCTTGTAACATTTCCAAAATATATAAGACAAAGTTTCACCATCCTTGCCTCTCAATAACTTCCTGGCTATACTTTTTTCCAAGACAGATTTGTTCTTTGGGGCCTGTGATGCTTTCAATATGCTTCATCAATACCATCATTCAAATACACTGACTCTTCTTTGGTCTTCTTTACCCAATGTCCAACTTTCACAAGCATATGAGGCAATTGGAAATACTATAGCTTGTGGCAGGTGCATCATTGTCCTCAAAGTAATGTCCTTGATTTTCAACACTTTACAATGATTTTGAGCATCAGGTTTACTCAATGCAATGCTTCATTCTCTTGACTGCTGCTTCCATGAGCATTGACTCTGGATCCAAGCAAGCTGAGAGCCTTGACAACGTCAATCTTCGTTCTGTTTATCATTTTCTTCTTACCTTCACTTGATTTGCATTCCTGCATAACAAAGTGTTTGAGGATATTCAGGGTGGTGAAGTGAAATTGATTAATTTGTCTCTCTGATCCATAGTCTTTGTCAGTCCCAACCAGTGAATGGGTGAGAGCATATTAGTAAACTTTAGGAATCGTTCAGTTTGCCTTTCTTCTAGGTATTAATGCAAGCCATTTCAGAAGCAGCAACAGAGACCATATTATATCTTTATCTTGTCTTTGTTCTCCCTGATTTTCTTTGTAGTCATTCATAATCAAGTAATTTTACAATATTTAGTTCCAGTCTGGTCTAATTTCCTAGGCCTGTTGGGGCAGAATTTGTTATTCTAAACTAATACTGTACCTTGCTCACCTCTATCATGATGAATTCATGGCATTGCATTTCATCAATTAATAAATTCATCCTCTAATTTATTCATGTTTTCCCCAAAGATACAGTTTTCTTTATAGCAGAGTCATGAAGTTGCTTATTTTTGCATCTTGAATACATTCCTTGACCTCCATTAATGCCCCAAGCAAGACAGTAGCAGCATTTGTGTTATGTCCTCATTCAGTTGTAGGATTATTTTTTCTAGGAAGTCAAGGGCAAGGAGATTGTCAACTGAAGTTTTAATGAATTGGGATAGATGTCATTTTCTATAATAGGATAAAACGTTAAAGTAGAGAATATTGCAGAATAACCTGTTATTAAACACTATAATGCAAAGACTATAATGGAATAAAATTCCTGTGAACTAAAGCATTAGAGTTATTAACCAACCCGTGTATTTTCTATATGTGTGACATATCTCCTATGTAATTACCCAGTATATTTTTTTGTTTATTTTGTTGTTTTTTTTTTTAGTTTTCATGCATTAGTCATTATCACTGGATGGCAAAAAGTTGATGTTACTGTTATTGTAATATTTCAATACATTTTTCAGGGTTGAAATGGAATTTTTCTTGTTAGCAAACATAGAACTCTTAAATTTCTAAACTTAAAAGGCAATGTAAATTCTGTATCATAAACATGTATGACAGACTAAAATCTTTTCATCACACATAAGTTATGTTGTCTATAAAATGTTTTAATAGAAATAGCACAGAAATGGCATTAGCAATTTAGGTGTGGATTAACTGATACAAGAAATTTTCTATTTTATTTGAAAGTTGGTCAAATGCCTGGAACTCTTGACCAAAAAGAGCTAAATTAAACATGTCTTGTGCTAGGCTTCAAGTCAGGAAGTGAGAGACTGCTTACTTCCTAAGACGTTCTTTTATTTTTCTTGTACTCCTCCCTCTCCAACTGAAGTTAGTCATTGCTTTATCCATTTCTTAAAAGAATGAAGTTGGGATCTGGATGAGAATTGTGTTTTATTTATGGATTTCTTTGGGTAATATCAACATTTCCACAATAGTAAGGCTTCTTATCCATGAACATTGAATAGTCTTCCTTTATGTAAGTTTCTTTTGGTTTCTTGCAGTAATGTTTTGCAGCTTTCTTTGTACAAACATTTTATTTCTTTGCTTAGGCTTATTTCTAAGCATTTCATTTAATGTGTGCCTATTGAATGAGATTTAAAAAATGTCTTTTGCTGAGTTTTATTCATTGTAAACATGGATCTGATTGATTTTTTTGTATGTTAATCTTATATCCCATCACAGTGCAGAATATCTAGATTGTTTTGAATAGTTTTTGTTTGTTGTTACTGAGTTCTTGAGATTTCTATGTATAAAGCCATATGATCTGCAATAGGGGGAAGTTCACTCCTTTTGTACTTATCTAGGTTCTTTGAAATTCTTTTTGTTACATAACAGCTCTGGCTAAAACTTGGAGCACAATGCTAACTAAGAGTGGTGATAAGGGACATCCTTGTCTGGTTCCAGTTTTCAAGGAGAATGCTTGCAGTTTCTCTCTAATGAGCACAATGTTGGCCATTATTTTGGCATATTTATTGTGTTAAAAATTTCCCCTTTTTTCCTCTTTATTGGGTGTTTTTAAAGTTTAAATCATTTAATTGGGGCTCATACAACTCTTATCACAATCCATAAATACAAGAATTGTGTAAAGCACACTTATACATTCATTGCCCTCATCATTCTCAAAATTTGCTTTCTGCTTGGATTCCTGCAGTCAGCTCATTTTCCTTTTTTCCTTTCCCCTCCCTCCCTGATCCCCCCTCCCTCATGAACCCTTAATAACTTATAAATTATTATTTTTTCCTTATCTTACACTGCCCGACGTCTCCCTTCACTCACTTTCCTGTTGCCCATCCCCCAGAGAGGAGGCTATATGTAGATCCCTGAGATTGGTTCCCCTTTTCTACCCCCACTTCCCTCCAGGTATTGCCACTCTCACCCTTGGTCCTGAGGAGTTCATCTGTCCTAGATTCCCTGTGTTTCCAGATTCCCTGTGTTTCCAGATCCCATCATCCTCTGGTCTAACCAGGTTTGCAAGGTAGAATTGGGATCATGATAGTTGGGGGGAGGAAGAGTTTAAGAACTAGAGGAAGGTTGTGAGTTTCATTATCGCTACACTGAACCCTGAGTGACTCATCTCCCCACTACCCCTCAGCAAGGGATGTCCAGTTGTCTACACATGGGCATTGGGTCCCCATCATGCGCTCCCCTCATTCGCGATGATATTATTCCCCACCCCTCCACCTTTGGTGCTTGAAACCTGGCCCCCTTGGCCCTTCATGATCACACATGTTGGTGTGAGGTTTCCATGTGGGCTTTGTTGCTTCTGGGCTAGATGGCTGCTGGTTTACTTTCAAGCCTTTAACACCCCAGATGCTATATCTGTCTATAGCCGTGTACCATCAGTCTTCTTCGTCACACTTATGCACACACTCATCTTCAGCGTTTATGTGGAGAAGGTGATCACACAATGATGGTTTTTGTTCTTTGGTGTCTGCTACCTGATCCCTTCAACACCTGTGTTCACTTAGGCTTGTGTGCTCCTTCTCTGTCGGCTTTATTGCTCTGAGCTAGATGGCCGCTTATTTGTCGTCAAGCCTTTAAGACCCCAGATGCTATATCTTTTGATAGCCAGGCACAATCATCTTTCTTCACCACATTTGCTTATGCACACGTCTGTCTTCAGTGATCATGTCAGGAAGGTGGGCATCACAAAATGACCGTTTAGCTGAGCAAAGTGCTCTTGTATTGAGGGAATGCGTGTGAGGAGGCCTAATGTCCATCTGCTACCCTACTACTGAACCTATAAATATGCACATAGGTCTATTTCCCCCATACTCATAAATATATTTACATATGTACATGTCTATATTTAGGATTCTCTGTATGCCTTTGCCTTCTACTCCTTTTCTCTATTTCCTTACACTTTCCTCCTGTCCCACTACTATGTGGAGCCTTCATTCTGGTTTCAGTAATTCCTCTCAGTTACCTTGCCTTTGGTCACTCTTTACCAGTCCTCCCATCCCCTCCCTCCACTGGTTTTGAACCACTTGTTGTTCCCTTGTCCCAGGTTTTGTTAACACCTCCTCCCTTCCCCTAACTCCCATACTCTCATGTCCCTCCGGGACTCTTGGTCCTGTCATTTTCTTCTCACATTGTTTGTCCAGTCTATTTTATCTAGGTGGACCTGCTGATACAGTAATATGTGCATAAAAATGCGGTTGTTTCTGACAGCACCAAAGTGGCACATAGAACATGTCATCCATGGCAGCAACACCAACAAGCTAACAAACAAAAAGCCACTGACATACAAAATTTAAAAGAAGAGAAAATAAGAAAAAAACAAAGCAAAAAGACAGCAACAACAACAACAACAAAACCCTGTTAGTAGTTCAAGGTCTGTTTGTTGACGTTTAGGAGTGTTTTCCGGATAAGGCTGATGGGGTGCCATGTCTTGGTCCCAAAGTGCATCCTTTATACACTCCTTTGGGACCTCCTTGCTCTGCTTCCTCCACTGCTCCATTGCGCCACCCCCACCCCCAGTGTTTGCCTCAGTGTGGTGGGGTCAGCTCAGTCGCACACCCCCCCCACTGTGTCTCAGGTGCTGTCCTGTGTAGGGCCATGGGTCGGTGCAGGATGTCGCATCTCGCTGTGGAGCCGGCTATATGGTCCTCTTTGTACATTGGGCCCTTTAGGCTGGGCTATAGTCCTCTGAGCTTGGTGGGCCCAGGTGTGCTCCACTCCGTTCTTCCTCCTTCCTTTGCTTCCGCTTCCTTCTGGATGTGGTAGGTCAGTTCCTTTCCCACACCAGATGATCTGTTTTCATTTTCTGTGGTACTACCAGGGTCAGGCTAATTCTGTTTGGGATGTTGGGTGTTTTAATGAGGAATAGGGGTGGGGCATTGTAAAATGGCTCTTATGCATCATTTTATATAATGGTGTGGTCCTTATATTTTATTTTATTTATTTGATAGATAACAATAATTGTTTTCTAATGTGGAACCGTTCTTGTGTGCCAATTGTCAATCCCGTTTGATCATGGTATATTATTTATATATATATATTATTGGATTCTATTGGATTCAATATTTTGTTGAGACTTTATTTTATTTATTAAAAGATCATTTTATGGGGGGCTCTTACACCTCTTATAACAATATCTGTATATATGTTGCCATCATTATTTTCTAAACATTTCCTTTCTTTTTGAGCCCTTGGTATCTGCTTTTCTTTTCCCCCTTCCTCCTCCTCCTTCCACCCTCATGACCCCTTGATAAATTATAAATTTTTATTCTTTTTTTATCTTACACTGACTGCTATCTCTCATCCCCACGGTTTCTGTTGTCCATCCCTGTGTGTGTGTGTGTGTGTGTGTGTCCATCATACTGATCAGTTCCCTCTTCCTCTATTCTCTCCCCATATTCCCCCTATGCTCCTGGTATCACGGCTCCCATTCCTGTTCCTGCATTCCGTAAGAGAGCTCTTATCTCTTCTCTGTACCTGTGTACATACTCCAGTCTAGCCCTCAGTGGAAGGCAGAACTTGGGTCATGATAGTGGAGGGTGAGGAAGTCTCAAGGAACCAGAGGAATATTGTGTATTTTATTGGTGCTATATACTGCCCTGGTTAACTCATCCCTTCCTGTAAGCCTTCTTGGAGGGATGTCCCATTGTCTACAAATGGATTTGGGGTCTCTGCTCTCTCCCCCCTCATTCTCAACAACATGTTGTTGTTGTTTTTGGGGGGATCTTCTGATACCTGTTACCCAATCCCATTGATACCCCCAAATCAAAGGCTGGTGTGGTTCTTTCATGTGGGCTTGTTGCTTCTCTGCTGGATGGTTGCTTGTTTAATTTAAAGGCTTTAAGACCCCAGATGCTATATCTTTTGATAGCTGAGCACCATCCTCTTTCTTCGCCACTTTTGCTTATGCACCCATTTTGTCTTCAGGGACTGGATCAGGAGGGTGGGCTTATACAGAATGTAGGTTGTTAGAACAAATTGTTCTTGCATTGAGCCAGGGCTTGTGCAGAGGCTTAAAGTCTCTCCAGTACCTCAGTATAATGCCACGTAAATATATGTACATATGCCAATACCTCTAATTTTATGAATTAATGTGTTTATATATGCACAGACCTATGTTTTACCTCTATCCATAGCTTTGCTTCCTAGATCTTTCCTTTGCTTCCTTGTGCCTCCCTCCTGTCCCATTGGTGAGAATTTTTTCATCTATGTTCATGAGGATTATTGGTCTGTGGTTTGTCTACCTTGGTGGTGTCCTGGCCTGGTTTTGGTATCAGGATTATGTGTGCTTTATTCTATAACTATAACTTTATTCTACAACTTTATTGTCCTTTTCTATATTCTAGAATAGTTTTTGTTGAGTTGATATCAATTAATCTCTGACTGCTTGGTAGAATTCCCCTGTGAAACCATCATTTCTTGAACTTTTCTTGGTTGGAAGTTTTTTGATGTCATGATCTATTTTTTTGTTTGTTTTATTATGGCTCTATTTATGTTTTCTACAACAGTCTGTGTTAATGTGAATAGGTAGTGAATTTCTAGAAATTCCATCCTTTCCATCTAGGCTTTCAAATATTTTTGGAGTATGGACTGTTCTAGTAATTAAAAAAAAATTGAATCAGTTGTGATGTTGCCCCTTTCATCTCTTATTCTTGATATTTGCATTCTCTCTCTCTCTCTCTTTCCCCACTGTTAAGTTTGCCAGTAGTTTGTCGAACTTGCTAATCCTTTCAAATAATGAGTTCTTGTCTGGCTGATTTTTCCATTGTTTATTTGGCTCACTTATTTCTGTTCTAATCTTTCTGGTTTCTTTTATATTAGTGATTGAAAGTTTTTTTTTTTCTTCTCTAGACATTGAAGATGCTGGGTTAATGTAGTGATTTTGGTTCTCTCTTCTTTTTTCATGCATGTATGTATTGCTATAAATTGTCTTCTGACTACTGCTTTTGATGTGTCCCAAAGGTCCTGAAATGTTGTTTATCTTCGGTTAGGTATGCTATAGAAAGAAAACCAGTGACACCACATATATTTGTATATAGAAAGATGTTTAGATCAAGAAATGGCTTACACAATTGACACAATTGTAGAAATAGGTAAGTCAAGTCCAGTTCAAGTTAAGCTTCTCCTGACTCATGGAACTGACAAACAGGTAGAATATGACAAAGGTGAGAGAGAGAGAGAGAGAGAGAGAGAGAGAGAGAGAGAGAGAGAGAGAGAGAGAACAGACTGGAAAATTCAGAGGTAATATGAATCCACAGTTGGCTGAATAAACCTGCCATCAGTTGTCCACTGACAGCTCCTGGGATTGGTAGATAAAGCAACAGGAGACTGAGGAATCAGATGCAAGTTTCAGCTCCAGTAGAAGGTGAAGTGTCAAAGAGAAATCTATTCTGTTAGGTTGTTCTCTGTTATACAAAGGACCAACCCTCACGGAGGTGTCATCAGGCTGTGACCTGATTGTTGGTTGGGATCTGCCCCTACCTTTAACCAGGAGTGTCTAGTATACGTAAACCCTAACCATCACAACCACCCCTTGCGAAATTGACACTTGTACTTACCTCTTTAACCACATATAACCAACAAACAAAGGCAATAATAAAATCATACTGTGCCTACCATGATACAACTAATAAGTGTACAACTAAAAATGCACCAAGCTCATTTTCATCGTACATAAGTTAACAAATCAAAAATATTTGGTGCCTACATAAAAGTAGGAATTATTCATAACAGTTACACTTCTGATTTCTGTAGCTGGTCATGTTCCATAGCTGGTATTTAGAATTATTGTTTTCCACTACTCAATCTCTATTGTTTTAACTCCAGCAAGCACCATGGTAGGTGATGGTTCTTTACTGTGTGTGGTAGCCAAAATTTTAATGTCTAAAGCATCTGGGCTATTAGTCATGATGTCAGAATTGTGGCACTGTACTTTATCCTTGACTTTAATTTTGGAACATGGTAGTACTAAGCGAAGAGCTAAGGAATCTTCTGCATTGTAGACATATTCTTCTTTACCAGCACTATGTACTTCGGATCCAATTTACATGTGGTAATAAGGACCAGTCACACCATTCAATACAGTAATATCCTTCTTTGCATGGTTTGAGGCATGAGGAGCCCCAAATGGCCAAGAGGCATTCTTAACTTCCAATTCAATGGAATCAGCACTGTGTCTCCAGGTGTGAGTGTTCCCATTTTTGGAACTAAAAGCCCCAGACCCAGAAATCAGAGGGCTGCAGGGACAGAAAGCAAAAATGTAGTGAGCGGGTTATTAGGAGTAATAGTGAGTGCTGTCACTTCCATTTCCACTCCTTGATTCCTGGAGCAGTGAATCCCGGCTATTGATGAAACAATACCACTTATTAGACACTGATTTAGAGCACGTACATTCTCCTCCATTTAGCTTTATTGCATATGTTGCATGAGTCTGCAGAGGAATTTATAGTTTGGTATCAGACATATGGGCTAATATCGGACTTACGGAATAGAACTTGATTGGGTTGGGATAATTTCTCCATATTCAATTGCTCTTGTATATAAAGCTCTTTCTTAGACACATATGAGTCTTCCTGGATTTGTTTCTCCAGTCTACCCAGACTAACACTTTGAGTCAAGCCATTTGGCCATTTTTTCTTCCAACCAAACGGAACAACGACATGTACTGTGCAAAATTCTGCCAACTGGGAGCCTTTCCTTTCACCACTGTCCTTCATGGCGGTCCCAGAAAGGGGTTCTAGAACCACTTACTGCTGCCCACTTTTAAGTGATACCTGCATACTGTCAGCACCATCAGGAAACCCAGGACCACTTTCTGCTACTCAGTCAAATGATCCCAGGAAATGTTTCTGGGAGAAAGAAAGCGCACTGAAAGCAGTGCACCTTACCTGCACTTCATGTCAATCCTGCTCTGGCCTTGATAGAACTTCCATTTAATGATGGAGTTCTGCGGTGAATGTCCAACTGTGTGACTCTGTGGGTCAGACAACACCCAGTTCATGATGGACACACCCTCATGCTGCACGGTGACTGATGATCCCTGGTGAGGCATTTTGTGTCCACCAAGGACCACTAATAGGGCAAAAGCTGTTTTTGATAAGGGGTAATACTTGTCTGTAGAGGATGGTGGAATTTTCCTCTAAAATCCTAAGTCTCTGCACTAGATTGTCTAAAGACATTAAAATGCATTTTCATCGGCCACTGACACCTCAAGTATGATTAGATAAACAGGGTCATGTGGGCCAGGTAGCAGAATGGCTTTATGATAGTAAACCTGAACCTGTTGAAGAGCCTTTTGTTATCGAGGGCACAACTCACAGCTGGGAGCTTTTTGAGCTGCTAGAAATACTATTAGCACACGCAACTGAGGGATGTGTTGCTTAAAAATTCCACATCGTTGTAACTTTTTTTTTGGTAGTGGAAGGGACCAGATGCAATAACTTACCTTTCACTTTAGTAAGGATATCTTTAAAAAAATAATTGTATTAAGGGCTCTTACAGCTCATGACAATCCATACATACATTGTGTCAAGTACATTTATACATATGTTATCATCATCATTTTCAAAACATTTTCTTTCTATTTGAGCCCTTGGTATCAGCTCCTCATTTTCCCCCTCCCTCTCCCACCTTCCTTCCCTTATGAACCCTTGATATTTTATAAATTATTATTATTTTCATATCTTACACCAACTGCTGTCTCCCTTCACCCACACTTCTGTGTTCATCCCCCTTAAGGCAAAGGGGTGATGGTGGTTATATTTCGATCATTGTGATTGGTTCCCCCTTTCTCCCCCCACCTTCCCCCAACCCTCATGGTATAGCTACTCTGACTATTGTTCCTGAGGGGTTTATCTGTCTTGGATTCTGTACCAGTGTCTATGCTCTGATCTAGCCATATTTGTAAGGTAGCTTGGGGTCATGATAGTGTGTGTGTGGGGTGAGGGGGAGGGACCACTAAAGAACTAGAGGAAAGTTGTATGTCTTATCGGTGCTATAATGTACCCTGGCTGGCTCATCCCTTCCTTGTGACCCTTCTGTGAGGGAATGCCCAATTGTCTACAGATGGGCTTTGGGTCTCCACTCCCTCTAACCCCGGCCCCCCTTTCATATCAATATGATTGTTTTTGTGGTGTCTTCTGATGCCTGACATCTAATCCCTTCGACACCTCATGATCAGGCTTCTTTCATGTGGGCTTTTTGCTTCCCAGCTAGATGGCTACTTGTTTATATTCCAGCCTTTAAGACCCCAGATGCTATATCTTTTGATAGCTGCATACCATGAGTTTTCTTCACCATATTTACATATGCACCCATTTTGCCTTCAGCGATTCTGTCAGGGAAGGTGAGCTACAAAGTGTTCTTGCATTGAGGGAGTACTTGAGTAGAGGTCCCTTGTCTGTTTGCTTCCTTAATATTTAACATTTAATATACGTACATAGATCTATGTCCTTAGTGTTATATAAAAATATATCTACAAATGTAAGTGCCTGTTGAACGTGAACAAGTGGCCATCTAGCTCAGAAGCAATAAAGCTCACATGGAAGAAGCACACCAGCCTGTGCGATCACGAGGAGTCAAAGGGACCAGGTATAAGGCATTATGCAAAAAAAAGAATATATATATATACCATAGTGAATGAAGGGGGAAGTGCAGAGTGGAAACCCAAGGCCCATGTGTTGGCCATTGGAGATCCCCTCATAGAGGGGTTTAGGAGAGGAGATGGGTTAATTAGGGTGTGAGGTAGTACCGATGAAGAACACAGCTTTCCCCCAGATCCTGGATGCTTCCTCCCCCCAAGTACCATGATCCAAATTCTACCTTGCAGGACTGGATAGGGCAGAGGTTTTACACTGGTACATATGGGAGCTGGAGGCACAGGGAATCCAGGGTGGATGATACCTTCAGGACCAGGGGTGTGAGGGGGGATGCTGGGAGAGTGGAGGGTGAGTGGGTTGGAAAGGGGGAACTGATTACAAGGATCCACATGTGACCTCTTCCCTGGGAGATGGACAGCAGAGAAGGGGGGAAAGGGAAGCTCTGGATAGGGCAAGATATGACAAAATAACAATCTGTGGATTATCAAGGGCTCATGAGGGAGGGGGGAGTGGGGAGGGAGGGGAAAAAAAGAGGACCCGATGCAAAGGGCTTAAGTGGAGAGCAAATGCTTTGAAAATGATTAGGGCAAAGAATGTATGGATGTGCTTTATATAATTGATGTATGTATATGTATGGATTGTGATAACAGTTGTATGAGCCCCTAATAAAATGTAAAAAAAGACAAAGCTAAAAAAATGTAAGTGCCTGTATTTAGATCTCTATAAATGTCCTTTGCCTCCTAGTTCTTTTCTCTTGTCCCACTAACATGTTTGACCTTTATTCAGATTTCATTAATTTCTCTCGGCTATGTTGCACTTGATCAATTTCTACTAGGCATCCTATGCTCTCCCTGCCATTGATTTTAGATTACTTGTTTTCCCTTGTCCCTGGGTTTGTTGGCTCCCTTTTTGTTCCCCCACCTTCCCCTCTCCTATCACCCTCCCCCTCGTCCCCACGAACTGTTTGTCCCATTGCTTTCTCTTCAGGATTGTCTATCCTGGCTATCTTATATAGATACAGATGAAAACAAACTAACAAAAATAAAAGAAAAGAATAATAACAAAAAATAAAATCCTATAAGCAGTTCCAGGTCTGTCTGTTGACCTGTATGAACCTTTTCTGATAGAGTCTGTTGAGGTGCCATATCCTGCCTCGGGTCCATTTGGAGAATCTTTGGGGACTTAATTTCTTTGCTCTCCTTGCTGCTTTGTTGCATGCCCTTTGTGTTTTGCCCCAGTATGATGGGTCAGATCGGTCACAGTTCCTGCACTGTGTCTCCAGTGTTGTCCCCTGTAGCACTATGGTTCAGTGAGGGGATGCCATGTCTTGTGGTGGGGCCAGTTCTATTGACATCTCTGGTCATTGGCCGTTCTAAGCAGGAATATCGTCCCTGGGGCTTGGTGGGCCAGGATCTGTTCTAATCTTTCTTTCTCTCTCCTTCCCTCTTAATTTGCTACTATGTGTTTTGAGCAGACCCGCCCCCCCTCCCTGAGTTGTAGCTTCAGTGCTGTCTTCTCTAGTGCATTTTTCTGGGGAGGGGGTCCACGTAGCTGGGATTGTGGCAGTCCTGGCAGCCCTCTCTGTTGGTTTGCTTCTTCATGCCAGTATGTTGCCTGTAATTATTGGTGCACCAGACTGAGGTCTGGTCCAGAAGGGGCATCTTGACATAACTCATGCCACTGGACATTTCTCTCTCAGAAATTTCACTGAGATAGAAGGTGCCTGAACTTTTGTTGGGTTAATTTCCCACCCTCTAGAACACAGGTGCTTTACTGTCTAAAGTCATTGATTGTTGTTGTTTACTAGGTCTAATCAACATAATTTCATCAATATAATGGACCAATGTGTCCTTTTTGGAAAGTAGAGGGAACCAAGATCCTTGTGGACTAAATTATGGCATATTCCCAGAGAGTTGACATAACTCTGAGGGAGAGTTGTAGAAATATATTATTGTCCTTGCCAACTGAAAGTAAACTGGTCTGGTGGTCCTTTGAAACTGTAATTGAGAAAAAGCATTGAATAGATTAATAGTTGCATCATACATACTAGGAGACATATTAATTTTCTCAAGCAATGAAACTATGTCTGGAACAGCAGTTGCAATTGGAGTCACCACCTAGCTAAATTTATGATCATCAACTCATTCTCCAAGAGTTAACTGATTTTTGCACAGGTCAAACAAACAAGTTAATTGAGGATATTGTGGGAATCACCACCTCTACTGATGACTTTGAACTGCTTTTGAACTTTTGAACCACTGACTTGTGGTTAATAATCTCATGCATAGCCCACTATACTACCAGGTTTCCATCTAGGATAGTAGAGTCACATGAGTGGTTTCTTAAAGAGTAATTATTTTTCTCTTTAGATTGTAATGTGTTTATAAATTCGCCTGAATTATAAATAGCTAAAAAGCTTATAAACTGCCTATAATTTTGCCCAGTTACTGGTTTTGTAAGTAAAATTGTATTAAGGGGTTAACATCTGTATTTTTTATTGATAAATATATTAAAATTTTTTAGTATGGTTACATTAGTTTTTTTAACCCCTATATTAATAGCTTTTGTACTTTCTAGGTCAGACCCTGACCTTAGCCAACTACTTTGGAAAATGACATTTCAAGCTTTTTCTTTCTCTAAATTAATGGCATTGAATTTTAAATTGTGTGTTATAGAGTTTCTACAATAGTAATTGTGCCGAATATTAATTCTGAAGTTGAAAGAAAATTCTTTCAAAAATGAATGTTTTTCATATGATAATCGGTCCAATTCTAAACAACCAAAAAGCCATGGTTATGCTTGTAATTGTGTGATTCCATGAATATTTATGACTAGTCATTATACTCAGGTACTATTTGGTTCTGTAGGTGATTTAAAATGGGACTTAACATGTTACTTTGAGAAAATGTTACCATGGTCAATAAGACCACCTTAACATTCTAGATAGAAACTCAGTGAGAGACGTCTGGTTCACAATTTCTAAGTTTAGTATAATTATTGCTTTTATAAATGAAGATCATGTAACTCGTTTTTGATCGATAAGTATTTAGTTTCTACTACTTTCTCTCTAAAAATGTTTCACATAGTCTCAATGTATTAATGTATGCTTTGACTTGATTTTTCCACTTAATCCAAGTGAGAGACACTGAGAATTTATTTAAACCACTATGAGAATGACTCTGTATCTGGTAAATCTTCTCCAATACCTCTTTAATTTCATTACTGGGAGGAACATAAAGATTTGAACAGAAATTAAGATGATTTTCTCCATTTTATTTCAAGTCAAAAGGAAAGAATATTTAAATATTGATTAATTCTTAAACACCAATTCCATAGATTACATTGATTTATCAGATTTGTCTCAAAGTAAAGCTTATCTATCAAGGCATTAATAATTAGAAGGCTGGGGAAAAGTAGTTTGTGTACTTGTGTGTGTGAGGGCTAGTGGCTGAGATACAGTGTGTGTGTGTCTTGCTTGTATAACACTTTCAATGTTTAGTTTTTATGCCTGTACTGTTCCTCCTTCTGGACTTGTCTTTCTTTGTTTTTTCTCCCAATAGTTTTACTGGCCCAAAATTTACATATCATACAATGTAATAATTCAATTGTTCGATCATATCATGGGTAATTTAGCACTCACCACCTCATCAATCTTAGAACACGCCTCTCCCCCATGCTTAAATCGCCTTGGACATGAGTCGTGCAATCACTATCAGTGCTCGTGCTCCCTCCCCCTCCTGCCTTCATTATGTACTCCTGAAATCCCCTTTTCCTCCTATCGCCCCACCGCAGCACCCCTGCATTCCCTATTACCTCTTGTGTCAGTTATTATGTATCCACTACGCCTGTGCTACACAGCTTTGAAACCTTACAGAAAACAATAAAACACCAAAACCATACTAAGGTGATAAGTCTAAAATCATAACAGTGTAAAGACAACAACACAAATAATGAGAAAGATGGAAAAGACTCCCATCAACATTCAAATAGGCAGAGAGGAAATTTCTGTAATAGAAACAAGTAAGAGATACTTGTCCCAAGTACAGATTCAGTTCGTCTCTGTTTGGAGGGGGGCGGGCAACTACCCAAATGTTGAGTTCAATCTAGCATCATTAAGAATACAATAGTCTCTGCCTGTAGTAAGGCTGTTCAAGACTCTTGCCTTTGACTAGAGCTCATCTACATGAGGCTCAGTCTTAATAGGTGCTCTGAAGATGGGTTTTAGGCTCCCCATTGTCCACCACAGTCTTCTACAAATTGGGTGTTCATAATTTGGGCTCTGATACTTATCTCTTCAACATACTTGAATATTATAATTATCATCTTTGGATCACATAAGTTGGTGTGCTTCTTACATGTTGACTCCTCGCTTAGGTGGCTGCTTGTTTGAATATAAGCCTTTAAGACCCCAGAAATTATTCCAATTTATACCCAGGCACCATCTACTGTCTTCACCACATTTTGCTATAGCACCCTTATCTTCAGTGATCTTTTCATGAAGGTGTATATTAAGCAAGGCCATTATGTAAGAACTAATTTTTGTTAAGTTAGAGCTAAGATTTAGTATAAGCCCAACTCATGCAGGAATCTATGCTTTTTTTTTCTTTTTTCAATTTGCTCTATCATGGGAATCAATGCATATGTCACATCCTTCCATGGCTCAATCCTGTAAACCATGAGTTTACAATTGCTTTCATAATCAATCTCCAAACATTCTTTTACTGCTTGGAATTCTTGACATCATCTTACTTCCCCCATCGCTCTCTATCTCCTCTGCCCCCAAACTCTTGTTATATTTTATTTCCCTATAGTCTCAATTTTCTTGGGTTTCATTTGCCAAAAAACAGAAACCAGCTAGACAGCTTCAACAGGTGACCCCCAGTGGTGGCACACTTCTGAGATACACCCTAATCTAAACCTGCACAGCAAATAAGACAGAAGGGCCATCACAGGATTGCTGGGATAGAACAAACAGGCCGTTGGTGGAGCCAGACCTGTTTGTCCACCAGGCAACAGTGCACACTTCTTGGTTCCATTGTTTTCTGTTTCCTTCGACACTAAGTGTTTTCTGGCTTAAGTTCTCAGGATAAACATGTCTGAGATAGAGTCCAGTTCATTTAGTAGGCTTCCCATATGGTGTCTCCGGGATGCAGGCTCTGCAGCCTGCCATGTGCCCCAAAGATCTACAATTCAGTGTCCCGTCCCAGTGTTCTATGGGACCCAGCCTTGGTTCTTGGGGTACTCCCAGGCACCCCAGATCAATTCTGTCCACCGGTTGCATGCCACTAAATACCCTCCCCACCTAATGCTTCCAAGATCATCCTTGGTCTCGCTTCCCTCTTTCTGGGGGTGAGCCCTCCCTCCCCTCCTCTCAACATACTTGCACTTATGTTCTCTCAAACTTGTGCATCCCCTCTCCCCTCCACTGTGCTACCTGTCCCCTTGGTAAGTCTCATGCCTCTGGCAGGGCAGCCTGCCTCTCCAGGGGACCTCACCCCAAATCAACATTGTTACCATTCAGCCTCCTCCTCCTCTCCCTAGTCCATTGATCTCAGCTATCATTAGGTGGCCTCTGGCCAAGGGACCTACTGTATACTTATCTGGAGTGGATGATGTGTGGTTCATTGCCATTGGTCTGACTCTTTACCTGACTAGACCAGACCACATGACTGTCAGGCCTGCAGCTTCAGCTTGTGCCCATTCTGCCACTTGCTCCTACTGTAGTGGTCTCATACAGTATTTATCTTTTTGTGCTGGACTAACTTCACTCAGCTTGTTTTTCATATCCTTCCACATATTGAGGTGTTTCATGGTTTCATTGCTGTTTTTTAGGGAAGCATGGTATTCCACTGTCTGTATGTACCAGAGGCTTTTTTGTTTTTGTTTTTAATCCAGTCCAAATTCTTGCTTTTGTGAAATGTGCTGCAATGAACATGGAGGAGCAAATATCTGTTTGTGCTCTGTTTCCTATTTCTTTGGGATATATGGCCACTAGTGGTATTATTGCTGGGTGATATGGTAGATCAATTGCCATCTGCTTTAGGTATGACCATTTCACCTCTCACAGAGGCTGTATATACTTACAAGTCAACAAGGCTAGAAGGTAAACATGTGGTCATCTGGTTCAGAAGAAACAAAGCCCACATGGACGAAGCACAGCAGCCTGTGTGCTCATCTCCCTGATACGACCGCTGAAGACAAATGGGTGCATAAGCAAATGTGGCCAAGAAAGCTGATGGTGCCTGGCTATCAAAAGATATAGCAATTGGGGGTAATAAAGGCTTGAAGGTAAGCATGTGTCCATCTAGCTCAGAAGCAGCAAAGCCCACATAGAAGAAGCACACCAGCCTGTGCGATCACAAGGTGTCAAAGGGATCAGGTATCAGGCATCATCAGAACAAAAAAGTCTTACCATAGTGAATTAAGAGGGGAGTGCGGAGTGGAGGCCACTGGACATCCCCTTACAGAAGGGTCTTGGAGGAGATGAGGCAGTCAGGGTGCGATGTAGCAATGATGAAAAATACAACTTTCATTTAGTTCCTAAATGCTTCCCCCACCCCACCCCCATCATGATCCAAATCCTACCTTGCAAGTCTGGCTAGACCAGAGGATATACACTGGTACAGATGGGAACTGGAAACACAGGAAATCCAGGGGGAATGGTCCCCTCAGAACCAGTGGTGTGAGTGGCGATACTGGGAGGGCATAGGGAAGGTGGGTTGGAAAGGGAGAACCAATTTCAAGGATCTACATGTGGCTTCTTCCCTGGGAGACAGACAACACAGAAAAAAGGGCGAAGAGAGATGTCGGACCGAGCAAGATATGACAAAACAATAATTTATAAATTATCAAGGGTTCATGAGGGAGGGGAGAGTGGGGAGGGAGGGGAAAAAGTTCCTATCTCACCACATCCTCTACAACATTTGTTGTTCTGTTTTTAAAAATTAGGTTACAGTAATGGGTGGTATCTCATGGTTATTTTGACTTGAATTTCCTAGATAGCTAATGACCGGGAGCATTTCCTCATGTTCGAGTGTCATCCTTTGTGAACCGCCTGTTCTTGTGTTTTGCCCACCTTCTCAGAAGTTTTTTGTTGTGTTTTTTTTTGTTGTTGTATGCTTGTGAATTTCCACAGACTTTCTTAATTAGTCTTTTGTCTGCTACATTGTTACTAAACATCTTTTCTCTGTCTGTGGCCTCTCATTTTACTCTATTAATAAATCTTTTGATGCACAATATATTTTTTTTTCAATTCTAGTGATTTTTGGCTTACTTTATTTTTTTTTTATTATTTTATTTTTTTTTTAATTTTAACAATTTATTGGGGCTCATACAATTCTTTTCACCGTTCATATATATACATACATCAATTGTATAAAGCACATCTGTACAGTCTTTGCCCTAATCATTTTTTTCTCTTTTCTTCTTTTACATTTTATTAGGGACTCATACAACTCTTACCACAACCCATACATATACATACGTCAATTGTATAAAGCACATCCATACATTCCCTGCCCCAATCATTCTCAAGGCATTTGCTCTCCACTTAAGCCCCTGATGCACAATATATTTTTAATAGGTTCCATTCATCTATTTTATCTCTCACAGTGTGAGTTTCCTTTGTTAATTCTGATAGCCCATGTATTTACTGCACTACGGCTCCTAGCATTGTCAAAAATTTCTTAGCGATGATCCTGAATAGCTTTGGGTTTTTTATATTTAGGTCTTTAATCCACCTTGAGTTTGTTTTTGTCCATAGAGTGGGATATGGATCTTGTTTCCTACTTCTGCATATGACTATTCAGGTTTTCCAGCACCATTTATTGAAGAGGGCCTCTGCTTCCCATTTAATGCTTTTTAAGCCTTTGTCAAAAGTCAGTTGTCTGCATGCAGATGTTTTTATTTCTGGATTTGTGTTTCCTGATGCATTGGTCCAAGTATCTACCATTATTCTAGTACCTGGCTGGTTTCGACAACCATAGCTGCGTGGGAGAGTTGAGGTCAGGTAGGACCCAACCACCCATAGCTGCGTGGGAGAGTTGAGGTCAGGTAGAACCCAACCACCCATAGCTGCGTGGGGGAGTTGAGGTCAGGTAGGACCCAACCACCCTACTTTATCCTTTTTGTGGAGTTCGTTGTTTATCCTGGGCTTCTTCTCTCTCAAGATGAGGCTGGTAATTATTTTTTTCCATTTCTTTGAAGATTGATGCTGGGATTTGGACTGGATTGCATTGACTCTCTATATTGCTTTAGGTAATATTGACATTTTCACAATATTGAGTCTTCCAATCCACAGACATGGAATGGTCTTTAATTTGGGTTTCTTGTTGTAATGTTCTGTAGTAGTTTTCTTCCTATATTTCTTTTTTGGGGGTAGGTGTATTACTAAGTATTTCAGCTTCTGCGTGGCTATTGTGCATGGTATTGCTTCCTTGATGTCTTTTTCAGTGTTCCCATCTCTGGTATATAGGAAACCAATTGATTTCTGCTTCTTAGTCTTATATCCTACAAAATTCCTCTATGGTTTCCAATAATCCTATTGTGGACACCTTGGAATTCTCAATATACAAAATCATATCATCTGAAAATAGCAAATGTTTTACTTCCTCTTACCCAATTGTACTCCCTTGGTCTCTTGCTGTTGTCATAAGTTACTGGCTAGGACTTCCAGCCCAATGTTGAATAAAAGAGGGAATAAGGGCCATCCTTTTCACATTCCCTTATTCATTGGAAATGTTTTCAGCTTTTCTCCATTGAGTGTAATATTATCTATTTTTTTCACATATAGCTTTTATTATACTGAGAGTTTTCCCTTCCCATCCTATCTTCTTAAGAGTTATTTTTGGGAATGGGTGTTAGATATTATCAAATGCTTTTTCTGCATCAACTGATATGATCATATGGTTCTTGTCCTTTTTCTTGTTAATATAGTGGATTATGTGAATTGTTTTTCAATGAACTAGTGGTTTAAATACAGTAAAGCACAAGAGATTCTTAATTGTATAAACAATAAGTAGAATGTTCATGTTGTAGTAGTGAAGGTTTAATGTTTAATAACTGAGAAGGTACATAATAGTGACATAAATGATAACATTTATATATTGCCAACCAAAAGCCAGAAATTTCATAAACATGGCAACAACTTTGAAGCCTCTTGTTTATCACCACAATCCTTTTATTATATTCATTTGTCCTATGAGAATACTGAGCCTTCTAATGCTTACTTGACAACACCAGGAAAGTCAAATCTGCCTGGAACTAATTCAATCCATAGTTTGACCTGTTGTATCAAGTTGTAATGAAATCTTCAGTACATTAAAGCAAGAAAAGTACCTTCCTATCCCATTCACTGTATGACCAAAGCATTCTTTCCAACCATGGTAGGAAGATCTTCCAGATTTTGAGTAATAAGGGCTAAGGATAGAGGTTGGTGAAATTCTGGTTCCAGAAATGATATATAAAAGAGCCTGACTATATTCCCTGTCTGGGAGGATACTTTGTAGTCTCTGGGAACAATATGAATGATAGCAACAGAACAGATCTCTCATAAAGTATTGTTGAGAAAAAGTGTCAAGCACTTAGTGATGATTAATGATGATGTTTAAGGGAGTTTGCTGCTAAGTGTAAAAATAAAATAACGTGTGAATGTTAAGTAGTAATTTAAGCTACAATAATGTTCTAAATGTCTAGAGAAAATATATCTTATGTCCCTGGTAAAATGTGCACCAAGCAAACTACAACATTCATCGGCATCCTTTAGAAAAATGAAGGATCTTATTGATCTTGACAAAATGTCATCTGGCAGTTGTAGGGATTTGTGCATTCTGAATATTTCATGTAGATCAGTAAATTAACCTTGCTGGGAAAGTTATAATATTTTAGAAATGACAACCTGAAAGTGAACAGCAAACTTTAAGTTAGCATTTAATCACAAGAAAGAATTTTACAATTTAAGTAAAGAAGCAATTGAATCAAAGTTCAGAAAAATTAATTTTCAAAATAAAAAATGAGTTTTTTTTAACTCTACTACCAATTTAACTTATTTCATCACTTCTTAAAGAAAATTATGTAATGGAGGTATGGAATTACTTTTAAAAAGAAGTGATTTAAAAAATAAGACAACAAAGAGAAGTGATTTTCCATATTTCTCTTGCCTAAGTAATTTGTCTCATTAAAATATATTTTCTTTCAAAGTGACTATTGGCTATAAGGCCATATTTTATAGTTTAGTATATATATATATATATATATATATATATATTTGGTACCAGGTAGTCGTTGCTTATTTTAATATCCTAAGGAATTTTAAATTCCTTTAAAATCACAATGTATTTTTCTTAATAATTTGGTTTTAGGTGGCTTTAGATTTTTAAAAAAAGTTAATTCCTATCATTCCCCAATGTTTATTTTTACATAGGCATATTTATTTCACAGGTAGACAAAAACTCAGTCCTATTGTAATATAGAATGTGTTGCAAATTATTATACTAAAACAGGTCCATTGTTATAATAAATTTTTAGTGAATAAAGAGCATGTAAGCATCTGGGGTCTTAAAGGGTCTTGTTCTAAAACAAGCAGCCCTCTTATCGAGGCATCAGGTAAGCCTACCTAGAAGGAGCAGAGCTATCTATGTGACCCAAAGGTTGTCAATAATAAAATACAAAATCAGAGGAGGGAATTACGTTAGAGCTTAAATTACAAGGACCGTTTGCACAAGACCATGGATGGCAGTGAAAGTCCAAATTCCATTCACAGAGATCCTGTATACAACAAAACAAAATTTCTCTTGCCCTGCATCACCCTCACAGTTCTTACGTTTGATTCTATTCCTGCAGCTGCTCTGTCAATCCTTCTTGTCAAGGGTGTGCCTCTGCCCCTCTGCTTAACCAAGCATGGTACTTTTTCCCAGGGATTTGTCTCTCCTGGTAACCTGTTCAAAGTACATGAAATGTACTCTCATACTTCTTGCTTCTCAGGAACTTTCTGGGTATTCTTCTTCCAAGACAGATTTGTTGATTCTTTTGGTAGTCTATGGTAGTTTCAATATTCTTAACCAGCACCATACTTCAAATGCATCAATTTTTTTGATTGTCCTTATTCAATATCTAACTTTCATATGTCTAGGAAGCAATGGAAAATACCATGACCTAAGTCAGGCACACCTTAGTCCTCAAAGTAATACTCCTGGTTTTAAAAACTTTAAAGAGGTCGTGTGCAGCAGATTTAACCAAAGTAATGTGTTTTTTTAATCTCTTGATTGCTGTTTCCATGAGTATTGATTTCAAGCAAGATGGAATTTTTAACAACTGCAGTCTTTTCTGTGCTTGTTATGATAAATTTATGTGCTTATTATTCTTATTGGTGCAATTGTGAGGATTTTTTGTTTTGTTTACATTGAGTTTTAATTCATACTGAAGGCTTTGATCTTCATCAGCAAGTATGTCAAGTCCTCCTCACTTTTCACAAGCAAGGTTATGTCATGTGTGCATTACAGGTTGTTAATAAGCCTCCCTACAATTCTAAGACCGCATTCTTCTTCATAGAGTAGAAAGAAAAATGGCTTCATTTAAATTAATGTGCTGGTAGATAAAAAAACTTCTCCTCCTTCTGATAAACAGGACTGAGAAAATAATCACACATTAATTGGCTCCCAGCTCCTTTCTCACATTAGTGAAATTTGCATTCCCCTTCTACTGGAGACTCACAACAGGTTAGCACATCTCTGAAAGATTATAGCGATGCAAAATGTGACAGCATATTTCCCCATGAAGGTCTCTTTTGTCATTTTGTAGAGTTTTCTATTTTAGCTTGCTTTCATTTTGGTGAATTTTATCCTAGGTCTTAAAAGAATCTTCTACATCACATAATAGTTCTTTTATCTTCCAAGACATTTGCTGAAAGACTTTTAGTGGTGATGTACCCTGCTTAATTCTGTATTTATTATGGAGAAACAGTGTTTCCGAACTCTAAAAAGTTCACAAGACTTCTGGGAAGATGGTGCCCCTGTAGCATCACCTGCTTGTACTCCCATTGTTAGATCAGAAAATCAAGAGGTAAGAAGGTCAATCTTGGGAAAACAGGTGCTAGAAATACAACCCCAGTATCCTAAGGTCATGATTCATATGCCCTTTCTGATTCACCCACAGAAAATTGATTTTCTGATTCTCGCTGTGGCAATTATCAGAGATTATTTTATTGTAATAAATGCAAAAATGATAAAAGAGGTGATAATATGGTCCTCATTTTAACTCAGCACATTTAGCAGCTGGAATAGAGCCAACAACATAATTCTTTCAACAACAAAAGAAAATAAATTATAAAAAATGGAGTGGAGATAAATGAACTGGAAGGCTGAAGACTAATGGAAACAAAAATCAATGGAATAAAAAGTTAGTTCTTTGAAAGGATCAACAAAATTCATAGACCACTAGCACACATAACAAAGGAAAAGAAGAACCAGATGTTAATAAGTAGAATTAGGGATGAAACAGGGATAGTCATAATAGACCCCAGTGAAATAAAAAGATTAATTATGCAGTACTATGAAAGAGTGTATTATTACAAGTTCAATAATTTGGAGGACATGGACAAATACCTGGAAAATCATTCTCTCCCAAAATTAACGCACATGGACATTAAAAACTTGATCAGACTCATAGCAAAAGAAAACATAGACAAGGTTATCCAAAAAATTCCTAACCAATAAAAACCCCGGTCCAGATGGTTTCACAGGAGAATTCTACCAAGCATTCAGAGAACAACTGACACCAATCCTACACAAACTCTTCTAAAATATAGGAAGGGACATGAAACTCCCAGACTCGTTCTATGAAGCCATCTTATTCCTGATACTAAAACAGGGCAGAGACTACACAAGGATAGAGAATTATAGACCATTATCTCTCATGAAAATAGATGCAAAAATCCTCAACAAAATTCTACCCAATAGAATCCAACAACATATCAAAAATATCATCATGACCAAGTGGGATTCATACCAGGGATTCAGGGATAATTCAAAAGACAATTAATGTAATGTACTACATAAATAAGAAAAAGGACAAGAACCATATGATCATGTCAATTGATACAGAGAAAGCATTTGATAAACATTCAACACCCATTCATTATAAAGACTCAAGACGATAAGACTAGGCATGAGAATCCTCAACACAATAAAAGCCATACAAGAAAAGCCAATAGCTAATATTACACTCAATGGAGAAAATCTGAAAACATTCCACTGAACAAGGGAATCTGACAAGGATGCTCCTTATACCCACTTCTATTGAACATTGTGCTAGAAGTCCTAGCCAATGCCATAAGACAACGGCAAGATATCAAGGGTGTACAATTGATTTTAGAGGAAGTGAAACGTTTGCTATTTGCAGACAGTATGTGTTAGTCTGGGTAGACTAGAGACATAAATCTAGGGAGACTCATATGGGTATAAAAAGAACTTTATATACAAGAGCAACTGTATATTAAGAAAGCATACCAGCCCAGTCCGGATCAAGCCCATAAGTCCGCTATTAGCCCATATGTCCGATACCAATCTATAATGTCCTCTTTACACTCAGGAAACACATACAATGATGTCAAATGAAGGAGGATCACAGGTCAGTGGGTGGGAAGTCTTGTGGATCCAGTAGCATTGTAAGCATTTCAGCGCTGGCAGGGGTTTCTATCTGGCTCCAGAGGACTGGCTCCATCAGCCTCTCCACAGGGATGTTTTTAAGGGATTAAGCAGAGAGAGAGAATGTCTCCCACCTCCAAGGAGGAATACCAGAGTTCCCAGAATCCTCAGGAGAAGGCTATCCCTATAGAGAGGCCTCATTGGCTATGATTTGATTGACAGCTTAGACTCCACCTCTTCACTCTTAATCATCCTAATTTGACAAATGATTATTAACTACCACACTATGATCTTATATATTGAGAATCCTAAGGGGTCCACAATAGGATTGCTGGAACCAGTAGAGGAGTTTAGTAGATAAGCAGGATACAAGATTAACAAGCAGAAATCTATTGGATTCTTATATATGAGTGATGGGAGCACAGAAAAAGACATCAAGGAATCAGTGCCATTTACAATAGCCACACAAAAGTCAAAGTACCTAGGAATAAATATAACCCAAAACACCCCCAAACCTGTACAAAGAAAATTACAGAATATTACTACAAGAGATAAAAAGCGATTTACACAAATGGAAGAATATTCTGTATTTGTGTTTCGGAAGACTCAATATATAGTGAAAATGGCAATATTACCTAGAGCATTCTACAAATTCAATGTAATCCAGATCCACATCCAGCATCATTCTTTAAAGAAAGGGAAAAACTGATCACCAACTTCATTTGGAGAAGGAAGATTTCCAGCATAGGCAAAAACTCCTCAGTGGCATAGGAAAAAAGCCACTGTATACAAACATTCCTGGGTTGAGGACCAGGTAGTATGGCATGGACCAGACCAACTAAAAGGAGCCAACTAAAAAGGAGGGGGAAAGAAAAAAAGAAAAGAAATGGGTAGCAGGGGCACAGAGCACGAACCCACCCAAGGTGAGGGTATAGTTTATATCTCCACAGGGAAAGAGGGACTAGACTTCAATGCAGTGCTCCAAGATGTGAATGCAACATGCCGGCATGGAGTAGGGAACCAGTGGAGAGGTCAGAGGGGCCAGCCCCAATCCCTACTACGTGGACGCCTGCCCCTCCCCCCAGAAGAATTTATTTCAGAAGACAGCACTGAAGCTGCAGCTCAGGGAGAGGGACATGTCTCTCCCTCAGGGAGAGGATTAGAGCACACGGGAGCAAATGAAGGAGGAAGAAGAGACAGTGGAGCACATCCTGACCCACCAAGCCTTGAGGATGATATCCCTGCTCAGAGCAGCCAATCCACAGAGAAGACCATAAGGCCGGCCCCACTATGAGACATGACATCTCTCACTCTCTCTGACCCATAGCCCTATAGGGAACAACACTGGAGACACAGTGTGGGAATTCTGCCTGATCTGATCCCACCACACTGAGGCCAAACACTAAGGGTGCGGACCAGAACAGCAAGGGGAACAGAGCAATGAAGTCCTCAAGGAATACCAAAAATGGACTTTGGGGCCAGGGCTTGGTGTCTCATCAAACTTGACTGGAAAACACTCCTAGTTCTTGAACTAACTACAAGCTTTTCTTGTTGTTGTGTTTTGTCATTGGCTTTTTGGTGTTGTTGTTTTTTTTCCATTTGTTGCTTGGATTTCTCTGTCTTGTTTTTGTGCATGTCATTATCTCTGTAGGTCTGTCTAAATAAGATAGGTTGGATGAGCAATCTGGAGGAGAAAACAATAGGATTGACATTACTGGGGGGACATGGGAAGGTGGGTGGGGGGGATGAAGTGTTGTTAACAAACCCAGGGAAAAGGGAACAACAAGAGATCCAAATCGGTGGTGAGGAGGGTGTAGGAGGCCTCGTGGGGTGTGACCAAGGGTAATGTAACCGATAGTAATTACTGACAACCAAATAAAGGCTGAACATGATAGTGGGACAAGAGGAAAGTAAAAGGAAGTAGAGGAAAGAGCTAGGTGGCAAAGGGAATTTATAGAGGTCTAAATAAAGGCATGTACATATGTAAATATATTTATATATGAGGATGTAGAAATAGATCTATGTGCATATATGTATAGGTTCAGTATTAAGGTAGCATTTGGACACTGGACCTCCATCACAAGTACTCCCTCAATGCAAGAATACTTTGGTCTATTAAACTGGCAATCCATGATGCTCACCTTCCTGACACAATTGCTGAAGACAAAGTAGGTGCATAAGCAAATGTGGTAAAGAAAGCTGATGATACCTGGCTATCAAAAGATATAGTGTCTGGGGTCTTGAAGGTTTGAAGGTAAACAAGTGGCCATCTAGCCAAGAAGCAACAAAGCCCACATGGAAGCCTGCGTGATTACGAGGCGCCAAAGGGATCAGTTATGAGGCATCAAAGAACAAAAAATCGTATCACTGTGAATGAGTGGGAGGGCAGAGTAGAGACCTAAAACCCATCTGTAGGCAATTCGACATCTCCTTATGGAAGGGTCATGGGGAAGGGATGAGCCAGTCAGGGTGCCGTGTAGCAACGATGAAACATACAACTTTTTTTTAGTGCCTAAATGTCCCCCTCCCCCCACTATCATGATCCCAAATCTATCTTACAAATCTGACTAGACCAGAGGATGTACACTGGTACAGATAGGAACTGGAAACACAGGGAATTCAGGGTGGATGATCCCTTCAGGACCAGTGGTGAGAGTGGCGATACCAGGAGGGTGGGGTTGAAAGGGGGAACAGATTACAAGGATCTACATATAACCTCCTCCCTGGGGGACGGACAACAGAAAAGTGGGTGAAGGGAGACATCAGACAGTGTAAGATATGACAAAATAATAATTTATAAATTATCAAGGGTTCATGAGCGAGGGGGAGTGAGGAGGGGGAAATGAGGAGCTGATGCCAGGGGCTTAAGTGGAGAGCAAATGTTTTGAGAATGATGAGGGCAATGAATGTAGAAATGTGCTTTACACAACTGATGTATGTATGGATTGTGATAAGAGTTGTATGTGCCCCTAATAAAATGATTCATAAATAAACAAAAAACCCCTCCTCAGTAATAAGAATAAAGTAGGGGGGCTTGCACTACCTGACCCCAAAGCCTACTGTACAGCTACAGTTGTCCAAACAGCCTGGCGCCTATCTAATGACAGATATTCAAACTAATCACCAGGAAAGAAAACCCAGAAGTAAAAACATCTGCATACAGACAAGTGGTTTTTGATAAAGGCCCCAAAAACAGTTAATGTGAAGCAGATCCCCTCTTTAAGACATGGTGTTGGAAAATCTGCATATCCACATACAGAATGATGAAACAAACCCATATCTCACTCCATGCACAACAAAAAAACTCAAGGTGGCCTAAAGTCTAGAGGTAAAACCAACAGATAATCAGAAGCATCAATGCGGGAAAAGGGACAAAGCTAGGAGCCCTGTGAAGGGAATACTTGGGCTAGCAGAATTAATAAAGGAAGCATATTCCACGGAAGAGAAAATAGATGAATGGGACCTATTAAAAAACATCTTGTGTACATTGCAGGATTTTATTAAGAGTAGAAGAGAGCCCACAGTTTGGGAGTATATATTTAGTAACAACATAACAAAGGACTAATTACTAAGATCTACAGAATATTATAAGCTTACAACAAGAAAAAAACAAACAAAACTAATTGATGTCTGAGAAGGTGTACAAAAGACCTGAATAGCAGAATCACAAAGGATGACACTGAAATGGCTAAAAAACACATGAGGAATTGCTCCTGGTCATTAGCCATAAGGGAAATGTTAAATCAAGACAGCAGTTAGAGATAACAATGCCCAATACTATAGCACAAATTAAAACAAACAAACAAACAAACAAACTGAGAACAACAAATGTTGGGAAAGGTGTGGTGAGATAGGAACTCTTAGCCCCCGCTGGTGGTCATGTAATTACGTACAGCCACTGGAAGGTGATACGATGATATCTTAAACAGATGGAAGTTGAAATACTATATGACCCAGCAGTACCATTATGGGGCATATGCCCCAAAGAAATAAGCCACAGAGCATGCACAGACATTTGTTCCCCCATGTTCATCACTGCACTGTTTATAATTTCAAGAAGCTGCAAACAGCCTAAATTCTCATCCATGGAAGTGTGGGTAAAGAAACTCTGGTGCATGCACACAACGGAATACTACACATCTCTATATAAAAAAAATCAGCAATGAAACACTGAAACAGCTTGTGGAGGGATCTGGAAGACATTATGCTGAGTGAAGTTAGTCAAGCACAAAAGGATAACTACTGTCTGAGTCCACAAGTTCAAGCTTACATGCCATCCAGGCTTCAGGTGGGAGACCAGATAGCCAGGCAAAGCTCTGGACCAGTGAAAATGAACCACACATTATCCACTCCAGGTAAGTAGAGTGTAGGTCACTTGGCTGGAGGGCACCTCCCGATAGCTGGGATCAGATGGTCAGGGGGTAGGGGTGTGGTTTGATGAGTGGTAGCCATATGGATCTGTGGTGATGTCCCCCGGAGAGGGAGGCAACTCTGACAGAGGGATGAGGCTTACTGATGGGAGGGGCAGCATAGGAGGGTGAGAGAGAATGGTCAAGTCAGGGTGAACATAGGTACATGTCTGTTGGGTGGAGGGGAGGGAGGTCTGACTGCCAGGTGGGGGAGAGGAGAGTCTGAGTATGCTCTTGGGATTATAGGAAGGGAGGGTCTTTGGTGGCATGCACCAGGAGGGCAGAATTGACCTATGGCTTCTGGAGGTATACCGGGAACCCAAGCTGGATGCCACAGAACACTGGGCCCCTGATCCCTAGATCTCTAGGTGCACATCATGCTCCAGAGGCTTCATTGATGAGACCCCAACTGGGATCACCACTAAGTGATCTGGAATCTACCCCAGACACACTTGTAACCTGAGGACTTAAGCTGGAAATCACAGGTGTCTGAGGTAGAAGACAGCTGTACCAAAAGCAGTGTACTGTTGATTGGGTAATGAATACGTTCTTAGTACGTCAACGTTCTGTATGCTGTATGAAGACCTGCATTACCTCGGCAATCCTGTAATGGCCATTCTGCTATATTCTGTGGATGCTTGTTTCTATTAGACTATACCTCAGAGGTGTGCTGTCTTTGGGGCTCACCTTCTTGAAACCATGTTGTTGGTCGTCTTGTTGTTTAGTAAGTGAAGCCTAGGCATGTTGAACTACAGGGAAAGAAGCTATAACAGCTGTTTGGGGAAGAGGAATATGGAGGAGTGGGAGGGCTAAGAGGAAGATGATAAGAGGGCTAAGAAGTCCAGGAAGGAGAAGTATGTTTTGAAAAGAAATTATGATTATGGAAGAAATTGCACAATTATGTTTGACATGGTTGAATTATGGAAGGGTATAACATATGTATTGGCTTTCAAGTTACAGCCAAAAAAAGGGGGGGCATAGATCCAGAAATGGGTTTTGGGCTCACAATAAATCCTAGCTCCAATTTAGGAAAAATTTGTTCTTCCATCATGACCCTGTTACATACTCATCTTCATGAAATGTTCACTGAAGACAAAAGGGTGCTACAGCAAAGTATGGTGAAGAAAGTAGATGGTGCCCAGCTGTCAATCTGACTAGTGTCTGGAGGCTTAAAGGCTTATAGTCAAGTAAGCAACCATCTAAGCAAGGAGGCAATAAGCCCACAAGGAAAAAAACACACCAGCTTGTGTAATCCAAAGATGACAAGTACAGATTTTGACTAGAGTGAGGAGAAAAGTACCCAAAACCCGTCTGTAGAGTATCTTGTTAGACTGAGCCACTGGTAGATCCACTCTAGCCACAGGCAAGAGTCCAAACAGCCTTACTATCAGCGAGAGACCACTGTAATCTTGCTTATATCATAATGAACTTGACACTTGGCCAGTTGAACACCCTGTAGACACAATCTGAATTTGTTTTGGGTGTAAGTATCTCTTACTGGTTCCATGACAGAAATTCCTTCCCTGTTTTTTTGATTATTATTGTTTTTTTCCCATTCTTACGCATTATTCGTATTTTTGTCTGTGTACTATTGTGTTTTTATCCTTACCACCTTAGCATGATTTTGTTTTCTGTTGGGTTTCTGCTGTGAACACAGGAGGAGTGGAGGCTTAATGACCATGAGAGATACAGGGAGACGTTGGAATTCAGGGATGGGGTGAGGAGAGAAGGAGGGAAAGGGAATTTGGGGAGTGACTCACAGAGATAGAAGAGGGGAGGTAGTACTAGAATGGGTTGTGATTGCATGAATCATCTTTTTTTTTTTTTACCATGTATTTCCTTTAATCCAGTTTCTCACAGTGGTCACATATCACAAAATTATAATTTCTAACCAGGATATTGACATTCATTTAATTCATTGATATTATTCAGATTTTCCCCAATCTACTTGCACTCCTTTATCTACCACCACGATAGAGATAGAGAACATTTTCATAATCACCCAGGTCCCTATGTTGACTTTCTGGATCCATACCCACTGACCTTCTATAACCCTCTCCCCTGCCGCCCCTAGGCCTGGCAACCACCAATCTGTTCTCACTTCTTTTTTTTATTTCCATTTTTTTTCATCTTAAAGGCAATTTGACCATGGAGGCGAGGGAATGTCCTAAAATTGATGTGGGGGTGATGATACAGTTCTCTTTGATGTTATTGAATGATTGAACCATTACATTATATTATATGTAAATTACTCACTAATAAAACTGTTGTGAAAATATAAAAATCTGTCTGTGCAGTGCTATAGACAACATTTATACTTTTTGTTTGCCTTCAGTGTTTTGGGGAGACACACAGGAAACTGTCCAAATTCTTGATTCACTAGCTAGACCCTATTGTAGTTGGTTCTAAAGATAGCAGAAGGGTTTTACATGAATACAGGGTAATTATTAGAAACATGCTTCTTATTTAGCTGAAAGCTAGTTAAGCTTTGACTTGTGTATTTGAGACCCATCAGGGCTTATAAAAAGAATTCTGTGAGTTCCTAGTTCCTGTAATACTTGAATTCAGAGACCTCCAGGAAAAATAAACATCACTATAAAGTCACA
Organism: Tenrec ecaudatus; assembly: GCF_050624435.1. Taxonomy (NCBI): domain Eukaryota; kingdom Metazoa; phylum Chordata; class Mammalia; order Afrosoricida; family Tenrecidae; genus Tenrec; species Tenrec ecaudatus. The sequence continues at coordinate 99,079,907 of NC_134531.1, forward strand.
CTCTCGTGAAGACTGTCAAGAACAGGAAGAACGTAGAGGCAGATCTTGAGTTCTAAAGGAGGCAGAAGCTTCTCAGTGGTTGTTGTTAGGTGCTGTCAAGTCAGTTCTGACTCACAAATACCCTACTTACAACAGAATCAAACACTGCACAGGCCTGAAACACCCTCACCATAGTTACGTGGGAGCCCATGGTTGCAGTTATTGTTCCAATCCATCTCATTTTCTGCTTCTTCTTCAAGTATGATGTCCTTCTCCCCTTCTAACATGTACTCTCAAGGTCCTTTTCCAAAGCTGTAGTTTAAATGTATCAGTTCGTCTCTTGTCTTCCTTCTTCATTTTCCAGCATTTACTTTCATACGAGATGACTGAAAATACACTGGGGTAGGCTCACCTTAGTCTTCAAATTGACATCTTTGCAATGCATTGTATGTCGCTTGACTTCTAGACTACTGCTTCGGTGAGTGTTGATTGTGGGTCCGAGTAAAATGACATCCTTGACCACTTCAGTCTTTTCTCTGCTTTTCATGGTGTTGTCTACTGAACTAGTTATGAGACATGCTAATAACTCACTGCGAGGTAGAATCTTGGTTCTGTTATTGATTAGCTGTGTGTCCTTAGGAAATTGTTATAACTTCTCTATATTCCTATTATGAATTTAAAACCCTTTCAGCATTTTCTTTTAGTTTGACTTATGTTATATATACAAGTAAAATAGTATATATATATATTCATATATTATAAATCATTCTATTGGCGACCTCTTATAGCTTTTATAACAATCCATATATCAATTGTATCAAGCACATTTGTTGCCATTATCATTTTAAAAACATTTATTTCTACTTGAGTCCTTGATATCAACTCCTCAATAAACCATAAGATATTGTTAGGTAGCTAGATTTAGGGACAATGGGGTTGTCCCTCCCATGCCTGCAAAGGCCCCTAAAGGAGAATGGAAGGAAATCAGGCAACCATTAGATACCTATGAAGACCCCAAATCGAGCACACTCGTACTCAAGTCTTGAGCCAAGGGGTGGCTACACCTGGGAAGTTCAAACTAGACCCAGGCTCATGACATCACCCAGTGGGCTCAACTCAACCATGGGGTCAACCAATACCTTCAACCATGCTTTCCCCCAGGCACCAGGTGGGCCAGAAAAAAGGCAGGGGGCATGCTTTGGTTCTCTCTCACTCTTGTCCCCACTCTTGCGACAGTCATCTGACCCCCTCACTCTTTGGCTTCCATGCCCTTGACCCCTTGATCTCTGGGATTCCCCACCCACACCCCTGTTCCTCATGTGGAGGTGCTCAGTTCCATGAGGTTGCTCGTGCCCAGTTGTGAATCCCTTTGAGACTGTGAAACCTGAAACTTGTCCTGTCCTTCATGAAAACCCACTTGGGTTACAAAGCAGGCTTTGGAATGAATTACCTCATCATGTGAAGCCCAGAAGCAAGGTATTACCCACTCAAGAAATCTTACAATATTTTGCAGCTTTAGCAACGGTTACCTCTTTAAAAAACAAAACAAAACACAGTTTTATTGGCACTGCATCCACATATCATATGATTCAATAGTTAAATCCTATCACAAAGTTAAAATCATTACTGCAATCAATCTCAGAACACTTTTTTTCTTCCTTTTACTCATTGGTATTTGTGCAGTTGTTATTGATGTTTTTCCTACCTTTATTGGGGGCTCTTACATCTCTTATCACAATCCAGACATTCCTCCAGTGTGTCAAGCACCTTGGCATCCATTCTGATGCCGCCATCATCCTTTTCAAAGCACGTTCTTCCCACTTGAGCCCCTGACATCAGCTCCCCACTTCTTCCCCTCCCCCGCCTGCCCTCTCTCACAAACCCGTGATAAATTATAGTCTTTTCATATCTTACATCGTCCTCCATCACCCCTCACCTACTTTTCCATCTTGGCAAAAATACACACATGAAAAAATTCCACTTCAACAACTTCTACATACATAATTCAGTGAAATTGATTACACTCTTTGTATTGTACAACCATTGTTAATATCCTTTCCCAAATTATGTCACCACCATTAACATAAACAAAATACCCTCTAAGCAAAATCTCTTCCTCATTCACCTACGGTGTCTATAGGTCATTTGGTTTCTTTCTTTCTGTTTTAAAAGTAGTTTTCTTGATATAGCATTCACATATCATATACTTCCAAAGTGAAATTGCTTTTTAAAAGAGTTGCATATACATCATCAAAGTCAATTCTAATGCTCCCTCCCCCCTCTCACATTCATCGTTTGCTCTCTGGTCCCTCTCCCCCTTACTACATCTCACTCCATTCTGATATACCATTGCATCAGTTATGTCTCTATGAATTCATACCTTCTATACTTTGGAAGCTGGGAAACTTACAGGAACAATAGAAAACAAACCCCAAACAAAATACAAAGTAGAAAACAATAACAATAATAATGATAGCAATAATATAAAGATTTAAAAACAAGAGTAAGAAAGGAGACCACCACTAATATTTAAGAAGCCAGAGAAGAAATGTCTAACATGGAAGAAGAGAGAAATACTTGAGCTTAGAGTAAATTCAGGTTGGGTCAAGGGAGAGGTCAACTGACCAAGTATTATATTATACCATGTTTCAATCCACCATAATTAAGTTTATAATAATCTCTGATAGTAAATGTTACTAGAGGGGATCTGCTATACTATAGCAGCTATAGGCTTAATCTGACTAGATACTCTGCGTATATGGGTTCTGCAGCATTTGTGTTCTTTGTTCTCTGAATTGAGCTAGCATTGTGGGTGTAAAGTGGTATCTGATTATGGTTTTAATTTGCATATCCCTGATGGCTAGTGGTCATGAGCAATTTTCATGCTTCTTAGCCATTTGTACTTCATTTTTGAGTTGCAGATTTCTGTATATTTTAGTAATTGGACCCTTGTCCAATGTGTCATTGGTAAAAACTTTCCCCCAATCTGTGGGCTCTCGTTTCAATCTCCCGATGAATCTTTTGATGTGCGTAAGTGACATAATCTCATCATGTCATGGTCATCTATCTTGTCTTCTGCTGCTTGTGGCTCCTTCATCATACTTGGCAGTCTAGGTAAGCCTGAAATAGGGTCAGTAAGTTTGTTTCAGCTTTCTCATTGATGGTCCTGAGAGTTTTGGGGTTTACATTTATGTCTTTAATCAATCTTGAGTTTGTTTTTGTGCATGTGGAGAGATACGGGTCTTATTACTCAGCACATGGAAATCCAGTTTGTCCAACACCATTTGTTGAAGTGGCTGGCTTTCTCCCATTGGTTATTTCTAGGTCCTTTGTCGAAGATTGGTTTCCTGTAGAGTGATGGATTTATGTCTGAGCTTCTGTTGTGCTCCATTGGTCTATCTATTTCTCCGTGTACCAGTACCAGGCTGTTTCGGTTGGCATGACTATGAAGTAAGTTTTTAAGTAGTGCTAGGCCTCATACTTGGTTCTTCTTTTTAGGAAATTATTTGCTTATCCTGGGTCCTTTGCCTAACCATATGCAATTGGTAATTAGTTTTTCTATTTCTTTAAAGAATGAATTTGGGATTTGGATTGGGATTGTGTTGTATCTGTAGATTGTTTTAGGTAGTATTGACAGTTTCACAATATTAGGTCTGCCTATCCATGAACATGAAAACTCCTTCATTTATGTAATTATTTTTTTGTTTCTTGCAGTAATGGTTTGTAGTTTTCTGTTTGGTCTTTTGTTTGTTTAGGTAGGCTTATTCCTAAGTATTTTACCTATTGTGTGGTTATTGTATTATTGTTTTTCTAATGTCTTTTTCATTACTCTTTTTACTGGTATACAAGAATCTGATTCATTTCTGGTTGTTAATTTTGTATCCTGCTACCTTGCCAAATCCCTCAATTATTTACAATACGGTTGTTTTTTTGGTTTGTGACTTGGTTCTCTATATGAAGAAAACATACTATGTGCAAATAGCAAGTGTTTCACTTCTTCTTTGCTTATTTGTATTCTCTTGATTTGTTGATGTTGTTATCTGATAGCTCTAGCTAGGACTTCCCACAGGAGATTGAATAAGAGTGGTGATAGGGGACATCCTTGTCTGGTCCCTATTTTCAGAGGAAATGTTTTTATCTTTCCCTCATTGAGTGTGATGTTGGCATTTGGATTTTCATAGATGGCTTTTATTAAGTTGAGGAATGTTTCCATCTATTCCTACTTTGTTGAGTCTTTTTGATAAAAAAAAATGGATGTTGGATATTGTCAAGTGCCTTTTCTGCATCTATTGATATGATCATGTGGTTTTTATTCTTTGCCTTGTTACATGGTGTATTACATTGATTTTTTGAATACTGAACCATCCCTGCAACTTTAGAATGAATCCCGCTGGTCATGGTGAGATTTCTGGCTGGTATGGCTGAGCGCTCTCTATTCTTATGATTAGGTTAATTGCCTTAAAGGAATAATACTTTGGTGGATTTTGTCAGAGGACATGACTGAGGTGACCGAGTTGGAATGGAGGCATGGCATCTATACCTGCCACCTACCTAGGTTGTCTAGGAACAATAGCCTACTCAGAGGGCAGATTGCTTGAGGTGCTGCTGATCAGGTGCTGGCGTCATGGGGCAGCTGGCGAATAGCTAGGTCTGTGCCTTCTGTCAGTCTGATAGGCTACTGGGCTCTCAGGCTTTTGGTCTTTGTCTCCTGCCCAGACTCCCAGCCTGTGAGTTGTAAGACCTGCTATTGTAGTTTCTACTTGTATTATTATGCTAATACATTACTAATTGGCCAGGGGCTTCCAGGTTGTTTGAACTTCCTCTGGAGGCATTAACCGTGGCAAATCCAATGATGAAACACAAACATCAAAAAGGGGCCTCATAGGGATTCAGCAAGGGCAATGTAACCCAGAGAAATTACTGAAACCCAAATGAAGGCTGCACATGACAGTGGGACAAGAGGAAAGTAAAATGAAATAGAGGAAAGAACTAGGTGACAAAGGGTAGTCATAGAGGTCTAAAGACTGACATGTACATATGTAAATATATTTATGTATGAGAGTTGATCTACATGAATATATTTATAGGTTTAGTATTAAGACAACAGATGGACATTGGGACTACACTCAAGTACTTACTCAATGCAAGAACATGTTGTTCTATTTAATTGGCATTCCATGAAGCACACCTTCCCAACACAATCACTGAAGACAAACATGTGCATAAGCAAATGTGGTGAAGAAAGCTGATGATGTCTGACTATCAAAAGATATAGCATCTGGGTTTTTTTTTTTTTTTTGCTACCAAGTTCTTGCTTTTTTTTTTTACATTCAATTTCATTTTAATATTAAAGATATTTTCATTGTGTTTTTTTTCATTGTAATTTTAATATTTATTTTCTGGTCATTAGAGTTTCTTTTTTTGTGTGGGTGTTAGCATTTGGGGTCTTAAAGGCTTGAAGATTAACAAGTGGCCATCTAGCTCAGAAGCAACAAAGCCCACATGGAAGAAGCACACTAGCCTGTGTGACCACAAGGTGTAGAAGGGATCAGGTATCAAGCATCAAAGAACAAAAAAACCATATCATTGTAAATGAGGATGAGTGCAGAGTGGAGACTCAAAGCCCATTGGTAGGCAACTGGACACCCCTGATGGAAGGGTTGTGGGGAGGAGAAAAGCCAGTCAGGGTGCAGGGCAGCAAAGATGAGACATATTACTTTCCTCTAGTTCTTAAATGCCCCCACCCACTATTATGATCCCAATTTTAACTTACAAATCTGGCTAGACCAGAGGATGTACATTGGTACATATAGAAATGGGAAACACAGGGAATTCAGGACAGATGACCCCTTCAGGACCAGTGGTGCCAGTGGCGATGCCTGGAGGATGGAGGGAACATGAGGAGGAAAGGGGGAACCTATTACAAGAATCTATGTATAGCCTCCTCCCTGGGGGTGGGGGACAGCAGAGAATAGAGTGGGGGGAGATGTCGAACAGTGTAACATATGACAAAATAATAATAATTTATGAATTTTGAAGGGTTCAAGAGGGGGTGGGTAGTGGGGAGGGAGAGGGAAAATGAGGAGCTGATATTAAGGGCTCAAGTAGAAGGCAAATGTTTTGAGAATGATGATGGCAACAAATGTACATATATGCTTGACACAATGGATGTATGTATAGATTGTGATAAGAATTGTATGAGTCTCCAATAAAATGATTTTTTTAAAAAAAGAAAAAAAATTTTTTTTCAGGAGGAAAAATCTCAGTTTATAATTTCAAAAGAGTGTCTTATCATTATTTATTTATTCATTTGCTCACTGATTCAGTTATTAGTTAGTTATTAAATATTATATATTAGTACAGATCTGGTACAGTGCTAAATATAGGAACACGAAGATTAATAAAGTATATTAAATGTTCCACTATCACAAGAAAATTAACAACTGTTAGGATTAAAAAAATTCATAATTGTATAAATTGCTTACTGCTTTTTATTTTCCTTTATGCCTATCTGTACTTTTTGTAATTGTCTCAACCTATTTAATAATACAGACCTAAAAATCCATTTTATTGCAGAAATAAATATAGTTAAATGCCAAAAAAATAGAGCACCACCTAGTATAAAGTTAATAATGTTATTTGTTTTATATCAAAGTGCAAGTCTTGTGAAAACATAATATCAGAAGTTCTAAAAGGGATGGAGCAGAAAGGAGTACCTCTTGATGAAGGAGTAAGCACAAGCTCAAATTGGAAATTGGCAGTTTTACAGCAGTCTGTTTTGGGGTTACAAAGCACTTGAGCACCACAATGGTAGTGCTTTAGAAAAGTGGCAGGGTCAGGTATTGGGTATGTTGCTACTGGAAAGGGAGCCATAGACCTCAGTTTCCCAGATTCAACAGATTCCTGTGTGTCTTTCCCATGGGAGAGGAGAGTTGAGAGCTGAGTTCTTCAAGGGTTGTTAAAAGTTTGGGAAATAAAAATGTCAATAATAACTATGGCAGAGGAATGATGAAAGATTTTCCCCTAATTTTTCTCCCCAGAGCTGCATAAGTCTCCAGGATTTTGGAGTGTCTGTAGGGGTGAGTGGGACAGCAATACTTGTCTGAGATAAAATTTTTCATTGGTCTGGTTGGACACAGGCTGGAAATAAACCTGATGGATCAATGGTTCTACATTTGACTGCTAACCAAAAGGTTAGTAGAACCCATCAGCTGTTCCCTGGACAAAGCTGTGGCACTCAGCTTCTAGAAAAAATTTCAGCTTTGGAAGCCCTATCTACTCTATTCTATATGTTCTCTATGAGTCAGAAACCAGTCAGTGGCAGAGGGTTTGGTTTTCAGTTCAAAGAGATAGAAATGAATATAGTTGAATCATCTGCGATTATGCCTTAATATTTATACCCAGTGAATAAAACTTCAATCCTCCAATGATAATAATTGTACTTACTTATTACACTTATTATGACAAACTACTATGTATCAAAGACATTTAATGTTGTGAATAATTTAGGTAAAGAAGTCACAAGATTTGTCTAATGTGTCACAGAGCTTAAATGATAAGGTTGAGCTTTGTAAAGGCAGAATGCCTCCCCATATAGAGAAGTTCCCACCATGAAAGTCATTGTAAATTACACAACTGATGAGAAGGTGGAGCATTAAATGTGGCAGTTAATTAACCTAGAACCACTGTTTTCTCAACCTTCCTAATGCCATGACCCTTTAATACAGTTCCTCCTGTGATGACCCTGAATCATAAAATTATTTTCATTGCTACTTCATAACTGTAATTTTGCTACTGTTATGAAGCATAATGTAAATATCTTATATGCAGGATCTATTTTCATTGAATTTAACCACAGCTGAATATAAAAAGACCGATCAGCATCCAGATTAAGTTCCCATGGTGCACATATATATCTTGCAGTAGTTGATGATTTTATAGTACATGATTTTACATTTACCCAGTAATTATAATTTATGAAGTGTCATTTAACCTCCAATACTGCTGCTTTCAACACAGTAGCTGCTTTTAGCAGAGTAGCTGCTTTCAACACAGCAGCTACTTTCTACACAGTATCTGCTCTTTACACATGTAGGATTGGTCTGCATAAGTACATTATGGCACCAACCTTGTCAAACTTGAATTTTTACGGGGTGTATGTGATGGGGTTGGAGTGATGATATCATCATGCCAGGTACTAGTATGTGGGTGTACACCATGTGGGCAGACTCTCCTGGAGACAGATAGAGGAACAGTGTTTTGATTCCTAAGACCATCAGAAATATGTGTTTTCTGATGGTCTTAAGAAAAGGGGTTGTGATCCACAGGTTAAAATCTGCTGTCCTAGAAGGTTTCATTGCTTACTTCTAACCCTACATAAATTCACTGTGGGGTTTCTTAAGATTTTTTTGTGGTGGAAGGCACTAAGGAAAGAAAATAACTTCTTTTTAGGATACTTGATGAATTTGGGTTAGGATGCAAAAATTTTTGAAATCAAGGTATTAAAACTAGCAATAATATGCAATTTTATTGCTGGCAGAAGGGTATGACCTGGGGAAGTAGGTCATAACTAGATCCATTAAATCATGTGTGAGTTTGTGCGGCTCTGCAAATGACCCTCCTTTCACTTCAAATAATAAATGATTAAATGAATCTTAATTTAACTATGTTGCTTGCAACAATTGTGAGGACGCTGCAGGACCAAAGCAGTGTTTTGTTCTGTTGTACGCAAAGTCTGCATGGGTTGTAATGGACTACACGGTTCCTAACAATAACAACAGTTTATCTGTAGGATTATGCATAGTAAAAAGTGCTTCACGAGAGCTCTACTTAGACTATATCATGGGAGCTAATGAAATCATGGTTTATTAATTACATTATATCCAAGAGACTTCTTAATAATATAAACCTTTCCCTCACCCCACCATGTGTTTTCCTCAAAACAATAATTGAAGAGTGTGGTGGTTAATCATGCAGTTTTCCTGTTCACTTTGGCAATTCTTCATTTACTCTCAGAGTTGGACAGTAGTCAAGCCAAAAAAGGAACGGTAGGTTTCCTGCAAGTCCTCGTATACTCAATTCCACTCTGAAGTGCTAAACTTTTACAGTATACTTTTGTCATTCATATTTTGAATTGAATACTGGTTTAATCTACTAAGTGTGACAGGGTGGGGGTGGTTTAAAAAAAAGTAGGACTTTGAATCTTTGGTTAAATTTTAATCTTTCCATAAAGTTAGCGCAGATTAAAATTACATATATGTATACAGATATTGATTTCTATAATCAAATTCAAATTAGAATCTGAACACTTGTATGCCAGACACTGCTTAGGTAATTTAATAAATATTATCTCTAGGTACCTGAGAAAGAGCAAGATGTTTGGTTTTAATTTAGAATATTAGTATTGAAAGGAAATGAAAAGATTTTATTCAACCGTCTGGTTTTACAGATGGAAAACTCAGGTTTGTGGAGTTTAAATTCCTCACCATTCTGCCTTTTATGCAAGTACCTTGTCTAACCAGAACTCAACTTTTCTGATTCTAATTACAACTAACTTTCTGACATATCTCACTTTCCAGATTAAAGTCTCCATATTTTTTCTCCAACTATCAGAGTCGATCTACATGAACAGGGAACATGGTCTATTTGCAAATTCCATTACAGCTCACAATATGGAACAAATAGTTTTATATTTTTTAAGGAAAGAATTAAAACTTGAGCTAAGATAAAAATTTCATATTAAAACATTATTTAATCTTGTAACTTTAATCGATTGAATTAGATAGCTGAATCATCTATTGCAAGCATGTTGACTTTTTGTGACGAAGTCTTTTGGGTAATTGCATTTTTTGATCCATAAGAGGGACTGTCTGAGGCTGAATTCTCTACACAATTAAAACACGTGAAATATGATGGGGTTTCATAAAGTTCATGGAAAATGGAATTAAAAAATATACCAGAAACAATAAGTTCACATGGTGATAATTTTGTTTACTAGAAGTTTGTATGATTTGGTAGCAAATCAATCAAACAAACAAACAAGCAAACAAAAATCTAGTGGAACTTTCTCATTAACTTTTAGGAGCCCTCTCATTTACATTCACTTTTTACTTATTGATGTGATTAGGTTCCAAATACCAGGCTGTTATGTAAAAATTTACCTTTTGTGACAATTTAAGATAGATCAGATCACAAAATGGAGGATGATTATATACTGGCCAAACCACTTATAATCATGACTTCCTATGCCCCCTTTGCCATTGATTTTGGATCACTTGCTGTTCCCTTGTCCCTGGGTTTGTTAGCACTCACTTTCTTTCCCACCACCTCCTCCTCTCCCATGTTCTCCTCGGAATCTTCGAATTATATAATCTTATCAGCATGTTCCCTGATGTGCTCTTATTCAGACACATCATTAAAAGAACAAATATACCCCATCTAGATGGCTTCATCCACTAATGTAGTGGGAGGTAAAAAGGAAAGTCATATAAAGGAACTCATTTCATCACACCCTTGTATATAAAGAGCTGTATTTCAAGGAAATGCTTTGTACAGTTATGGAGGCTGGCAAGTCTCCCATTTGTAGGTCAGGTGTCAGTCTCATGACTTCCCCTAACTCAGGTGGTTTCCAGCATTTATGAAAATCTGCAGGTCAGACAGCTGGTTGCTGGGTAACAGGTCTGTGATGCTGACAAGTTGAAAATCGAGTCAGATAGAAGGTTGCTGGCTCACACCCCCAGAAACAGAGGTCAGAGTATGAAGAGTTCGATGCCGGATGGAGGAAAGGCAATCTGGGCCAGAGCATTGCTGTGCATTAGCTGCAGGCCCCATCCCCAAGCACCCACTCTTTCAAATGAAGGACACATGACCGGTGCCTGAGTGTATATGGCTGGATCATGTTAGCTGGCCTTCTCTGTGCTTCTCTTTCGGGTTACCCATTTATCTTTGCTTATTACAGAACATGTCCATAATCTCTTCATATAATTAATTTTGTTTTGCTTATATAAATTACTTATTCAAATTTGGCTGTTTCATTAGTAAAACACAAAAATTACATGATTTTTGTCATTAGCATATATTCAATTAGACAATGCATAAGATTCTTAAGAATTTAGGTGTCTATATTAATATTAGACTTATAAAATTGATCACAAAAGGTAAGGTGAAGGAACTTAAAATACCTACCAGAATTATGACACTTAGACATTAGAAAAATATTCTAGTTTATTCTCCATACTCTTCTATATTATATACCAAAGAAGGGCAAGGATTTCATCTCTACATTGTTTTTTTCTAGAGATATGTAGGCGCCAGTGGTGGATATAAGCAAAAAGGTAAGAAATTAATTTGGAGATACAAAATATTTTGATTTACATAGATAAACATTTTACAAGAAGACTTCTAATTCCATATGCCTAACTTTCTAATTCATCAGGATTATATATATATATATATGAGAATATTACAATACCTTGGTGTCTATGCTTTCAGAGATTAATTTTACAATGAAATAGTTCGTTTATATTATTCTTTGATACTCAGATCACTCACGCTTATTGTCACTGAGCAGATGTTGACTCATAACCAGCCTGTAGGACAGAGTAGAACTTCCCCTGTGGGTTTCCAAGATTGCAACTCTTTATAGGAGAGGAAATACACACACAATATATATGTACATATACAAAAATATATACATATATATATATAGTCCTAAGGAAAACTAGAGTAACAGAACATTCACACAAATATAAATGTCTGTGTGAATGTTTTATTATGTTTTGGCATTCTGAATGCGGGATAAATGCCAACCAGATGGTCTGCAGCAATCTAATAGAAAGGCAGCTGGACTGTGCTTATTTTATATATGGTTTAGCTGCCATACAAAAGGCATATGTTTCTCTGCACTTTGAAAAGTGACAACAAATATATCTATGATATAGCTTACACACTGAACAGTCACATGCTGAGCTGTCAAATTCATTAAACAAATAGCATAGAGTAATACCTTTCAGTTATGTTTATACATTTGCTCATGTTGTGTTTTAGCTAGATTACCTTCACAGCAGCAATGAATAAATAAATAAATGCAGTTACGCCAAATATTTTTCATTTAGAACTATTTGTGAAAATGAATACTTGAGTTCCAGAGAAATATATGATTTTTAACTTCATTTAAGGAAAACTTCTGCATAATGAATCACTGATTGCATATGCTATTAGTTATTATCTATTGCATTAGAGTTACCAAAAATAAAAGAAGTGACAGAAAATGTGTTACTTTAGGAAGTAGTCTCACACGTTACAGAGCATTCAGTCATATTATATATAATTCCTAATTTATTATAGAACCTCCATTAAAATTTACCTTTTATAAAGAACAAATTCTTTAAAAATCATTTTATTGGGGGTTCGTACAACTCTTATCACAATCCACAAATGCATCCTTTGTGTCAAGCACATTTGAACATTTGTTGCCATCATCATTCTCAAAACATTTGCTTTCTACTTGAGCCCTTGGTATCAGCTCCTCATTTCCCCCCTCCTCCCCTGCTCCCCCCATGAACCCTTGATAATTTATGAATTATTATTATTTTGTCATATCTTACACCATCTGACATCTCCCTTCACACACTTCTCCACTGTCTGTCCCCCAGGGAGGAGGTTATATGTAGATCCTTGTAATCTGTTCCCCCTTTCTCCCTCACCTTCCCTCCACCCTCCAGGTATCGGCATTCTTACCACTGGTCCTGAGGGATTCATCTGTCCTGGATTCCCTATGTTTCCAATTCCTATCTGTACCAGTGTACATCCTCCGGTCCAGCTGGATTTGTAAGGTAGACTTGGTATCATGATATTGGAAGGGAGGAAGCATTAAAGAACTAGAGAAAAGTTGTATGTTTCATCATTGCTACACTGCACCCTGACTGGATTGTCTTCTCCCCACGGCCCTTCTACAAGGGATGTCCAATTGCCCACAGATGGGCCCTGGGTTCCCACTCCACACTCCCCCTCATTCACAATGCTATGATTTTTGTTGTTGTCTTTGATGCCTGATACCTGATCCCTTCAATGGCATGTGATCTCACAGGCTGGTGTGCTTCTTCCATGTGGGCTTTGTTGTTTCTTAGCTAGATGGCTGCTTCAAGCCTATAAGACCACAGGCACTATATCTTTTGATAGCTGGGAACCATCAGCTTTCTTCACCACACTTACTTATGCACCCGCTTTATCTTCAGTGATCGTGTTGGGAGAGGCTGATGCGCTTTTCCATGTGGGCTTTCTTGTTTCTCAGCTAGATGGCCATCTGTTTATCTTCAAGCCTATAGGACCCCAGGCACTATATCTTTTGATAGCTGGGCACAATCAGCTTTCTTCACCACACTTGCTTATGCACGTGATAAAGCCCAAATTTTAAAAGCTAATTTAGTAAAAGTAGTTCTGTGGGTGCCTAGATTTTGAGGATGAATTGATGTTGAAGAAAATATAAATATTAGATAGAATGTTGACAAGTAATTGAAGATTATTATATAAGATGAGGATATTTCATTTAAATTAATTTTATTGTAATAATTTTACTCGGGGCTCATACATCTCTTATCAGAATCAATACATACATTCATTATCTCAAGCACATTTGTACATATGTTGCCATCATCATTTTCAAAATATTTTCTTTCTACTTGAGCCCTTGGTATCAACTCTTCATTTTCCTCCCTCTCTCTCCCACCCTTCCTCCCTCATGAACTCATGATAATTTATCTATTATTACTATATTTTCATGTCTTACATGGACTAATGTCTTTCTTCACCCACTTTTCTGTTGCCCATCCCCCTGGGATCATTGTACTGGTTTCCCACTTTCTCCCCTCACTTTCCCCTTCCCCTCCTGATATAGCTACTTTTATTGTTGGTTCTGAGGGTTTTATTTGTCCTGGATTCCCTGTGTCACAGAAATTAATTTAAAGTTAAAGAAGTGTAGGACACTTTTATTTTGGTTAAATTAAAATTTTCAACAGTTGTATTTACATATAATTCACATATCATATAATTTAATGGTTTAAATATACTTTAAAAAGTTGTATGGTCATTAACACAATCAGTTGTATAACATGTACTTCTTTCTTGTACTCATTATTATTAGCTCCCCATTTCCCCGCAAACTTCCATGGCATAACACTAAGAAACTACTAATCCAGTTGTCTTAATAGATTTTCCCATTCTGGATTTCAAATACAGAACATCACACCCAAAACCCAAAGAAACTCATAACAAAATTTTAAAAACCCCAACAATAATAACAAAATAAAACAGAGAAAAACCTCACTGGAAAAGAAGGCAGAAACTATTTGAAAGTAAAACAAATTTAAAATGGGTCGAAAAGGAGAACAAATGATAAGGTGTTACACTTTAACTTAACTACATCTGCAATAATCCACTTTACAAAGCACTCTCTGTTTGATAGCTGGGCCATTTCCACCCACATTCCTGGTCAAATTTAATCCAAATCTAAATTTCTACCAACCAAAGCATAATAGTTAAACCAGACTCTCTGGAACAGGGTTGAACTTCCCCATAGGATCCCCAAGGCTATGAATCCGATGGAAACTGCATATTATGCCCTTGAGGAGCAGCTGGTGGATTTTAACCACCAATCTTTCACTTAATCACTGTACCACTAGGGCTCGGCCTATGTCATCTAGTGTGTGTGGAACTTTCAGTCATTATATGACTTCATGAAACTTGCAAGTATGTGGTGTTTTAAGGAAAGATTAGTTGAAAAGATAGGAAGAGAACAGAATACAAGCATTTCAATTCCCTGATGTCCGATGTTTTGAGATTAATTTTACAAAAATGATTCTTTACTTTATACTCAGATCACTCACACTTACTGCCATTGAGTCTATGCTGACTCATAGCAAGCCTATAGGGCAGGCTATAACTCCCGTGAGTTTTCAAGACAGAATGTCTTTTTAAAAAATCATTTTATTGGAGGCTCATATAATTCTTATCACAATCCATACATACATCCATTGTGTCAAACACATATGTACATTTGTTGCCATCATCATTCTCAAAACATTTGCCTTCTACTTGACCCCTTAATATCGGCTCCTCATTTTTCCTCTCCTTCCCCTGACCCCCTCCTTCATGAACCCTTCATAATTCATAAATTATTATTATTTTGTCATATGTTACACTGTTCAACATCTACCCCTACCCTCTTCTCTGCTGTCCATCCCCCAGGGAGGAGGCTATACGTAGATTCTTGTAATAGGTTCCCCGTATCTACCCTATGTTCCCTCAACCCTCCAGGCATCACCACTCTCACCACTGGTCCTGAAGGAGTCATCTGTCCTGGATTCCCTGTGTTTCCAGCTCCTGTCTGTACCAATGCACATCCTCTGGTCTAGCCAGATTTGTCAGGTAGAATTGGGATCATAATAGTGGGGGGGGGGAAGCATTTAAGAACTAGAGGAAAGTCATATGTTTCATTGTTGCTACTCTGTACCCTGACTGGCTCATGAAGGACACCTTTAGTAAGGGGTGTCCAGTTGCCTACCAATGGGTTTTGAGTCTCCACTCTGTACTCACCCTCATTTACAATGATATGATTTCTTTTGTTCTTTGATTCTTGATACCTGATCTCTTCGACAGCTCGTGGTCACACAGGCTGGTGTGCTTCATCCATGTGGGCTTTGTTACTTCTGAGCTAGATGGCCGCTTTATTATCTTCAAGCCGTTAAGACCCCAGAAGCTATCTATATCTTTTGATAGTCAGGCACCATCAGCTTTCTTCACCACATTTGCTTAAGCACACGTTTGTCTTTACAGGAATTGAAAGCCTCCTTTTTCTCCAAGGAGTGGCTGGTAGTCTCAAACTGCTGACCTTGCAGTTAGTGGTCCAGTATGTAACCACTGTGGCACCAGGGCTGCTCAGGTAGTCATGTGGTAAACTGCTGTTAAGATACTCAAAGGTTGCAGAGGAGGCTTGGATTATTCAAAAGATGTATGAGATTTTTAAGAAAAATGTGAGTTGGATTGCATTTTAGGCAGTATAAAACAAAAAAATCAATTGGCTTTCAAGATGAAATGAAGGCTAGACATGCATAATAAATTACAATACCAAAAATGTATCATTGGTTTATGCCATCATAGTCTTCTCCCTTCTCAGCTTCTTTTGTTTTATTCAGGAATGTCAGATGTGAGGTAATAAATGAGTGATGTGTGGACTGCCACTGCCCTGTGAATGTTGCTGCCACTGTTCGGTGCCGTCGGGGTGGTTCTAGCTCACAGCGATCCTGTGCGTGGTAGCGTAAATCAACGTCCTCACAATTGTTGGGTTGCAATCTGTTGTTGCAGCCACAGTGGTGGCTTATTTCGTCGACGGTCTTCCTCTGTTTTGATGCCCTCTGCTTTCCTGAGCTTGGTGTTCTCTTCTGATAGTTGTCCAAAGGATGTGAGATGAATTCTTGCCACCTTTGCTTCTAAGGAGCATTCTGATTGCTCTTCTAAGACAGATTTGCTTGTTCTTCAGGTAGCACACGATGCTTTCAATATTCTACGCTAATATCATAATTCAAATGCAAAAGTTCTCCTTTGGTCTTCCTTATTCATTGTCCAGCATCGACACACATGTGAAGCAATTGAAACTATCACGGTTTGGGTGAGCTACAATTTAGTCGTCCAAGACACGTTCTTGCTTTCACCACATTGAAGAACTGCTGGGGAGCAGGCTGGCCCAAGGCTGCAACTTTTTCTTGACTGCTGTTTCCAGTAGCATTCAATTTAGATTCAAACAAGGAAAAACTCTTGACAACTTCAGTCTTTCTTCTGTTTGCTATGATGTTACCTGTTGGTCCAGTTAGGAGGATTGTTGAGTTGTAATCTTTACTGCAGGTTCCAGTCCCTGCTTTTCTTCAGCAAGTACTTCAAGTCCACCAGGTTGTCAGCAAGCGAGATGGCGTGTCACGGGATGTTAATAAATGTTCCTTCAATCTTGATGCCATGTTCGTCTTCATATAACAAAGCTTCTTGGAGTATTTGTTCTGCATATAGATTGAATAAGTATGTGATGATATTTTCTGGGAAAAAATCAACGGGTAACATATATATCTTTATTTTACAAAACTATTGTGTCTATCACTTTAGAAGTTAAAGTGTTTAAGAAAAGCTTGAATTAATTTCCTCAAAACTAAAATATTATTGTAGCAATTCTTTTTTTCTCCAAAACCATTTTATTGTAAGGTAATACAGATATCATATCACTCCCTAGTTCAATCACATCAAGCTATATTGTACAATTACTACTACAGTCAGTTTCCAAACATTCTCTTCCTTCTTGAACTCCTTGACATCAGCTCCCCTTCACCCCCCCCCCCCGCCCCCGCTTCCTCCACTGTACTCACTGGGAAACTTTATGCTACTTGCTGTCTCTCTAGTTCATAAATCCTGAGTTTCTTACACCAAAAAGAAAACAAAACCGAAAAACAACGTATAACCAATTGTTTTGTTGTTGTGGACATGTGTCCCCAACTCACGATGACCCTGTGTGTAATAGAACCGAACACTGCCTGGTTCTGCGCTCTGTCCCACTTGTACTTATGGCCGAGCCCATTGTTGCACCTGTGCCAGTTCATCCGGTCACGGCCTTCCTAGTTTTCGCTGTCCCTCTACTTTACCAACTGTGATGCTTCTTCTTCAGTTTCTTCTGACAACATGGCCACAGTATGAGACGAAGTCTCGTCATTCTCGCCTCGAAGGCGTATTTTGGCTGCACTTCTTCCAAGGTGGATTTGTTTGTCCTTTTGGCAGTCTCTGGTACTTCCAACATTCCTCACCAGCACCCCCATTCAAACACACCAATTCTTCGGCTGTCTCTCTTATTCAGTGTCCTACTTTCACATGCATAGGAGATGATGGAGAACACCTTGACTTGGGCCAGGCACCCCTTAGTCCTCCGAGTCACGTCCTTGCTCTGCAACACTCTAAAGAGGTCTGTGCAGCAGATTTGTACATGTATATTGTTTATACATACCTATGTATTTGTTTACACACTGGATTGCTAATCATAAGGACAGCACTTTGAAACTATTGGACTTTTGGAAAAAGATAAGGCTTTCTCTATCTAGCAATAACTGCTTTTTCAGACACTCATAGGGGCCAGTCCTACTCTGTCCAACAGGGCTGTTATGAGTCAGCATCAATTCATTGGCAGTGAGTGTGGTTGGTTATAGATATACATATATTTATATTTAAGTATATACTTAAATTGAAGGCTAACATTTAAAAAGTACTGCTAATAGGGTTCTAGTTTTTTTTTGATGGTAGGTAATTGATTTATTGGGTTCTAGTTTTTTATATGCATGGGCTTAAGTCACAATAACTGTTTAAAAGTATCTTTGTGATCAGTGGATGACTACAGATACATTCTCTCAGGAATATACTTGTTTTAGTGTGTTAGAGTGTCTTAAAAATGTGGAATCAAGAGTGTCTTATTAATTGAATTTAATTGATCTCCTGGGCTCAGTATGCATTTGGGGTGGGTTAGAGAGATAGAAACAATACTTCCTGTTTCAGTGTACATTCTCTGGTCTATCCAGATTTGTAAGGCTAGACCAGAGGATGTACACTGGTACAAATAGGAACTGGAAACACAGGAAATCCAGGACCGACGATCCCTTCAGGACCAGTGCTGAGAGCAGCGATACCGGGAGGTCTAGGGTAGGTGGAGTAGAAAGGGGGAACTGATTACAGGGTTCTACATATGACCTCCTCCCTGGGGGATAGGCAACAGAAAAATGGGTGAAGGGAGACGTGAGACAGGGAAATATTTGACAAAATAATAATTTATAAATTATCAAGGGTTCATGGTGGGGAGTGGGGAAGGGGGGAAATGAGGAGCTGATGCCAGGGCTTAAGTGAAGAGCGAATGTTTTGAAAATGATAAGGGCAACGAACGTACAAATGTGCTTTACACAATTGATGTATGTATGAATTGTGATAACAGATGTATGAGCTCCCCAAAAAATGATTAAAAAAAGAAACAATACTTTCAGAAGTGTACTGAAATAGATGGAGGACACATTGTAAAGCAATACCATCATGTCTTGACATTTTGTCTGATAAAGTTTTTTTGATTTTGTAGCTACATTTCTTTATTTTCGTGGCTCAGGATTAAAATTTCAGCACTTCTGAGCACTTGATTTTCTCCAAATTCAGAAAACTGTAGAAAAATTATATGGTTTATAAAGATTACACTTACAGTTTTAGAAAATTACAGTTCTAGATAATTTGGAGTGTTATCACATTATGTAAGTGTTAGAGTAATACAAAAACATTTTTGAAAAGGTTGCCTGTTGCCATATTTTATTAATATAATCCTTCATAATTGATTTTATGCATTATATTATTTTATTTGATATATTTTATACATATACATGTATTTGGATGTTATTAGTTGCCATCCAATCAGTTCAACCAAAAGGAACCCTGTGCACAACAGAACAGAATACTGCATGGTTCTACACTATCCTCATAATTGGTCCTATGCCTGATCTCATTTTTGCAGTTGTGGAGTTAATCCATCTCATTGAGGGCCTTCTAATTTCTGACCGTCCCTATCTTTTATCAAGTATGATGTTCAGGAACTGGTCTCTCCTGAAAATATATCCAAAATATATAAGACAAAGCCTTGCCATCCTTGGCTCTAAGATGGTCTCTGGTCATATTTTTAAAAAATGAGGTCTTGCACCAACAGATTTCCCCCTTTTAGTCTACTGCTTGATTGACCACTGCTCCCACGAGTGTTTATTTTATGTCCAAGCAAAGGTATATCCTTGGAAACTTCAATCTTTCTCAGTTTATCATTATGTTGTCTCTTGGTCCCTGGTCTTATTTTAGATGGTGACGTTGAGCTTTTCCATCACCTCTTTTCACAGATGTAGTCAGTGTGATTTCTTCATATTCCCTCTGACAAAGCCCATGTTTGTAGTTGTAATTATGTTGTTGAGTAAAGGCATTTGAATTGAAGAAGTCATTTTTTGCAAAATTTTATCAGAACTCCAGCTTTATTTCTGTCACCAAACCACTATTTTTCACCCACTGTTCTTTGTTTCTACCTTTATATTCCATTTGCCAACAATTGCCAGTGCATCTTGATTGCGTATTTTATCAATATCAGATGAAGAAATTGATAGTGTTCTTCAGTTTTTTCATCACAAGCACTTTTTAATGCTGTGGACAAATTTGAAAAATACTTGGACTAGTAGACTGCCTTGTAAGCCTATAGATATTGTCCTATCAGAAAAGGCCTCGTGTGCTTCAATAAAGATCTGAAAATATTCTTTTATATAAAGTGATGTCAATCCTCTTGAATTTGTCATTTTTGGCATAAAAAACTACCAATACCCAGGATATTGGTCTTTAGGCATTCTATTTCATTTATGATAATATGTAATTTTCATATGATCATATTTTGTATATTTCATGTTGCCATTATTAATGGATGTTTTCAGTTTTTCTTTTCATTTTGAGTCATGCCTCATCAGCTAATAATGGTTCTAAAAGATTTTCTCCAACCTATTTTAAAAATCGACTTTACTTTGAAGCTTATTAAGCATCTGAGTTATGCAGATAATGTGACCTCTTTCATTCTCTTACTATATTTTTCTCTCTTTTTTTGTACATTCATTACCATCATCATTTTCAAAACGTTTGCTCTCCACTTAATCCCTGGCATCAGCTCCTCAATTTTCCCCCCTTCCTCCCCAATCCCCCCTCCCTCATAAACCCTTGATAAGATATAAATTATCATTTTGTCATATTTTACACTGTCCAATGTCTCCCTTCACCAACTTTTATGTTGTTCACGCCCCAGGGAGGAGGTTATATGTAGATCCTTGTAATCGGTTCCCACTTTCCAACCCACCTTCCCACCACCCTCCTGGTATGCCACTCTCACCACTGGTCCTGAAGGGATCATCCATTCTGGATTCCCTGTGTTTCCAGTTCCTATCGGTACCAGTGCACATCTTTCAGTCAAGCCAGATTTGTAAGGTAGAAATGGGATCATGAAAATGGGGGTGGGGAGGAAACATTTAGGAACCAGAGGAAAGTTGTATATTTCTTCGTTGCTACACTGCACTCTGACTGGCTCATCTCCTTCCCGCGACTGTAAGGGGATGTCCAATTGCCTACAGATAGGCTTTGGTCCCGCACTCCACACTCCCCCTCACTCACAATGATGTGATTTTTTGTTCTTTGATACTTGATCCCTTCCAAAACCTCGTGATCAAACATGCTGGTGTGCTTATACCATGTGGGCTTTGTTGCTTATCAACTAGATGGCCACTTGTTAACCTTCAAGCCTTTAAGACCCCAGATGCTATATCTTTTGATAGCCGGGCACCATCAACTTTCTTCACCACATTTGCTTATGTACCTGCTTTGTCTTTAGCGATTGTGTCGGGGAGGTGAGCATCATGGAATGCCAGTTCAATTGAACCAAATATGCTTGCATTGTGGGAATACTTGACTGGAGGCCCAATGTCCATCTGCAACCTTAATACTAAACCTATAAATATATGCACATAGATCCATTTTCCAGTCCTCATATATAAATATATTTACATATGTACATGCCTTTATTTAGACCTCTTTTGCTTCCTAGCTCTTTTCTCTATTGCCTTTTACTTTCCTGTTGTCCCACCATCATGCTCAGCCTTCACTATACTTTTCTTATATTAAAATGATTTTCTTTTCTTTTTTATTTCCTGTGATAGCGATTACACAACTAGCACTTGATTAAATTTAAAGGTGAAAATATTAAGCATAATTAAAGAGGAAATCATATTTAGGAATAAAGCAGGTGTTTTTAACCAAAACATTACAGTTTCAAATTTTAAGGAAATTTGTGTTTAGACTTTATAAAATTAACTGGCCATCAAGAATTTTATAGAAAACTACAGTAACAATCATTAAAAGGGAGAAAACTATGTAGATAAATTGCATTAAATTTCTTCTTCCTCTTTTAAAACTCTAACAATCAAGGTTAATAATAAAAACTGTAAGAACTGTAAGAGCCCCCCCATAAAATGATCTTTTAATAAAAATTTTAAAAACTAAGATTAAATGTAGAAATATTTATTTTTTAAAAACAAGGAATTTTTGGTGTAGATGAAATATCTTTACACTAATTCTTTTTTGTAGGGGGACTATAAATTTTATTATTATTATTATTTAAATAGCTTATTGGCACTTATCACATATCATACAATTCAATAGTTCAATCATCTTATGAAGAGTTGTATAATCATCAGCACAATCAATAATAGAATATTTCTTCTTCCTTGTACTCATTATTATTGGTGTGATTATTTTTTAAGATAATTTTATTGGGGGCTCTTACGACTCTTGTTACCATGCATACATCAATTGTATCAGACATATTTGTGCATATATTGCCATTATTCTTTTCTAGACATTTACTTTCTACTGAGTCTTTGGGATCACTCATCTTCCTCCCCCACCCCCTTCACTTTGTGACCCCTTGATAGATTATAGATTGTAATTATTTTCATATATCACACCAACCGCTGTATCCCTTCCCCTTTGTTTTCTTTTGCTCTTACCCCTGGAGGGGGATGTATGGTTATGTGCCATTCATTCCTCCCCTCCTTTTCCCACTCTTCTCCCTACCCTTTTGTTATTGCTATTCCTATTCCTGTTCCTGAGTTCCGTGTGGCGTGAGTTTATCCCTTGCCCATACCTATATACATGTTCCTGTACAGTTCAGAGTGGGAATCAGCACTGGGGCCATGATAATGGGGGGTGAGGAAGCCTCAAGGCACCAGAGGTATATTGTGTGGTCCATCAGTGTTCTACTGTACCCTGTTTGACTAATCCCTTCCCTGGACCCCTCTGTGGGGGATGTTCCATTGTCTACAGATGGGCTTTGGTTCTCCACTCCGACCCCCACCTCATTCTCACCAACGCGTTTTTGTTTGTTTGTTACAATCTTCTGATACCTGTTAACAGGTCCTGATGACATCTCATGATCGCACTGGCTGGTGTGCTTGTTCCATGTGGACTTGTTGCTTCACTCTTGGACGGCCACTTATTTAACTTCAAGCCTTTAAGACTCCAGACACTATATCTTTTCATAGCGTGGCACCTTCACTGTCTTCACTATATTTGCTTATACACCCATTTTGTCTTCAGTGATTGTGTGTATGTGTTTGGGTGGGTGGGTGGGGGACCATCACAAAATGCCATTTTTGTAGAACAAAGTGTTCTTGTATTGAGGGAGGGTGTGAGCTGAGGCTCAAGACCAGGGTGACTGCAAATTTAATGCCAAGCCTGTCATTGCTGCAGCAGCATAATGTTCAGGTGCATTAAGCATGTCAGCTTCTTTTTAAATTCCATCCCTACCTGTATGAAATCATTATTTCACTGGGTTCAGGCTTATTCTTTTTATAAGTTTAAGTGGTCCTAAAGAATTAGTGGCTTCATTTATTTTATAAATTATTTTCTTGCTCTGTTATTCTGACAACTTATTTTAAAATCATAACTCAAGAGTTTATTATTTAGCTACATTGGATGAACTAAAATTTGCTGTATATAAAATCAGTAGAGACAAGTCTCTGAAGAAAGACATCTTGATGCTTTGTAAAACACAGGAGCATGTATTTTGTATTCTACAGTGACTGTAACATTGAACTCGAACGTACAAAACTGTGAGGCTGGTGCAGGACTGGTTAGTCTTTCCTTCTATTGTACTTCAGTTTGCCAAGCGTTGGAAGCAACTTAATGGTACCTAGCAACAACCACATATGTTTTAAAGGGAAATATTTACTATATCAGTTTTTGTGGTAACTTAATGGTACCTAGCAACAACCACATATGTTTTAAAGGGAAATATTTACTATATCAGTTTTTGTGGTAACTTAATGGTACCTAACAACAACCACATATGTTTTAAAAGGAAATATTTACTATATCAGTTTTTGTGGTTTCAGGAATCTGTATGTGGCTTATTTATCTGAATTCCTCTGTCTTCCATATGTCAACTGAGACACTATTCACCTTAAGGCTTGAGTGAATGAGGATTCACATCATGCCCATTAGTATTCAGGAGACATACTTCAGATCCTTGCTTGGAATTGGTTGCAGACATGTTTTATACCACATAGGTCTGTCCAGAGGACTACACAAGAAGGCAGCTGGCTTCCTTCAGAAAGAGAGGTAGAAGTGGCAAGTAAAATGGAAACCCAAGTCTCTTGGTAACACGAGTTTGGAAGTAATACTCCATAATTTTTTTGTTATTAAGTAAACTTTATTTCAGATGAGTCTTAGATCTTAGGTAATTTTAAAAAAGAATACATAGGGTTATCCTATATTCTTCACTCAGTTTTTCTCATATTAACATTTTACAATACTATGATTCATTTTTCAAAAATTACTCACTTCTCTCAAGTCAATTTGGAGTCCTAGATGCTGCACTGCACAGGGTAGAATTGTTACTTCGCATTTCTGAGGATGAAACTCTTTTAAAAATTAAAAAAAAATCCCCCCAAATTTTTCCATCATTTTATTGGGAGCTCTTACAGATATAACAATGCAAAATAAAAACATAATTGTACAATTGTGCCACCATCATTTCCTCCTGAAATTTTATGATATCAGCTTCCCTCTATCCCCTCCCTGTCCCCATCTCCCTCCTCCCCACTACGTCCTAGTGTGTTAGTATGGCTAGACTAGAGAAACAAATTCATAAAGGCACATATATGTATAAGAGAGTGTTTTATATAAAGTTTAATTTTACATTAAGAAAGCATCCCAATTCGGTCCAGTCCAAGACCATAAATCCAATATTAGCCTATATGTCTGGTACCAATCTATCAATCCTCTTCAGACTTACAAAACACATGCAATGTCACTGAATGCAGGACTATCACAGGCCAGTGGGTGGAAAGTCTTGTGGATCCAGTGGCATTTTAAGCATCTCAGCATTGGCAGAGGTCTCCACATGGCTTCACCAGTTCCCAGGGCACAGGGTCTATCAGTATAGTGCCATGTGTCTTTTCAGTAAAGTATCTCCAAGGAGGTGAGCGTAGAGAGAGGATGTTTCCCATCTCCAAGGAGGAAAAACAGCAGTTCCCAGAAATCTCAGGAGAAGGCTATGCCCACACAGAGGTCTCATTGGCTATTTCCGGATTGACAGGTTAGACTCCACCCCTAAACTCTTAATCCTCAAATTGACACTAGATTATGCAACTATCACACCCAGGAACCCGTATTATTATCTTTTGTTCCATATCTTACACCATCAAATATAAGGGTGAAACTCTTGATGGGAACTGAAAGCCTCATTCCTCACCACCCCCACCCCTCCCGCCTCCCCGCCATGGGGCTGCTGGTGGGTTTCAATTGCTAACGTAGTCGTGGGAAGCTCAATGTGTACTTTGCTACACCACCAGGTCTCCTTTTTAAACACCAAGAAACCAATTGCATTGTAGCCTATTAATATGGTCTTGAAACCATAATTCCTATGTGTTGTATTATAATCGTGCACTTAATGCCTGTGCTTATAATCCAGATTATGCGGGGATTTTCTAGTATATTAATGGATAGGATTTCAGTGGGATTAAGATGTGACTTTAGTACACGATGTTCCTTATTTTGGGAGACCGTTTTAGAGTCGTTGTTAGTTACGAGTATGGACCAAGTCACACCTTCTTTCCTTCTAGGTGTCTTTAGGACCACCCTTTTTGAGGTGGCAAGATAAGACACCATTCTTTATTTTTCTGGGACGGGGCATAAATGCTGGTAGCACTGTGTAGCTCTTCACACACATCACCTGGAAAGCCATACCTCTATTTCCCAACTGAGCTTGGGTAGAAGTAATAAGACCTGCTGTGACGTTGGACACTTTTGGTTTCTGGCTCTGGACCCTGCATTATTCCTGCCTCTGCCTGAGATTTAGGTCAAGAAAAAAGGGCACCTACAAACTAACAAAATGTTTCCTCAAAGTTGTTTGTGTTTCTGTGGGACATTGTGACAACTTGTAGAACACACCAATGTGACAGAATATACTCATGAGAGGAGTGAGGAAAAATGGAACAAAATAGACTCTTGGGAAATTAAATATTTGGGAAAGCTTTAATCTCCAACTCCTTGAGACTAAATCTGATATGGGTTCTCCCATAATACTTATGCCCACACCAATATTGGGACACATTACTAAATGACTAACGCTTTTCTTTGTTCTAAGATTCCATTCAGAACCCATTGCATTTCGTTTTCAGGCATCCTTCGTCTCCTCTGTCTAAGATATTCTCATCCTTTCCTTAATTATCACGACTATATGATTTTTAAAAGCGCAATTATCACTACTCCATAATTTAGGGTTGTGTGATAGTTTGGTTTCATGTCATTTTGGCTGAGCCAGGATTGGTTTGGCAGTTATGTTTAGTGATCCATCATAATGTGATCTAATACAATGTAATCCACTCCATAATGAGAACTGATGTAAGAAGATTAGGGTAAAATTCAGCCCCCTTTCTCGTCACAGCCCGGATACAATCAAAAGGAAGTCTCCCCTGGAATATGGCATACTTCCTGTGTAACAAGATGGCGTGGAAAAGCCTGCTTGCTTTTTTTCTAGTCTGAACCCTGCATCTGACGAATGAATTCTGATTTTCTTTGGACTTGTGCCAATCCTGCCATATTGCCTGCCAATTCCAAGAGTCATCACAGGCCTGCTGTCTGATCTTATGATCTTGGATTCATTGATCTCTGCAGTCACAAGCTCAATCTGCTAACTTTGAACTCATCGCTATAGGGAAATAGCTGCTTGTTCCTTAGGCAAATGGGACAGGACCACCTCCTTTCATGGTTCAAGGACATAGAAGCATGGTGATAAGCTCATTCCAGGGAGCTGATGATGCAGCTGCTGGCCTGTCTCTCTGCCTGATATAAAATGACTCCTGTTCCCTGGCAAAAGTACAAAAATCAGCCCCGGGCAAATTTATCATTTCTTGATGTTCCTAGCCTCATCCTCCCCTCCCATATATGAATAACTTGGTCGAAGTGTTAGTGCTCCTTTGTGTACTCGTAAAGAATCATAAACTCTTCTGTGTAAAGTTGTCACATGTTGCAGGCTGCATGCAGGGAATGCATTTAAGCTTGCCTCTAATAATGCTCTGGACCAGTGGTTCTCAACCTTCCTGATGCTGCGACCCTTTCATACAGCTCCTCATGTTATGGTGACCCTCAACCATAAACTTATTTTCATTGCTACTTCATAAATGTAATTTTGCTACTGTTATGAATGAATCATAATGTAAATATATGATACACATAATTTTTATTGCTACAAATTGAACATAATTAAAGCATAGTGATTAATCACAAAACAATATGTAATTATATATTATGAAATATTTATGTTTTCCAATGGTCTTACGCGACCCCTGTGAAAGGGCCATTCGATCCCCAAACATGTCGCGACCCACAGGTTGAAAACCATTGCTTTAGACCCTGGAGTGTCTTACTTCAGGGACCCCTGAACCCTAAATTTTGGTTGTCCCTTTTATATATGTTTTCTCATTGCAGATCATGACCCCTTCTGAATCCATTCATAATGCAAGATAAATGTGCTTGACACAATGTATGTATGCATGTATCGTGATGAGTTCTATGAGCTCCCAATAAAATGATTTTAAAAAGAAAGAAAGAAAAGCCAAAACCTGCTCCCCTCCCCCAAGCAAAAACAAAAAACAACCAAAAAACTTTGACCAAAGAACAAGCTGGGAAAGATGGGGTCGTGGGAGGGGATCTCACAGCAGGAAACAAAGCCATGGAATTGTACAGTCCTTCAGGTCTGGATTATTATTTTCATTTAAATCATTGACTTGGTCTTTGGAAATGTAATGCTATGCCATGTACCTTAACTGTAATTCATGAATTTTAATTTTCCCATAATAAAATTAATTTTTTAATTAAAGAAAAAGTTGGTCTCTCCGTTAGCTTACAATCCACCTCTGTATTCACCAGCCTGTGGATATTTGGAAAGGACTTGTCTACTGCTATAATTGCGTAATTCAATTTTTTATTAAAAGGTCATGTTGTTGGGGACTCTTGACAGCTCTTACAACAATCCATACTTCAATTGTATCAAGCATATGTGTACATCAGTTGCCATCATTATTTTCTAAACATTTACTTTTTATTGAACCCTTATTGTCTGCTTCTCTTTTCCCCCTTCCTTCCCTCCCCACCATCCCCTCTTTCACGACCCCTTGATAAATTATAAATTGTTATTGTTTTTATATTTTACACCAATCGCTGTCTCTCTCCCTCCATGGATTTTGTTGTTTGTACCCCATGGGGGGTAGGGGGTGGGTTGGGCAAGGTGGTTATGTGTCCATTATTGTGATCAATTCCATTTTCTTCCCCCCCCTTTCCCCCTACTAGCCTGGTATCTGTGTTCCCATTCCTGTTCCTGGATTTCATGTGTCCTGAGCTCTTCTTTCTTATCTTACCTTTGTGTATGTATATTCCTACCTTTATATGTATATATAAATGAGGGTAAGTCATTCTTACTAGAGACTACCGTATCTTTAAGAGTGAATCCTGAACAAATCAGAAGAAACTGAGCTTTGTATTTTTGACTTTTATTGTTAAGGATCAATTCTCTTCCAGACTCTGTTGCTAAGGACTTTGGTCACAGGACAGCGGAATCCTAAAAAAATTTACACCTTGATTACCAAAGAACTAAAAATATGATTTTATTTTCAAGGCTTTACTTCATTAAAAAATCTATAAAACTTTGATAATTATCTTGGAGTGATCTGGAAATTTTTGAAGTAATTACAAATGTAATGAATCAATACATGGTTACATTTTCAGAATTCCTTAATTATATTCATTAAAGGTAAAGTCTGGAAATAAATATTGGAAATTAAATTCTAGCCATGTACTTTCTAATAAAACATGTACTGTTTCTAATAAAGATTATTTAGGCAGAGGGGATGAATTTAGAAAGGCCTTAAATGAGAAATTCTGTGTGAGGTGAATAAGTCACCTTGTCTCTTTAATCTTCCCTAGCCTCATTTTGTCTTTATAAAATAAAGAGTAGCATAAAATGACCTCCAAATTTTGGTTGAGCTCTGAAAATTGTTGATTTATGCAGGTAGTCATTGCTCAATCTGTTAAAGGAAAATGCCATTAAAAAAGTGTGAAGAATTGGAATACTAAAATCATTCTGCTCTTATGAAGTCAGGTGGCACTATTAAGACATTGATAGAGGCTTGGATGAGACATTTAATAATCCAAAATATCCTCTCCACACTTGCTTTGTGCAATTTCCAATTATTTGCATATTCATGCAGTGACAATTCTTTCTAACGATCCACAAGGCTCAATGCCAAGGTAGTCAACAGTCTGGTTGACTGTTTTTGTGTTTTTAAAATTGATCCAACAAATTTATTCGGAGTCATTTTTGCCATCTGTTACATAATTGTGACTGTGAGAAGGACAATGGACATCTCCTAGTTTTATTGTGGAAATTCTATGTAGAAGTAAGACTGTCAGCATAAGAGCAGGAAGGCGTGGACATAAATGCCACCATTATCCAATCGCTCCAGCGGTAAGAGTTCCAAAGGCAGTAAGTAAGTATTCTGGACTACTTGTCACTCGCTGCTCTTGTTCCCAATACTACATTTTTCTTATTAGTTTCCATCAAGTCAATTTCCCATATGTTAAAACTGCTCCAAAGAATTTTCTTTTTCCACTTTTTATTGTTAATTGGATAAATATTTAGAGAGCAAATCAATTTTCCATTGGCTGTAATCTTAATGGAAGCAGATTGCCAGATCTTTTCTTCCATAGTAGACTCAAAGGGTCACATTTTTGGTTCGCAAACAAGTATAGATTTTTGTGCCCCTTCGGGAATTTATAGTTCATAGTGGAGTTCTTAAATCGACCTAAGACGAAAATGATCATGTGCATTTATAGAATTTAACAGTTTCTTCAGGAATTCCATATTTAATCTCTAATTTAATCAGTGAAATCCATTGTAAAATAAGAGTAACAGAAAAATAGATCTAGAGCCCACTGTTGTCTCCCATACTGAAAAATCTAACTCGTTTTAGCAAAAGGCCATGGCAATATCATCACAGACATAAAAACCATAAAGCCAGGTGCCCATTGTTCCCTGGGAATCCACATTGGCTAACAAGAGGAAGCGGTGAAAAGTTTAGATTAATGTCCATTGAAAATTACTTTGTGCTTTCTTGAAATTGTCCCTTACCATTTAAGATCTCTCTGAGGAGGGCTTGTTACTGAGAAAAATCAAGATTCAGTGATTTTAAAGTTACAAAAAGCAAGTGAAAAAATTAGTTTAAACCATTGAGTACTTTCTTGTGTATAAAGGAAAACAGCCCCTGTGAAGACTATTTCTCAGATCAGATTTAAGAGTGAGGCTAATAAAGCAATAGCCACACATTTTCACACACACACACACACACACACACACACACACACACACAGTGATTAGTGTGCCAATTGAGAGTTGGTTGGTTAAAGTGGACCTTGAGATGTCTGATTGCTCAACTCTAAGATAATTTACTGGATTTAGATAGTTGGACACACTTCACTACCAGAAATATATATTTTTTTCTGTTGATTGGACCCAATTACTAAGAATCAATTACTATGTTTTCCTGACTACGATTTCTCTCCTACCTGCCAGGATTGAAGTCATGTGGTAGGAAGTTTGCATACACAGGCATAGGCTTAGATGAAAGTTTCTTTTATGATTCATCTTTGACCAGCATATAAACATATGTGCCATCAATATAGCCTTCTTTTCATGTGCTCATTAACGATATTGCATTTTTAGCACGTATTTGCTGTTGACACACAGGAGAGCGAGTGTTGCTTTAAGGTGCCGTTGAATTGGTTTCAAATCATGTATAACAGAATGAAACACTGTTCCGTCTTGTGCCAGCTTCACAATTGTTATGTTTGAGCCCATTGTTGCAGCTACTGTATATGAAGTGAATGCAAATATCAAGGCTGGGGTCAGGTGCAATGAGTCCTGGTGGCAGCGTGATTATCCGTTGGGCTGTGATTCACAAGATCAGCAGTTCAAAACCACCAATTGCTCCTTGGGAGAAAGATGGGGATCTCTACTCCCATAAAGGGTCACAGTCTCAGAAACTAAGAGGGGCAGTTCTACCCTGTCCCATAGCACCGCTATGAGTGGGCATCAACTTGATGGCAGTGAGTTTGGGTCAGGTGCATCTTAGTTCTCAATGTAACATCCTTATTCAACACTTTAAAGAGATTTTGCCCAGGAAACGGAATAGGAAGTTATTAGTCAGCAATGCAAAAAGCTGTTCTTTTCTAGACTTAGTTGTTTATGTTATAAGAGAGTATCACTGAAAGGAAGAAGTGTCTTTTCAGATTGGACTCAACAGAAAAATACTTTGCCTACAAAACTTCTTTCAAACCTGCCCGTCTCAAAAGCCAGAAATAACTTCACACAACAGAACAGAAGACTGTGTATCCCTGAGGAGATTGTGTAGACAAAGGAAGATGCCATGTGAGGTGCTAATGTTATTGTTGCTGGGGGTCATAATGACTCTGTATGTAAAACAAAACCAAACTTTGTCTGGTCCTGTGCCCACTCACATTGTTCTTATGTTTGAAACTGTTGATGCAGCCAGGCTGTCAATCCATCTTGTAGAAGGTCTTCCTCTTTGTCCCTGCCCTGCCACTTCCCTACTTTAGTAGAAAGATGAAGTCTCACCATCCTTGTTTCTAAGGAGCATTCTAGCTGTATTTTTTCCAAGAAAGATTTGTTTCTTCTTTTGGCAGTCCATAGTACTTTCAATATTCATTAGCACCATAATTCAAATACATTGATTTTTCCTCTATATTTCTTATATTCTGATAGGCACATTAAAATGCAGATATGTTATTCAATAATTTCACTTTGTATAAGTACTAAACCCATTCTAGGTCTTAATAATACTAGCCCTGGAAGATGACTTGATGTTCCTGTGTAGATCCAGATGGGTTGGAATAAAAGCAATGTAGTATCACATGGAGGTTTCTTTTTTTTTTTAAGTCACTTTATTAGGGGCTCATACAACTTTTATCACAATTCATACATACATCAATTGTGTAAAGCACATTTGTACATTCATTTCCCTCATCATTCTCAAAACAATTGTTCTCTACCTAAGCCCCTGGCAGCTGCTCCTCATTTTCCCCCTCCCTCCCTGTTGCCCCCTCCCTCATGAACCCTTGATAATTTATAAATTATTATTTTGTTATATCTTGCCCTGTCCGAGGTCTCCCTTCACCCACTTTATGGTTGTCTGTCCCCCAGGGAGGAAGTCACATGCAGATCCTTGTAATCCGTTCCCCCTTTGCAAACCACCCTCCCTCGACCCTCCCAGTATTGCCACTCAAACCAACTGTCCTGAAGGGATTATCCGAACTGGATTCCATGTGTTTCTAGTTCCTATCTGTACCAGTGTACATACTCTGGTCTAGCCAGACTTGCAAGGTAGAATTGGGATCATGATGGGGAGTGGGGTGAGGAAGCATTTAGGAATTAGAGGAAAGTTGTATGTTTCATCGTTGCTGCATCACACCCTGACTGGCTCATATCCTCCCTAAGACCCTTCTGTAAGGGGATGTGTAGTGGCCTACAAATGGGCTTTGGGTCACCACTCTGCACTTCCCCCTTCATTCACTATGGTAAGATTTTTTTTTTGATGATGCCTTATACCTGATCCCTTTGGCACCTCGTGATCGCACAGGCTGGTATGCTTCTTCCATGTGGGCTTTGTTGCTTCTGAGCTAGATGGCTGCTTGTTTACCTTCAAGTCTTTAAGACCCCAAATGTTATATCTTTTGATAGCCTGGCATCATCAGCTTTCTTCATCACATTTGCTAATGCACCCATTTGTCTTCAGCGATTGTATCAGGTAGATGAGCACACAATGATATGACCTTTTTGTTCTTTGATGCCTGATAACTGATCCCTTCAGCACCTCATTATCACACAGGCTGGTGTGCTTATTCTATGTGGGCTTTGTTGCTTCTGAGCTAGATGGCTGCTTGTTTACCTCAAGCCTCTAATACCCCAGACTCTATATCTTTTGATAGCCGGGAACCATCAGCTTTCTTCACCACATTTGCTTCTTCACCTGCTTTGTCTTCAGTGATTGTGTCAGGAAGGTGAGCATCATGGAATGTCAGTTTAATAGAATAAAGCATTCTTGCACTGAGGGAATACTTGAGCAGAGGCCCAATGTCCATATGCTACCTTAATATTAAACCTATAAATATTTGTGCATAGATCTACTTCCCCATATATATATATATGTACATGTCTTTATTTAGACTCTATATATGCCCTTTGCCTCCTAGCTCTTACCTCTATTTTCTTTGATTTTTCCTCTTGTCCCACTATTATGCTCAATCTTCAGTTCGGTTTCAGTAATTCCTCTTGGTTACATTACCCCTTATCATGGCATACCAGGCCTCCTACACCTCATCACCAATTTGGATCACTTGCTGTTCCCTTGTCCCTGGGTTTATTAACACCACTACCTGTTCCCCCACCTCACCTCTCCCATGCCCCCCCCAAACTGTCAGTTCCATTGTTTTCCCCTCTAGAGTGTTCATCCAGCCTATCTTATTTAGACAGACCTGCGGAGATCACACGGAGAATTCTAATTGAAGCACCACAAGGTTATCCTAACCACATTGACTAAGGATTGGTGTTAGTTCCAAAGTGAGAAGGAAATATAAGGGTTATAGGATGGATGTCATGTGCTCCTTTTATTATTTATGAAATCTATGATCAAAATTGAAGATAGTGAGACTTCAACTCATGTACTTCAGACATATTATTAGGAGGTACCTCTCAGTTAGGATTGCGGTGCTGGTGAAGTATATTGAAAGTACCACCGAGTTCTATACAGAAAAAAGAAACCTGTCTTGGAAGAAGTACAGCCAGAGTGTTCCTTAGAGGCAGACAAGACTGGTGAAACGTTGTCTTACACTCTGTGGACATGTCAGGACAGAGCAGTCCCTGGAGCAGGACATTATTCTTGGTGCAGTGGAGGGGCAGCGAAAAAGAGGAAGGCCCTCAAGGACATGGATTGTTACTCACGTCTGCAACAATGGGCTCAGGCACAGGAACAATTGTGAGGATGGCCCAGGATGGGGCAGGGCTTCATTCTGTTGTGCACAGAATTGCTATGGGACAGAATCAACTCAATGACATTTAATAACAGCAGCATTTTTTGCACGTTTAATAAAAGTATGTAGATAGCATTTCATTATATGGGTTATTTAATCACAACTCCTTTTGACTTAAATAATAGTAATCTAGAGCTAAAGACCACCTTCCATACTTACTCTGAGATTTTCTCGAGACTTCTTGTTCTTAGATATTGGGTTACCGTGACTCTATGTACAACAGAGTGAAACATGGCTCAGCCCTATACCTTCCTTATAATTGTTAAGGTCATCCTTAAAGCCAACATGTGCATTCATCTTGAGAGTGTCTTCCTCTTTTTCAGTGACCCTCGACTTTACCAAGCATGATGCACTTTCCCAGTGATGCTACCTCCTATTAATATGTCCAAAGTACATGAGTTGAAGTCTCACTCTCCTCTTTTCTAAGGGGCATTCTTGTTGTATTTCTTCCAAGGAAGATTTGTTCTTCTCACAGTCTGTGATACTTAAACAACATACTTTGCCAACATCACAATTCAAATGCATCAATTCTTCCCCAGTCTTCTTTATTTATTCATTATTGAGCTTTCATAGGCATATTGGGATATTGAAAATACTATGATTTGGGTCAGGCCCAAATTAATTCTCAAAGTGCTATCTTTGCTCTTTAATATTTTAAACAGGTTCTGTGCTGCCACTGTGCCCAATGGAATACGTCATTTGAATCCCTGGCTGCTGCTTCCATGAGTATTGCTTGTGGACTGAAATACAGTGAAATCCTTGACCATATCCATCTTCTCTCTTCATTATGACGCTTTCTATTGGTCCAGTTGGGTGGATTTTGAGTTTCACTCTTTCTTATACTGAGTTGTAATCCATACTTGAAGGCAGCTGCGGTAAATGTCTCAAGTCTTGACTTTCAGCAAGCAGACTGGTGTCATCTGCCTGTCTCAGTTTGTTAATGAGCCTTCCTCTAACCATAAAGCCTCATTCTCCAAATAGTCTAGCTTCTCAGGTTATTTGCTTCACATAAGATTTAGTAAATATGGTAAAATGCACAACCCTGAGGCACTCTCTTTTGATTCCAAACCATGAACTATCTCCTTGTTCTTGGTCTGTGTACAGATTCCCC
Source organism: Tenrec ecaudatus (assembly GCF_050624435.1). NCBI lineage: Eukaryota > Metazoa > Chordata > Mammalia > Afrosoricida > Tenrecidae > Tenrec > Tenrec ecaudatus. The sequence goes on from NC_134531.1 coordinate 99,115,281, forward strand.
ATGTACACAGTTAAGTGCTCTGGAAGTCCCAATCTTCGCAATGCTATCTATAGAGTTTTATGACCTACACAGTGAAATGTTTTTCGGACAGTCAATAAAACGAAGTAATCATCATACTGGAATTGTCTAGTTCCATGTCTTCTGGCTCCAGTTTGAATCTCTGACAGCCCCTTGTCAATGTACAGCTGCAACCATTTCTTTCTTCTTTTTAAAAGTTTTGTTGCCATATAACTCACAAACCATACAATTCAATAGTTCAGTCATATCTAGAAGAATTGTACAATCATTACTACAATGAATTTTGGAACACTTCCTTCATTCTTGTACTCATCATCATTAGCTCCCCATTTCATTCCCCAACTTCCCTAACTTCCCCTGCCCCGTTACACCCAAGGGATCATTATTCCAGTTATTGCCTCTATAGATTTCCCTATCCTGGATCTTATATACAGGAAAGCATTAACAACAACAACAAAACTAACAATAACAACAAAGTAAAAGATAAGACTCTCAAATAAAAAGAAATCAGAAAATATTAAAAGCTAGAACAAATGTAAATGGATCACAGTAGAGAAAATATTATAGGATACTAAATTTTAATGTAACTGTATCTGTAACCATCCACTTTCCAATGAATTCTGTATGATAGCAAGGTAATTCACATCCTTATTCCGTGGTAAGAAGGGATTCATCACGAGCTTAATTCACATGTATTTTCGCCTTTACTTAAAAACAAAAAACAAAATGTAAACTGCTTTAAAATGAGTCAAAAGGGAGAACAAATAATAAGATATTATATTTTGACCTAACTATGCCTGCTGTTTCTGAACAAGTTTCAGTAAAATCTTAGTTGCATGTGGTAGTACTGATACTGCTTGATAATTTCTCTATTCTGATGGGTCAGCTTTCTTTAGAATTGAAAAATTTAGATCTTTCTAGTCATTTGCCCAGGGAGCTCTCTGGAATTCTTGGCAAAGACTAGTAAATATCTTTAGTTCTGTATCAGTTTATTAACACATTTTGATTTGCATTTCTTCCATTTCCGGATCCTTGTTTTTCACTAATGAATTCAGTGCTTCTGAATATTTGAATATTGAACCATTCTTTTGGTACAGTGATGCTGTATTTTCACCATTCTTTTGTTGCTTTTTGCATCATCCAATAGTTTGCCCATGGAGTCCTACAGTATTGTAACTGGAGGCTTGATTTTTTTTCCTTCTTTCTTTCAGCTTGTCATTTGTTGGGTGTTTTCTTTTATGTTAGTTATCTAACGCCAAGTCTTTTCACATCATTATAATACTTTACTTGTCTTCTCTAGCTGCCCTTTAGAACTTTCTGTGGAACTCTTTTCCTTCTATCTGCTGTAGTTACTCTGCATCGCAGGCGGCAGAGTGGTTAAGGATTGGGCTGCTAACCACAAGGTCAGCAATTTGAAACCGCCAGCTGCTCTGCAGCAGAAACACAAGGCTCTGTTCTCCCATAAACAGCTACAGCCTTGGAAACCCACAGAGGCCATTCTACCATGTTCGACAGGGTCCCTGGAGTCAGAAGAGATTTGATGACTGCATTACGGTGAGTTTGTCTGTTTTTTTTTTTTTTTTTGGACTTTACACTGAAGAGCAAATTTGAGAGACTCCTCTGGCATCTATTTTGGTAGGTTATTTTTTTCATCTTTTAAAAGACCCTTTGCTTCTTCATATATGATGTTTTTGATGTCATCCCACAAAGTATCTGGTCTTCTGTCAATAGCATTCAGTGTGTCAGACCTTTTCTTGAGCTTTCTCTAACTTCAGGTCAGATGCACTTAAGGTCACATTTTTGCTCCTGTGACCTTGTTTTAGTTTTATTCTGTTTCAATGTAACTTGCATATGAGCAATTGATGTATGTTCTATTCCAGAGTAGTAGAGACCTAGCCTTGCTTTAGCTGATGATGTTGATCTTCTTCATCATGTCTTCACACAGGTGTGGTCAATTTGACTCACGTGTCTTCTGGATGGCAAGGTCTACGTGCATAGCTGTCATTTTTGTTATTAAAAAGAGGCATTTGCATTGAATAAGTTGTTTCACCACTTCCATCAAATTGATTCAAACTTCTAGAGACCTGTAGGGCAGGGGAGAACTTGCCCCTGAATTTCACCTGCTGGGGATTTTCACAGGTGCAGATAGCCTCAAGTTTTTCCCATGCAGCAGCTGGTGGGTTTGAACTTCTGCCCATAAGGTTAGCAGCTCAACTGTAACCCACTATGCTATTAAGAATCATTGAATACATCACTAGTCTTGCAATATGCTGTGCTGTACCTCAAATTTTATGTCTATTACCAAGATAATATTTTCCAACTACTGATTCTCTTTGTTTTCAACTTTCGCTTTCCAATCTCCAATAACAATTAATGCATCTTGATTACATGTTTGATCAATTTGGGACTGAAGATACCTGTAGAATCCTCCAATTTCCTTATTATTAGCTCAGGTGTTTAGTTTGTAAATTTGGAGATAGTTGTCTTAGCTGGACTTCCTTGTATGGTACAGATATCTTCCTATTACAGATTGCATTGCACTTCAAGAGAGATCTTAAAAAAAAACACCCCAAAACATTTTATTCAAGATAGATCTTCTTTTTGATGATGAATTCAGGCCATTCCTCTTGGTTTGTCATTCCAGGCATAGTAAACCATGATTGTCTGATTAAAAAGGGTGAATCCTAGTCCATGTCAGTTCATTCGAGCCTATATGTGTTCCATTTCATTTCTGAGAACTTTCAATATCGCTATAGTGTACATTCGACAATATGATTAGTAATGGGTGTTTTAATCAGTTTCTTCTCAATTTGAGAGCCACATCCCATCAAATGAAGGCATTGAAAGCTTTGTTTCATTCATATTTTTAAAGGCTACTCTACTTTGAGGGTTCAGCTTTTTGTCAGCTGTATTTTGAGTGTGTTTCAATTGAGGTGTTAATTTTCCATAATTGTGCCAGACAATGTTCTCCTGCTATTCACAATATTTTTAGTGCCTAATCTCTCAGAAATCAACAGGCAATTCCTTCTTTGTAGTCTGATCTTAGTATGGAAGCTTTGCTGAGACTTGTTCACCATGGGTGATGCTGCTGGCATTTCAATACTGGCGGTATAGCTTTGAGCATCCCAGCACCACACCACTCACCGCAGTATGGCAAACAGAAGACTGGCAGTTACGAGACCTATGGACTTGGATGTGGAGGTTTCTTAAAGAGTACTTGAGGAAATGGCATGGGGCCATTCATGAACTCACCCAAGCCTGAGACTGACTGCCACAGGCAGAGGGCAGATGTGCCTTGATGCTTCATTCCCTTGTCCCCATTTCTGAAAGCAACTCTCTCTACTTCTTTGGCTGGGTTCAACAATTCATTGCATGGGCCACACAGAACTTAACAGACAATGCTCAATATGATGGAGTTTATTCGGGAAGATAATAGGCTATGCTTCAGGTAAGAAATGTGTACTACACAGTTTCTTCTCTGCCATTCCCCAAAGAGGCCTTTCTTGGGCCAACCCCTTGGCCTGGGCCCTGCTCTGCTCTTACAGTGCTACAAAGCTCCTATAGGGCTGCCGGTAAATGTCCAGGGGCATTCCAATCTTCGATACATCTCAGCCCAAAGGCACTCAGCTCCGGCTCTGTTTGTCTACAAACCCCGCTCCTCCAATTAAGTATCAGAGGTTCCTACTTTCAAAGCCAGTCTCCTGCCCCCAAACACTTAGTTTTCCTAGATCTGTGGGAGGGATACCCGCCATTTTGTCTTATGCTCTGGCTTCTGGTTCCAATGGTGCTTCTCTTTTGCCAATTCTCTGATGTCAAAGCTATCTCCTGGACCAGACAGGTTCAATGCACAGGAAGCACAGGGTCCAAAAAATGTGATGTAGTATTCCCGTCTCTTCTCCTTTGCTTTAATGAGATTCTTCCCTTTGTGCTTCTGAGATGGCTGATTAGGATGGGTAGGATGGAAATCACATTGAACTTTTTAAACAATTACTCATAGCTTAGTTATATAACCAGTCGGTATCTTAACCCACCTTCTTACCAATACCCATCAGGAAAACAAAGATTGTTCAATGAGTAACAAAGGCTATAGCTAGGGGAGCCATAGGTAATTCACTGCAAAATCATCAATGAGTTGAATTTTCAAGAATTGATCTTAATAAATGATATTTCTCTCTAGACATGCTCCAGTTTTCAGACCTATCACCTTTAATTTCATATACATTGGAATTGTTTTTTTTGCTTTTTATGCCATTATATTACTCGTTCATCAAACTTCCCAAACACTGCAGTATTGGAGCCCAGGTACCAAAATTTTCTACTGCCTTCAATTTAAACTGTCTTCTGAGACTTTAATTTCTACAGTATCCTCTTATTAATGGCTTTATTCTTGGTATCCGACTCTTTATTTGCATCCTCCCACCCAATCTGCTCACATAACTCAATCCCTATGTTACCAACTAGTTTTGAAATCCCTCAGTTCTGGAAGGTTCCTGTGGCCGCTTCTGTCAAAAGACTCCAGACAGTGTCATTTCCCTCAGTCAATTCTCCTCCCCCTAGTGTAGTCTAGGAGAAGAGAACAAGGAAGGTTGCCATGAGTCTTTCTCAGGGAACACTGCCTCCTGTGACTTGTAAGAACCCGGTCACCTTCTTTTATTATATATTTAGAAAATATTCTTTAGTAATTAAAATGGTGTTCTAATTATGCGGAGGAAGAATGATAAATAAAAGGCAAGAGACAGAAGAAATGTCCTAAAACAAGCTCATGCACATAATTAAATTACACTATAATCAAATTAAAAATTGAAATTGTTTGAATAATGTTGGCACACTTAACAATTTAAGACATAAATATTACTTTAAAAAAGAGATATATCCTTAACTTCCTTCCATTCTAAATTCAGTAAATGTGAATAACTTAAAAATGAAATTCAAATGTTAGAACAAAGTCTAAGAAAATGCACTAATAATCTTGAGGAAGGGAAATTCTTTTGTAAGACACTTAAAATATGTTGATAAATACTCATTAAATACAAATAAAAGCACCTTTGTGACAAAAGAGTATAAACAAGTTGAAGTGACAAGCTAATGGAAATATCAGCATCTGTAGTAGACAAAATTAAGTTATGTATTATTTATAGTTGTAAATAAATGTGAACAAAACAAAACCTTTGAGAAAAATGAATGTCATATGAACAGATAATTCTAAGAGATGAAGCACAAATGTTAATAAATATAAGACTACAAATGATTTTATAATGATCAAGAAAATGCAAATTAAATCAATAATCTGAATTTTAATTTTAACGAGTTAACTAAATATTATCAATCTTAAAAAATCTTTTAAAATAAGGATATTGTTAAATAATAAAAAAATATAATAGCTAAAGCTAGCTAAGGTGTTGGAAACAGATATTCTCAGACATTGTAAGTTGTATTATCAAATGGTATAGTCTTTTGGAAGACATTGAGCAATATCTAAGGCATATTTATAATTTTACATAGTACTTATACTTACAATTAAAATAGTTTTACAATGAAACTTGATAATAGTGTGTCTTCCAAAATTTTATAAATAACTAAAATCTTCACCAATCAGTAAATGTTTTAAAAAGATAAATCTGTACGATTTATTATAATATCTTATATTTTTATAAATATATAATATTATTTTATGTCTATATATGCATGATTATTCAATATATTATTATATAATGTTTATTATTATACTATAGGATACTATTTTCCTTTAAAAAGAATAATGTATGTAAAGATGCATTGTTAGGAAAATATTTTAAATAGTGTTAAATTATTTTAAAAATTTGCAGAACTGGGGAACTGATTAAAAGGATCCACATGTGACCTCCTCCCTGGGAGATGGACGGCAGAGAAGGGGGGGAAGGAGACTCCGGATAGGGAAAGATATGACAAAATAACAATCTGTGGATTATTTAGGGCTCATGAGAGAGGGGAGAGTGTGGAGGGAGGGGAAAAAAAAAGAGGACCTGATGCAGAGGGCTTAAGTGGAGAGCAAATATACAATTGATGTATGTATATGTATGGATTGTGATAAGAGTTGTATGAGCCCCTAATAAAATGTACAAAAAGAAAAAAATTTGCAGAACCAAAATATGAATATAAATGCATAGGAAAAAGTCATACACTAAAATAATAGTGTATTATCTTTGGATAGTAGTAGAATGGGCAGAAGCTGAAAGAGCATTGTTCTGTCATTTATTGTTCACATCTCAAAATAAGAATTCGTGTTTTATTATGCCATTAAATGTAAATATAAAGAACGAATACAGAACCTAAGATGGACTATTTGGGGGCAAGTCTGTAGACAATTTGAAATAAAAGATAAACATTGACCCAAGCTTGAGTGATGAAAATTGAGAAGTAAAGATTTAGACAGAGAGAATTATGAGGTAGTAATTGGTGAAATATGGTGTCGGAAGGATAAAGAAGTGTCAGAGATGACACACAGGTTTATTTGTTTTCCCTGGTGAGGAAATACGAGGAGAACCAGGTCTTAGAACAAAGCTTATGTCTGTTTTTGGAAAATGTTCAGTCGTCTAATAGGTAATTGGATAAAAGCCATTCTCAAGAATTTTGGACATGCTAACAAAAAGGTAATAATAATTATATAACATATTGATTTGCACAGTATATTGAAAGCTCTCTACCCAGTAATTTCTGATCCAGTCTTCTGCTCACCTGTGTTATTTCACATCTTTTCTAATATGTTAGGCTGTGCTTTCCCCCAACTTTTTCCTTATTTTTTTCCTATTAGATAACAATTTCTAGTCTATCCAAAGCTGTAATGTTCTCTTCCTTCTATCTTGTTTCAGTAACTGTGGGCAAATTTTATGAGGGAGGAGAGGTAGACATATTCTTTCTGTTTGTCTTCTTAGACTTGAAGTCAGAAACAGACTTGAGGCATGATATAACTTAATAGAATATTTAATCGCATTTTGAGATAAATTCAAGTTTTATCAGAGAAGGTATCATTGTTTCATTCTATGACATCATATTCCATTATGTATATCAATCTAGTGACTAAATTAATTTGGGGTGAAAAAATTTGGACATCAAGACCATCGTTCATGAAGATAGCAAAAGGTCATTAAAAAGAGAGGAAAGAGAACAAAGAACAAAGCCGGTGTCAAAAGAGACTCTGAAAGTTGCTCCTAAAGGGAGAGTAGCTAAAGCACACGGGAGCAAGGAGGAAGTCAAGGAGCAGAATAGAAAGTTTCAAAGAGCAGTTTGAGAAGGCAAAGCCAAATATGATGGCGGACAGTGCAAGGACTAGAATTAGACCACCGAAAGGGAAGAATTCACCCAGAACATTGGAAACAAAACCACTGAAGAAACACTCAAGGTTCAAATTGCAATTTTGAAAGGTTCTATAAGTAAAATGTTGAGGCAGAAAGCAAGATAAGATGGAAAATATACATAAAGTCACTGTACCAAAAAGAACTAGTTGATTGTCCACCATTTCAGGAGGTAGAATATGGGCCAGAATCAATGGCGTTGAAGGAATTTCAACTGTCACTGAATGGATTGACCCCAGACAAGGCTCCAGGAATTGCTGGAATACCCACTGGAATGTTTAAGAATGCTGAGGAAGCACTGGAAGCACTCACTTATGCCAGGAAATTTGTAAGACAACTACATGGCCAACTGATTGGAAGCGATGCATATCAGCACCCACTCCAATGAAAGGTGACCCAAGAGAATGCTCCCATGATAGAATGAGGTCACTGATATCTCACACAGGTAAGCTTGCCTGAAGGTCATCCAGCAAGGGTTGCAGCTGTATATTGATTGAGAACTTCCAGAAGTTCATGCAGGTCACAGAAAAGGACATGACACCAAGGATGTCATTGCTGCTGGCAGATGGACCTTGGCGCAAAGCAGAGAATCCCAGAAAGATGTTTATTGTGTTTCATGCACTATGCAAAGGCATCTGACTGTGTGGAGCAAAATAAACTGTGGATAACCTTGAGAAGAATGGGAAATCCAGAACACTCATCATGCGCGTGAAACAAGAAACAGTGTGTGAACAGAACAAGGGACTACTGAATGATTTAAAATCAGAAAAGGTGTGTGTTGGCATTGTATCCTCTCACTATGCTTGTTTAAATTGTATGCGGAGCAAATCACCATAGAAACTGGATTACAAAAAGAGGAGTGTGGCATCGGGATTGGAAGAGTGTTTCATTTTGTTATGCATCAAGTTGGCATGGGTTGGCACCAACTTGATAGCACCCAATCACCACCACAAGAGATTTTTTAATCGCCCTCATACATATACATAAATAAACACTTGCTGACTTATATGTGTTAAAAAATACTGCAAGGCCAGTGAATCATTTAATTTGGCTTTCTGGTCAAAGTCTCTAAATCCTACCATGAGAAAGTTTATTGTGCCAGCCTGGCCGATAAACACAAGTGGAATTAATTTAAGGGCCGATTAATTTAAGGTGAACCTCGCCTTTCTTTTCTCTCCCTCTTTAATCATCAGACCAGTGCACAGCTGCCTTGCTTGTTCTGTAACTGAATTTAAAGGGCTCACTACCTGTGGGACGCCTAGTCTGTGGGCTATGTCACTGTAAGTTGAGGTCCCTTTCAGACCACATGTTTGAAATTTACATCTCTGGAGCTGGGCACTGATAGTTGGTGACCTGACTGACAGTTGGTGACCTGCCTTGCTGTTTGCTGCCTGTGCTGGGATAGCCTAGCTCTCTCTACAGAGGACTCCCTGGCTGCTCTCAAGACTTGGAGGACTGCCAGTGTCTCACAGCTGTCTCACGGGAGTGAGTTGCACTGAGCCATTTATACTGCTTTATGATTTAACTGTTCATTTCTTGTATCTTATATCTATCTATCTGTTTATAATTTAGCTGTTCATTTCTTGTATTATATGCCTATCTGTATATAATTTAACAGTTCATTTCTTGTGTTATATATGTTATATATCTAACTAGCTATATATATATAAATATATATATATATTTATCAGCAATCTGGTTTTATCTCTCTAGAGATCTCTGTCTAATACAAACCAAATGAAATTTCTCTGCATGGGTCGGGGTAGAAAGTTGAAGAAGATATTGATAAAATTCACCTTTGAGTAATTAAAAATAGTATTACCTGGAGTGGCATTTTGCTGTGTATAAAATGAGCCCTAGCAGAAGTAGGCGGTGGTTCTCATTATCAGTAACAGCTTATTGGAGTGTGTCCTTTGAACCCGAGATCCTTGTTCAGTGAACCTCCTGGACCCAGAATATGGTTATGCCATCAGAGAAGCAGCAGCAGACCCAGGAGCCAGAGCTCAGGAAAAGGTGATGGACTTTTAAACACATGAAGCAAGTTAAGATGAGTATTTTCATGTAGGAGGTTGGCTTACAGAGTGCCGTGCATTTCCCTCTTAATTGGGAAGCTGGACTTGCTTATCCAAGGAAGTGATGCTGAGTGCCTTCGGGCTGAGGGGTACTGGAGTGGGGTGCTTCTGGGTGCTTAATTCTGGGAAAGGGGTTTTCTCATCCACAGAGCTAAAACTGAATGCCTTTGGGTTGGGACTATAGCTGAGTGGTTAGCCCTTTGGGTATTTGTTAGCAGACTCTATAGGACTTTGTAACCTGTCCCTATACTTCAAACTTGACATTTCTCACTGGCATTCCAACTTGTTAACTTCCTTAAAAAACCCATTTATCATGAATTTTGCATTGTTTTCACTGCTGTTGTTTGTAGATACCTTAGAAGTAGTTAAGACTCAGAGTGATCTTATGTAGAACAGTATGAAATATTGCACTGTTGGACAGGAGCCCCTTTCCCAAGAAGAATTCACTTCAGAGGAAAGAACTGAAGCTGCAGCGCAGGGAGAGGGACATGTCTGATCAGAGCACACGGGAGCAAATGAAGAGGGAGGAAGAGAGTGGAGCACAATCTGGCTCACCACGCCTTGAGGACAATATCCCTCCTCAGAGCAGCCAATGCACAGAGAGGACCATATGGGCAGCCCCACTACAAGACACGGTATCCCTCACTAAGCCCTACAGGGGACAGCACTGGAGACACAGTGTGGGAATTGAGCCCTATCTGACCCCTCCACACCGATGCAAAACTCTAAGGGTATGCAACAGAATAGCAAGGGGGACAGATCAATAAGGAATACCAAAAATAGACATTAGGGCCAGAGTGTGGCACCCCATCAGATTCAAGGGGAACACACTCCTAAAGGTCAACCACAGACCTTGAACTATTTACAGGCTTTTCTTTTGTCATTCATTTATTGTTGTTGTTGCTTTGTTTTGCTCTGTCTTGATTTTTTGTGTGTGCATATTATTATATCTGCAAGTCTATCTAGATAAGACAACCGGACTTACAGTTCCAGGGGGACATGGGAGAGCGGGAAGTAGGGAAAGAAGTGGTGTTTACAAACCCAGGGACAAGGGAACAACAAGTGATACAAAATTGGTCACGAGGAGGATGTAAGAGGGCTGGTAAGACTTGATAAAGGGCAAAGCAACGGAGAGGAATTCCCAAAACCCAAATGAAGGCTGAGCATGACAGTGGGACTAGAGGAGAGTAAAAGGAAATAAAGGAAAGAAGTAGGGGACAAAGGGAATTTATAGAGGTCGAAATACAGGCATGTACATATGTAAATATATTTATATATGATGATGGGGAAATAAGGTAGCAGAGGGACATTGGGCCTCCACTAAATGAAAGAACACTATGTTCTATTAAATTGGCATTCCATGATGCTCACCTTCCCAACATTCTTGCTGAAGACAAGCGGGTGAATAAGCAAATGAGGTGAAGAAAACTGAAGTTTCCCGGCTATCAAAAGATATAGCATTTGAGGTCTTAAAGGCTTAAAGGTAAACAAGCGACCATTTGGTTCAAAAGCAACAAAGTCCACATGGAAGAGGCATACCAGCTTGTGTGATCATGAGGTGTTGATGGGATCAGGTATCAGGCATCAAAGAACAAAAAAATCATATAATTGTGAATGAGGGGGAGTTTGGAGTGGGGACCCAAAGCCCATCTGTAGGCCACTGGACATCCCCTTACAGAAGGGTTGCAGGTAGGAGACAAGCCAGTCAGTGTGAGAGCAGCAATGATGAAACATACAACTTTTCTCTAGTACCTTAATGCTTCCTTCCCCACATTATCATGCTCTCAATTCCACCTTACAAATCCGGCTAGATCAGAGGATGTACACTGGTACAGATAGAAACTGGAAACACAGAGAATCTAGGACAGATGAACCCCTCAGGAGAAGTCGTGAGAGTGGTGATACTAGGAGGTTGGAAGATAGTTCGGGTAGAAAGGGGGAACCAATCACAAGGATATATATATGCCCCCCTCCCTGTGGGACAGACAAAGAAAAGTGGGTGTAGGGAGATGTCACACAGTTTAAGGTCTGACAAAATAATAGTGATTTATAAATTATCAAGGGTTTGTAAGGGAAGGGGAGTGGGGAGGGAAGGGAAAAATGAGGAGCTGATACCAGGGCTCAAGTAGAAAGTAAATGTTTTGAGAACGATGAGGACAACAAATGTACAAATGTGCTTGACACAATGGATGGATGTATGGCTTATGATAAGAGCTGTAGGAGCCCCCAATAAAATGATTAAAAAATAAATATTGTACTGTCTTGCACAATACTCACAATCATTGTTATGTTTGAGCCCACTCTTGCAGCCACAGTCAATCCATCACATGAAAGTCTCCCTCTTTTTTGTTGACGTTGTATTTTACCAAACATGACGTCTTATTCAGGAACAGATAATCCTTGGACTAAGTAAAAAAAAAAGTATTACCACTGGGGGTCCCGTGCTTACATGTGTAGATTTGTTCCCAAAAAAGCATATCTAACAATTTATCTATCTGTAACAAATGGTTGCAGACCAGTTTGCTCAGTAATACACATGTCTTATTAGTGCATCTCCAAAACAAATCCAATTAGAATTGTGACAGAGGATCTCTTGGGTGAGTTAAATTCAGGGCAGAATTTATAAGGATATATATCATGTTTTGCTTTAAAAAAAATTTTTTGATTACAAAGTAGGTGAAAGTGTACAGAGCAGATAATTAGTTTTACATTCAACAATTCACAAACATGTTTCATTTAATTCTGCACCCCTCTCAGTGTAACATCACTTATCCCACTTTTTCCGTGTTTCAAGTTTCTTTTTTTTAAAAAACAATTTATTAGGGGCTCATACAACTCTTATCACAGTCCATACTTATACATACATCAATTGTATAAAGCACATCTGTACATTCTTTGCCCTAATCATTTTCTTTTTTTTCTCCTCTTTTCTTTTTTTACATTTTATTAGGGACTCATACAACTCTTATCACAATCCATACATATACATACATCAATTGTATAAAGCACATCCATACATTCCCTGCCCCAATCACGCTCAAAGCATTTGCTCTCCAACAAGTTTCTATTCCTAACTCTTCCTAACTTTGTCCGTTGATAAGTATTGTCTTTTTGATATCAAATTTTGATTGTTTTAAGATATGCATAAGTCACTAGTGTTATTGTTTTCCCAATGGACCTCACTATTATTTAGCTGGAAATCAAGTCATGGGGGGAGAATTCAGTTATAGACCTGAGGGTGGCTAAAGGCCATAGTCTTGCTGAATTGTCTAGAGAATAAAACCATATTTATGAGAAAGATCTTTATGTCACAAAGTAATTTTATATCAAGAGGGCATCCCAGCCCAGTCCATCTCAAGTCCATAGTTTGAAGCTAGCCAGAGCCCTCTGCAGCGTCAAGGAGCTGCAGGCCAATGAGGCAGAGAGGTGACATAGGAAACGGAGAGATCATAGGCCTGTGACTCATGTGGATCAAAGATTGGTGGGAACATGGCAGGGCACTGAAAACTCTCTGAGTTGTCCCCTTGGTATCAACTCCTCATTTTCCCTCTCTTCCCGCTCTCGCCTCCCTCATGAACCCTTGATAATTTATAAATTATTATTATTTTGTCATGTTACACTGTCTGATGTGTCCCTTCACCCACTTTTCTGTTGTCCACCCCCAGGAAGGAGGTTATATGTAGAACCTTGTAATCGGTTCCCCCTTTCCACCCACCCTCTATTCACCCTCCTGGTATCGCCACTCTCACAACTGGTCCTGAAGGGATCATCTGTCCTGGATTCCCAGTATTTCCAGTTCCTATCTGTACCAGTGTACATCCTCTGGTCTAGCCATATTTGTAAGGTAGAAGTGGGATTATGATAGTAAGGAACAGTTAGGGGAGGAAGCATTTAGGAACTGGAGGAAAGTTTTATGTTTCATCATTGTCCTCTTTAGCGTATTAAAATGCAATGGTGTTACTTTAAGGATTATGGTGCACTTGACCCAAGCCATGATCGTCTCCATTGCATCATATGCATGTGAAAGTTAGACATTGCCTATGGAAGACAGTGAAAGAATAGATGCATTTGAATTTTGGTGCTGGAGAAGAACATTGAAAGTACCATGGGCTGAATAAAACATAAATCAATTTCTATTGGAAGAAGCAAGTCCAGAGGGTTCCTTAGAGGCAAGGATGGCAAGGTTTCGTCTTACACACTTTGGACATGCTGCCAGGAGAGAACATTCCCCGGAGAAGGGCATCATGTGTGGTAAAGTGGAAAGGTGATGAAAGAAAAGAAGGCCCTTGATGAAATGAATTGTCACCGTGGTTTCTCGGTGGGCTCAGGCTGGGAACAATTGTGAGGGTGGTGCAGGATCGTGCAGTGTTTCCTTCTGTTGTGCATCAGGTTACTAAGGGTGGGAGCCAACTTGACGGCACCTAACAACATCAGCAACACCACTACAATATTGGAGCAAGCTAACAAAGGAAAGAGTAATAAGTACAAAACATAAAGTAAAAATAGCAATGGTGATTTTTACTAAAAATATCCCCCAAACCCAAGCAAACAAACAATAAAACTAACCACCACACTATCCAATTAGCAAACCTGGTCTCTTTCATGGTTTTGAGCTCTGTTACACACTGTTCTCTCACTCGCTCCAGGTGGGGACTCTTTAATTTCTCTGCACCTTCTCCAGAATTGGTTCTACTCTGTTTTTATGAATTGCTCTATAGTTGTGGATGCCAGGTGGTGACTCATTGGGGATAATTTTGATTTATTTTCTCAAGAGATATAGGGAGATGACTTGGCTTATTATGATGACACTCTAAGAAATTTGAAAACTGCCTTCGTAAGAAAAATGTCAGTTAAGTTCTGCGAAGGATTAAAAAATTTATCATCAAAGAATGCATCTACTGTATATACTTGAATATAAGCCAACCAGAGTATAAGCCGAGGTACCTAATTATTACCTGGGAAACCAGAAAAATGGATTGACTAGAGTATAAGCCTAGGGTGAAAATGCAGAAGCTATTGGTGATTTTCAATAATCAAAACAAATGAAAATAAAATTACTAAAAATTGAGACATCAGTGGGGTAATGTATTTAAATATTTATTTTAAATAAAAAACAAATAAAAGGACAACAAGCCATTTAACATTAGTAAACCAGCACAGTAAGTGGAAAATAGGTTCAACAAAAACAATAAGGTATCAGCAATGACACCTTAAGAGTACTATTCCTTGAGCTCAATCAGCAACCAAGCTAAAATGTAAAGAGTTAAAATCCTTCAAAACTGGATTCCTCATCATCATCCGTATGCCAATGCAGAGCTTAGGCTGGTGTGAGGTCATCATAGACGCTGTCCTCACTGAGATCGCCGTCATCACCATCACTGCTGTCATTTTCATACAAAGCAGTCTTCACTTCCATCCGTAGCATTACTAATACTACATTTCTGGAAGGCACGTTGCACCATGTCTTCAGGAATGTCTTCCCATGCATCTCGAACCCACTTTGCTATTAACTCTATGTCAGGCTTCATGAGATTCCCCCCTTTTGTTAGTCAGGCTTGACCAGATGACATCCATTCATGCCACATCCTTCGCATACGGTCTTTAAAAGGCTTATTCAAAGATACATATCATAGGACGGCTCTGATTGGTTAGATGTGAGTAAACAAACATTCAAAGCCCTGCAGTGTCAGCGGGGCTTTGAATGAACAGTGGAGAAACTGCAATCACCCACGAGATAACGGGTACTGGTCCCGTTACCTGTGGGGGAGGGCAGCGAGATGTTAAACCTCACTGGGGTACCACTGACCTGTGTATAAGCCGAACCCAAGTTTTTCAGCACATTTTTTACGGTATTCACTTTTTGAGAGTAACATGGACTGTCTTATGAGAATTTTGTTCGGCAACCTTTGCACTTCAGAGCTCGGATCTAGCCCTTTTAGACTTTTTATTCCCCCTCAAGTTCAGAACACACATGAAAATACGATCTGAGCTCCTCAAAGATGCCCAAAATGACTGCTTTGAGGTGGAGTACATTTACCGAGCACAGAATTCCTTGGCGGCGTGGTTGGGGGTTGGCATTGCTGTTAGGTGCCGTCTGCTCAGTTGTGACTTACTCTGGCACTTTGTGCAACAGAATGCCCCCGACACTGTTCTTACGTTTCAGCCACTTGTTACAGTCACTGGGTCAGCCGGTCTTGTTGAGGGTCTTCATTTTATTCACTGACTGTTGTACCAAACATGACCTCCTTTCCAGGCACTGAATGCTCCTGATAACATATCCAAAGCACACGAGAGGAAGTCTCCCCATCCTGGTTTCTCTGGAGCATTTCAACAAGTCTGATCTGTTTGTTCTCCTGGCAGTTCAGGATGCTTTCAAGGCTCTTTGCCAGCATCATTATTCAAAGTATTTTTTCCTGATCTTGATTTATTGTCTTGCTTTCATTATGAGGCTAATAAAGTGCCTGGAACGGGCAGAGGTATGATAGCCTTCAAAGCAGCATCTTTGCTTTTGACACTTTACAGAAGTCTTTTGCAGTAGACTTTTGCAGTGCAATATGCTCTTTGCTTTTCTTACTATGGTTTCTATGAGCTTTGATTGTGGGTGGATTTAATTAAAATGAAACCCTTCATAAATTCAATATTTTCTTCATTTATCATGAGGTGGACTCTTATTCAAATTCTTTCTTGCAATGTTATCCATCGTTTGTTATGATCCACAGAATCTAATGCCTTTACACAGTCAGCAAAGCAAAAGTAAATATCTGCCCAGTATTCTCTACTTTCAATCAAGATTCATCTGATGTCAGCAATGATATCATTTTGCCGTGCCCTCTTCTGAATAGACTTGAATTTCTGGCAGCTTCCTGTCAATGTTCTGCTGCAACTATTTTTGAATTATCTACAGGGCACTTTTATTTGCAAATGATATTACTGATATTATTGAATCATTTCTGCATTATATTGAATCACCTTTCTTTAAAATGAGCACAAGCACGGATGTCTTACAGTCAATAATCCAGGTAGCTGTCTTTGAAATTTCTTAGTTATAGACTGTTTTCAGCTTCATCAGCTTGCTCAAACATTTCAGTTTTTATTCTCTCAATATCTCAAACCTCACTTTAAGTTAATGCCTTAAGTGAAGACTGGGTTTCTCTCCCCACCAACATCAATTCTTGGTAACGGTTGAAGTGGTTGAACATCAACTGATATTTTTTATCCAATTATTCTGTGTTCATTTTACCTCCTTTTGATGCTTTCTGCACCTTTCAACATTTTACCCCTGGAATCTTTTAACATTGCAACAAAAATTGGATCTTTTTCTTATTGTTTTAGCTTGAGATATGCTAAGTGCATTCTTCCTTTTGTTTTCTATCTCCAGATCTTTGTATTTTTTATTATAATGCTTAATTTTCTCCAGGTATTTTTTGGTTATTGTTTAGTTCTTTTACTTCATCATTTATTTATTTGCTTAACAACTTTATGTTCAAGAGTAAGTTTTAGTTTGTCTTCTGACATACACATTGGTGTCTTCAAAATTTTATTTATTTATTTTTTACTTTTACTTTCTTCATGTATGTTGTCCTTGACATTTTCCCACAAGTCATGTGGTCTTTGCCAAGATCCATGTACATAGTTATCTTTCACTCTGCTTAAAATAGATGTTTTTAATGAAGTCATTGATCTTGCAAAAAATTTATTATGAGCTCTCCAGTTTCTTTTGTTACCAAGGCCAGATTTTACCAAAGCCAATCTATCCTCTCCACTTTCAACTTCCACAATCCAATCACCAGTAATTATTAATGCACCTTGATAGCATGTTTGATCCATCTCAGATTGTGGAAGTTTTTATGAGCTTTTCACTACTTCATCACTATCTTTGGCATATGATGAAAAAAATTGAGTATTCGTTGTGTCAACTGGACTTCCTTGTTAGTTTTTAAACATTATTCTGTCACAGACAGCATTTTGGCAACGAATGGAATATCATTTCTCATGAGCATGTCATTACTTGCATAGTAAAACATGATTATCCAATTAAAATGGGAAATTTCAGTCTATTTAAATACACAAATAATTAGGACATACACTTTTATATGTTCTATTTCATTTTTGATGGCTTTTAATTTTCCTAGATTCTTAATTTTTTTATACTATGTTCCAATTATTTATAGCTGTTTCTTCTCATTTTGAGGCATCCTCTATCAGCAAATGAAAGTCCATAAATTTAACTCCATCCCAATTATTAAGTTTGATTCTCCCTAGAGGACACACTTTTTCATTGGTTGTATTTTAATTGCCTTTCAACTTAAATAACCTGATATATGGCACTATTTACAGACAGTTTCCCACTGCTATTCATCAGGTTCCAGGGGCTTACTCAGGAACAGCCTATTCTTTCTCCATTGTCTGTTTTTAGTCTGGAAGCTTTGCTGGAACCTGTTCATCAGGAATTACATATTGATATTTGAAGTACTGGTAGCATACTTCTACCTTTACAGCAATACACAACCATCTGAAAACCTGACTGTTGAGTGGTAATTCATGAAGGGCTAGAGAAATACTGCCTTTAGACAGTACTTAGGCTTTTATGGATTTGTAGCAATCACATTGGGTATATGTGCTGCACAACACCCTTTAAAGTGGTGAAAGGCCAGGATGAATAAGGTACATTTGACTTGAGAATGGAATTTTCAATCACTTCATGTGCATATGAAATTTGGGCATTGAATAAGAAAAATAGAAGAATTGATGCATTTGAATTATGGTGCTGTAAAAGAATATTAAAGGCATCATGGAGTACCAAACTAATAAGCATATTTATTTTGGCACAAATACAGCCAGAATGATCCTTAGAGGAAAGTATGATGAGACTTTTCATGCACTTTGGATATGTTGTCAGGAGAGACTTTTCCCTGGAGAATGACATCGTGCTCGGTAAAGTAGAAGGGCAGTCAAACAGAGGAACACCCTCAGTAAGATAGACTAATACAATGGCTGCCACCATGAGCTCAAAGATGATTGTAATTGTGAGCGTAGTGAAGGACGGGGCAGTGCTTCCTATTTGTACACAGGCGCACCCAGAGGAGGAACCAACTTGATGGCTCCTAACAATTACTATATACTCAAAACTTTGTCTGTGTTGGCATTAATTTTTTATATTTTTAACTTATAAAAATTACTACTATTACTTATTGTTTTCATATTTCCATATTTATAAAAATAAATGTAACAAATAGTTATAAATGAATTATTATTCATATTTCAGTAAAGTAGAGCATGCAGAACATTATCTGAAGGAAGTGGGAAGCAGTTTGTTATGTTTTGTGATCCCCATGCATTATGAAGGCATTTCTATTTCACTTGTTTCACATGACCTACTGAGATAAAAAGATAATTATTTGACTATGGCCACATATCTCATGCATAGCTGCAACTAGCTCCGAAAGATGACGTCCAAGGGAGAGAACCCCAGATGTTCCTCTCCTTATGTAGTTCTCCCCCTCTTAGGTTCTCGGAGACTCTCGTAGGGTTTACATTACAGCCATAATATAAAACGTTTACCCATATTGAGGTTGCTTTAATTTTTAAAAGCTCAAGATATTAATAAAAATGCATTAGAAGATAGATGCTTAAACTCTAATGGTTCCAAGTCTCTTAACAGACTAAAGAAGTCTTCTTGGATATCCAGGCAACCACATGTACAGATGACTTTAACTCCAACCACTATTTTTTATAGCTGTATAAATTTATTAATATTGCAAAGAGAACCACCCAACAAGACCCAGAAGAAATAAAAGGAAATGTCTCTTAAGCAGCAATATATAATTGAAGTAATAAAACTACATGGAATGGAAGAGTGTCCATCTATGTCCTTCAGACGAGTTCTCTTCTCTTTGTATTAATCAGGGTCAGGTGTACATAACATCTAAAGTCATGAAAAGGATTGTAAGAGAATCACATAAGGGTAAATAGGCAGAGTCATTTACTCTTAAATTTTTTGAAGGCTTTGTTCAACTGGTTTTAAAGGAAAATGCAATTTACATGATTTTCTTTTCTTTTCTTTTGGAACTTTTGATATATACTGAACTTTTGATTTTTTGATAATTTGGCTTTTTTATAAGGAACACAAAATATTGTCAATGGCAGACAGGTTATGAAGACTGCAATATATTCAAATCCAGTAGGAAGTAAAGAGCATTTTTAAAAGAACTATAAATTAGAATATATCAGATTCATCATTGCAATGGACATTTGTTCAGTGACATTTATTTAAATTATTAAATTGGCTATAATTCAGGTATTTAGAAAACCTCATTGCTTTAAGTCAATTTAGACTCAATTGAGTCGTAGAAACCCTATAGAACAGGGTAGATCTGTCATGTGTTTCTGAAACTAACTATTTACAGGAGAAGAAAGCCTCATCTTTCCCTACAGGATGGCTTATGGTTTCAAACTGCTGACCTTGTGGTTAGCAACCCAATTCCTAGGTAATAGTATTGATAAGTGAGTCTTAAAAAAAATAAGGCTTGAAACTAGCTGTCTTTCCTATGATGACATCTATGAGTGGAATTTTTGCCCCTCAAATTAAATCATTATTTTCAGCTTTACTAAGATTATGGACTGGGTAGTATGCTCTGTGTTTAGCGCTGCATTATATTCTGTAAATAGAAACTTTGTTATTTTTTGTTCATGAAAAGATTTGAACAGGCAAGAAAATGTCAAATAAAACCATTAACCAGATGAAGATGATTTGAAGTCCTAGGCAATGACTTGAGATATCTAGGCTTCAGATGAGCCAAATGGGCAGAGGAAGGACCACTTAAGTAGACTCTGAGGATAGGATTAAGGAAAGCATGAAAATAAGACAACTAAGCTAGACAGCATGGTTTTTAAAGATCATTTTATAGAGGGCTCTTATATCTCTTATCTCAGTTCATACACACATACATTGTGTCAAACCATCATCATTTGCAACACATTTTCTTTCTACTTGAGTCCTTGCTATCAGCTCATTTTCTCCTCTCCTCCACCCTCCCAATCCCCTTTACAAATTGTCTACAGATGGGTTTTGGGTCTCCACTTTGCCCTCCCCTTTCATTCACATCAATATGTTTTTTTTTTATTCTGAGTCTTTGATGTCTGATACCTGATCCCATTGACACCTCATGATCACACAGGCTGGTGTGTTTCTTCTATGTTGGCTTTGTTGCTTCTCAGCTAGTTGGCTGCTTGTACTAGAAAGCATGTTTTCTAGAAGTGAATACGATAGGAAACACCTGGGAATGGTGTTAATTAAGACTTAGCAAGAGGAGATAAAGTCGTTCCATCTTTGCCTCAGTCAAGAATCACTCTTGCTATACTTATTCCAAGATGGACTTGTTCCTTTTGGTAGCCATTGATACTTTCAATATTTTTTGCCAGACCACAATTCAAATGCATCAATTCTTCTTGGGTCTTCCTTATTCAATGTTCAACTACATATGCATATAAGGCAATTGAAAATGGCATGATCAGGCACACCTTAGTCCTCAAACTTACATTCATGCTTTTCAATACTCTAAAGAAGTCTTGCGCAGCAGATCTACCCAATGCAACACGTCTTTTGATTCCTACCTTGAACGATGATAAAATCCTTGACCACTTCAATTTTTCCTCCATTTATGATGATGTTACCTCTTGGTCCATTTGTGAGGATTTGGCTCTTCTTTACGTGGAGTCATCAGCCATACTAAAAGCTACAACCTTTTATGTTTTGATTTAATTTTTATTCCTGTTCACCTTATAGAATTTTAAATGAAATAAATATACTATGTGTTTGTGGATAAAGATGTTGCATCTTGTTTTTTGAAAGGCAGGGGAAAAGAAACGTTGCTAGAGTGAGGGACAAGTGAGGGTGTTTCCTCAGTGCCTACAAAGGCCCACATAGAGGGCTGGGAAAGAAACCAGGCACTAATTGGACACCCTTGGGATACCCAAACTGACTAAGCTCAGACACAAGCCCCCTAGGCCCA
This sequence comes from Tenrec ecaudatus, assembly GCF_050624435.1. Lineage (NCBI taxonomy): Eukaryota > Metazoa > Chordata > Mammalia > Afrosoricida > Tenrecidae > Tenrec > Tenrec ecaudatus. The sequence continues at coordinate 99,136,713 of NC_134531.1, forward strand.
GGTAAAACCAATACCTTGGGCACACCCACCTTAGGTACATCACATAGGTGGGCCTAAATGCAGCCAATTGGAGAAACTAATATCTTCAACCACGCCTCCCCAGCCAGAGGTGTTAAATACAACCCCCACATCCTACCCCGTGCGGGAAGGCCAGGTCTCTTTTTACTTTGCTCCTGTTCAGAGGCTAGAGGAAGATGGAGGTCTCTTGCACATGTGGTTACATGTGTGCCTGTGTGCTCCCTGATGCTTGTGGGCTCTTGGCCTCTTAGTCCTGGGATTCCCGGCTCCACATGTGTGGGTGTTCTTTTCCACATAGTTTTTTGTATCCAATTATGCACCCCAGTGTGGGCATCCTTTCCAGAAGTAACATGTACCCTTTTGAGACTGTAAAACCTGATGCTTTTCCCTTTCTTCCTAAAAACTCACTTAAATTACAAATGTGCTTCTGTGGCATGAATACTTTCAGCCAGAACCAAGGTTTACCCCACCCTAGGAACCAAACAGAAAGCAATTTAAAAATAATTAGTGACTGAGTTATTTCTTCTGATAAGCAGATTGGGATATATTTTAATAAGAAATTATTTTAAATATTTTATCAATCTGATAAAATAATCTTATTTTTATTCCCTGGTGTTTACATGAGTGTATACACTACTTGAAAATAGAAGAATCAGAAGACCATTATAAGATCATATTTTCTTGTTTATGTGAGTGTGCATGGCATTTAAAACTGGGAAAATCATAAGATAGTTATACGGAGTGTATAAATCAAATAGGACATTTTAAATAAACAATATATGTGTATGTATGTGTGTTATTAGAAGTGGAGCTTTCTTCTTTTATATAGCTTGTGACCTAAAATGTATACTTAATTTAAAACAGAATTTAAAGCTGGGGCACACATTATAAAATATCTGAGCTCTTATTTCACAGGTGAAAGAATCACTTGCCAAAAGGTCGGCAGCTATAACCATCCACTATTCTATGGAAGAAAGATGTATAGTCTTGTTTTGTAAGACCTACAGTTCCAGAAACCCTTGTAGCGATTCTACTCCCTGTTCTTCAGTGTCACTGTGAGCTGAAATTGACTTTGTGGCAATGGGTTTGGGGTTTATTTTACAGGAGAGAAAAATCAAAGATCAGAGAACTCATTAACTTGGAAGCTTTACCGTCAATGTCATCCCCATGGTAAAAACACAGCATTCTGATTTGCACCCTGGGCTCCCTATTACACTGTACTATTCTTGATGTACCTCCATGTTTAAAGAAAAAGCTTCTGTGTTGCGTGTCTTCTTGTCATGTGATGCACATAAATCATAGCATAAGCTAAACACGCCATTGTAGATGCAGCGATTTTGGGTAACTTTTTCGAAAATGCATTCTTCTTAATTTAATATTATATTTTATATGTCTTAGTAATTAGAAAACATTTTTATTTTGAATTGGGGTAAAAGTTAACATATCAAGTGAGTTTTTTTTAATTCAACAAACCACACACATTTTGTTTCATTTTATTCACTGCAGTCCCCTCAATAGAACACCACATATCCAACTTTCTCCCTCTGTTTCATGTTTCCATCTCCCCTTCTTTCCAAATGCTTATGAAAATAAATTATCCTTGGTGAACTGTTATCATTTCATATCAAGTGATTGCTTGTTCTACATTGTGCCTTCCTTCCTACTGTTATTGTCCTCCTTACAGACTTGTCTATTGCTTGACTGAAAATTGAGCCTTGGGGTGAGTTTATTTCCAGGCCTGAGAGGTAACTGAGGGCCACAGTCTTTTGAGTTCCACCAATCTCTATCCAACCAATAAACATGTTTTTTTTTTTAATTCTACAATTTTGACTTTTGTTCCACAATTTTCTCCCACTCTCTCCAGGAGCTTCCCTGGCAGACAGTTGGTAATGGGAGCTGGACACCGTCTAGCTCTTCTGGTCTCAGTGTCATGGAGACTTATGTTTATGTGGCCCATTAGACGCTTCCACGATCTCGGTTGTTACTCACCAAAGTAGGATGCGTAGCATTGCCTTTGTTATGTCATGACATTTGGCTTCGATGCTTCCTGAGACCATGAGTGTCCAAGCCCAGTAACTTATTCCTTTAAGGTATTTTACTATGTCTAAGGAGTTTTCATAACTTTGCCTCCTATATGTTCCAATATATTATTAGAGATATTTTCATCAAAGGTAAATACACATATGAAATATACTCTGTCAAGTACATCTATATCTATATCTATCTAGGTTTATATCTAGATCTGAGCCCTGGTGGCATAGTGGTTACATACTGGGCTTCTAACCATAAGGTTGGCAGTTGGAAACTACCAGGTGTTCTGTGGGAGAAAGTGGAGACTTTCTAAATCCCTAAACTGCTGCGATCTCGGAAAGCCACAGGGAGCAGTTCAAATATGTCTGATAGAGATGCTGTGAGGCAGCATTGGCTCCATGGCAGTGAGTTTGACTTTAGAGAGAGATACACAAGGGATACCTACCTACCTACCTACCTATCTATCTATCTATCTATCTATCTATCTATCTATCTATCTATCTATCTATCCATCCAGATACATATAAATATATATGGATATCTTTAATGCTTGCACTTTTCCTGCCCTCCATCACGTTTTTGCTGGCCTCCTTCTGATTGTATCTTGCCTTCCCCTTCAGCTAAATGAGCATTTGTGTATATAACCAATATAACTTCCCTTAACACTTTCATTCCTGGCATTATCAAAGAATTATCCTTCTAGTGAGAAAACTTTAAAAAAGTGTGGTCTCATGTCCTATTTGTCCTTGTGTGATAGCATAATTTAAAACAGCATAATCTCTAGATTCATCTGTTATGAAATGTTTCACAGATTTATTATAATATGGGCTTGTGATGAGTCAGAATTGACTCAATGGCAGTGAGTTTGGTGTTTTGATTTGATTATTCCATTGTCTACCTCATTTCCTTATCCATTGATTGATTGATGTGCATTTCTATGGCTTCCGTTGTCAATGGTGACATGGTGAACATGAGTGTGCATATATCTTTTTTTATTATGGCCCTTATCCCTTTAGAATATATATTAATTCAAAGGATTGCCGCCTCGTACAGTATCTTTATGTCCACGTTTTGGAGGAATTTCCATACCATTGTCCAAAGTGGCTGCACATTTTATAGTCTGTCCAGCAGGTGTGAGGGGTCCAGTATCTCCACACCTTTCCCAACATTTAATTCTATTTTCAATATTCAAAACTTATAGTTCACGTTCAAATATATTCACTACAAGAACAGAAGGCTAGCCCATTATTATAAAACCAATCAATATAATTTAATGTATTAATAAAAAGGAGGGAATCATATGATTAAGTCAGTAGGTGCAGGAAAAATATTTGATAAGATTCAACCCTCATATGTGCTCAGAACTTTAAAGGAACTAAGAGAGGGAAACTTCCCTTTCTTTCTTTCCTTTTTTTTAAAAGAGAATATTTATAAGTCTTAAATGGGACAAGGACAAGCCAACAATGGTGACATATCATCTGGATGTAGGAGATAATTAGCCTGAGGTCATAATGGAATCCAAGGTTTTTCTGAGATGTAAAGTTTTAAAAGGGGCAGAGGAAGTCAAAGAAAACAAGTTACAAGAACATGATTGGCATTAGATAAATACATCATAGTTACTGGTGGGATTCCATGATTGGAATATGCACATTATGTTAAACAGAGAGTTTACAATATTGGTACAGGGTCTTGTTAAGGCACTCAATTGCATAACTGTGCAACCCCCAGCACAATGATCTCCCTCAAAGACACATCCTGTTAAGCCTCTAAGCAAGGGAGATTGCCCCTCCCTTGGCTGGTCAGGGATGGAGGTAATCTACTTTTCAATGCATTCTATCTGAGAGCAACATTATTCACATCCCTGGTCAATGACCACAGGGAATTCCACAGGGGCTTAATCCCCACTCAGACTCTGCAAATAGATTTTATGCTTTCGCTGTCATCCATAGTCTTCTGCAAACCAGGGACTCAGAATTTAAGCTGTAATATAATTTTATACTCTGATTCTGGAATTTATTATTAACCATCTGTGTTAGATGGCATTCTCTAGGAAAACAAACCCAGGACACTAATAATTATATATAGATGTAGATAACATAAGAAATAAATAGTTAATTATCTATAAAACAGTACAAATGGCTCAGTGTAACTCACTTCCATGGGACAGCTAGTACACTGGCAGTCCTTCAAGTCTTGAGGGCCACTGGGTAGTCCTCTGTAGAGCAACTCAGGCTATCTGGCCACAGGCTGTAAACAGCAAGGTAGGTCACCAACAGTCTGCCAGATGACAGGGTCTGACAGTCCCCAGCTTAAGAGATGTACATTCCAGTAATGTGGCGAAGCGGGTCTTGAAAGAATCCCAAGTTACAGTAACACAGTCCATAGGTTAGATGTCCCACAGGTAGTGTAGCTTCCAAATTGAGGCACAAGACAAGCAAGGCAGCCACACACAATGATCCAAGAGCAAGAGAGAGAGAAGCAAGGCTTGCCAAGTCATTTATCTCTTTGCCCTTCAACAAATCTCACATGTGTTCACTGGCCATGTTGACACAACAAACCTACCTATCACACCATCCTTGTATCACACAGGCTGGTGTGCTCCTTCTTGTGGTGTGGATTTAGCTGACACCTACCTTAGAAAACTGCTTGCTTTAAGACAAGCTTTTAAGATTTTAAGATCCTGCATCTAGTCTTTATGATATCCAACAACTATCTGACTTCTCCATCATACTTTACTATAGCACACGTATCTTCCGTGATCACTTCATTAGGGTAAATATCAAGCAGGGCCACATCGTTAAAATGAATGAGTGAATTTTTCTTAGATACAATTAAGCCTTTTTAATTTTTGGTTGATTTGTCCTCTTCTATTCATACTTGGATTGGATACTGTCTTGTTATTTTGATTGGCATTTCTCTAATGGAGCCTTGGTGGCATAGTGGGTTATGCATTGGACTGCTAATTGGGTGGTTAGTGGTTTGAAACCACAAGTTTACTTCTTGGAAGACAATGGTTCTTTCTGGTACTGTAAGGAGATATTCAACATTTTTCTCTACAGTTACTATGAATTGTAATTGACATGATGGCATAAAGTGTTGCCATAACTAAACATAACAAGCTTTTCTTTGTATGTTTGCTGATTGTTGGACTGTCTTATTTGGTGAAATGCCTGTTCATGTCCTCTACCCATTATATAAATGAATTATTTGTTTCTTGTTGAGGTGTTAAAGCTTTCTATAAATGTTAAAGCTGAGTTATTGCTTGATATAACATTGCCAAAATAATTCACCCCTATGTGGGTTCCCTTTTTCCTGTGTTGAAATGCTTTGATTGCTGTAAATGTCGAATTGTAGGCAGGTGCCAGTCATCTAGTTTGTCTGCTACTGTTTGTAAATTTTCCATTAAGCTTGATACTAAATTTATGCCATGTAATAAAGTCCCTAAGAGTGCACATTTTTTCTTTGAAGATTTTTATATTTTTCTGATTTTAAATTTAGATCTTTGATCTATCTTGAGTATTTTTTTAATGATGCAAGATACGGGTCCAGCTTCATTTTTCTGCCAATGGATATCCACTTTTTCTAGAACTATTTTTAAAGACACTGTCTCTTCTCTATTTTGTTGGAGATCAGCTGTCCAATGGTAGGTGGTTATACTTCTGGATTCTGTTTTCTGTTACTTTGGTTCAGGTGTCAATGTTACACTCTTGTGCCAGTACCAGACTATGTTACTAGTGAAGTTGTACATTTCACTGAGCATAATGTTCTCCACGTTTATCCATACCATGAGGTGCTTTGCGGTTTAAACATTGTTTTTTAAGTGATGCTTACTATTCCATTGTGTGTGTTCCAGTGTGCTACTCACATGAAGGAGACTCCTTGTGCTGGTGCAGCTTGCTGTCCAGAAGGTGCTGCTTGTTTTCCAGTCCCCTCATCTGAACTCCATCCTGGAGGGAAAGGCAATTTATCTGGCCCCACTCTCATAGACTCTGCGATTCCACCAGGCAGGTGCTGGGAGTGCCAGATTGGGATGGTGACCTGCCAGTCTGTTTGCTTTCCTGATTTCTGCTTCTCTCTCTGTCTCTGAGTGATGTTGTCTCTAATCTGCTTAAGGTTTTCCTGCTGGAAGCAAGAGGACGCACAGTACTTCCTCTGCTTAAGCTGCCACTTTTTGAAGTGGATGAAGGCCTTGTCCACAGTGATGATGGCCAACTTCACTGACTCCTAGAGGGTGAAGAGTTATCACTGGCCTGGCATTTTCCTCCCTGAAAAAGGGTCCTACATACTGGATGGGGACCTTCCCTCCATGGTCTGACAGATGTTCTTTCTGGATGCTCTCTGAGGAAACACAGACAGTCCCAGGCTGCTCTTGACTTTCTCCTGTAAACACTTAGAAATGCATGACTCATTATCAGGCAGCTGGGGAGCACTGGGAGTTCTGGCCTCAGGCCTCAGCACTGGAAGGGGAGTCTGATGGCCACATCCACAGAAGACATTTTATCCTTATCCGAAGGGCGGTAAAACATCTTTGAACAAAAAGGTACAGCTTCCTCTCCAATGGACCATTCTCACACTCTTGCCTTCTGAAAACCTTCGGATCATGGAGTCCGTGGTGGTCCTAAAGAAACTGTCAGCAGACATTTGGTTAGAAGCACTGGCTTAGGGCACTTCTGCATAAAGGTCTTCAGAGGCAGCTGGGGCAAAGGTGGCCATGGACTCATAGAGATTCTTGTCACAGCCTGGGTTCAGGGAGGCGTCCACGAGCAGATCTGGGGAGAGGTGCCCATGGACTCATACATGTTTTCAGCCCTCGCTCCTTGATCGGCTCCTCCTTCATGTGGCTCTTCAGCACACCTGTGGTTTCCACGCGCTCCTCCATGAACCTCTGCAAGTCCCTGCAGCCATGCTTCTCAGCGGTTCTGTGGGGGAGTGCCTGTGCATGTTGGTGGCGTTGTATACCTGGAGGCTCCAAGCAGGGGGGCACCAAGGCAGTGAGGTATTCAAGCCATGCTTCCTTTGTCTACATTAAAAAATGTCATTTTATTGGAGGCTTGTACAACTCTTATCACAATCCATATACGTCCATTGTGTCAAGCACATTTGTACATTTGTTGCCAGCATCTTTCTCAAAATATTTTCTTTCTACTTGAGCCCTTGGTATCATCTCTTCATCCCGTACCCCACGAACACGTTATAATTTATAAACTATTATTCTCTTGTTGTGTTTTACACAGTCCGATGTCTTCTTTGACCCACTTTTCTGTTGTCTGTCCCCCAGGGAGGGGGTTATATGTAGATCATTGTGTTTGGTTCCCTCTTTCTCTCCCACCTTCCCTTTACCCTCCTAGTATCACTACTCTCATTATTGGTCCCGAGGGGTTTATCTGTCCTAGATTCCCTGTGTTTCCAGCTCTTATCTGTACCAGTGTACATCCTCTTATCTAGCCAGATTTGCAAGGTAGAATTGGGATCGGATCATGATAGTGGGAGGGGCGGAAGCATTAAAGAACTAGAGGAAAGTTGTATGTTTTATCAGTGCTATACTACACCCTGACTGTCTTGTCTCTTCCTTGTGACCCTTCTGTAAGGGGGTGTCAAGTTGTCCACAGATGGGCTTTGGGTCTCCTCTCCACACTCCCCCTCATTCAAAATGATAAGATATTTTTTCTTTGATGCCTGATACTTGATCCTATTGATACCTTGTGATCACACAGGATGGTGTGCTTCTTCCATGTGGGCTTTGTTGCTTCTCAGCTAGATGGCTGTTTGTTTATCTTCAAGCCTGTTAGTCTGGATAAACTGGGGAAACAAATCCACAGAAACTCATATGTATAAGAGAGAATTTTATATAAAGGGTAAGTGTACATTAAGAAAGCATCCCAACTCAGTGCTGTCCGAGCCCATAAGTCCAACATTAGCCCATATATCTGACACCAATCTACAAAGTCCTCCTCAATCTTACAAAACACACACAATGATGTCAACTGCAGGAGGAGAGCCAAATCAGTGAGCATGTAAGCATCTCAGCGCTGGCAGGGGTCTCCACATGTTTGCTCCAGCACCCAGAGCTGCATCAGGGTAGGTCCATGAGGCTTCCTCGGGGATATCTTGTAGGAAGTGAACCTTGCCAACTGAAACAGAGAACTGGCTAAGGCATCTGCACCCTGGTGCAACCACCAGAAAACAAGAGATCTGAGAACTAGAAAGGTGAGGTTCACTGAGCGATTTATTTTTCCACCCTTCAATTAACCCCACGTGTTTATTGCCCAGGTTAGCACAATAAACCATAACTATTTCAAAGCCTTTAAGACTCTAGACACTATATCTTTTGATAACTGGACACCATCAGCTTTCTTCACCACATTTGCTTATGCACCAGCTTTGTCTTCAGTGATCCTGTTGGGAAGGTGAGCATCATGGAATAGCAGTTTAATAGAACAAAGTGTTCTTGCATTAAGGGAGTACTTGATTAAAGGCCCAATGTCTATCTGCTACCTTAATACTAAACCTATAAATATATGTACACAGATCCATTTCTCCATTATCATATATAAATATACTTACACATGTTCATGCCTGTATTTAGACTTCCGTATATGCCCTTTGCCTCCTACTTTTTTCTTCTATTTCCTTTTATTTTCCTCTTGCCCCACTATCATGTTCAGCCTTCACTTGGGTTTCAGTAATTCCTCTTGGTTACATTGCCCTTGATCAAGCCTTACCAGACTTAGTGCACTCTCCTCGCCATCGATTTTGGATCACTTGTTCCCTTGTTCCTGGGTTTGTTAACACCCACTTCCTTCCCCCCACCCCTGTTGTCTACTTTTTAATTGAGTCATTCATCTTTTTCTTATTGAAGTATTGCACTTTTCCATAGATTAGTCCCATGACTGTTGTGCCATTGTTAAAAAATTTCTTACTTTGTTGGTTCTCTATTTATTCTTTTGATACACAAAACCATATTATTTTTAGAAGGCTCCAATCATCTATTTTATCTTTTACTATGGTGTTTACTTTGCTATATATAATAAGTGTATGTATTTCTTGCAATAAGCCTTTAACTTTGTCCCTATTTTCTCATTGATGATTTATATTGCTTTGAGATTTACATTTGAATATTGGATCTATCTTGAGTTCTTTTTTGTCATGGGATGAGCCACAGGTACTGTTACATTCATCTGTAGATGGAGATCCAATTCTATGAGTACCATTTGTTGAAGAGACTGTCTTTTTCTCATTTAATATTCTTTGGCCCTTTGCTGAAGATCAATTGTCTGTATGTGGATGAGTTTATTTCTGGGTTATCCATTCTGCTCCATTGTTCTATGCACCGATCCGTGCTCCAGTATCCAGCTGTTATAAATACTAGGGCTATGAAATAGGTTTTGAGGTTGGGAAGTGAGAGGCCTCCTATTTTGTTCTTCTTCTCAAGAAGTTCTTTATTTCTTCTAAGTCTCTTTCCTGTTCACTTAAATTTAGTAATTCATTTTTCCATTTATTTAAAGAATGAAGTTTGGATCTAGATCAGAATTTCATTGTATTTATAGATTGGTTTAGGTAGTATTGACATTTTCACAAGGTTAAGACTTTCTGCCCATGAACATGGAATATTTATTCTACTTAGGTAGGTCTCTATTGGTTTCATATAGTGTTCTGTAATTTTCTTTGTGCAAAACTTTTGTTATTCTGATTAGGTTTATTTCTGATTAGGTTTATTTCATTTGTTTTGTGTGCCAATTGTAAATGGTTTTGTTTTCTTTATTTCCTTTTGAGGGCTCTCCTTTTTATTATACAGGAATATGATAGAATTATGTGTGTTAATATTATATCCTGCCACATTGCTAAATCATTTGATTGTTTCCAACACTTTCTTTGTCAAGTCCTTGGAGGTTTTTATGTATAAAATCAGATCATCTATAAATAGTGAGAGTTTCTTTGTTAATTTTGTTTATTTTGATTCCTTTTAGTTGTCTGATAGCTCTGGTAAGACTTCCAGAATAATAGTGAGTATGATTGACTACAAGAGCATTTTTTCTTGTTCTAATTGACAAGGGCCATGTTTCCTCTTCCTCCCTGCTGAGCGAGATATTGGCTGTTGGTTTTGCACACATGGCTTTGTGTGTGTATGTTGAGAGACTTCCATTCTATTTTTATTTTGTTGAGTGTTTTATCAGGAATGAATGTTGGATAGTGTCAAATGACTTTTCTGCATGCATTGATGTGATCATATGTTTCTTATCTTTAAAAAAATTCATACAGTAGAATACGAAGGGCTACCCCCCAAAATAGAAAAAAAGCTCTGCTGGGTGGAGCTCCTGTAGTATTCATTTTTTTGTACTGGGCAAGCATCAAGCAACTCCTGCTAATTATTTGCACCCTGTGGCATCACCTGGGAAGGTTCTTTTTGGTAACATTTAATTTTTTCATAAAATGACACTTGTTCAAACCTTTTGTTTTGTGATGGCTAGTTTAAGAGAAGAGCACTCAGCTGTGAAATTTTCTTTCCTTCTTGGGAAAAAAATGATGCAGAAACTGTTGTGACATTGAACACAGCTGGCAAAGACAGCGTTATGGGAAAAACTCAAGTGTGTGAATGGTTTCTTCGTTTCAATAAAGGTGAAATGTTGATTGATGATAAACCTCATTCTGCATGTATATTAACTTCCTGAATGGATGAAAATGTCAACAAAATTCATTCAGCTGTGCTATGGACCATTGAAGAGATGGAGGAAGTTTTCGGGACTATCTTGGAGCTAAGTTCAGCGAATTTTAACAGAACATTTGGGAGTGAGAAGTGTCACTGTGAAATTTGTGCCTCAGGTTCTGACTCACCTGGAGAGTAGCATAAAGTGGAGACCTGCCATGGTTTGAGAGAACAGCTCTGAAGTGACCTAGACTTTTTTTTTTTACCAAAGTCATTACATAAGAATAGACATGGTGCTATTTTTAAGACCCCAAAGGCAAACATCAGTCAAGCCAGTAGAAGACACCATTGTCACCTTGCCCAAAGAAAGCTCTTCACATGATATCAAAGATCAAGATGATATTCTTTTTTTTTTAATGTGAGGGGTATAGCACATTTTGAGTTCATTCCACCAGGTCAGACTGTTAATCAAGTTTTCTATTTAGAGGTTCTGAAAAGATTGTGTAACAGTGTGTGATTGTGTAACAGTGTGTTGATTTGTGGCAGATGGAGGACTGGTTTTGCCAACACCATGCACTTGCTCATGGAGCTGTCTCAGTGAGCCAGTTTTTGGAAAACAATAGCATTCCTCTCTTGCCCCACACACCTACCTCACCTGATCTCACTCTATGCAACTTCATGTTGTTTCAGCCAGTGAAAAAGGACATAAGAGGACAGTGATTTGATTATGCAGAAGAGGTGAAGAAACAAAACGAGGTAGGTTCTGTCAGCTTTCCAAACAGATGAGTTTGAAAAATGTTTGCAAAATAGAATCACAGATTTGTCAAATGTATTAAGTGTAATGGAGATTACTTTGAAAGTGAGAAGGTTGTTTTTTAAAAATATTTAAGTACATAGTTTTAAAAAAATGTGAGGGTACCCTCTCATATATTGATTCTTTCTTTAACACCAAAATAGGTGATGTCGATCCTACTTGGTTTTGATGCATTCTATTGTTTTGATATTGGTGGATTCTATTGCTGTGTTTTGCTATATATATGTATATTTGCTATATATATATTCATGAGGAATATGAATTTCTATAATTTCCCCCTGGTTTTGCTATTATTGATAGGCTCACTTCAGAAAATCAACTTGAGAGTATCCCATCCTTTGATACTCTGAAGTAATTGGAGTATAATTTGCATTAACTCTTCACTGAAGGTTTGTTAGCATTCACTGATGAATTTGTCTTGTTTGAATCACTGTCTTGTTACTTCATTTGAATTGAAGTGCATGTGGCCTCCAACACATTGTGGTGATATTATATTTTTACTCTATTCATGATTGCATATTAGTGTGTTCTTAGGTGCTAACACCTGCCCCCAATGGGTATTCTAGAGAATTGTACTGTGGGTGTACTCTACCTGGAATTGCCTGTTGCCCACGTTTCTTAGGTAGTACAGTTGTGTGTAATGAGACAGGGCAAGGGAGCAAAGGTGGAGATCTTAGCAGAGGATTTGTGGAGTCCATAACAACATCTTGAGATGACAATTCCCAGAATCCCTTCATCTTCTCAGGTGAAGTTTCCATATGGGTGGACATTCCCTAGAATCTTCTGCATGCAGGAAATGTTAAAAATGCCTGCAGGAAGCCAGAAATACCAAGGCTAGTCATATTGATTAGTAAGGTTTCTTCCTGCTAGGAGTCTGTCTTGCAGGCCCAGAGTGGATTATCAGATCACTGTTCTCATTGACATAAAATGCCAGTGTTTCAAACACACAAACTACTTCATAGGACAAGATGAGACTGTTTCCACCCGTAAGGTTTACAAAACCTCGGAAAATCCCATAAAAGTTTGCTATGACCAGAATAAATTCAATAGCAGTAAATTTGAGGTTTGGTCTTCACCTAATGCTGCTTGCAAAAATTAAAAGTGGCCATACTGTGTCAAGCCAGGTGAAAATGCCTTATTCTGTCTGTCTCCTTTGCCACTACTTTTGCTAACCTTCTTAGACAGCATTAAATAATATACTTACCATACACTTCTCTAAACTTTCCTATTTACCTATTTCATTTGGTATCTTGTCTCCTTATTTTAAAGTGCTCAGGTAGTATGTGCACCTAGTATATGCCATTTCCAGTATGTATTATATATTATATTATACGTAGCTGAGACAATATTTTTGGGAAAATTTTGGTATAAAGATCTGAGATGCATAGAATTAATGATTCCCCTCAGTTCATTGAGGTATTTTTTACAAAAAGAGTCACTGGTCAGATTTGATAGGTTATTGAGATGTTCATTTTGTATGGATGATGAAGAGGAAGTGATGAAATATTTATTGGATTAAAATACAATTAGAAGAGACTAGTTTAAAACTGGTTGAAGGTGTTGATTCCCTTCCAGTACAGTGTAATTAACATAATACACAGCACTGGACTAATCACATGATGCTTAAACTATTCTTCAGTCTGATGCGTATGATTGGGATGAGTAAGATATCTATTACTTTTGAAAAGATATTTGATCATGTCCCAAAACACATTAAAAGAAAAAATATATTTCCCCTCCAGTGATTATAATTTTTACAGGTAGTAAAACTGCAATCTAACAAGTAGTTTGATATGTACCTGCTACTATTTACTTCCCATATCTCTCTGTCTCGAAATTATTTATTTGTTGTCACTGACTCATTTTTTGTTTGTACGTATCTCCTGCCTTCTGACCTCCAGGCCTCCTTCCTGTTTTCCTCGAGGCGTGTGACAGTTGCTTACCTCAGCTTCATAGGCCAGTTTTTGTTTTTTGTTTTTCCCTGAATGATAATAAAGGTCAAATATGCCCCGAGACCTTACTTGTTGGTTTTTCAATCAATTAAGTCTGAAACGAATAATTCAGAAGGTTGAATTTGTCAGAAAAGGATAAATCCTACATGCCATTTAGTAGATGATGATGAACACGGGAGGGTTTTGTTTTTGCATTTGTTACCGAGTATTGGTTCATGCAAGAAAGGCAGGTTATTTTCACTTTGTAGTTACTTAAGGAAATAAGAGAAGTAACACAGTAATTGGTATGTTTTGGAGGTAAGAAATTTTCATGCAAAGCCAGAATTTCTTGTTTAATTAAAAAAAATTTCTTTGCAGTTTACTTTAGAATCTCACATATAAGCACTTAGCAAATGAATTTGTCATACATACTGTATGAAGTTTCAGCAGAGCTTCCAGACTAAGACTTGACAATGAGGAAGAAATTGGCTCCCCACTTGGAAAGAAAGAGGCACTAAAAACCTTATGCATAACTTTGAAACATGGTCAGATACTGAAGTCTAAAGAATGGAAGCAGAGCATTATAAGAGATAGTGCTTGAGAATGGGCCCTTCAGTTCTGAAGGTGCCTAAATTGTGAGTGAGGAGGGGGTGATTTTTCTGAGTAGAGTTGACCAGTGTAATGTGAGCTGAGTAAACCCTGCAGGGAGTGGAATTTTTGGGTTCTTCATGTACTGATGGGGCCCGGCGCAAGGTAAGGGGAAATAACTGCAAAACTCTGCTGCTGATCATAGCTTGGAATGTGAGAAGTATGAATCTAGTAAAATTGGAAGTTGTAGTTTAAAGCAGAGGATACAAAAATAAAATGTTTAGTTGTGGTTTATTGAGTGTGTAAAGACATTCAAGTGTGTGATTCACAATAAAGTAGAAATGACATTGAGACAAATGGGAATTCCGGAAAACTATTTTGTGCTCACTTGGAACTTCAACACTGACCAAGAAGCAGTCTGAAGTACAGAACAAGGGAATACTGTGGTTTAAAATCAGGAAGAATGTGCATCAGGATTATATTCTCTCACCATATTTGTTCAATATGTGTGCTGAGAAAATAATTTGAGACCTGAAGAAGAGAACTTCATTAGGATTGGAGGAAGGATCATTACCAAGTACAATATGCACTCAAAAAGAGCTTGCTTGTTGAAATTGAGGAAGGCTTGAAGTACGGTATTTGCCAATGAAAATCCATGCCTACAACTTTCAGTTTTGACTATAACTAAATTCCTCACAACTTGACCAATAACCCAAGAAATGATTGGATTTATCAAGATTTTAGTTTATTTGGATATACATACTCAAGAAATGCAGGAATAACATAATTAACAAGAAATAAACAACATATTGCATTGGGTAACTTTACAACACAAAATTCCTTCCAGAGCAAGGATGTCACTCTGAGGATGAAGGTTTGCCTCACCCAAGTCATAAAATTCCCAATCGCTTCAAAATATATTTAGATTTTGTACAATGAGAATTTTTTATATACTTGCAGAAACACTGATATACATGCACTATAGTGTTGGCGAACCGTATTGTAAGTGCTGTGAATGGCTGGGAGAATGAACAGATCTCCCTTGGAAGAAGTCCAACCAATGATTTTTAGAAGGGAAGATGGCTGGGTTTCCTCTCAAGAGAAAACCAGAAATAGGCAGTGTTGCATTTTTTTCTCCTTTGGGTTGATGTGCATTGGAACACTCATAGATTAAGAACAATAGCAACAACATAGTAGTTTTTTAGGAATAATGGAAATCAAGTTACATAGAATTTTGACATTTATGCTAAGGGATATGGGGAACTATAGCAGTTTCATCCCCCCCCCCCCCGAGAGGCAATATATCTTACTTAATTTAAAAATTATCTCAGGATGCTGTGTTGACAGGAGCAGGAGACAATCAAAGAAGTATACTCATATTTTTAGAATGCTAGAGTGGCGCTCTAGGTAAGAAATTGTGTTGGCTTTAACTAGTAGATAGCAGGGAGTTGGTGAGAAATAATCAGATTCTACATATATTTTGAATGATTGTAAATTGAGTCTAAGAAAAACAATTAGAGATAAAAGATGAGAAACAGCTGAAAGAAGAATTGATATTAGCTGAAATAATGACAGCTATGACTAGAGCTGTTTTATTTTTTAATTTAATTTTTTATTTAACATTTTTGATGTAGAATTCACATATCATACAATTCATTGTTAAGTCACTTTTAAGAAGAGTTGTACATACATAATCAATACCAGTTCTAGTTCTCCCTACCCCCCACTGCTTTCATTATTTGTTTCCCAATGCCCTTAACCCTTCCCACCTCTTATCCTTAATAATCCATTGCATCAGTTATTGCCTTGAAGCATCCATTCTTTTATGCCTCATAAACTGGGAAACCAAACAGAAACAATAAGAAAAACAAAATGATACAGAAAAGAAAAAAATATGAAGATAAAAATAAAGAGCAAGAAAGAAAAACCACCAATATTAAAAAGTGAGAAGAAATTTCTACTATGGAGCAAGTGAGAAAAATTTAAGCCTAGAGTAAATTCAGGATGTCAACTGACCAAGCTTCATATTATACCATAGTTTGATCCATCATAATCAAGTTTATAATAATCTGTCTGATAGCAAACAGTCCCTCGCTTGTGGCCAGAGAGGATCCGCTAAAGGCTTAATCTGACTAGATACTCTGCACATGGATTTGGGGTTCCCACTGTCCTCCAGAGCCTCTATAAATCGCATTCTCACAATTTAGCTCTGATGCTTTTCTGTTCATCATATTTGGATATTGTTATTATCATCTTTGGATCACAAAGGCAGGTGTGCTTCTTTGATGTGGACTTAGGTGACATCTCATGTAGATTCATGCAAGAATATGTCTTTAAGACCTCGAGCTGATTCCAGGAACCCAAGTGGAAGGTAAATTTTGAGAATGACGAGTGCAACGAATGTATAAGGGTGTTTTTCTCAATTGATGTATGTACGGATTGTGATAAGAGTTGTATGAGCCCCAATAAAAAGATTTATTAATAAAAAAAGAAAAATTTAAAAAAGACCCCAGAAACTATTCCATTTGATAGCTGGGCACCATCTGCTTTCTTCATTCACCACACGTTGCTGTAGCACCTTATCTTCAGTGTTCTCTTCATGAGGGTGAGCATTCAGCAGGGCCTTGTTATAAGAACTAACTGATCTTGGATTGGGGCTGGAATTAAATGGGAGCTGAAGATGGATCTGCTGGTCCAGGGGTTATGAATGACTCTGGTTTAACCTAGCAGTTATATTATTATTTTATGAACAAAAAACCCCCCTCCAAAACAAACCCCAAACCCTAAAACAATCAATGACAGCAATATAAAACAAAAATAAACAAAATAAAATAAAAAATAGAACAAAAAAACAACATTGTCAATCATCCTCCTGGGGTATAGGGCGGTTGCAATGATAATATCAACAATTCATATAATGAATAGAATTTTAGGTACTATTGAGATAAGGTACTTATGTGAGTATAGACCAGCTGTGAACTGGAATCCATGAGTTGTTGTTTTGTACACATTGATTTCTTAAGTGATTGAGCTCTGTTTACATTGAGTGTGGGGATTTGTGCTGGGGGAAAATTCTGTATAAATCCTTACAATGCAGATTCTTTCCTTCAGATTAATAACTGTCATATTTATGTAAAGGGAACGTTTTGACCCTAAATAAATATGGTGGGTCTGGGTTGCCTTCATTGGATGCCTACTAAGTCAGGGGCCCCACTTAACATCCAATGATTGCCATTTCCTCAGTCTTGGGTGGCCATAATTTGCTTGCTCTCCCAGCAGGGAATTTCACCCTTAAGGCCAAGTGCTACAAGTAGTTTTGAGAGAGGGTCCAGTTCATTCAATTGTGCTTACACAGCAGGTTTTTCTGGTATGGTCCTTGGAGGTTGCCATATGCTCTGTAATGCCAGTGTCTAAGGTCTTCATAGTCCATTGTCCATGGCATGGTTCCTGGAGGGTTGAGTAGAAGCTTATTCAAAATGCCTCCCCAGAACCATAGAAGCTGGTCTTTTTTTTTTCTTAGGCTCCCCAGAATTATTGTTTAGCATCCCTTACTGATGTGAGGTTGCTGCTTCCCATTTACCCACCATAATAATCAATAAAAATGTAGTGCAGAGTAGAGGAATTTTGAGGAGTAAAAACTTAAGAAGTTCAATTTTAAAATTAGAGATATCTGTTAATCATTTAAGTGGTTATTCCAAAAAAAATTTGGAATATGATTGCAGAAGGCCATGTCAGAGATAGAAATCTATGCATATCACACTCATACAAACACACATACACTGTTGATAGGAACTTGAAGGAAGAATATATGAGAGAAGAGGACAAATGATGGAGCTTTGGGGCACACCATCATACAAAGTTCTGGAAAAATAGGAGCAATTGGCTAGGAAGGCTGAGAAATAATTATCAGGGTGGAAAGAGACTATCTTATTCTAGAACCCAAATGAAGATGGAATATTTAAGAACATATTTAGGACTAAGAATCAATCATTAAATTTCGCAATGAGTAATTAATTAGTGATATTGGGGGAAATTCACTTTAGTAGTATAGATTAAATCTGGATATAAAACAACCAGCCAGTGCGATCACGAGGTGCCAAAGGGACCAGGTATAAGGCATCATGCAAAAAAAAATATATATATATATGTAAATATATATATACCATAGTGAATGAAGGAGGAATTGCAGAGTGGAGACCCGAGGCCCAAGTATTGACCACTGGAGATCCCCTCACAGAGGGGTTTAGGAGAGGAGACGGGTCAGTCAGGGTACGATGTAGTATCGATGAAGAACACAGCTTTCCCACAGATCCTGGATGCTTCCTCCCCCCAACTACCATGATCCGAATTCTACCTTGCAGGACTGGATAGAGCAGAGGTTGTACACTGGTGCATATGGGAGCTGGAGGCACAGGGAATCCAGGGTGGACGATACCTTCAGGACGAGGGGTGTGAGGGGTGATGCTGGGAGAGTGGAGGGTGAGTGGTTTGGAAAGGGGGAACTGATTACAAGGATCCACATGTGACCTCCTCCCTGGGAGATGGATGGCAGAGAAGAGGGGGAAGGGGGACTCTGGATAGGGCAAGATATGACAAAATAACAATCTGTGGATTATCAAGGGCTCATGAGAGAGGGGGGGAGTGGGGAGGGAGGGGAAAAAAAAGAAAACCTGATGCAAAGCGCTTAAGTGGAGAGCAAATGCTTTGAGAATGATTGGGGCAAAGAATGTATGGATGTGCTTTATACAATTGATGTATGTATATGTGTGGATTGTGATAAGATTTGTATGAGCCCCTAATAAAATGTAAAAAAAGAAAAGAAAAAAAAGAAAATGATTAGGGCAAAGAATGTCCAGATGTGCTTTATACAATTGATGTATGTATATGCATGGATTGTGATAAGAGTTATATGAGTCCCTAATAAAATGTTTAAAAAAGGAAAAAAAACTTTAAAAAAACAACAACAATGCATATATTTCTTCAAGATATTTTGCTAGGCAAAGGAGAAAAGAAACAGGAAATTAGCAACTGGTAGATAGAGATTTGTGATTTTTTTTAAAGATGACAAAATATCTCCATATTTGTATGTGGAAAAATCCCAACCAATTAAACTATTTTCAAATGTATGCACCAACTACAAAAGCTAATGATGAAGAAATTGAAACATGGGAATTCTACCAATGACTTACTTCAGAAATTGATGAAACACATAATTATAAGCATTGATAATGTTTGAAAAAAGAATGAATGCTATTGGAAATTATGGTCTTGCTTAAAGAAATAAAGCTGGAGATAGCATGATAGAATTTTGAAAAACCAACTAACCACTTGTTCATAGCAAATACCTTTTCCAACAAGACAAAAGGCTCCTACCCAGATGGAATTCCCTAGATGGAATATATAGAAATCAAATTGATTATATCTGTGGTAAGAAATGATGGAGAAGCTCAATATCAGAAGCTAAAACTAGGCCAGGGGCTAACTGTGGAACAGCTCATCAATCACTCATATGTAAGTTCATGATAAAGTTGAAGAAAACTAAAACAAGACATGAGAACCAAAATGCAACCTTGTGTCTACCCCATCTGAACTTTAAGAACACCTCAGAAACAGATTTGCTGCCCTGAATATTAATGACAGAAGGACTGATGAGGTGTGGGAGGAAATCAAGCTCATCATCATTCATGAAGAAAGGAAAGGTCACTAAAAAGACAGGAAAGAAAGAAAAGATCAAACTGGATCTGAAAAGAGACTCTGAAAGTTGCTATTAATGCAGAGTAGCTAAAGCAAATGGAAGAAAGAATGAAGTGAAAAAGAGTTGGATAGAAAATTCAAAAGGCAGCTCTAGAAGACAGCCAAATATTACAATGAAATGTACAAAGACCTACAATTACAAAACCAAAAGGGAACAGGCTCAGCATATCTGAAACTGAAAGAACTCAAGAAAAACTTCAAGCCTTGAGTTGCAATATTGAAAGATTCTATGGGTAAAATAGCAAATAAAGCAAGAAGCATTAATAGAAAATGGAAAGAATACACAGTGTACCAAAAATAACTGGTTAATATTACACAATTTAAGGAAGTAGCATATGACTAAGAGCCAGGGATACTGAAGAAAGACGTTCAAACTAAACATACTGCATGATCCTAGAACGGGCTCCAGGGATTGATGAAGCGCCAATTGAAATGTTTCCACAAGCTGATGAAGAACTGGAAGCTCTCACTCATTTATGCTAGGAAACTTGGAAGACAGCTACTTGGTCAAGTGACTGGAAGTGATCCATAAGTGTGCCCATTCCAAAGAAAAGTGAACCAACAGAATGATCAAAGTCATTAATGCCATTAATAGTAAATGCAAGTAAAATTTTGCTGAAGATCAACTAATGACAGTTGCAGCAATAGATTGGTAGGAAGCTGCCAAAAGTTCAGGCCAGATTTAGAAGAGGACATGGAACCAGGTATATCACTGCTGATGTCAGATGGATCATGACTAAAAGCAGATAATCCCAGAAAGATCTTTTATTGACTTTGCCAAGGCATTAAACTGAGTGCACAGTAGTAAACTCTAGGTAACCTTGAGAAGAATGGGAATCTCAGAACACTTTATTGTGCTCATGAGGAAATTGTACATAGAGCAGGAGGTAGTTGTAGGTACAGAACAAGGGGACACGCCATGGTTTAAAATCAAGTAAGATCTGCATTATGGTTGGATCCTTTACCATGCTAGTTCAATCTGTATGCTTAATAAATAATCAGAGAATCTGGTTTATATGAAGAATGTGGCGTCAGGGTTGGAAAAAAGGCTTATTAGCAATCTGTGGTATGCAGATGATTGTACCTTGTTTACTAAACGTGAGGAGGACTTGAAGCACTTGCTGATGAAGATCAAAGACTGCAGCCTTTACTATAGAAAACCCAAATCAATGTAAAGAACACTCAAATCCTCACACCCTGGACCATTAGTTAATATCATAATAAATGGAGATAAGGTTTAAGTCAATAATTTTGTCTTGCTTAGATCCATAATCAATGCTCATGGACACATCAATCAAGAGTTAAAAAGATGAGTTGCTTAGATATTGAAAAGCAAGGATGTTGCTTTGAGGATTAAGCTGGGCCTGAGCCAAGCCATGCTACTTTCCATGGGCGCAAATGCACGTGGAAGTAGGAAACTGAATAAGAAAGACTGTAGAAAAATTAACTCACATGAACTGTGTGCTGGAGAAGAGTATTCAAAGTGTTGTTATTGCTAAAAGGACCAACAAATCTGAATCGGAAGAAGTACTGCCAGAGCGCTCCTTGGAGGCAAGCAGGGCAAGCATGACTTCTTGCTCCATTCTTTAGACACATTGTCAGGAGTGGCCAGCTCCTATAGAAGGACATTATCCTTGGTCAAGTGTAGGGGCAGCTGGAAAGCGAAAGGCTCTCAATGAGACTGATTGACACAGTGACTGCAACAATGGGCTAAGCATAGGAAAAATTGTAAGGCAGGCGCAGGGCTGCGCTATGTTGCATTCTGTCTTTCCCAGGGCTGCTATAGGTCAGGACCAACTCTCTGGCCCCTAGAAACAAGAACGATATGTTGATGTGCAAGATTCAAATGAAAGAGAGAAATTGATGCAGGGTATATTGGACAAATCAGTGCAGTAATGTGTTTGAGTAGAGGAGTAGTGCTTGAGAATTTCAGAGCCTGACTTTAGATAGTTGACCTATACTTACATGAAAGGAGATAAAGGCATAGAGATAGAGGTTCTGACAGGTGGGTGGATGTGACAATGAGTTTATATTGAAGTTTTCTGTTTATTGATTGTTTAATGTTCTCCCAAAATTAGAAAGTAGATTCTTTGAACTAGAGTTTTGAAGAACGGGACAAACTTAGTTATTTAAGAAGCAATTTGAAGATATATGATAATTACCTAGGAAAGTAAATGAACTAGGATTATGTAGCATAATTGGCAGGACTTTGGGGTTTACCAAGATCATCTTTAGGTTTGAAGATTTGCGTGGAGGACTCAAAGTACTCAGTGCATAGTTATTAATTATTGTTGTTAGAACTCATAGTGACCCGATGTACAACAGAAAGAAACACTACCTGGTCCTACATGATCCTCAACATTGTCCCTATTTTCTAGGGTACTCCAGAGGGACATCTGAACTTTGAATTCTGAACTTGCCAGCCTGCACAATTATTTGAACCGGTTCCCTAACAATGGATTATGTGAGTCCTTGCGGAAAATTACAGAACCTTGAGCAATGAGGGAATGTTGCGGAGTGGTGGTTAATATCGTGGATAATGGAATGGTATAACATTTTGGAAAAGTAGAGACATTTGGGATCTCCTGGGGCAAGTTTTATAATAATTCTTATAAAAGAAATTTTTTCCCACACGTATATTGAGGTGGTAAAATTTAGATTTATGAACAATTTCCAGATACCATCGAGAAAACCTCAAATTTATTTCATATATTCAAACCTGTGTATTATTCCTAATGTTAAAATATTTTCCCACTCTACCCAAATCATAAAACACTCCAAGAATAATTTAACAAGCCAAGAAATAACATTGATTTTTCTTATTGGTTTATCTTTAAACACACCCTAGGTAACTTAAATTCCCCATTGTAGTATGATTTGACAGCATTTTATGATAGTATTCACTGACTTCTTGCTTGTATTGTAAGATGTAAGTTCACAGTGTGACATTCGAAACTGGTCTCCTTGCATTATAAATTATCTTATAGTCACTTTTAAGATTTCGTTTAGGCCTCATACATCTTCACTGGGGCATGAAACTCATAGGAATGAATGAGGCCCAATGACATTTGAAGGATTAAGATTTGAATCCTGGCTATTTCCCATACTAACAGTGAAACCTCAGTTTCCTTATCTAAAATATATGTAAACTACATAGTTATTGAGAAAATCAGGTATACCTTTTTTGATCTACTCCATTTTTATTTAAAGATTTACATTAACCATCTTACAATTTATTAGATTTCTTCCCAAATTACAATGTTCCTACTCAATTTTCATTTTGTCTCTCAGGGGGAAAATATAATTTATGTATTTTTTTCTCTATTTAAATTTTGTCTTTAGATAATAATACACTCTCTAGAGTATACTTTGTGCCTTGTTGGACATATTCGTTAAAGCAATTATTTTCTATGCCTGTGAGCTTTTCTTCTGTGTGTTGGCATCAAATGTTGGGTAGCCGATGCAGCTGTCGTAATGTAATGTAGGAAACTATTTTATTTCAAGTCAATGCCAAAAGCTATGACAGTATCACATTTATGAATATTCTCAGTTGATTCTCTGGTTAAGGCATGTGGCACCTAATTGTGTGTGTGTTTTTTATCCTAAAGGAATTAATGTTTTCTGTTTGTATAAAAGTAAATTTATACTCTATGTGAAATGAAAACTGTATGCTGTTAGTTTTGAGACATATTTGGTTTCAAATGTCATAGGTAAAAGATCAGCAATACAGAACCTCTTTGAAATCACAACATTTCTTTAGTTTCACTTTCTTTTAAGAGAAATGAAAAGAATGTTTGCCAGGAGACTAAAACGAATCTAGGCATACTACACTTAAAATATACCCCACTGACTACAAAAGAACAAAACCTACAAATAGAAAATACTCCAAACAACGTTTCCCAAATGCCTAGAGATTTTCAGTTGGTTGGACACACCAGTAAAACCTGTCAAGAAAATAAAGTTGGAAATTCTACGCTGAAACGCATCTTGGGTATAAAAACAGTGACACTCCTTTTCCAAACTCACTTTAGAATCACAAAAAGAAGACCTTCGAATTATTTCATACCCTAACATGCCAACATTGGTTGTTCAGCATTAAGGTTTCCTTCTCCCCAACCTCCCCACAGAGATCGAACCAGCTCTTTCTCAGTCCTATTCCGAGTGTCTTCTGATCTGAGGGGCTGGCTATGGAGCAGATCGACAATTGCTCATATGTAAGTTCAGGCTGAAGCTGAAGAAAAACCAAGTCCATGAAAGCCAAAATGAGAACTTGAGTATAGATAACCTATATTTTGAGAATGTTTCAAGAACTAATTTGATACATTGAACATTAATGATGGAAAGCTTAAAGAGCTGGGGTAACATATCAAAAACATCATACATGAAGAAAGCAAAAAAGTTATAAAAAGTCAGGAAAGAAAGAAAATATCAAGGTGGAAATGAAAAGAGATTCTGAAATATGTTCTTAATGGAAGAGTATCTAAGGCAAATGGAAGAAATGATGTCATCAAAGATTTGAACAGAAAATTTCAAAGGGCATCACAAGACAAAGTAAAATATTATTATGAAAAGCGAAAAGACATTGAACTGATCTTGAACTAAAAGAATTCAAGAAAAAATGGAAGTCTTGTGTTGTAATATTTAAAGAGTCTATGAAATATAAATACTGTGAAATATAAAATAAATACTGGGAAATATAAAAATAAAATATTAAATACTGGAAAAATTCAGAAAGCATTAAAAGAAGATGGAAAGAATCCATAGACTAGCTGTACCAAAAAAGAATTAGTGAACATTAACACATTTTAAGAGATAACATATAAACAAGGACCAATACTAATGAGGGAATAATTTCAAATGGAAAACACTGAAAGCCCTGGAAACATTAGCCAAAACCAAGGTGCCAGGAATTGGTGGGATACCAGTTGAAATGTTTCAACAAGCTGAGGAAACACTGGAAGCAATTACTGGTCTATGCCAGGAAATTTGAAAAACAGCTACTTGGCCAACTTACTGGAAGGGATCCATATTTGTATCCCTTACAAAGAAAGATGACCCAACAGAATATTCAAATTATGCAACAATATAATTAATATCACATGTCAGTAGAATTTTGATATCACTCTACAATGGTTGCAACAGTCTATTGACAGGGAGCTGGCAGAGAGTTAAAGCTGGGCGTAGAAGAGGATGTGGAACAAAGGATATGATTGCAGATGTCACATAGATCTTGGCTGAAATCAGAGAATACCAGAAAGATACTTACTTGTGTTTCATTGACTATAGTAAGGCACGTGACTCTGTGGGCCGCAACAAACTATGGATAGCCTTAAGAAGGGAATCCCAGGGCTGCACATGAGCTCCTGCGGAACCGTGACATGGATGAAGAGGTGGTTGTGTGAACAGAATAAGAGAAAACTGCATGGTTTAAAATCAAGAAAGTGTGCAGAAGGTTTGCATCCTCTCACCATACTTATTCAATTGTCTGCTGAATAGCTGAGCTAATAATCAGAGAAGCTGGATGGATTATATAAAGAAGAACATGATTTAGGAAGGCTTAACAATCCATGATATGCAGGTGAAACAACCTTGCTTGCTGAAAGAGAGGTGCACTTGAGTAACTTGCTGATGAAGATCAAGTATTGCAGCCTTCAGTGTGGATTATAACTCAATGTAAAGAAGACCAGAATAGTCACAGCTAGATAGATAGGTAACAAAGATAAATGGAGAAAAGATTAAAGTTGTCAAGGAAAACTTGGATCCACAATCAATGTTCATGGAAGCAATAGACAAGAGATAAAGCAATGCATTGCAATGGGTAAATCTGTTGTCCAAGACCTCTTTAGCTTGCTGAAAGCAGGGAGGTTATTTGAGGGCTAAAATGCATTGTACCCAAGCCATGGTAGTTTCCATTGCCTCATTGCATGTGAAAGCTGGGCATTGTATAAAGAAGACAAAAGAAGGACTCATTTGAATTATGGTGCTGGTGAAAAATATTGACAGTTCCAAGGGCTGCTAAAAGGACAAACCAATCAGCCTTGGAAAAAGTACAAAGTGCTCCTTAGAGGCCACGATGGCAAGACTGTGTCTTACATACTTTGGGCTTATTGTCAGGAGAGAGCAGTCCCTGGAGCAGGACATCATGTTTGGTAAAGTGGAGGGGCAGCTGAAAAGAGGAAGGCCCTGGACGAGACGAATTGACACAGTGGCTGCACCAATGTGCCAAGAATAGGAACAATTGTGAGGAGGCGCCAGATGGTGCACTCTTTCACTGTGCTGTAGGCAGGGTCTCTGTGGGTCGGAGCTGACGTGATGGCACCTAACAACAACAACAACAACAACAACAGAATTATATGGATACAATTGACAGGTTTTTCTTTATGGCCAAATGCTTCTTCAAGCATGATACTTTTGGTGGTCTATTCTATGTGAAATAAGATGGTGATAAACAGTGGATATTAATATTCTTATCTGTGTCTCAGTCATTGCTGAAAATAAGGCTTATACACCATTATGTTGATCATTTGAGAGACGTTAAATGTTCAGGAAAAAAGTCAAGAGAAACAAAGATCACTGTGGTACTTACATAATTTCATGTCAACTTGATAAGTATAGGGGTGGAATCTTGCCTGTCAATCAATTCACAGCTGGATGGTGACTCCTGTTGGGATGGCCTTCTCATGAGGATTCTGGGAACTTCCCCTCTCTACTTCACAATCCTGTTGAGGAGACACACTGAGTTATTGGGTGGAGCCATGTGGAGGCCTGCACCAGCACTGAGATGCTTCCACTGTCATTGGCTCCACACGACTGCATGCTCACAGGTCTATGATCTTCCTTCGTTCAGCACCACTGCAGGTGCTGTGTGAGTCTGAAGAGGAATTTATGGACTAGCATTGAACATATGGGCTAATATTGGACTTAAGGACTTGTTCTCGCCTGGGCTGGGATATTTTCTCAATATACAATTGCTCTTTGTTATAAAGTTCTCTCACACACATAAGAGTGTCTCTGAATCTGTTTCTCTAGTCAACCTGGTCCAACACAACCACTAAGTATAGTTCCCTTTTCTATAAAATACAAATTCTCTGCAACACTATTTTATGAATCTGGAAACATAGGTGAACAGTTTTTCCCCTGTGTTCAAAGATAAAACCTTCTTCATACAGTAAAATTTATATTTTCCATAAAATTTATTATAGAAGAACATGTTACAGATTTTTTAAAAGGTAATACATATTATACAAGGGATAAAATAATAGCTCAATTGTGTATATCTAACATTAAACCTAATATTAAGACATAAACCTTTTTCAAATTGGGTATTTTAAATTATATAAATAGAATAGTAAAATATCATTGTGACTTACTACACCAGGATCTTTTGAAGGACATATGAATCACATGAAATAAGTGACTACTTATAAAGAATTTTCACTCAGTGCCAGACAGTGCTTTTCTTCATTTCTAAAAGCATATCTTAAGGCCAATATCTGCGGCATAGCTCTAAAATAAGCTCTCCTCATAACTAGCTTTGTGGCCTTGGACATCTCTTCTCTGTACCTTAGTTTCCTTATCAGCACTTGCATATAAGATTAAGTAAAAAAGTAACATAGTAAGTCAGGAAGTACATCCAGTTCATACATGCACAGGTTTATTCCAAGTTAATGTGTGTAAATATGATTTTGATGAGTAGATGACCGCAGACAAATTCTGTCAGCAATATACTTATGTTAGTCTTGCTCGAGTGCTTTCACATAAACAGGTATTTTTGCATGCGTCATGAGAAATAAAACAATATTGAGATAAAGACTAATATTTACTAAAAAAACAATTTTAGGGTGCATCTTCTCAAATCATTGAAACTTTGCAAACTGCATATGGGCATACTCTCCCTCATAAATTAAGAGTTTGTTATGGATCAAATATCTTATAAAAGATGCCAAAGACCTCAAATATGAGCCTAAAGAGGGAAGACTGTCAACTTAGACAATTAAAGAAATTGCAACTAATGTCCAGGAACTGGTAGAAGAAGACAATAGAATTATCATTGATATGACAGTTACTGTAGCTTGGATCACACAGTGCTTGACTTTTTCTATTTTAAGTGAATATCTTGGGTTGCCAACTGCAAGGTCTGCATTTGAACTTGTTAGCCTCTCTGTAGAAGAAAGAGAAGTCTTTCAAACCCTTTACAATTTACAGCTTCACAAACCACAGGGACGGTTCTACTCCATCATAGATGGTCGCTATGAGTAAGCATTGGCTCAAAGGCAAGGAGCTCAGTGTTTTGGTTCTTGGGCTCAGTAAGTTTGCAGCTTGATGGGCGCTGAAAGTGGTGTGTGAAGATCAGGTACCTCCAAAGCTGATCTTTTCCTAACTTTTTTTTTTTTTTTTTTGGTGCACTGTTCCTGGAAGTACTACAATACCAGATCGATGCGTGGAGTGGACGGAGCAAGCTCCTATTCCATCTCCTAATTCAAAAAATCCATTTAATATATTGTTTTCGGAAAGAGAATGTATCAGATATTAAACTGATAAGAACAGATACTACACTTGATCTTAGCCAAAAGGCCGAGAAGCGATTCCCTAACTTTTTTAAAACCACATTAAAGTCAATGAAGATGACTTTCTGGAACGAATCATAATTAGGATGAGTGTTGGATTTGCCCATGTAATCCAGGGAGCACAGCCCAATCAAAATAATGGCTTTGGAGGGAGGCTGCTAGGCCAGTTGAATCAGAGGAAGAAAGTTCAGTTAAGAAGGTTATGACAACTGATTTTTGGAATTCTCAAAGTGTAATCTCTATGGATTTTCTCAAAAGGCAAAGGATGATCATGGGGGCTTAGTATGAAAACTTTAAGAAAATTGAATTTTTGACAAAAAGACAAGAAAACTTAGCTGAGGAAATCCTATAATGATAATGCACCTACTCATCCTTCCAGGGTAGTAAGGGCTGGCCTAGGAGTATATTTTTTAATTCACCCAATATTTATTGAGCATCTAAATGTAAGATATTATGGAAGCTGTAAAAATGATAAGAGTAGGATCCACAAGGTATTTGGAAATTATTAATACAGATAATAATATTAACATGTCCAAATAAGAACAAGTATGATTAGAGAGTTATATGATCAATGCTTCTTTTTGTTTTCCCCAACAGTTTTATTGGCACACAATTGAGGAGTTCAACCATTCAATCATATCAAGGGGAATTATACATTCACCACCACATCTACCTTGTAGCATCCCACTCCCAACCAATGATTAAATAGTCTTAATATGAGTTTTGCTCCCTCCCCTCTCCCACCCTTAGATGCTCTCCCCACATCACCTATCCCTCCCTATCACCCATCCTTCACCTCTGCATTCCCGGTAACACCTTGCGTCAATGTTTATGATCATATATTTACTCCTTCTGTGCATTATCATTAAGAGTCCTATGAGAATTTTGTTGGGGAATCTTACCCCATCCTACAACATGATCTTGTCCCTTCAGACTTTTCATTTATTCCCAAAACTCAGAGAACATTTAAAAAGGATACAATTTTAGTTTCACGAGGGTATTAAAACCATTATTTTGATGTGATATAAATTGAAGAGTGACAAGTTCTTCAGGAAAGGATTAGAGAGTTGGAAACCTCTAAATTTTCCATGGTGTACCAATTGAATATCGATGGAGCAATTTCTTTTAAGAGATCTATTGAAGTGCAGGTTTCTTACCACAAATCTTATCCATTTAATCATATTCTAATTATCATTAGTATATTTATCAAATTTTATCAGTATCACTATATTTTTCAAGGATAACCACAAAACTAATTGTTTCTCTTAAAAAAGAAGTTGATTTACATAATTAAAGACATTTTTTATTTTTAGTTTTTAACTAGTTGACATTTTCTCTTCATTAGGATCTGGTATAAGAGATCCATACATTATCCTTGGAGAGGTTGTAATAAGGTAAATTATTTTCGATGATAATTGGTTCTGTAAGTAAATTTTCATGACAAGGATGACAACCCAACACATATACCCCAAACCAACCTTGCTTCCATCGAGTCAGTGCCAACACCTATTGACCCATTATGAGTGTTCTAAGACTGAATTGTTTACAGGAGTAGAAAGCCCAGTGTTTCCCCTAGAGCTGCTAGTGGTTTTAAACTGCCGACCACGAGGGTCACAGCCCAGCGCTTAACCACTATGCTACCAGAGTCCAATACATATAACTGTCCAAGAAAAGTGGTAGTGGATCTAAGGTGAAATATATGTGATCAATGACCCCAAAATACTCATATAAATCAGAGACACCTACAAGAAACCTAATGATCTACAGCACAGAGCCATGAGGCAAGGAAAAGTTTATTATCCCCTTGAATCTGTACATTTAATAAGGCCAGCTAGAGTCATACTGCTTGACCTTAAAGTGCTCACGTATAAGCTCCATGTTTTATTGCCTGTTCCTTTATTGTTCTGTACCAATGTACCCCATATGTGTTTGTACTCTCTGCACTCCCAAGAGGAATGTGAAATCATTATAGGTCAATGGCTGCACTTGTAGTTTAAACAAGTCCACAGATGGCAGAGAATCCTGGCATAATCCCCCAGCACTGCCAATACTGCACATGAAGACCCACCATGGATTTCTGCTTGCATTCTTTCTGATATAATATTTGATGAGTCTCTGGGCACTGTGCTAACAACTTCCCATGGTCTCTTTAAGGAAACAGCACTGTGGATTATACTTGCTTTGCATGTTCCTCTGCACACAGCTGGCAACCACAAGAAGACAGAGCTCAGTGACTATTCCTTGTTTATTTCATTCCTTCTGCAGGTGTCCTTTTGGGGTTGTAGCCATCTGCTGTTCTGCAGGATAGAATGTCAGCATTGAGACAGTCCTACATACACGCTGAGTAAAAGTCTCCTCAAAGCAAAGTATAAAAAATGCTCATCATAACAATTACAATATTTTTATTTCTGTTGCAT
Source organism: Tenrec ecaudatus (assembly GCF_050624435.1). NCBI lineage: Eukaryota > Metazoa > Chordata > Mammalia > Afrosoricida > Tenrecidae > Tenrec > Tenrec ecaudatus. The sequence continues at coordinate 99,167,477 of NC_134531.1, forward strand.
GTTGATAGAGCAGATACTGGATGGAAAGAGTACATATGAAATATTATTTTTGTTAATTTCTACTGTGTACCTGATATAAGAAATTGTCTATTCTCAAGGAGTATCGGACCTGAGAATCACAGATATTGCTACTCCTTTCACAGGCACAGAAAATGATTGATAGAGGGGAACAACAGCTAACCAAGCCATTTACAGTCTTTTGAAGATTTGGGGTAGGATCTAAGGGATAAAATATGGAAGGTAAACAGTTCTTACCCTTTCTTTCCTTTAATTAAAAACGTTTTAGTGTGAAATTTGTCAATATGCAAGGGTGGGGAAGTGAGCAACAAAAATGTAATCGATTTTCACTTACACTGAAAACTGCAACCCACATTACAATTTAACAGCTGTGAGGACCCAGTTAGAGTTCATGAGTTAGCTCATTGACATTTCCCTGCTACACTGTTTGTGACATTAGGTCAAGAAAAAGTAGTTTCTTAAAGGGAAAAATCTCTTTGTTATTACAGGAGGCTGTACTTGGTTGAGATAGAAAATGTATGCAGTTGGAGATACATTAAAACTCCCATTGCCTTAACTTTTTCAGCAGTAACATGGCCTACTTATAGTGCTATCGAACACTCGTGACTGCGCTCTAGTTTTAAAGTAGTAAAGACTCCACAGTTGATTACTGTGCTGAGTGTCCTTTTAGGGTAAGAGGATCCATGCCGTCTTGATTTACATTTTTATCATTTGGTAAAACAATTGTGCACGTCACTTATTTTTACCTCTGTCTCTAATACGAGAATCTTAAACTTCACTGAGCTAAGTTAGAATTTACCTCTGTTTGAGAAAGGTATGACTCAAAGCATCTCCATTTTGAAGAAAGGCACGTGTACAGACTATTAAAATCAAGGTGTAGAGCTTTTGGCTCCATGGGACAACTGCCTTTTTGTATGAGATGACAACTATTATATATATATATGACAATATGCATATATACACACACATATATATGACAATATGCATAAATATGTCATAATTTCTTCCAGACTTGTTTTGTTTTCTCTTAAAGTATCATACAGAATTGTCATATTGATTTAATAATGAAAATAATATTTAGCATTTACTATGTTACAGAGATTAGGATAATTCATGTATATACTATCTAATTTAATTTTGTATTAGGATGTAGATAATTTTGCACGCAAGAAAACTCAGGAAGTGGGAGTTCAAAGGATCTCCAATGGCGTACATATTCTGTCTCTTCCAAATAAAGCCTCCGGTGGGAGTCTTGGTATGAGTCGGAATTGACTTGACTATAGTGAGTATGTGAACATGTGTGTGGTGACCAATCATGCTTTGCACTGGACTGTTAACTTCAAGGTTAGCAGCTCAAAAGTACCAGGTATGGCAATGAGTTTTCATATTCTTTATTTGGATACTCACATAGATAATTGTCCAAATAAAAAAATGCAAAAAACAGTTACAATGACTGTTCTCCCTGTATCACCCAAACAAACCCTATTACCACGAAGTTGATTCCAATCATTGAGTAAGATCGAATCCCACACAGAATTAGGGTTTGGTAATGTGATTTGTTAGGCCCACAACTATTAGTAAATGTGAAGAGAGCAGAATCTTGACAAACTCTGGAATCTTCTCTTACTGTTCTCTGGAGCCTGTGGTGATCACCATGTGAATTAACGGGAACCAGTTTGCCAAGTCAACAGAGGCATTTGATTTGGTGAGGTCTTCCACAATGATTCTGAGCTAGCAGAAAAAAGAATGAGTAAGACTATACACTATATTTTTCACTCCAAGAGAAGTCAATGCAGAAAAAAACTCCTAGATGATGATACTATTAGGAAAACACATAATGTAGTTTTTTGAAGCCACTTAGTTTTGAAGCAACTTGTGTTACCTCGTGTATTACAGAAAGAAACATTGCTTCATTCTGCATCATTTCCTTAGCACGCGTCCATTTGGCAGTCATTGTGTCAACGCATTTCGCTGAATGTTTCTCTTGCCTTCACTTTGTCAAGCTTGATGTGCTTCTTCTGAATTTGGTTCTCTAAGGAGACCTCCAATGTAAGTGAGTCAATGTCTTGGATAATGTTCGGTGATTCGAAGAGTTTTCGTTGGCTAGTTTGCTGAAGTAGTCTGCCAGGTCTTTTGCCCTTATATCTTAGTGTTGTAGATCTGTTCTTCATAAATCACCATTCTGGTGTCTGAAATACGGTGATATGTAGTTCTTTTTTTAGGTGCCATTAAGTCTGTTCCATGTCCTAGTGACCTTATGTACCAATCACTGAACCCAAACCCAAGAATAAGACACTGCCCAGTCTTGTGCTGTACTCACAATTGTTCTTAAGTTTGAGCCCATTGTTGCAACCACGGTGTAAATTCTTCTCAGTGAATGCCTTCCTTCTTTTGGCTACCCTTCTACTTTCCTAAGCATGATGTCTTTCTCCAGAGACTGGACACTCCTGATAACATGTCCAAAGAATATGAGAGGAAGTCTTGTCATCCTCTCCTTGAAGGAGCACTCTGCCTGCACTTCTTCCGAGACTAGATCTATTTGTCCATTTGGCAGTCCATAGTGCTTTCAATATTCTTCACCACAATTCAAAAGCATCAGTTTTTCTTCTATCTTCCTTATTCAATGTGCAACTTTCACATGCGCGTGGACAATTGAAAATACTGTGGCTTGCATCAAGTGACCCTTTGTTATCAAAATAACACTCTTGATTTTCAACACCTTTTATAAAGAGATCTCCGGCAGCAGATTTTCCTCATGCACTGTATAATTTTATTTCTTGGCTGTTGCTTTCATGAGCATTGATTGTCGATCCATTGCTTGTGGTGGCATAGCTTCCAGTATAATAACCAGCCAGAAGGGGGCGGTCGTTTGGTAGGATAAGGATGGTTGATTGCACAGTTCAACCACAGTACCTAATAGGAATTCATTTAGTGGGCAGTCTTTCAGCTCCGCTGTTCAAAAGTATTAGAAAATAGGTTGTTAATGCAGCCGTGACTGCTGTGCCAGTACTTTGCTCCCTTTCCTTCATTTCATTTAGCAATCAGTGGGTGGGAAGTAGGTTGTGTTTGGCAACGTGATGCTTTCTAAAATATTAGGAGCACAGTGAGAAGATGGGGAGCCCTATTTGCATTAGCATTTACATAAGATCTTCCATTTGCCAGTCACTTTCGTCGTTTGTATTAATTTTCTTTCCCTTAGCTCGATGTGTTAGCTTGCATTACAGTACTTGCATTTTGCAGCCAAAGAGATGAGAACATCTCACACTCATGTCATTGAGAAGATTCTGACTCATAGACTCCTGTGGGACAGAGTAGAACTGCCCCTTGTGCGTTTCCAAGACTGTAATATTTGCAAGAATAGAAGCCTCATCTTTCTCCCAAGGAGTGGCTTATAGTTTCAAACTGCTGACCTTTGACATCAGCTTCCCAACACAAAACCAGTAAGCCAGAACTTTCCCCTTCAAGCAGAGGGGGATCAAGTGGCAGCTTAGGGTCACAAAGGAATGGAGATTTACTCTAATCATATTTTAGAATCAATTTACTGGGCACAATAAATTGTCTCTTTTAAAAGTCTCTTTTTCAAATCAACATATTAAAGCTCAATATCAGTGAAAGGAAATGCAAGTTTATCAAGTTCCTAGGAAATCCAGAAACTTATTTGAAAACAAGCATTCCATCACCCTAATTTAAAAAAATCATGACTACTTTTAGAAGCATCAGGCCAAAAGCAGACAGGATTTAGAGTCCTTTGAGCTTCAGACTCATATTTAATCTATTTGTGATTACCGTTTAGAAGTTTGATAGATTTTTCTGAAATCATTATATCCCAAACTCCCCTTTAAACCTGATATTATTCCTCAATTCCTGGTACATATGAATACTGCTTATATATACTATCAGAAAGCAGATGTTAGGATTCATTTTCAACACCTTTTCTTTAATCCTACAATATAATTGATGATCGGGAGCTTTCAATTTGGAGATACACATATGCCTGTGTCTGTGCTCTTCCTTGAGCTCTATTGTTAACTACTGGCTTCCTTTAGCCTATATTCATTTGTTTTGCAGAATTTACATGCTTTCTTAATTGCCAGTAATCCATATATACATTTTTCACAATACAATCATCATTCTAAACAAGCATCTTTGCTTAAGAAACTTCAAAGATCACTGAAGAGACGAATGATTATTTAGCATGCCATAAAATACCTTTTGTGAGCTAGAGCATCTGGGGTCTTAAAGGCTTGAAGATAAACACGCAGCCATCTAGCTGAGAAGCAACAAAGCACACATGGAAGAAACACATCAGCCTGTGTGATCATGAGGTGTTGATGGGATCAGTCACCCGGCATCAAAGACCCAGAACAAAATATCATATCAATGTGAATGAGGGGCAGTGAGGATTGGAGACCCAAAGCCCATCTGTAGACATTTGGACATCCCCTTGCGGATGTGTCACAAGGAAGAGACGAGTCAGTCAGGGTGCAGTACAGCACTGATGAAACATACGCCTTTCCTCTTGTTCTTTAATGCTTCCTCTCCCCACTATCATGGCCCTAATTCTACCTTACAAATCCAGCTAGATCAGAGCATTTACACTGGTACAGAAAAGAGCTCGCAACACAGGGAATCCAGGACAGATAACCCGCTCCGGATCAATAACGAGAGTAGCAAAACCAGGAGGGGAAGGAGAAGGTGGGGGGAGACAGGGGGAACTCATAACAATGATGGACATATAACCCCCTTTAAGAGGGACGGACAACAGTAAAGTCGGTGAAAGGAGACATCGGTCAGTGTAAGACATGAAAACAATAATAATTTATAAATTATCAAGGGTTCATGAGGGAGGGAGGGTGGGGAAGGTGAAATGAGCTGTTACCAAAGGCTCAAGTAGAAAGAAAATATTTTGAAAATGATGATGGAAACATGTACAAATGTGTCAGACACAATGAATGGATGGGTGGATTGTGATAGAGCTGTGAGAGCCCCCAATAAAATGATTTAAAAAAATATTTTGTGACCCTAATCACCTTCTAAAACCACCCTTCTCATACTTAAAATCCACCAGCCTTTGCGATCTCCCCAAGGACCAGTGGGGGGTTTGTTTGTGCTTCTGCTTTCAACTACAACATGCTTATGACTGATTATCTCTGATGTGACATCATGAACATAACACTGAGAATCCTATTTCCAAACAGGATTACATCCACAGCCATAAGCATTGGGAATTAGAAATGGGAGAGTTAATTTTCAGTCACTCCCTCTCTCTCAATCTATAGCAACATCATAATTTTCTAAACATTTTCTACCACTCTCTGTATCTCTCTGAATTTATTTTCATTATTCTTGAGTTAGGCCAATAAAGAAAAAGGAACACGTATTTCTTGTTAAGAAAAAATAAGAGCTGAATGAGTTAAATGACAAATCAAATTTCTAGTTTTCAGGCAGTCTGAAGAAAAAAGGAAACTTGGATAGATATTAATTGCCCAAATTATAGTTCTGCTTTCTTTTGAAAGTTCAGAAGATTGTGTCATACTTGACATAAATTCCTACATGGTAGTTGACTTGCAGTGAGTTTAAGTTTTTCCTTTTAGACAGTATTAAACATTTCCCCAAGTCACCTTCCTGGTTATTAAAGTGAAAGGGACATGCATAATTGTTCATTTTTTCTCTTAGATCCAAACCAAAACCAAACTCACTGCCATAAATTCAATTCTAATTCAGAATACCCTTATTGGATTGAGTAGAACTGCCAACTGGCCTTTTGGGTTTCTGAAGCTATAAATCTTTGAGTAGAAAGCCTCATCTTTCTTCTGTGGAGTGGGTTTGAACTCCCGGTTTGTGTAACCATCCCCAGTGCTTAACCCACTGTGCCAGGAGGGTTCCTTCCTTCTGAGGTAGAGTATTCCCTTCCACCCCAACAGAGAAAAATTTTCTTTAGATCTACATCTTTACCTAAGTTAGAATAGCAATCTTAAAAGTCAGTGCATTCCAAGAAAATGGAAAATCATGCATTTATTTACTTACATATGCCTTAATTTGACCATTTATAATACTTTCCAGTCTTTGGTTAACTTTTAGTTACCTACTGTGGATGCTGATCAAAACCGAGTAGAGCTCTTCTCTAGAGTCTACAAGACCGCACATCTGTAAGAAAGCAGATAGCCTCAGATTTTTTCCATATAGTGGCTGGTGAGTTTCAACTGCCAACCTTTGGAGGAGCAGCCCAGTGTTTAACCAAGTGAACCACCAGAAAGCTTTGTTTGATCCTGAAAACCAAACCAACTCACTGTCAGCGAGTCGGTGCTGAACCAGCAACCCCATAGGACAGGGTAGAACTTCTCCTGTGAGTTTTAGAACCTAACTTTGTTTTTCAATCAATCGTCAAGCAGTGCTGTACAATTGCTACCACAATCCGTTTCCGAACATTCTTTTCCTTCCTGGCTCCTTGACATCAGCTCCCTTTTACCCCCCCCCCCCCCACCAGCCCCCCAACTCCTGAAACCCTTAGTCTACTTTCTGTCCCTGTAGGTGCATCAATCTTGGGTTTCTAATAACAAAAAATAGAAAAACATAGAACACAACCTCAAGAGGGTGATACCTCCCCCCCACTGACATAGCACATCTGAGATAAACCCTAATACAAACAACAACAAAAACATAGACAAAGTTGAAAACAAGACCAGATCCAGCATGTGGCAGAGCAGGGATTGACTGACAAGGTTTTAGCTGTTCACATCCAGTCTATCCCTTTGATCTTCTACACTCATCTCTCCCATTCACTCTGTTTAGTAACCACTGTCCTGCCCTCCCTCACTTGGGCATAGCGGGAGTTCTCTGAAGGCGTAATTCCTATGTCGAGCCCACCAAGGAATCTTGGGATTCCACTGTCATACAGCCCTCTGCAAACCGGATTGCACAATTTAGGCTCTGATGCTCTTCCCTCCTTCGACGTCAGATTATATGGTGACTGATGATGGTGTGCTTCTTCCGGCTGACATCTCACTTAAATGGCTGCTTGTTTGGAGACACGTCTTTAAGACGCCTGATGCGATTTTAATCTGATAGTCATTTCTTTGCCACATTTTGCTATAACCCTCATACCTTCTATGTTCCCTTCCTGAGGGCAAGTCCCAAGCAGGGCCAGGATGTAAATCCTAATTGATCTTAACTTGGAGCTAGGATTAGTGGGAGCCCCAACCCCATTCCTTCATCTATGGTTGTTTTTATCTGCCTTTGGCTACCTTTCAAAGCTTTGTTGTTAATTTATGGGAGACTGTCTTACTGATCACCCCCTGGGGCTTATCTATTTTTTGTTACTATTATCTTTGATTACCCACAGTATTAATTTTTTAAAGCCTTGTTTTGAGAGGGATACTGGATCAATGTTGGTTAACTCTGTATCACGCTACCTTAATTATTCACTTGTACAGAATCAGTCCTTTTGTGGCTTTTCACTATTTACACAAACAATAGGGGTTAATTGTAAATTTATAATAATAATCACTGAGAATTTCAGTCACAGATTTGCTGGAATAATACAAATATAGGACATTGCTGTGTCAAGGCGATGTTTGTCCATCTACTAACAGTTCAACAATCTTGGTACTATTGTGTTCTGCTTCCTGAGACACCACGTATTTTCTGATGTGTGGCCTCAGGTTGCAAGTATGTCTCAGGTAGGGTTAAGTTCACTCAGTGGAGTTTCCACATTGGATCTCACTGATATAGCCTCTGAGCATGCTGTGCACCTTGAAAATCCAGAATTCAGTGTCCCATTGTTCCATGTCACCCAGCCTGGGTCCCCAGCATGCACTCTGAAGCCCAGGCCAATATGGCTCATTTGGTGAGCATAATGAGGTACACTTCCTCCCTTGGTTCCCCTAAGACATTTTTAGTCCTTTCTCCCAATCGGAGGTCTGTGCTCCCTTTTTGTCCTACCAACAGATACATTTGTGTTCCCTGAGATGTGTTTGCTCCCTTTCCGCTATCCTGACTTGTTTTTCCCCTCAGTATTCCTCATCCCTCTAATAGGGCCAGTTCCTTGTCTGGGGAGACTTCTTCATGGTGTCACATGGCAGTCACTCAGTAGACAACATCCCTCTGACCATTGGGTCCCAGCTGACATGAGGCACCCTCGGGCCAAGTGACCTTTCAAAATACATACCATTGACATCAGTCAGGCTTTCTGCCAGGCTGTCTGGCTCCCCTGTCCAACACAGGCAGTGCACTACAAGTGCGAGTGTGTGCCCATTCCGCTGCTTGCGAGACTGAACCCTTTATGGGAATAGAAAGCCCAGTCTTCCTCTTGAGGATCAGCTGGCGATTTCGAATGGCTAACCTTGCAGGTTGCAGTGGAACATAACCACTACGTCATCAGAGCTCCCTCATTTGATCCTGAAGTGGTCTTTAATTCTTCTTTAATCCTGAAGATTTCTCAGGGGCAGAAATCTGTATTTGTGTATGTGTGTGTATATTATTTGTATCTCTTTTCTCTAATGCACTCTCACTGCTCTTGTTTATTTATTTTATCCCCAGATGGTGTGATCTAATTCCCGATTGGTCTCTCTGCCTGTGATCTTTTTTCTTATAATTAGTCCTGTAAAATTTAGTCAGTTTCACCTAAAAACAACCAGCTTGATGCTGTAATTCCTTATTATTATTTTTCATTCTCTTCACATTGTGACTCTGCCTTTCCAACATGATCACAGAGTCAATGCTGACTCCTAGAGACCCTTTCAGGGCACAGTGGGACAGCCCCTATGAGTTCCTGAGACTGGAACAGTTGCCCGTGGTAGAAAGGCGAGCTTTCTTGCACTGTGCTGCTGGTGGGCTCAACTGGCTGACCTTGCGGGTCTCAGCTGAGCATGTAACCACTGCTCCACCAGGACTCCTTCTACACACACACACATCACCTGATTTGAATCCATTCTCCTTTTTTCTTTCGAAACAGTTTGAACTTCATCCTTCACCATTATTGCCTCTTGCTCATATACTGTCTGCTGAGATGGTTCAATGTTCACCATTCTTTTTGGTAGAATGACTGTATTTTCCTATTTTGTTTAGGTGCTCCTGCATCATCCAATAGTTTGCCCACAGAATCTTTCAATACTGCACGTTGAGGCTTGATTTCTTCTTGAGGGTTTTCAGTTTAAGTTATGCTGAATATGCTCTTCCTCACTGGATTTCTAACTCTAGGTCTTTGCACATTTCATTACAATATTTTACTTTGTTTTCTTGAGCTGCCCTTTGAAATTTTCTATTCAGCTCTTTTACTTCATTTCTTCCATTTGTTTCAATTACAGTGATTTGAAGTTTTGGGCCAAGTTTCAGAGTCTCTTCTGACATCCAATTGGAGCTTTTTTGTCTTTCTTGTCTTTTCAGTAACCTTTGGCTTTCTTCACGTCTGATGTTCTTGATGCCCTCCCACAACTCAGTAGGTCTTCTGCCATCAGTATTTTCAGGACCATATTTTGGCTCTTGTGAACTTGTTTTCATTTTCCTCAGCTTTACCCTGAACTTGCATATGAGCCATTGATGTTCTGGACGTTCCACAGTCAGCCCCTGACCTGGTTTTAGCTGCTCACATCGAGCTTCCTCTCAGGTACTTTGGACATGTTTTCAGGAGAGACCAGTCCCTGGAGAGGGGCCTCATGCTTGGTAACGTAGAAGGACAGGGAAAGAGAAGAAGGTCCTGAATGAGATGGATGGACACAGTGGCTTCAACAGTGAGCTCAGGCACAGGGACAGTTGTGAGGATGGCTCGGGATGGGGCGATGGCTCATCCGTGTGCATGGGGTCGCTGTGGCATGGAATTGACTCACTGCACCCAATAAGAACAATTTTTCTCTTCCTACCTATTCTTTAGAAGCTAATACACAATTTACTTTTGTAAATGGATCCTTAAGCAGTCTAGTTATAAGTATTAGTGATATTTTAAGGTTTTTGTATTCTAGTTTATTAAACTTCTCTGTGGCCACTCTTTTTTTAAAGTAAGATATACATATCGTATTATCCTATCATTCAATCATGTCAAGCAATATTGTACAATTGCTGCCATAATCCATTTCCAAATATTCTTTTTCTTCATGAATCCCTTGACATTGTCTCCCTTTCACCCCCTTCCCCCATTCCACCACTTAACTTCCCTCTCTCTGAAAACCTTATTCTACTTGCTGTCTCTATTATTGGTTCATCAATCCTGGGTTTCATCTATTGAAAAACGTATAACACAACTTCAAGAGGGTGACCTCCAATGACAGACACTTCTGAGATAAATCCTAATATGAACAAGCAAAACCCAAACAGAACAAAAGACACCAAAGTTACAGACAACTTAGGAAGCCTGATTAGTTGCATCATGCATCATAGGGGGGATGAGTCTAATAACAATGTTTTGACTGCTCATGTCATATTTACACCTTTGGTCTTCTATACTCATCTCTCCAAAGCTCTCTGTTGAGTAAGCACTTTCCTCCCATCTCTCACGTGTAGATAGAGGGAGTTCTCCAGAGACTCCTTGGTCTATGTAGTTCCCCAAATTACTCTTGGGCTCCCACTGTGAGCAGTCACCTTCTGTATACCTGGTTCTCACACTAGTCCCTCCTTCCACTCCAGATTATATGGTTCACGATCCTTCGGTGACCAATGACGGTGGGCTTCTTCCACGCACTTCTTCTGGTTGATATCTTACTTAGATTGCTTCTTTGGAAACAAACCTTTAAGACCCCAGACACTATTTATCTGATAGCCAGGCACCATCTACATTCATGTCTTGTGCTTTCTTCCCGAGGCCGAGTATCTGAGGCCACTCTTGACAAAAGATACCATTAAAAAAAAACCCAAATCAGAAATCATACCTTTTATCTGATTATTCTCCTCAGTCCTACCATACTCACTTGCACTGAAACACTTCTGTCTCGCAGAGAGCCTGGGTCAGAGCAGAACTGCCTCTGTGCGTTTCTGAGCCTGTAAGTCTTCACAGGAGCAGAAAATGTCATCTTCCTGCCTCCGAGGGGCTGCTGGGTAAAACTTCCCATGTTACGATTAGCAGCCCAGCCTGAGCCCACATGACAGCAGGGCTCCTCAGTGCTACTGGAGGAAAATATTTAATGACGATATCCCATGGGTTTTAGGTATTATTTCCTTACAAGATAATTAAGATTAAATATCATGGCGAATAGTTTCATAAAATTTCCTCCTGGAAACACAAACCTCCTGTAGCCTGTCCATGTAACGATTTTGCATTTAGAATGGAAGCTATTAATAACTTAATGATTAGGTGTGAAGTAAGCAAACCGAGAGCCCTCGTTTCCCTTGTATGATCGTTTTCTATTTGCACTATGGGATATTCATGCCCATCAATTACATTGGTGAACCCAGTACTTTTGTTTATAGATCCTGATGGCTTCTGGAAAGTATCTCTCATGTATTGTGGGAGATATGTCTACTTCTGTTTAAGATTTCATAGAATTCTTAATTGAATACAATTAAATACAATTTAAGATTTAATTCACTTGGATGACTTATAGTAAAGATATCAAGTACCTATTAAATTTATTTTCCAAACTGGAACTAGTTTAGAATAAAATAAGGTACTATCAGATGGAATACTGTGATAACAAATATAAATTGGCCTTCCATAGATTGCCACAGCAAGTGAAGCCTGACAAAGCTTCATGACTAGCGACAAGACCAATGCTCACCCAAGGAAAGTGAAAAAAGTCAAAGCACAGCCTTTTGCCCCATTGCGCTGACCTCCACCTCTTTGCATTTACTTCTTTGTGCAACATCAGAATGTGGGCTGAACTTAGTGACTTGTTTCAATAAATAGATTATGGCAAAGTGATAGAATGCCACTTTAGACGTAGGCTGCAAAATGCTGTATCGTCCATCTGGTTCTTATTTGGACTCTCTTCCTGGCATTCCAGTTTGCTCATTCTGATGGAACCAGGCAGCAAGAACATGCTAAATTGCATACTTAGATGTATCAATGCTTAGTCTCTCAAAGAGAAATAGACATATAACTTTTCTAAGCCTGAAAATCAATAAATTATGGAGATTCGCTACTTAAATTTATGTGAGTTGCCAGCATTTTGATTCTCTCTGAATGTACTGTTTCTGTTGTTTGTATGTTTAGCTGCTTGGGATCTGAAGCCTGACGAAATCATATGTGTAGAAGGTTTTCAAGGCTGTGACCTACGGAAAACAGACCAGCTGGCCTGGCTCCTGAGGTCCCTCTGGATGAGTTTCAACCGCCAGCCTGTTGATTAGTAGCCAGCTGTTTAACTGCTTATACATCCCTCAGATCCCTCCCTATATAAATGTTTATAAAAATATGAACATCAAGATAATCACTGAGTACTATTTTCACTGCTGTCCCTGGGCTGCATAAATGATGAGCTCAACCACAAATTGAATACTTGGTGGTTCAGATCCCCTCCCAGCTTCAGAAGATAGGCCTGGAGATTGAATGAAAAAGTGTAGCCACTACAAACCGTGCGGAGAACCGAGAACCGCCCCACTGCTCTGACATAGATGGCTTCTGAGTTGTAAGCAACGCGATAGTAACTGTTTTTTTTCTGCTGTTACTCACTAAGCTTTTATTTAAGAAATTATTATTTTCCTCCAGCTTCCATGTGATTAAAGCAAACAAAAAGCCCTAAATGACTGCTCTCAAGTTCATTCCCACTAGTAGCAGTCGTAAACAGGCTTTCTGAGACTGTACATCTTTCCAGGAGTAGACAGCCTATATTTCTCTAATGATGAGTGGGTAAATCTCTTTTCTTCTCCTAAATATATTTTTAAACCAACCGTTCTTGCAGATGCAAGTTGGGCTAGACCATGTCATATTTTCATTTGTTAAAACTCCCATGGTTTAAGTAGAGCTTAATGAAGCTCAAAACATTGATGTAGTTTATCCACTTAATAAAATAGAGCTTTTTTAAGTTTATAAAGGAGCTTAATTTCATCTTCTTAATTCCATTAGCAGACACACAGCCATTTTCTCCAACTATACGCATGCATTGATTATTCATCAGAAATTTTCTAGGTAGATGGCCGAGGACCTTCTTGGGGCGTAGCACCCCTTTATTGACAGTTCTGGGCTGTGCACTATATAATTGCTATTTGGATTTGTTGTCTTCCCTCCTCCTCCCATCTTTCTGCAGAATATCATTTTTTCTCCTGATAAGGGAGAGATTATATCTAGGTAGGAATGGCAATAACCATAAAAGTTCACTCTGCTTATTATGTGAAAAATTCCCAAGGAAATCTAATAACATAGATAGAAAAGTAAGTAGATACTAAGTCATTTGTTAACTTTCTCAAGCTATTTACTGTGCTCAGAATATTGTAATGAACTTATGGATATTTAACAATCAATTTTAATATAAGTATTAATTAATTAAGACTCCAAGAAGGCTAACGGTGTTTGTTTTTTATTATCATTATAAAATATTCTTTTTAAAAATTAAATCTGTAAGTTTCGAGAGATAAAAATCTGACCTTTATTTTTCACTGTCACTCTGCTTTCTTTCTAGAACATCAGCTATCATTTATTTATCCTTTATTTTCATATAGATTCATAGAAACACTAGATTATATACATAGAATTGTAGCAGTTTTCTCCCTTTGTGCACAGACATATGTTAGCAATTCCCACTCTGAGAATCACCTTGGAATGTAAGTAGCCAGATCTAAGATAAAACAGTCTATGGATAACTAATTTATAATTCAGGAGAGAAAATCACATTGTGTTGACTTCAATGTCTATTTTCTAGCTTCTTTCTATCTGAGCCTTTGTATGAAACATGAAGGTGAGGAGTAAGTCGACTTTACCGTGATGCTGTTAAACTCAGTAAATACTTTTAAAGCACATATTTGTTAGGTTTAAGAGTGCTGATGGCGTAGTAGTTATTTACTGGGCTGCTAACTGCAAAGTCAGCAGTTTGAAACCACCAGCCTCTTTGCAGGAGAAAGATGGGGCTTTCTCCTCTGGGCAAGTTGTAGTTTGGAAACTCACAGGGGCAGAGACACCCTGTCCTCCGGGTATCTACGAGTTGGCATCAACTTGATGGCAATGAGTGAGTTGGGTGTGAAAGCACCCTGGTGGTGCAGTGGGTTAAGAACTTGGCTACTAAGCACAAGGTCAGCAGTTCTAACTCACTCACAGTCCCAAGGGATAAAGCTATGGCAATATGTATCTGTAAAGATGTCCAGCCTTGGATGCACTGTAGTCCACGGCCCATGTTTTGAGGTCACTGAATGTTGCCAACAACTCGAGGGAAATAGGTAATTTTTTGTTTGTTTGCTTTTATTTTTGTTAATTGGATTTGAGACTACTAGACAAGCAACAAATAATAACAACAAGTTCTAAGTACTCTCCATTTTTATTCCTCTGCTATACTTCAGCATGCTTTCTAATAAATTTCCAGTTTTTATGAAAATGTATCACTGTCCTAAAAACATTAAATTTGTACAAAAGTAATCTAAACCTGTTCTAAGAACACACAAGTGTGATCAATATATTCTCTATGTGGCAAAACCCAGCTCCACCGCTGTCAAGATGACTGTCCCATCCACCTTACAGAATTGCCCCGCAGGGTCTCCAAGACTGTTATGTTTGTGGAAGCAGACCACTTCATTGATCTTTTAAAGAGATTGGTGGGTTTGACTTTGACTAGCAGCCCAGCACCTGACTGAATGCACCAGTGTGACTCTGCATAGTACAGAGGCATGTGAGACTAAGCTGTTTCATGGACAAAGGCTACGAACATAATCTTCATTTCAAGCTCTCACGCTGACTGATGACAGAAAGGCCATGATACTCATTTCTTGTGTGGGGTCCAAGCATCATCTGGATGGTTCCTACGGGATTGTTTGTATTGAAGGGGAGAAATGAAGAGGCAGACAAAAGTTTTGGGGTGCTCATCGCCTCCACAGCCTCAGGAACCAGGGGTAAGTGGGAGAGAAAGAGAATGTGTTCTTATCCCAATTGACATAGTCTTGGAGCATGAAAGTTCCCCTAATTACAGGGAACTACATATGTAACAGTTTCTTAACCCTAGAGGTCCCTGAGTTAATTGGAGGAGTAACCTAACACCAGTGTTGGGGACAGGTAAGAGGGGGTGACAGTCCCTTGAGCAGGAAGAGCCATAGCAACAAGTCTGCTACTGTGTTTGAAAAGGGTAACTTTAAGGTAGCACGATTAAGGGAGGATATTGTGGGGGAATGTGACTAGGATTCTTCTCCAACTCACGACTATGAAGGCCTCCCTCCACCCAGAATGCTGACCTTCCAGGCATCTTTAATCCTGAGAATAGAGAATTTGTCTGCATACACTCTATTCCTGGCCCTCAGTTTCCCACATTCTGGATTATCAACATTAAATCCATTTAATAAATAAAACCAAGTTCATTTAATAAACAAAATTTTATCTTTTTCTGCTTTCTGCCCTGGGTTGTCGGAGCTAGTCATGACGTGGGGTAACGAGAGGGAGCTGGTTCCCAGCTGACGCCTCTCTGGGATTGTTTTTGCCCCGGTGTCTGTATCCTTGTGTGGGTCTGCAGGTGATCCTCCCTGCTAAGGCGGAGTTCTCTCCTCATGATTACGATAGCCTTTCAAGTCCCCTGCTTAATGTTATTCATAATTATTGGAAACATGAGAAGATGGAGGATGCTTCTCAGTCTTTGTGGACATGCACATACCGACAAAGCCTGACTCAGACCCACATGTTAATGCGCTTCCTGCCACTAAGGCTTGATTGCCTGCGCTGCATACAGACGTGAATTCTCCGAGAGGGAACTCAGAGAACACAGGTAGAGATCCTCTATCCAGGAACACTTGGCGATATCAAAGGCTTTGGTATCAGACCACTGCATTAAGGTAATACACTAAAAGAGCAAGTCATACTCATATTTTAGCTTCTCAGTCCACATAAAAGTTATGTTTATCCTATAATGTCATCTGTTAAGTGTGTAATAGCATTATGAAAAGTTCAAATTATTGTGAGGATTGCGAAAATACGAGAGACACATAGTAAGAACATACTGCTGGAACATGGTGTTGATAGGCTTGCTCAATGTAAAGCTTCCACACTCCTTTAATTTGTAAAAAGTGTGAAATCTGCCCACAAAACCCATAAAAGGTGAAGTGCAATTAGAGATATGCCTGTGATTTTGGATCCCTGTATTTAGAAAAGGTTCTCTCTCTGTGTCTTGCTTTTCACAACAAGAATTGATCAGCTTTATTCACTGGCTCTACTAACACTTGGCACAGGAAGATCTTATATCACGAAGCTATAAGTTCATATCACCGGGACAAAGATAAAGGAGAAAAAAATTAAAACACACACATTGACTAAGACTTTAATGTTATCCAACTACACTGAGAAATGTGTGTACAATGGTCAAGCTTATGCACTGGGAGACATGCAAGGTGTTGGGACAAGACATTGTAGCTTAATTGTCATGTGAAATTGAACTATAGCTTCCCCGCACTCAGCCTTACTTGAGCTTTAACTTCAAGATGGAAATAATAATAGCACCTGTCAAGTAGAGTTGTGAATATTAAATTAAATTTTACATAAAATCACCCAGGTACGAAAAAGTGCTACTCATGATTTGGTCTGGCAGTGGGCCTATCAAATGAACCTATTTTATTTTAATAACATCTCATCATCCATCTATTTTTCATTACTATTCATTTTGCTTATTTTCCCATTCAGTTTCCTATACCACTGATATTAATATTACTTTAATAAAATTTTCCTCATAGTGATTGGTTAATATATTATAGACATATGCTTTATATCATATTTTAAATGTCGGGATAATTATATAGCTTGGCACAGAGTTGTAACTTAGATCCCAATACCCAATAGCAAAACTGTATGATAGGCAATGAATTGGGTGTCACAGTTCGACCCTGAGTAAAACCACATAGTTTTTTGCATTAATCGAATATTGATATCTCTGTGTGAGAAAAACTGTTCCTCTACTTAACCAAGCATGATGTCCATTTCCAGATACTAGTCTCTCCTGAAAACGTGTGCAAAGTATGTGTAATGAAGTATTACCATCCTTGCCTTCAAGGAGCATTCTGAGACAGATTTGTTTGTTTAAATAATTAGATAATCTGCTATGATCAGCCAATCAGTTGAAAGAGAAAGTTACTAGAGGTTGTGACCTGTACATCAATAGATGTTCTAGCAAACTTTGCATTCTTTCTATTCTGCCCTCTTCTCATCGCCTGGCGTCCAATTCCTGGAATGCAATCCTGCAAAACTATCTAGTCTGCAGCCTGATTTGTAAACTGTGGCTTTAGCTTTCCCTGAAATCACTGCTTTTGCCAAAGTCTTCAGCTTGCCATGGATTTGGGACTTGCCAGCACCCAAGGTTTTGTGAGCCATTTACTTGGGTTTAATTTCTCTCTATATATATTTGTATATATATTTCACTGAGTTAGCTTCTCTAGAAAACCCAGAAAAAGACTACAATATCTATATTGACAATATACATTAACAAGAAGCCACTCAAATCCCAACAGAAATCAATGTCACTAAGAAAGCTGATTGGCATTAATATGGGAGAAATTGTTGTAATTTTGCTTGTGTTTTTTTTGTTTTGATGTGTGTGTGTTTGGGAGGGGGTGGGGTAGTGGATTTGGAGTTTTTTTCCATCCAGCCAGACTGTTAATCAAGCTTTCTATTTAGAGGTTCTGAAAAGATAGAGTAACAATATGTGACAAAACAACCTTGTTTGTGGCAAATGGGGGACTGGTTTTGCCACCATTACAATGTACTTACTGATGTAGCCATCTCAGTGCACTAGTTTTTGGCAAAAAATCAGCATGTCTCCTTTGCCCTGTGCACCTTACACACCTGACTTCACCTTGTGCGACTTCTTTTTTGTTTCTGGGAATGAAGAGAGTCATGAAAGGACAATGTTTTGAGGATGTGGAAGAGGTGAAGAAAAAAATGAGGGAGGTGCTGTTGGCCATCCAAACAGATGAGTTTGAAAAGTGTTGGAATTGCAGATTTGAAAAATGTATTAAGTGTAATGGAGAGTACTTTGAAGGTTTTAAGGTTGTTTTGTAAAAAAAATAGATAAATACATAACTTTGAAAATAAACTTCTGGGTTTTTAGGGGGTATATCTCACTTGAATTTAGAGACCATCTCAAAAATGAATTTGTTGCATTTAACAGCAATGACCAAATATCAAAAGTTGTGGGAAGATATCAGGAGCACCATACGTGAAGAAACCAAAAGGTTATTTAAAAATACAGGAAAGAAGAAAAATGTTTTAAAATTGATTGACCAATTGCATGTACATTGTTTCTTGAATGACTGAACATTTTAATTGTATGGTGTCTTGCTTATGGTCTAATAAAGTGGTTTTTAAAAAGACAGGAAAGAAAGAAAAAACTGTGATGGATGTCATAAGAGACTGAAACTTGCTCTTAAATAAAGAATTCTTAGAAACAAGGGAAGAAATGATGAACTAGAACTAATCAGAAAATTTCAAAAGTCATCATAAAGTAAAATATTAAATAAAATGTGCAAAACCTTGAACTTAGCAAACCAAAAGAGAAGAACATGAACAGAATGTCTGAAGCTAGAAGAACTGAAGAAAAAAACCAAATTCTAGGTTTCTGGACTGTCCCTCAGACACACTGTAAACTGAGGACATGCCAGAAAATACATGGGGTCTGAGGAAGCAGAGGACAGCTGGACCAAGATTATTGAACCATTGGCAGGCAGACACACATGGTCGTGCTTCATCAATGTCCTATGTGCTGTGCTAAGGTAGCTATTATTCTGGAAAACTTGTGGCTAGCATTCTCAGTGATTATTATTGTAAATTTCCCTGAAAAGTCTCCCCCATTGTTTGTGAAATAGGATCCAGCCATGAAAAGACTGATTCTGTACAAGTGAATAATTCAGGTACGGTGATAGGGAGTTAGCCTATATTGACCCAATATCCTTCTCTCAACAGGGCTTTAAAAATTAGTACTGGGGCTAATCAAAGGCGATATTGAAGGAAAACCATGCTGCCCCAGGGGGATGATTGATAAGATTCTCTTCCATAAATTAGCAAGGAGGCTTTTAAAGGGAGCCCAAGGTAGATACAAGACATAGAACCAGTAATGGGTATTGTACTTGCACTAAATCCTAGCTCCTAATTAAGAACAATTAGTTCTTACATCCTATCCCTGCTCCATACTCACCTTAGGAAGAGAACACAGACGTTATGGGTGTTATAGCAAAACATGGAGAAGAAAGGAAACGCTAACTGAGCTCTCAGATAAAATAGTCTGGGGTCTTTAAGGCTTGTCTCCAAACAAGCAGGTATCTGAGTGAAATGTCAAGCAAGTCCACATGGAAGAAGCACACCATCATTAGTCACTGAAGGATTGTAAATGATATGATCTGAAGTCAAAGGAAGGATCAATATCGGAACCCAAATGTTGAAAATCCATTTTGCGGAAGACTGGAGACAGCGGGAGCCCCAGACTCATTTGTGGGAATTACACAGGAAGAGCCTCCGGCGGACTCCAGTCCACGGTGGAGGGAGGGGAAGAATGTGGTTGCTCTCAGAGTACATTGGAAAGATGACTATAGAGGATCAAAGACACATATTGGACTTGAACAGTTAAAACTTTGTCCATTGATACCCACTCTGATGCACGCTGGACCTGATCTGGTTTTCAACATTGTTTTGGTCTGTAATTTTGTTTTTGTTTATTCATATTAGGGTGTATCTCAGAGGTTTAATCTCATTGGTGGTCACCATCTTGACGTTGCGTTCTTGTTTTTCCTGTTTTTTGGTATATGAAACCCAGAATTTATGAACCTATAGGGACAGCAAAGGGGGTACAGTGGCAGTTTGGTGGCTGGGAGAAGGGTAAAAGGGGGACAATGTCAAGGAGACCAGGAAGAAGAAGAATGTTTGGAAACTGATTATGGCGATAGATATGAATTTTGCTTGATATGATTGATATGATATCTATATTAGCTCCCAATTAATAATAGATTATTACAAAAAAGAAAAAAGATGTTAAAGAGATATAACTTCAAGAACTCAGGTATGTCTTAGCCAAGCTATGGCATTTTCAATGGCCTCATATGCAATTGAAAGCTGGAAAATAAATTAAAAAGATGAGAAGACCTGATGCACTTCATCTGTGCTGTTGGGAAAGACTCTTGACCATATCATGAATTATCAGGAAACAAACAAATCCTTCTGGAAAGAAGAGTAGCCTGAAAGTTCATTAGAACTGAGGATGGTGAGACTCGATCGCATACATTTTGGACTTTTAATCAGGAGAGATCAGTCCATGGAAAAGGACATCATAATTGATAAGGGGGGGGGGCAGTGAAAAGGAGACACTCTACAAGATGGTTGTAACAGTGCAGTCGAGCGGCGACAACGATGGGCTCACTTTTTTCTTTACGTTGACCTATAGTCCATATTGAAGATTGCAATCTCAATCATCATCAGCAAGCGCTTCAACTCCTCACTTTCAGCAAGCCAGGCTGTGTCATCTGCACATCATAGGTTGTTAATGAACCTTCATCCAGCACGAATACTGACATCTTCTTCATATAAGCTTGCTTCTCTGATTCATTTCTCAATAAACAAGCTTAATAAGTATTTTTTAAAACTTTTTATGAATTGTCAGATAATAGTAATAGATTAATTTGTGAAGTTTTTCTTTGCATATCTAGTGTTGATTTTATAATTTTTTAGTGTTGATTTTTAAACAACTATTTTAATAAAAATGTTTTGGGATAATGCACCTACTAATTTATTTGCAATATTATATAACCTTTTAATAATTGTATCAGATAGATTGATTTTAATCTCCTTTTATAGATGATACCATTGATTAAGTAACTTTCTGAAGCTTTCCCAGTGAGTTCCTATTAGAACTGTAATTGAAGCAAAGGTATGTTTTACATGAAAATCTATGCTTTCAATTATTATAATAATCTGCACAGCATTCTACTTGATCTGAGGTAATTAATTTCTATTAAGGACAAGTATTAATAAATATGAAGTTATTTTACCTTTTGTTTGTTATCAAATACAAATTGCAGGATGTGATAGTGTCTTAACTAGTCAGTGAGCTGATACACATTGTATTATCAGAGAATTTGTCAGTTGTCTTCTGGGCAGGTGAATGTGACACTGTTCTCACATTGCAGGAACTAGAAAAAGATGATCCAACATATCTGTACTTTGTTCAACATCTTTTCGTCCCAATCTGTTGTGAACAGGGCCGTCATCAACGTTAATATTCCTCACTGCTGTTACAGAGATGCCGACTCACAGTGATCCAAGACTGACTCTACGGAGTAGAAAGCCCCATCTTTCTTCCTCAGAGTGCCTGGTGGTTTCAAACTACTGATTGGAGTGCATATATCCATTGTGACATAGTCCTTACTTCTCTAGGATATACACCGAGTAGAGAAATTACGGGGTCATGTGGTTATTCTCACCTTTTATATGAAGCCGATGTTGGCACCTGCAATATTTACCAGTCCCAGGGGCACTGTGTGAGTTCCAGTCTCTGCATTCTCATCAGCATTTTGTGCATTCTGGTTGCGTTTTTTTGAATTTTGCTCTCAACGCAGAGGTGAAGTTATAGTGCATTGTTGTTTTCAGTTGCCTCTCTTGAATGGCTAAGGACGGCAAGCTTATGCGTGCTAGCAACCAGAATGCTTTCTTATTTTTCTTATTTTCTGCCTATTTTAAAAGTGGATTGTTGGTCTTTTTATTGTTGAAGTGTTTATATTTTCTAGATGTGTTAAAGAATAATCACTTTCCAATACATCATTGCTAAAATTTTCCCTCACACTTGGGTTCTCTTTTTATTAAAAAGATTATTATGAATTGACAGTTAATTCATATATCATTCCATAGTTCAAGCACGTCAAGCAGAATTACATAATTGTTATCACAGTCAGTTTCCAAACATTCTTTTTCTTCCTGGACTCCTTCACATCATCTCCCCTTTACCACCCCGCCTTCCACCACTCTACCCCCAATCCCAAATTCTTCTTCTACTTGCTGTCTCTACAGGTTTATCAATCTTGGGTTTCATATACAGAAACAAAGAAAACCATATAATATAGCTTCAAGAGGGTGACCTCCAATGACACAACACCTCTGAGACAACCCCCAACATGAACAAACAAAACAAAAATGCAGGAAATGTTGAAAACCAAGTCAGGTCCAACATGCATTAGGCGGGGAATCAACTGACAAGGCTTTAAATGTCCATGTCAGGATTAAGCCTTTGATTTCTACACTCATCTCTCCATTGCACTCTGCGTAGCAACCACTGTCCTCTCGTCCCTCAATGGTACATAGAGCGAATTTACTGGAGGCTTGTAGCCTATGTAGTTCCCACAAATGAATCTTGGACTTTTTGTTCTTTTGATAAAGTCTCTTTTTTGAATAATCATTTTATTGGGGACTCTTACAGCTCTTATCACAATCCATCCATTGTCAAGCACATTTGTACATATGTTGTTTAACATCATTTTCAAAACATTTTCTTTTTACTTGAGCCTTTGGTATCAGCTTATCCCCCACCCACCTCATGAACTCTTGATAATTTATAAATTATTATTTTTTATCATATCTTACACCGACCACTGTCTCCCTTCATACACTTTTCTGTTCGTCATCTCCCTGGGAGGGGGTTATATATTGATCATTGTGTTCAGTTCCATCTTTAACCCCCCACCTCCCCCTTACCCTTCTGGTATCACTACTATCATTATTGGTTCTGAGGGATTTAGCTTTCCTGGATTACCTGTGTTTTGAGCTCTTATCTGTGCCAGTGTACATGTGCTTGTCTAGCCAGATTTGTAAGATAAAATTGGGGTCATGATAGTTGGGTGGTGGTGGAAGGAAGCATTAAAGAGCTAGAGGAAAGTTGTATGTTTCATTGATGCTATACTGCACTCTGACTGGCTCATCTCTTCCTTATGACCCCTCTGTGAGAGGATCTCCATTTGTCTACAGATGGACTTTGGGTCTCCACTCTGCCCCATCCCCTCATTCACATCAACATGATCTTTTATTCTGGGTCTTCTCATGCCTGATACCTGAATCACACCTCATGATCACACAGGCTGGTGTGCTTCTTCCATGTGGACTTGGTTAAGCTAGATGGCCATTTGTTCGTCAAGCCTTTAAGACTCCAGACGCTATATCTTTGATAGCCAGGCACCATCAGCTTTCTTTACATTTGCTCATGCACACATTTTGTCTTTAGTGATACTATTGGGAAAGTGAGCATCACAGAATGCCAGGTTATTAGAACAAATGGAGGGTTTCTTTTGTTTTGTTTTGCGTTGAGGGAGTACTTGAGTAGAGGCCTAATATCAGTCAGCTACCTTAATACTTAACATACACATATATGTACATAGATCTATTTCTCTATCATTGTAAATAAATATATTTACATGTGTACATGCCTGTATTTAGACCTGTATAAATGTCTTTGGCCTCCTAGTTCTTTTGTCTATTTCCTTTTACTTTCCTTTTGTCCCACTCTCTTTGATGAAATCTTTGGTGCAAAAATTGCCTAATTTGTAGGTGATCCAAATCATTTATTTGGGAGCCTTTGTGGTCTAGTGTTGAGGCTTTGGGTAATGATCCTCACTGTGGGAAGTTCAAAACCATCAGAAGTTCTGAAGGAGAAAGACTGGGCTTCCTATTCCCATAAACAAAGACAGCCTCAGAAACCCACAGGGGGTTGCTATGAGTCTGCATTGACTCAATGGCAGTGAGTTTGGTTTGCTTTAGGCCAACCATTTATTTTGTCATTTTCTCTCTCTGCTTTTCATTATATTTTACTGTGTGCTTATGAACATATTAGAGCCCTCAAACTTTTCCTTAATTTTTCATTAATGGTCTATATAGTTCTATGTTTTACATCTGGTCTTAAATTAATATTGGGTTTGTTTTTGTGTATTGTGGTCCTGTTTCATTCTTCTGCAAAGCTCTGTACAGTTTTCCATCATCATTTGTTAAAGAGATTACCTCATCCTCATTTAATGTGAGTTGGCTTTTTGTCAAAGATCAGCTCTCTGTAGGTGGAGGAGTTTACTTCTGGGTTCTCAGTTCTACAGGATCAGACTATTTGACTGCCAGGAACTCCTGAAGTGGGAGGTATCCTACTTTATTCAACTTCTTAAATAGTCAGTGCTTTGCTTATCTGGCATCTCTTTAATATCGATATGAATTTAGTAATTAGTTTTTCCATCTATATAAGAATGGTATTTGAGTGGTATTAATATTTTCACAATGTTAAATTTTTCTAACCTGGAACATGGTTTATTTTTCCATTTATGCAGGTCTCTTTTGGTTTCCTCTAGCAATGTTTTTCTTTAATTTTCTTTGTCTGAGCCTTTTGTTTATCTGGTTAGATTCATTTCCTGATTATTTCATTTTTGGAATGGCTATTTTACATGGTATTAATTTCCTGATTTCTTTGTCAGAGCCTTCTTTTTTAATGTAAAGGAATAAATATAATTTTTATTTGCTGATCTTATACTTTGGTGAATCTTTCAATTCATTTAAACAATTTTCTTACTCTATCTCTGGGGTTTTCTATGTTTTGGATCATGCCATTTGCAAAAAAAGAGTTAGTTCTATTTATTTATTTATTTATTTGCTAACTTGGATGCCTTCATCTTCTCTTTGTTGCTCCACAATTCTAGTGGCTGAGATTTCCAGCACAATAGGGAATAAGGGTGATGGCCAAGGGCATCCTGATCTAATTTCCATTTGCAAAGGGTGTGTTAGCAGTTTCTCTGTTGAGAGGAATGTTGGCAATTGGCCTTATATATTTTCCTTTAATTATGTTGATTAATTTACCTTTTCTTCCTTGTTTCTTGAGTATTTCTATTAGAAAGGTGTGTTGGATTACATTAAATACCTTTATTACTTAATAGATATGAGCATATATTTCTTTCTTTTGTCTTATTTATATGATAGATTATATTACTTTTTTCTCTAATACTTAATCTTCAATGCAAATATGGTATGCACATATGTCATGATGTATTATTTTTGATACATTTTTGGATTCAAAATACATGTTGGATTTACATTCAGGAGCCCAAGTATCATAGTGGGTTTTGTGTTGGGATGCTAATTACAAAGTCAGCAATTGGAAACCACCACCTGCTCATTGGGAGAAATACGAAGCTTTTGCCCAAGTCGGAATTCCAGCGTTGCAAACACACAGGGGCGATACAATGCTGTTCTATAGGAGTGGCAATGGACTCAGGACAGTGAGTTAGATATTGTTGGATTCACTAGTTCATATTTTATGGAGAATATTTTAATTTATGTTCATGGCAAATACTGACCTACAAGTCTCTCTTTAGGTAGTGTCTCTGCCTGCTTTTGAGATCTGGGTTATTCTCTCTTCATAAATTATTTGGGGTGTTTTCATTCTTTCCTATTCCCTACAATTGTTTGAGAAGTTTGATGTCAACTCTTCTTTGGATGTTTGGTAGAATTCACTAGAGAAACCACCTGATCCCAGTTTTTCTACTTTAAATATTCTGATCAGTTTCTTATTTTATTATGGGCCTATTCAGATTTTCTAATTCACTTCATGCTAATTTGGTTGTGCATAATGTCTCTAGAGATTAGTCCATTTCTTTTATGTTTCAAATTTGTTAGAGTACAATTCTCTACAGTATTATGCTGTCATTCTTTTTATTTCAGCTGGTTTTATTGTGATGTTGCTCATTTCATTTCTTATTAATGTTATTTGCATCTTCTCCTTTTTTCCATTGTTAGCTTTGTCATTGGTTTGTCAATTTTGTTAATCCTTTCAAAGAACATATTTGTTGTCTTAGTGATTATTTCTATTCGTTTTCTGTTTTATCTGTTTTGCTTTATTCATTATTGTTATTAGTTTCTTCTGTACTTTAGGATTTTTTGTTCATGGTGTTTGGCCTGAGGCATTTACTTACACTTTTTCCTAATTACTAGAGTTGTTGAGTTGTGGTATTGATTTTGATGCTTTCGTCTTTTATTGATGTGTATGTTTACTCTAGTAAATTGCCCTTTGACTGCTGTTTTTGCTTAGTCCCCAAGGTTTGGGCAAGTTGTGTTTTCATTCTATTTATTTTGCTGTCTACTTTTTAATTAACTTTTTGTGATTTGGGTGAAAGTTTACAGAGCAAATTGGTTTTCCATTCATCAATTTATACATATTTGGATTTGTGACAGTAATGGCAATCAGCACAATGCAACAGCTCTCTTTTCGCTTCTCTGATTTCTGTTATCATCCTTCTTTCTCATCCCTCTCTGACGCTCGAGATTTACCAGGGGCAAATGCTGCCCCTTTGATGATCTGTGGTTGGTTGTTCTGGCAAGCATCACTTCTCTGTTTCTATTGTCCACTTTATTGGCCTACATATTGTTTGCTCTAGCATGTAATGATGGGAATGTGTTTGGTTCCTTATCTGAAGAGGATCTAGTGTATCCCACCAATCTTCATTAGACTAGTGATGTTGGTCATTTATAAAAAGATAATTTTGAATTTAGTTCTACATTTTCTCCCACTCTCTCCATGGTTTTTTTTTTTTTAACTGTGATCTCTATCAGAGTGGCTGGCAGTCATCACCAGACACCATCTAGTTCTTCTGGTGTCAGAATCATGGAAGACAGGGTTCAAACAGTTCATGGACCTTGTGATTGTTTCATCATTGCTTATCTGATAGTTTCTTCACTCTTCTTTTTTTCAGGATGGGGAAAGACCAATAGATGCACTTTAGATGGCTACTCATAAACTTTTAATATCTCGGTCACTGCTTACCAATTGAAATGTAAAACATTATCTTTGTGGACATAATTAAATATATTTCCAAAGCAAATTATTTAATTGTGTCTTCATTGCCATGTGGGTCCTTCTGGTCACCATCATGTTGTAAGAAAATAGAATTATTTGGCCTATAAAAGGCTCATTTGCCGTATACCTGTATAAGATTACAAAGAATGTTATTGGGATGATGTTCATTTTGGGAGATGGGGTCATTGTTACTATGACTTTACTTATTTATTTTAATGTGGCTTCTCCTTTGCCTAAATGTTCAAATCCATAGTGCTAACTCTAGGGAGCAGTTTCTTCCTCTGTTTGCTCATCATTGAGGAGTAAGGACTTGTCCTTGTCTCTGGCATCAGCCAACACACCATTCCTTGGAGATACCCGGGAGTTATGGCATCAGTCTTTCCC
This sequence comes from Tenrec ecaudatus, assembly GCF_050624435.1. NCBI lineage: Eukaryota > Metazoa > Chordata > Mammalia > Afrosoricida > Tenrecidae > Tenrec > Tenrec ecaudatus. The sequence goes on from NC_134531.1 coordinate 99,194,770, forward strand.
TTGATCGAGTGCATTCCGCAAATGGAGATCCGGGTTGAACAGGTAAGCTCCAATCTGGACTCTCCTTACATTGGGATACTTGATCCCTCTCTTTCTGCTCTCTTCTGTCTCTGTTAATGCACTATAAGGTAAAAGGTGTTAAAAGTAACACCCCAAAGAAATACCCCTTATATCAGTCAGGATCATAAAGGCTTGAAGGGTACATGCCACCATGTGTCTGTCAGATTGTCATATTGTGATGGCTTATATGTTGTTATGATACCAGAAGTTATATCATCAAATTTCAAATACCAACAGGGTTACCTATGGTTACCAGGGTTTGTCAGAGCTTCTGGATTATAGAGAAGGAATAGGCTGTACATTTCTGAGTGATTAACCACTGAAAGCATTGTGTATAGTAGAGAAATACTCTCAGAAAAATAGATGGGATATGAGCCTTTTAAACACTCAGGATATGTCTGAGGAAGACTTGCTTACTCAAAGTAGAGTTTGCCTTAATGGTGGGATAAAGTAAAGCCTTTGGGACCATCATCTGTTATGGATCACAACTCAAGATGAAAAGAAACAGCAGCAAACACCCATTCCTAATTAGAATGTGAATCTAAGAAAACTGAGAGTGGTCAAAAGTGACACAGAATGCTTAAAGATCAATGTCCTTGATAACAGTGAGCTAGAAATGACCGGAATTAGTCATTTTAATCAGAAACTCATATGGTTCGCTATGCTGAATGAAAAGTTCAAGAGGATGGTGCAGCATTTGTCATAAAAAAAGAACATTTCAAGAGCTATTTTGAAGTGCAATGCTGTCTGTCATAGGACAATATCTGCATGACTACAAGTATATCTAGTTAATGCAACTATTATTTAAATTTATAAGAACACTAAAATAAACCAGAGTTATTTATAATCCAAGGACAAGCATATGTATTCTGGTATCCACTTAATTCAAGCCCCCAAGACAAGAATGGTTAGTTCTTATGACGTGGCCCTGCTTGATACTCACCTGTGTGAAATGATCTCTGGAGATCAGGATGCTATGGCAAAATGTGATGATAACAGATGGTGCCCAGCTATCAATTGGAATAGTGTCCGAGTTCTTAAAGACCTGTATTCAAACAAACAGCCGTCTAAGTGAGGAGACAACTAAGCCTACATGGACGAAGCAGACCAGCCCTGTGTAATCCAAGATGACAACAAAAGCAAAATATCAGAGCTTAAATTGTGAACCACCAATACAGAGAAGGCTCTGAGGGACAGTGGGAACCATCTGCAGAGTACCTATTTGGATCATGCCCCTGGCAGGGCCATTCTGGCCATAGTCAAATGGCCTTATTATCAGACAGGGAATATTGTTAACTCGATTATGATGGATGGAACTATAATGGTACAATCCGATACCGGGTCTGGGGACCACCTTCTTGACCAATCCTGAATTTGATCAAGGTTTAAATATTTCTCATTTGTTCCAAGTTAGAGAATTTCTCTTTGGTTTGCTTTAATTTTTCCTGTGGTCTTTTCTTTCTTCCTCTTTGCTTCTGTTTTATTTTTATTATTTTTCTTCTACACCCCAGTTTATGAAGCACAGAAAGTGAAGATTCATAGAGAATAACTGATGTAAAAACTTATAGGGGATGGGAAGGGGGAGAGAGGTTGGAAGGAATTTGGAGCAAATAATGAATATAGAGGGAGTAGGGTGCACTGGAACTGATTGTGATATTGTCTATACAACTGTCTTTTTTAAGTGACTTAGCTATGGAAGTATGACATGGGAATTTTATATCAATAAAACTATAGAAAAGTAACATAATTGTATGCACTAACAATAAAGCTAGGAATGAAGATATTGGAGAATTCTACCCACATCTTCAGTCTGAAATGTATAAAATATGAAATCAAGATGTATTGATAAGTATTGGCAATTGGGATTCAAATGTTGGAGACATAGAGACAGTGACAATAGTTGGAAAAATAGGTCCCCAATGATAGAAATGAAGCTGGAGATCACATGAAGTTTGAAATACCAGTGACTTCTTCATTACAACTACCGTTTATCAACAACATATGTGGAGTGTACACATGGGTTTCACAAGACAGAATACACAGGATTCAAACTGACTGCATCTGTGTGAGGAAAGTTTGGAAAAGCTTATTATTAGCAGTCAAAACAAGCCATGCGCTAACAATGTAACAGATCATCAATTGAGGAAAAATAATACAAGTCAATAAAAGTCAAACTATCACCTCAATTATAGCCCATCGGAACTTTAAGAACATCTCAAGAACAGATTTGACACATGGGACACTAATGACAGAAAACCCGACCGGCTGTGGGATGGCATCCGAATATCATACACGAAGAAAGGAAATGGTTACTAACAAGACAGAAATGGAAAAAAAACTCAAAATGAATGTTAGAAGAGACTCTGAGATGTGCTATTTAGTGTAGAGTAGTTAAAACAAATGGAACAAATGATGAAGTGAAAGGACTGAACGCAACAGAAGCTCAGGAAGACAGTAAGTATAACAGCGAAATGTGCAGCTAGAAAACTCAAAGGGAGGACACACTCGGTCTACCTCGAGCTGAAAGAATTAAAGATAAAAACCAAACCTTCAGTTGCAATACTGAAGAATTCCATGGACAAAATACTACATGATGCAAGAAGCATTACAAGATGATGGGGGGAAATAAACAGTTACTGTGCCAAAAATAAATGATTGATAGTCAACTAGTTCAACATGTCGATTATGATCAAGAATCAACAGTGCTGATGGACGTCCCTTATGAGCCAAAAATAAGTCTCCAGGAACTTATGGAATACCAATTTCAATATTTCAACAAACTAATGAAATACTAGAAGCTTGCACTTGACTATCCAAGTCACTTGGAAGTTAGCTACCTTTCCAAGTGACTGGACAGAGCTAGCTTTCTGCCTGCTCCACAGAAAGGTGACCCAAAAGAATGCAGAAACGCTCAGACATTATCAACAATATCACATGCAAATGATATCTTGCTGAAGGTAATTTAACAATGATTGTAGAAATATAGGGACAGACAGCTGTCAAACATTCAAGCTGGGAGAAGAAAGAGGATGTGGCAGAGGTGATATTATTGTTGATGTCAATTGGGGTCTTAATTGAAAGCAGAGAATACCAGAAAGACGTTTACTTGTGTTTTGTTGACTATGTAACCATATTCAACATGTGTGAATTATAAGGAGCGATGAATAACTGAGAATTTCAGAGCATTTCATTGTATTCATCCAGAAGTTGTACGTGGATCAAGGGGAGACCAATAGCAGAATGAGTGACCGTTGCCTGGTCTAAAATCAGGAAGGGCGCGCCTCAGGGTAATATCCTTTCAGCATGCTTATTCAATCTTACCCTTAGGCTTATACTGAGGAAATAATTCAAGAAGCTGGATTATTAAAAGAAAAAACTAAAACTAAAAAATAAACTAAAAATAAAAGAGTGTACCATCTGAATTTGAGTAAAGCTCATTAATAACCTGTAATACTCAGGTGACACAGCCTTGTTAAATTATAGCAAAGCAGCCTGAAAACACTTTCTGAAGAAAAGGAAGGACTACAAATTTCAGTCTGGAATTCAGTGTAAAGAAAACCCAAATCCTCACAATTAGACCAATAAATAACATCATGACAAGTGAAAAGACTAAAATTGTCAAGGATTTTATTTTCCCTGGATCCACAATGTTCATGGAAGCCAAGATCAAGAATTCAAGAAGCTCATTGCAAGGGAAAAAAACCAAGTGTGTCCTTAAAGTGCTGAAGAACAAGGATGTCGCTTTGAAGATTAAAGTGCACCTGACCTAAGCCCTGGCATTTTGAATTGCCACATAACATGTGAAAGTTGGACAATGAAAAACAGGAACTGAAACGTATGTATGTATTTGAATGGTGGCGCTGGAGAGGAATATTGAAAGCACTTGGAGTCCTAGAGAATGACATCAATCTATCTCGGAAGAGCAATCAGAATGCTCCTTAGAAGTGAATATGACAGGACGTCATCTTACACACTTCAGACATTATCAGGAGAGACCAGCCCCTGCAAAAGGACATCATGCTTGGGAAACTGGAAGGACAGTGAAAAAAAGATGAATACTGTCAAGTAAATGGATTGACAAAGAAGTGCAAAAATGAGCTAAATTGAACAATGGTTGTACAATGCCCCAGGTCTGTGCAGTGATTTGTTCTGTCGTGCATGGGATTGTTAAGACTGATAGCCAGATCAAGGTATTGAACAACATCACACACTTATTGGTTTTAGAGTTGATTGATTTGTCAGATAAGAGCATAACCTGGGAATTGATATATAATGGCCACAGTATATCATTACATAACTGCTAAACTAGATACTTTTAAGTTAGTCAAGTTGATACAAGTTTGGGGGTGGGGTCCCTAATTAAATCTTTGGCAATATGCAACTGAGAATGTTACAAAATTAGAAAGTGAATTAGATGCTCATAAAGAGACTGAGGCTATAAATGTATGCACCACTGCCAAAGCTCCCTATGTGGCTCATGTTGACTAAAGAGCCCTTGTTAATGTTCTTTTCTTTCATTCTTCCTATGTTTGCTGTGAGCACAGGGGATGCGTTTCCCTTTCTGAGGTGTAATCGTAGCTTCCAACTTCCTCCTTGTTTATGGCCATTGTGCCTACTAACTCTCACAGCAGATTCTCTTTCCCCTCCTTGTAAAATAGGACTGTCTAAAAGTTGGGTTATTTTACTTGCAAAATGAATTGCATTATTTATTGAGGTTCGGGAATAAAAAGCAGCCCTTGGAAAGATTCTATCACTCTGTGGCTGATTTGTGTTGTGGATGTTAAACTTCCATAATCTTGGGACTACGCATACAGGTATCAAAAGCTGAATAAACATGCTCAGTTGGACTCCCGTAAGCGAAGATGCCATGGCGCTTCTTGGTATAACATTGGTCTCTTGCTACTGTTTTAACTGGCAGAAAAATGATAAGGCTACATATTTCTTCCTGTTTCTATATAGTCCAGTTCCTTTTGCCATCAGCCAGATGGTTTCTAGGTGTGTAAGTACTGTGGATTCAAATTTTAAAACTCTATCAGTGACAGAAGGCAGATCAAAGAATGAAATAGGAGATAAACACACAGACAAATATAAGGTATACACATAGAAAAGAGAGCGACAGGGGGGGAGAAGAAAAAGAAATGTGCACTTAGGTTGGAAGTTAAAATGGAACAAAGCAAATAAATACAGAGAGGAAGCACAGGAAAGAGGGCTTCTCCCACTGCCCTGCCCACTTGTGGTAATTACCGTAGTCCACACTAGGCTGAAAAGATAAAAGTAAATGTCTTCCAGAAAGTTTAGGCCCTTTGGTTTGAGGATGAAAAATGGCCTTCAGGGAGTACATAAAGTTCTTCAAAGGCTGCTCTGCTGTGAATACCAAGCAGGTACACAGGGCGGATTATCTTCAGGACTGCTGAGAAAAGGTGATGTCGGCAGCTGCCAACAGAGTGATCCGGGAAGACAGTGCTTCTAATGAATGATTCATCTCAACGGATGCTGCCCATAATATTTTCTTTCCTTGAGCCGAGACTTGGGAAGGTGAAGAAACCAACATTCAAATGCATAAATTCTAAAAATTTAATTTTTGCCCTGCTATTATGCAGGTCTGTGATCAGTACCAAGATCTGGTCATTAATCTTTCCTGACCTGCGCTTTGGCATTGCTACCTCCTAATAATTTTAAATGCTGCAGTAACATTGCTGAGGTTTATTATCATCATGTATAGGTAGACGTCTCTAAGGCATAAACTGTTTCCAATGAAGTCATTTGAGTTTGAAGATAAATTACTTGTTATTAGAACTCATTTTACCTAAGTGCTTTATTTTATAAAGTTGTCACATTTTACTTTATACTTACTTATTTTACTTGTAGCAATTACACACTCCGTGATTTGCTTTAGGGCACTCTAAGTCGCGATTTAAACACATTTCTAGGTTTATTAATATTATTTTTAAATTCATATACCACAGAACACACAGGCCAAACACTTAGGTTATTTCAGGGATTCCTGGAGAAATGGAAGCATTTGCAAAGTTCCTACAATTCTCTGGTTTTCCACTCATTACAGTTATTAAAAACACTCAGCTGTAGTACCAGCAGTGATACCGGCTATCATTTAACTAAGACTGTGAACTACTGATTTAGTTGTTGGCTTTGTAAGCAAAATGAATTTTCTGATAAGAAATATCTGAAAGTAAAAATAAACTGCATAAGAAAAACCTGTATATATTTCTTAGTGAACAATTGATATTATTTCTAGGGTTTAATGCTAGAAATAAACATTTGTTTATGTCAGTCCCAAACATTTGGGATTATGAGAAACAACATTTAATTATTGACTAACCAGATGCATAACGAGCCCGGTCGTGCCGTGGGATGGGTGTTGGGCTGGTAGCCAGCAGAAAGATGCGGTTCTTTGCTTCCATAAAGGTTTACAGCCTTTGCACCCTGCGCAGGGTCTCATTGAGTGGGAAAAGATTCAATGGCAATGGCCTTTTCTCTTCTTGCAGTTCAAGGAATCCAATGGCATCTCCTACATTACTTAAATCTAGAAGAGAGATAAGGGATCCGATTAGGTGGCAATGATTTCTGTTGTTACTCAGAATAGCATCACAAAAGAGGGGGTATCCTCCCGCAACGGGGATTGCGCTGGGCGGAGCAGAGCTTGCTTAGTATGCATTTTCCCCACTAGGCGAGCAGAATTCAACCCACTCTCAGTTGGTGCACCCAGCGGGATCACCTGGGAAGGTTCTCTCAGGTCTCAGCAAATTTTTTCGTAAAAGCAGTCTCACCCGAACCTCGTTTTTTTGTGATGGCCTATTTAAGAGAACAGAGTGTGACTGAGAAACTTTGTTTCCTGTTCATGAAAAATGCCACTGACGTTGTTGTCATGTTGAACACAGACTACAAGGACAGTGCTATGGGAAAAACCAGTGTATAAGTGGTTTTCTTGTTTCAAAAAAGATGAAATATCAATTCATGACAAACCTTGTTCTGGCCATCTGCCAACTTCCCTAACGGACAAAATGGTTGACTTCTAGTGCATTTGGAGTTCGTTCCACCAGGTCAGACTGTTAATCAAGATCTCTATTTAGAGGTTTTTGAAAACATTTCATTACCGTGTGCGACAAAAAGGCCTGATTTGTGGCAGATGGGAGTCTGGTTTTGCCACCATGACAATGCACCTGCTCATGCAGCCATCTCAGCGTACCACTTTATGACACAAAACAGCATGCCTCTCTTACTCCATTCACCTTAATCACCTTACATAGCTCCATGTGACTGCTTTTTGTTTCTACAAATTAAGGACTTGAAAGGAGAAGGATTTGGCAATATAGAAGAGGTAAAGAAAAAAAAACAAAAATGAGTGAAGTGCTGTCAGCCATCCCACAAGATATGTTTGAAAAATGCTTCCAAAAATGTATAAGTGTAATGGAGAGTACTTAGAAGGTGATAAGATTGTTTTGTAAAAAAAAATTAAATATATGCTTTGGGGAAAAATTCAGGGTTTTTGGGGGGTGGGGGTCCCCCTAGTATATCCGTACAATGTACTTTTGTGTCCTCTGCCATCCTCACAATTGGTGCTACATTTGAGCCCATTGTTGTAGCCATGGTGCCAATCTGTCTCTTTCAGGGTCTTCCTTTTGTGCTCACCCATTATCAAGCGAAAGACCTTCTCCAGAGACTGGCCACTACTGATAACATGCCCAGAATACTTGAGACAAAGTCTCACCAACCTTGCTTCCAATCAACTCCACATTTGTGGCTATTCCAAAGAAAGGTGATCCAACAGAATTTAGAAAATATTAAACAATATCAGAATGTCACATTGTAATAAAGTTTTGATGAAGATTCCTTTTAAATGAGTTCAGTAGTACATAGAGAAGAAAGGTAAAAAATTCAAGTTGAATTTAAATAAAGATGTGGAATGAGGAATAGCATTGCTCTCCTCCGAAGGCTCTTGGCTGAAGGCAAAGAATCCCAGAAAGTTGCTTAATTAACTGTTCAAAGACATTTGACTGTGTGGATTCTAACGAAATGTGGACAGTGTTGGGAAGAATCGGAATTCTAAAACACTTGATTGTGCTTATGTGGAACCTATACACACACTGAAGCAGTCAATCAAAAAGAACAAGACGCTACTTCATTATTTAAAAGCAGGAAAGGCATGTCAAAGTTGGATGGTTGCAACATACTTATTGAATCTGCATGCTGAGTGAATAACCAAAAAACTGGACTGCCTGTAGAAGACTTTGGTGTCGGGTTTGGAGTAAGAAACTAGGATATGTAGATGTCATAACCTTTCCTGTTGAAACAGAGAAGTTGAATCTCGAACTGCCGAAGATCAGATTGGAGCCTTCCCTCTACATTGCACATGAACATAAAAACTAACAGTTCTCATAATTTTAAATTTCTTGACCAGGATGAGCCAATGTTGTATCAATTGATTGAAACAGTTTAGTTGGTGTTTTTTCAATTCCTGGAGACTTTTCCCCCCTTCAGTGGAGATTGGCCTTCTTTCTTCAATACCATTGGCTCCCGAGTATACACTGTTTCCTGAAATGGTTGAACATTGACCAATTCCTTTTAGCTCCAACGACCTTGTGTGTTCCCTCCATCTTTTAAAAATTATTTGTGTCATCCACTCTTTTACAAATAGAATATTTCAGTATTGCAACTCAACGTTTCACTTTTTCCTTCAATTCCTTCAGATTGAGAAATGCTGAGTGTGTTCTTCAATTTTGGATTTCTAATACAAATCTTTTCACATTTCATTACAATGCTTCATTTTGTCTTCTGGTGTCATCCTTTGAAATCTTTTGTTCAGTTCTTTACTTCATCCTTTCTTCCACTTGCTTTAGCTACTTTACATAATTCAGTGGAGGGAAGGATGTATATACAATAAACAAGTTGTCAGTACAAAATGATACTGGGAGGCGCAAAAGAGTTAGAGGAAAAAGGTTTACAATATTAGATACACAAACTGGCAATAGCATGAGTAATAGTAGTCTACAAGTTAGTACTTAGGTAGACACATAAGGGTCAGAAGGCTAATTGGACTACATTTGTGGATATATATCATTTGTCAAAGATTATTTATACATGTGTTTGCATATGAATTATAATTATATCTATGAATATAGTACAGTAATATAGTGGGCACAGTTATGAAAACTTCTCAGTCATAACCAAATATCTTGACAGAATAGGCTGCTGGGTTTGGGGACTCAGGTGCATGTTTCTGGGGGACAATAAGGAAAATTGGCACAACAAAGCCCGCAAAGACTTTGTTCTGTACAATACTTTGGTAAATAATGTAGGTGAGTAGCTATTTAAGGTACAACTACTAACCTTTTCTCGAGACAAAACAATTGAAGGTACATGGAAGCACACAGTTTAATGGCATAATGGACCATGTGAACTACAATCTATACAACTTGAGACCAGAAACACTAGATAGTGGCTGAACACGCTGAAAGGTACTGCAATAGGAGGTGCTGGAGAGAGTGGGAGGAAATGTAGAACAAAAGTCTACATTAAAATCTAAAATCAAAGGACAGGACTTAATTTCTTACAGAGACTGGTGAAATCCCTGAGACTCTGGCCCTGAGACACCCTTCAGGTTTGGAACTGAACTCACTGCAATGCACGATTTTCAATCGATAAAATGAGTGATAACACCAGGGAGGCACTCATTCCTTAGGACTGTCAACTGTGTCAGATGACAAGGATAACATTTGTCCATAAGTGAAGTGCAGAAGGGGGAAGGGATAAAGGGAAGGAGGCCCAAGGAAATGGGAAACACAGGGAGGAAGTTGAAGAGTGCTGTTATAATTATTTAATTATGCCATATTGTTGTATTTTGTCATATTTAATTACTGACATCCAGTGCCAGGAATTAAAATGTGTGTGAATTATTGAATGAAAATACAATTTTTTGGTGTGAACTTTTACACAAATTACCTTAAGAAGTTTTGTAAAAACACATTTCAGGGTCTCTTTTAACATCCAGCTCCATCTTTTTTCCTTTCTTCTCTTTCAGTGACCTTGGCTTTCTCATGTCTCATGCACTTGATGCCATCCCATCTAGTCTTCAGTCATTCATGTTCCAGCAAATCTAGTCACCTGTGCTTCTAAGCTTGGGTTTTTCCAATACTCAAGGCTATAGTTTGGTGCTCAGTTCCTTACTTCATCTAATAACCTCCAGCTGCAACTGGAACGTGTGAGCAGTGAATGATCTGTTCTGCAGTTGGCTTCTGACCTTGTTCTGATCACGATACTGAGCTTCTTCGTTGTCTCTTTCCACAGATATTAATTTATTTTAATGCTAGCTGGCAAGATATTTGTATACAATCACCATACATGTAGTGGAAAAAAGATATGTGCAATTAATAAGTCATTGTGGTGGTGTTTTGGGGGCTATTGAGTCAGTTCTGACTTATGACGACTCTATGAATAACAGAATGCAGCACTGCTCAGCCCTGCACCACACCCACAATTGTTTGAGCCCATTGATGCAGCCTCTGTGTCAATCTATCACTTTGAGGGTAATCCTCTTTTCCACTGACCTTTATTAGTAGGACAGATTGTATCATCCAAAATCCAGTACATTTCTACCAACAATGCCATATGTTCCCTAATACCTGCTTCATTAGCAATTTTGCATTCTAATCATTAGTAATTTTCAGTGCATCTCGATTTCAGGTTTACCAATTGCAGAATGTGGAAGCTGCTAAAACTCTTTAATTTCTTCATCTTTGGCCATACTTTTCCAATACAGATCTGTTTGCCCCTTTGGTAGTCTATGGTACTTTCTACATTGTTTTCCAGCCCTGTTATTCAAAGGCATTAATTCTTCTTCAGTCTTTATTAATCATTAATAAAGAATCACAATCCAGATGCATATTCCCCCCTAAAGATAGTTCATTGTCCGGACCATTTTGTTTTTGGCTATTAAAACTTAGAACAAGTGAAAATGAGGCCTTTTATGAATCGATAGAGTGAAATTTACTTTTTTAAAAATAGTAATTCTTTTATTTCTTTTCTTTAGAGTATCATGAGGGACGACCTGGGAGGTAATGATGCTGAAGACAGTTTAAGGCTGGATGGAACTCCACAGAGACTCTGAGCAGTGAGTAATGGCTCACCTACACATGTCATTCTGGGCAAAAAGAGCACTGAATTATAACTCATACGTAATGAAATCTTATGGAGCTCTGATATCCTCTAGGTAGTATTAGAAAAAGATGTGTTGTAATCTGTGCTCTGTCTCACAGCACAATCTATGCTTTTGTTTCTAGGTTCATTTCATATTGCAATAGCCACACAGAACTCACAGATGATTCTCGCAATTTAGAGTAAAGTGTGGAATTTAACAGGGTTCGATTCTGGTAGAAATACTCAGGACAGAGGTGTTCAGTCAGTACATGCTAAAAGTTCTTTCAGAGCTGCTAATAAATGTCCAAATGGTATGTTACCCCACTATAAACTTTTAACCAAAGACACTCAACTCCGGTTCTGTGAGTCAGCAAACCTAACTGTCCCAATTAAATGCCCACCGGCAACCCATGCTACAAGCCAGCCTCCTGCCCAGAACTACTCATGTGCTGGTTTCTCTGCACCTGCTTACGTGTCAAATCTGTGTTCCTTGGTGGATGAGTTCAGTGTGCACCTAGACGTCCAGAGGACATGCTCCACTCCTGTCTCTTGCTGGTAGTGAAGTTCCCTACCTTGCTTATGATAAGGGTTGTTTTAAATGAATTAATTTAATAAATAAATCATTTTATTGGGGGCTTCTACAGCTCTTATAAAGATCCATATGTCAATGTATCCAAAAATGCACATATGTTGCCATCATCATTTTCAAAACAATTTCTTTGTGCTTGAGTCCTTGGTATTAGCTCTTCCTCCCACGCCACATTCCCTCCCTATAAACCCTTGATAAATTATAAATTATTATTATTTTCATATCTTACACCATCCACTGTCTCCCTTTGCCCACGTTTCTGTTATGCATTCCCCTGGGGAATGGTGGTGTTATACATCAATAATTGTAGTCAGATCCCCTTTTCTGCCCTTTCTCCCCCCACCTTCCTCCTACTCTCATGGTATTGCTGCCCCGATGCTCTTCCTGAGGGGTTTATCTTTCCTGGAGTCCATGTGTCAAGAGCGCTCATCTATTCTAGTGCACATGCTCTGGTTTAGCTGGATTTGTAAGGGAGAATTGGGTCATGGTAGTGGGTGGTTGGGAAGCATTAAAGAATTAGGGGAATGTTGTGTGCTCTGTCGGTGCTATGCTGGATGACTCATTCCTTCCTGGTGGCCCTTCCATGAGGGAATATCCAATTGTCTATAGATGAGTTTGGGTCTCCTCTTCACCCCCCCCCCATCATTTGCGTCAATATATTTGTTTGTTTGGGGTCTTCTGGTGCCTGACACCTAATCCTATCAAGACCTCGTGATCACACAGGCTGGTGTGCTTATTCCATGTGGACTTGTTACTTCTCTGCTAGGCCCCTTGTTCAACTTCAAGCCTTTAAGACCCCAGATGCTATACCTTTTGATAGCCGGGAACCATCAGCATTCATCACCATATTTGTTATGCACCCATTTTGATTTCAGTGATTGTGTTGTGTCAGAAAGGTGAGCATTACAGAAGACAACAAAGTGTTCTTGTGTTGAGGGAGTGCCTGAGTAGAGAACCAATGCCCACCTGCTACCTTAATACTTAACATTTAACTATATGTATATAGACCTATTAATATACACATATATTTATATATGTGCATTGTACCTCTATAAATGTCTTTTGTCACCTAGTTCTTTTCTCTATTTCTTTTTACTTTTCACCTGTCCCACTATCGTGTTTGACCTTCATTCAGCTCTCAGTACTTTCTCTCAACTATATTGTCCTTGATCAAACCCCATCAGGCATTCTATGCCCTCCTCATCATTGATTTTAGTTCTCTTATTGTTCACTTGCCCCTGAGTTTGTTGGCTCCCCCATCCCTTTCTTCCACCTCCTGTCCTATGCTCTCCCCAGAGCCTTTGGCCCCATTATTTTCTCCTCGGGATTGGTTATCCTGCATATGTTATATAGATAGACATGAGAAAAAGAAAAAAGAAGAGAAAAACAGCCTATAAATAATTCTGGGTCTGTTTGCTGACACTTCTGATTGTTTTCCAATCGGATCTGGTGCAGTGCTACACCATATCCACCAGTTCAGAATCTATTTTCAGGATTTCTTGGGACCTTCATTGCTTTTCTCCCCTTGCTGTTCTGTTGCGCTCCCTTCATGTTTCACTCCAGTGGTGAGGGGGGTGGTGGTGTCAGACTGGGCACAATGCCCACATTGTGTCTCCAGTGCTGTCCCTGTTAACACTTTGGGTTAGCGAGGGGTCATCATATCTTGTGGTGGTCCAGCCCACAATTCTCTCTGTGAATTCCCTGGTTTGAGCATGAATGTCAGTCTTAAGGTTTAGTTGGCCAGGATCTGGTCCATTCTCTCTTTCTCACTCTCACTGGCCTGTGATGCTCCTGCATTTGATGTCATTGTGTGTATTTTGTGAGTTTGAGGAGGACTTTGTAGATTGGTGTCAGACATATGGGCTAAGTTGGACTTATGGGCTTGGGCTAGACTGGGTGGGGGTGCTTTCTGAAAGTACACTTACCATATATATATAAAACTCTCTTATACACACATGAGTTTCTATCAATTTGTTTCTCTAGTTTACCCAGACTAACACAGGGGTCATCATTTCTCGGTGGGGTCAGCCCACAGACCTCTTTGTGCATTGGCTGCTCTCAGCCGGAACATGAGTCTTGAGGCTTGGTGGGTCAGGAGCTGGTCCATTTTTTCTCTCACACATTCACTCACTCACTCTCTTTCTCTTTCTCTTAGTTTGCTCCCATATGATCTGGGAGACCCGCCCCTCTCCCCAGGCTGCATCTTCAGTGCTGTCCTCTGTAGTGCATTCTTCTGGAGAGGAGGTTGAAGTGCTAGGACTGGGGTTGGCCCCACAGACCTTTCTTTTAGTTCACTACTTCATGCTGGCAAGTTGCCCTTGAGGTTCGGCATCCTAGGTTGCCAAGTTACAAGAGTTACAAGAGCTACATAGGTAATTTATTATACTGCAATGCCAAAGAGTTTTGAATACTTTTACAATAATTTCTCTGTCACATTTCTAATGCCTATGTTTTGCTGTTATTCTTGACTTGTTCTACCAGTCTGATCAGGCAGTCAATTAGAAAGGGATTTGGAGCAAAGGTAATAAGGGTGTCTGTGTGTCACTTTCTCTCCCCATCCAGAAACAGAGCACAGTAGTCATTTGTAAGACTAATGACTTGTTCTCTGAAAATACCATTTTTTCAACAACACAAATGGTAACTCTAAAGAGAGAGTTCTCCAGATAGAATACACAGAAATCAAAATGACTTCATTTGTGGACAGAGAAGATGGAGACACTAAATATAAGCAGCTAAATCAAGGTCAGGGGTTGATTTGAACAGACCATCAATTGCTCTAATATAAGTTTTATAGGCAGGAAGATTTAGAGATAAAGGAATAGTCTCCACTGAATGCTGGTGTCAAATGAAAATCAGCTGGCAAGGCCACAATTGTTTGAAAGAAATAAGGCACACATTAGAAACCTATAGGTTGGACTCCCAAAGTTGGGTGTTTACAGATGAATGTCACCTGGGTATGCTCAGAGTAAGGTCACCTAAGATCCACTCTAAAAACCAGCAATACTGTGTCATACATGTGCCTACGCACAGTGACTAAGAATGACCACTACTCTCATGCACACTCGCCCAAGTCAGGGTAGGAAAGGGATAAAAAGCAGAAACAGAGGGCAGGAGCTCGCTCTGTTGCTTTCATGGCCTCCATTTTCCACTTGTTTGGGGTTTTTTTTGGACGCCCCTGAAGTGGCCATTTTCAGTCACAAAATCTTGGGTGGCCCCTTAGTGTGGTCTGGCATGCTTTCCAGGGATAGCATGTACTTACTATGTGAAACTTTAGTACTAAAAACTTTCTTTTCCTTCATAAAAGTTAGTTTGACTTTTAAAAAAGTGCTTCTTCTGTGTAAATTCTTTCTTTGTTGAAAAGCAAGAACTGAGGAAAAACATTCCAGAAACCTAACAAGCTCTGGTTGGGGCTGAGAAAAATAAAAGCAAGTCCATGAGAATCAAAATACAACCTCCAGTCTATCCCATCTGGTTTTCAAGGACATCTCAAAAGGAAATTTGACTCATCGAAGACTAATGACAAAGGGCCTGATGAACTCTGTGGGAGGACATTAAGAGCATCAGACATGATAAAAGCAAAAGATCATTAAAAAGGCAAACAGGAAGAAAAGATCAAGTGGATGTCAGAAGAGACTCTGAAACTTGCACTTAATCCTAGAGTAGCTAAGTTAAATGGAAGAAATGATGAAATAAAAGCCTGAGCAGAAAACCTTAAGGGTCAGCTTAAAGCTAGAGTTAAAGACAAAAAGGAGGAATGCACTCAGCATATCATAAATGGAAAGAACTGAAGAACAAACCTAAGCCTCAAGCTGCAATATTCAAAGATTCTATGGGCAAAATATTGAATGATGCAGGAAATATCAAAAGAAGGTGGAAGGAATACACAGAATAACACTACCAATGAGAACTGGTCGACATTCCACCATTTCAGGAGGACGCATGTAAGCAAGAACCAGTCGTGCTCAAGGGAGATGAAAACCAAAGCTCTGAGAGTTGATGGAACACAGTTTGAGCTGTTTCAACAGATGATGAAATGTGAACTCATATGCCAGGAAAGCTGGAGGACAACTACTTGTCTAACTGACTAGGAGAGATCCACATTTGTAACCATTCAAAAGAAAGGTGACCTGGAAGAAAGCTCAGATTATAGAACAGTATCACTGATATCACATTTAAGTAAACTTTTGCATCATCCAAACAACTGCACCAACAGGACATTCACAGGGAGCTGTGAGAGATTCAGACTGGATTCAGAAGAGGAAAATGGAACAAGGGATATCATTGCTGATGTCATATGGATCTTGGTTCAAAGCAGAGAATATCAGAAAGATGTTCACTTGTGTTTTTTGACTATGCCAAGGTATTCCAATGGATAATAACAAACTATGGACAGCCTTGGAAATAGTAGGAATTCCAGAACACTTCATTGTGATCATCCGGAATTTGTACACATATCAAGAAGCAGTTGTTCAAACAGAACAAGGGAATACTATATGGCTTAAAATCAGAGAAGGTGCACATCAGGGTTGTATCTTTTCGCCATATTATTCATTCTGTATGCTGAACAAATAATCAAAGAAGCTGGATGCCACATGGAGAAGAGTGTGGCATCAGGATTAGAGGAAGGCTTATTAACAGCCTGGGATATGCAGACAGCAGAACCTTGTTTGCTGAAAGGGAGGAGGATTTGAAACTTCTGCTGCTGAAAATCAAGGATTGTAGCCTTTAGTATGGATTACAATTCAATGTAAACAAGACCAAAAGCCTCACAGCTGGACCCATAGATAACATTATGATAAATGGAGAAAAGACTGAAGTTGTCAAGGACTTTGTCTAGCTTGGGTCCACAATCCATGCCTATGGAGCCAACTGTCAAGAGGTCTAAAGATGCATTGCATGAGCCATTTCTGTTGCATAAGCTCTCTTTAGAGCAGTGATTCTCAACGTTTGGGTCGCGACCCCTTGGAAGGTCAAACGACCCTTTCACAGGGATCTCCCAATTTATAGCAAAATTACAGTTATGAAGTAGCAACAGAAATAATTTTATGGTTGGGGGGGGGGTCACCACAACATGAGGAACTCTATTAAAGGGTTGCGGCATTAGGAAGGTTGAGAACCACTATTTTAGTTTATTGAAAAGCAGAAATGTTTCTTTGAAGACTAAGTTGCTCCTCACCCTAGCCATGATATTCTCCATTGCATCATAGGCATTTGAAAGTCGAACATTGAATAAGGAAGACCATAGAATAATAGATGCATTTGAATTGTGGTGCTAGAGAATGTTGAAATAACCATGGACTGTTAAAACACTAATTGTTCTGCCTTGGAGGAAGTATAGCCAGAAGGCTTCTTAGAGGCAAGGATGGTGAGACTTCTTATGTACTTTGGGCAGGTTATCAGGAGAGACCAGACTATGAAGAAGGATATCATGCTGGGTAAACTAGAGGGGCAGTGATAGATAAGACCCTTAAGGCAATGCACTGACACCATGGCTGCAACAATGGGCAACAATTATGAGGGTGGTGCAGGACCAGGCAGTGTTCCATTCTGTTGTGCATAGGATCAATATGTGTTGGAATAGAGTCGACAATATTGAAACAAGAACAACAACAAAGTATCTTATCATATATACATTGATGAATTATCTTTTGTAGATCATATAAAACTACTTAATGTCTTGTGATCTATAACTAAATTCTCAATAGACTTATTGATGTATACTGGAATGTCTTTGTTCCAAAATTAAAATAATCCTTGGTAATCTCTTGTTTTAGGTATTATTGAGTTCATTCCAACTCATACTCTGTGCAAAACAGAACTAAATACTACTTGGTCTTGCTCCATCTTCACAATGGCTGCTATGCTAAGCCCATGGTTGCAATCACTGTTGCAACAATCCATCAAATTCATATGTAGCCTAGGGAGGGGGATACTAGAGAAACAAATCATGAAGATAGAGAGGGGAGGTTTGTCTGACTCTGCCTTATTTTAGGTTTCCTTTTTGGCTAGTTGGAAGGCAGATATGGCCATGCAGTTTCCAGGTGGCATTTTGGAACAGACACAGGAAGTGAAAGTTTTGATTCACATAAGTTGTCCTTGGTTGATGCTGTCCGAAATGGCAAAAATGAATGTGATAAATGTAAACTTTGAGGGAAGGGGCGAAATACTTCCTTTAACTTCTCTGACACTATGTTGCTTAGTCAAAATGACTGACTGGCATCAAAATGGCTGACAGAGACTTGGCCCTGACTTTAGGAAGTGCAGCTCAAGGCCTAAGGGATATGGGATAGGTTTAGATAAGGATGGAATTTGATTGTTTTAAGAATTGAGTTTAGGATCTAGCTATAGTAGGTTTATATTGTTTTCTTCGGCCTCTTGTTATTAATATAATAATTGGTAGAAATGTTTATTGGGGAATAAAATTAGAGATTTTGTAAGCCGACTGGTCTTCAATCATTAGATGGGATCTTTAACTGGTTGTGGGACACTACTGCAAAGAAGGCTTTGTAAAGATAAGCCCCACCAAGTGCCTTGAGTGCTCATCTTGCCTGTGGGCAGACTCTGCTCTTGAGATGTGTATTTGAAGAGACTGGCCTAATAGCTGTCGACAGACTGAAGAAGAAAAAACAAACCCTTTGTGTTTTTTTTTTTAATTTGAACTATTGGTTTGTGCCTGAAGCTAGATAAATTTGGAGCCATGAAGGAACTCTCCTCTCTAGAACTGAACCAGTTAAAGGGAGCCAGTAGGAAGCTTGAAATGCTTGCTAGATAACCACTTGGCTCCACCTATTGAGTGGAAGTGGGAAAAGCACAGCAGTAAAACACAGATGGGTTGAGTGTGGCCACTGATACCTGTGGACCTTGTTCACAGGGACTAGAAGAGAAAATGCTAGCAGGTTGGTTGTTCTGAAATTTAGTTGTTGAGAATTTGTGATGGGGCCTATGGTCAAAGGTGAGGTGACCAATGGGCACCCTTGGTGAGGCTAAGTGCAGCAGACCACATTGACTTGACCAGAAACTGACCAGATGAAGATAAGATTTTTGAGCCTGTGCATTGGTGCATATTTTTGCTGACTTTATGGACATCCTGTCCTGATTTGACTTATGGATGCAGACACACAGGTTCCAACTGGAATGAAGATTATTTATCTCAAACAACATGCTTGTCTCCTCAGAGGACTGGGTTCATATAAGTGGGCAGTATTGAAATTGGATACCCAAAATTTCAGGGATAAAGGCCTGAAGTGGCTGACTTACAAGCTTTGATGGGTTGGGGAATATGTATATAGACTTATAGGATTATGGTGTAGGTGTTCACATAACTGTAATTGTTAGGCTTAAAATATATATTTTGTTCACTTAAAGAAATATTATGTTTGAATCATATGAATTTCAGGTTTATCCTGTTAGGTGCAAATATGATTTTATTATTGTTTTGTTTAAAAATTATGTATGGCTAAAGAATTATGTGAAAGGTGGAGGGAAGACTAGGTAGAAAGAGGAGACCAATTACAAGGATCTACATATAACCTCCTCCCTGGTGGATGGGCAACAGAAAAGTGGGTGAAGAGAGACATCAGACAGTGTAAGATATGACAAAATAATAATTTATAAATTACCAAGGATTCATGAGGGAGAGGTGAACAGGGAGGGAGGGATAAAAATGAGAAGCCAATATCAAAGGCTCAAGTAGAAAGGAAATGTTTTGAGAATGATGACAGCAACAAATGTACAAATATGCTTGACACATGCATGGGTGTATGGATTGTGATAAGAATTGTACAAGCCCCCAATAAAATGATTAAAGTAAATAAATAAATAAAAAGAAAGTGTCAAGTTGACAAGGGATGGTCTGTGGCAATTATATAATTTCATGTCAATTTGAGGCTATTAAGACTGAAGAGGTGGAGTCTAGCCTGTCAATCAGGTTACAGCCTTATACTGCTTCTTTGTAGGTGTGGCCTTCTCAGGAGGATTCTGGGAACTTCCTCTTTTTCTCCTGGGAGGCAGACAATACTCTCTGTTTCACCTTCCTGTTGGCTGGACACATGGAGCACCCTGATGGTAACCAGAGCCCTGGAGATGTGTCCACCATTGGATCCACAAGACTTTTCACCCACCAATCTGTGATCTTCCTGTATTCTGCAACACTACATGTGACTGCATGAGTCTGAAGAGTGATTTATGGACTATTATCAGACTGATGGGCTAATATTGGACTTATGGACTTGATCTGGACTGGGTTGAGACATTATCTTAGCATGCAACACTTATGAGTGTCTTTGGTTTTGTTTCTTTAGTCTTCTTCAAAGGTCTTCTTTTGCAGCGACTCTCTAATTTACAAAGCACAATGTCCTTTTCCAGGGACTGGTCTACCCTGACAACATGTCCATTGCCATCCTCACCTATAAGACGTATTCTGGTTCTAATACCTCAAAGACAGTTCATTTATTCTTCTGGAAGTCTATGATAATTTTAATATTCTTCGTTAACACCATAATTCAATTGCATTGAATCTTTAATATTCATTATTGATAACCAAGCTTTCACAGGCATATGAGGAAATTGAAAATAGCATGACTGGTGTCAGGTTCTCACAAGGACATTCTTACTCTGTCACACTGGAAAGAGTTCTGTTGTAGTAGACTTACCCAGTGCCATATGTGCTTTGATTTCTTGAATGCTGAACTTGATTGTGCTTCCAAAGTAAGTGAAATCTTTGACAACTTCAAATCTCATTTCTATTTAATATGATGCCGGTCCATTTGTGAACATTTCTGTATTCTTGACACTGAGTTTTAGTTTTTGATGAAAGGTGAAGTCTGATATTCATCACTACATGCTTCAAACTTTCTTCACTTTCAGAAGGAAGGTTTTGTCATCTGCATATTGTAGGTTATTAATGTTTCTTCCTTTAATCCTGATGATGGTTCTTCGTATAGTCTAGATTCTCAAACTATTTGCTGATCATACAGATTGAGTATGGTGAAAAATATAAACTCCTGATGCACATCTTTCTTCATTTTCTAACTCAATTATCCCCTTGTTCTGTTTTTGAATATTAGCCTGTTACAGGGACTGTATGATCACAGTGAAGTGTTTTGAGGCATTCCAATTTATTCAAAGTTATCTGTATTTTGTTAGGTGGCACTGAGTCTTATGCCTTTGCATGGTAAATAAAATACAAGTAAACTTCTTTCTGCTTGTTTCTGCTATTAGCCCAAATCCATTTGATTTAGCTTTATTATTACTCCTTCCACATCCTCTTCTGAATTTGGCTCAGATTTCTGGCAGCTGCCTGCTGATATTCTGCTGCAACTTTTAAAAATTATCTTCCACAAATTTGAAATTCATGTGATAGTAATGATATTGTTCAATAACGTTTACATTCTGTTGGGTCACATTTCTTTGGAATTGACACAAATATGGGTATCTTCTAGTCAGTCTGTTAGATGTCCTCCAATTTTTGGCATAGACTAGTGAGTGTTTCGAGCACTGCATCAGCTTATTAATATGTTTTAATGAGCATTCCATTAAATTCTCAAGCCTGTTTGTTTTTGCTAATGCCTTCAGTGTAGCTTCAGTACCATACATTCTTGATCATATGTTAATATTTGAAATAGCAGAATGTTGACTAATTCTTTTTGATACATTGGCTCTGTGTGTTCCTTCCATCTTCTCTTAATGTTCCTTACACCAATCAATATTTTCCCATAAGAATGCTTATTATTGTAACTTGAGGCTTCAGCACTTTCTTCAGTACTAGCTTGAGATACGCAGGCCACATCTCTCCCTTTAGGGTTTCTGCCCTGCAGATGAGCCACAAATGTCTTTCATGCTCCAGCATGACAGTATTCAGTAGCTAGAGCATGAGAGCAAATAGTGCCGTGCTATGTCCCAGAGTGCATGTACTAGCTTTATTATGTGTTTGTCACCACTGCCCTGAGACAGAGTACTAACTTTGGAAACCGAGTCCCAGTTCTCCAGAGGGAAGGCTGTGGGGCATCTTCCTGGTGCCTCTCCAGTCCCCATTCATCTTTCTTTTCTTCTTTACATACAGATCACAGGGTTCTTTCAGACTCTGATAGTCTTCCTGTGACCTTAGCATTTTTAATTTGCTTCCTAGCAACCTGGGTCCATTCAAAAGAGCCCCTGTCAGTTTCTTGAGTGAATGGTTGAGCCAATTACACTAATATCAGAGTTTCAGATTCAACTAAATCCCACTATTCCAAGGACAATCCATCAGTTATTTCCAATCTGGGGGGAGTGGTAGGGCAAGCTGGCATATGGTCCCTGTGCCTTCCAGCACCTGGCTTCACCGCCCGGAGTTGCTAAGAGATTGCAGCTTCGCTCACTGAGACTTGATAACTGTCTTCAGCTAGAAAGTTCAAGCCATTATTGACCCCTGACTGGAATCCTCTTTTGAGGTACTTGCGATTAGGAAATACTGCGGTAGAACTCCTGTCTGAGAGGTAGTAAACACTGCAGAGCCCGCGTCAGTGGGAAAACATATGCCGAGGTCTCCAAACCCAGTCAGGGCACACCAGTAGAGGCCATGTTCCCATTCGAAAGCAAAAGTAGGCATACCCTGTTTTGTTAAAAAAAAATGCAGAGATAGGCATCATTAAAGTTCAGACGAGTAAAGGAGTTGATGCAGTAACTAAGAACTTTATTTCTTCGTGGATTTTCAAAAAGTCTCTCCCCAGAAGAGACATGTGGCAATCAGGCACGTACAAAATGGATATCACCAGCTTGCTTCTCCCACTTCCCTATTCATGTGCTGTAAAACAAGGTAAAACTGCACAAATTGCTTCCGCGTTTACAGGAAAGCCCATGGGCTTTTCTCCTACTGCTACACTAGCAAGAGGGATCGATAGGGGCGATGAGCATCATCCGATCTCACTCCCCTGTAGGCTTTCCTCATGCCTTATCTTTCCCTTCTCCCCTGCTTTTCTGACCTCCCGAATTTCCAACCTTTTCTGCTCTTTCCTTTTCTTCAGAGCTCATTCCCCCAAAGTCATCGTCATTCGTTTCAAAACAGGCAGATTTCTTTTCAGCTAAGGCCTCTCTCTCTCTCTCTCTCTCTCTCTCTCTGTTCTCTCTCCCTTGGTTTGTCCTTCCCGGGGCTGTCTTGGTAACTTTGTTAGCTATCTTAATAAATGATTAGGCTGACAGCATCTCTAACCCTCCTTCTAACCTTCTGTAGCTTTTTTCCTTGAATGCCTGGGGTTCTCTGGTCAATAAGCACCATGCTAATGAGGGGCTCTCAGTCTCATTCTGCTCTGCTTCTGGATCAATACTGACATATCATTCGGAGTTCAAGTGGTCTGGACCTGGCAAGACTTCTTTTACTGCACTGAGAGTTCACCTGTGGAGATGCTCCATGTTTAAGTCCATAAGGTTAAATTCCCATTAATCAATCAGATGTTGTCCTTCTGCCTCTCTATTGGTCTCCCACGCTGGCCCACAGCAGGCGCAGCTTCTCTTGTGGGACTTCGTTGACTGCTCCATCCTTACTCTTTTTCCATCCGTTTCTGCCTTTCAGAATGCATCGTCTGTGTTCTCTTAGCGACCAGGAGGGCATTTAACAGGACCTGCAAACCAGCCCTGTGATAGGTAGCAGGCAAACAAGGAGTTAGTCACAGCAAGAGACCGATTGACTGTTATTTCCAGTTGAGTCAGTCAGAGGCCAGAAAGGCTGCGTACTCACAGGGTGGCTTTCACCTTGCTAGGACTTTCCCAGCTCAGGATTTTCTTGTCCCCTGTTTCCTGGCACCAATTGTGCATTCAGGAATCAAGAGTTGAAACTGCCCCTCAGCCTTAGAGTCTACAACTCAGCTTCCAATGTGTGACCTCCAGTGTGCTGCCAGGCATCTGGCACCTGTTTTAAGCCTGGTGCTGGTGAAAACAACATGGTTATCTCTTGAGCCACTGGCATTGACTACCCTCTGAGGCGAAAAAGCCCATATGGACAACTAGATCTGAATTATGTCCCACTGTGGGTATGAGAGATTGAGACTTTATTTCTTGCCTGGTCTGTTTCTTTTACCTCCTGAAACTCTCAGCAAGCGGCAGTGGGAGTTAAGGGTTTTTCTCCAGTAATCTTTAGAAAAATCAGAGGAAATTAATAACACTTGAGTAGGATCTTGGTCACTTTCAGAAAGAGCTTTTAAAGCAAAGTGAGAGATCAAGACTCAATAGTTTCATCCATGTTGTCACAGAATAATGAAATAATCCATATACATTTTCCCACTGTTCTACAAAACAAATCCAGTTACATGATCGTATTATAATTACCATACCTATTTCCAGCTACCATCCATTCTTTGGTGAGAAATACTGCGGTTACAACAACGTATTACAATGAACGTTTAACCTTTTTCTCAGAGGGTATCCACAAACATAGACCCAGCTTTCAGGATTCCTAAGGAACTTCCTACCAGCACACTTTTCTTATTTCCCTTTTCCTTGCTTGGCTTGGGCTCACCTGTTGTTCTCTTATGGTGAGCTGACTTACCTCTCAGCGTCAAACATCTACAGGGTCTGACACTCCTCGCATTCTCACGGGGGAGTGACAGTGTCTGCCCAGTTTACTGGTTTGTGTACTCTTCCTCTCTTTAGGGCTTGCCTTGGAGTCTTCTCCCATCGTTACACTTCCTGCCGTTACAGGTAGAGATGCCTTCGTAACTACAAGCATGAGCCCTATGTTTGGGCACCAATTTTGTTACCTGAAATACAGATAATTACCCACTCAAGTCAGAAGCAGAAAGAGAAGTTCCTATTTAGAAGATTGTCCCACAAGGAGACTACAGCAACACAAAACAGATTTGTCTCTGTGGTGTCCTGTTTGAAATCAGAACACAAAAAGAATATGTAGATGGGGCTTTCTGTTCCCCCAAACAGGTAGTTTCGGAAATCCACAGAGGCAATTCTACCCTGTCCTATAGCGTCACTATGAGTCCATATCAACTCAGTGGCAGGGCGTTTGGTTGGTTTTGACTATACCTTTGGCTTTGCAATATACATTTGTGGAATCACATATCAATGTTTAACACTTCATGTTTCAGGGTAACCATGGGAAGCAACTATTGACTGTGAACAAGCAAACAGATCAATCAGAATGAATAAGTGGTAGGCCAGTCTCAGGATGTCTTCGTTGACTAACTAGATAGGAAGACCTAGCTTTAAATTAAGGAGCCCTGGTAGTATAGTGGTTACATCTGGGACTGTGAATGGCAAGGTCTGTTTTATAGAGTCACTGAGTCAAAATTGACTCGATGACAGTGAGTGATAGCGTTTAATTTTAAATAATCAGGAAAATAATAATAGTACAAAAAATACTTGGCAAACTCAAACTTTTCTCTGTCTATTGTGACTTTAATTGTTGGTCCAGTT
Source organism: Tenrec ecaudatus (assembly GCF_050624435.1). NCBI lineage: Eukaryota > Metazoa > Chordata > Mammalia > Afrosoricida > Tenrecidae > Tenrec > Tenrec ecaudatus. The sequence goes on from NC_134531.1 coordinate 99,219,968, forward strand.
TTGAGGATTTCAGTTTTCTCTATATTGAGCTGTAATTTAATTGAAGGCTGTAACTCTTGTTCTTCATCAACAAGTGCTTCAAGTACTCTTCAGTTTCAGCATGCAAGGCATGTCACCTGTTTATCAAGTGTTGCTAAAAGCCTGTGCCAATCCTGGTTCTACATCATTCTTCTTACAGCCCAGTCTCTCGAATTATTCGCTCAGCATACAGACTGGGTACTTTTGAAACCAAGCAAAGGGTCTGTAGCCAAGCACAGAAGTAAGGGATAAGAATCAGCATACATTTTAGTAACAGATCTAGAAGGGCAGCAAGATAATTCTCCAAGACTGCTTGACTCTTTTTCATATGATTGGGGTTTTTATATTTTTCTGAGAGTCAGTATGTGGCTTTGTTACATTGTTCCTTAGGTTTATGGTCTTTCCAGCAGGCAGTACAATAAAACTGTTTTGCTCTTGACTGATTCTTTATCTTAGTTTTCGATTAACAATGCAACAGTGAATTACATAAAGTACTAATTCATTAAGTCAAAATATCCAGGACACATACCAGGGAGGAAGTGGAGGAGAAGTTTAACTTAAAGCTGTAGCTGCAAGTAAAAATAATTAAACATTAAAATATGATTAAATATTCATTAAAGGTTCCTCTGTGATTCCCAATTACTTATATAAATTATCTCATATCTATGAAATCTATTTGAGATGAAAATATGGTTGATGACTTTTGGCATGTTTTGCATGACTGGCACATGGATTTTGGTCTTATACTATCATAGTCTTTTTGTAAACAGAGTGCTCACATTTTAAATTTTTATATATTTTCACCTCTAATGATTGATCATATGATTAATCCTTTGATCATAAAGACTGCTGTGTTTCTTCCATGTGAACTTATCTGATACTCAAGAAAGCAACTGCTTGTTAAGACATGCCGTTAAGGCTCCAGATACAGTTCTCTTTGGTTACCAGCCTTTTGCTACACACTTATGTCTTCAGTGATTATAAGGGCTAGTTGTGATGAGGGCCACGTTATAAGAACTAGTTGTTCTTAGATAAAGGACAAGCTCAGCATTCACTCATATATCTAAGATAAATATTCCACTTTAGAGGCAATATTATCATCCTGAAAAATAACATAAATAACCACTATGGGACATTTTGTATTTTCAAGTATAATATTCTTTTTTTTTAAATCAAAAGATCATTTAATTGAGGGCTCTTACAGCTCTTAAAGCAATCCATACATCAAGCATATTTGTATATGTGTTGCCATCATTATTTTTTAAACATTTACTTTCTATTTGAGCTCTTGGTATCAACTCCTCCTTTTCCCCTTCCCTCCTTTCCTCTCACCCTCATGACTTCTTGATAAATATTTTTTCATCCTGTACATCCCCACCTCGTGACAAATTATGTTATTATTATTTTCATATCTTATACCACCAGCTGTCTCACTTCCCCATGGTTTCTGATGTTCCTCTTCCTGGAAGCAGGGGCTGGCTAAATGTTGATCATTGAAATTGGTTCCCCCATCCTCCCCTCCATCCCTTACCGTCCCCTAACCTCCTGGTATCACTACTCCCATTCCGGTTCCTGGATTCTGTGTGTCGTGAGCATGTCCACAGCTACAGATAAGAGATAAGAGCTCATGACAAATGGAATCCAAGTGTATCTTTAATCTAACCAATGGTATATAATTTAAAATACTATTTATGTGGTTTATGAACAAGGCTGTAATCTTCAAAAGGACAAAATCTAGAATGTCAGTATCCTATAGCATAGAACCAGGGTAACAAAGAGCCGAAAAGAAACTCAATCAAAAGTCACGATTAGCTGTGCCCCGCTTGACAGATTCTCCCATCAGGATCCCAGACAAGCTCTGTTACGTGTTTTCCTCAAAGGCAGGCTGCTCTTTGTTCTACAAATAGAATTTGAGATTACCTTTTCATGGATGTTTACTGTCTCTTTTTCTGTTCATGAGTTTCCATAGACATCTGCTGAACATTTTAGGAGTGTATACCATATTAAGGAGACTGGGAATAATTTCATATGATAGGAACCACTTGTCCTTTTTATTCTTTTTTCAAATTGACTAGTTGAGGTGAGACTGCCTGAATAATCTGTTTTAAGATGTACAAATAGTTGGATTATTATTGGACAGACAGAGAAATATCCTGATGTTTACTAATTAACCAACTGAATTGAACTTTTGTATTTTCCTGCTTATGCTTAGCTACTTTCGTGTTGTGTCTCTCTTCCTCCTAGTGTGGCTGATTTTGAAATCGTTAATGGCAGGCCATACAGCCAAACCCTAACAGCTGCATACTTTGATGAAGTAACCTAAGGCTCATTTGCCAATGTGCTGACTTCCATTGATTAAGCTTGCTGTTTCTGCATTGGTTTTCCCCACACAGAGTCACCAGATTAAAAATTTTGGCGGGCTGTTGCCCCTGTCCGTTATGGATACCAGCAGGAAAGTTCCCTACCTGGGAACAGTGTGTACAATTGTGATGGACAAAAGGTCATCCCACACACTTGTGGCTTGTTCCTTTATAAAATGGATTTCCAGGAGAGCTTGGACAGACAGGTACTGAGTGCTAACTGGCTCCAATACAGCTTTTCATTTGATCCTTTTGGTGTGGCTCTGATTAATCTCGGATATAACAAAACATCATATTATTGCCTGGGAGGCAGGATTAAATTATTATAAGACCTATTTAAACTCAAGTAATTAATCTAAGATATATTTTCTTTTTTGGTTGGGGAGATGGTAAAAAAAATAAGGCATCTAAGGGCAAATGCAGCTTATCTCAAATTTCACAATAGTCAGAGACAAAACATAAAACTAATAATAGACCTGATGTTTGAAAATGCTACATAAAACTAGTACAATTATGAAATATTTATATTTATCTAATAATACCAGTGGCCTCTAGGTTCTGTAAAAATATCTTAGGTTGTGCATGAATGAAGACATGAATATAGATACTGAAAATGTTCATTTATTAAGATGCAAAACTGTCTCTGGAATTTAGCTGGAAATTTTACTGTTATTCTATCTTATAACTTACAGAAACATTCAATCTATCCAATGACAAGCTTCTATCCTTGACCATTTTGGGATCACTTGGAATTCACAAACTTCATTATCTTTGAGAGTTCTAAAAATCTTGATTTAGATTCATGGGGTTCAAATCAGGATATTAATTTTTAAAATAAGTCTAGTCTAGTCCATTTTTCTGTTGGAAGATATTTTTGCAGGTCCACAAAGCAAAATTTTATCTGTAGATGACAGAATTTCATATGACCATGATTAACTCACAACTTTATATATATACATGCATATATATGTGCACATATATATGTATATACATGTATGTTTATGGTTTTGCTCATATATAAACACGTAAATGGGAAATGCACAAAGCAATGCAAAACCAAAATTAATTAAAAATTGGAAGAAATGTTAGATGAAAGGAAAGATCGTAAAACCTTGTGCTTAAAATTTTTAGTTTACTTCAATTTTTGTAGGAAGTATTATTAATACGATATAACATCTTCATTTGAAAGCTTCAATAAAAAGATAAATCACAAGTCATATAATATACCTTGTCTTTAATAATCAGGTCTGCCAAACTCTGGCTTCCATTTGAGGCTAGTATAATTAAATCCTAAGAGGAGTCTCCATATGTTAACTAACCTGTGGCTTTATGAGTTTTTGAATTGCACATGGTAAGGGCTAATTCTCCATCACTGGGGTAAAGTCAGGCTAGCGAGGAGGTTATTCTCACCTTAGGTCAACAACTGTGAATTCAGTTCTCCATCTTCTGCTGGACTTGCAGTGATTATTGATAGCATCCAATCACTCCATGGAAGAACTGCACATTCTGGATTTGAAAGACTCATTAGCCTTTTTTCCCTTATGAATAAATTCATCAATTTGATTTCATATCATGTTTTAAAATATTTCTTGTTTTCTATACCAAAGAAAAGCTGACTTTCTCTCAAACCTTCTACAACTTTCCATATACACTGACTTTATTGTCTTTCACATTCTGGTATAACCAGACATTCTGTTTGAAAGCAAACTACTTTATTTTTTTCTTAAAAAACAAACAAAATGCAGAAGCTTATTATTAGCCATTCTGTCCTCTTTCTATCTTTTCAGCTCATGTTATACTGAGTTCTTTCACCCTAATGGTCATCACCCTAAACGTGGTATTTTATTAAATGAATATGATGCACACACATTTTAAATCAAGGAAAAGGCATCAAGTTAAATGGTAAATCTTATTTAAGCCTGTCTTCAGCAGTTGAGTTTTCTAAAAAGTTAGCAATTAAGCAAAACACAAATAATAATCACAAAGTGTAAATATATCCTATACCAAGGAGATAAAAAATAGAGCAAAATTTATGATGCTTGAATAATCTTTTTGAATGTCTCAATGACGTTATGGGTAGAATGGATGTCCTTGTAGGCCAAACTGTTTAGATTACTAATTAAACTTTCAGTCAACCCAAACAAACAAACTCACTGCCATGGAATCTATGCAGGCTCATAGCGACCCTAACAGGACAGGTAGAATGAGCCCTGTGCATTTCCAAGACTGAAACTGTTTGCTGGAGTAGAAAGTGCCATTTTTCTCCCATGGATCAGCTGGCCTTGTGGATGGCAGCTGAATTTGTAACCACTATGCACTAGGCTCTGATGGGAAAATTTTTGGTTATAGTAAATAATGGATATGCTCATATATTTATTATGATACTTTAAAATAGAGAAAAATGAATAATTATTTAACAGATATATATTAAGATTTGAACTTCTAATTATAATAAACATTTGTTAGCTTAATTTTAATAGCAAATAACTTCAAATATTTAAAAGTCATGTATGTACCATAAAGCATTACAGAAATAAAGTTCAATTATTTTAAATATTTTTTTCTTATTTTATCCAAATATAGCTTTCTGAGATTCTTTAAAATGCCTTTAGTTTGACTTAAAATAAATTTGGTTATTTAGTTGATTCTAAATCATAGGATAGAGCAAAAGCAAATTGCCAGGATTTCTGAGATAGTAAAACTCAAACAGAAACTGACTGACTAATTAATTTTTGCCCCTATGGGTCTTTTGGCTCAAACTACTTCATTTGGTTAGCAGTTCAGTGCTTGACTCACTGTGTCCCTTAGCTACTTTTACTTCTCTCTGCAATTGAGTTAATGCAGACTTACGGCAACCCCTGTAGGCTTCTGAAATTGTCAGTTAACAGAAGTAGAAAGCTGTGTTAGTTGGGTAGACTAGAGAAACAAATCCATAGAGTTAGTTTTATATAGCGGTTAATTGTACATTAAGAATGCACCCAGCCCAGTCCAGTCCAAGCCCATAAATCTGATATTACCCCTGTGTCTGATACCAATCAATAAAGTCCTCTTCAGACTCACGAAACACATGCAATGATGCCAAATGCAGGACAATCACAGGCCAGTGGGTAGAAAGTCTTTGGATCCAGTGGTATTGTAATCATCTCAGCACTGCTAGGGGCTTCCACGTGGCTTCTTCAGTTCCCAGGGCATGGGGTCCATCAGTGTAGTGCCATCTATCTTGTCCTTGGGGGATGTCTCTCAGGAATCAGCAGAGAGAGAGAGAGAGAGAGAGAGAGAGAGAGAGAGTGAGTCGCCTGCTTCCAAGGAAGAAATGCAGGAGTTCAGAGAATTCTCAGGAGAAGGCCATGCCCACACATAAGCCTCATTGGCTATGACCTGATTGACACACTAGACTCCACCCCTTCACTCTTAATCCTCTCAAGTCCCAAATTGACACCAGATTATGTAACTACCACAAAAACTCAGTCTTCCTCTGGGGGAGCTTGTGGTTACTTTGAACTGGCAACCATGTGGATTTCAGGACAATGAACAACCTCTACACAATGAAAATTACCTATATATACATACATATCTGAAATATCTCAGGCTGAGAAAAGTGGAAAATTTAGATTTTCTTTTTTATTACTCTTGAAACACCTGGGACATTTAATTCAAGTCACTGAGAGAGGTGTGAATTGAAGCTTGATATATGCATACAAAGGCTATCAAATTGAGCCATTTTACTAATTCTTCATAATATTAATACATTTAACTTTTCAAGCACACTGTGTTATAAAATTAAAACTTAGTTCAACAAAAATGTAAGTAGAAAATGAACAATTAATTTCCCCTTTGCCCTGAGTCTTAGTTGTGGAGAGTTATACAAGTCTTTGCATAAAGAAGTTCATCACATTTGCTCAGTCTTCTGAAAAATCATTCAAGCTGTAGGGTAGTATAATCATTTAAGGTCTATTTAAAGGCCATTGTTTCTGGAGTCTAGATTGGACATATGCCAGGCTCTATAATAGTAAAACACCGTTCCCTTTTCAGTCTCAGGGGCATGGCGACAAACAGGCTAGAACATACAGGAGTTGTCTCAATAGATTTTTCACTTCTAACAAATAGTGGTCATCAAACAGACCAGATACAAACAAAAAAAGTGTAATACAATTCTAGAGATGAACAGAAATCTTACCAGGTGTGCAATTACCAAATAAAATGTACAGAATCTTCAGAAAGCAACAGTGATGGGAAATCACCACAGTTTGCTCTCGAGATGCCCTTGAGACAATAGTCTCACAAGGATGCTTGGAATTTGGTCCCTTGAAGTACATATCCCTGTACTGATGGTCCACAGAGTCTCCCTGGCAAGTAAGAAAGACAAATGCCTTTACTTCCGGTGAGAAACTGAGGAGTCCCATTTGGGTGCCATAGTAATACTGAATACAGGGTCAAGGCACTAGGGCTGTAGCCAATCACAGAGGAGGGGTGAGAATCAGTGTACATTTTATTAACAGATCTAGAAGGAAAAGCAAGATCATTCTCTAAAACTGCCTTTCCTTTTCTCATATGGTGGCAATTTTTATACTTTTTCTGAGTCTGTATGTGGTTTTGTTACATCTTTCCTTAACTTTATAAACTTTCTATCATGGAGTACGATAAATCTGTTTGCTGATTTTTTGTCTTAGGTCAAGGTTAACAATGCAACAATGAATCATTTAAAATATTAACTCATTAAGTCAAAACACCTGAGGCACATACCAGGGTGGAGAGGGAGGAGGGGGAAAAGGGGGAGAAAAGGAAGGAAAGGGAGGAGGAGTTTAATTTAAAGCTGTTGACAAGTATGATGAGAGGCTGCTACACTTCCGTGATTTTAAAGCTTGTGGTGCTGCCTTGTCGTGTTCGACTGACAGCCTCTTTGGCCATGTTCGGGTTCTGGAGGAGCACAAACAAGTGTTCTGGGATGATTCTCAAGGAGCTCCATAGTTTTTATGATCTCCACGGTCAATTGTCTTTGCACAGGGAATCTTAGCTGTTATGATATCCTTGAACATACTTCCTAAACTAAAAAAAAAAAAGAAGAAAGAAAAATCATTCCCAACTGATTTAAAAGAAAGAAGACAGAAAACTCTCAAATTTCCATTTTCATATAACACTGATTTTCACTTCACATCCTGGGTTTTGGAACTCAACTACATGGCAATGATTTCCTTAAAATGTGACCTCTGACTTCGTCTTTGTGATCCTACATAATGATTAGCTGACAGTAGGCAAATAAGATATTTGTGGCCCACCAAGCAGACTGGAAAACTTAAAGGTGTTTGGAATATGTGATGATACGATTCTGTATCAAGATACCTGTGCTGTGGTTGTCAGTGGTTTGTCAGTTGTATCATGTATGTGTCAGACATTGAACGAACTACGTTGTTTTTTTTTTAAGACCATTTTATTGGGGGCTCTTACAACTCTTGTTACAATCCATACATCCATTATGCAAGACATATTAGTACATATATGCTATCATTCTTTTTTAGACATTTACTTTCTATTGAGCCTTTGGGATCAGCTCGTCTTTTAAAAAATCATTTTATTAGGGGCTCATACAACTCTTATCGCAATCCATACACGCATCAGTTGTGTAAAGCACATTTGTACATTCATTGCCCTCAGCATTCTCAAAACATTTGCTCTCCACCTAAGCTCCTGGCATCAGCCCCTCATTTTTCCCCTCTGTCCCCACTACCCACGCCCTCATTAACCTTGATAATTTATAAATTATTATTTTGTCATATCTTGCCCTAAGCAAATGTAGCAAAGAAAGCTGATGGTGCCCAGCTATCAAAAGATATAGCATTTGGGGTCTTAAAGGCTTGAAGGTAAATAAGCAACCATGTAGCTCAGAAGCAACAAAGCCCATGTGGAAGAAGCACACCAGCCTGTGTGATCATGAGGTATCAGGTATCAGCCATCATCAGAACAAAAATCATATCATAGTGAATGAGGGGGGAGTGCGGAGTGGAGACTAAAACTCTATTTGTAGCCCACTGGAGATCCCCTTACAGAAGGGTTTCAGGGAGGAGATGAGCCAGTCAAGTGTGATGTAGCAACAATGAAACATACAACTTTCCTCTAGTTCCTAAATGCTTCCTTTGCCCACTATCATGATCCCAATTCTACCTTACAAATCTGGCTAGACCAGAGGATGTCCACTGGCACATATAGGAACTAGAAACACAGGGAATCCAGGGTGGATGATCCCTTCAGGACCAGTGGTGTGAGTGGCAATACTGGGAGCGTGGAGGGAGAGCGGGTGGGAAAGAGGGAACCAATTACAAGGATCTACATCTGACCTCCTCCATGCAAGTCATTTTGTTCCCATTTGGGAGTGAGTTGTCTGTTATGTTGATAAGGCAAGTTTGCCAGGCAAGTCACAGCGGTTATCTCAGTCACCACACTTTACACCCTTTCACTGCCTTGCAGGAGTAAGGGCAGTTTCCTCGAGAATGTGGTTCACATCCATTATTGTACATGCATACTCTGTCAAAGTGCTCTCTCACGCTCTCTGGATCCTGCATTCAACTCAGAATCATGTGATCCCCAGTTCTTGGAAAGTGAGCCAGCAGCCTGTTTACTGTTTGACATGCTTAACGAGCTTCTGCAGCTTTGTGGCCTAGCAACCGTTCATCTGACCTACCAATTTGGGTTTAACCAGTCTCTCCAACCATATGATGCACAATAAATTTCAACCTAATTACTGACCTATGAATTTCACCTGGTAGCCTCCATAATCACATGGACCATTTTCTTAATGGTTAATGAGTCCTATGAGGTGTTTCAGGGAAATCCAACCAAAATATTACTGAGAAAACCACTCACTGCCCTTGAGTCCAGGCTCACTCATAGCAAACCCTGTGGTGTCCAAAACTGTAACTGTTTATGGGAGCAGAAATCCCAGTCTTTCTCCCTTGGAGCTGATGTTTGTTTCAAACAGCCAACTATGTGGATCACAGTCCAAGGGAGGAGGAAATGTTGATGTTAGAGACGATGGTGTGGCATAGCATTTAGAAAAGTTTGACATTTTAGGCATCTTTATTTTCCACCTCCTAGAAAGTAGCTTTGTGATGATCTTTCTAAAAGTAATTGTGCATGCAAAACCCAGGTTGATAAGTGAAGAATCGGAATATTTTGTTCAAATGTCATAATATTGTTAACATGTTGAAGTTGGATGATGTGTTATATAATTTGTATATAGATATTCTTGCTAGTTCATTTGTTATTGTTCTGTTGTATCATTGTGCTTTGTTATAACCATGATCCACATCCATAAACAAAATGTCAAGTAGCTCAGAAAGAATCGCTGAAGTATACCAACCAGAAAGAATATTCGTTAGATGCTGTCAAGTTGATTCTGACTCATAGCAACCATACACACAACGGAAGAAAGAAACACTGCCAGGTCCTCTACCATCTTCACACTCGTTATGCTTGAGTCCTTGGTGGCAAGAAGCTAGAACCCTATAACTCAAGAGTATTATTTATAATGTAAATGATGAACAGAATCCATTGTAATGTAGATGTGAACCGTCTTTTAGGGAATTTGGAGAGGCAGTGAATTATTTAATGTGCTTCTTCTAGCCAGATTCTCTAACTCCCACTAAACAACCTTTCCCTTCTTGGGTCTTATATGAAGGTGGGGGAAAATACTGATAGGATTCATATGCCATTGCAAATGGGATTTCCTCGAGTGATATCCTGAAGAGCTAGGAGCAGAGTGTGTCCTCTGGACCGAAAATTCCTGCACAGTGAAACTTCTGGATCCAGATGAAAGTTATATGACCAGAGAAGCATGAGTGGAAGGAAAAGCCAGGCATGGGACTTAACGAGGGATTTCCAACCCATGGAGCTCAGCTGAATGAGCCCACCTGGGATCAGCAGACTAACAAGCCAGAGGCAAAGAGTCAGAGAACTCAGTTCTGCTTAGGATCTATCTCTTATACAGAAGGCTACACCCTCAGAGAGGTGTCAAGTCACGACCTAACTTCACCCAGGAGAGTCTAGTTGACATATGCTCTAACCATCACCGAGTCACACACTTTGAAAAGTTGTGCCAGACAGAATAAATATCATTTTGCATTCTGTCTCTTGTTGATGACATAATCTGGGAAATAATAGAGAAATTTGGGGAATGATTAAACTGTATCTCTGAGTGGGTGGTTTTTCTGTATGTCTGAGGAGAAATGAGCTACTTTCCCATACAAAGCAACAAGGGAAAGGTGTTTGTGTGAGTTTCTGAGTAGGCAAATGATGTTTGGTTTGTCTGACTGCGGTGCCATTATCTGTAACCCCTATATCGTGATGCTACACAATGAAACACACAAACACAAATGTGCAGTAGTACACTTATGTGACCTTGCAAGTATTGAAATTTACTTTTAGAGGAACGTACAGATTCACAGTGCTTCAGAAATTTGAGTAAATGGAGGAATAAGATCTGCATCGTGGTTGCAATTGTGAGAGAAAATAATTGCCAAACTGAAAATAAGCCTGCTTTTAAATTCTGCCACAGCAGGGAAAAGTAGATTATATCAAGATTTTTATTTCTTTATGTATCACTTATAGTCCTTTTGATATAATTTGTATTATTGGAGCAATTACATATTTCTTGACATTTTTTGAATGACTTGTTAGTTTTTGACAATTGGACAGGGAAATATATAATTCACACGGAGCATTATGGTGATTGGCCGTGATAGTATTATTTAAATGACAATATTCTTGGGGGAAATGATTTAAAATTTTTGAACACCATTCTTGGTAGTGTTTCAGCAGAAAACTGGAAGACATTTTACAAGATGGATCGATAAGATACATGGCTACATTGATCTAGGGTATAATAGTGAGGTAACGAACGACCTTCCATCAGAGGGTTTTTACTCAAACTGCACGTGTTATCCCTCCCGACTCCTAGTCCGAGAATCTTAATGTCATACATTTAAGAGAGAACCATGCCAGTTACCATATGCTCGAGTATAAATCAAGTTTTTCAGCATATTTTTAATGCCATTTTTGTGGTAAAATTAGGTGCTTTGGGGATACTTGGGTCGGAAACTTGAAAACTTTATTTGAAATCTATCTTTGTGAACCACTGGATAAGAGAATCTCTGAGAATTTCTGATAGGTCTAATGCCGTGGTTCTCGATCTTCCTAATGCTGTGACCGTTTCATACAGTTCCTCATGTTGTGGTGACGCCCAACCATTAAATTATTTTCATTGCTACTTCATCACTGTAATTTTGCTACTGTTATGAAACAAGTGATCACACTCGTTATGAAACGAGTGAATGGGTCGTTCAATCCCCAAATGGGTTACGGCCCACAGGTTGAGAACTGCAGGTTTAATGTGACCCTTATTTTTGGACCACATGAAATTGTTTAACATCATATCTGTTTTTATTGATAACACACCTTCAAGCCTGCCTTTGTTCCTGAAGCTATTTTCATCTTTTTCATATATTCATTCATTTTTTCTACTAATGAAGTTATCTATTTTTAGCTATTTACATATACAAACAGAGCATGCATAACAAGCATGTATATATGAATATATGCATGCAGTTATATGTACAAGAAATCCTTCTGTTATCCATATTATCATATCTTCCATCTTTTATTCTCTCAAAAACGACAAAGTGCTAATACTAAGTGTTCTAAGAATTAACTTGGTAGACTATTATAAATTGCAAACCTTGAAGAATGCTATTGAATGATCTCAGCAAAATTTAACTTGTACATGATAGTGATAATATTCTGCACTATTTCTACATTCTCTTGGGTCATTTTCCTTTGGAATGGGTAAAAATATGAATCTCTTCCAGTAAGTTGGCCAGGGACCTCTCTTTTAACTATCTTGGCACAGAGTAAGTGAGTGCTTCCAGCGCTTCATCGGTGATTTGAAACTTAGACTTGGTTTTCTGTAAGTTCCCGGAGCCTCGTTGGTTACTCACGCCCTCAGTGCAGCTTGGGCTTTCCCCTTCAGGGCCATCAGTTATGCATCATACACACTCTCTTTAAATGGCTGGATGTCAATCTGTTCTTTTTATTTTATTTTTTAAAACATTTTATTAGGGGCTCATACAACTCATCACAATCCATACATATACATACATCAATTGTATAAAGCACATCTGTATATTCTTTGCCCTAATCATTTTCTCTTTTTTTCTTTTCTTTTTTTACATTTTATTAGGGGCTCATACAACTCTTATCACAATCCATTCATATACATACATCAATTGTATAAAGCACATCCATACATTCCCTGCCCCAATCATTCTCAAAGCATTTGCTCTCCACTTAAGCCCTTTGCATCAGGTCCTCCTTTTTTTTACCCTCCCTCCCCGCTTTCCCCTCCCTCATGGGCCCTTGGTAATTTATACATTGTTACTTTGTCATATCTTGCCCTATCCGGAGTCTCCCTTCCCCCTCTTCTCTGCCGTCCATCTCCCAAGGAGGAGGTCACATGTGGATCCTTGTAATCAGTTCCCCATTTCCAACCCACTCACCCTCCACTCTCCCAGCATCGTCCCTCACACCCTTGGTCCTGAAGGTATCATCCACCCTGGATTCCCTGTGCCTCCAGCCCTCATATGTACCAGTGTACAGCCTCTGTCCTATCCAGGCCTGCAAGGTAGAATTCGGATCATGGTAGTTGGGGGGAGGAAGCATCCAAGATGTGGGGGAAAGCTGTGTTCTTCATCGGTACTACCTCGCACCCTGACTGACCCGTCTCCTCTCCTGAACCCCTCTACTTTTTAATACACTTACCGGATATATTCCTTCCATCTTCTTTTGATGCTGCCTGAATTGCCCATAGAATCTTTAATATTACAAATTAGGCTTGCATTTTTTCCTTCAATTTTTTCTGTTTGATATAGTATGTCCTTTGTTTTTAGTTTTCCAACTCCGTCTCTTTGAACACATCATTACAATATTTGTCTTCTCTAGCTGACATTTGAAATATTTTGTTCAATGCATTGATTTCATCATTTTATTCATTTGTATTGGCTGTCCTAAGCTCAAGAGCAACTTTCTAAGACTTTTCTGTCATCCAGTTTGATATTTTCTTTCTTTCTTGTATTTTTCATGGCCCTTTTCTTTCTTTCTTTTTTTCCTGGCCCTTTGCTTTCTTTGAGCCCTGGTGGTATAGTGGCTGCTTGTTGGGCTGTGATCTCCAAAGTCAGCAGTTTGAAACCACCAGGTGCACTGTGGGAGAAAGATGGCGCTTTCACCTCCTGTAAACAGACTGAGGGACCCACAGTGGGGTTGCTATGAGTTGACTTTGACTCAATGGCAATGAGTTTGGTTTTGTATTTTGGTTATTGCTTTCTTCATGCCATCCCATAGATAATCAGGTCTCATCTCATTCATATTCAGTTAGTCAATTTATTCTTGATGTGTGCCAGAAATTCCAGGAGGATATACCCAAGGTAATATTTGGCTCACTTGGTCTTATTTTAATAGACTTTCATTTCAGCTTCATTTTACATATGAGAAATTGATGATCTGTTATACACTCAATCCCCAGTCTCCTTTTACCTGATGACTTTGAGTGTCTCCATTATCTCTTTCCACATATGTAGTCAATTTGATTTCTGTGTATTACATTTGGTGATGTCCATGTGTATAGCCATCATTTATGTTGCTGAAAAAAATTTGCAATGAAGAAGATTTTGGTTTTGAAAAATTCAAACATGCCATCTCCAGCTTTGTTTCTATCAACCAGGCCATACATTTCAACTGCTTTTCCTTCATCTTTGTTTTCAACTTTCACATTCCAATTTCCATAATTATCAATGCATATTGATTTGCATGTTAATCAATTTCAGACTGAAGACATTAGTAGAATTCTTGTTGAGAGCCTTCCTCTTTTTCACTGCTCCACCACTTTAACAAGTCTGATGTCCTCCAGGGACTGGTCTCACCTGGTAACATGTCCATAGTACATGAGATAAAGTCTCACTATTGTTGCTGCTAAGAAGCATTCTAGATGAACTTCTTCTGAGACATATTTGTTTGCTCTTTTGTCAGTCTATTGTATTTTCAAGATCTTCCCTAGCACTATAATTTAAATGCATCGCTATTCTCCAGTCTTCCCTATTCAATGTTCAACTTTCATATGAGTGTCAGGCTACAGAAAATACCGTGGCTTATGTGATAGGTAGTTTTATTGTGCCAACCTGGCCAATAGACCCATGTGGGATTAATAAGGCTGCAGTTTAATTGGAGGGCAAAGATAAATGGCTTGGCAAGCTCCCCCGCTCCTCACCCCTCTTTCTTTCTGGTGATTGAACCAGGACCAACCAGTGTGTAGCTGCTTTAGCAAATTCTCTGACTCATCTTGTGAGCTACATTACCTGTGGGACATCCAACTCTTGGATTGTGTTGCTGAGGTACCTTTTGACACCTGTTTCACTACACTGCTACTGCTGCTTTATCATCACTTGAGCTTGAGATCGGTGGTCATCTTGCATTACTTGAGTTTGATATCCCATCTGGGCCTGCTTTGCTAACCTCCTAAGCTGCTGACTGTTGGTGACCTGCCCTGCTGTTTGCTGCCTATGGGCTGACACTGCCTGCATTACCCAAGGAAAGACTCAGGGTCTGCTTCCTTGATCTTGAACCCAGAAGCCCTCGTGAGTTGAACTGAGCTATCTGTACTGCTGTGTGAACTAATTAGCTGTTATATATTCCTTTGTGCTGTATAAATCTATCTATCTATCTATTTTTCTATCTATCTATCTATCTATCTATCTATCTATCTATCTATCTATCATATATATAATAAGTGCCCTAGTTTTGTTTCTCTAGAGAACCCTGCCTAACACAGCTTGGGTCAGGCAAACTCAGACCTGAAAGTAACATTCTTGCTTTTCAACACTTTAAAGAGGGCTTGTGCAGCAGATTTACCAATGTAATGTGTTATTTGATATCTTGACTGCTGCTTCAATGAATATTGATTTTAGATCCAAGAAAGACAAAATGCTTGAAAATTTCACTTGCTTCTCCCTTTGTCATACTACTCATTGATCCAGTTATGAAGATTTTGTTTCCTTCACATCGAGTTGTACCCATCTCGAAGGCTTCAGTACTTCATTTTTAAGAGCTTCCATTCCTTCTTGCTTTCAGCAGGTAAGATTTTATAATTCACATATCACAAGTTATTAATAAGTCTTCCTCCAATCTTGATGCCAAATTCTTGTTCATATAATTCGGCTTCTCTGGTTATTTGCTCAGCATGTGGATTGAAAAGGTATGGTGGGAGGATACAATCCTGATGCACATTTTTCCTGATTTGAAATCAAGCAGTATTCCTTTGTTCTGTGCACACACCGCATGAGCACAGTGAAGTGTTATTTAATTCTCTTGTTTCTTTACTGTTGTTCAAGTTTATTTGTCTTTCCTCAAGAATGATGTATTGAAGTCTCCTGTTATTGTTGTAGTAATGTTAAAATCTCCTTCAACTATGTAAGAGTTTGATTATTGTATTTTTTAAGAACTTTCATTTGATGAATTTATTCTTATGTCATTATGGCTATGGTTATTTCTTCTTATTTAATTATCCATTTACTCTTTAGATAATGTTCATCTTTGTCTCTCATGATGGATTTTTACCTTGAAGTCATTTATCAGAAATTAGCATTGCCAATCTTGCTTTTTAAATTGCTATATCTTTTATGCTTTTAGGCATAGAAAGGTACAATATATACAAGACATACACTCTTCTAACTAATATTAGCTATGAATCATAAATATCTGTTCTGATTTTAACTTACAAATCTATCTTAAAGATAGACTGATGAATGGAAATCATTTATGATTTATGTACTGCCCACATATAATTTGGATTTTTCACAATGTCCAAATCACATATGGTACTCTCTGATTTCATGGAATGCATTGTAGATTTTAAGCAATACATAATTACAATTATTTTTACTTTATGAATATATTATAAAATTATTCTAATAATTTCTTTATACTTTTCCTATTAATAAGTTCTTTGAGTATGGCACCATAAAACCAAACCCAACCGACTGATATCATGGCTATTCAGACTCACAATGACTCTATGGGACCAAGCTAAAAGGTTTCTTTGGATTTCTAAAATACTTTCTCCACATAATCTAAAATTCTAATAACATTCCCATTGGCATACTACTTTATTGCTGTAATTTATTACTGGTAGCTAAGTTCTTCACCCATAAATTTAAATGCATTAATTAGTCATTTAGTGCTGTAGTAAAAAAGCTTAACAATGGCATAGTTAGGTAGTTAGATATTTTCCATACAAACTATTCAGGATCCTGAAGAGTAAGCTGCATTTTTAAAAAACTTTATTTCATGTGTATGTTCATTTGCCTCCAGGGCTTAGAAGCCTTTTCAAACCATTCTCCCTTCTCTTTAAACTGTATAATAATATATTAATTGTAGGTCTTGTAGAGTAGTAGGTTATTGTGCAACTAACAATCCCCTTAAT
Source organism: Tenrec ecaudatus (assembly GCF_050624435.1). Classification (NCBI taxonomy): domain Eukaryota; kingdom Metazoa; phylum Chordata; class Mammalia; order Afrosoricida; family Tenrecidae; genus Tenrec; species Tenrec ecaudatus. The sequence goes on from NC_134531.1 coordinate 99,236,864, forward strand.
ATACCAAAGTCACTAATAACTCTCTCTGTTATATCCCTTTGGAATTTAAAAAAAATTGGATAATTCAAACCACCCTACTCAGTCAATGAAGCTGGAATAATTCAAAGCACCCTATTTTCAAATCATTAAGCAACTTCAGGCTTCATGAAAACGTGCATGAAGCTAATCCAATGGGAGAAAAAGACAAGTATTTGCTATTTGATGGTCATATAAAGACATGAAATATAATCTGATCCTTGAATATGTATAATTTTTATGATGAAATGCACCTTTTTATTTAAAGACACATTTGGCAATTTAAAATGTTGTAAACAAAATATCATATTTAAAAGTTTTATTTTTGTTGAAATAATATACGTAATATTTTCAATGTATATTATTTTTATTTGATTATGAATGAAATCAGTTTTTATTTTACCTCTCTTCATCACCCTCAGAATTTTGATCAAGGATAGTCTAGTGAACATAATTAGACAGTTCCTGCACATTTCTGCTTTCTACTTGGCTTAAGTAATCAATTATAGAGATATTTCCAGTAAAAGATTGTCTTCATCCTGCTGATTCATTTTCAGTGATCAGCGATGCTAGAAGTGTTGATATTTTTTATTCACTGTGTCACCTCTTCATGCATCACCGAGACTTTTTGAATTCTATAATTCTTCATCATTGGTAGTTGAAACACTTTGAAATCACTGAAGTGTCACTACTATCTCTTTTCCATTTTCTTGCTATCCATAATCACTTTGTTTTCTAATGGGTTCAAAGCGGTGTGTGCTAGACCATGTCAAGGCAGTCTTTTGCACTGTCATGCATTTTTTACCTTCATGAGGGAATGAGGGAAATGACTCTCAGTAGATTTGGTAAAAATCCCTAGTTCTTCACTCTGTGCTTTGGGATATACGTTTCTACCTCTTTGGTTTTATTCTGTAATAATGGGAAACATAGTAATACTAGCCTTCTTGGGAAAGGGGTTTGTGGCTAAGATGAATTATTAGGTATATATATATTAGGACAGTGCCTATGAAATAGTTCTCATATGTACACAAAATGTATATGCATTTCTTTAAAATGACTTGCCAAACAATTTGTTTCCTATTTCTGTATTCCACACATATTTATGAAAGCACCTAATAGTATGAGCACTTGCCACTACCAGGCACCCAACTGGAATGCGGCCCTCACGGCCCTTGTGGTGATGAGGTGCATAGTTTACTGAAAGTGCACCGACAATAGAACAGGCAACCACTGCTTGGTCGATGCTCCGATGAGAGGATCCTAAAAGTTCTGATAAGATTCTAAAAGTTAATTATTCCAAATCTGAGCATTAAAATCTCTCCTAAGCAAATTGGTAAGATTGAAAATTATTTAGTGCTTTTGTTTCATAATATCTGATGATAGATAACTTTTTGGACTAAGTGATAATATATTAATTAAAATCTTTGATGGCAGTTTTTATATGGTGAATCATACCAGATTCAGGAAAAATGCTATCAGATAAAACAAATCACCCTCAACAATATCATTATAGTAAGACTCTAACCATTGCTTTCCACAGTGGGTAATATTGCTCCCTGGTGGTGGGGCATGGGAAAGAACCAGGGTGGTACAAAAGCAGTATTCATACTTTATTCTGGATTATGGACTATAGTACACCTATAGTATGCAAGTTTTCATTGCTGGGAGAGGGATGGGTTTGAAGCGAAGTAAGGGATTTTTTTTTCTTTTTCCTGAAAAGAGGGCAGTAAAGCAAATAAATTTGGGAAAATATTCTTTAACTCCAAGGTCACTCTTTAATTCCTTAAAACTTTTGGTTCTGAATTCATTTTCTTTATCTAGCACCATTTCTTCTGTGTTAGAGAATGAAATAATCCTTAGTGACTGCAATTTTTACCTAAGTATTTTAGGCTGGTCTTTCTATCCCTGAAGTTATGTCCTTTAGTGACCTTGTCCATCATGCTGCCCTGGCAATAACTTTCCTGCTCACAATACAAGCCTGATCATTACTATTGCAAACCGTACATCTCAAACTCTCTGACTTCTGGTCATTAATGTCTATCTTCTAGCTCACCTCATTTAAATCTTGAGTGAATATTCTTTGATTCCACCAAAACTATAATATATTTATCTTGTTACATTTTTCTTGTCTTCTCTTCTCAGATGTTCATTTTCCTTCTTGCCCAACTTAAATCCCATGAACAATCATAATTATTCCATTGAAAGATACTTCAAACTCCCTTTCCCTTCTCTACTTTATTCACATTCAACTGAGAACATCCCAGCCTAATTATATGGAGAAAAAACATATTCATATAGTCTTTTTCTTAAAATTCATGCTTAACAGAAATCAGGATATTTCCCTAGCCCATTTATTTTGCACTTTGCTGGGTCACATTTGAGGCTGGTATTGATCTGATACATTCTGAAATGTTCATATAATTGGAATCCTCTCACAGGATAAAGATAGGCTTTCTGCTGGTCTTTTGGATGCGATTCAGTTAATACACATGTCCTCTTGGAGTTTATATGCCCCACATCATTTCTAAATTTCCATTAAAATATTTCAAGGCAACAAAATTAATTCTCATCACTGGCCTAGATTTTAACTCTGATCATTAACAATATAAATTTAGATTTATTATCTTCTGTGAAACCAAAGTTTTCTTGTTGCTTCACTTACCAAATTCTTTATTTCTAAAAAGACCCCACACCCAAGAGAGCGACATGGACAGTTTCCATCAAGATCCTCATTTCATAACATTTCCTCATACCAAATAACATCTCCCTAGGATTCGGATCCCTCACTGCAGTCCTTTCAATCCCAGGCCGTGCATTATGATTTGTGCTTAAGACATCTCATTATGGTTTTGAGAATTACAGAATTGTTTAAATGCCCAGCAGAATTTGATCTTCACTCAGAAAAACACACACTTGAAGAACAATGAAAATGCCCCAGGTCATGGCGGAACCAGAAACCAAACCTGCAGCACCGTCTGCAGACTACCAACCGCCACTGACACCCCTCCTTTGTCTAGCCCATTTAAGAATGGTAATATTTCATGCATCCCAAAGGACAGTCTTTCTTTGTAGTGGAGATCAGAAATAAGGAGATTTTGTTTGTCTTGTCACTGCAGATAAAAGCATTGTCTTAGTGCCCCACCCCCCCCCAAAAAATTGATTTAGTCATAGATGCTTCCATCATCATATTCATTGCCTTAATGTTTGGTTACCAGCCATTTTCAGCTATTTGCCAACAATACCATTAATTTAGTAGCCACAGAAAAAGGCTGAGCTAACACTAAGATAAAATTTTGTGTGGTTGGTACTCTGGTTAATATTCTATGTCAGCATTCAAGTATATGGATAATCTTAGCAGGCTTAATTTGTATTTTTTAATAAAAATGACACACTTTTTTACTACTTTTGTCTTATGTATTTTTAATGTATTTTTATACACATTATTTAATCAGTGATACATTACAAAATTACAATTCTAACAAATACTTGCTCATGTTGAAATTATATTAAACTGGTTTTAACATTTGACTAGTTTATTAATGGGTAAGATTGAAAATATTAGCTTACTAAATATTCATTAATTTGGGTATGTGTATGTGAAGTCCTATGGGCCAGAGAGAACAAATTTAATTACTATTATAAAATCTCTCTTAAAAATCCCACAGGCGTAGAGAAATAAGGGCCATAGGTTGATTTTTGTTCTCCAAGGTCAGCAGCGCAGAATCGGAGCGAATCTGTTGCTACCGCAGTTAGCTTTTGAGGATTCGGCCACATGGCACAGAGGACAATTACCCCAGAGGGTCTCCTCGGCTGTGATATTTGTGGAAGGAGAGTCCCAGGCATTTGCTTTTGCATAGCTGGGGGGTGAGTGTGAAATGCCATCCTTGTGGTTAGAGTCAATCGCAAACGCTTTGTACCATCCACGGAGTCTCTGCCTTGGAGAAAGGAGGAAACTCCTTGTCTAAGAGTTCTCAGTGAAAGCTGAATGGAGAACAGTGGGTCATTCTGAGCAGGGCTTTCAAAAAGAGAGGTGATTTGAGCACATGATTAGGTGTCTGGAAGTGCTTCACATAAAACCAAACTCGTTGCCGTCAAGTTGAGGCTGACTTACAGCAAGCAAGCATGTAAGACAGGGTATAACTACATCTGTGAGTTTTTCCACACTGTAATTCTTTATAGGAGAAGAAAGCCCGGTCTTTTTCCCTTGTAGCAGCTGGTGGTTTTGAACCACTAACCCGTGAATTATAGCAGAAAGCATAACAACTACACCATCAGAAGAGATGCTAGAGAACTACATTTCAGACATTTGAATATAATAGGAAAAGACACAGATCATATTAAGACATAAAGACCGCAAGGAAAAAGTATTTAAGGATTTCTGGCAAGATGATGGACTAAGCAGACGAGTTACCCAAAGTTACAACAAAGATAATAGAAACCAAATGAAACAGATATTGTTAATTTTGAAACCCTGTGGAAAGAATGACACAATAAAATACAAACTAGATGGAGAAACTGCACAAAAGCTGCAGAAATGAGACAAACTTCAGGTGAATTGTCAACTAGTCTAACAGTGTGAGAAGGTAAAGTTTTTGGAAGCCATCTTGGAACAAATCAATATTCAGGAAGAAAGACAGATGCTCTTATCTGTAGGGGTAAAACGAACAAAGTCTCCTACTGATTTGTGACTTCCACTACAAACAAAGACTATCGTTCGAGATGCAAGGATGACTAAGACCCACCAGAAAGTAAAACAAAAGAAAAGAATCACATGGTCATGTAAAACAGAAGGAAAATCTTCCCAGCCCTGAGTCATCCTCCCAATGGTTATGCTTGCGTTCACTGTACTGGCTACTATGATAGTGCATCTCACTGAGGGAAAGAACTAGCTATGGTGCATAGACACCGCAGAATACTGTGAACTGCAAAATAAAAGAGTGTGCAAGCAGTGTCTTTCCCTTCTATAAATTCATACCACCACCAGTAACCTAGATATGGGGAAAATACCACCCTGTGACCACCGCACACACACACGCCCTATACACACACACCCTACACACACACACACACCCTACACACACACACACCTACACGCACACACCCTACACACACACCCTACACACACACACCCTATGCACACACACACGCACACACACACACACACCCTACACACACACACACACACACACTTTCCCAACAGAGAAAGAACTAGTTCTTATACTGAATCTTCCTGATGAAAATCAATCAGATTCCAGTTGACTCCCTCAAAGACCCAAATAAAAGACCTTTGATTTGGGATCCAGTACAGGCTCATACATTACAATAAAACATCATGTCTTCTAAGGCTCCTTTAATCTAGAACTGCTTCTCAGTTTTCTATCGTGACTTATTGAAAAGCACAGATTAATTCCTTTGTAAATTGTCCCTCAGTTGAGGTTTGTCTGCAGTTCCCCATGATGAGACTGAAGGTGCTTTCTTGGCAGGAATTCCACAAAAGAAATGTTGTGACCATGGAGTCTCATATCAGAAGTTGCATAACATATGCGTGGTGAGGTTCACTTTGATTAATAGGACAAGGTGGTATTTACTAGGTTAACTACTGTAGAGTTATATGCTTTTCCTTTTTTAGACTAATAAGCAGTTTATGGGGGATATTCATGGACTATGTAAATAGGCTGATCCTCATTGGAGTTCCATTCATGAGTGTTTGTGTGGGTCCGTGATTCTTACCTGTCTGATTGAAAAGTGATTTTTTTCCAACTGTATACTTCTGTGACATTTTAAAAATAATAGTCTATATTGTAGAGAAAACATATTTCTCTGATATATATTTTAAGATCATCATAGACTTAGTAAGTCTTATTTATTCCATGGATAAATATTTTTTACTGTAATTTAAAAATATTGATGCTAAAAATCTCCTTAAAGTGTTAAGCAAAGGCAAATAGCTTTTGTGACCTTGTGACATGCCACATTATTTTTTTTCTTTGTAAAATTACTGTAAAATTAGGTGAAGGTTTCAGACCAGAATATCAATTTTACATTAAAGAATTCATACATATTTTGTTTCAAACCATCCTTTATAATCTTCACAATGTGACACCACTTATTCTATTTCTTCCTTGTGTTTTCTCATTCAATTTCTCTCTTTTTATGGGGATGGAGGGAAGGGTGCTCTATTTTGATCTTAAATGGATGATTATTTAATGTGAAAATGAGTTCATTTCCAGACTAGAATACCTAATAGCCATACTATCAGGGTTTCCATCAATCTCTAGCCAACCAGCAAGCCAATTCTTTTATTATGTTGAGAGTAATTCCACATGTTTCCTGGGAAAAATCTCACCGCAAGAGTATATTGGACAAAGGTTTATTCTCTAAACTTGAAAGAAAACTTCAACATGGGATTACATGAACAGAAATATAGAGGAACAGTATTTAGGAAGACATTTAGGTGACCAAAAATACATAAAGAAATGATCCTGATTATTAGCCACTCGTGAGATGCAAATCAAAACAAAACTGAGATATTATTTTAACTTATCAGAGTTCAAAGAAATCAACAAATGTGATTGAAGCTGTAGAGAGACTAAAACTCTATTACCCTGCTAGTAGGATTATACAATGGTATAACCACTGTGAAAGATAGTATGGAACTTCTTTTAAAAGTAGGAAATGGAATTACTATATTATCTAGTGATTTCACTACAAAATATATATCCTGGAGAAATAAGAGGCGTTAACTGATTATCTGCACGCTCATCAGAGCACCAGGCTACAGAGCGGAAGGAGGGAAACAACTCAAATATCCTTTAGTGGGTGAATGAAAGCAGAAATGATGGTGCATATACTACAAAACTGTGCAATACAGAATGCAGAAGGAATGTCTTACTTTCTCTAACTTCATCAAGAGAAAGGGCAATAAAACTCGCCATCGGCCCAAGGCTGATTTCTGTGAGTTTGTGGTCAGGCATACCTCTACTTTCTAACTTTTCTTACCAGTTCAAACACTAGCCATGCTTCCCACAGTATGGCTTACTTCTCAGGTGGGTTAATAATTAGTTTCAAGGGCCATGTAGAGCTCATAGATCATCGTCGATATTATCCGGTTTATTAGGGAGGTTGATAGGAATGCACCACCATCCTTTTCATACACCCTCTATAAGTATAAGCTGTGTATAAGCCGAGGTACCTAATTTTACCACAAAAAACTGGGGCTTTTATAACATAAAAAATGTGCTGAAAAACTTGGCTTATACTGAGTATATATGATAATTGCTTTTCACTACTACCATAGTTACACAACAGAGTGACAATTGACACTAGATATATGCGTACCACCGTAATGTGAGACTCTTCCACATTGTAACCTCACAAATTATGAGGCATATAATGATCAAAGAATCTAGTACATGAGTATTGGTTGAATGGTATAATAAAAATATTAGTAATGCAACAGATACATAAACAAACACTACATATACATGTATGTAGTATATATAATATGTGCACATATATATGCATGTTTTTTCTCACACATAATATTTTTCAGGTGTGTAATTGTGTTATATGTTAGTGTCATATCTGAGACTCTTTTATGGCTGAAAATGAATTATCTGGAAAATAATGTCTTTTTAAAAAACTCTAATTTGAGATAAGAATTTTCTAATTATGCTGTTCATGTGCGTCATATTCACCCAGCCAATACAATTTGAAACCAAGAGAAGAGTTTTGGCACAATTTATTTCTACTGGCCATCTTCATAAAACAAATTTAGTTTTTTTTTTAATTGCTAACCTATTGCAACATTCTCATAAAAGAATTTCAGCTTTGTGTATAAGATACATGATGTTTGCCTCAGTGCTTCATATTTTCTCTTCTATGAAAAGAGTCATGAATATAGTAAAACTAAAGCAGTACAATGAAAAATTAGTCTAATTCATTCTGAAGATAACCATCCAACTCCCCACAAGTAACCTTGTATATCCTTCCAAAAATTTTCCAGGCATATACACAAGCATATGGATATATTTTACTTCATACCAGTGGGATAACTCATATAAACTCTCCTGTCATTTGCTTTATATCTGAGAAAGTTTTCCAAATTACTATAATTAATCTATTGAATTATTTGTAACAGATGTACATTGTCTACCTTACTATGAATATTAATATTTTATTTAACCAATTATTGAGAAAGTTTGTGGTTTAGAAATATTTTTTGTTTTACTTTAATACAATTATGTAAAAGCCCTGTGAACATACAAGGTAAATACCTCAAAATGGGATTATAAAATGAAAGGGCACATATATTTTAAATTTTGATAAATTTGGCTAAAAAAGTTTATGCTAACTATACACAGAATATAAAAATACCACTGCAGGCCCTTATGAAGCTGAAATGGCTGGTTACTAGACTCTTTCACCGACTTAGAATGAATACTGCTATGTGCATTTTAATTTTGTCTCTATTATCAATATAAAAGAAGATCTGATATTACAGACAGACGGACTACTTATATAATTGTTGGTAGGTGCTGCAGTGTGGGTTCCAACTGATCCTGACCCAATGGACAACAGAAAGAGCCCCTCCCCCACCTCCTGTGCCTTCAGTATTCACTGCCCTCCTTTCCCATGCATATGAGGTGATTGAAAATATGCTGACTTTGGTCACACTCTCCTTACTCATCCAAATAACATCCTTGCTTTTAAGAGGTCTTCTGCAACAGGTTCACCCAATGTAATCAATGTGGCCCTTGATCTCTTGACTGCTGCTTCCACGAGCATTGATTGTAGGTCCATTTCTTTGGTTGTTATGAAAAGAAATAGATAATAGTTACAAAGTTTTTAGCAGTGGGCCTAAAATCCAGATACAATTCTTAGTAATTATAATATTTCCTTAGAAAACATATTGTTGGTCATGAACAAGATAAAAAGTAGTAGCAATGGCTGTATCTTTATGGACACTGTTATTTTTTCAACAGAACCTTTGGGAGACATATCAAGACTGGAAACAAAGCAAGAACGGTTGCCATTGATGCCATTCTAGCTCATGGCTACCACATTTTCTGTATAGAATATTCTAGCAGAATGTAACTGCTCTCGGGTCTTCCTGAATAATCAAACTGCAGGCAGGTCATCGGACCTTTCTTTCCCGGAACTGCTGGGTGGGTTAAAACCAAACTGCATCCCCTGTAGACTAGAGGGTCTTTTATAGTAGAAATGGCTGAGAGTATTGTGGATTGCATTTGTTTTTCACATCAATAAAATTAAAAAGGCAACTGTGGCAGTTACATAATCTCCTGTTAATTTATGAAGTGGTGGTGTTTTGCCTCTCAATCAGGTTGCAGCTTTGGGAGGCGCTACAGAGATAAATAACTCACTGGAGGCCAGCTACAGACGCTCTCCTTATGTGACATTCCTCCTGACAAGACATATGGAGCCACTCTATAGCCCTGGAGCTGGAGGAGACATGTGGAGACCACTGCCAGCATTGAGACTACTGCCACTGATCCACAAGACTTTCCACACACTGGCCTGTGATCTTCCGGCATTCAACATCATTGAAGTGTTGCGTGAGTCTGAAGAGTAATTTATAGATTGGCATAGGATGTATGGCTAACATCAGACATGGATTTGATCTGGACTGGGCTGGAATGATTTCTCAGTATACAATTGCTCTTTTATATAAAACTCTTTCTTATACACATACGTCTATGAATTTGTTTCTCTAGTCAATCCAGACTGGCACAGCGCTCTATGGATTTCAGGTTTTGACATGGCTTATTCAGGAAGTTTGTATCTAGAAAGTTTCATGCTGCATTACCTTCTAGGTCTTAGACTGTATGGACCTACTACATATCACATTTACATCGCCTATGTAAAAATGATATTTATATTCATGTGTAGGTAAACTGAACACAATATGAATTGCTGCTGGTGTTGTTGTTAGAAGCCAGCAGGTCATCCTTGACCCATAGCAACCCTCTGCACAATGGAAAGAAACACTGTATGCTCCTGGGCCATCCTCACAATAGTTCCTCTGTGTCCATTGCTGCGGCCACTGTGTCAATTCATCTTCTCAAGGGCCTTCCTCTTTTTCACTGCCCCTCCACTCCACCAAACACTGTTATCTTCTCCAGGAACTGATCTCTCCTAACAATCAGTTCAAAGTATATAAGATGAATTCTTCCCATCCTTACCTTTAAGGGGCACTTGGGCCTTATTCCTTCCAGTACAGATCTGTTTGTTCTTTTAGCAGTACATGGTACTTTCAAGATTCCTCTCCAGCACCACAATTCAAATGCTTCTCTTCTACTATGGTCTTTCGTTTTCAATGTCCTACTTTCCCAGGCATATGATGCAATGGAAAAATCAAACAAAACATGGTTGGGGTCATGGCCACCTTAATCCTCAAAGTAATGTACTTGCTCTTCAACACCCTCAGAGGAGTTCTGCAGAAGATTTACCCAAAATTCAATAAACTATTTGATCATTTCAGTGTAGCTTCAATTGCAGGTCCAAGGAAGACAAAATCCTTGACAGCTTCCACCTTTGCACCATTTATGATGATGTTATCTATTAGTCCAGTTGTGATAAGTTTTCTCTTCCATTATTGGATTATTATGGATTAATGAGAAATAGATAAATGAATAGATTACTGAAAATAAATTGGAGAATCAATGTAAATTATCATTGCAAATAGAGGAAAATGGGCATACAATGGTGAAAGGAGTTGAATGTAGAAACAAAGAAATGTGATTAGATGCAAAAAGGAAGAATTATAATAGTTTTAATATTTTTAATAAAAGAAGAACAAAAAGGGAAAATATAAATACTAAAAGAAAATGAGTCAAAGAAGCATATTTCATAAGAGAGCACAAAGGTGGATCCTGGTCTGGGCATTAATCATGGTTATCATGCTCCAATCATTTTAATATGTTGTGTGTTCTAAGCTTTCCAACAATTTACATACTATAAACTATGGTTTTATTTCTTCAAATTGTGCTTGAGGGGATTGGCATCCAGTGGTGGGGAGAGAGGAGCTGACATACAGTCACATGACTTGAAATGAATGCTTAGGATTACAGATTTGTATGGTTAGAGTATTTTGATGAGGAAAATTGCTTGGCAACAGTCAAACACCTTTAGTTTCCAATGTATCGTAACTTCTCATCTGAACTAAAACTACTCTACTTACTATATCAAATTTCAAGTGGAGTTTTGATTAGTTAAAATTAATGGGTAGTGCAAAGACAGAATCCACTAAAATGAGATTTCATGCTAGAAATCAGAAATTTTAGCAATCCGGTAACTTCAGGAAATAGAATTACAGGTAACTTAAATGTTCAATGACAAGAGATGCTCTGTCCCCTGAACACTGAATTTGGGATATGAATTACATTTGCTAACCTAAGGTCACTTAATTTGTGTGTTAAGAATAATGCCCTCAAGGCATATTTCATCTAGTGTCTTTCAGGTAGCACTAAAGAACCAACAACACTGTTGTTTTCGAACTTATGTCCCAACTTCATACTCCCTGATGCTTTTTGCTTTTCAATTTAAATTGGAATCTTCAAGTAGCTTGTTACCTTCATTTTATTGGGCTCAGGTGTATTGTTGGGAACAATAGCTTCATGATAATGGTGGTTAGTAAGAGTTAACCCTTACAGAATGAGTTTAAGAGCTTACCATGGGTCATTGTTATTTTATATGTGTTAACTAAATTACTCCTTCAAAAATATTAATAAATCTATTCAGCTATAGTTGTTATTAGAATAATAAGATATTATTATTATATTATTATTAGAAGAATAATAACTATAATCTGTGACAAAATTACTTTCTATGAATTATGCAACAATTAATACTCTCCTTTCTGAACTGTTCCTTACCCATTAACATAAGCTCACTCTCCCTTATAATTTTTATTTAATCTTTAAATTGGGGTTGTCACTTTGATTACATAAAACAAACAAACAAACAAAACCAAACAAACCAAGCAGATGATGTGTCCTAGCATCCCTATAGGACACAGTGGAATTACCCTTATAAATTCCCAAGAGCATAACTGTTACCCACATTTGAAAGTCACATCTTTCTCCCAAGGAGCCTGATGGTTTTGAACTGCAGATGTTGAGGATTGTGGCTTAACACATATCCAATACACAACTAGGGCTATAGCTAGTTCTTAAAAGAGCACCACTTTTTTTTTCTTTCCAATTAGGTAAGGAAGCTATTCTTTGGCCTTAAGAAGCTATCCTTTGGCCTTACAGAGGTTGATTTGGTTTCATTTTAAGATTATCTAAAATAGTGGTTTCAGGGTTTTATTCAGCTCCCACGATGACAAAGTTCTTAGAGTCCTCTTAGTGTCTGAATCCCAGACTAAGTCCTGTGGGGTTCTTTAATTCTATTTATCCTCATCCTTTATTGAAGTCCTCTGGGAACACAAAGAACAAACAAACAAAACACCAGGAGTACTACTATAATCAAGCAAAGGTATTTACTTAGCCATATGTTGAAAGGGAGAATCCACACAAGCAGAACAACATGGGATTGGTTGAGGGTTTATTGCAGGATTTAAGAAACTTGATAGCATTGTGTAATGGACTTTGTGTTGAGCTGCTAACTGCAAGGCCAGCAGTTTGAAGCTACCAGATCCTCTGTGAAAGAAAGATGAGGCTTTTACTTCTGTAAAGATTTACACCCTTGGAAATCCAAAGGGACAGATCTGCTCTGTCCTATATGGTTTCTAGGAGTCAAGGTTTACTTGAAAGCAGTAATTTTTTAATTTTGTTACTGGATTTGGGATTGTGCAATTATTTTAAAGGATGGTTTAAAGATGGGAAGGCCAATTTGAATTGGATGTTGTTGGGATTGGTGATTCGGTATCTTGAAATCTAGGAGCTAGGTATATTAAAGCAGGGATAGAATTATCATTATTAACAAAGCAGAAGGTCCCTGGTGTTAAAATGGTTAAGTGCCCAGCTATTAGACACAAGGTTACTGGTTCAGTCCCATCAATGTCTCTGGGTGAGAAAAGACCTGGTGCTCTGCATTTAATGAATATGTTGATAAGAATCAAGCATACAAAGTAGTCCAACTGGCTAAACAGACACGTCCAGTCATCAGTATTAAAAGTAAATTCCAGTACAGAAGATATTGAAAAACAAGGATATATTGAGGACTAAGGTGTGCCAGACCCCCAAGCCATGGTGTTTTCGATTGCCTCATGTGCATGTGAAAGTTGAACATTGAGTAAAGAAGTCCAAAGAATTGGTGAGTTTGAATTATGGTGCTGGAGAAAATAGTGAAAATACCATGGATGACTAAATGGACTCACGGATTTGTCTTGGAACAAGCATTGCCAGCGTGCTCTTTAGAGGTTAGGATGGTGAAACTTCATCATACATACTTTATAACATTGTCAGGAGAGATCTGTCCTGGAAGAAGGCCATCATGTTTGATAAAGTAGAGGGGAAGCAAAAGTGAGAAAGGCCCTCAAGGAAATGGCTGGACATGGTGGCTACAACAATGACCTCAAACTTGGTAACAAGAGTAAGGATGACATAGGACCAGGCACTCTTTCATTTTCATGTGCACAAGGTTGCCCTGGCTTGGAACAGACTCGGTGGCACCTAACGCAGATCATGACACAGATCATGACCTTTTAATTCATGAGTCCATACAGAAGCATAATTTCAGAGGAACTGAAAGAACAAACCCAGAACAGAACTGTGGGTAGTTTTCTGAGAATGATTTCAGTGAAAGTAGAAGTTGTCTTGTTCTTCCATTATTGTTGATTAAGCACTGTTCAACTATTCATTTGTTAAAAAGGAACTTACCACTTGAGTTATAAAGATCTAAGTTGATATAAAAGTCTTCTTCAAATAAGAAAAGATATTTTTCTCTGTAGAATATGGAATAGATTTAGTCTGAATGGTTTGAATAAAGAAGAACAAAAATAAACGTGAAAGTGTCCAATGGCAGATTTGAAGTCAGAATGAGGAGTTTCATAATATAGATTCTTTCCAACCTTGTCTGTTGAAAGCAAAGAGCACTTGGAATACGTGCTGATGGAAACCAAACACTGTGGGAGGCAAAATATTTACACAAATAGACATTATCATGATGAAGAAAGAAAAGGGATGGGACAAGAGTGATCACGTGTACAGAAAAAAGAACACTGCATGGATTAAAGTTAGTAAAGGTGTTAGCATCATGCTGTATCCTTTCACTGTATTATACAATCTGTATGTGGAAGAAATACCATATATACTCGAATAGAAGCCGACCCAAGGATAAGCCGAGGTACCTAATTATTACCTGGGAAACCAGAAAAAGAAGCTATTGGTGAGTTTCAATAATCAAAACAAATGAAAATAAAATTACTAAAAATTGAGACATCAGTGGGGTAATGTATTTAAATATTTATTTTAAATAAAAAAACATAAATAAAAGGACAAGTCATTTAACATTAGTAAACCAACATAGTAAGTGGAAAAATAGGTTCAACAAAAACAATAAGGTATCAACAATGATACCTTAAGAGTATTATTCCCTGAGCTCAATCAGCAAACAAGCTAAAATGTAAAGAGTTAAAATCCTTCAAAACTGGATTCCTCCTCATTTATCCGTATTCCAATGAAGAGCTTCAGCTGGTGTGAGGTCATCATAGACGCTGTCCTCACTGAGATCGCCGTCATCACTATCACTGCTGTCATTTTCACACAAAGCGCAGTCTTCACTGCCATCCATAGCATTACTAATACTACATTTCTGGAAGGCACGTCACATGATGTCTTCTGGAATGTCTTCCCATACATCTCGAACCCACTTTGCTATTAACTCTATGTCAGTCTTCATGAGATTTCCTCCTTTTGTCAGTCGGGCTTGAACAGATGATATCCATTCATGGATACATTCAAAGATACATGCAAAGGCTGCAGTACAGATGTAAGCCCACCTGGAATAATGGCAAAAGTAACTTTACTAGATTTTGCCAATTTTTTTATTTCATCCGATAGGTGGGCTCTGAACATACCCCAAACAAATAACGATGACTTTTTCTTTAAGGCTGTCCCTGATTGTCGGTTCTAAATTTCTTCCAGCCATTTTATTGTTCGTCTTCATCCATCCAGCCTTTAACATCTGCATGCACAGTAATTCTTGGTGGGAAATTGATCTTTTTAGGCAAGGTCTTTCTTTTAAAAATAATGACAGGACGCAGCTTAGTTCCATTAGCCAAACATGATAGAAAAACTCTAAAGTGTTTTTTTAATCATTTCCTGTAGTTTTGAGAAAAATGGCTCTTTCTCCTAAACTTGCCACAGTTCTTTTTCTTGGAAGATCAAAATTCATGGAAGTTTCATCCGTATTCCCCATATCTGCCAGGTCATAATTATAAATCCTTCTTTGTTTTATAATAAATGACTGTAATGACATAATTTTTTCTTCAAGGCCTTTTGGCAATTTCTGGGTAATCTTTGTTCTTTGTCTCAAATATAGTAGGCTAAACCTATTTGTGAAGTGGGTATACCACCCTGCTGATGCAGCAAATTTTTCAATGCCTGGTGCTTTATATTTGTCATCCTTAGCCATTTGTAGAGCACGTATGCGGATTCCCATGGGTGTTATGCAGTAACCATTTTGACAACACTCCATAACCCATTTATGCAATTCACTCTCTAGAGCCCCATAAAAAAGACGTTAAACCACGATAAACTTTTTTTGCTTTTGGAATCTGTTCCAAGTCAGCCTTTATTTCCGCCACTCTCTCACTTGCTTTTGTCAACACAGAATTCCCTACTTGCAATACTGTTATTGCTCTCTTCTGCTCTTGACACAACCTTCATTTTGAAAGCAGCCTCATATGACCGGTGTTTTTGTTTTGGTTCAAGAGTATCCATTTCTAATAGGACAAAAAACCAAGACCTTGAAAAAGAACTTTAATGGTAATGACCCCTTCCCCCCAACCCCACGATGTGTTAGCCGGGAGGAGGGGAGGGGGTATTCCGTGTGGAAGGTGGATTCAGGATGTGAATTAGCACAGAGACCAGAGGGGAGAGACGGAGCGCAGCCACAGACACATCCTTATCAGTTCAGCTGCCAGCGTAAGTGAATCACTACGGGTGCTTCTGTGAATTGGAGCCATGCATGCCATAGGGTGGCTCTGATTGGTTAGATGTGAGTAAACAAACATTCAAAGCCCTGCAGTGTCAGTGGGGCTTTGAATGAACAGCAGAGAACCGGCAATCACCTGTGAGATAACAGGTGCTCCTCCCATTACCTGGGGGTTGAGCGGAAGCAAGATGTTACACTTCGCTGGGGTACCACTGAACCATGTATAAGCCAAACCCTAGTTTTTCAGCATATTTTTTGTGCTGAAAAACTTGGCTTAAACACAAATATATATGGCAATCCCCGATGATGGACTTCCTGAAGAAGAATGTGTTATCATGCTGGAGGAAGGCTTATGAACAGCCTGCCACATGCAAATAGTACAATCTAGCTTCTGGAACGTGAGGAGGACCTGGAGCCCTTGCCAATGAGATCAAGGAGGGCAACCTTCAGTATGGAATGCAACTCCATGTCAAGAAAACACACTTTCTCACAACTGGATCAATAAGTAGCATCATGGAGTTAATTTTATTGGGGTCCACAATCAATTTTCATAGAAGCAACAATCAAGAAATCAAGAGGGAAATAATAAAAAATAGAGTAATAAAGATAATGATTTTAATTTAGCATTCAGGTAAATTTCAGCATCACTTTTGTAATTATCTAGATATATAACCTTTGCAAATCACTAAATATATCTGAACTTCTTTATTTTATTTTTAAAATCATTTTATTAGCGGCTCATACAACTCTTATCATAATCCATACATACATCAATTGTGTCAAGCACATTTGTACATATGTTGCCATCATCATTTTCAAAACATGTGCTTTCTACTTGAGCCCTGGGTATCAGCTCCTCATTTCCCACCTCCCTCTCCACTGCACTCTCCCCCATGAACCCTCGATAATTTATAAATTATTTTGTCATATCTTACACCAACTGACCTCTCACCTCACCTACTTCCCCTCTGTCCATCCCCCAGTGATGAAGTTATATGTTGACCTTGTAATCTTGAACTTCTTTTATGACTGTATATTTGGTAGGCATTTTTGGTAAAAATGAAAGTATGTCGCTAAATGAAAATCGTGTAAAGAGTTTTTTCCTTAATAACTGTGCAACAATATCCCTCCATATTATTAGCAATAAAGTTCCTTCTTATCCACAATAAATATAAGTTCTCAACCGATGACTAGAAACTTAGAAATGAACATATCTGAGAGTTTTCGGTGAAAAATACTTGGCCATCTGCTTGTGGTGGTCAGATTTTATGCTAACTTGATGGCACCTTTGTAGAGGTAGGAGTGGAGTCCATTTACTCAATCAGGTGGTAGTCTGGTGATACCGCTTTAGGGATGCAGTCTTTTTATCAGATAGACTGTGGAAGTGTAATGAAGAGTACTATGAAGGTGATAAGACTTGTGTAAAATAATTTATATACAGAGCTTTGGGGGAAACCAAAAAATTCCTTTGCTGGGGAGTATCCCCTCAATTGTACATATGAGAGTCACTTTTTGTTGTTTTGGGTTTTTTTTTCTGTAGAAAGTGCAGGCTTACACACTGCTACTGTAAATATTATGGACAACCATTAGGGCAGTTCTATTCTGCCCTTCTCATAATATGAGTTGAATTGGCTTGATGACATCTAACAACAGGTGTGCCAACAATATGTTAGTGTCATTTGGTTAGCTTTACTGACTGCATCTGTTAGTGCAAGTATTGAGTCTACTTTTTTTTATTCTCAACTTTTCTAATCTATTAATTTGAAGATAGTAATTTTGAAGTTTTGAAGAGCAAAATAGGAAATGTGATTTTTGAATTGTTGATTTAGGGAATTGAAACCAGACCTTAAACTCATTTGTTATTGAACCTGAGTTAGAGTATATCTACATATGAATGGGATCGTTTTAGGAGTTATAACTGAGCAGTAAAATACTTAGGTATATTACAGAAATATGGAAATTGCTGAAATTTAAAGTTAACTTCCCTAGCTTCTAAGAACTCTTGTAAAGAGGCAGCAAAAGGTATAGCATGACAAAACAATATCACCTAGAGAACTCCTCAAGAGGAAGGACAAAGTTTGCAGGCTTGCTTTACCTGACTTTAGCACCTATAATACAGCCACAGTGGTCAAAACAGTGTGTTACTGGTATAATGATGGACATTCAGACACATGGAAAAGAACTGAAAACCCAGAAATAAAATCATCAGCATACAGACAACTTATCTTTGATAAGGGCCCAAGAAATATCAGATGGGAAGCAGTTGCACTCTTCAACAAGTGGTGCTGGAAAAAAATGGATATCTACCTGCAGAAAAATGAAGCAAGACCCTTACCTCACTCCATGCACAAGAATAAACTCCAGGTGGATCACAGACCTTTAGGTAAAAGTCCAAATTATCAGTTCCTTCAATGAGGGAACTAGGACATACCTGAGAACTTTGGCTCAGGGAATACATAGACCATCAGAAATAGGGAAGGACACAAATATAGTGGAGGCACAAATTGACAAGTAGGATATATTGAGGATAAAACACATGCATATTTTGAAAGAATTTGCCAAAAGAGTAATAAGAGGGCCCACAGCCTGGGAAAACATCTTTAGCAATGACACATCAGACAAAGGCCTTATTAATGAAATCTACAATACTCTGCTAACTTACAATAAGGAAAAAAAGCAAACCTAATTACACACGAAGTGGCGGGCAAAGGACCTGAAAAGAAGTTTCACAAGGGCACAAATCCAAATGGACAATAAACATATGAGAAAATGTTCCTGTTCATTAGCCATAAGAGAAATGCAAATTAAATCAATTATGAGATACCATTTAACACCCTCAAAGATGGCCCAATTCAAAACATCAGAAAGCAACAAGTCTTGGAGGGGCTGTAGTGAGATAGGAAATGCTGGTTGATCTGTAGATATGTAAAGACACTATAGAAATTGATGTGGAGATATTTAAAACAGATGGAAATTGAACTCCCACATGACCCAGAAATCCCCCTACTGGGCATATGCCCAGAAGAGGCAAGAAACAAACTACGGTCAGACATCTGTGCTCCAATGTTCATCGTGGTGCAGTTCACAAACACAGGAGTTGGAAACAACCCAAATTTCCATGAACAGACGAATGGATTAAAAAATGTAGTATATACATACAATGGAGTACTATGCATCATAAAAGCAGTGATGAGTGCATAAAGCACATTGCTGCATGGAAGAACTGGAGGAAATTATGCTAAGTGTAGTAAGCCAAACACAAAAGGACAAGTACAACATGAGTCCATTGAGATAAGGTTAAAATGCAAAAGGGGCATATGGAAAAAGCTACTATATACATACATTCCTGGGGTGAGGTCCAGGTACTACGGCAGGGACCATAGAACCTGGCCAGCCAATGAAAAAGGAGGGGAAAAGAAAAGGAAAAAAAAGACATGGGTAGCAGGGAACAGGGCACTAACCCAACCAAGGGGAGGGTATTACTTATACCTCCAGAGGAGAGGGAGAGAGGGACCCGACTTCAACCGGGTGTGCCAAGACGTGAATCCATGAAGCAGCAAACCAATAGAGAGGTCTACAGGACTGGCCCCAATCCCAACTATGTGGGCACCACCCCCTCCCTCCAGAAGAATGCACTTCAGAGGGCAGCACTGAAGATGCAGCTCAGGGAGAGGGACGTGTCTGATCAGGACCAAATGAAGAGGGAAGGAGAGAGGGCAGAACTCTGGCCCACCAAGCCCCAAGAATGATATTCTGTCTTGGAGTAGCCAATGCACATAGGCCCATCGGGCCGTCCTCAACATGAGATACAACATGCCTCATTGATTGACCAATAGTGTAACGGGGGATAACACTGGAGACACAGTGTGGGTATTGTATCTGATCTGACCCCACCACACCGGGGCAAAACACTAAACGGCATGCAACAAAGCAGCAAGGGGAGCAAAGCAATGAAGTCCCCAAGGAATACCAAAAATAGACTTTGGGACCAGGGCATGCCACCCCATAAAGGTTAACAGACAAACCTGGAACTATAGGCCTTTCTTTTCTTATGTTGTTGGATACTTTTTATGTTGTTATTGTTGCTGTTATGTTTTTGTTTTCTTTTGTTGTTATGTATTGTTTTGCCTTGCTTTTGTGCTCATTATTGTTGCTGCCTGTCTATCTAGATAAAATAGGTGGGATAAACAATATGGAGGAGAAAAAAACAGGACTGACAGTTCTGGGGGGGGAGACACAGGTGAAAGAACACTTTGTTCTAATAACCCAGTATTCTGTGATACTCATCTTCCCTGACACAATCGCTGAAGACAAACTAGGTTCATAAGCAACTGTGGTGAAGAAAGCTGATGGTGCTTAGCTATGAAAAGATATAGCATCTGGGATCTTAAAGATAAACAAGCAGCCATCTACCTAAGAAGCAACAAAGTCCTCATGGAAAAAGCACACCAGCTTGTGTGATCATGAGGTATAGATGGGATCAGGTATCAGGAATTAAAAACCCAGAACAAAAGATTGTATCATTTTGATGAGCGGGAAGGCAGAATGGAGACCCAAAGCCAATCTGTAGACAATTGGACATCCCCTTACAGAAGGGCCACAAGAATGAGACGAATCAGGGTGTAGTATAGCACCAACGAAACACACAACTTCCCTCGAGTTCTTTAATGCTTTCTCCCCTCCACCCCCAACACTCCCACCAGCTCCGCAATGTCAAGTGAATCTTTAACTAGGTAATTAGGTCAAAACTGAATTGTTCAAACTTTTGAAGAGTTTTTAAGGTTTTGATATCTTTATATGCAATTGTCATAAAAATTACTGTAATGTAAAACCAAAGAAACCACAAAAAAAGGCTGCTGATAGTTATTCAAGGTTTTGCATTCCTTGGGATTTAAGGGGAGTGGAATACAAACAAAACAAACTTCCCCTAATGCAAACTGAAGCAATCATTTAAAATGGGAATGTGAAGGTAGGGAACAAAAAGAAAGACTAAAAGTACATCTTTCTTGACCAAGATTTAACCAATATGTTTTAGAATAGACTCATAGAATTATGTAAAGCACTCTTGAAAATCTAATTCCAACCATTCACGTTTTCAAAATTATTGATAAAATAGCTGCAAATCATTGAATACTTATGTGCTGTGCACTGATTTGTATGATATATATTTTAATTTATTTCATATGAATTTCAATACAATTAATTCCATTTCATTTATCAAGGAACAGTTACATAGAGGTGGATATATTGTTGTAGGTCACCTGGCTAATAAATGATAGAACAGAAATATTACATATTCATTGATTAACAGTTTCACTAAATCTACTATGCAAATGACAGTTGCATTTCCTCATCCTTTCCACAAATGTTTCTCTTTTCTTCTGTCCTGCCACTATGACTTCTATTTTTGTCTGCTGTACAGGCTTTAAAGAGTATTGATTGTTGATAATCATATACAGGTGGTTTCCAAGTATTTAAATTCAAATTACTAGATTCTTTGGGCTTCTAAAGTAACATTCTACACACTGGGTGGCTTGAACAAAAAAACATGTATTTTCTTCCCGTTCTGGAGGCTAGAAGTCTGAATTCAATAAAGCCATGCTCTTTCTGAAGGCTCGAGTCTTGGGTGGGATAGGGTGGGGTGGGGACTCCTTCCTGGCCTGCCAGTTCCAGCTTCTTCCAACTACAGATATTCATTGATGACAGAATATCTTCAGTGTATAATTTCTGTTTCCATGTTAGCATACTTACCTGCCCTCTGTATATGTCTATCTTCTCTTTTATTATAGTTTTAGTTTGACCAGTCATATGGGATTAGGGTCCACTAGTATTATAAAGTATTATCTCCTGAAAACTTAGTATATTTTCAAAGACCCTCTTTCAAAATAATGCCATTGTAGTACTTACACTATTTCGTGTCAACTTGAAAATATGATAGTTTAGGGGTGGGGGGTTCTGGGAAATGCCCCTCTCTCTCTGTCTTCACTTTCCCATTTATGAGCCTTGTTGAGGTCTGTGGCAGCCCTGTGATGCTTCCAATGAATTGGATTCACATGACTTTTCACCCACTGACCTGTGAGCTTCCTGCATTCTGCATCATTACAAGTGGCTATGGGTGTCTGTAGAGGGATTTATAGACTAGTATTGGACTTAAGGACTTGAGTTGAATGGGGCTAGGATATTTTATTGATGCATGAGTTCTTCTCTTTATATAAAGTTCTTCTTTCTACATAGATGTGGGCTCTGGATTTATTTCTCTAGTCAACCTAGCCTAATGTATTATGGCACTTGGGAGTGAGGTACTAGGGAAATAAACATGAAGATGGAGAGTGGAGGCTTGTCTGACCTCTACCTTATTTCAATTGTTCTTCTTTGGCTAGCCAGAGGTCAGATATGTCCATTCAGTTTACTGTGTTGTTTTCTTGAAAGAACATGGGAAATGAAAGTTTTGATTCTTTTGGTTGTTGTCTTTGGTTATTGCTGTTTGAAATAGAGAAAAATCAATGTGATAAATGTAAATTTTGAGCTCAGGGCACAAAATGGCCCCTTTTGAACTCTGAGGCTATGCTGCTTTGTCAACATGGCTAACAGAAGGCCTGACCCTGACTTGATGTAGCCAGAGGTCTAAGGCAATATAGCAGATGAATAGGATAATTTAGATAAGAAAGGATTGAATTTAATTGTTTTAAGAATGTGTTTAGGATCTGGCTGTACTAGTATATATTGATTTCTTCTATTTATTGTTATTGATATAACATGTGCTAGAAATGATTATTGGGAAGTATGAATAGAGAGTTTATAAACCCAATATCTTTAACATTAAATTGGTTCTATTAAATCCCTATAGGACATACCTGAAAAGAATGCTTAGAAAAGATAAGCCCCACCCAGGGCCTTGACTGTTCAGCTCATTTGCATTTGAAAAGACTTGCTGAGAAAGCTGTTGGTAGACTGAAAGAAAAAAAAGGAGAGTAGAGTGACTTAAGAATTTTGAAGTAGTAGTTTGCTCCTGAAGCTAAAAATCTGGAGTCATGAAAAAACTCTCCTCTCTGGAAAAAAAATGTTAAAGAGAGCCTGCATGCAGTCTGAAAAGCCCCCTGGGTGACTGCCTAGATCCACTTGTTGAGTGGAAGTGGGAGAAATGCACCAATACAGATAAGGTTATATTTACAGGTACTGGGAATTAAATAGAGATACCAAAAGGGTAGGGGGGAGGGGGAGACATGGGGATAAAGGGGGAACCAATATCGCATTGATTGGCACATAACCACAAATTCCCTTCCAGGGGGAAGAACAACCAAAACCATGGCAGAAGGGAGACAGTGGTTGGTGTGAGATATGAAAAATAATAAGTTGTAATCTATGAAGGGCCATGAGAGTTGGGAGGGGGGGTGGATAAAAAAAAAAGAGGAGCTGATACCAAGGGCTCAATAGAAGGTAAATATCTAGAAAAGAATGATGGCAACATATGTACAAATATGCCTGATACAACTGATGTATGGATTGTAATGAGTTGTGAGAGCTCTCAATAAAGTGATCTGTTCTCAAAAAACAAAAACTTCAATATCTTAAAAGATGTTGAATCAATCAATTCTGACTCATATCAACCCTGAAGGACAGAGTAGAAATCCCCCTTGGGGGGTCATGTGCTGGGGATCTTTCTGTGAGCAGAAAGCCTCACATTCCTCTTGGAAGCTGCTGGTGAGCTCCAGCCTCATACTTTGCCATTCACAGCCCAATGTGCAATACATTACAGTTTCATCTTTTTTTTTTCTTTTTTTACATTTTATTAGGGGCCCATACAACTCTTATCACCATCAATACATATACATACATCAACTGTATAAAGCACATCCATACATTCCCTGCCCCAATCATTCTCAAGGCATTTGCTCTCCACTTAAGCCCCTTGCATCAGGTCCTCTTTATTTTCCCCCTCCCTCCCCTTTCCCCCCTCCCTCATGTGTCCTTGGTAATTTATACCTTGTTATTTTGTCATATCTTGCCCTATCCGGAGTCTCCCTGCCCCCTTCTCTGCTGTCCCTCTCCCAGGGAAGAGGTCACATGTGGATCCTTGCAATCAGTTCCCCCCTTCCAACCCACTCACCCTCCACTCTCCCAGCATCGTCCCTCACACCCTTGGTCCTGAAGGTATCATCCACCCTGGATTCCCTGTACCTCCAGCCCTCATATGCACCAGTGTACAGCCTCTGTCCTATCCAGGCCTGCAAGGTAGAATTCGGATCATGGTAGTTGGGGGGAGGAAGCATCCAGGATCTGGGGGAAAGCTGTGTTCCCCATCGGTACTACCTCGCACCCTAATTAACCCATCTCCTCTCCTAAACGCCTCTATGAGGGGCTCTCCATTGGCCGACACTTGGGCCTTGGGTCTCCACTCTGCACTTCCCCCTTCATTTAATATGGTATATATATACATATACATATACACATATATACACACACTTATATCGTTGTTGGTTTTTTTTGCATGATGCCTTATACCTGGTCCCTTGGGCACCTCGTGATCGCACTGGCCGGTGTGCTTCTTCCATGTGGGCTTTTTTGCTTCTGAGCTAGATGGCCGCTTGTTCACCTTCAAGCCTTTAAGACCCCAGACACTATCTCTTTTGATAGCTGGGCACCATCAGCTTTCTTCACCACATTTGCTTATGCACCCATTTGTCTTCAGCGATCCTATCATGGAGGTGTGCAGTCAATGATATGATTTTTTGTTCTTTGATGCCTGGTAACTGATCCCCCTGGGACCACTCGATCACTTCCATGTGGACTTTGTTGCTTCTGAGCTAGATGGCCGCTTGTTTATCTTCAAGCCTTTAAGACCCCAGTCAATATCTCTTTTGATAGCCGGGCACCATCAGCTTTCTTCACCACATTTACTTGTTCACCCACTTTGGCTCCAGCCGTTGTGTCGGGAGAGTGAGCATCATAGAGTTCCAATTTAATAAAAGAAGGTATTCATGCATTGAGGGAGTGTTTGAGTAGAGGCCCAAGGTCCTTCCGCCACCTTAATACTTGACCTATAAATATAGACACATAGATCTATTTCCCCATCCTCCTATATATATTTGCATGTACATGTCTTTGTCTAGACCTCCGTGAATGTCCTTTGACTCCTAGCTCTTTCCTCCATCTCCCTTGACTTTCCTCCTGCCCTACTACCATGCTTCATCACCACCTGGGCTAGAGTATACCTCTTCTCTAAGCAACCTTACCCTTGATCATTTCCCACCATGCCTGCCACTCCCCCTTCTTTACCATTTGGGGACAGTTTCATCTTTTAAGGGGACACAAATAAAAAATAATTATATCCCACCTAATTCTCCTTGTTTTCATCAATCATTGAAGATAGAATTGTCCTAAGGTGACCAGATTTTAACATTGGTTAAAGTGGGGCACCGTTGACGGAGGTGGGGTGGGTGGGCCTTGATTAAAAATTTGGTCTATATGGAGCAACAAAAATTTTCATACAATGCAAAAATTAATAGTATTGTAATATATTTTTAAAATTTCAACATAAGTACAATTTACAAACATAATACATTAAAATTATGTATAGTATTTTATTCTTTGGCATATTTCTCATTTAAGTGAATTTTTTAGTAGATTGCTGTCATTGTTTAAAAGGTCATGAAATTTTCACAATAATTTGTTAAATTATATTTCACACATAAAATGGCTTTCAAAATCTCAACACTTAATTGTGATTTTTTTCTGATGTCCACACTTTATTTACCGTAGAAAATACGTGTTCAGTTGAAGCATTAGTTCCTGGTAAGGACAGCGTGTACTCCACAATCTTTAGTGCACTATTGTATAGAACATGGTTTGTTTCAATCTTTTTAATGAGGTAGCATTATTAAAAATATATTGATAAGGAAAAGGTTAAATCTTGGGCATCAGCAAAAATCATGTGTGATCACCTTCCTCACATAATTGCTGAAGACGAAGGTGTGCATAAGCAAGTGTGGTGAAGAAGGCTGATGGTGTCCGGCTACTGAGAGATATAGCGTCTGGGGACTTAAAGGCTTGAAAGCAAACAAGCGGACATCTAGCCCAGAAGCAACAAAGCCCACACGGAAGCAGCACACCAACATGGGTGATCGTGAAGGGCAGAGTAGACCAGGTCTCAAACAACAAAGGTGGGAAGGGTGGGGAATCACATCACCGTGAATGAGGGGGAGTGCGTGATGGGGACCCAATGCCCATCTGTAGACAGCTGGACATCCCTTCCAGAGGGGTAGTGGGGAGGAGATGAGTGACTCAGGGTTCAGTGTAGCAACAATGAAACTCAAAACCTTCCTCTAGTTCCTGAACGCTTCCTCCCCTCCCAATTATCATGACCCCAATTCTACCTTGGGGACCTGGTTATACCAGAGGATGTACAGCAGTGCAGTAGCGATCTGGAAACACAGGGAATCTAGGATGGAAAAACCCCTCAACACAGTGGTGGAAGTGGCGACACCAGGAGGGAAGGGGGTGTAGAAAGGGAGAACCAATCTTGGAGATCTCTGGGAGATGGGCGATGGGAAGGTGGGTGAGGGGAGATGCCGGGCAGTGTAAGATAAGATATAATAATTATTTATAAACTATTAAGTGACCAGGTGGAAGTGGGGAGCGGGCAGGGAGGGGGAAGGGTAAAAAAGGGAAACCGAGCTGGTTTCAGGAACCCAAGTGGAAGGTGAATTTTGAGAATGACAAGTGCAATGAATGTATAAGAGTGCTCTGCTCAATTCATGTATGTATGGATTGTGATAAGAGTTGTATGAGCCCCAATAAAAAGATTTATTAATAAAAAAGATCATTTTCAGAAATATTACCATCTGGGAAATTTTCAGTAATATGATCGAATGATTTTGCACATCATTCCAATTAAATTCTTGTTTTAATGTAATCCAATGAAAATGTTCAATATCATTGTAACGTACCATCCACTCTTCTAAATAATCTATGCAGTTACTATAGAACTTTTTAATGCAATTCATGGTATCTGTACGATTTATTGCACCTTGTTCTTCTAGCTGGCTTATACTATTACGGATAGTTAACAGAAGAAAATTATTTCTAACTGCTCTTGACACTGAAATTTTAAATTATTAACTTCATTTGCTACTTTGATTGCCAAAATTTTGTCACCTTCAATAAGTTTTATAGCATTTTGAAGAGCTGCTTGATTGTGTACAAACTCTTTAGCCAAATTTTTGAAGATTCTTTTTTAAAAAACTATTCTAAAATTCTAGGACATTTATTCTGTGATAGAAAGTAGGATTTCAAAGGATCGTATATTTTCAAAATTCTTTTGACCGCTGGCAAAAGAGCTAACCAGCACGTTTTACTGTATTCAAGTGTTTTCTGATATTTGACTTCCGCAGTTTCACAAAATTCCTTAAGCATTTCAACGCGCACAGCGTCTATATAGAAATAAGAATATATTTTAATAACAATATTTTCCACATCTATGGGCAACAAATCTGCAGCTGTTTGAATGGCGTTATGTATTGTGCGTATTCCCTTTTCGTTCTCCTGCCGTTCCCTAGCTTGTCGTGCATTCTTTCCAAAAGTCGGG
Source organism: Tenrec ecaudatus (assembly GCF_050624435.1). Lineage (NCBI taxonomy): Eukaryota > Metazoa > Chordata > Mammalia > Afrosoricida > Tenrecidae > Tenrec > Tenrec ecaudatus. Next base: position 99,264,585 of record NC_134531.1, read on the forward strand.
ACTTTTTTAAAACGCCGAGCGACGTGGGACATCTGGCCACCTTAAATTTTCCACTGAGTGTGGGGGCCAAATCTGACCTTCTTTAGCTACACAAGGGGAGAGGAGCATTCATCTCTGTACCAGACATAACCACTTGCTACAAGCCAGAGGTCAGACAATCTTCCACCTTCTATCTTTCTTTTCCCTCCTATGACACCATCATACACTGCTTTTTGGCTGGCCTGAATAATTAATCACAGGGGCCACCCAGAACTCACAGACTATACTCTTGATTATGAAGGTTTCTTAAGGAAATCACCACAAGTATGGATTAGAAAGCATTGTAGCTTTGGTCTACAGCAGCTAATAGATGCTTATCTTTCCTCAGTAAGTAGGTACATGTCTCTCTGGTCCTCTGCCTCTCAGCCACGTGGTCCCTTAACCTCTGCCTTTTTGTTTGGGTCAAGAAGTGCTACTGCTCTGCCTCTGAGTCTCTGATTTTAGGCCCGTGACTCTTTGGTTCTGGTACCTGTGGTCTTAGTGTGACATGGCCTCTACTGCCTCTGCCCCATCAATTAGGGATTTCAAAATAATGAACTTCATTGGTGGAGCTCTTCCTTCATGATCTTGAGTATTCCCTCCTGCCGATTCTGAGCCTGTTCTCTTATACACAAGGGAATAGTGATTAAAACTGATAATTTCCTCTATTAGTGTTTCACACTCCCTATTTGCATGATTCTACCCAATCATTTGGTGGAAGTTTCAGTGACATGGGTAGAAGAGTCATATTTTGTGAAATAACACTTCAGCACAGATACGTGCCAGAAATCAAAGTCTATGGCAACCAATATGCTGCTGCTACTTTTCCCAGATATTCACCTAAAAGTAATTTTATTTTTTTTCTGTCAGACACATTCATGCTTCCTGTTCTAATGTGCCAAGGTCATTTTCTCAATTATTTTCCTTCTTCAGCAGGTTATGATTTAGCAACACTATTCACATCACATGCAACTAAAGTAATAGAAGAGCCAAATCCTCATATGATCTAATTATATAAAAATTTGGTTAGCCATTATGCTAAACTTGGCCTTTGACAGGAAGAAAATATTCTAGAGTACTATGTTCACTGAGAACTATAAATGAGATGCATGAAAAAATTTTTAACTAATTGAAAAATGCTTGAATGATCTTGTTTATGTGACTGCTACCTATTGGGATAAATTTACTGATATTGTGTGAAAGAAATTCTGGAATGTAATCAGCAAAATAGAGTGATTTTTTAAAATAAGGGACTTTAAGATTAAAGCACAGTATCACTGGACTTCAAGAAAAAGGAGAAAGCCAAAAGCATAATTGAATGATTTATGCAAAAAAAAATTAAAGAGAAATAGAATTCATTTCATTCGACCGCACTCTTCTCTGAGATGAACAACGGTTGCACGGATGCCTCGCGATTGGGCTGGGCTTTGTTCTTGGTCCATGGGGTTGCTATGAATCAGGCACTTTACAGCAGCAGCAACTCTGATGGAGATAGGAAAATAGGCTACTGTGCTACTTTATAATTTTTCTAGGCATTGAAATACAAATTACAGATAATTTTACTGATTGGTTGGGAGGTTGAGGGGCAACACGGTACACACGGTACCGGGTTTGCATAAGGAACCCATGGAACATACTAGCAGGCTAGATCATTTTAGCCACTTGCCCCCCCCAAAAAAAAAACAACCCCAAATCAAAAATATAAAAGCACTTCTCCAAGGATTCCTGATAACACACTCCTGTGAGTCAATCAATCACATGCAAAAGACCAAACCAGGACAAGTGCTGCTGTTGGTGTTATGTGCCAAAGACTAGGGTTTCATGTAAAGCAATTCTGCATACAGCAGGAGGAAATGCTGCCTAGGCCTGCCCCCGCCTCGGGATCCTTGTTGGATTTGAGCCCGTTGTGGCAAACGCCGAATCAGTCGACTTCATTGACTCTCTACTGTTCCAATCATGATATTCTGTCTAGGAATTACACCTACCTGTTAAACATGCCCTCAATATTCAAGAAGTCCCACCAACCTTACTTCCAAGAAGCCTTCTGGTTTTATTTCTTCCAAGACAGATTTGTTTATACTTCTAGTCTATCATCATTTAAATGAATCAATTCATCTTGGGTCTTCTTTATTCATGATCTAGTTTTCATATGCATAGGTGTTGATTGAAAAGATCAGGGCCTTGGTGCATTTTAGTTCTCAAAGTGACATTCTTTTGCTTTTCAATAATTGAAAAATGTTTTTTGTTTTGCTTTCCAGCAGACTTGCCAGAGGCAGCATTGTCCTTTGATTTCTTGAATGATGCATCCAGGAATTTATTGTGAATTCGAGTAAAAGGAAATAATTGACTCTTTCAAATTTTCTCCATTTGTCATGATGCTGCCTATTGATTCAGTTGTATTTTTGTTTATATTTAGGTATAATCCACACTAGAGGCTATAGACTTTTATCTTCATTAGTAATGCTTAAAATCCTCTTTACTTCTAACAAGCAAGTATAGTCCAGGTAGTCAGCTAAATGGTTATACTATTGTTAACCTCTAATAAGGACTCATGCCCTGGGGCAGCAGGCCAATTCATAAACCTAATTGTGAGAAGATAAAAAGAAATGGATTAGAAGGTGGCATGATATCAGAGAGGCCAACACAGGCAGGTTGTCTTCATGGGACTTACCCTGTACTCAAAATACATGGAGATTATGTTTTTACTTTGGAATTCCCACTTTGAGGGAGTTATACACTGACATTTTCATTAACTCGGGTTTCAGGAAAATCACAGGAATGACTGATAACCAGAAAAATAACCTGCTTATAAGTCCTGGTCTCAGAATGTCTCAGTTGACTACCATGTAGCAGCAATTAGCCTTTAGTTTACTAACAAGAAAATAAAAGATTACCAGAGTTAACCTGGATGCTCATTCAAGAGCCTCTGAGGGCAAAGTATAACCAAGGACAAAATCTAGGCTACACTATGTCACTGAAAATAGCCTGTTGAGTTGGTTGCGACTCGTGGTGTGTCAGAATTGTGCTCTATAGGGCTTTCAGGGGCTGAATTTTTTAAAATTAATCATCAGGCTTTGCTTCTGAAGTGCCTCTGAGTGGACCTGACCCTCCAACTATTGGTTAGAAGTGAAGCGCTAATCATATTCACCATCCAGGGACTCCATGTCCTTAATGGTACCTGCAGTCATTTATGTTTTAATGGGGAACTCAGATCCATGGCCCAATGGACCCCTGACCTGGGCTAGCATCCTTACATGATTACAATTGGGTCCTTGAGTTAAAGTGGTGACTCAGCATGAATTCACTTCCAAACTAGAAAAACAACTTCAAAAAACAGGGCTTGCTGGTAGTTCTCATTAGCATTGTGAAATGTCATGAAAATAATTTATTCTTGTATGCAAGGGAATACACAACGCTTCTGGCAGAGAGATAGGAGAAAAAAACATGTTATGCGTATTAATTGCAAGATGGTTGAGAATGTTTGTGTACATAAAATAAGGACACAATAGGTGACTAAAATGTATAGAGAATCTTCAAATTAGTTTCATGCCTAAATTTAAAAAAAAATGAGTTCTTGCAAAGGATGAAAATAGGGAATAGAAGACACCACTGATCTTATCAAACTGAATGAAGAAAGGCATGAAGGGAAATTCTTAGGAGCTGAGGACTCCTAGCAGAACGGCCACTAGAATTGTCTTAGATTGATGAAGTGCTTAGATTGATGAACTGCAAATGTTCAGTCTCCGTGCCACGTGGGAGCGTTTAAAAGTGAACTTCCCATTTGGACATTCATTATGTATCTATGATTTTAAAGGCAAGAAAAATCATGAAAATTCCTAGCACAGAGATGTGATGTTGAACAGGAGATATCCGGAAAAAGTGTGATGAGGGCCAGGTTTCCATAACCTGCCAAGCGGAGTAAAATGAGGACCACTAAAGCAATCGTTAGAGATTAGCAATGCTTTTGAGAAGCAGTGGCTAGCATCTATTTGCAGGCTGGACATTAGGATATGGAACAGTTTCCTGAGCTATTTGAGCCAGGAAAACGTAAAGCAGACTAACGGAGAACAAGGAAAAATAATTGATACAAATAGAATACCTAAGAACAAGACTATAAGATGTATTTATTATGCAGGATATTTCCAGGGAGTGTTATTGGGAGTAATAATTATGCAATGCTGAGGGGAAAGTTGGGATAAACCCAACAAAAGATTCAGTTCTGGAGTTGGGAATTGTCCTGAGTTCCATTAAGGGAACTGGACTTTAAGACTGTATGTTGTTCAGTTATGGACCAGGTTTCCCTGGAAAGGGACCAGATATTTAGCAATGTAGTTTTGTTTTCTAATTTTTGGCTGTCAATTCCTAAAAATGGATGACATCTAAAAAATGCCTTTTCATATTGCTACCAAGAGTTTGGGCTTTATTATTTTTTTTAAAGTTTTATATGGGTGATTTGAGGGTGGCATAATGATGTATATCACAAACTATATACTTTTTCTACCTTGAATGCTGTCATAATTATGAGGCAGGGCACTATATAACTGAACCATGGTACACTTAGAAGTGTTTTATCTAATAGTTTGGAACAACCAGTGGAACTTTCAAATTGGTTATGCAGATTATGAAATTATTCATCATAACAAAGGGTTAATCAATATAAAATCATACAATTTGATTAAACTAAGCCTATATATGAAAACACACTCTATATTCACACACAGTTCTTTAAAATATGTAAATAATGCCACACTGCTTTTTGCCAACCACCATCTGTCTGTCAGTCTGTCATACTGGCTAGTGTTTACTGTGATGGTGTAGGCTACATCACTATATTTCAAATGTCAGCAGGGTCACCCAAAGTGAACAGTTTTCTAGACTAAGAAGAGACTGAGTACAGACTACTTTGGAAGAAGTAGCCACTAAACATCCTATGTACTCCACGGAAACATCGTCAGATTCTGAAGGCCTAATGGATGGAAGAAGAACATTTTCAGAGATACTGCCAGAAGATGGGCTTTCCAGTGTAAAGCATCCAAAATTTATGGTCAAAGTACAATTGAACAAAATTATATAAATAGGGTAAAGCCTATGGAAGTAAAGCCTGGGGGGACTTTCTTTGATAATAGGGCACAACTTAAAATGAGAAGAAACAGATGCAAAATCTACTAGTAATCAGAACTTGGAATGCATAAAATATGAAACCCGGGAAATTGGAAGTTGTCAGTGTTGTAATGGAACATATAATGATCAGTTTCCTACATATTAGCAAGCTAGAATTGACTGATACTGGCCATTTTGAATCAGAAAACCATGTGGGTTACTATGCTTGAAGTGACACAATAAAAAGGAATGGCATTACATTCATTGTTAAGAAGGACATTTCAAAATCTTTCCAGAATTATGAAGCTTTCTGTGATAGGGTTGTATCTAACCACATTCAAGGAAAGCCCAAGGATACACTATTACTCAAATTTATCCACCAACCATTAAAACTAATACTGAAGAAATTGATGAATTTTGCTAATATATTCAGTTGAAAATTGATCTAACATACAATCAAGATGCATTAATAATTATTGGTGGTTAGAATTAAAAAGTTGGAAACAAAGAAGTAATAGGACTCAGAAAACATAATCTAAGTGATATAAATGAAGCTGGAGAGTGAATGATAGAATTTTGCAAGACCAATGACTCATAGTAAATACATTTTTCAACAACATAAACAACAAATAAACACATGAACGTCTCTAGATGGAATGCAAAAAATTAAATTGACTGCAACTGTGGGAAGAGACAATGGAGAAGCTCAATATCAGGAGCTAAAACCAGGTCAGGAATGCTTGGGAAAGACCATTAATTGTTCATACGTAAGTTAAGGTTGAAGCTGAAGAAAACTGAAACAAGTCCATGAGTACCAAAGTCCAACCTTAAGTCTATCTAACCTGAATTACAAAAACATCGAAAGAACATATTTGATGTTTGAACACTAATTACAAGAAAGCATGATAAGCTGTGGGATTACATAAAAAATATAATATGTGAAGACAGTAAAAGACCTTTAGTAAAACTACATGACAGGAAAGAAAGAACAGATCAAAATAGCTTTCAGAAGAGATTGAAATTTTCTCTTAATCATATAGTAGCTAAGGCAAACAAATGATGACATCAAAGGTCTGAACTGAAATTTTCAAATGGCAATACAAGAATATGAAGTAAAATATTATAATGAAATGTGTTAAGACCTAGAATTAGAAAACCAAGAAGGACACTCTCAGCATATATTAAACCAAAAAATTTTTAAAAATGTAAAGTTTTGAGTTGCAAGATTAAAACATAGTAGCATAAATATTGAAAAGATGCAGGGAACATCAAACTAAATGAAAAGAATTCTCAGAGTCACTGTTCCAAAAATAACTGGTCAATATTCCACCATTTCAACAGGTCAGGTAGTACCTGAGCAAGAACCAATGATACTGAAGGAAGAAGTTCAAGCTTCACGGTAAGCATTTGCTGAAAACAGGCACCAGGAATTAATGGATCAATATGAATATGCTTTCACTAACTGATAAAACATTATAGCAACTCATTCATCTATGCCAGGACATTTGGAAGGCATCTATCTGGGCAAGTATTTAGGAAAGATTCATATTTATACCCATTCTGTAGAAAGGTGACCCAACAGAAAGCTTAAATTATAGAACAATATCATTAATCTCATATGCAAGCAAATTATTGTTGATGATCATCTGTGAGAGGTAGGTTTACTGTGCCAAAATGGTCAATAGGATACGTGGGATTAATCAGGTTGCAGTTTGATTGGAGGGTAAAGAGATAAATGACTCAGCAAGGCCAACTCCCCTCTCTCTTGCTCTCTGGCGATCAAATCAGCATGTAAATTCTTTAGCTAGTTCTCTGTCTCAACTTGTGAAATACACTACTTATGGTATAGCCAACCCATGGATCATGTCACTAGAACTTGAGGTTCTTTTGAGACCTGCTTTGCACCGCTGCTGGTGTGTACATGGCTTGAACTTGAAGATGGTGGTTCCTGTTGTCTTGCATTGCTTGAGTTTGATATTCCATCTGGCCCTGCTTCACTAAGTTCATGAGCTCCTGACTGTTGGTGACCTGGCCTGCTGTCTGATGCCTGTGGGTGGACTCTGCCTGTATTGCCTGGGGATGGGGGTGGTGGGAAACTCAGGTGTCTGCTTCCTTGAATTTGGACTTCGCAGCCCTTGTGAGTTGAAGGACTTCCAGTATATTAATTGTTTCATTGAAGTGAGTTGAACTGAGCCCTCTGTATTGCTGTGTGGATTAATTAGCTGTTATAGTACTTCATGCTGTATAAATCTATCTATCAATCAATCTATCTATCTATCTATCTATCTATCTATCTATCTATCTATCTATCTATCTATCTTCATAAGTGTCCTGGTTTTATTTCCCTAGAGAACCCGCCTAACACATCATCCAAAAATGATTGGAGAAGTACATTGACAGGAAGCTACTAGAGGTTGAGGTCACTTCAGAAGAGAATAAGGAACACGGTATATCATTGCTGATGTCAGATGGATCTTGGCTGAAAACAGAGAGTACCAGAAAAATGTCTACCTGCTTTTTATTGACTATGCCAAGGCCTTCAACTGTGTGGACTATAATATACTATGGATAACCTTGAGAAGAATGGGAATTCTAGAACATTTCATTGTGCTGATATAGAAGTGGTGCATTGATCAAGAAGTAGTTGTGAACAGAACAAGGTGACTTTTTCTGTTCTAATTAATGTTCTTTATTTTACTTCTTTGTATTCTAATATCCATTGCAATGGCTGCATAGAAACTCACAGACAAAACTCATGACTAAAGGCAAGATAATGAATCGTAATATCAGTGAGAAATACTCAGGTGGGAGTTGTTTGCCAGAACATGGTACAGTCTTCTGTAAAGTCCGATAATTAACGCCCAAATGGCATACCACTCTGCTATGTGCCTTAACCTGAAGGCATTTAGCTTGAGTTCTGTGAGTTAGCAAACTCAGCTTCATGAATTTTGTGCCCAGAGGCAACCCACTCCAGTAAACCTCATCCTGAAAATTAAGTCCACTTCCATGGGTCAGTAAATTCAGCTTCTCCAATTAAGTGTTCAAAGGCACACCATTCTGTATGACAGTGACTTGCTCCATAAAAAAAACAACAAAACAAAAACAAGAGCACTCATCTTTTCTTGATTCATGCGTTGGTAAAATATATCTCTCCGTTCTATTCTCTGGTTCCTGGTTCTACTGCTACTTCTTTGATGCAGCAGTCATCTGGATACAGGAGGTTCACTGCACAACCATGTCAGGTCCACTGCTGGCTCTGCTGGTAATTAGATCCCCTTAGGGTTTCAGGAAATGTGTGCATCAGGGGTCGTGCTTTCTCACCATACTGATTCAATCTGTATCCTGAAAAAAATCACCAGAAAAGCTGGAGTACATGAAGAAGAATGTGATATCAGGATTGGAAGATGACTTACAAACAACTTGTGATATGCAGATGATACAGCCTGGCTTACTGAAAGTGAGGCGCATTTGAAGCATTGGCTGATGAAGGTCAAACATTGTAGCCTTCAGTTTGGATTGGCTTTCAATGTAGAGAAAATTCAGATCCTCACAACTGGGTCAGTAGACAAAACAATGATAGTGGGAGAAAAGTTTAAAATTGACAAGGATTTTGTCTTGCTAGTATCTGTAGGCAATGCTCATGGAAACAGCAATAAAGATATCAAAGGCTGCATTGTCTCTGCTAAATATGCTGCCCCCAACCTTTTTATCACTGCCATGGAGTCAATGCTAACTCACAGTGATCCCTTGTGGGTTTCTGAAACTGTAACTATTTAAAACGGTAGAAAGTCAATCTTTCTCCATTGAGCTGCTGGTGGTTTTGAACTGCTGACCCTGCAGATATCAGCCCAACTGTAATCACTCCACCGCTATCAGGACCTCTTTAGAGGGTTGAAAATCAAGGATGTTAAAGGACTAACTAGTTTACGAACTATGGTGCACCATATGTATGTTGAAGGTAGACATCGAATAAGAGAGACTAAAGAAAACAGATGTGTTTGAATTATGATGGTAAGGGTTATTGAAAGTACCATGATTGTCAAAAGAACAAATAAATCTATCTTGGAAGAAGTACAACAGAATGCTCCTTAGGCTTAAGGATGGTGAGACTTCATCTCATGCGCTTTGAACATGTTGTCAGGAGAGACAAGTCCCTGGACATCATGTTTGGTAAAGAGGAGGGGCAGTGAAAAAGAGGAAGGCTCTCAACAAGATGAATTAACAATGGGTTCAAACATAAGAACAATTGTGAGGATGGACAGTGTTTTGTTCTGTTGTGCATAGGGTCACTATGAGTCAGAACTGAGTCAATGACACCTAACAACAACAACAATAACCACTAACCAGTAAAATCAATTCTTATCCAAGTTACAGATTGTGAAAATCTTTTTATCCTTTTTACAGTAAAACAAAGGAATCTACCTACACATTCTTTAATTTCAGTCAAATAATATATGATTGATAATTTCAATCAAGATTGAAACCAAAGTGGAAAAAGGCTGCAAATTTGCTGAATAACATTGACGAGAAAGAAAATATTGCAGTAACATTCTAAATGACTAGTAGGGCAGATTGCTAGACTGTTATACAAGTAAATTAACAGGGATGTTTTGGCTCAGATAGAGAGGAGGGATACTGAATTATGTTGCATACTGCAAAAACATTCCATTTTGTTCTACTTGGATGTGCTTGGCAACTTCTCTCATGTGTGTTTGGTTTAATAAACTATACCTTACACAGCCATCTGGTCTGTACCATGAAGAAGGAGAAAATTGCCTATAACTGAAATAGCTTCATTTTTTGTTGTCAGGCAGAGATGATTCTGGACTCTAATGTCTTGAAATCCCCTTTAACCCTCTTTTAACCCCAAATTTTGCATGCCCTTCCATACTATAAGCTGAGTCAATGTGATGTGTTTGTGTTTGTGTGTGTATGCATTTGTATATTTGGGTAAAAATTGGTCTCATCCTTTTAAGGAAATGGAGAAATTCACCATCAATTCTCAAGACTTTTCCTGATAATATTGTCACAGAAGTTGTGTGCAAAATTGCTTATGTGAACTTTGAATAGATTTTGAGGCTTTAAAAATTTATTTTTTAAATCTGTCATAGCTTATACAAAAAATATTGCTGTAAAATTTTAAAATTTCTCAATAGTTTTCTCATAAAATCTAACACAAAGTGACACATTTAAAGTTACATATCAAAAATCCATGGAAAATATTTTCACATATCTGTTTAGAAACTTTCATCTCTGTAGACATTTGAATAATAAATAAGAGATAAATAGCTAAAATATATTTAATATATAGTTTTTACTACCACTCATCATTCTATTAAATGTAAATATATATGCATTTTCATAATTTGTAATTATAATTTTGAATGCTTTATTTATGTAAATGTGTGCAACCCCAACTCTGTTCTTACATTTCCCCTCACTCCTTTGCAATTCATTGTAAAATAATTGTGTTCTAGGGTTAGGGTTAGGGTTAGGGTTAAAAAAAATAATAATTGTGTTCAAATGCTTCAATTTTTCAAAAACATTCAGTAAAATATGGGATTTTAAGCCCATTCAAGGTAAATTTATTGTCTACATATTATGTTCTAGATATGTATATGTAAATTATGTATAGATATATTTACCTCTTACCATACTCTTAAAATGCTCACTGACTTGTTGAGAAGAGAGACAATAAAGCAATATTAATTCAGAGAAAATTAATGCTACAGTTAATTCAGGAAAGTTCTGTGAATGTAGAAAACAGAGGGTCACCAAATGACTAATAGGGAGAATATACTTCCAAAAGAGGTAACTTACCAAATTACACACACACACACACACACACACACACACACACACACACACACACACCCCTTTATTGAGGGCTCTTACCTCTTCTTTTTTTTGCTCTTATCTCTTTTATCACATTCTATACATCCCTCCAATGTGTCAAGCACATTTGCTGCCATCATCATTTTCAAAGCATTCTCTTCCTACTTGAGCCCCTGATATCAGCTCCCCATATCTTCCTCTTCCTCCCCTCCCACCCTCCCTCATGAACCATCAAGAAGTTATAGATTGTTTTGTTCATATCTTACATCATCCTCTATCACCCCTCACCCACTTTTCCATTATTCACCCCCCCCTGGGAGGGCCTTCTAGATTGATCCTTGTGATGGAGTCTCCCTTTCTCCCCCCACCCTCCCCTAATCCTCCTGGCATCTTTACTCTTATTGTTGGCCCTGAGAGGTTTTATCCATGCTGCATTCCCTGTGTTGCGGGCTCTTATCTGTAGCAGTGTGCATGCTCTGGTCTAATCCGATTTGTAAGGTAGAATTGTGGTCATGATAGTGGGGGAAGGTATCACCAAAGAGCTAGGGGAAAGTCGTGTGTTTCATTGGAGCTACACTGCACCCTGACTGGCTCATCTCTTCCCTGTGACGCCTTTGTGAGGGGTTGTTGAAATATCTACAGATGGGTACTAGGTCTCCACTCCGTGCCCTCCCCCCATTCACCTTGGGTATGATTTTTTTTCTGGGTTTTAGATGCCTGATCCCTGATCCCTTCGATGCCTCATGATCACACAGGCTGGTGTGCTTCTTCCACATGGGGTTTGTTGCTTCTGAGCTAGATGGCCGCTTGTTCATATTCAAGCCTCTAAGACCCCTTTTGCATTTCTCCTGTGTGCTCTAATCTGATGTGCCCCTCTCCCCAAGTTGTAGCCTCACTGGTGTCCTCTGAAATGCATTCTTCTAAGGGTGGCGATGGTGGTGGTGGCGTCCACAGAGTCGGACTTGAGACTGGCCCTGCAAACTTCTCTATTGGTTCCCTGGTATATGCTGATATGTTGCATTCAAGTCTTGGTGCATCAGTTTTAAGCTTGGTCTCTTTCTCCTTCTCCTGTGGAGAGATAAACAATATCCTCCACTTGGGTGGATTCGATTTTTGCTCCCTCCTACCCATGTCTTTCTATTCCCCACCCCCCCCCCACCACACTTCTTATTTAGTTAGCTGCCATATATATCCCTGGATTGGGTTTGGCCCCTGCCATAGTTGCTGGACCTCACCCCAGGGATGAATGTATATATAGTAGCTTTCCCCCTATGTTCCGTTTTTTCCCCCTTCTTTTTGGTTGTTGTTGTTTGTTTGTTTGTTTGTTTTAAGCTTACCTCAGCAGACTCATGTTGTACTTGTCCTTTTGTGCTTGACTTACTTCAGTTAGCATGATGTCCTCCAGCTCTTCCCATGCAGCGATGTGCTTCATGCGTTCATCGCTGCTTTTTAGAAATGCATATTAATTACTCCACTGTATGTATGTACCAGTTTTTGATCCATTCATCTATTGATGGAAAACTGGGTTGGTTTCAACTCCTTGCAATTGTGAACTGTGCTGCGATGAACACTGGAGCACAGATGTCTGGCTGTGGTTTGTTTCTTGCCTCTTCTGGGTATATGCCCAGTAGGGGGATTGCTGGGTTGTATCCTACTAACTATATTTTGAAGAATGAATAATATTTCTCCACTTGAAGAAGTACTGGAATTTCAGGTAGAAAACATACATGTAAAACTATTTGTGTTAGGCTGCCTTCTCTAGAGAAGCAAAAACAGGTGTGTGTGTGTGTATAGACACACACACACACACAGAGAGAGAGAGAGAGAGAGAGAGAGAGAGAGAGAGAGAGAGAGAGAGAGAGAGAGAGAGAGAGAGAGAGAGAGAGAGAGAGAGAGAGAGATTTGTATCAAGAACATGGGTCCCATAGTTATCAAAGTCAACAAATCCAATACTAGACTCCACAGTCAGGTCCTACAATGGGTTCAAGGTCAGTAAGCCCGACTTGTGAGTGGAGAGACAAAGAATCGAAAGTTACTAGATCAGATGGCAGATTGAATGGCAGACAGAGGGTGACTCCTTGGATCAGCAGGCAATATAGCTGGCTATTGACTCAGTCAAAAAAACCCACAACTTGATGAGTCTGCTGTAAGATTCAGACCCAGCAAAAAGCAAGGAAGAAGCAAGCTTTTGGAAGCATCTACTTATATATTAAGTGGAGTTCCCCACTCCTTGGCACCCTGGAACCCCCACTCTCAATCCCAGGAATCCTCTTTTCAGTAACAGTAGGGCTATGACTAGAGTAAGGGAGTGACACTACTCTGATCTTTTCATAACTGCTTGTCTAGTCATAGCAGATCCCGTGATGGAGTTGGTGATATATTTTAGGTCACATAATGGGATATTACTAGGACTCAACTCCCAAACCACCCCAAACTTTGCCTAGCCATGTTGTCACAAAACCCAACTATTAGAAAAGCACAGAAAGGTGTGATGGACACAAAAATTAGAGATGAGCCATACATTTTTAATGAAATGATCATTTCCTAAACAAAGGGAACATTTCCTATTCTCAAAAATTTATTTATTAATTGTCACAAAAATTGTGATGCTTTTGTTTAAACATGCTACATCTGGGGGGCTGAGGAGCCCTTGTTGCATACTGGGTTGCAGGCTGGGCTGCTAACTGAAATGTCAACAGTTCAAGATCACCAACCATTCTTCTGGAGGAATAGGAGGCTTTTTGCCTTTGTAAATATTTACATTCTCAGAAACTCATGAAGCAGCTCTACTTTTTTCATAGGGTTTCTATGAGTCAGAATGAATGCAATGACAGTGAGTTTGTTTACTCTAATCAAAAGCAGCCTATATAGAGTTTTTGAAGCTATAACTCTTTATGAGAGAATATAGCCTTATCTTTATCCCAAGATGCCACTATGGGTTTGAGCAGTTCAATAGTTTCAGTTAGCAGTTCAATGTTATAGTTAGCAGTTCAGTGTTTCCCTACATAACAGAACAGAAATGTTCAAAGGATAGCATAAGAAGAAAAATTGAAGTATTACAGTGAAATGTGCAAAAATTTGGAATTGGAAAACCAAAAGAGAAAAACATCATCTGTCAAGCTATAATCCTGGAGAAAATCATCAAGCCTTGAGTTGGAATGTTGAAGGATTCTATGAGCAAAATATTGAAAAATTCAGGAAGTATCAAAAGATGATAGAATACACACAGTAACTACGCCCCCAAATGAGGAGTGTTCAAATATCTCAAGGGAAGCATGTGATTAAGAATGGATGATACAGAAGGAAGAAGTCCAAGTTGTGGGGAAATCACTAGCAGAACAGAACATTCTGAGAATTGAGGGAACAACAACTAAAATGTTCCAACAAATGATTACAGTATTTTAAGTATTGACTACGTTATGCCAAGGAATTTGGAAGATATTTACCTGGATAACTGTCTCAGAGAGATCCATATTTGTGGCCATTCCAAAGAAAAGGGACTTAAAAGAATATGGAAATTATCAAATAACATCATTAATATTACATTGTTGTTGTTGTTCTTACATGTCATCAAGTCAGCTTCAACCTATAGCAACCCTGTATACAATTGGAGAAGCCAAACACGGTCCTGTGCCATCCTCACAATTGTTCCTATGCCTAAACCCACTAATACAGCTACTATGTCAATCCATCTTATCAAAGGCCTCCTCTTTTTTACTGTCTTTCCACTGTACTATACATGATATCCTTCTCCAAGGACTGGTCTCTCCTGACAATATCTCCAAAGTATACCAGACAAAGCCTTACCATTCTTTTCTCTAAGAAGCACTCTGGACTTATTTCTTCCAAGAAATATATGTTTGGCCTTGTAGCAGTCTATGGTACTTTCAATAATCATATCCACCACTACAATCCAAATTCACCTATTCTTATACAGGCGTCCTTATTCATTGTCTGTGCTAGTGTGGGTGGAATAGAGAAACACATTCATAGACACTCATATGTGTATAAGAAAGAGCTTTATATACAAGAGCAATTGAATATTGAGAAAAAAATCCCAGCCCAGTCCAGGTCAAGTCCATAGTGTGATCTTAGCCCATATGTCTGACACCCTCTTCAGACTCACACACCACATGCAATGACGCCAAGTGCAGGAAAATCACAGTCCAGTGGGTGGAAAGTCTTTTGGATCCAGTGCAAGTGGAAGCATCTCAGTGCTGGCAGGGGTCTCCATGTGGCTCCTTCAGCGCCAGGGATCTAGCACAGCTCCATGGGTCTTGTCTGGGGGAATGTCTCGCAGGGAGTGAGTGTCTGTCCCACCTCCAACAAACACTTATCTCCTTAGAACCTCCTAAGGATGTCATTAAGCTGCAAATCGATTGACTGACAGGCTAAACTCCACCCCTTCACTCTTAAATCTCAAATTGACGACAGATTATATAACTACCCCAGTGTCCAACTTTTACATGCATATGATGCAATGCAGAGTACCATGGCTTTGGTCAACAACTTTAGTCCTCAAATTAACATCTTTGCTTTCCAATACTCTAAAGAGGTCCATGCAACAGATTTACCCAAACCAAAGCATCTTTTGATCTTGGACTGCTGCTTCTATGAACACTGATTGTGGACCCAAGAAAGGCAAAATCCTTGACAACTTCAACCTTTCCTCCGCTTATCATGATGTTACCTACTGGTCCAGTTGTGAGGATTTGGGTCTTTCTTACATTGAGATGCAATCCACACAGCAGGGTACAATCTTTGGTCTTTATCAGAAAGTGTTTTGATTCTTCCTCCCAGGAAGCAAGCTGTGCTGCCTGCATGCCACAGGCTTTCCTTCAGTCCTGGTCCTTCCTACCTCTTCATATGATCCAGTTTCTCGGATAGTTTGTTCAACTTATTGACTGAACACGTATGATGAGAAGGCACAACCCTGACACACAGTTTTTCTGATTTTAAACCTTGTTCAGTTCTCACAACTGCCTCTTTAGTCATGTACAAGTTCTACATGAGCACAATGAAGCATTCTCCTC
Source organism: Tenrec ecaudatus (assembly GCF_050624435.1). Taxonomy (NCBI): domain Eukaryota; kingdom Metazoa; phylum Chordata; class Mammalia; order Afrosoricida; family Tenrecidae; genus Tenrec; species Tenrec ecaudatus. The sequence goes on from NC_134531.1 coordinate 99,280,571, forward strand.
AGGGTTATCCAGTTTATTCTGGTTCACGCAGTTGAACACCTTGGCATAGCCTATGAGGCACAAGTAAACATCTTTCTGATATTCTCAGGCCGGGATCCATTTGTCATCAGCAATGTTCCCCGACTTCTTCTGAATCAGCCCTGAACTTCTTGCAGCTCCCTGTCGATGTACTGTTGCACATACTAGTATATTTTGCTGAAGATTATCTCCAAATAGCTATGGCAGTGAATGGACAAGGCGCTACTGGAGTATTCAAGCCCGATTCAGAAGAGTACATAACACTGGATATATCAGTGCTGGCACCAGGTGGATTTTGGCTGAAGGCAGTGAATATGAAAAAGATATTTACTTGTCATTTATTGACTATACAATGATATTATACTGTATGAATCATAACAAACTATGAATAATGTAAAGTATAAGGATCCCAGGACACATATAATTTTGCTTATTTAGTACCTGTACATAGTACCTGCACAGTCTGTGGGATATAACATGGTTACACTACATGCTCTAAAATCAGAAACGTTTATGTCATTATTGTTTCCTTTCACTATAGTATTTCATCTTTATACTGAACAAATAGTCCAGGAATATGATGTATATTAAGAAGAGTGTGGCATTGGAATTGGAGGAAGACTCATTAGCAATCTTCACCATGCAAATGATAAATCTTACTTGCTGAAACTGAAGTGGTTTATAGAGTCTAGAAAATTAAAATAAAAGTTCAGCCTTAATTAAAATAAAAGTTCAGCCTCAATGTATACTAATGAAAATCTTCACAACTGGACAAATCACAAAATCATGATAAACACAGAAAAGTTGTTTTCAAGAGTTTTATTCAAACATAATCAATGTTTTTGAAAGCTATAGTCAATAATTCAAATGACATAATGCATTTGGCAAATATACTGCTAAAGTCCTATTCAAATTACTAAAGAGGAATATGTAACGTTGAGGAATAAGGTGCATCCGATTCAAGCAATGACATTCTATGATGCACACCTTCCCAACACGATTGCTGAAGAAAATGTGTGCATAAGCAAATGTGGTGAAGAGAGCTGATGGTGCCCAGCTATCAAAAGCTATAGCATCTGGGGTCTTAAAGACTTGCAGGTAAACAAGCAACCATCTAGCTCAGAAGAATCGAAGCCCACATGGAAGAAGCACACCAGCCTGTGTGACCACGAGGTGTAGAAGGGACAAGGTATCAGTCATCAAAGAACAAAAAATCATATCATTATAAATGAGGATGAGTGCAGAGTGAAGACCCAAAGCCCATCTGTAGGCAACTGCCCCCCGCCCTTACTGAAGGGTTGTGGGGAGGACACGAGCCAGTCAGGTTGCAGGGTAGCAATGATGAAACATACACCTTTCCTCTAGTTTTTAAATGCTTCCTCTCCCCACTATCATGATCCCAATTCTACCTTAGAATTCTGGCTAGATCAGAGGATGTACACTGGTACAGATAGGAACTGGAAACACAGGGGATCCAGGACAGATGACCCCTTCAGGATCAGTGCTGAGAGTGCTGATACCAAGAGGGTGGAGGGAAGGTGGAGTAGAAAGGGGGAACTGATTCCAAGGATCTACATATAACCTCCTCCCTGGAGGATGGACAATAGAAATGTGGGTGAAGGGAGATGCCTGACAGTGTAAGATATGACAAAATAATAATAATTTATAAATTGGCAAGGGTTCATGAGGGGAAGGGGTGGGGAGGGAGGAGGAAAATGAGGAGCTGATATTAAGGACTCAAGTAGAAAGCAAATGTTTTGGGAATGATGATGGAAACAAATGTACAAATGTGCTTGACACAATGGATGAATGTATGGGTTGTGATAAGAATAATAAAGCCCCCAATAAAATGATTTAAAAAAGAAGAGTTGTACAATCACCACCACAATCAGTTTTACAACATTTCCTTCATTCTTGTTCTCGTCATCATTAGCGCTCCACTTCCTCTGCACCTACCCTGCCATGGCGCTAAAGAAGCAATGCAATTTCATTGCTACATAGACCCGTAGTTGAAGATTTGGTGTCCTTCTCTTTGCCAATAAAGGAAAAAATCAGAAATTTACAAAGAATACAGATTACTTGATCATAACTATGGGTCAGTATATTCTGATGAATAGTCTAGAGAATCCTCCACCTCAGACCAGCAAAACACACATTCTGCTCAAGTGCTCATGGGGTTTTCACTAACATAGATCATATCCTGGTCCATAAAACATAATTTAATAAATTCCTTAAAAGTATACACACAATATTCCTCATAAAGCCAGAACTAAATTAGGAACCTATAACAATAAAATATCTTTAAAAAATGCCCATATACTTCGACCCTATACGAGCTCATTAAATAGTTAATGGAGCAAAGAATAAATCACATGGGAACATTATATGATATTTGAACCAAAAGATAATAGATCATATAAAATTCTATGAGATACATAAACTATTTGTTTAAAGAAACTTCATCCACTGCCAGAGGTCTTGAAAAACTTCCTGGTCAGTCATCCAGGAGCAATTCTTCGCATGATTGATGAACTTGGCTTCCACGGTAGGAAGAGAACCCCTCTTCTATACTTGGTTGCATTTTTGTTTCAATGTCTTATAGAGAACTAGGTCCTTTAGGTGTTTGGGGAGTTTTTTCCTGATTTTTTGAAGGATTCCTTTGGATCTAGCTGTTGATGGTTTTTAGCTCGTCTCCATTCTGGATTCGTGTCTGGCCAGCACAGTCTGTACAGATTTCTTCACTGGAACCTTTTCTTCAGTTTAATCATCATCATCTTCATCTGTAGCAACTCTTAATTTTTTCTGTGGAGCTTTGTTACCACTTTGTAGGGGCAGGTCATTTTCCTGATATTTTTTAAAGTTTCACATCCTCCTCCTCTTCATCATCTAACTCTGCATCTTTCTCCACAGCTACTAAATACTTTCTGCTGATATGCACAGGCCCCAAGTCACACTTCAACGTAAGACTACTGGTGATGTTATTTCAAAGGCATTTTAAAAATTGCCAGTCTTATTTTAACTGGCTGCCTCTGCTTTAACAATGTGCAGTTCTTCCTTCGCACCAACTCCTAAACTGACCATTTTACAGGCGGTCCTTTTCATTGTTTTCCACCTTAAAGTGATCATCTTTGTTGGCCTTTAGTTCAAAACATAAAAGATAGTTTTGGGGGCTAAGGGAGTTCATTTCTTTATCCATATCAATTGAATCTTCCATGGGTTGATGGCATGTACTTTAGTTAGAGAAATGGAAAATGGAAATAAACCATTGCTGTTGCTAACTATAGCATCCCAGGATAGAATTACACCAGGCTAAAGAAAATTACAACAAGCTCATGAGAGCCAACATATGACCTAGAGTATATATCCTACCTGAATTTCAACAACATCCCAAGAACAGATTTGCCACATTGAATGCTAATGGCAGACAACCTGATGAGCTGTGGGAGGACATCAATAACATCAGACAGGATGAAAACAAAAAGTCATTCAAAAGGCAGGAAAGAAAGAAAAGGTCAAAGTAGATATCAGTAGATGTCACTGAAACTTGCTTTTAATTACAGTGTAGCTAAAGCACATGGAGGAAATGATAAAGCTAAAGAGCGGAATAGAAAATTTTAAAGCTTGGGAAGACAAAGTAAAGGTTTATAATGAAATGCACATGTACCCAAAGTTTGTAAATGAAAAAGAAAGAACATCTTCAGTATCTTAAATTGAAAAACTGAAGAAAGATTCAAGCCTCAAGTTGCAGTGTTGAAAGATGCCATCGGTAAAATATTGAACGACCCAGAAAACATCAAAAGAAGATGGAAAAATGAAGCTACTGTATGAAAAAGTCCCAGGGGACATTTAACCATTTCAAGAGGTAGCGTGAAATCAAGAACCAATGGTACTGAAGGAAGAAATCCAAGCTGAACTGAAAGAATTAGGCAAAAACAAGGCTCCGGGAATTGTTGGATTACCCACCATGGAAACATTTTAGCAAGCTGACTGAGCACTGCAAGTACGCATTCATTGATGCAAAGAGGTTGGAAAGGAAGCGACCTGGCTAAGTGCTGGATGAGATCTCTTTCAAGGTTTGGTAAACCAAGATTTTACTTTGAGGAATAAGGCGCAGCTGATCCGTGTCACAGGATTTTCGTTCTTTTGAAATCATCTTATTGCGGGCTTGTACAACTCTTATCCATCCATCCATCCATCCATCCATCCATTGTGTCAAGCACATTGTGCATCATTCTCAAAACATTTGCTTTCCATTTGAGCCTTTGGTATCAGCTCACTTTCTCCCTCCTTCCCCAATTTCCTCATATGATTGTAGAATTGAACCCTGAATACAGAAAATTGAAGTGCAATCGATGCATTTGGATTATATTGCAGGCGAAGAATATTGAAAGTGCCACAGACTGCCAAACAAATAAAGAAAACTGTTTTGGAAGAAGTACAGTGAGGTAGGTAGTTTATTGTGCCAACCTGAACGATAAAAACATGTGGGGTTAATTGAAGGATGGAGGGATAAATGGCTCAGTGAGCCTTGTATTTCTAGTTCTTGGGTCTCTTGCTTTGTGATGGTGGGACCAGGGTGCAGCTGCCTTAGCCAGTTCTCTGCTTCAGTTGACAAGGCTCACTTCCTGCAAGACATTCCCAAGGAGAAGCTGCATGGACCTAACCCGATATAGCCCTGTTTGCTGGAGCAGCCGTGTGGAGACCCCTGCCAGGGCTGAGATATTTACACACTCACTGACTCAGCTTTCCTCCTACAGTCAGCATCATTGCGTATTCTGTGAGATGGAGGAGGATTTGTGGGTTTGTGTTGGGCATACGGGTTAACGTTAGACTTGTAGATTTGGGCAGCACTGGGTTGGGATGTTTTCTTGATGTGCATTTACCCTTTATATAAAACTCTCCCTTATACATGAGTTTCTGTGGATTTGTTTCTCTAAAGTACCCAGACTAATACATACAACATAGCTGTTCCCTAGAATCAAAAATGGCAAAGCTTCCTCTCACATACTTTGGGAATATTGTCAGGACAGACTAGTCCCTGAAGAAGGACATCATGCTTTTGAGTGGGGAAGCAGAACTAGAAAAACCCTGGGCAAGATGGACTGAAACAGTGGCTGCAACAGTGAGTTCAAACATAGGAACAATTGTGAGGATTGCACAAGCCCGGGCAATGTTTGCTCTGTTGCGCAACGAGTCATTATAGGAGAAAACCAACGGGAGGGCCCCCAGCAACTACCACCACCTGGGTCCTACAGATTGATAGCACATTTTGAAATTATGTAATGCGATTCTTCTTTCTTTTTCAAGATTGTTTTGATGATTATGACTCCCTTGCTTTTCAATATAGATTTTAGAATAAGTACTCCACTTTCTGTATAAAAGCCATCCAAAGCTTTGATGATTTTATTTGAATTTGTAGATTAATTTTGAAACTATTGTCATCTTAAAAATATAAAGTCCTCTGATTAACTAACTTGGGTACTTTCCATTTGTTTACATATTCTTCCATTTTTTTCTACAGTGCATTTTCAGTGTACAAGGTTTCTATTTCTTTTATTGTCTGTTCCTACTTTTGTGGTTGTTGTTTTTTAACCATTGAAAACATATAAGAACATATTTTTCAATGCAACAGTCTTCATGTATACATTTTAATATTAATATTGTGCAACCCCAACCTTTATAAATTTCCAATTTTCCATAACCATAAAGACTCAGCATATCTTAAGCAACCAATGTTCCTTTTTTCTTTCCTGTTATATATCCTTCAAAAAACAAAAACTCACTGTCATCAAATCAATTTTGACTCAAAGCAACCCTGGAGGACAGAGCAGAACTTTCCCTGTAGGTTTCTAAGAGTGTCACTCTTATGGGTGTAAAAGCCTCATCTTTCTTCCTTGTGTTGAGCAGTCCAATATATAACCCAGTAAGCCAGAGGGCTTCTTACTACTCCCTAGTAAGACCCAAAAGGAACCCTGGTGGTGCAATGTTTTAAGTGTTGGACTACTAATGAAACCTTGGTGGTTCAAACCCACTAGCCCCTCTACTGGGGAGAAACGTGGGAGTGGGCTTCAAGAATGTTCTACAACCTCAGAAACCTAAGAAGCACATCTACCCTGCGCTGTACTATCACTGAGAGTCAGAATTGGCTTGACCGAGTGAGCTTGGTTTTTGCTTTTTATCTGTTAATAAACTTATGCCTGTACATATTTGGCTAGTCTAGATATTTCATAGAACCATACAATATTTGTCCTTTTGTGACTGACATATCTTACGAAGCATGGTCTTTTCACTATTCATCCATGTTGTCACAGGTATCAGGATTTGATTTCTCTTTCTAGATGAATAATATTCAATTATATGTATATTGATATTGATAAGTATTTAAATTACTTTCATTTATTCCTATCACAAATAATACTGTCGTACGTATGCCTACTTGGATCCGTCCTTCTATCTTTGCTTATATTTGGCTCTGTACTCAGAAGTTGGGTGCTTGAGGTTATGGTAATTCTACATTGAGGAACCACCAGAATGTTTGGGGCCACAACCAGCCTGGCTGTCTAATTGTGCAATTTCACTAGCAATATATGAGAGTTATTGTTGCTTCAAATTCTTGTTCTTTTCCATCGCTTTTATTCTTTCTTTCTTGTTTTTTTAATTTAATAATTTCATTGGGGCCTTGTACAACTCATCACAATCCATACACCCATCCATTGTGTCAAGCACATTTGTACATTTGTTGCCATCATCATTCTCAAAACATTTTCTTTCTACTTGAGCCCTTAGTATTAACTCCTCATTTATCTCCCTCCTCCTTCCCTCCCTTCCTCGCTCCCTCCCTTCCTCCCCCTTGATAATTTATAAATTATTATTATTACTTTATGTCTTATACTGACCGATGTCTCCCTTCACCCACGTTTCTGTTGTCCGTCCCGCTGGGAGGGGGTTATATGTAGATCAGTGTGATCCGTTCCTGCTTCCTCCCCTCACCTTCTCCTTACCCTCCTGGTATTGCTACTCTCATTATTGGTCCTGAGGGGTTTATCTGTCCTGGATTCTCTGTGTTTCCAGCTCTTATCTGTAGCAGTGCACATCCTCTGGTCTAGCTGGATTTGTAAGGTAGAATTGGGACCATGATAGTGGGGGGAGGAAGCATTAGGTAAGTTGAGTACAAGCACTGCTTTCAATCTCATTGGCACAGCCCATTCTGGACTCCTAGTGCCCATGAAACTGTTAACTCTTTAGAGGTATAGGAAGCCTTTCCTTTTTTTAATAGAACTGGTGGTTTCAAGCTGTGGTTAGCAGCCAAATTCAGGTCAGAAACTCCAGGAGGGCTCCCCTAGAGGATCACAAGGTCACAATTGACTTGGTGCAGTTTGTTTTTTTTTAAGTAGATGAGCCCTAGTGATATAGTAGTTAACTACAAGGTCAGTAGTTCAAAACTACCAACTGTTCCTGAGGAGAAAGACTGCTTTTGTTTGCTTTAAAAAAAAACTCCTGTAAAGAGTTACAGTCTCAGGATCTCACAGGGGCAGTTGTACTCTGTACAATAGGGTTGCTATCTGTCAACTCAATGGCAGTGAGTTTGAGTTTTTGATCTTAGTAGGCATGAAGTAATACATCACTTTGGTTTTTATTTGAATTTTCCTGTTTACTAATGATATTCAGCATTTTTTCATGAGTTTGTTGACTATTTATGTGGCTTCTTTGTTGAAATGTATATCCAAATCCTTTGTTTATATTTTGATTGGCCATTTATGTTTTGTTGGTAAGTTGTAGGAGATTTACAAAATATCTTCTATTAAATTCTTACTATATATGATTTCCAAAATATTCTCATAATATATAAGCTTTCTTTTTTGCTCTGTTGATAAATTCATTTGGTAAAAATTAATAAATAACATCCCCTTTATCAATTTTATCTTCTGCTGCTTTTGTGGTCTTATATTTTAAAATCCCTGGTTGAAAACTATACCCTAATGCACGACCTTTCTCTTTTCTTCTCAGAGGTGTGTGGTCTTAGAATTTTCAATTAGCTCTTTGGACTAGTTACAGTTAGTTTTTTAAACATATAATGTGAAATATGAGACTAGTCTGATTATTTTGCATGTGGAAATCCAGTTATCTCAATATTCACCAGAGACTATTTCCTCATTGGATGTAGTTAGCCCTTTTGTCAAAGATTAATTGACCATAGATGTGTAAGTTTAATTTTGGATTCTCAGTTCTGCTACATTGGTCTCTATCTCTCTCTCTGTACCATTACCAGATGATTTTGATTGCTGGGCCTTATAATACTACTTCCGCAGGAGAATGAGGCCCAGACTAAAGAAAACTACAACATTGGTTTGGTTGCATCTTGTTTGTCCAGGGTTAGTCCCTTCAACAGCTATAAGGCTATTTTTCTTCAGGGGACCTATGAAGTGTACACCAGCATTTGTTTAACATATCTTTAGTGTCAGGACTATGTGTCCTATGTTTATGATCAGTTCCTGATGTGTAACGGCAATATGTGGCACAGAGAAGAAATATAAAGGCATTAAATGAGTGAATTCAAAAGCTATGTGGTGGAAAAGCAAGAAGGGGGAGCTATGGAGATGTTAATGGAATTACTAGTAAAGCACAAGAAGCATTACCATCCAGGTCATTAGGACTCATTGCTTCCCTACATGAAGGGTAGAACTGCCCCTGTGGGGTTCCAAGGCTTGTGGAGTGACTAGTGGTTTCAAATTGCTGACCTTGCTGTTAACAGTTCAATGCACAACCACTGGTCCTCCAGGGTTTTGTCGCTGGAGGGTTTCGTCCATATTGTCAAACTGTTGAGACAGCATTGCACTAATCTGTGGGGCATTGACGAAGTCATTCTAGAAGTACCTGCTATCCAGTTATCATGGTAATTAAGATTGATCCCACCTCCCATTCTCCACCCCTTCCCTGCCCCACTTTGAAATCCCTGAGACCCAATGGAGACACCATGCTGTTGGTTCCGGGTCAGAGCTGGCATGGATTGAGAAGTTAAGTTTAGGCAACAAGTTAATGAGAAAAATCACTTCCCTCTGTTATCAGCGAGAAACCACTGAACACCATTTAAAATAGTCGTATTTCCTCTTATGTCACACAGATTAGAATGCATTTTCTCATGCAATTTTCCTAAATATGTAAAATAAGTCATCTAACTTTTTTCTCACATTATTTAGCTCAAGCAAGAAGTCTCATATCCTTTTCATTTGCATGTACTTTGCAGAAGACAGGAAATATGCTTTTAAAATGCAAGGATTTTGACATTCTACACAAGTTATGCATATAATTATCGGTTTTGTAGCTGCTCCTCACTGGTAGGAACTGACTGAGGGAAGCACATCGGCTAAAATCTTATTATACTGTCATTAGCAAGATCGTTTCCTCCACCTTGGAGAGATCATAAACATATCAATTTTCCTTCCCTCCTTGGCACTTTTAAAGGTAGCATGTCTTTATAACCACTGCTCTGAAAGCGCTATCTGCCTCTCGGGACTCCCGTGTCTATTGTCCGTAAGGAACTGCTAAGTGATGACTATATTCCTGACATTCAAGGACTCCTCTACTTAGGCCATGCATTTTCAAGTGTCTGAATCCAAGTGCATTTTTTATTTAAATGCCAGTTGCCTTTGGTTTCCTCTGAATTATCAATTAAAATTAAAACACTCTACCAACTAAAATTAGTCACAGTTCCAAATACTTTAAAACATTGGCTTTTCATCCTGATGTATGTGTGTGGGTGGAGCACGCTTCCATCTAGTAGGTAAAACATTCCAACAGAAAAAGATGCCGAAGACACCATTTTAACCCTGAAGTGATATGGCAGAGGCAGCCTGCTGATTAGAAAGCGTCACAATTGGGAACTGAGAAGTTCTAGTTTTGGATAATATACCTGGTAATTAAATTGCTCTGGGTTTTAATTGCTTATTTGTAAAATGTCAGGTTATAACTGAGGGAGTCAATAAATTTCATTTTTGTGATTATCTGCTAATTTAATTTTATTTAGAAACTTGATTTAGAATTTTCAAATTTATATATAAATGATATGATAAGTTTGAGTGATAGTTACATTGCTAGTAATCTGGAATCCATGATACAAAGATTTTATAATTATATGCTTTGTTGATGAGTATATACTAGTTTTTCTGCATGAGTAATAATAAAACTTATAATCATGATAGTGAATAAAACCTTGAGGTAACCTAAACGAAATAAAACATCCAGGTTTGGAAGGATCATTCTAGTTACGTAGCACTGAAAAATGTGTAGTCATGAAAAAAAAAACCATACAATTTAGATATGCTCTTTTTTATGGTATTGAAAGTCCCAACCAATCAAATTATCCACTGCCATTGAGTCCATTCCAACTCAAAGTAACCATGGAACAGATTAGAATTATGCCTAATATCACTGAGACTGTAAATCTTTACTGGGGCAGACAGTCAAGATTCTTCATCATTCTTCTACATTAAAAGGGAGATGATACATGATTAAAACTCAGGATAGTGACTTCCTCTAGGATAGAAATGAATGGTCAGGGAGAAGAATATCAATAGAAAGAGATCCACAGTCTACAGAGACATTATGGTCCTCTTCTTTTTTATTTAAACCAAAACCTACTTACATCAGCGATGACAGCCCTTGGTCAATGTTCTCTTTTAAATCGTGCTTGGATTTCTAGCTGTTCCTTGTTAATGTTCTGTTGGAACGGTTTTAAAATTATTTTCAGCAACATATAGAGACCTCCTTCAATTCTGATACTGTATTATTCTTCATATAATTCAGTTACTCTGGTTATTTTGCTTAGTATACAGATCAAGTAGGTATTGTGAGAAGATGCAACCCTGACTCACGCCTTTTCTGATTTTACACCATGCAGTATTCCCTTGTTCTGTTTGCACAACTGCCTCTTGATCTAAGCACAGGTTTCCCATGAGCATTATGTAGTATTCTGGGAGTCCTATTCTTCTCAAGGATATCCATAGTTTGCTATGATTCACAAAGTCAAATACTAATGCCTAGCCGATAAAACACAATTTTCTGGTCTTCTCTGCTTTCAGAAAAAAAGCCATCTGATATTATCAATGATGTACCTTGTTCGACATCCTCTTCTGAATCTGGTAGTTCCCTGTCAATGAACTTCTCTAACCACTGTTGATCATCAGCAAAATTTTACTGGCATGTGATATTAATTTTATGGTTCTATAATTCGGGCATTCTGTTGGGTCACCTTTCTTTGGAATGGATACAATGGGTTTCTTCTGCTCAGTTGCCTAGGTAGCTGTCTTCTGAATTTTAGGGTCTCCACTTAAATTAAGCGTCTGGTGAGGTCTCTCTGAACATTGAGGAGGGATAGGAAAGGGAACTAATTTAGATGGTGTTAATTTTCAACTCCTAATATGTTTTTACGATGTCTTTCTCACTTCCCTTCCTTTCTTTCCTCATTCCCTCTGGTCATCAAAATGTACTTCTTTGGGTTGGAAACTATTTCTCTTGATTGTTTTCTTTATAATAGTGACTTCATAGAGTATTTATCTATATGGGATTGACTGATTTAGCTGAGAACATCTTCCTAATTCTTCCATGTCATGAGGTGTCTGAGAATTTCATCCTTGTTCTTTAGGGAGGCAAAACATTCCATTTTAAGCATGTGCCAAAGTGTATTTGTCCAGCCTTCCACAGATGGGCATTTTGGTTGTTTCCATCTTTTTGCTATTGTGGATATAATTTTGTTTTGTTTTGTAAATCCAAGTGACATTTATGAGGAATAGGGAAGTTTCAGGTAGTCATACAAAATGCAAGGGTCCAAGAGCAAGCTGTCCCCGAAAGAGCCCTGAGAGACAGACCTGAGAAGAAGCTGTGTCCTGGGGCTGAGCAATGAGTGGGCACCCTGCCCTGCACCCTGCAAGAGAAAAACAAACTGGAGAAGAGTGAAAGAGTGAAAGTCAAAAGGGGACAAGAGAGGAGTCAAAAGGCGTGGCCTTCTTGTGGCAGGCTCTTATCTCCTCTGGCTGAGAAGGTATGGCTGAAGGTATTGGCACGGCCTCATTGGCTGAGTTTAAGTGCATGTGGCCGGGCTTAGTCTGGGCACCCAGGTGGACCTTCCACTTGGGCCTAGGGGGTGGATAGAATTGTGATAAACATGGGTTATGCACACACTTGTTCCTGTTTTGTATATATTTCTTTGGCTTATCTACACTGAGCAGAACAATTAGTTGGTCATACAGTACTTCTGTCCACAGTTGTTTAAGGAAACCCCTGACAGATTTCCTCAGTGGCTGTGCAATTTTGCAATCACATCAGCAATGCAGGAGGGCTCCAATCCCTCCATAGTCTTTTCCAGCATTTGCCATTTTACATTATTTATTTTCTTTTTGAGTTTTGCTCTCAATGCTGGTATAAGGTGCTATTTCAACATTGTTTTAATTTACATTTCTCTTATAGCTAGTGATTTTAGCCACCTAGATGACATCTTTAATGACTTGTCTATTTATATCTTCTGCCCATTTTAAAGTCTTATTATTCACATTTTTATTGAGATGTCCTTTTCTATAGATTTTAGAGATTAGTATTCTATTTGAAATACAATTGTAGAACAAAACAACAAACCCTCCACCTGCTTTGTATTCTCTTTTTATTCTTTTTATGAAGCCTTTTTTAAAAAAAGAATTATTATTGACATATAATTCACATACCCTACAATCTTTCAATATATTACAGAGTTGTACAATAATCCTCACAATCAATTGTAGAATAATTTCTTCATTTTTGTACTCATTTTTATTAGCTCCCCCTTCTATCCAACATTCTCTGTGATAACCCTCACCAAAACTAACTCACCAGCATTGAGTTGATAATGACTCATAGTGGCCCCAGAGGACCAAGTAGGACAGCTCAAGTGGGCTTCTGATACTGCAGCTCTTTCCAGGAGAGGAGAGCCTCGCCTTCCTCCAGGAGAGGGTCTAGTTCTCCAGGTGCTGGCCTTCTGCTTAGAGAAAACCAGTGCATAGCCAGCACAACACCAAGGCTCCTTATCATAACCCTTACAGCTTAATCTCCATCTATTGTCTATTCTCAACTTCATGTAAAGAAAATCATGCAGAAACCCCCAACACAAACACCAAAATAAAGCACAGAAAATCCTTAGGTCAAAAGAAAGTTTAGATATCGTGTATACTCGAGTATAATCTGAGTTTTTCAGCATATTTTATGCAGTTTTTGTGGCAAAATTAGGTGCCTGCACTGATATTCAGGTTGGCTTATATTCGAGTATATATCTCACAATAAATTGGTTTAAAGGGGAATAAATAAAATGTTGATTTAACTTTACTATACCTGCATTGCATCAAATCCTCCAGCTATGACACACTAACACTAGTGGGAAAGGCCTGGCGAGCCATGGGGTGACATGAAGAACGTCATAGATAAAGACAAAGGTCATTAAAAAGATTTAAAAATGCAAAGTAAAATAATATAATTAAATGGAGCTAAGACCTAGAGTCAGGAAACCAAAGAGGAAGAACATGTTCAGCAGATCACACTGAAAGAACTCACGAAAAACTCAAGGGTCAAGTTGAATTATAAAATTCTATGGGAAAAACATTGAATAATGCAGGAAGCATCCACAAACATGGAAAACATAGAGTCATTATACCAACCAAACCAAACAAAACTGGTCGACATTCCACCATTTCAGGTAGACTATAAACAAGAGCCAAAGGTGCTGAAATCAGAAGTTCCAGCTTCACTGAAGCATTAGCCAAAAGCAGGCTTCAGAAACTGACAGGAAACCAACTGAAATGGTACAGCGAACTGAAGAAGTGCTGGGGCACTCACTCATCTCTGGAAGGAAATCTCACAGACAGCTCCTTGGTCAACTGACTGCAAGAGCTTCATATTTGCAGCTATTCCAAAGGAGTGACCAAAAAGGAAGCTCAAATTACAGTTCCAATATCATTAATATCACATGAAAATAAAATTTTGCTGAAAATCATCCAAAAACAGTTACAGCAGTGTATTGACAAATAAATGAACAAGATTCTGTCTGAATTCAGATGGAGTGTGAGTGAAAGCAGAGACTACAAGAAAAATGTTTACTTGTGTTTTATTGACTATACCAAGGCATTTGACTGCATGGATCATAACAATCTATGGATTGATTTAAGAATCATGGGAATTCCAGAACACCTTATTGCTCTCATGCACAACTTGTACATGGGTAAAGAGGCAGTTGTGCATACAGAACAAGGGAATATTACATGCTTTAAAATCAAGAAAGCTGTGTGTCAGGGTGGTATGCTTTTACCATGTTGTTCAATATGTATGTAGAACAAATAATAAGAGAATCTGGAATATATGAAAAAGAATGTGGCATGATGATTGGAGGAAGGCTTATTAACAACCTGTAATATGCAGATGACACAACTTTGCTTCCTGGAAGTGAGGAGGACTTGAGGCATTAGCTGGTGAGGATTAAAGATTAAAGCCTTCATTGTGGAGTACAACTCAGTGTAAAGAAACCAAACTATTCACACTGGACCAATAAGTAACATCATGAGAAATGGAGAAAAGATTGAAGCTTCCCAGGTGTTTTCCTTGCAAGAAAGCAGCAATTAAGAGATCAAATGAGGTGTTGTATTGGGTAAATCAGTTGCTCAAGACCTCTTTAGAGGGTTGAAAAGCAAGGATATTATTTGGAGGAAGAGTTAGTTTATTGTGCCAACCTGGCCAATAAACACATTTGGGGTTAATTGAAGGGTGGAGGGATAAATAACTCGGTGAGACTTGCCGTTCTAGTTCTCGGGTCTCTTGCTTTCTCATGGTGGGCCAAGGGTGCGGCTGCCTTGGCCAGTTCCCTGCTTTAGCTGGCAAGGCTCACTTCCTGCAAAACATCCCCAAGGAGAAGCCACATGGACCTACCCTGATGCAGCCCTGGGTGCTGGAGCAACCATGTGGAGACCCCTGTCATCACTGAGATGCTTACACATTCACTGACTTGGCTTTCCTCCTGCACTCAGCATCATTGAATCTGTTTTGTGAGATGGAGGAGGACTTTATAGGTTAATGTTGGACTTGTGGGCTTGGGCAGCACTGGTTTGGGATGTTTTCTGGATGTGCACTTAACCTTTATATAAAGCTGTCTCTTATACATGAGTTACTGTGGATTTGTTTCTCTAAAGTACCAAGACTAACACCGGGGACAAAGGTGTGCCTGACACAAGCTATGCTATTTTTACTTGCATGTGAAAATTGAATATTAAATTAGGAAGACTGAAGAAGAATTGATGTATTTGAATTGTGTTCTCACATAGTATATTGAAAATGCCATGGACTGCTAAAATGACAAACCAATCTTGGGAAGAAATATGGCCAGAATGTTCCTTAGGAGCAAGGATGGCAAGATTTCATTTTAGATAGTTTGGATATGTTTTAAAGAGAGATTAGTCCCTGGAGAAAGACATCATGCTCTTTAAAGTAGAGGTCCAATAATAGATAGAAAGGCCCTCAGTGAGATGCATTCACATCGTGAGATGCATTAGCATCGTGCCTACATCCATGGGTTCCAGACTAAGAACAATTATGTGGACAATGCCGAAATGGGTGTTGCATATTGCTGTGTATAGTGCTGCGGTAGTTTGAAGCATATGATGCCGCCTAACAACAGCAATGCACCTGCATTAATTCACTTTCTGACATACTCTGTTAGAGGACAGGGTTTTTCACATCCCTAGTCAGGTTTGGAGAGAACTCAGTGGAGGCTTATTCCTTATGGGGCCTGACCAAATGGATTTGTCTTCCACAAAATCTATAAACCTAGTGCTAAGAATGGAAGCTCTAATACATTTTCCTCTTCTGGTCTTGGGTTATGTTATTTACAGTCGATGATGGGTAGGTTTATTGTGCTGTGCTGGCCAATGAGCACATGTGGGATTAATTGAAGGGAGGAGAGAGAAATGGCTCAGTGAGCCTCATCTTTCTTGTCTTTTGCTGTTTGATGATCAGACTAGTGTGCGGCTGCTATAGCTGGTTCTCTATTTCAACGTGTGAGTTACACTACCTGTGGGACACCCAACCCACGGACTGTGTCACTGTAGTTTGAGGTTCATTCAAGACCTGTTTTGCCATGGTACAGGAGTATACATCACTTGAGCAGGCACTGTCAGACCCTGTCATCTGGCTGACAGTTGGTGACCTGCCTTGCTGTTTGCTGCCTCTGTCTGGATTGCCTGACTTGCTCTACAGCTGTCTGTTTCCTTGACTTGTACCGTGCGGCCCTCAAGACTTGAAGGACTGCCAGTGTAGTAACTATCTCACAGAAGTGAGTTGCATTGAGTCATTCATACTGCTCTGTAGACTAGATGTTTATTTATTATGTTGTATATATCTATCTATATAAATATATATAAAATCATAAATATCCTGGTTTTATTTCTCTAGAGAACCCTGTCTAAGCACAAAGTGATGTGCTTTTTCCTTGTGGACTTACCTAACACTTCACTTAGATAGCTGCTTGTTTTAAGACAAGCATAATTATTAAAAAGTGGTCAGAAAAAATTACTGTACCATAAGTAAGGATCCCTGATGGTGGAGTGGTTATGTGTTGGGCTACAAACCACACTGTCAGATATTGGAGCCCTCCAGCTGCTCTGCCAGAGAAAGATGAGACTTTCTGTTCGCCTAAAGATGTATAACATCAGAAATCAATAGAAGTACCCATTGGTCCTAAAAGGTCACTATGAGTCATATTTGATGGGCTGGTAGTGAGTTTGGTACAAAAGTAGCGATTCCAATACCTTTAAACACAACATCATCTGTCTGATTTCAAACTCCTTTATTAAAATGATCAAGTCCCTGTATTATTATAAGGTGGCACCACTTCTCTACCCACACCCAGAAACTCTTAAGAGTTAGAACTTTAGCGATAAAGAAGCTTGGAGTCAACCTCACTTTTGAAACATTTAGCATGAATTATCCATTGACTTTTATATATTAAAATGTATTCTGAACAAAAATATCATATCATTGTAAATGAGGAGGAGTGCAGAGTGGAGACCCAAAGCCCACCTGTAGGCAATTAGACACCCCCTTACAGAAGGGTCTTGTGTAGGAGATGAGCCAGTCAGGGTGCAGGGTAGCAACGATGAAACATACAACTTTCCTCTAGTTCTTAAATGCTTCCTCCCCCATCACTATTATGATCCCAATTCTACCTTACAAATCTGGTTAGACCAGAGGATGTACACTGGTACAGATAGGAACTGGAAACACAGGGGATTGAGGACAGTGGTGGGAGTGGCAATACTAGGAGGGTAGAGGGAGAGTTGGGTGGAAAGGGGGAACCAATTACAAGGATCTACATATAACCTCCTCCCTGGGGGATGGAAAACAGAAAAGTGGGTGAAGGGGGATGTTGAACACTGTAGGATATGACAAAATAATAATAATTTATAAATTATCAAGGGTTCATGAGGAAGGGGGAGTGGGGAGGGAGAGAGAAAATGAGCTGATATCAAGGATTCAAGTAGAAAGCAAATATTTTGAGAATGATGATGGCAACAAATGTTCTTGACACAATGGTTGCATGTTTGGATTTTGATAAGAGTTGCATGAGCCCCCAATAAAATGATTAAAAAATAAATTAATTAAATAAAAAATTTTAAAATGTGTTCTGAAATGCTTGATGAATAATTTGTAGTGGGAAAACTTTGATCATCAAAAGGTTTATTGAGTTTCTATGAAGTATTACACTTTCAACACTCTCAATTGCCCTCTCATCTGTCATATATGTGGCCTTTCAGTGGACTTTTCCATTTTTCTCAAGCAATGCTATGGTTTTGCAGTACCCAGCTTGTTGTTGTTGTTAGGTACCACAGTGACCCCCAACAGAATGACACACTGCCTAGTCCTGCCCCATCCTCAGACCTGTTCCTACTCTTAATCCCATTGGGACCGTGGTAACAATCCACTTTGCCATGGTGCCCATCCATTCCATTGAAGGCCTTCTTTCTCACTGCCCTTCTACCTTAGTAAGCACGGCGCCCTTCTGCAGGTACTGACCTCTCCTGACAACATCTCCAAAGCATGTGAGACAAAGTCTTGCAGTCCTTGCCTCCAGGAAGCTCTTTGGCTGTACTTCTTCCAAAATGATATTTGTCCTTTAAATATTGTTGTGGAACACCATATCTAAGAAACTAGAGCTGATGCAATTTTCTGAGTCACCACCAGGAACAGGGCAAAAACAACACCAAGGCACCAAGGTGGGTGGGACTGGTTTGTTAAGCTGCGAAATTATTTTTTATTTATGATAAATCTTAATATAACACAAACTTGCTAGTTCAATGGTAAAACTCAAAACTAGTACTGTTTGGCCTGCAGTATATTTTTACATTCAAGGAAATAATCTCCAATTAAGACCAATTCTTAATTGTTCTTACGTCTTCATCAAGCCTATTTAGATCTTTCACATATGCACCAAATTAAATACTGAAGCTTGACTGCTTTCGCTGCCTACCTTGGAAATACTAAATTACAGTTATAGACAAGCTTTTCTATTAATAGAGAAGATAAAAAGTTATAAAATATGTACAATGGGCTTTATTTTTGTGACATATATCTCTAATTCAATGACTTCCCCTACAAAGAAAGACTAAAGCAATGTCCATCAATACAAGCACTGTTACCTTAATTGTTACCTTGTAATACTTAATCCTGCAATTTGACTGCTGGATCATATGACACTCCTCTGTCATAACAAACTGAAATATGTTTTTCATGAGAGCTTTTACTCTTATGAAAAGGCAGCATTTTTACCTAACTGATATTTAAAACGACAAGATAAAATTGTACAGTATAGCAACAATTAAACTTCCTTTTTGTTTTTTAAAACATTTGCACAGGAGTGTATGAGAGAAAAAATTGTTTCCATTAAAAATCTTTTCCTCCACCTCACCCACTCACCCTATTACCACTTCAGGGACACATCCTATGTACCCAAGCCTGTTTAAATTGAACCCATCAATCATCCTAAGCCTTGAAAAATTACCTAATACGGTGATGAACAACTTCTGTGACTTAGTCATTTATAGCTTGCTCTTTTGAGATTTACTACACATGTGTGTTTATTTTCTGGACTGAAGCTCATGTCTGTTCCTTAGTGGTATCAGATGTTTTGTTCAGAATATTCCCAGTGACCTGCCATAGTCTGGCATTTCTACAGTTGTGTTTGAATTAAGACAGAAGAAACAGAAGTTATATTCTCATTTAAATATATTTTCTTGCCTCGGGTAAGAACATTAAAAGCTAATCACAACAAATAAATAAATCTGAATACAAACATTTATTTCAGAAAAGAAAGCAAGGTCCTAAAGAATTATCATCGAGTAATCTGTAAAATTTCAGCCTAGGATATGTTACATCCAAGGACAAATGTGTTTTCCTTGAGACTTGAGGAGAACCACCTGAAGCACAGGCTGATGTGTTTTGGTCCTCAAACAGGAAAGGAAGCGCTGGTCACCAGGGCTATGAAGAGAGAGATGCGATGGTGTCATGGGTCACCCATGGGGCTGCTAATGGCAAGCGCAATGATTTGAAATCAACAGGCACTCTGAGAAGAATAAGAGACTTTCTACTCCCCCAAAGAGTTACAGGGGGCTCAGAAACCACCTGTCCACAGCATTTCCGTGAGTCAAGATTTGGTAGTTTTGCTTCGAGGGTTATGAGGAAGGGTGTATATAGGATACAGAAGACCGACTCTTAGGAGAGGTGCGAGGGATCTCCGGCAAAATCTGTTTCTTAGGACTAATCTTGTTTTAATATTCTGAATTACTACAAAATATTAAGCAACTGTACTTTAAAATATCAAGTTACAAATAATGTTTTTTTCTTTAAAGTAAAAAGAGCTAAGGATAAGTAAAATCAGGATGCTGCTTTTGAAATTATTTTATTTTCAGAAAAGATTTAAAGAGATCTTTAGAAGTAAGGTAGACAAGGTAATTACATGTCTTCTATAATCTGACTGTTTCAGCTTGCACGCACACTTAAACAAAGAATGAAGTAAACTCGTCTAAATGACTGACTTGGAATTCACACCTCAATCTCAATAGAAGCAATGAGCATCTGCATCTAAACAAGTCTTTTTATTTATTTGTTTATTACTGTCAGTCAAGCTTTGTCTGAAATGAAAGACAAAAGCATGCCACCTCGGAAAATGGTGGACTGCTTCCATGCAGCTAAAAAGAGAGAATCCAGGAGAGAAGCTTGGGATGTGTCTGTAGGTGTTGAATACAGCTATTTTGTAAACATTTGGAATCATTCCCAGTTTGGTTAATGAGGAAGCCATTTGCTTGACTGAATGGTCTTTGAAAAAAACCTTCTGTTTAGTGAAAGATATTTTCTTGTTGCTGCCAGGTAATTCCTATTACCAAGTGTTTTGGGAGACAACAGACCCAGTCTGGATGGCTGGAAGGTGAGTTTCTTTAATCATCTAAATTGATTTTCTTTTCTTTTATTATCAATCTGTATAAATTATATACACAAAAAGACAAAAGATCAGACTTTCTAAGTGTCCATTTGTTTTATTATATTGTAAAAATTTACCAATTGTTAATAGCAACCTGTGGGCTCTTGCTTAGACCCCAAAGCAGTAGTTTGAATAGAAGAGTATTTAAAACCAGGAAAGGTGGGTGGTGGGGTTTTGTTCTTTCGCCGTGCTTATTCAATCTGAATGCTGAGCATATAATCCCAGAAGCAGTGCTGCACAGAGACAAATACAGCAGCAGACATGGAGAAAGACCCCATAACATTCTGCAATGTGCAGATAACACCACCTTGCTTGCTCAAAGTGAAGACGTCTTGAAACACTTGCTCATAATGACAAATAATTGTGGTCTTCATTACCGCTAAACTTGAATTTAAAAAAATCTTTCATAATTGGAACAATGACAGCATTCTGATAACTGGAAAAAATGGTTTTAGTCAAGAATTTGATTTACTTGTATCTACAGTCAATGCCCATGGAAGAAGTCAGTAAGAGCTCGATTGATATGCTACGTTGAACAGAAATGCTATAAGGAACAGTAAAATCTATAAAAGCAAAAATATCACCAAAGTCTGCCTAACGCTAACCATAAGGGTTTCTATTTCTCATTAATATGCAAACAAGGGAAATGAAAAAGGGTTGCTCCTTTGTTCTTCCAAGGACGATGGGTCCAACTGCTGACTCCATGGGCTCACACACTAGGGGACCAGAGTCCCTTGCAGATCGCTCAGCTTGCGTGCGTTAGTTTGGTGCCTTTAGCACTGTAACTCCCCTAGGGTCTCCCCTTGCCTCCATCGTTTTGCATGCCTCTCTCTTCTTGTATAATGCCTCTTCTTCTCCCATGTTAACATGCGTCTACCCTGTAGTCAAGGAGCTCAGAATAGACAGTAGGCTGCTAACCACGAGTCAGTCCATCCCACCATCAAGTCTGCTAGAGAAAGCTGAGGTGGACTTCTTCCACAAGGGAACATCCCACACGGATAGGTCTACCCTATGGATGTGTATTTTAGTGTGAAAACCTTATCGTGCAGTTTTACAATATTTTCATTTTGTGTTTGGCTGATTTTACTCAGCCTAATGTCTTCCAGGCTTATTCATGTTATGTTTTACAGATTGAGTTATTCTTTAGTGTTGTGGGATATTTTATCATGCGTCTGCCCCAAGGTTTGTTTATTACTTCTAACCAAGCATATCAGTTGCCAAGACTTAGAGCCAGCATCTTCCACCTGGCTTGTTTAATGTCTTTTACCTCTCAGACTTTAGTCTTGCCTGTCCACTGTAATTTCTTCAAACTGCTGTTCAGGTTCAGATTTGGCTTCTTCTTTGCCTTTGCCACCTGCTTACTACGTAGTGAGTTTTCAATACACAAAGATGCATCTTTTTAGAGGACTCCCCATACTTCTTCCTACAGCCCTGTTTGCTTCCACTTATCGCCATGAAGAGGCAAGCTTTCTGCTCAGAATTCTCCTCCCCTAACTTGCCAACCCGTCTGCTTTCTACCATTTGAAAATATTATTTTACTGCCACCAGAATGCTTTCCCCTGCTAATCCAGTGAGATGCAACTTCTAAGATTTTTAGATTATGAATCATTGTAATTGTGTGAGAATAAATATGATGTTAATTATCTCTGAGTAAAGCAGCTATAAAGCCCCACATCTATAAACTCACTGAGCAAAACAATGAAACTTAATTTTTTAATTAATCATTTTATTTGGAGTCTCACACATCTCATGACAATCCATCATTCAATTGTATTAGGCATATATATATATATATATATATATATATATATATATATATATATATCAACATTTCCTTTCTACTTGAGCCCTTGGTATCAGCTCCTCGTTTCTCCCTTCCATCCCACACCCTGCCACCCTTATGAATCTTTGATCAATTATATGTTATTATTGTGATTTTGTATCTTACATTGACCGTTGTCTACTTTCACCCATATTCCTGTTATTTGTCTTCCTGGGAGGTTGGTTATATATCCAACCTTGTGATGTGTTCCCCTTTTCTCCTCTCTCCCTCCCACACTATCCTCCTACCCTCATGATATTGCTACTTCCACTACAGTTCTTGAGGGTTTTGTATGCCCTGGATTCCACATGTCAAGAGCTCTTATCTGTACCAGTGTGTATTCTCTGGACTAGCCAGATCTGTAAGGTAGAACTGGGTCATGGTAGTGGGATTGGGGGTTTGGAGAAGGAAGCATTCAGGACCTAGAGGAATGATGCGTGTTTCATCTATGCTATTTTGCACCCTGGTTGAATTGCTCCTGCCTTGTGACCCTTCTGTGGGGGGTTGTCCAATGTCTACAGATGGGCTTTGGGTCTCCACTCCGACCCACTTTATTCACAGTGATATAACTGTTTGTTTTGGATCTTTTGATACCTGATACCAGATCCCGTCGACCCCTCATGATCACACAGTTTGCTGTGCTTCGTCCACATGGGTTTACTTGTTTCCCTGCTAGATGGCTGCTTGTTTAACTTCAAGCCTTTAAGACCACAGACACTCTATCTTTTGCTAGACAGGCACCATCTACTTTCTTCACTACATTTGCTTATGCACCCATTTTGCCTTCAGTGATCGTGTCGGGAAGGTGAGTGTCAAAGAGTGCAGGTTATTAGAAAAAGGTGTTCTTGTGTTTAGGACAGCCTTAAGTAGAGACCCAAATTCCATCTGCCATCTTAATACTTAACATATAAATATATGTACATTGGCCTGCATCCCTTTCAATATAAGTTAATATATTTAAATATATACATGCTTATAGCTATAAGTACAAGTAGATTTTGCTTCCTACTTCTTTCCTCTCATTTCTCTAGCCTTCCTCTCCTGTCCAACTATCACGTTCACCCTCCACTCGGTTCTTGATAATTCCTCTTGGATACATTGCATTAGATCAAACAAAACTTTTTTTAATAATTAAACTAATATATTGCTTATTTACCCCTGCAGTTCACACTGCTACCCATTGCAATTCGCAGCAACCACACAGGGCAGAGTATAACTGCCCCAGGACTCCCAAGCTGCCTTCCTCATGGAGGCAGACTGCGCAGATATTTCTTCCGCCCATGTGGGAGCTGGCTGGTTTGAACCTCCAGCCCTTCAATTAGCAGCTGAATACTTTAATCACTGTGTCACCAGGGCTCACTTTCTTCTCTATCAAATGGAAAACCTACTGATTATGACTCATCATAATGCTATAGAACACAGTAGAACTATCCCATAGGCTTTCGAAGTATATAATTTCCATGGAAGCCAGCAGCCACATTTTTCTAATGGTGGGTTGGAACCACTTGTTAGGTCCCATTGAGTCTGTGCTGACCCATACACACCAGTCCCATGTGATACTCGCAATTGTCCCTAAGGCTGAGGCCGTTGATGACTCCACTGTGTCAGTCTATCTCATTGAGGGTCACTTTCTTCAGTTTTATTTTGAAACTAAATATGAACAACTCATGGTCAGTTACACAGTGGATCCCTAGTCTGGTTTTCGTTGCTGATCTTGAGCTTCTCCATTGTCTGTTCCCACAGATGTTGTCAATTTGATTCCTGTGTATTCCATCGATGGAATAGACTTATGAATATATTTTGTATTGTTGAAAAAATTTTATGCTATGAACAAGTCAGGTGTCTTGAAAATTCTATCATGCCATCTCCAGTTTCATTTCTATCACCAAGTCCGTATTTTCTAACTACTGTTAATTCCTCTCTCTTTTCCACTTTTGCATTTCAATCAATTTGTCAATGCATCTTGATTGCAGATTTGATCTATTACTGATGAAGTAATTGGTAGAATTCTTCTATTTCTTCATCACTATGTTTTCTGGTTGATGCATACATTTTAATAATAGTTGTATTGATTAGGTTTCCTTGAAGGCAGATAGATATAATCCTCTCACAGACGGCTTTGTACTTCCTGATGTATTTAGCAAACGCCTTTCTGACAATGAATGCCATATCATTCCCAATACCAGTCCATTTCAGCTAACTAATCCCTAGAATTTCCATCCATTTCACTTTTTTTTTACCACTTCCAACTTTTCTAAATGCATACTCAGCCCATTCCAAGTTATAATCATTAGAAGACTTCTGCAGCCGTTTCCCTTTCCCTCGACTCTTGTTCTGTTGGCAAGTGAAAATCCTGAAAGCTCCACTCTCACAGGCTTTGCCCAACGAACGTTACCAGGAAATCAGCTCATCCACAGTCACCTTTTGAGCCCCTTCGTACCTAAGAGGCCCATCTTCTGGGAACTACCTCAGACAATTGTCTGCTTCCATTTGGTGGCTTTCAGTATC
The DNA here is from genome assembly GCF_050624435.1 of Tenrec ecaudatus. NCBI lineage: Eukaryota > Metazoa > Chordata > Mammalia > Afrosoricida > Tenrecidae > Tenrec > Tenrec ecaudatus. The sequence goes on from NC_134531.1 coordinate 99,305,455, forward strand.
TGACAAGGTTTTGAAGCTATGCAGGTTTTCTGTGGCTTCTTCTTCATAAGTGGGAAGCAGAATTCTTCTTTGTTTTCTCTTCTTAGACTGAAGCTCCCGAAAACCTGTTCACTTTTTGAAATTGAAATTCCGGTAACATAGCTTCCAGCGTCACAGCAATACAAAAGCCACCGTAGTATGAAAAACTGACAGACAAATGGTGTGAAGAGGCTTTATACAAATCATTTAGAATTGAATAGAAAGATAATGGAATTTTCACACTAACTCTTTTAGTCCCCTCATATTTATATGTTTTGAAAATGTGTACATGAATACAGTAGACTACATAAAGTATAATGCTAGGTAAACTTCATAGATACAACCAGGCACTTTGAAGGTACGAAATTATTGGGCCTGGAGCTCAGGAACAGAGTCTTGAAGGACATTGGCATACACTGTCCATAAAGACAGTGTCATACACCATCACTAGCAAGTGAGGTTTTAAAAGCATATGAGTGGCTATCTAAGGGGGACACTAGTAGTATTCACCCATCCAGCACAAAGTAGAGTAAGGAAATCAATGACACCCAGAAACAATAAGTCCCACAATCCTGTGACCAGAAGAACTAGATAGTGCTCAGCTATTCACCTACCATTCTGAAAAGGATCAGAGTAGAAGGTCCATATAAAGTGGGAGAATGTTATGAGTGAACATTAAAACAATATTTTTTTAAAGACTAGGATTGCTCATCTCCTAGAACGTGGTGGAACTTTTGAGACTGTGATATTTAAAAGAGTAAAATTGGAGCTGTCCATTGGAGAGTTATTAATACAAAGATTTGAAACTTGTTGTTTTCACTCAAATCTAGATATGTATCAATGATATAAGATGATATTAAGTCATTTGCATGGAGTATATATAAGGGAGAAAATGTAGAATAGAGGATCCAAGAATGCCTATGAATATTAGTAGCATTTAGGGTTTTAATATAGGAGGAAGATCTAAAAAGGACACTTTAATAGAAATGTTTGAAGGGTCAGAAGAAAACCAGGTGAGTTTGTGTATCAGCAGTGAGACATCTGAGAGTCGAATGATGACGTTCAGGCTGTGCCTGGAGATGATGAATGTATTTATCACTTTCGTGTAGTCATGGTTCAGCTTCAGAAGTAGAAAATAGCCTAAATATTTTAAGCAGAAAGAGATTTAATGCAGGAAATTAAGTGCTAACAAAATTGATGAAAAACTGAAAAAGTGAGGTCTGTATTGGGCCTTCCTTTGACTTCTAGACTTATATGGAGCTAGCTCGCAGTTGTCCCTAGGAAAGCCTCAGAGAAGAGGCTTCTAACTACTACTCCCTCTTTACCTACATGACACAGAGAGGTTCACAGCTGCAAATATCTGTTAGCCACTAAATAGTGAAACATGTAGAATATGGGCAGAATTTCTCTTTTTAGAATTAAAAACACAACTGGAAGAAAATAGTAGAAAGAAAATAAGTAGTAGAGAGACAAAGCGTGTCAGGAAAGCCAGTAACAATATTCTGGAAGGGAGAAGAGGGAAAGGAAAGATAGAGAAGGCACTTTCATGACCACAGTCATGTCCAAAGTGAAAAATCCAGCTTTTGCAAATGGAGAATAGAAGACGAAAGTAAATTAAAATTGGTATTAAAATGTGATCTATGTTGTTAGTTGCTATTAAGGTGGTTCCAACTCATAATGACCCTGTGTACACAGAGCAAAGAGCTACCTGGCATGTGCCAAACTCAAAATTGTTTTATTTGAGCCCCTTGTTGTGGTCATTGATCAACCTACCTGATCAGTTTCCATAAGGTTATGTGCTATTATTTACAATCAACCACAGCACATACTTACTTTGAAGTAAGGCAATCAAACATATTAAACAAATAGTTGGGAGATGCTTGCTTTTGGCAGGGATACTTTTATTTAAAGTTTATAAACATGTTCTGCCAACTTTATCCTATATCACCTTTTAGTTCTCTTTTTTTGGATTCCAAATTACATGCATTTTTATTATTAATTTCCTATAGACAGGCATCTGATCAACAAACTGGAAGAGATCCATATTTATACCCATTCCCAAAAAAGGTAACCCAACAGCCTGTGGAGATTATTGCATGGAATCATTAGTATTGCATATGAGTCAAATTTCAATGAAGGTTTTCCTACAAACGTGGTAGCTGTGCATCAGTAGAGAGCTGACAGGCATTCAAGTCAGGTCAGAAGGATCTGTAAAATGAGAAATATGTTCGCTGACACCGGGATTTTGGCTGAAAGCAGAAAACTCTAAAATATATTTGCTTGTGCTTCATGAACTGTGTAAAGACATTTGAGTGTGCAGGTCACAACAAACTATAGCTGGAATTGAGAAGAATGGCAATTCCCAAACGCTTGGCTGTGCTCATGCAGACACTACACAGGGACCACGAGTCAGTTGCTAAATTAGGACCCAGAAACACTGCATGGCTTAACATCAGGGAAGGTTTGTGTCAGGGGCATGACCCTTTACCATATTTATTCAAAAGCTGAGCTGTACAGAGCAAGTCACAGCAAGAGAGCTTATTAGCAACCTCCAAAGAGCAGATGACACAGCTTCACTTGCTGAGTGTGAGAAGGACTCGATGCAAGAAAACAAAGTTGCTCAAAACGAATTCATAGGCAACATTATGATAAATGGAGCAAAGATTGAAGCTGTCATTTGTGGGGTCACATAATGAATGATTGAGTCAAATCATCCAATTGTCTTACCTAAAACACATAAAGAGTGAAACGTTACATGGATGTCCCTAGAACATTACAACATTATTCATAAGCGCCATTAAATATGGGAAGGGGGATGTCCACAGCAAAGTGGGCTGCTTCCACCTGTAAAATAGGATATTATACAGCCCATGACAGTAGCAGGATAGTGATACATGCTACATATGAAACTTAGAAATATTGTACTAATATTTTGCTAATATCAGAGAAAGAAATATCGTAGAAAACATATATGAAGGGATTTTTAAAAGTTCATGGAAAATGGAATTAAGAGATTAATACATTTTTCCACAAAAAAGTTTGAAGCCTCTTGGTATTGTATGATTTTGGTTAATAGTCAACTATGTCTGGGAGTGTTGTTAGGTACCTTTAAGTAAGTTCTAACTCTTAGTCACCTGTGTTAGTCCGGGAAAACTAGAGAAACAAATGCACGGACACTCATATGTGTATAAGAAAGCACTTTATACGCAAGAGCAACTGAATATTGATAAAACTTCTCAGCTCAGTCCATATCACCTCCATAAGTCCAATATTAGCCCATATGTCTGATAGCAATTTATAAAGTCCTCTTCAGACTCATGAAACAAATGCAAGATGCTGAATGCAGGAACATAATCTTGTGGATCCAGTGGCATTGTAAGTATCTCAGCATTGGCAGGGGTCTTCACATGACTTCTCCAGCTCCCAGAGCTCTGGCTGCATCAGGGTAGGTCCATGTGACTTCTCAGGGATGTCTCTCAGGGAGTGAGCTGAAGGGGGTGGGGGTGGGGGGAGACAGAGAGAGAGACTCTCTGGCCTCCAAAGAGGAGTTTAGGAGTCCCTAGAATCCTTAGGAGACAGCCATGCCCACACAGAGGCTTCATTGGCTATGACCTGATTGACAGGCTAGACTCCTTAATTGACAAAAGATTATAGAAATATCATATCACCCAAGGTATAATAGGATGGAACACAGCCAATTGTTAGGTTTGAGTCTATTGCTGAAGCCACTGTTATCAACTCATCTGGTCAAGCTTCTTCATCGTTTTCATTGGCCCTATGCTTTACTAAGCTGATTTCCTATTCCAGGGATTGATCTCTTCTGTGACTTATCCAACACACACGAGACAAAGTCTCACCGTCCTTACTTCAAAGGAGCATTCTGGATGTACTTTTTGCAAGAAAGATTTGTTTGTTCTTTTCACAGTCCATGGTACTTTTCAATATCCTTTGCCAGCACCATAATTCAAAAGCAGCAATTCTCCAGCCTTCCATATTCAATAGTTTACTTGCACATGCATATGACTTGATTAAAAAAATCATGTCTTGGGTAAAATGCACTTTAGTCTTCAATTTCAGAAGAGAACAAATGATTAGGGACCGATGGTTCTTGATCAAATAATTGAAGGAATAAGTCCATCTTTCACAAGAAAGTTTAAAAAATCAATGCTTCAGGAATTGATAACATAAAATTAAGATATTTCAACAAACTGATGCAGCAATCAATGTGTTCGCCCCTCTATATCAAGAAATTTGGAAGATAGCTACCTGCCCAGCCAACTGAAATAGATCCAAACTTGTGCCTGTCCAAAGGAAAGTGGTCTGAAAGAATGTGGGGACCCAAAGCCCATCTGTAGGCAACTGGACATCATCTTATGGAAGGGTGGCAGAGAGGAGATGAGCGCATCAGGGTGCAGTGTAGCAATGATGAAACATACAGCTTTCCTCTGCGTCCTAAGTGCTTCCTCCCCACCCACTATCATGATCCCAATTCTACCTTACAAATCTGGCTAGACCAGAGGATGTACACTGATACAGATAGCAACTGGAAACACAGGGAATCCAGGACGGATGATCCCTTGAGGACCAGTGGTGAGAGTGGAGATACTGGAAGGGTGAAGGGGAAGGTGGAGTAGAAACAGAGAACCGATTACAGGGATCTACATATCACCTCCTCCCTAGGGTATGGATAACAGAAAAGTGGGTGAAAGGAGACATCAGACAGTGTAAGATATGACAAAATAATAAATTATCAAGGATTCATGAGGGAGGGAAGAGCAGGGAGAGGGAGGAAAATGAGGAGCTGATGCCAGGGGCTAAGTGGAGAGAAAATGTTTTGAGAATTATGAGGGCAATGAATGTACAAATATGCTTTACACACTTGATGTATGTATAGATTGTGATAAGAGTTGTATGAGACCCAAATAAAATGATTTTTAAAAAAGAATGTTGGTATTACTAATCTTTAATATCATATATAAATAGAATTTTGCTGAAGAGAATTCAAGGAAGGTTGTAGCCGTACAATGAAAGGGAATTGCCAGAGATCAAACTGGATACAGAAAAGGATGTGAATCAGAGACATTCTTGCTAATGTCAGATGAGTCTTAACTGACAGCAGGGATACCAGAAAGATATTTACTTGTGTATTATTCACTATAAAAAGACATTTGATTGTGTGAAGAATAACAAACTATGGTAACATTTTTCATAAAGAACAGTGTTCTTCACAAAAGAATGAAAATTCAAGAACAGTAAATTACACTCATTCAGAGCCTCTACATAGAGCAAGAATCAGTTGTTTGAATAGGACAAAAAGATAGCAGTGACATCAGCAAAAGAGTGTGTCAGTATTATATCCTTCCACCATAATTATTCAGTCCGTATGCTGAGCAAAAAATCTGAGAATATGGACTATAACAAGAAGGATCAAGCTTCACGATTGGAGGAAGATTGTGTAACAATCCTTGATATGTACATGAAACCACTTTGCTTGGTCAGAGAGCAGAGGACAGAGGCATTTGCTGATGAAGGTAACAGACCATAAACTTTGGGATAGCAACCTAACAGGAAGAAAACTAACCCTCACAGCTGGCCAAGAAAATTCATGGTAAAATCGAGAAAGTATTGATGTATCAAGGACTTCATTTGTATGCATTTATTTGGATCCACAGTCAGAACCTCTGGAAGCAACATGCCCCTCCCCCACAAAAAAACAAACGATACACTTCATTAAGTAAATCTGCTTCAAAAGACCTCTTTAAAGCACTAAGAGGCAAAATATGCCATGTCGAGGTCTACATTGTGCCTGGCCTAAGCCATGACATTTTCAATGGCTTCATACACATATGAAAGCCAGAAGACTAAAGAATTGATGAATTTCTATTATTCTTTGGTGAGGAATATTGAATAGAGCGTAACGTGCCAGGGATAGATCTGTTTTAGAAAAGGAGTTCTGACGGTGTAGTGGGCTACACATTGACCTTGCTCACCTCAAGGTGAGTTCCTGAACTTGTCAGTTGCTCCACAGGAAACACTTCTGTAAAGAGTTAGTCTTGGAAAATCAAAGGGAGTTCTATTCTGTCCTATAGGGTCATTATAAGTCCAAGTGTTCTGAGGGCATTGAGCGGGTTTTAGAACTGCAGTCAGAATGCTTTTTAGGAGTGAGAAGAGATAAACTTGGTCTCACATACGTTAGCCATATTCTTAGGAGGGCACCTTGCTTGGTAAAGGAGAGGACAGTGCCAAAGAGAGAACGTCAATGAGACGGAACAAAAAAGTGGCTGCAACAATGGGCTGAAATATAGCAATGACTGTGAGGATGGTTTCAGAATCAGCAGCGTTGCAGTCTGTTGTCTACAAGGCAACTCTGAGTCGGATCTGACTGAAAGACACCAACAAGCTGATTGGCGAATGGATGGCAGTGGGGGAATTGGTCCGTATCTGCAAAAGCGTGTGCGGGTTTCTGTTGGAGTGAAGACTCTACTCGAAAACTAGATCTGCGGGTGGTTGTGCAACTCAGCACAGAGCACACTCAAATGAACGGCCTAAGTGAATAAAGTGTCCGTATGTGAGTGTCAAAAAACAAAACAAGTGAAAATTCAAAAGAGTTAAATAATACTCGAGAAAGTGATTCAGGATGGAACTAAAGCACATTGTAAAAGGTGCTATGCTATTTAATAGAAAATGCATGCTTCATTTATTTGAGCAAAAACAATGATGAACAAACTGGGCTAGAATTTTTTTAATTGAAAAATATATTCTTCCTCCTTTTTTTCCCCAGATGTAGCCGTAGACGTCAGAAGACAAGCCCCAAATTTCACTTGTCTTGGGGAGTGAGGGATTTCATTCACTAGAGAGAAAAGGAAGACATGATGTACTCTATCTCCTGTCACTCACCACACTCACTGCCGCACAGCTGATTTCCTCCTCAGAGCAACCCCATAGGATGGAGTAAAATGCCCCTGTGGGGTTCCAAGATTGTAAACTATGGGAGTAGAGGTCGGCAAATAGAGGTCATTGTCATTATCATCTGCTTTAAATTAATGTTGTTGTTGTTTTACAAAACCATATTACAATTAAGTTGATAATTTCTATTGTATCGAACTGGAACTTATATCATGTTTCACAACGTTCATTAGACTACACTTTTACACACATTTAAGAAGTATCTTCTAAAGCAGTGGTTCTCAACCTGTGGGTCGCGACCCCTTTGGGGGTCATAGGACCCTTTCATAGGGGTCACCTGATTCATAACAGTAGCAAAATTACAGTGATAAAATATCAATAAAAATCACTTTGTGGTTGGGGGTCACCACAACATGAGGAACTGTATTAAAGGATCACGACATTAGGAAAGTTGAGAACCACGCTTCTAAAGGTACGTGAGCTTTTCCCAAACTCTGGCTGTCTATTAGGTTTTTGAGTATGAATTCTCAATCTCATTGTACAATAAAAATTCTAAGTGTATGGAGATGATTTTAAAATATAATTAGATTGCGGGTACTATATAAAGTGCCACTATTTTCCACTTGAAAAGGCACAGCATCAATAATTTATGATGGCAAGTCTCTGTTTCTCCTTGTGGAATTTATAAGAGAAAGGTAATGTTTTTTTACTTGAGAACAAGAATTTTAGATCAATGAAGGTTACAAGTTCAACAGGATAAGGAGTTCAGTGAATCCCTGAAGAACCACACTGACATTCCAAGACAGAGCTAGTAAAGGTCTCTCTTTTTGATGTCACTTTCAAAAGAATGTATTATGAAAATGTCACTTATTTGGAATAGGCATCTCTGTTTTGTATCCACCTATGAGTTTTCTTAAGTCTCCATGGAGAGACATAACAGGATTTCCATATTTCCAGTGGCTGCTTACCATAGACGAGGTCAGCAAGATGCATTACCAACTGTCAGGGATTGGCTTTTTAATAACAGGCACCTGCTGTTCAAATTCATTTCAGTGGTATTTGCCATCACAAACACACACTAAATCTAAGTTGATTTTTCCAAGATAAGCTGATCTTGATTAAGTAAGTAATCTGGAGGCTTTTGATTTATTTACCTACTACTTGCCTTGGGTCAAATAAATAGATTTTCTGTGTTTTCTATCTTGAGCGTGGATATGATAAATATCTCAAAATCTTTATATTTTAGTGGATTCTAGGAAGCATTCAACTGAAAAAAACTTACCACTTCACTTATTCTTCAATACCCCCAGGAGGAAACTCACTATGGCCAAAAAATATTAATTTTAAACTATAAAAATTATTTTGATAATATTAAATACTCACAAGCCATTTATTATATGCCAGTAAGTTTTAAAAGGGTTTTATAAACTCATATACACAAATGTATATGCCTAAAACCTTTCATAAAGTGTTGAATATTATTATCCTCAATTTTTAGATTTACAGATTCAGTAACTCACAAGGTTATTGTGAGTCAGAATCAACCTGATTGCAGTAAGTTTGGTTTTAGCCAGGAGCCCTGGTGGTGTAGTGGTGTATGCATCAGACTGCAAACTGTGAACTCAGCAGATTGAAACCACCAGCTGCTTTCTCCTTCCAGTATCACAAGAGTTACAGTATCAAAACTCCCTGGGGCAGTTCTCTTTTGTCCTATTGGGTCATTAGGAGTCAGTATTGTCTTGACAACAGTGAATTATTATTTTTTAATTTCAAGAAGGAATTTCTGAATAAAACAGATTTAAACCGAGGTGTAATCTCTCTTAACCACTATAATAAATTTCTCAGTGGTATGACCACAACAGCGAACAACATTGAGCTATTTTCCAGGTTTTTTGGAGGCTCACATAACTGTAAATACCCTAAAATTGCAAGCTCCTTATCTAAAGAGATAAATGAGATGAAAACTTTTATTTTTAAAACAAACTCTTTTTTCCACACTAGTGGGATAATTAAGAAAAGTTGTCTGTCCATTAATGAAACAATCTTCCATAATCATTCTACTAATGAAAGCATTGTGGACAAATGAATTTCGTACCAGGTCTTAAAATAGCATCATGATTCAAACAACTTCCCATAGGAAAGACTCTTCCACATGAAGCATTGTTTTAGATACTGAGTGTTATTTTGAAAGTTTCATATGAGAATTTCAGAAAGACAATTGTGTTTTTATAATCTCTTACTCACTAGCCCCCCATTTATAGTATAGCATTTTTCTTTTTTCTTTCCCCAGCTTTGAGGTAAATAAGAGTTAATAAGCCAAGGATTACAGTAATGGAAGAGTTAAAAAAAGTTTGTTTTTTTTCTGTTCAGTGCATTCTCTGTAGCTATGTGAATTGTCACCATATCCCATCGTGTCTCACTTTTCTTTGTATCTCTTTTGCTAGGAACAAGTGATTGGTTTTTAAATTCTATCATGCAATTTTATTTCCATGACCAAGTTCATATTTTCCAAGTGCTGTACTTTCCTCTTTGTTTCCCAATTATCTTCTCTGGATGCTTCCTGTATAATTCAATGTCTTGTCAATAGAATCTTCAAGAATGAAACTCATGGCTTGAATTTTCTCTTGAGTTCTCTTCATTTGAAATTGGCTGGGTGCATGCTTCCCTTTTGATTTTTTAATTCTCAGTTTTTGCACATTTCATTATAATGTTTGGTTTGGTCTCACAATGTGACCTTTGAAATTTTCTGTTCAGCTCTTTGAAGTCATCATGTCTTCCATTTAATTAAGCTATTCTGCAAGCAAGATAAGATTTCAGAATATCCTCTGACATCCATTTTGAACTTTTCTTGTGTTACTACCTTTTTAAATAGTGAATTAAATGTTTATCCTTTCCCATAGACATCATTTTTTTCATTAAAAGATCGTTTTATTGGGGGCTCTTACAGCACTTATAACAATCCACACATCAAACATGTATCAAACACTTGTACATATGTTGCCTTCATTATTTTCTAGATATTTACTTTCTTTTTTTCCTTGCTTTTATTGGGGGTTCTTACACCTCTTATTATAATCCATACATTCATTCAGTGTGTCAAGCACATGTGCACATATGCCGCCATCATCATTTTCAAAGCATTCTCTTCCCACCTTTTAAAAAATCTTTTTGTTTTCTTCATGAATGATGTTCTTAATGTCCTCCCACAGTTTATCAGGTCTTCTCTTGCTAGTGTTAAATGTAGAAAATTTGTTCCTGCGATGTTCTCAAAATTCAAATGGGATGAACTCAAGGTTGTATTTGGCTTTCATGGATCTGTTTCAATTTTCTTCAGCTGCAACCTCCACTTGATTAAGAGTAATTGATGATCTGTTGAGTAGTCAATCCCTGGCCTGGTTTTAGCTGCTAATATTGGGCTTTTCCGTGGTCTCTTCCCACAGATGCAGTCAATTCAATATATGTGTATTCTATATGGAGAAATCCATTTTTGTTGTTGGAAAGGTATTTGCTAAGAACAAGTTTTTGGTCTTGCAAAATTCTGTCCTGGGAACACCAGATTCACTTCTAGCAGCAAGTCCATATCTTCCAACTACTCGTCTTTCCTCTTTGTTTCTAATGCATTTGAGTCATCCATAATTATCAGAGCATCTTGACTGCATGTTTGATCTATTTCCAACTAAAGCCATTGATAGAATTCTTCAATTTCTTCATCACTAGATTTATCTATTGGTACATAAATTTGAATGATTGTTGTATTAACTGGATTTTTTTGAAGCCTGATAAATATAATCCTCTCACAGACAGCATTGGACTTCAAGAACGATCTTGAAATGTCTTTTCTCATAAAGAATGAAAGGAAGTTCCTCTTGTTTGTGCTATTCTGAGCATAATAAACCATGATTTTTTAGTTAAAAATGGCTACTCTCCGGCTATTTTAGCTCACTAATGCCTAAGATATCTATGTTCATGAGTTCCGTTTTATTTTTGACAATTTCCAATTTTCCTAGATTCATACTTTGTAAATTCCATGCTCTGATTAATTGATTTTTGCAGCTGTTTCTTCTTATCTTTTCTTGTGCTCCAGTAAAGGAAGATCCCACAAGCTCTGTGTCCACAGGCTGTGCTCCATTAAGGCCACTTTATCAACTGAATTTTGGGAAATCAGGTTGTCATCAGTCACATTTCCAGTGCCTTATGACCTAACGGCACCCCGCTCTGGCGCCACCTCCTAAAATGTTTTACGTCCATTCATAGGTCGTCTAACATTATTTTGAAGCTGTGCATCAGGTTTCAGCCAAATCCTTCTATGTTGTCTGTTCTTAGTATTGAAGCTCCACTGAAACCTCTTCACTTTGGGTAACCCTGTTGGCATTTGAAATGCCACTGAAATCGCTTCCAACATCACAACACACAAGCCGACACAGTACTGACAGGAAAGTGGTGAAGAAACACAATTACTCAGGTTTTTTGACCATGCCAAGGCATCCAACTGTGTGTACCAGAACACATAATGGGTAACTTTGAAATGAGGAATTTTTAGAACACTTTATTTGTTCTCAGAGGGAACTTTTTCTGGTCCAAGAGGAAGTTATGTGAACAGAAAAGGAGTATACTGAATAATTTAAAATCAGGAAAAATGTGTGTCAGAGTTGCATCCTTTCACCTTACTTATTCAGTTTATATACTGAGCTAATGATTAGAGAAGAGATGTGTGTGTGTGTGTGTGTGTGTGTGTGTGTGTGTGTATGAATTAGGCATTCAGGAAAAATAATGTTTTTCTCTATCTAGCTACACAGGTTATAGGTACACATATGCCCAGCAATGGTATTGCTGAGTCATATGATGTTTTTATTTCCAGCTGTTTTAGGAATTGCCATAGCACTTTCCAAAGTGGTTGAACATATTTACAAGCCCATCAGCAGTGTATTAGTTCTAATTTCTCCACATCCTGTCCATCATTTGTTGTTCTCTCTCTCTTAATTGAGTTAAAAATGTGGGTGTTAGATGGTCTCTCATTGTTCTTCTGATTTACTTTTCCCGGATGGCTAGTGAATGACAGCATTTCTTCACGTGCTTGTTAGCTTTTTGGGTGTCATTTTTGTAAATTGTTTATTCAGGTCCTTTGCCCAACTTTTAAGAGGATGTTTTTTTTCTTGACATGGGTTGGCAGTATTTTATGGATTTTAGTAAATTCTTTGTCCTTTATGTCATTGCTAAATATTGAGACCGTACATCTTTATGGGAACCTAAAGTCTCTTATTTCTACCACTGAGTCACTGGTGTGTTTTGAATTGCTCATCTTGTTGGTAGCTGCCCAGTGATTTTCCTACAGTGCCCTGTGATCTCTCTTCCTCTCTCTCACTTACTCTCTTGCTGGTAAACCTCCAGAGCCTGTAACTTAGTGTTAATCAAATGGAATTCCAGGCTTGTGTATGGATTTTTAAAATCTCACTGCAGGAATATTAAAACATGTAATTTGTATTGAAGAAATATTTGATACAATATTCTTCTTTGTAGTCAAGCTTCTTGGATGACTTATTCAGCATGTGGTTTGAATAAGTGTGATGAAATCATACGAACTTGACCTCACCCCTCTCCCGATTTTAACCAGGACAAGTATCTCCTTGTCCTGACTGAATGACTTGATACATGTACACATTCCACATGAGCATAATTCAGTGTTCTGGGATTCCCCTTTTTTGTAATGTGATTCATAATTGCTTATGATCCACACAGTTGAATGTCTTTGCATAGTCAATAAAACACAAGTAAACATTTTTCTTGTATTCCCTTCTTTGAGCCAGGATAGATCTGATGTATGATTATCAGGTGTTTTACATCCTCTTCTAAATCTGGCTTGAATTTCTGGCAGCTCCCTATCAAGATACTGCTACAACTGTTGCTGAACTGTTCAGCAACATTTTACCTGCAAGTAATGATATCATGCAAAAATGTTCACATTCTCCTGGCTTACCTTCCTTTGGAATGGATACAAATATGGATCTTTTGCAGTTTCCTGTATTCCAGATTTCTTGGCATTGACAAGTAGATGTTTCCAGTGCTTCATCAGATTGTGGAAACATTTTCATTGGTATAGTATCACTTCCTGGAGCTTTGATTTTTGCTAGCCTTCATGCAGGTTAAGCTTCTTCCTTTGGTACCTCTGGTTCTTGAACTTATGTTATCTCTTGAAATGGTTGGATGTTGACTTGTGATTTCTGATACAGTTACTTTTTGTATTCCTTCCATCTTCTTTTGAAGTTTTCTGCCTCATTCAATATTTTTCACATAGAATATTCAATAGGCAATGAGGGTCTGCACTTTTTTCCTCGGTTCTTTCAACTTGGTATATGCTGAATGTGTCCTTCCTGTTTGTTTTTCTAACTCCAGGTCTTTGCACGTATCATTTTATTATTTTACTTTGTCTTCTCAGGTGATCCTTTGGAATTTTCCGTTCAGTTCTTTGACTTCATCATTTCTTCCATTTGCCCTAGCTACTCTATAATCAAGAGTAATGTTCACAGTTTCATCTTATATCTGCAATGATTTTCCCTTTCTTCTCTTCTTAACGACCTTTTCCTTTATTCATGTATTATGTCATTAGTGTTCAATTAGTCAAATCAATTCTTGAGATGCACTCAAGATTTGAATGAAATGTACTTGAGGTTGTATTTCTCATCTTGTGGACTCACTTTAATTTTCTTTGATTTCAACTTGAATTTACATTGGGCAATTCATGTTCTATTCACAATCAGCCCTTGGCTTCATTTTGGTTAATGATTTTAAGCTTCTCTATAACTTATTCTCACATATGTAGTCAATTTGATTTCTGTGTATTTGATCTGAAGAAGTTCCTATATATGGTCCTTACTCATGTTGTTGAAAAAGTACTTTAGATGAAGCTAAAATTTGGTCTTGAAAAATTCCATCTTGTTATCTCTAGTTTCATTTGCAACAAGGTCATATTTTCCAAACTACCATTCCCTCTTCTTTTTTTCTAACTTTTTCATTCCAATAGCCACTACTTATAAATGCATCTTGATTGCATATTGATGAATTTCAGACTTCAATTATTGGTCAAAGTCTTCAAATTCTTGATCATTAACCTGAGTGGTTGGTGCATAAATTTGAATAATAGTTGTAGTGACTGTAATTCTTTGTGTAGTTATGGATATTATCTTATCACCAAAAGCACTGTATTGCAAGAATGATCTTAAAATTTCCTGTGTGAAGATGAATGCAGTCACTCCTGCTGAATTTGTTATTTATGGCACAGGAAAACATATGGTTTCCTGGTCCCAGTGGCCAATATCAGTCCATTTCATGCCTTGGATATGTATCTTTATGAGGTCTATTTCACTTTCATGACTTAGAGTTTTCTAGATTAATTCTTCATATATTCCAATTTTTAATTGTTAATAAATATTTGCAGCTGGCTCCTTCTTAGGTATCCTTCCTTGAGATATGCCCCATCAGCAGATAAAGGCCCTAAAATCTTACTCATCAAATTATTAAGGTTGACTCTACTTGAAGGAAGCATTTCTTCCTCAGTCATTTTTTCATTGCCTTCTGACGTGAGGGACTCATTTTATGGATGATTATTTTATGCTTCTAGTAATTAGGTTATCAGTTTGTGACAATACTTTATTACTATCCATAAGGATATCAGTGTCTAAATCCTCTGAAGTGGAGACTCTATACATTCTTGTTAGTTTGTTCTTAGTCTGAAAATCCTGCTGAAGTCTATTTACCTTGGCTGACCTTGCTGATATTTGACATAGCTTCTAGCATCAAAGCCACATGCAGGCCACCACAGCACACCAAGCTGACAGGCAAATGATGGTGGTGAGAGACCGCCGAAGGCTTATATTCCAAGAACTAAAACAGGCATGGAGGGGAATGCAGCATGTAGCGTGGAGAAGAAGAGAATGCATGGTTTGAACGCACAGTAACCCATTCATTTTAAACTGGAGGAAAAGACATGATGGGAAGGATCTTAACTGACAGCTTATTTTACACTGTAGCAGTTTTTCACTTTATGAGCTATTCCATTTTATTGCTTGTAAGGTATGGAAACAGGGAGTAGGAGTTCTTTAACCACATGCAAATGAAATGGCAAGTCATTATGGCACTAAAGTATTTTAACCTAAATCCCCTACATTCTTTCATAACCCCAATCCTGCCTTTCACTGCGGGTTAGGCTGGAGCATGTATACAGGTACAGATAAGGGTTTAGGGCACACAGAATCCAGATAGGATAAACCCCTCAGGAACAGAAATGGGAGTAGTGATACCAGGAGCATAGGGAGGAGGTAGGAAGGGGAGGGGGGAAGACACTGTGGGGGAAGGGAGACAGTGGTTGGTGTAAGATAAGAAAATAATGGGGCATAGGGGAAAAGCTACTATATACATACATCCCTGGGGTGAGGTCTAGCAACTATGGCCAGGGCCAAACCCAAACCAGGGATACATATGGCAGCCAGCTAAATAAGAGGGGGAAAGAAAGAGAAAAAAGACATGGGGAGGGGTAGCAGGGCACTAATCCACCCAAGGGGATCCTAATGTTTATATCTCCACAGGAGAGGGAGACTAGGCTTCAATCCGATGCACCAAGACAAGAATACAACATATCGGCATGTACCGGACACCACCCCAACACCCCGGACCCCAGAAGAATGCACTCCAGAGGACAGTGGGGCTACAGATTGGGGACAGGCATGCTTCAGATTAGAGCACACGGAGAAACGCAAAGGGATGGAGAGGGAGGAGAGGACATCCCAGCCCATCAAGCCCCGAGGAGGATTTTCCTGCTTGGAACAGACAATGCACGGGAGTCACGGGGGGGGGGGGGGGGAACCTCAGGACCAGCCGGCCCCATCATGGGACATGGCGTCCTTCACTGAACCATGGCCATGGTGTTTCTGGGGGCAGCACTGGACACAGTGCGGGAACAGCGCACGGTCTGCCCTATCACGCTGGGTGAGGCACTGAGGGCATGCAGCAGAGCAGCAGGGCGGGCAGATGAAACCTCCAGGGCATTCCAAAGATAGACATGAGAGATGGAGTGTGGCACCCCATCAGATTTGACTGGAAAACCGTAAAGGCCAACAAACAGACCTTGAACTATTTATAGACTTCTCCGTTTTTGCCAGTAGCTTTCTGTTCCTTATGGTTTTTTGCTATTGCGTTATTGTTTTATTAGTTTTGACTTCCTTTGTTGTTTTATTTGGCTTTGTCTGGTTTTTGCACTTATTAATGTATCTGCATGTCTACCTAGATAAGATAGCGGGATGCGTGATTCAGATATGAAAAGAATGGGATTGGAGAAGGGGCGGTGGGAGAAAGGAAATGGTGGTGGGGGATGGGGTGGGGGAACCAAACCAGGGACAGGGAACAAGTGATCCAGAAATCAGAGGCATGATAGGGCTTGATCAAGGGAAATGTCACCAAAAGGAATTACTGGAACCCAAATGAAGGCTAAGCATGATAGTGGGACAAGAGGAAAGTAAAAGGAAATAGAGGAAAGAAGTAGGAGGCAAAAGGCATTTATAGAGGTCTAATTACAGGCATGTCCATATGTAAGTATATTTATATATGATTATGGGGAAATAGATATTTGTGCATATATTTATAAGTTTAGTATTAAGGTTGCAGATGGACATTGGGCCTCCCTCAATGCAAGAACACTTTGTTCTATTAAACTGGCATTCCATGATGCTCACCTTCCTGACATGATCACTGAAGACAAAGCAAGCACATAAGTAAATGTGGTGAAGAAAGTTGATGGTGCACAGCTATCAAAAGATATAGCGTCTGGGATCTTAAAGGCTTGAAGGTAAACAAGCAGTTATCTAGCTCAGAACCAACAAAGCCCGCATGGAAGAAGAACACTAGCCTGTGCGATCACGAGGTGTTGAAGGGATCAGGTATCAGGCGTCAAAGAACAAAACCTCATATCATTGAGAATAAGGGACAATGCATAGTGTGGACCCAAAGCCCATCTGTAGACAACTGGACACTCCCTTACAGAAGGGTCATGGGGAGGAGACAAGCCAATCAAGGTGCAGTGTAGCAACGATAAAACACAAGTTTTCTCATTTCTTGAATACTCCGTTCCCGCCCCCTAAAATATCATGATCCCAATTCTACCTTACAAATCTGCCTAATCTGGCTAGACCAGAGGATGTACACTGGTATAGGTAGGAGCTGGAAAGACAGGGAATCCAGGACAGATGATCCCTTCAGGAACAGTTGGTGAAAGTGGTGATACTGGGAAGGTGGCAATAGATTGCAAGTCTATATTTTTAAATAGATTCAATGTGATTATGATGGTTCTAGTCCATGGCCATTTAATATTGTTGTTCTTGTTATCAGGTGCTGAGGTCTTAGTTTATTGTGCCAACCTGGCTGATAAACACATGTGGGATTAATTGAAGGGTGGAGAGATAAATGAATCGGCGAGCCTCGCCTTTCTTCTCTCTTGCTCTTTGATCATCGGACCAGTGTGCAGCTGCCTTGCTTGTTCTGTGCCTCAATTTGCAAGCTACACTACCTCTGGAACACCTAACCTGTGGACTTTGTAGCTGTATTTGAGGTTCCTTCAAGACCTGCTTCGTCACACAATTGGAATTTACATCTCTTGAGCTGGGGACTGTTGGACCCTCTCATCTGGCTGACTGTTGGTGACCTGCCTTGCTGTTTGCTGCCAGTGCCTGGATAGCCTGAATTGCTCTACAGAGGACTACCCGGCGGCCCTCAATACTTGAAGGACTGCCAGTGTCTCACAACTGTCTCACGGGAGTGAGTTGCACTGAACCATTTGTACTGCTTTATAATTTAATTAACTGTTTATTTCTTGTTATATCTATCTATATTTATTAGAATTCTGGTTTTGTTTCTCTGGAGAACCCTGTCTAACACAGGTGCCATTGATTTGGCCCCAACCTATAGAAACCCTACAGAACAAAGCCCTGTCTGGTCCCACACCATCCTTACAAACGTTCCTGTACGTGGAGCCCTTTGTTGCAGCCATAGTGTCAATTCATCTTGTTGAAGGCCTTCATCTTTTTCACAGACCCTCTACTTTACCAAGCATAATGTCATCCAGGGACAGGTCTCTCTTGACAATACGTCCAAAGCATTTGAGAGGAAGTCTAAACATCCTTGACACTAAGGAATACTCTGGCCATGCTTCTTCCAAGTACTGTCAACAGTCCAGGGTGCCATCAATATTCTTTCTTCACTAGCACCAGAATCCAGATGCCTCGATTCCTCTTTGATCGTCCTTCTTCAGAGTCTAACTTCCCTGTGCATCAAAGACAACAGAAAGTACCATGGCTTGAATCAGGTGCAACTTAAAGCCTCAAAGTTACACCCTTGGTTTACAGTAGAATCATTTAATAGTAGCTCAAAATTGTTTCCATATGAAACTTTGCACATTCATAGTAATAGTGTTGTATTCTTTCAACAAAAACAAAACAATTAGCCAACAGTTGACATCGGAATCAATTCAATTCTGAATCATATCAGCTCAATATGTGTCAAAGTAAAACTATACTGCATGGGATTTTTCAGTGGCTGATTCTTCAGAAGTAAATAATCAGGCATTATTTTCTGTGGTGTCTCAAGTAGATTTAAACTTCCAGCCTTTTTTTCATAGATGAGTGAATTAACTGTAAAGCATACAGAACTCCATTCTCAGTGATATTTTTTGTTAAGTGCCATCAAATCAATTCTGACACATAGCTAGGAGTTGCTATAAATATTCTCAGTGATAAAGATGTTCAATTAAGAAGCATTGCACCACAAAAGGATGAACTTAGGCAATTAGGTTAAATTTTTAAAAACAAAAGATAATTAGGCTAAAATTCCTGAGGAGAATATTACAATTTTAGTAAAAAATAGTATGTATCCTTCTCTAATAATGTTTTTCTAATTACAAAAAAAAATCTTGCTGATTCTTTTCACAGGAAAATTGCACGGTGATGCCTGATTACGATTACATTTTAATATTTCTTGAGTAATAAGTGCCCCTTATTTTATTTCAAAAGATATATACTAAGTTCTTATCAGAATCTAATAAAGGACAGGAACAATGGGTTCAGGCATAACAATAATTGTGAGAATGTAACTTAGCCATGTTTTATTTGATTGCACACAGGGTTGTTATAAGTCAGAACAGACACCTAACAACAATCACATGAGAACATATGGCTTGTTTTTAATAATTTCCATGTAATGCTCTAAATAATCAAAAAGTCTTTTTCCTTATTATATAATAAATTCTACTTAAAAATATCAATGCTGACTTTTCTGTTTTGTGTGATAGGACAAAGATAACTGTTATATGTATATATATATGTATATATATGTGCAAACTGAGTTTCACTTTTGTTTATTTATTCTATCAGACATTCTGAATAAGGAGTTTATAGTTGCTCTCTGACAAGAAAAAGTCTACATCTGCTGAACTGATTTATTATTTATATGGCAGCTTTTACGGCAGCTTTTCTCTGAAGACCTAAAAGTGTTCTACACATAATTTTTACACCTTCCAAATACCTTATACAAGAAGCAGTTTTAAACATTCCAACATAAAAAGTGACAGGGAAGAAAAATCAAATAAGGAAGAAGAGGACCCCAGAGTCAATGATCACAGCCGTATTCAGAATCTGTGCCTAATAATCTAAGTATGAATTTTCCAAAGCCACAGGAGATGCCTGAGCTTCTTCAGAAGCTTTCCCTGTGTACATCTTCCACCAGAATATCCTAGATGGATCCCCAGGGGCTTCTGTTCTCTGTGATTGCCTCGTCCACATTGTCACAATGTTCAGTGAAATCTCAAATCTACTAATGCTTCTTTGTCTTTACTTCTGCAGATCCTATAGTTTCTTACAAAGGTTGTGATAAGCAAGAAAATATAGGTTCTTGGAACATGTTGTGAATTATTAGATTGGATTTACATGAGACTGGTTTTACTATTTAACTAAACAATCAAATAATTGATTTTAATTATATCAAATGAATGAGACAATATTGAACAAACTTGTTGAAAATGATCTATCAGAAATATTTGAAAATATAACATTATTCTAATTATGCAGTCCATTGGCAATTAAGGTCATTATATCTTTTTGAACATTTTCAAAGTGAATTTTCACATTTATACCTGTGACTTTTTAATATTAAAGATTTTATGCTTTTAATATAGTTAACATGTAAAATAACTTTTAAAATGTTTTTATTAAATAAATACCATTTTCTACACTTCTGTCTTCATGGTGAAATATGTATATATAGTTTTCTTGTCAACAAAAAAAATCTAACTTTTCTGTGAATTCTTCCAAAAGTTGAATCTAAAATATTGTGTTAGAAAAAGAATAAAATTAATATTTTATTAAAAATAAAATGCATGTATGACATGATAATGAGTATAAAATTTAAGTACCATAGTAAGATTTTATAATTCTACATAACTTGATTCATAATAACTTTAGAGTTATGTGTTTTAGTTTTATTAATTGTATTTTGAGTGAAAGTTTATAGAGCATATTAGTTTTCCATTCAGTAATTTATACTTGCTTATTTGTTTCATGAAATTACTTGTATCTTCTCAATGTAATAACACTCTAGTTCCTTCTGAGTTCCTAATTCCCATTCATTCTTCTTGCCTGCCACTTCCTGCCTTCTGGGTTTTATTTCTGAACAAATGGTACTCTTTTGGTCTTATATGGTTGCTTATTATGAATATTACATTCCTCCCAGGTAAAACTATTCACTTTACAGATCTGTCTGTTGTCTAGATGAGATTTGGTGGTGGATTTAGTTCCAGGTCTGCAGGGTATCTAGTGGATATTGTGTAATTCCTGCTAAACTAGAGAAAAAAATTCAGGGAGTCCCATATGTATATAAGAAAGAGATTTATATAAAGAGTAACTGTGCATTAAGAAAACATCCCAGCCCAGTCTAGATCATGTCCATAGGTCAGATATTAATCCATATGTCTGATACTAATCTATAAAGTCCTCTTCAGACTCATGAAACACATGCAATGATGCAGAATGCAGGAAGATTACAGGCAGTGGTTGGGAAGTCTTGTGGATCCAGTGGTCATGTAAGCATCTCAGCACTGGCAGTGGTCTCCCCATGGCTTCTCCAGTTCCCAGGACTCTGGCTGTCATCAGCCTGTCTCCATGTGTCTTGTCAGTTGTAATGTCTCCCAAGGAGTCAGCCTGTGTTCTGCCTCCAATGAGCTAGTTTTCTTCTTAGCGCCTCAAAATGAGGCAATCAAGCTGCAATCTGATTGATAGGCTAAGCTCCACCCCTTCCCTCTTAAGCCTCAAATTGTCAGCAGGTTAAAACTACCATGGATCGAGTTTGGAGTTTCACCAGTCTTTATCAGACCATTAAGTACGCTCTTTCTTATGATTTTGAGTTTTGCTCTATAGTTTTCTCCCATTTCCTCTGTGAACTTCTATTATGATCTCTATCAAAGCTAGTAGTTGTGGTAGTCAAGCATCATCTAATTCTTCATGTCTCAGGTTCATGGAGTCTGTTTACATATTCACTCAGAAGGTATTGTCTCTTATTACTATTATCACAGGATTATGTAATAATGCTTATTGTTGTTACCTTTAACTCATATGTACCTAACAGTCTCCTCTTTTGCCTTATAGCCAGTGGATTAGCTGTCCAGTGTCCACCATCTCCAGCTGCCCCTATACAGGCCCATCTCTTTGAAGCAGTCTCCATCCCAATCAAAGACAACTCCTATCCCTATTTACTATTCCACTCCATGGTCTCCTGAGACTAGTATTTTCACTTGTAGCCCAAAATGTTCCTTCCTTATATCCAGTTCATGTTCTGATTATCTTGCTTCATGCCGAATTTGTCTCCACTGGGTCTGTCTCCTTAGGACTTCTGTGAAGTTGTCTTTCAACGTTCCTTATTCAGGGATGCTACTTACCTGTGATTTGCCTAAATGGTCATGGCTGACAGTGGATCTCTGCTGTGCTTTGCTGCATGGGAATGTACCCCTTCTCCATTTGACATAATTATTTTCCTTTCATTTGATGCTCAGAATTCTAGGATTATTAGCTATATCTTTTGCACGTAGCTTCACAGGCATTTGATATAGAGAGACTGCATGATATGTCTGACTAATCTGTAGTCTTGAGCCATTTTTTAATTTATTTGTCTATTAGATAATTAAAATTTTAAACATTAGAAGGACTTATACACAAAGGAGGTAAATCTGGAGTGTTTCTATATATTTTTTAAAAACACTACTTATTTCATATTGATTAATTTCTAAGAACATATATGATGTTTTTTAGAGGGGGTTTATACCCCAAAGCTATAACAATCAATAATTTAAATCAAAATGTGAGGGGGACAGTGCATTTGGAGTTCATTCCACTAGATCAGACTGTTGATCAAGATTTCTAGTTAGAGGTTCTGAAAAGATTGTGTAATAATATGCAACAAAAAGGCCTGATTTTTGGCAGACAAGGGGCTGGTTTTGCCATCCCGGCAATGCACCTGTTCATGCAGCCATCTCAGTGAGCCAATTTTGGGTAAAAAAACAGCATTTCTCTCTTGCCCCATGCACCTGACTCACTTGACCTTGCTCCAGGCAACTTCTTTTTGTTTCTGCAAATGAACAGGAACATGAAAGGATAGTTATTTGAGGACATTGAAAAGGTGAAGAAAAAACACCTAGGAAGATGCTGTGCCACCTAAAGAGATGAATTTGAAAACGTTTCCAAGAATGGCATCGGAGATTTGACATATGTAGTAAGTGTAATGGAGAGTACTTTGAAGGTGATAAGGTTGTTTTATTAATAATAATAATAATTCATATGTTTGGAAAAAAATTCTACTTTTACTTGTATACCCCTTATAGTTTGACTCCAGCAGGTGCTCTGTAGGAGCAAGATGAGGCTTTCTGGTTCTGTAGAGATTTATGGCCCAAGAAGCCAATAGGTACAGTTTTATCCTCTCCTGTAGTGTCACTATAAATCAGAATCTACTTGATGATGCTTGTATGGAGTTTAATTTTTACTGAATGAAAAGGTGTTTATTATGATTGTTTTAATGTTCAGTTGAACTTTTAATCATATATACCCTTCCTTTTTTCTTAAGCTGTTTTTTTGCCTTAAATTTTATTTATTAGAAGTTAATATTGCCATTTCTACTCCCCCCTCCCTTTGCCTTCATTTCCCATAGTCTTAAAACTATGCATCTCTTGGCATGAAAACCATTTTTTAGTTAATAATAGTGATATTGTAGAGTATTGGATTTTGGAAAATTTTGCCAATTTATCCATGCCATGAGGTGTTTGGCATCTTCATGATTGAATTTTAGATATACATAATATTCCTTGGTATGAATGTACCAAAGTTTATTAACCCATTCATCCACACATGGATATTTGGGTTGCTTCCATATTTTTGTTATTGTAGATAGCGCTATGATAAGCATAGATGTTCATATATCTCTTCGTGTATTGTTCTCTATTTCTTTAGGGTCTAGTCTGAGTATCTAGATTGCAGAGTCATATGATATATATTTTTTATTTTAAAGTTTTTTGGCAATTCTTCTACCTATCATATGACTACTTCATATCATGAAATAAACATATCATAAACGATTTCAATAGTTTAATCATATCAAGAAGATTTGTACAATCATAACCACAGTCAATTTTAGGATATTTTCTTCTTCCTTATACTCATTTTTAGTGCAATTATTGTTTTTTTCAGCTCTGGCAAAAAATATACACAAGAACACATTCTCCGATTCAGCACCTTGTACATGTGTAATTCAGCGCCATTGCTTATCCTCTTCCCATGTGCAATCATCACTGGCATCCTTCCCAAATTCTTCTGCCACGGTGAACGTACACTCAGAGAGCCCTAAGCAAAACCTCTTCCTCCTCCATGGTCAACCTGGTTCCTTTCTTTTCTTTTCTTTCTCAATAGTTTTATTGAAATAAAATGTACATATCATACATGTCCATTTCTAAGTCACTTTTAAAAAGATTTGTATATACATCATCACCATCAGTTCTAGTGCTCCTTCCCTCTCTCACATTCATTGTTTGCTTCCCCCTCCTCCCAATAATCCCTTGCATCAGCTATTGTCTCTATGCATGCACTCCTTCGGTGCTTCATAACTTGGGAGACCTAAGAGAAACAACCGGAGCACAAAGAAATAACAATAATACAATGATAAAAATCAAAAGTAAGAAAGAAAAGACCACCTAAGCCAGAGGAGAACTTTTTATCAGGGAACAGTGAGAAATATTTAACCCTGGAGAAAATTCAGGTTGGGTCAAGAGGGAGGTCAATTGGCCAAGTGTGATATTACACCATATGAAATTATATAAAAGACTTGAACAAAACACTAAAATATCAAAAAACAAAACAAGACCCACTAAAATATCTACCATGGGTATGCAATTTTAATTGATTCTCTCACTTATATGAAAGTTATTATCTTGTTTTTAGATATACATAAAATCTGTCCTTGTTATTAAAATGTTATAATTCATACCTTTGATTGCCTTCCTTGAATTTTATTATGAATTGTGGTTAGCTTATGTGGTCAGCTTTCAAATCCTACAGCTTTGTTTTCAATATTTTTCTCTCTGTTAAGCAGTTACATGATTTTAGGTTACTCTATGAAGTTTTCGATATCTAAATATTTTCATCACAGTATGTAGCAATAAAAATAAGATTTATGAAGTTATTCAGAAGATTCGATATATAATTATATGAAAATGTTACTGTGTCCCCTTTTATAAGGTACTCAGAGAGGGCAGAAATGATGGTCCCTGGGTGGCACACACGCTCAAATTTCTGGGTGCTAAGTGAAAGGTTGGTGATCAGAGTGGACTCCGAGGTGTCTCAAAAGCAATCCCTGGTTACCTACTTCTGATGGGTCAGTCTTTTGAAACCTGATGGGGTAGCATTCCCCTCTAACACATATGGGGGTACCATGAATTAGAATTGGTTCAATTGAATTAGTGCAGTTATCTGGAATTAGGTAATCCTGGCTTGTACTTATTTCTATATTTTTCCCATAGAAGTCTATCTGTATCCTTTTATCCATATTTATTTTCATATTTTTCTCTTTTAGCTAAATGCCACCTTACTTATGATCTTTCCCTTGACCTATCAATTCCTCTTAGCCAATTCCAATTCTTTCCTAAATTAGGAAAATTTACTAATCACTAGTTGCTAGGTTACCAGTTAAGATTGGGGTGGGAGGACAAGTCCTCAAAAAGTTTCTTTTTTTTTTTTTTGAGGACTTTGAAAAGGTAAAGAAAAAACACCGAGGAAGATGCTGCGCCATCTAAAGAGATGATTTTGAAAACATTTCCAAGAATGGAGTTGGTGATTTGACATATGTAGTAAGTGTAATGGAGAGTACATTTAAGGTGATAAGTTTTTTTTAATAATAATAATACATATGGTTAGAAAAAAATTCTACTTTTATTTTATACCACTTATAATTTGACTCCAGCAGGTGCTCTGTAGGAACAAGATGGAGCTTTCTGGTTCTGTAGAGATTTATGGCTCAAGAAGCCAATAGGTACAGTTTTATCCTCTCCTGTAGTGTCACTATGAATCAGAATCTCCTTGATGAATGCGTGTATGGAGTTTTACCTCAAAACAAAAAACTATAATATCAGTACACTTGCTATGGTCCAGTTCCCATGTAGTTTCAGCAGTGCAAATTAAGTAAGAAACGGTTTTTAGCTAAGATTATATAAATTATTTTAAAAATTAATCTTGTCCCTCTTGAGGCTTTTGATGTCTCTCCCCGACCCCTGCCACCATTTTTGTTGAGGAGATGAGATATGTGCGAGAGGCTGTAGGAAGTCTGAGACCTTCAAAAATTATACAGATTCTGATCTAAGACAAAATTTGTGACTATCAAAAATAGATAGGGACTACCATGCTGCGACAGGGTACTTGAGGGAAGAACATGAGGATATTTTTGGCATTTCTGTCAATAACTTATGAAATTAACTGACCAAATATATTTTACATCTATAATGATGATCTGTTGTAAGAATATCACATGATAAACCATAGGCTGTCTTGCTGTGGTTCCAATATTTGTACAAAAATTGTTACTGACCGTTCCCATCCTGTTGATATAATGAATTAGATTTAAAATGCAAAATATATTTAACAATGCATTCCACAGGAGCCCAATTAAATGTTCTGGAATTCTCATTATTTACATTTTTATTCATAGTTTTTTTATGACAGTTAAATGTATTTGAATATTTACTAAGACACGGATACACATAATCTTGTTTTACCTCTGCTTTCAGCCAATATTCATCTGTAATCAGCAATTGTAGCTCCATTAAAAAATACTTTTATTGGGTGCTCTTACATCTCTTATCTTATCACAATACATACATTCATCCAGTGTGTCAAGCACATTTGCACATATGCTGCCATCATCATTTTCAAAACATTCTCTTCCCACTTGAGCCTCTGATATCAGTTCCCAATTTCTCCCACCTCCCTCTCCATCCCTCCCTCATGAACGCTTGATAAGTTATAGATTATTATTTTCATATCTTACATTGTCCTCCATTGCCTGTCATTGCCTGTTTCCATTGTTCCTCCCCCTGAGAGGGGGTTATGCTGATTCTGTGATGACTTCCTCCTTTCTCCCTGCACCCTCTCCTAATCCTCCTGGTATCTCTACTCTCATTGTTGGCTCTGAGGAGTTTATCTATCCTGAATTCCCTGTGTTGTGGGCTCTTGTTTGTAGACATGTGCATGTTCTGGCCTATTCTGATTTGCAGTAGAATTGAGGTCATGATTTTGGGGGGAAGGACCACCAAAGAACTAGAGGAAATTTGTATGTTTCATCAGTACTACACTGCACCCTGACTGGCTCATTTCTTCCCTGTGACCCCTCCGTAGGGGGATGTCCAACTGTCTAGAGATGGGCATTGGGTCTCCTAATGCCCCCCACCCCATCAACCTTGTGCATGATTTTGTTCTAGGTCTTAGAGCAAAATCCCTGATACCCAATACCATTGACAACTCATGATCACACAGGCTGGTGTGTTTCTTCCATGTGGGCTTTGTTGCTTCTCAGCTAGATGGCCACTTGTTTATATTCAAGCCTTTAGGACCACAGATGCTATATCTTTTGATAGCTGGGCACCATCAGCTTTCTATTCACCACATTTGCTTATGCACCCATTTTGTCTTCAGCAATCGTGTCAGGTAGGTAAACATCACCGAATACCGAATTGTTAGAACACAGTGTTCTTGTGTTGTGGGAGTACTTGATTGAGGCCCAAAGTCCATCTGTAACCTTAATTCTTCACATATTGATATGAGTACATAGTTATATTCCCCTCTCATTATATATATATATGTTTATACATTTACATACGTACATACCTGTATTTAGGCCTCTAAAAATGTTCTTTACCTCCTGGTTCTTTCTTCTATTTCCTTTTACTTTCCTCTTGTCCCACCATGTTCATGTTCAGCCATCATTCAGGTTTAGTAATTCCTCACTGCTATATTGCCCTTGATTAAGCTCATTAGGTATCCTACACCTTTCTCTCCATTTGTTTTAGTTCACTTGTTGTTCCCTTGTCCCTGGGTTCATTTCCCCGCACCGCCCCCCCAACTTCCTTTCTCCCTGCTCCCCTTCTCCCATACCCCCCTGGAACCATCCATCCTATTCTTTTAATCTCCGAATTAGTATCTCACCTATCTTATCTAGATAGACAGGCAGATACATTAATAAGCACAAAACCTGACAAAGCCAAATAAAACAACAAAGGAAGCCAAGACCAACAAAACAATGACAGCAACAAAACAACATCAACAACAAAAAGAAAGGCACTTACAAAAATGGAAAGGCCTATAAATAAATCAAGGTCTGTTTGTTGGCCTTTACAGGTGTTTTCCAGGTGAGTCTGATGGGGTGCTACACTTTGTCTTCAAAGTCTATTTTTGGTATTCCTGTAGCTCCATTTTTAAGTTATCTCCTGAATTTGGATTAAATTTCTAGGAGGTCCCTGATAATGTGCTGCTACAACAAATATACTTATCACTTTCATGTGATATTACTGATAACTTTAAACATTTTCTGCATTTCATTGTATCACCTTCTTTTGCAGTTGGCAAATGCATGGATCTTGTGCAGTTTGTGAGTCACGTCGCTGTGTCTGGAATTTCCTAGCATGCCCCAGTGAGCACTTTAGTATGGCATCTAGTTGTTTAAACATTTTAGTTGCTGTTGTGTAAGTTACTCAAAGCTTTATTTTTTTTAAGAGTCCAATGTACTTTTTTCTTTACGGCCACTGGTTCTTCATTATCCCAAAATGGTTGAATGTCAAATGATTCTTTGTGGTATAGTGGCTCTGTGCATGTCGTTTGCCTTCAGTTGATAATTCCTGCAACTTTTAATATTTTGCCCCTTTAAGTAGTTTTTTTTGTCATTTCTGCTTGAGATATACCACAAATGTTCCTCCCTTTTGCTTTTCTAACTCAAGGTGTTTGCACATACCATTTAGACTTGATTTTGTTTTTCCAAGCTGCTATCTGAACATTTCTCTTTTCTGTCACATCATCATTTCATTCAGTTGCAATAACCTCATTTATGTATAATACACGTTTTAGAGTCTCTCCTGACATCTGCTTTAGTCTTTTCTTTCTTTTTTATCTTTTAAATGACTTCTGGGTTTCTTCGTGTATGATATCCTGGATGTTATCTTACAAATCTATTCTTGATATGGTATCTAAATTCAAGGGGATTATATAATAAAGATCCTATGACATATATCATGGACTTTTAAACTTTTTCTTCAGCTTCAACTGAAATTGCATGTGAACAATTTATGTTTTGTGCCTTAGTCAGCTTTGTTCTTGTTGTGACTGATGGTATTGATTCTCTATCATCTCTTTCCTCAAATATAGTCAAATAGACTCCTCTGTATCTCATATGGAAAGTTATGCCTGCATCGTTTCAGTTTATACTGTTGAAAAATGACATTTGTTGGGCTTTCAAAATTGTTATTGACCTTTCAAAATTCTAGTATGCTACCTCTGGTGTCATCTCTATCACTATGACTATATTTTCCAACTTCTGATCCTTCTTTTGTGTTCAACTTCAAAGTTCAATCACCAGTAACTATCAATGCGCAATTGCATGTTTGAGCCATTTCACACCACAGGAGCTAGTAGAAATCTTCAATTTCTTCATCTTTGGCATTGATTGTAAGTTGTATAAATTTGAATCGTGGTTATGTGAACTGATATTCCTTGTAGGTGCATATATAGTTTCCTATAATACACAGCATTGTACTTCAAGATAGGTCTTTAGATGTTGAGTTTGGAAGCAGGAACAGTGGATGTGATGCTTTCCTTCTTTGATTTGTAGTTCTCAATATTGCAGATGTGATTGCTTGGTTCAAAATGGTTGGTACCAGTTTATTTCAATTCACGAATACCTAGAATATTGATCTTCACGTTTTCCATTTCAGTTAGAAAAGTTCCATGCTTCCATTCATACTTCTTACATACCATGTTCCAATTCCTACGGCGTATTTGCAGCTCTTTATCCTCATTTTGAGTTGTGTCACATCAGCAAATGAAGGTCACAAAAGTTTTATTCCAGCCACTTAGTGAAGACAGTTTTTTTCTATTTTCTTTTGGGTCGCTGTCAACCTGACAGACTTTTCTTCTGGCACTACACAAGACAAGGTCTTATTGCTATATACTCAGTAAAACACTGGCTATTTTCAAAGTACATTGCTATGTCTTTTTGTCTAATATGTACTACTGTAAGTTCTGCTGAAAGTTGTTCACCTTGGGCAACCCTCCTGAAAAAGCACTGATCTAACTTCCAGCAGTATACAAGACATGACAGTACAACCAACTGAGTCAAAGACGGCATTTTTTCTATTTTTTGTTTATTGAAGCACTATGAAATGTGTGAGAGTTGGCTTATAAAAATAGCTGCTGTTTTTCTTATAAGCTATATTATACTGTCTCACTCTATATTGTTTTCAGTATTATAAAAAAATTCTAATTATTCTTTATGCTGTCAAAAGAGGGTGTGCTGCACCATTTATTCATATTTTTATTTTATTGTACATTAAACTAAATGTGATTCTACTGATTTTTTAATGTGTTTTAAAACCGGATCTATGTACATTAATTGCATTAAAACAAAGACCCTTCCTAGGATAATCTCTTTTAGCTTTGTGAATTTCTGTGATATAATTGGTATGAAACAGACGTAATCAGTCCTCCCTATTGGGTTCCATGTAGATGATCTGTTATGGTCAATGTAACAGGATTTTGGGAAAATTTATTTTCATGCTATTGCCTTATCCTATTAAGATTACAAAGCCTGCGACAGACAAAGGAAGCTAATTTGAAAGCTTAGCTGATGTTGTGTAGCCCTCGCTCTCTCATATGGAGTCAATGTTACCTTTGAGTGGCCCTATAAGGCAGAGTAGAACCGCCCTCAGCATTTCTGAGGCTGTAAGTACTTATGAGAGCAGGGAGCCTCACCTTTCTCTTGCAGAGCTCCTGATGCCTTCGAACCGCTGACCTGGAGGCCAGCAGCAAAGGTGGAAGCACACTGCACTACCAGGGCTTCTTTGGACTTCATATAGATGTACAACAAACACACAGCCTCATTTTTAATCAAGGCAAGACAAGACTAAAATATAGTCTCAAATTTCTTAGCTCTTTGTGGAGTCACTAATATGCTTTCTGAATGTATCTACTGTTTTGATTGTTTGCCATGAATTTTAACTTATTTTGCCCAAAGCCAGTTAGTTTTTCTTAAGCTGAATCATTGATTCTCTCTCCCTGAAGCAGAATTTCAGACTTACAACTACCTGCAGCAATTTGTTTGTTGTGCCAAAAATCAGTCAGAAAAAGAAGATGTTTTCAGCTGAACACACAACAATGATTTCCTCTCTTTCTCTCCCCACTGCTTTTTCAGTCAAAGAAATACCCCAGACTCCCTTCGACAGAAATCAAACAAAAGCAATAGTTTATGAAAATGCTTATGAAATAGAGTGTAGAATCTAAACATAGTGTCAACCACTGATGCCTGGTAAATTTAAGTGCCTTCACTTTTAGTAGATATGAAAAGCAATTTCAGCTTCCCACAATATCTCAGGTTCTGGTTGAGTTTTCATGAGCAGATTTTGCAGAGTAACGTGCTTTTTATATTACCATGGGAGACGTGAATGATTTTAATTTCTCCTTATTCAATGTGAAACTGTGTATGACACATCAGTTCCAGGAAGTTCAATTCAGCAATTATTTACTGATCTTACATCGCAAGAGACACTCAGCTAAGTGGCGTAAGAGTACAAAAATAGATAAGATGAGCTCTGAGTTTCAGGAAATGATCTTCACATGTTAATTCAACATTTTCCTTTCATCTTCCAAACTTATTCTAGTTCAAATCTGTTTATATGTCAGACTATTTGTGTATTGTTTTCAAATCAGTAAGTACCACATTCTTTGAGTGCAGTATCTCTAAATTTTGGCTATAATCTAACATTTTCTTTAGTGTCTGTTTCCAAGTTATTTCTGTTACTATAATACAGACAGAGGAATGGACATGCTGATGGTACCAGAGTGTGAAGACAGGATCATGGGTTGCTAATACCACGTCTGGCTCCAAAGACCAGTGTAGTCTCATGGTGTCTCAGTCACTGGAATGAAGCTCTCTCTGCCAGAGAGCTGGATTCTCAGGAGAAGAAGAGAACTTGGAGGTAACGTATGAATCCTATTTTCTTAAGAGGAACAAGGAGCACAAGGTTCTGTTTTTGTAACTCCTTTTTCTTTCTTTTAAGATATATAGTTATTTATTTATTATTCATAGGGTAGAATTGCCCCTGTGAGCTTTGGAGACTGAAGCTCTTCACAGGAGTAGAAAGCCTTGTCTCTCTCTCTCTCTCTCTCTCTCTCTCTGTGTGTGTGTGTGTGTGTGTGTGTGTGTGTGTGTGTGTGTGTGTAAATCTGTTTAAATATAGATACATAATTCTGGACAGCTATAAATATAGGTATCAGAACAGGGAGCAGCAATAAGAGAAACACACCCAGAATTTCAACTTCTTCTAAGTGAAGTCCTGAAGGGAAAGTGCTCATATGAAACAAGGGAGGTCCTAGATAGAAACATGTCTACACCTTTCTCTCTGAGGCGCTAATAGGGAGAACTGATGCATAGCATTGGCTACAAACAACGATTGGCAGTGCTAGGAAGCCTAGATAATTTTAAAACCTGTGTTAAAGACAGTAAAGTGAATTAGTCAAATAGAGAAGAAATATTTAAAGTTCATGATTGGTCATATCTCTTTTCGTTCATGAAAAAAGGCAAAAACAAAGTACTTGTTGTTGAGTTGATTCTAACTCCTGGTGACTGACCCACGGTGGACATAATGGGACTGCACTGCATAGGGGTTTCCAGAATGGGACCTTGCAGAAGCACATTGTATTCGCTTTCTTCAAGTTTCCTGTGGGGGAAGGGGTTAGAACCATCAACCTTTCAGTTAACTGGTGATTGATTAAATAGAGTCACCCCTTGATTATCAAGGACCCAGAATTTCCTTCATATCCCCGGTCAAGGGGAATACCTAAGTTAAATGTGAAATGTCACTGGCCACCAGTTTGTAACAGAGATGGTGCCACGGTGAAGCTCATGTGGTACATTTCCCGAGCTTAGGTCCCCATGGTGAACAGGGAACATCCAACTACAAGTCTATCTGCAGGGCCGGTAAGAGTGTCAAGTGGGCTCCAGTCAGCCTGTGAAGCTCGCCGAGCCCCTGTTAATGTAGTATTGATAAAGCTGCAGGTTACCTCCCTCCTGGCTCAGCTGCAGGAACCAATGCATTTCCCAAGCCTGGGAACCTAAATAACCATACTTGGCTATCCCAGCTACAACAAATGCTCTGAAGCAAAATAACTTTCCTTTAGCAAACCTAAACCACTTCTTGGACTGAAACAAAACTGTAGCGTGAAACAATTGGATAGGAAAGAGCCTGGGTTTTAAAGGAGACTATTTAAATTAGAAGAACATCTAACTATGAAGGACAAATATAATATTTATGTTTTACTTGGGAGTCAATAAGAAAGTAAAATCAGTTATAGGTAAACATGTATATGTATATAGATAGATAGATCGATAGATAGAGAATCCATATAATATATAAAAGTATATATAATGTATGCTCTTTTAGTGCAGTATGGGTATATTTGCAACCCCTCCAGCCTTACGTTGCAGCTCTCTGTCGTCAATCCCGTGTGTAGCAATGGGAAGAGTGTGGCTGGAAGGTAAAGCAATGCTTTATTTTCCCCGAGGGGTTCTTGTTACCAGCGCAATGGTGTGCATCTCAAAAATGCTAAAGCAATGTGTGCTTGATTGAAATAAATTTACTGTCAGCAAGAGCATTTGCTTTGAATTAAATCCTTTTGTGTTTGCACTGAATCGCCCTCGGCTAGAACTTGAGTTTCTGTCCAGTTTGGGCTCTGGAAGGAAGGTTGAAAAGTAATCGCAGATTATTAGCAGGAGCAATTGCAAAATCAAACTCTTTAGAATCAAGTTAATCCCTAATCTAAGCCTTCCTATAGGGCAGAGTCAAACTGCTCCATTGGGTTTATGGGACGATAAATCTTTACAGAAGTGACAGCTTAATCTCTGTTCTGGTAGGTTTGACCTTGCTCTTCGTGGTCCAATGCTTAGCACACTGCACCACCAGGGCTCTTTGAGCAAGGACAAGGAGACAGGAAAACATAGAATGTGTTTATTAAATAGCAAGTATTCAAATTTTGCATAACAGTGATATGATCACTGTCAGGGTTAGTTTTATTTTATTTTTAGTAATATTAAAAGTTATAATTTTAAGTGCTTCCCCTATGTCATAAAAGTCCTGTTGGTCTTGTGGTTAGGTACCTGGTTGGTAGCGGAACGGTTCTTGGCCAGTGCCTATGCAGAAGGCGGGGTTGGTAATCTGCCCCCATAAAATTACAAACTGAAAATGCTGTCATGGGGGGCTTGCTATGATTTGGAGTCTATTTGATGGCACCCAGTAATAACCATGATGTGAGTATATGAATATGCTATGTAATTTATAGCTTTTATTTCAATGAAGTACCATATAGCAATGCATAATACTGTTTTATTAGGTCCCAAGCATGAGACAGAAACCACATAATAATTTTAAAAGGGTAATAAAGTAATTATTAACTACAATGGGGAATTGGAGTCCTAAAGGAGTTACTAGTAAGTGAAAAAGCGAATCCTGAGGAATTTAAGCATAGCGGTTATAGGGAGAGGCCTCTAAGCTTACGGTTGGAATAAAGATTCCCTCTAGAAGGATGAAGTGCAAACATTTGTGTACAAGATGAATCCATACCTCAGTGCAGGGTGGAAGTTTTGAGGCACTGTGGCATCAGCACTACCTGGGAATTCACCCTCTAAGGTGAGGAAGAAGTTGTCCATGTGGAAGTATTGAACCGCAGAATTCTGGGATGTGTAGGGAAGGCGATGGAGGAGATGGGATTACAGGTAAGCTGTTCACAACAATATGCCCAGATCTTGCACTGAAAAACTGCCCAACTAGAGGCTAAGGGAAATTGCCTGTTGGGAGTGGCAGCCAGCAGCTGGTCATCAGATACTACTTGCAGCCATCTGATACACGACCTGAACATTGCAGAACTCATGAGTATTATCAGCACCCGGGAGAAGAACACACCAGCACCAGGGACCACTTCCAGTATCTCTCCAGTGTTCTCTTCAATAGAGCTTAGTATGAGAGCAAGCAAAGATGAATATTTAGCAACCAGCTCCATTATAGATCAGGTAATGAAAGATCAATTTGGAGCCAAAGGAAAACAAAAGGATATTGATATAACCATTTTTTGTTTGCATTTTGAAGGCTAGGAAGTTGAGCATAAAAATGTTTTACGTTTTTACTGTCACAAGTGTTGAGAAAACTTGGAATTCAAACCTTTGTTCTATTTATTTATGCTATATTATAGCTTTAGATGATTCAGCTGCACTAATATAAAGAATATATTGAAGTAGGGATGAAGTTGGGGTAGGAATACAAAGTAAGAAGTTATAGTAATGCAGGTAGAAGGAAATGGAAGCTTCTGGAATATCTAACTACAGGTATATTTCTTGCATGATCTGAATTTTCTGATCCAAGTTAAGAAGTAAATATGAGAATCCACAGTTGTCAGCCTGCCAATAGTAAAAGTTTTGACAATAAAATGCCAGGAAAATCATCTTAAAACTATAAGACATTTACATTATGTAATAGATACAACCTATATTTAGATAGTTGTGCAGAACTACAAAAGTTTTTCCTGGCAGGATTCATGAGGGAAGGCTTTGCTCCCCACATTAGACTTAATGCATCCTGAAAGCACTGCAGTCTTATAACTCTGAACCAAGACACCTTACTCATTATACTCATACCCTCTTTCTCACTCTTCCCTGCAGCCCTGGATCTGTGAAGTAAGTTGGAGGTGGAGTGGGCAGGTGACTTTTGTCCAGTAATCCTGCATAGTGAGCAATTTCCCATTACTTCCAAGTCTTCCCAGCGTGTGACCTGACTGACCTTCACTCAGTATTGTTTTGTGGAGAAAACATTGGAGTGTCACTACCTTCTTACGGTCCTCCTGCTTAACTGTCTCCACAAGTCAATACAGCCAGACATCTTACTTTCAAGTGACTTGGTATCTTAACTGATTACCTTACAACTGACGGCTCAGTATGCCAAAACTTGTTAGGAAAGCCATAGGCTTATGCGAACACGAATACAACAAACATTTACACCATGTCCATAAAGTTTAAAATAATTCCTCACTTACTGCCTACCCCTGATCCAATTTCCAACTCAAACCAGTGATATGCTTTTTTATCTCTAAGAATTCATTTAACTTTTCAAAAAATTTTGTCTTAAGGGAAGCACGTAGTATGCGATTCACCATGTGTTTGCTGCTGTGCCGTTCTGTGGTGGCTGCTGTGCTGCTGGAAGCTAGGTCAACGGTGTTCTAACTGTTAGCACGGTCACCCAATGTAAGCGGACCACCGTGGAGTTTTCAGATTAAGAAAAGACAGTGAAGGAGGAACAGGCTGTCCACTTTTGAGGGATTAGCCAATGAAGACCTTCTAAAAAGCAGCAAAATGATGTCAGATATAGAGAGCTCACAGGTTAGGAGGCAACAAAAATACAACTGAGCTAGAGCTTGCTTCTCAAAATAGAGTTTACCATAATTATGTAGATGGAGTGAGCTTTCAGGACTTTTATTTGCTGATGGGACATGACTCAAATGAAAAGAAATAGCTTCTGCCATCCATTAATAACTGGAATATGGAATATACAAATCTAGGATAGATTGGATGTAAGAGAAATGAAATTAACACATAGAGATCATTATCTTAGGCATTAGTGAACTGAAATTGACTTTTATTTTCCATCTAAATCAGGCAACCATATAGTTTGCTTTGCCAGGAATGAAAAATTCAAGAAGAAAGACATCACATGCCTCATCAATAAACATATCATGAATTATCTAGAAATATGATGCTTTTGTGGGATAACAGCTTTATTATAAGGAAAGCTAGTTAACAAAATTTTGTTCAAATTTATAAAACAAAGTTAGTGAAGAATAGATTGGCGAATCTCACCAGTTCTTCCATCTGAAATGGATTAAACAAGTATTCAAAAATGGATCAATAAATACTGGAAATTTGAATACAAAAGTTAGAAACAAAGAGAAAGGGGCAGTGGTGGGAAAATATGGCCTTGGTGGATGTGGTACTCACCTAATCTGTTATCAATTTAAGGATTAAGAGTTTAGAGTTGGAGTCTAGGCTGTCAATCTGGGGATAGCCAATAAGACTTCTGTGGGCATGGTCTTCTGAAAATTCTGGGAAATCTGGTACTTCCTCCTTGGAGGCAGAAGACACATGGCAGCGGACAAGACCTCTGAAGCTGGAGAAGCCACATAGAAACCCCTGCCAGTGCTGAGATGCTTACAATGCCACTGGATCCAAAGACTTTCTACCCATGGGCCTGTGATCGTCTTGCATTCAGCATCATTGCATGTGTTTTGTGATTCTGAAGAGGACTTCATGGATTGCTGTTGGACATATGGGCTAATGTCAGACTTATGAACTTGATCTGGACTGGGCTGGGACATTTTCTCAATGTTCAAATGCTCTTCTATATAAACCTCTCCTTTATACACATGTGTGTCCGTAGATTTGTTTCTCTAGTCTACCCAGGCTGACATCGTAGAAAAAAGAAAAAAAATGAAGCTACCTATCTCATGATAGAATATACCAAGAACAACAATTTTTTTTCTAGAAAACGTATTTTTTTCTACAACATAAATGATGACTGCTCACATGGACCTCACCAGATGTAATAGTCAGAAATCATGTTGACTACATCTGTATAAAGATAATGGAGACACTCAATATGAACAGATTAAATGAGGTCAAGGGAAAACTGTGGAGTAGACTATCAATTGCTCATATGTAAATTCAGATTGAAGTTGAAGAAAATTAAAACAAGTCTTTATCCCTTGTGTATTGGGAGACCATCCCAAGAATTGATTTATTTCATTGACCACTAATGACAGAGAACCTAAAGAGCTGTGGGAAGACATCAAGAACATGATACCCGAAGAAAGCAAAGGGTCGTTTAAGAAAAGATCAAGTATCGTCAGCAGAGACTCTGAAACTTGCTCGAGTGCAAAACTGTTCGAGAAAATGGAACAAATGATGAATTGAAGGAGCTGGACAACATTTCGAAGAGCCGCTCAAGAAGAGAAAGTAAAGTGTAATGAAAATGTGCAGAGAACTGGAGTTAGAAAGTGAAAGGGAACCACACACTCAGCATATCTCTAGCTGGAAGAACTGAAGGAAAAATCCAAGCCTCCAGGTGCAATATGAAAGAATTCTAAGGGCAAAATATTTAATGATGCAGGAATCATCAAAAGAAGATGGAGTAACATACTTAGTCATTTTACCAAAAAGAAATGGTTGTCATTCAACTATTTGAAGAGGTAGTATATAATGAAGAACGAATGGTACTGAAGGAGGAAGTCCAAGATACACTGAAGGTATTAGGCAAAAACAAGGCTACAGGAACTGATAATATACCACCTGAAATGTCTCAGCAAGTTCATGAAGCACTGTAAGCACTTACTCGTCTATGCCAGGATATTTGGAAGAGAGCTACCTGACCAACTGACTGGAAGAGATCCATGTTTGTACTCAGTCCAAAGAAAAGTGACCCAACAGAAAGGGGAAGTTATGGAATAGTATCATTAATATCAAATGCAAGTAAAATTTTAGCTGAAGATCATTCAACATTGGCGTTACCCAACTCACGTCATCATGGTAAACTCCACTCCAAGCAACCTGTTCCCCTTCAGTCACGTTTCAAATGCCCACCGGCCTGAGAGGCCTATCCTTCTTCAGTATCTCCAACCCTAGTCTGCTTCTCTTCATTAGACTTCCAGTAGGTGACAAGGTTCAGAAGACATGCATGAGGTTCTCAATAGGTACTGCCTCCAAAGTGGGCAACTGATTCATTTCATTGTCTTCTGTTACTCTGGAAGCTCCAGTGAAACCTGTTTGGATGATTCTGCTGGCATTTGAAATACCAGTGACATACCTTCCAGCAGCACAGCAGTTTCTAAGCCACCCCGCTACAACAAGTTGTGAGACAAGTGGTGTCGATTTGTCTGCTGAACATATGACCCCTGAAGCTGAATAATATGACGAAGAACATTGAATTAGGATGGGAGGGTGGCTCATTAACAGTCTGCACTATGCAAATAAAACTATCTTGCCTGTAAAAGCAAAGAGAACTTGAGGAAATAAAAAACGGCAGCATTCAGTATGGATTACAATTAAACGAAAAGAAAACAAAAATCCCCATAGTGGTACTAATAGACAATATCATCATAAAAAAAGAAAAGGTTGAAGTTTTCAATTATTGCACTTCAATTTACTGCA
Source organism: Tenrec ecaudatus (assembly GCF_050624435.1). NCBI lineage: Eukaryota > Metazoa > Chordata > Mammalia > Afrosoricida > Tenrecidae > Tenrec > Tenrec ecaudatus. Next base: position 99,344,443 of record NC_134531.1, read on the forward strand.
ATCAACTCCTGTGGAAGCTGTTGTTGTTTTGTGTTAGAAACAAATCAGGTCAACTCATAGCAGCCCTTTAGATGACAGAATGAAACACTGCCTAGTCCTTTGCCATCCTCACAATAGGTCTGATGTTTGGTTCACTGTTGCAGCTACTGTGTCAATCCATTTCATTGAGGGCCCTTTTCTTTTCTACTGACGCTCTGCTTTCCTGAGAATGATGCCCCCTCCAGGGGATGATCTTTCCTGATAGCGTATCCAAAATATGCAAGATAGCTCCAAGTTTTGTTTTGTTTTGTTTTTTTTGGAGGGGCAGTCCATGGTACTTTCATTGGTCTTCTCCAGAACAGAAATTCAAATGCATAGATTGTCCTTTGGTCTTTATGTTAGTCTGGGCAGACTAGAGAAACAAATTCATTGACACTTATATGTGTTTAAGAAAGAGCTTTATATAAAGAGTAATTTTACATTAAGAAAACATCCCAGTTCAGTACAGATCAAGTCCATAAGTTCCATATTAGCCCATATGTCCCATACCAATCTATAAATTCCTCTTCAGACTCACAAAGCACATGCAATGATGCCAATTGCAGGAAGATCACTGGCCAGTGGGTGGAAGGTCTTGTGGATCCAGTGGTGGTGTAAGCATCTCAGCCCGTGCTGGGTTCTCCATGTTGCTTCTCCAGCTCTTAGGCTCTGGCTGCTATCAGCCTGTCTCCATGTGTTCTGTCAGTGCAATGTCTCCCAGGGGGTCAGTGTGTGTGCCATCTCAAGCAAACTATTTACCTTCTTAGCGCTTCCAAATGAAGTCATCAAGCTGCCACCTGATTGACAAGCTAAACTCCAGCCCTTCACTCTTAATACTATCAAATTGACAACAGATTGTGTAACTGTAGCAATCTTCCTTATTTAATGTCCAACATTAAAATGCATATGAGGTGATTCAAAATAGCATGAGTTGGGTCAGGTGCACCTTAGTTCACAAAGCAAAATTCTTGCTTTTTCAATAGTACAAAGAGGACCCATGCAGCAGACTTACACAATGCAATTTGATTCATTCAAAAGTCACTCAATGCAATGTGTCATTTGATCCCTTGATTTGCTTTAAAGAGTTTTTACTTTTTAACAGTTTTATTGACACTTAATCCACATATCACACAATTCAATAGTTCAATAATATTAAGATGAGTTGTAAAATCATTACCACAATCAATTTTAAAACAAGTCCCTATGATTAAATCACTTTTAAAATGAGTTGCATAATCAACATCAAAATGCAAAATCAAAGTTCATAAATCAAATTGAGTTTTGATTGTATATCCAAATAAGATAAAATCCTTGACGACTTTCACCTCTTCTCCATTAATCATGATGCTACCTATTGGATCAGTTGTGAAGATTTTTGTCTGAGTTTACACTGAGTTGTAATCCATGTTGAAGATTATAATTCTTGGCCATTGTCAGCAAGTGCCTCAAGTGTTCCTCGCTTTCAACAAGCAAGGGTGTATCACCTGCATTTCACAGATTGTTAATAAGCCTTCTCCAAACCAATGCCTCATTCTTTTCCCTATAATCCAGCTTTTCTGATTGTTGGTACCCAGCAATCAAAAGGAATATAGTCTTAAAGGCTTGTCTTTAAACAAGCAGCTGTATCACTGAGTTATCAATTAAGTCCACATGGAAGAAATACACCAGCTTGTATGATCCAAGGACTGTAAATAATAAAATCCAAACACCAAAGAGGTAGTGGTGTCTGGTGTCAGAGCTTAATTTGTGAACATCTGGTTTTCAGAAGAGATGGATGACAGTGTAAGTCCAAAATCCATTTCCAGAGTCTACAAATTAATTAATTCTCCCAAGAATTACCTCTGATCAGTTTAGGACTGTGAATAGACTTGCTGTCAGAGAGAGGGAGAGAGAGAAAGGGAGAGGGAGAGAGAGAGAGCATTCTAAAGTCAATTATGGTAGATTTAGTTAGGTTAAAATGTAGAATAATTTGATCTTGATTTGGACCCATTTTAAAATTGTTTCAGGTTAAAAAAAGATGAACAGGAAATGCACATGAATGGAGCCTCTGGTCAGTCACCTCTGCCCACAGACAAGGGAGGTGTGTAGCCTTGCTGTCATGTAGAATAAATTGGGAAATGAAATATTGTAGATGCAGTTAGATTTAACCTTTTCATTTGATTTTCCTTTTTGACGTATTTTAAATTTTTTTCTGGATTTCAATATATTCTGCTTTCTTTTGATTGAGGATTTTATCCGACTTACTCTGTTTTTGTTGTTCATTTAAAAATATTCACAACTATGTCTATGAAATCCAGTATAGGTAAATTTATAGAGATGGTAGCTGAATTACTAGTTCCTTGGGGGCATTGCAGGGGAGGCACAGGACATGGGGAGCTAATGAGGATAAGAAGAAGAATGAAGAAATTGTTCTAAAACTGACTGTGGAGATGATTGTACAACTCTTCTTGTGTAATTGAACTATTGAATTGTATGACATGTGAATTATATGCCAGTACATCTTTTAAATAAATATACCATGCAGTATTCTCTTGTTCTGTTCACACAACTGTCTCTTGATCTACGTACAGGTACTACATAGACCCAGTGATGTGTTCTTGAATTCCCATTCTTCTGAGGCAATACCTAGTTTGTTATGATGCATGTAGGAGGTGGTCCCCTGGTCAAGATGTTTCTTGGTGGGTGACTAATTATTCCCCTGTGCCTCTGATGTCTTGCCAGATAAAAGCATAGTGAGATAACTCAGTTATTTATGACCTCTTTAAGATTCTTTTGAACCCTGCATATCCTCTTGCTTATCTTAGAATATAGTGCTTTTATTATTCAAATGTTAAGAAAGTGTGACTAGTTAAGTAATATTTGCATAGATAAGAGGTTAGGAATGTTTTTAAAAGAAAGTTCTTTGATGTTTGTTTTGTAAAGATTCCCTTGTAAGAAGAGTATAAAAACCAAGCTTTGAATATACTCAGTGTTTCAGTCCATCAGACTGTTGTCCTCCCAATCCCATATTTTGTACAGGTCTCTTTCTCTTTTTCTTTCATCTGCACACCTCATTTCAGATGCAGCTTGATGCAGGATAGTTGGTCTATCATCCGCAGATGCACACATTAGAATGCTTCAGCATAGTTAAAAAAACACAAGTCGATATCTTTCTGCTCTCGGCCAAGATCTATATGACATAGCAATGGTATTCCTGTTCCACATCTTCTGAATCCACCTCCTCTTCCTGAACCTTTGGCAGATTCCTGTCAATATCCTGTTGCAACCATCACTAGATTATCTTTAGCAAAATTTTACTTGCATGTTATATTAATGATTTTGTTATATATTTGAACATTCTGTTGGGTCATCTTTCTTAGGAATGGGAACTAATATGGATCTCTTCCAGCCACTGGGTCAAGTAGCTGTCTTTCAAATTCACTGGTACACATGAGCGAATCTTTCCAGTGCCTCATCGATTTTTTGAAATATTTTAATTGGTATTCCATCAATTGCTGGAGTCATCTTTTCAGTAATGCTTTAAGTGTATCTGCAACTTCTTTCTTCATTTCCATTGGTTCTCGCTCATATTCTATTTCCTTTGTTATAGTGACGTTATATCTTATTTCCCTTTTATCTTATTGTTTCCTCCATGAGTCAATATTTTACCCATAGAATCATTTAATAGTACAATTCAAGGATGATTGCTTTAGTTATTTCTGTTTAAAATGTGTTGGACATAGTCTTCCTTTTTCAGCTCTAGGGCTATTCAAATTTTATTATAATGCTGGACTTGGTCTTCTGGAGCTGTCCTCTCAAAATATCTGGTCAGCTCTTTGACTTTCCCATTTCTTCCACTTACCTTATCTACACTATGATTAAGATCACTGTTCAGAATCTCTTCTGACATCCATGCTAATCTTTTTTCTTTCTTGCCTTTTTAATTACCTGGTGTTTTCTTCATGGGTGACCTCCTTGATGTCCTCACACAGCTCTCAGGTCTTCTGTCATTAGTGTCATGAGATGTTCTTGAAATTCAGATGAAATAGACTCAAAGCCGTATTTTGGCTCTTCTGAACTTGTTTTAGTTTCTTCAGAATCTACCTTAATGATAGAATATTTATAATCTCTTCCACAGTCAACCCCTGGCCTCGTACTTGCTCTGGTAGTAAGCTTCTGAATGGTCTCTTCTCACAGATGTAGTCAATTTGATTTCTGGTCTATTTTATCTGGGAAAGTCCATGTGTATAATCATCTCTTGGGCTGTTGAAAAAAGGCACTTGATATAAAAAATACCTTGGTCTTACAAATCCTCTCATGAGATCTATAGTTTCACTTTTATCCCCAAGATCATATTTTCCTAGAAATGTTCATTCATTTTTGTTTCTGACTTTTACATCACAAAAAAACTATATATTAATCTTGATTATATATTTGATTAATTTCAGGCTGAAGACATTAGTAGAAATCCACAAATTATGTCTTATCAGCTGTGGTAGTTGATGCATAAATTTTATAATAGTTGTATTGACATTTTGCTGAATTTGTTTAAATATAATTCTATCACAGACAGCATAGAAGTAGTGCTCATAAAATAAAAAAAAGCGATTGCCTTCAGTAAAGACCTCTTTAAATTATTAAAAAGTGTTTATATATTATAATATATATATATTATATCTTAGAGAACTAAGGTATTCCTGACTCAAGCCATAGTATTTCAATTGTGTCATATGTATATGAAAACTGGAAGTGAATAAGACCAGAGAAAAATTGATACATTTGAATTATGGTATAGCAAATTATGTTGAGTATACTACAGACTGCCAAAAGAAGAAAAAAAATATGTTTGGGAAAAAATACAAAAAGAGTACTCCTTAGAATCAAATATGGTGAGATTTTGTCTTACATACTTTGAACTTGTTATCAGGACTAGTTTACAGACACTGCAAAGGGTGTCATATAGTAAAGTAAAAACAAACAAGACAAAAGAACTCATTGTCATTGAGTTGATGCCAATGCAGAAAGACCCCATCGAATGGCCGCTGTGCGTTTCCAAGCCTGTAACTCCGAATGTCCTGTCTTTTTCTCTGGTAAAGTAGAGGATCTGTGAAAAAGAGAAAGACCCTTGAGAAACTGGCTCCAACAATGGGCCCAAATGCAGTATTGATTCTGGGATTGGGCCGAAGCAGGCATGGTTTCCTTCTGTTTTATTCAATGCCACTATAAGTCTGAACCAGCTAGAGGGCCTGAAAGACAGCAGCAACAGCCTGTCTCGACTTTGGGTTATGTGGGAGAGTTCTGAACGCCCATGCCCTTAAGGTTCCTAGAATCTTGTGTGTCTAGATAAGAGGACCAGCCAGCATTGATGGAAACCTATTACAAGTCATAAAATAGCTCATCTACACTTTGAAAATTGGCTTCAGGCGTTATTTATTTTGGTGTTTTGGTTTTCACCAACTGAGGAGGTTTTGAATAAGAATCAGGTTTCTTTTCTAACCTTTTCTAATCTTCTGGGGTCTTTGTTTACTAAAATTTGCTGGCAAGTCAGGAATCTTTAATTAATCTCCTGCTTCCCAATCCAAATCATACTCTGTAGGGTGAACTGAAGGAAACTCACCATGTCTGCTTAGATGTATGTTTAATCAGATGCACAAGTATCTTTGGTAAAAGTATCTTTGGAATTGAAGGAAATAGCCAATATCACAATTGTTTTACCAATCACAACATAAATTTTCCTTTCTTCAATTTCTAATAGTTCCTTTACCACTTTCCTAGTCTCTTCCTGTACAATCCTTTTGCTTCTAGCCACTGCTTGGTCATAACCAAATGCTTCATATTTTAAAGAAACACCCACTTCCATTTATGTGTGAGAAACAGTGCTTGCCATCAGCTGAACATTCTGGTTGTTTGTCCTGTGGCCACTTGTCTTCCACAAGCTGATGCTGGCTTCTTTAAAAGTCTTTCTAATGTGCTGGACACAATGGATTGATGGATGGACTGTGATAAGAGTTGTATGAGCCCCAATAAAATGATTAAAAAAAGAAATTCTCAAGGCAATGCTCCCAAAGCCTCAAGGCACAAGGTGCATCAAGGCCGAAGTTGGCATATCGTCTTATTCTAGCTGTCACAGAAAGGTACAGAGCCAGAGACTGAATAGAGTCTACCTCTTGATACAATGGATGTGCGAGTACATTAAATCTGTGACATATCAGATTTTAAAATTTAATTTAAAAAGCACTGTGTCAGGTAGTTCTAGCGCAGGGATGGGAATGTCCTAACGCATGCCCAGAGAGCCAAGCACGGGAACAAAGAGTGGTGCACTGCACATGCTCAGAGGCTTAGGTTTCCCGCCGGTAGGCATGGGTGGGCGCTGAACCTGAATTGGCCCACCTAGGCCAGGTGAATTCAATTCAGCCAATGGGGTTGATCAGGGGTCATCCACCACGCCTTCCCGTAGAATCCTTGAAAGGCAGGAGCCCAGAGTCAGACAGACTTTGTCTGCTTTACCCTGAGAAGTTTCCTCCAGGCTGCATGGTCAGGAGGAGTCCTATGGATGCCGTGTAAACCTGAAATGTCTTCTAACTCTCATAAAACTCACTTGGATCACGAACCAGGCTTCGGCGTGAGTTCTTTCTTGAGTGGGGCCAAGGACTGAGGTATAACTCTAGCTCCCGAGAGATCTAACAATTGTTGAGTCATTTCCAACACAGGTCAAGTCTGTGTAGAAGAGGAAAATTGTGCTCCAGAGAATTGTCATGATGGATTTTTCAGATCACCTTTGCCTCCCCCCCCGCCGCCCACCATGCAATTCTAAGTGACTCATACAGGATGGACGACAATAGGAAAGAGGGCAAGGGGCTGAGAAGAAGGAAGAGGAGAGGAGGGAGAACGAGAAATGGAAGGTAAGAGGGAGAAGCATACAAACAAAAAGTATTGAAAGAGAGAGAAAACGATCTGTATGCAAAACGAGAAATGAACAATAAGGAAAAGGAAATGAGATGGAGAGAAAAAGGAGGGTTTCAATAGGTTCTGAAATGATATTAATAAAGCTAAACTGCTATGCTTCATTGTACTGTCCATTTAAGCTCTGGCTATTAAAATAAATTACAATCCATAATTTATTATCTCAGTCCTTTGAGAGACTAATTAACTTTCCCACTATTAAACACTATTCCCAATTCCTCAGCTGTTCTTATGAGACCTTCACATGTTATAAACGGATAGTCAAAAAGACCTTTGAGAGGAATGATTCAGTCGAATAATTGTGACCAAGAAAATACAAAACCCAGACTCTCATCAGAGTAGTATTTTTTCCAAAGTGTGTCTAATCCTCTATCAATCTGAGTAACCCAAGGCTTTTATTAAAACGCAAATTCCTGAGTTCTGGCAGAATATACTGAATATATATGTCTATGAAAACCCAGAAACAGCATGTATTTTACAAACTGCTTAAGTCTTTTTTAAAAAAAAATCAATTTATTGGGGGCTCTTACAACTCTTGTTACAATCCATACATCAGTTGTATCCGAAATGTTCGTACATATATTCCAGCATTCTTTTCTAGATACTTGCTTTCCACTAAACCCTTGGGATCAGCTCCTCTTTTCCCCTCCCTCCTCCCCACCTCCCCCACCCCTCATGGCCCCTTGATCGATTGTAGATTGTTATTGTTTCCATATCTCACACCGACCGCTGTCTCCCTTCCCCTCTGGTTTCTGTTGTTCTTCCCCCTGGATGGGGGCGTGTGGTTATTTGCTATTCATTGCGATCAGTGACCACCTCTCTCCCCACCTCTCCCCCACTTCCCCTACCCTTTTGATATTCCCATTCCTGTTCCTTGGTTCCATGTGTTGTGAGTTTTATCTCTTGCCTATACCTATGTACATGCTCCCGTCTAGTGTAGATTGGGAAGCAGTACTGGGGTCATGATAGCGGGGGAGGGGGTGGTGGTGGTGGTGGTGGTGATGAGACCTTCAGGAAACAGAGGTATATTGCGTGACTGATTAGTGCTCTACTGCACCCTGATTGACTTATCCCCTCCCTGCGACCCCCTCTGTCCATAGATGGGCTTTGGGTCTCCGCTCCAACACCTTCCCCCACCTCCCACCCCGCCGCATTCTCACCAATGCAGTTTTGTTTGTTTGTTTACTGTTTGTTGGGAATCTTCTGATGTCTGTTGCCCGGTCTCAATGACACCTAACAGTTGCACCGGGTGGCATGCTTCTTCCATGTGGGCTCGTTGCTTCATTGCTGGATGGCAGCATCAGTCTTTTAATGTACGTACACTAGAATTTCTTCTGCAGGGAGAAATATTGGTAAGGAAATAGCCAGGATAATCATCTTAAAGGTTTACTTCTGTCATTTTTCTTTCAGAAGAAGAAAAGTAAAACAATAGCTATCTATTAGTCATATTAATTTTTAGGAAAAGTTTCAAGAAAATGTTAGTCAACAACAAAAACCTCATTGTCAACAAGTCAGTGCTGACTCATAGTGACTCTCTCTGATTCTTAGTGACCCTCGCTCTAGGGCAGGGCAACACTGCCCTGTTGAGTTTCTGTAACTCGTCATGGAAGTAGAAAGCCTCATCTTTGTCCAGAGAGGCTGGTGGTTTCAAAGTGCTGACCTTGTGGTTAGCAGCCCAGTGAGCAACCACTCTGCCACCAGGGCTCTAGGACTTCATTAAGTCACTTGAAAATGGTTGTTCAAAAAATATTTTTAAATGTATCTTTAAGGTTGAAAGCAAGTGAAGCAACCAAGTCAGAACAGAATGATTTGTTTGTTTTTATCTTTAGGCATGTGTTTTTCATTTTACTTCATTTCTTTGTACCAAATGAGAGAAACAAATTAAAATAGGTTAAAGTTTGTACTTCACTGATTTTTCCCCTGAGCAATAGTTACTGTTAATAATTCTTCTTTATGATGAATACCTGATATTGTGTCTGTAAGCCTATTTTTCAACATCTCTGCACTCTGCTTAGAGACAGGGACCGAAGGCTGACCAAATGCTGCCTTCCTTGAATGTCCCCAATTATATGTTTCTGGTACAAAATCACTTGTTACATGGAAGAGGAAATGTACTACATGGAAAAACCGAACGCAATCTAAGGATATCAAGAACAACATACCAGAAAGTGAAATCTAGGTTAAGAATATATATATATCCTTTGGTCTTTTTTTGTTTGCTTTAAATATCCACATAACACCTTGTGTTAGTCTTGGTAAGCTAGAGAAACAAATCCGCAGACACTCATACATGTATAAGAGAGTTTTTTATATAGGGTTAGTGTTCATTCAGAAAGCATCCCAACCCAATCCAGTCCAAGCCCATAAGTCCAACTTAGTTCATATGTCTGACACCAATCTACAAAGTCCTCCTCAAACTCACACAACACACACAATGACACTGAATACAGAGGATCACAGGCCAGTGGGTAGAAAGTCGTTGAATCCAGTGGCGTTGTAAGCATCTCAGCACTAGCAGGGGTCTTCACATGGCTTCTTCAGTTTCCAGGGCTTCATCAGGATAAGTCCATGTGGCTTCTCCTCGGGGATGTCTCGCAGGTAGTGAGCCTTGCCAGGTGAGGCAGCCGCACTGGTCTGACCATCAGAGAACAAGAGACCCTAGAACTAAAAAGGCTAGTCTCACTGAGCCATTTATCTCTCCATCCTTCAATGAATCCCACATGTGTTTATCAGCCAGGTTGGCACAATAAACCTTAACTATCTCACTCCTTGAGATGAAACATTAAATCTTAGTTCCTTTTAGATTTCTTTCTTATACTCTCGGTTTAACTGAGTTGTAAATGAAACAAAAATACTAAATTAGTATATATTGATGAATATGAAACAGTGATATCAATATGTTTGGGATCTCCCATAGTGGCCTCTCCTTCATGCCCCCACGGGATTCTTCCCTTACCAGACAGTACAGAATGTGTACAGAAATCTGTGATCCATAGCTACAACGTTTCTGTCAATTTGTCATACTGTGGTGGCTTGTAAGATACTTTGATGCTGTAAGATATGCCCCTGTCATTTCAAACAGCAGCAGGGTCACCCAGCATGAGTAGCTTTCAATAAAGCTTCCAGACTAAGAACAGATAATGAGGAAGCAACTGGCTGCTCAATTCAGTAGAAGTAGCCACTGACAATCTTATTCATTGCATGGAAACATTGTCAGATACTGAAGACTTAATCAATGGAAGCAGAGCATAGTCAGAGATGTAGCCTGAGGATGGGACCCACAGGTCAGAAGGAACTAGAAATGTGACTGTGGAAGAACTGCTATCTCAACGTAGAATGGACCATGGTGACTGGAGTAGAAAAACCTGTGGGAGTGGAGCCCTTATGATCTTCATTTACTATGAGGCAGAACTCAAAATGTGAGAAAAACATATGCAAAAATCTACTAATAATCAGAACTTGGAGTGTGTGAAGTATGAATCTGGGAAAATTGTAAGTCATCAAAGATGAAATGGAATGCATAAGGATAGATAACCTAGGCATTAATGAGTTGAAATGGACTGGTATTGGCCATTTTGAACTAAAAAAATCTTATGATTTTACCATTACAAGAATGATAAAAATAAGAGGAATGATGTAGCATTCATTGTCAAAAAGAACATTGCAAAATCAATCTTGAAGCACAATGCTCTCTGTGCTAAGATTATATCTATCTGCCTTTAGGAAGATCCAAACCAATCCAATTTTTTGGATTAATGCAATTTATTCACATATATGCAATATTATTCACATGTATGCACCAACCACAAAAGCTAGTGATGAAAATATTGAAGAATTTTACTAATGTCTTCATTTTGAAATTTATCACAAATGCCATCAAGATATATTTATAATTCTTAGAGACTGGAATGCAAAGCAAGATACAAAGAGGAAGAAACAGTAATTGGAAATCTAGCTTGGTAATAGAAACAAAGCTAGAACTGGCATGATGGAACGTTGCAAGTCAATGACTTGTTCATAGTAAGTCCCTTTTTCAACAACACGAAGCTGATTGTGAACATGCCTTTTCAAGATGGAATACACAGAAATTAAATGGACTACATCTGTAGGAAGAGGTTATGAAGAAGGTTGACAGCAGCAGTTAAAATCAGGATTGGGGGTAACTGAGGAGCAAACTATCAATTGGTCATATGTACGTCTAGTTTAAGGGTGAAGAAAATTAAAACAAGTTCACGTAAGCCAAAATATAACCTTGAGTCTATCACACTCAAATTTCTAAAACATCTCAAGAACATATTGATGCATTGAACACTAGTGACAGGTGTGTGATAAGCTGTGGGAAGACATCGAGAACATCATTCATGAAGAAAACAAAAAGTTATTAAATAGACAGGAAAGAAAGAAAACATCAAAGTGGAAGAAAAAACTGAAACTTTCTCTTAGAGTAGCAAAAGCAAATGGAAAAGAATGATGACGTCAAAGAACTGAATGCTGTTGTTGCTGTTAGGTGCATGGCGTTGGTTTCAACCTTATGAAGATGACAATAATTGATCATTTATCAAGGGTTCAAGGGTTCATGAGGGTGGGAAGTTGGGAGGGAGGAAAAAAGAAGAGCTTGAGGAGAAAGGGCCCAAGAAAAAAGAAAATGTTTTGAAAATGATGATGGCCACACATGTACACATGTGCTTAATACAGTGGATGGATGGATTGTTATAAGAGCCGTAAGAGCCTCCAATAAAAATATTTATTTTTAAAAAGTTGATATTAACCCGAGGCAACCCTGTGCACAACAAAAGGAAAAAACAGTGTGATCCTCCACCATCCTTACAATTATTCTTATGTTTGAGTCCATGTTGCAGCCGTGGTATTAATCTACTTTACCGAGGGTCTTCAGATTGCCAGCTGCCTCTTCACTTTATCAAGCACGATGTCCTTCTCCAGGGATTGGTCTCTCCAGACAAGATGGCCGGAGGGAGACGTCGGACAGGGCAAGATATGACAAAATAATAATTTATGAATTATCAAGGGTTCATGAGGGATGGGGAGTGGGGAGGGAGAGGAAAAATGAGGAGCTGATGCTAGGGGCTTAGGTGAAGAGCAAATGTTTTCAGAGTGATGGGGGCAATGAATGTACAAACATGCTTTACACAATTGATGTGTGTATGGATTGTGATAAGAGCTGTATGAGCCCCTAATAAAATGACTGGAAAAAAGAAAGAGAATTAAATACATTTTCGGTAAATATAGACCACAGTAGTTTAGACGAAATAAGAAATGTTTCTGAAGAACATAGGATATACAATTAGTGTTTTCTGAAGGATAAATTGATGGCATGTTTTAAAGAAACTTAAAAACCAACATGAAGTCTTTACATCCAATTCAGCAGACACAGGCAAGCTAGCATATGAATTTTAGGAGGGAAGCTTAAACTCATGGCAGCAATGATGACCAGAATAATAACTAGAACACAAAAGCACCTCATTAATTAATGACAAGAACTGCTTCCTAATTATCAAAAGTTACAATCCTGTGTGAAGTCTGACTTAATAGCAGTGTACTGTATGATGGAAAGTGTCAAAGCCTGCCAGAAAACAACAACAGCAACAAAAACACATGAATGTTTGTTCATCAATAAACCTAAGAATAGAATGGAATAAAATTTCTTACTGTGGAGTACAGTGTTGAACTTAATCTCAAGCCGCAAAAATACATGGCTAGACATTCAATAGAGATGCCATATGAAAAAGCTGCTGGTTTACGGGTAGTCACAGGGGACTTTATGGCTCACAGCTTACATGTGAAAAACATTTGCTCTTGACCATTGGGGTTCATTTATACCATAAATGCATCTTTTATCTCCCTGGTCTCAGATTCATGAGTTTGATGCAGGATGCTGTTTCGGTTTTCATTTTCCTTGTAAACTTCCCCAGAGGGAGCCTTTCAGTGTGACCACACTGATGAATCAGCGCTCTTGCAGTGACCAACCTCACGGGTGAGTATGGAGGCGGCTTTACCGTTCATGGAACTCGGCAAACATTCTCGACCACGTTCTCTTTGCTTCCCTTTGTGCTCTGTGTGTGGCCTTGCAAAGAGAGACATTTGCATTTACTTTTACTTTGTGTCCTAGCAAACCATTCTTGAGATGGGTCGCAAGTATTTTGCCTTCATCTGAATGCTTCCCTGTGCATTTTGCTCACGCTTTGCACAGCTAATTCATGCTGTTATCTCATGTTTCTTGACTCTCTGGCCTCTCGCTTTTGGTCATTCTTTTAGCCTCTTCAACGTAATCTGACACATTGGAGCAACTCAATAATCTTAGTTCTTATTGAAAATATGGTATTATTCACTATATTTTCTCTATATCATAATTTGCTTCCTTTTAGGCATGTGCTTTGTGAATTTGCTGAACTTTGGATGATTTAAAATATAGAGAGTATTGATTTCTGTGTTTGATACTGTATTCTAATTTTACCATCTAGGTCTGTCTTTCTCGTTGCTGTTGGTGACGTTGGTCCCTGGTGCCCCCATTCTGACTCTTGGTGCCCCATGTGTGTCAGCGGAGAATGGCTCAGCACAAAGTCTACATCCTGGTTATCTCTTGGAGGTAGATCTCAGGTCGACTTCTGAGACACTTCTAAGTGGGGCCTGCTTAACCCTTTGTGCCCCAGCAACTTAACAAAGCATAATGGGTGCTTTCAAGCTATAGTATGAAAATAGGAAACAATTCTGACTCACTTAGGGCAGAGAACAAAACTATTGGGTTTAATTGACTTCCTACTAAATAACTGCTAAGACTCATATTTCCCCATCGTTATCTTTGTTAGCACTTACTTTGTTCCTTAATTCCTGTTTTTTAAAATTCCCCAAGACCATGTTGTTTGATTTCTGACTCTCTAAGTTAAGGCCATTTGCAAATATTTTGGCCATTACTAAAAGTTAGTAAAACATTTTTAGGTCAATTTGGTTCCTTGAGGGATTTCCAACAGCATCTTATACAGATTATAACTGAGTTCCTTTGTGCCTGCAGTCTACTTAGGTTTGTATTCTCTTTTTACTCAAAAATTTTGATCAATTGTTTATTATCCCAAAGCTAAGTAGAGAGCAAATATTTTGAAAATGACAAAGGCAACAAATGTACAAATGGATGTATATATGGATTGTGACAAGTGTTGCATGAGCCCCCAATAAAATGATTTATAAATAAATTTTAAAATCCACTAATAAGAAAACAAACATCTGTTAAGGTAAAAATTCCTTTTAGGTTGAATCAGTAAGGATATCTAACTCAAAAAGGAAGCAAGCCAGGGCATGTTGTTAGACAATGGAGCATGGGAAGTCAGGGGATGTTAGTCTGATAAATACCTTGGAAAAATGTAGCATTTTTTTCCTGTGAAAATCTGTCTATTTTGTCCCATTGTTTAGGGTAACAGGATTGTTGCAAAAATTATTTCTGTATTATTGTTGCTTTATTGTCACAAGTTTAAGGTATATAATTTGCTTTTCACTGAGTCATTGAAGCAATTTGGAGGTAGCAAACCCCACAGTTCCCTTCTGTTTTGCTTGACAGAAATAAACTTAGTTTCTTCATTCAACCTAGACGCTGCCTTTGACTGAAACGCTGACCAACAATCCCAAATCCACGTTTCTAGCATCACCACAGACTATGAGAAAAATAAACAAATATGACTTGCAAGAAAGAGACAGAAGGTTTCTCTGAGGCATGGAAGATGAGACTTGGTCTCACAACCTCTGACAACGTTATTGGGAAAGTTCCCGGGAAAGGACAGTGCTTGGCAAACGAGAGGGTCGGGGGAAAGAGGAAGACTTTGGCCGAGATGGCTTGACACTGTGGGTACAGCGAACACTTGTGAGGATGGCACAGGATCAGGTAGTGTTTTGTTCTGTTGGAATCACATGGAATCCCACCGGGTTGTTACTAAGTTGCTGACATCTGATAGTACCAACAAAATCTGTTGATTGATGAACCTGTTTCTCACCCTGCATGGTAAGTTTGCTTTGCAAACACAGGGACGATTGGACCTATAGTTCTTTAAGAACCTATTTGCTGTGTGGTTTCCCGTAGGCAGAAGTCAACTAGAGGCACTTTCACTTAATTAGGAAGGTAGGGGGAAAGCTGAGATCACCCCCTCTTGTAGGAACCTTATAGGACAGTATAGAACTGCCCCTGTGGGTTTGAGAGGCTGTAAGTCTTATGGGAGTAGAAAGCCTCATCTTTTCCCCCTGGAGTTGCTAGTGGTTTTGAACTGCTGATCTTGTGGTTAGCAGCCCAACTAGTACTTGCCTGGTCTTGGCAAAAGGGACTCTATTTTGAATCGGTGCCTTCAGCTTGACTCTCAGAATTCACCTCTCATAGACCTCCCTTTCACTGACCTCCCTCCCACTGATCTCCCCCTCCCCTGCTCAACCTTCAAATTCCTGGAGCCAGCTCCTCCGGAGCCAGAATGTTTTCTGAAGATATGCACACTCCACTCTAGCCGTCCTTGGCATATAGATAAGGTCAAAGACATTCTCCCTTCTGAAGCACCTGTGTGCACAGATCCTCCCCAGCTTGGACCCTTCCCAGCTGTACCTGCCAGCAGGGGTATAAAAACCGCAGCCTAAATTTCCCAAAGTGCGGTTTCAAAGGCTCAATCCCCTGAGTTGCTGAATCTGCCCGCAAGCCTCCCAATAAAGCCTGCTTCTAAAATTTGCCGATTGGATCTTTGGTTCTGTTTCGTGCCCCAAAATTCCTTACAGTACTCGAATCCTATGCAGATGAGGGAACCTGGGGCGTATTATGGACAGAGCATTTTGCTGCTAACCGCCAGGTCAGCAGCCCAAATTCACTAGTCATTCCAAGGGAGAAAGATTTCCAGGCTCAGAAACCTGATATATCAATTCTACTCTGTCTAGCTCATAGCATTTTGAGTGGAATCAACTCAAAAGCAGTGGGTTTAGCGTGCATTTGGTGTGCAGATGAGATCTCGGTACTGATTCATTTAAGACCTCTCATAGAAATGATTGCTGCCACTGCTCCGGACAGACAGGATCACTGGGAACTTCAACATATTTGGAACATATACACTGGAGTATAAATATATCAGCCAAATATCAGCCAAGACACCTAATTTTAGCGCAAAAACCGCATTAAAAATGTGCTGAGAAACTCGGCGTATCCACGAGTATAGTTGACGTTCTGATGGTTCACTTCCTGGAAACTCACGTTGGCCATGTCAGTTTTTCTTTTTTTCAATACCATTTTACTGGGAATTAAAACAGATATCATTGCATAGTTCAATCACATCTAGCAGTATTCTACCATTGCTGCCACAAGCAGGCACTTTCTTCCCTTTTTGAACTCCTTGATATCAGCTCCTGTTTATGCCCCCCCCCACCCAGGACACCCCAAAACCCTTATCATACTTGCTGTCCTTGTAGATTCATCAATCCTGGGTTTGTATTTAAACCTGTCATATTTCGAATTCATAAAGAGGCTTTGTTTTTTAAACCAAAGTCTGATAAATTATTTCTTAAAAACGGTATTGATATTTTTATTTTAGAGTTATGGAAACCACTTCAGTCATGTAACTTAAACAAATACACCGAGACAGTGGGTGAAGGAGGGAGATTAGTGCCGATGTCTACTTATGATCTTGCCAAATCACCTGTGCTACTGTGCGGCTTCTCTTCGGAGGTGCTTCCTGTGTTCACATCTGGCATTGTTGTTCATTTGCATCAGATTCTCCAAGAACTCAAGTTAGGCTCTTTTTAACCTCACTTGTGGGGTGTGTCTTTTATTGCCTCATCCTACAGGCAAGGCAACTTCTCTCCCTCTCCAGCCCCTTGGAGACTGGTCACCTGTCTATTCTCATTCAGAGGAGCAGCCTTTGACCTCCGTCCGCCTGATTGGTGGTGGACAGCAGAAGGATGACCTGCGTCTCCGCTCTCCGCCAGATTTCCCTTG
Organism: Tenrec ecaudatus; assembly: GCF_050624435.1. Taxonomy (NCBI): domain Eukaryota; kingdom Metazoa; phylum Chordata; class Mammalia; order Afrosoricida; family Tenrecidae; genus Tenrec; species Tenrec ecaudatus. The sequence goes on from NC_134531.1 coordinate 99,361,367, forward strand.
GCTGGAGGATAGATGCCTCACCTTTGCATTTGGTGTGCAGATGCTATCTGCCTATGTTCCTTTAAATGGCGATCAAAATCCGAGATCAATTGAGGTTTCCTATTTCATAGTATATTCTATCACTTTTTCCATTCTCTTCAATCTTTCTTTACCAGAGTTTATTGATCTTATAGAGATTTTTTCACATCAGTATTTGTGAAGAGAAATTCAACACCCAAATACATTGCATTTGAATTTAATCTTGTGATATCCTATGTTACTAATTACTCAGAGTAAAGAGTTAGCTATTTATAGCAGACTTTTAATGTGCCATAGATATGGGATCCTTTGTTAATTTTAAAGGCAACTCATCAAAGTTATCCAATTTCTCTTGTCAAAGATTTAAATTATGGCATGGTCAACTGAAAATTAATTACTACATGAATCACTAACTTCATTTTTCTTTAAAGATAAGTGATTCATGAAAAGAATATGGGATAGATATTCAGTATGTCTTGTTTTGTATTTCATGCAGATTTCCAATTAGATGAATGCTTTTGCTATCAATTTTCTTGGAAAGATACGTTTAATTTACTCAATAAAACAGCCATTTGTTGAAGTTTCTGGGTCTAACTTTGACCCATCTTAATGTTAATTTAGCTTTCCTTTGAAGGAAAGTCAATGATTTACCTACAGATTTCTGTTCATTAGGATAATTTAGTGAACCCATTTGAGTATGCCAAGATGAGATGATAGATATTGTGAATTAGAAAAGCATTACCTTTTAAGAGACTATAATTATTACTAACTTATCTCTGTTCATATCTCACTGGAAATGGAAAGATTCAGAGGCTCTGTTTTTTTTTTTCTGTAAGTTTCTCTTATTTCTGTCTCAACACTGGTTATTGGATCAAGTTATATATGGAGTAGGAAGAAATATTAAGTCTCATCATGTGGATTTACTGGCTTTTTGCTCATCTTATCTAATGTACATTTTATTAAAAAAATCTCACATAATTTATTCACTTACTCAAGAACCCTATTGGGTATCTGTTCTATCTACTACGTATACTAAATAAATAAATAATCAAACAAATGAACATGGACCTTGGCATCAAGTATTTAGACAATAAGATGAGACAATAGGTAAAGTAGTGAGTTACTGAGGGAGTTTACTGAAGGGTGGAGGGGTAAATGACTCTGTCAGCCTCGCCTTTCTAGTTCGCAGTTCTGTTGTTTCTGATGGTCAGACTCACTTCCTGCAAGATATCCCTGAGGAGAAGTCACATGGACCTACTCTGATGCAGCCCTGGGTGCTGGAGAAGCCATGTGGAGATCCCTGCCAGCGCTGAGATGCTTACATGTTCACTGACTCAGCTTTCCTCCTGCAATCAGTGTCATAGTGTCTGATGGAGGAGGACGTTGTGGATTGGTGTCAGACATATGGATTAATGTTGGATTTATGGGTTGGGGTGGCACTGGGTTGGGATGTTTTCTTGATGTGCACTTAACCATTATATAAAACTCTCTCTTGTACATGAGTTTCTGTGGATTTGTTTCTCTAATGTACCAGACTAACACAGTTACTTTTTTAAAAATTACCAATAACAAACTAGAAAATTATGGGAAAATTATGATTTTCTAAATAAGTTACCAGAAAGGAGAGATTAGCAAAATTTACTTAAGTAATCTGTGAAGACTTCACCCAGAACTGAGTTGTTAGCTGAGACCCAACCAATATAAGTAGGAATTTTTCAGACAAAAACATAGGTTGGAGGGTAGAACAGGAATTAGGCAAATATTCCAAATGTCAATACTTTCTCTGGGATAAAAGGCGTCACAGGTATAAAATTCCCTTCTTTTCTGTATTTAGTCTTTATAACCAGCTTTAATTTAAAAGTCTTCTCTTTCAGTATCATTTTTTCTCTTATATTTGACTAATTGCGATGGAGTATAATATATTTGATGACATATCAATCGTGTTTTCCACATTTTCCTAGTTATGATACATTCTGGTGGTGCAGTGATGCAGGGATGCACTGTTAGAAGGTTGACAGTTCAAACCCATGGGCTGGTCCACAAAGAAAGGGCTTTCAAAAGACAACAGCCTTGGCATCCTATGGAGAAGTTTCACTCTGCCCTCTAAAGTCAGTGTGGATTGGAATCAACTCACTGGCCATGGGATTTTCTTTTTGTTTGGGCTATAGTGTTCCAAATTCTGTAATTTAGGCTAAAGTAAATAAGGAATGCATTAAGCACTTAGCACTACATGGTTAAGATCAAGTAAATCTGAGGGTAAGTAATCCCTTACTCTAGGCAAGAACTTATCAATATTGCTTTTCAGGAATTTGCTTGTGCTAAAACTCTAAGTCAGGCTGTTCCTCTAAATGGTTACTCCTAAAATATAACAATATGTTGAAAGATTGGGCAAAATAATTTTTTCCATTTTGAGAAGAAATGCATTTCTGAAAGTAGGGATGTGCATGAGCAAACTATTCAAGTCTGTTATTCGACCTTGACCCATCACTGGGGTACACAAGGAGGCTTCAAAAAGTTCATGGAAGCATCTCATTATCTTTTAATCCCATTTTTCCAAAAAACATTTTGAAGCCCCCTTATGTAAAGTCTTTATAGGCTGAGGTGAACTTCTTTTCACAGCAATAAACCCACAGATAATTTTGGTACTGGGGCTGGCATTTCTTAATAAGGTTGTCTTCAAAAATCTACTTACCTCTTTGCAAGAGCAACTGCTTCCCAACCTACAAAAGGGAGATTGTGTCATTTTGTAAAGATATGAAAATGAGATAATGTATGTAACAAAACCCTAAGTGAGCTACAAAATATTTGATCAGTCCTCTACTCATCCCATTTTCTTTGCTCGCCAACATGTAGAATTTTCTTTGCTCACCAACATCACCAGCTCAGGAAAAGTGATGGAGGATGGTACCACATGCCACATGAAGGCTGTCAGACAATTCCACTCATCCTTTCTGATACTGCTGAATTCAGAGTTGTTTCCACTATGGAGTGTTGGGTTTCTTTCTGGGGCTGCACTGAAGAACTGAACTTGTAATATTGCTGTGTTAGCATTGTTGATGCTATACATGACCATTAAGAAAAAAGCATATGTGTATCCAATATGTTTTAATAATGAGAGTTGTATGTGTAGGAGACAGATTACTTCCCATCAATCTGTGCCTGAAAATGCTTTTTTTTGGAAAATTCTTAGAAGTATTCATCATTTCATACTTAATAGAATCCTAGTTCGTGCTAATGATTTAAGAATCCCCAGGAGATAACTAAACTGTGCATATGAGTAGCAATTAACATTAACAACAGCATTCTAAAATCTGGATCGCAGAATCCTGAGATGTACTCATTTTATTTATTTTGACAAGGACAGTTTACTTTCTGTAACTCATCATAAAATACTATTCTAGAGTAGTAAATGGGCTGAAATTGCTTTATTAGGGTAATAAAATTTTAGTGAGATACCTCACTCAGGCTTGCCCCCATTAAAATGTTACTAGATACAGAGTTTATAATGTCAGGTTATTGTAGGATTTTTGGTTTTGTTTTTGATATTCTGTACATAATTCTATTCAGAACTATGAAGTTTCTAGAGAAAATTTGGGATTTGATGACTATCTTTCTTGCCCCTAGTTGTTTTGCCGTTATTTTTCTGAATATTTGAATACTCCCAATTAGGACTGAAAATAATTCCTTTTAGAAGGATTAGCACACGGCTAATATGAATGAAAACCAAAGTGTTCCAAATGTGGAACTTTTCCAAACTGCCGTGCCACTCGAACATCCCCGGTTCTAATCACTCGTCCTCTCTCCCGCATTCCCCAAGTCCCCAAACCTGCTGTCACCGTGTTGATTCTGACGCCTGGAACCGCTACAGGAGAGCGTGAAGCTGTTTCCTAAGGTTTTCAAGACTAAATCTTGTCTGAAGCAGACAGCATCATCTTTTTCCTGTGAAACGGCTGGTGATTTCAAATTGCTGACTCTGCAGTGAGCATCTCAGCATGTAACCTATTGATAATGCAACCAGGGCTCGGGGCTCAAGGTTCACAATTTACGGCACTGTCAGGACCCCGTAAGACCCATCGAGTGCAATAATCGATCATACTCAACGTGAGGAAAGCAAAGAGAGGGCCATTGAGGAAGGCAAAGAGAGGGCCATAACAAACCGGTAAGGCTCACGAGTTTGCGGAAATGGAAAAATATTCTCTTTTATTGTTATATTTGAACATGTTGTTGCAGGGAGTTAGTTCCCCCACCTTTTCTTATTATTTTTTTATTGAGCTATATTTCACATATCATACAATTTAGTCATTCAATTATATTAAGAAGAGTTGTATAATCATGACCATATCAATTTAAAAATATTTCTTCTTGTATTCATCATTGGCTCCCCATTTCTCCATCTCCCTCTCCCCCACTCCTTGCCATGCCCCCAAATGATTAACAATCCGGTTACTGTCTATACAGATCCACCTATCCTGGGCTTCATATACAGAAAGTCATACATAATACAAACAGGAAGCAAGCAATAACAACAAAAACCTCAATGAGTAAACAAAACATAGAAAATCTCATTTCAAAAGAAAACATGAGATATTAAACACAGTACCGTATTTAAATAGGTCAAACGGAAAATCAAATAATAAGATATTAGATTTTAACCAAACTACATCTGCCATTACAACTTTACAATGCTCTGTCTGATAGCACATCCCTTGGTTATGGTCAGAGGGGATTCACCAGAGTTCAATCCATGTGGGAAACCTGGAAATGGATCTGGGGCTTTCACTGGCATCTCCAGCCTATGGTAAACCAGGTGTTCACGATTTAAACTCTGATACCATTGCCTTGTTTGAATTTGGATTTATTTCTTATTGTGACAGAGCCATTAAAGACAACAGTTAACCTAGCGATCATAGGCATAGAGACTAGGATTTCTAGCACATCACAAGATTGATGAGCATGGCTAGAAAGATCATATTAAGAAATTATGTCTTCTATGTCTTCATATTAAGAAATTCTATGTCTTCTCTGGATGTTGGTCCTTCCAATAAATTTTACTAGTCAAATTGTAATTAACCATTAAATTTTAATATTTAGAGTTTACTATAGCAGAGTCCTAAGGTGAGGTCACTTGGAATATCAGGTTTTTATGTCAACTGCAGGGCTCCATATGATTTGGTCAAAATCTTCAAAATTTGTGTCATCTTCCTCCTTCGTAGACATTTAAAAAATTTAACTGAGAGATTATTCCCTTGCTTGAATCTCTCTCAAGATGTCAACAAAATGCGAGATTTCCCCAACTGCCTAACACATTTATTCAACCCTATACCTCAAATTACTTTTTCTCTTTCCTTCTATTTGTCATTTGTTTTTACCCAAAATTTTCCATCTTGAGGAGAGACATCAAGTTCAGCTTCTGTACTGTCCCAACTGCTGGGACCCATTTTGGGTTTGATTATATAGGACAATCCTGGAGGGATATCTAGATCACTAGGTGATATGGCAAAGTGCACCCTCAATCCCAATTTTTCTAGATTGGGAAAGGGGATAATCCATTTTTCCTCAGTTTCTTGGGAGTTCTGGCTGGCGTACAGGTGCAGACGTACAGTTACAGTTGTTTCTGAGGGATGCCCCTGCTGCGAGCACTCTTGTAGTCGTTCTGGTCTGAGGACTGCAACATGCATTAGGAAGGAGCCGCTTCAGTGCGGAAGAGGAGCTAGCAGTGGCAAAGGATCCTTTCCTATCCCATATTACAAAGAACCAACCCCCCATCCAAGAAATGTAGGAATTCATGTTCAATCACAATCCTCTCCTTGCCTTCCTCATATTGAGTGTGATCTACTGTTGCACCATCTAGACCATAAAATGTGTTCATTATTCTGAGGAAATATACTTTGGCGGCCCAAACAATAGAATACCTTTTGTTCTAATCCCTTAATGATGTTTCTAATACTTACATCTATTACGGGATATGATGAGCCCAATCCTAGGTTAGCATCAAGTCCGGTGAAGATCCATTCATAGCCACCTGGTGCCTCCATTGTCCTTGGCCTGATCTGCTATATTTGCCAAGTAAGTGCAGGGGTTTCCACTAACACCTTTGCCCCTGGGGTAATCTACCCCATAGCCATCTTCAACTTCTTGTCTTTCTTGATGAGAAAAAAACAGTAATTGTTGCAATTGTGTGCCTCAGAGATTGCAAGATAGATGTGTCAAGATTCATATGGCAAAAGGGACATGCATCCATTTCATGGATTCAATTGGCCCTCTCAAGTGTCCATATCAATGTGCCTTCTTGATGACTGTAACAAGGAAGGGATTCATTTCTGACAGGCATGCATATGTTCTACTGTAATGCACCCTTTAAATACCCAGAGTACTTTCCAAAGTCCCTTGGTCCACATGGCTGCTCCTTTAATAGTCTAGCTTTCTGTTGCCTATTTTCCTTGGCATATAACCCTACCCCTAGAAACTGCCTATGAATAAGTAAAAATCCATAGATACAGCCTCACCATTGTATAATTCTTCCATCATGGTTAGAAGAAAACATTTAGTTCATTTATTAAGCTTATTTCTTTTTACCCTCTTTAATAGGGTCTTTCTGCTGATCATAATACTGTAATTTTCCACATCACATATTGTCCATGTGCCCTGGAACTGCCATCCATGAGTCAAGTTGCCTTCTGCTGGTTAGCAGAAAGTTGTTCATGGGGCACTTTCCACATGGCAAGGAACTCTGGTGGCTTCTCAGGTGGCTCCACTATAGAATCAATAGGAAAAGATAGAGTGGGTGTCTTCTAGCATTCTCCCGGTAGCTTGTTTCTCCCTACATAAACCTCTTTATTATGGATTTTGGGCATGGCCCTCCTTATTTGAATGTTTCTCCTACAGCATCCAAGACATTGTGAATATTTCAGGTCTCCTGATGATTTTATGTCCTTTTTCATTGAGACAGTCCCAATAATGCAGAATAGCAGGGTAATGATTCCTTTCAAATGGAGTGTTTCATGTTACTCCATCTGGGAACTATCACATCCAGAATCCCAAAAGTTGTAACAGGGTATTTTTTCTGGTTTATGCCATAAACCCCCATCTCCAAAAGCAGGTATGGTGGATACCACCAATATCATGCTTGAATGGGGTCATCAGTGTCTAAAGGCAAGGAGATTGAGATCACTTTCTGTAACTCATTCATAGCTTGATGTTACTTGAATGCCATTCAAATGCCCATTTCTTCTACGTATATTTATGGATGAAAGCCAGCAATAGGCCCAGATGTACAATATGCATTCTCCAATCTCTAAATAGACCAACTCGAGGTTGGATCTTCTGATTTGTCTTCAGAATAGATAGAGTAACATATTCTTGATTGTCCACAGAATGTCATGGTAGCTCCTTCCCAATATATGCCACAGTCTTTTATTGCTTGAACAAAGTCCCAGATTTTTTCTGGTTTTATTAACCAGCTTCTGTGTGTCATGTGGGCCAGCACTACTTTCAAATGTGTTCAAGCCTGTGTGTCTATGTTTGGTATTAATATAATATCATCATGAGCCTGGAATTCCTAGGACATATTTTTTCAGCGGGGTAAAACATTGACTAAGCCTATGATTACGAGAAGGAACACTGTGGAGCAATGATTGCTAACAGAAAAAAAAATGGGTTCATAGCATAAAGCTCACGACAAATTGGCTCTGCAGAAGAAAGGCCTCACAAACTTTGGGCCTCTACTCAAGGCCTCTCTTAACACAAGAACACTTTGTTTTGATAACCTGGAACTCTCTGATACTCACTTTCCCAACATGATTGCTGAAGATAAAATGGGTGCATAAGCAATAGTGGTGAAGAAAGCTGATGGTACCTGGCTATTAAAAGATATACTGTCTCGAGTCTTAAAGGCTTAAAGTCAAACACGGGGTCATTTATCAGGGAAGCAAATAAGCTCCCATGGAAGAAGTACACCAACCTGTGTGATCATGAGGTGTCGATGGGATCAGGTTGCAGTTATCAAAGATCCAAAACAAACAATTATACCAATGTGAAGGAGGGTGGTTGGAGTGGAGACACAAAATCCATCTGTAGACAGTTGGATATCCCCCCACAGAAGGATTATAAGGAAGGAATGATTCAACCAAAGTGTAGTATAGCACCACTGATTCACACAACATTCCTCTAATTCCTGAATACTTCCTCTTCCCCCTCTACCATGACCCAGTGCTACTTTACAAGTCTGGCTAGAACAGTTAACACACATCAGTACAGATAAGAGCTCTCGACAAATGGAATTCAGGACAGATAAAACCCTCAGGAACAGTAGTAGTAGTAGCGATATTATGGAATGGTCAGGAAGGGGAAAGGCTGAGAAAAGGAGAGCCTTTCACAAGACTGGGTATATAGATCCCTGCAAAGGGGCTGAATAATAGAAATGTGGGTGAATGGAGACAATGGACAGCGTAAGATATGAAATCATAATAACAATGTATACTTGATCAAGGATTTATGAAGGTGGGAGAGTAGGGGAGGAAAGGCCAAAAAGAGGAGCTTATACCAAGGGCTCAAGTAGAAAATGTTTTGGAAATGTTGATGGATATATATATATATATATATATATATATATATATATATATATATATATTTAATACAATTGATATATGGAATATTATGAGAGCTGTAAAAGCCCCCAATAAAATGATCTAAACAAAAAACATAGTGAGATCAATAGATGAATTTAAGACTACCTGTTCATTGGACATTGAGCTTTGCTCATTGTCTATATGCTTTTGAAAATCACATTAATTTACCCAATTTAATTTATTCCTCTTGTGAATTTCCTCAGGGCACATGATAAATGTAAATACTTGATTATGTTATTGAGTAAGACATATTTTATTAGTTTCATTATCCTTATGATAGAGGAGAAGAACCATAATTTTGCCTTAAATTTTACCTTGTATATTTAGGTATAATATGAAGTAGAGACTGGATCATAGTGATAAAACAAAACAAAATCAATTCTGTAAGTGCTTGGGAAAAATACATTGGACAATATTCTTAGCTATATTTTTAAAGACTTCATATGAGTCATTGTGAAAGGATTAGAAATACCCATAGCCATTTCTGGAAAAACAACATGGAAGGAGACAAAATCACTATTGTTTCCTGTGTTTCTGTTGATCAGTAATCCTCCGGTGACTTCCTTCTATTTGCAATAGGAGGAAAGTGGTTACCAAACAGAGAGTATTAGAGAGATGACTACAGAATATCAAAATGATAGACTTGACTTGAACAGTTAAGACTTTGTCAGCTGATCTCCCCGCTGATGCACATTAAGCATGATCTGATTTTCAACAGTTGCTGAACTTTTTGTTTTTTTCATACTGGGGTATATCTCAGATATGTCATGTCACTGGGGGTGACCCTCTTGAATTTTTGTTTTATCTTTTTCTGATTTTCAGTATATGAAACCCAGAACTGATGAACATATAGTGGCAGCAAATAAAATAAGGGTTTCTGGGGGGTATAGTGGGGGTGGTTAAAGGGAACTGATGTCAAAGAGTTCAGGAAGGAAAACAGTGTTTTGAAACTAATTGTGGTAGCAATTGTACAATACTTCTTGATGTGACTGAATGACATGATATCTATATTAACTCCCAATAAAATGGTTTGGAAAAAGTGGATGTAAGAAGAGACTCTGAAACTTGCTCTTCACCATAGAGTAGTTAAAGCAAATGGAAGCAATAATGAAGGCAAAGAGCAGAATTGAAAATTTCAAAGGGCAGCTCAAAAAGAAAAAGTCAAATATTATAATGAAATGTGCAAAGACCTAGATGTAAAATCCAAAAATAAAGAATATATTCAGCATATACTAAACTGAAAGAATTCAAACAATTCCAGGCTTGAGTTTCAGTACTGAATGATTCTATGGGCAAAATATTGAAAGTTGCAGGAAGCATCCACAGAAGATGAAAGAAATGTGAAGTCACTGTACCAAATCAGAGAGCAACAAGTACTCATCCGCTGCTGGTGGACCTGTAGGTATGCACAGCCACTATGGAAATCGATTTGGTGATTTCTAAAACAGATGGAAATTGAGCTACCATACGACACAGCAACCCCCCTACTGGGCATATACCCAGAAGAGGCAAGAAACAAGCCATGGCCAGACATCTGTTCTCCAATGTTCTTTGACACAGAGTTCACAATTGCAAGGAGTTGGAAACAACCCAAATTTCCATCTACAGATAAATGGATTAAAAAAACTGTGGTACATACATACAATGGAGTACTATGCATCGCTAAAAAGCAATGATGAATGCATGAAGCACATTGCCACATCGGAAGAACTGGAGGAAATCATGCTAAGCAAAGAAAGCCAAGCATAAAAGGACAAGTACAACATGAGTCTGCTGAGGTAAGCTTTAAAAAAAATGCAAAAGTGACATAGGGAAAAAGCTACTGTATACACACATGCCTGGGGTGAGGTCCAGGTAGTATGGCAAGGGCCAGACCAAATCCAGGGATACATATGTAGCCAACTAAAAAGGAGGAGAAAAAAAGAGAGAAATGGTTAGCAGGGGAACAGGGCACTAACCCACCCAAGTGGAGGGTATTGTTTATATCTCCACAGGGAAAGAGGGACCAGATTTCAACCCGATGCCCCCAAATGTGAATTTAACATGCGGGAATGAAGCAGGGAACCAGTGGAGAGGTCTGGAGGAACGGCCCCAATCCCAACTACATGGACAGCTGCCTGCTTCTGCAGAAGAATTCGCTTCAGAGGACAGCACCGAAGCTACAGCTCAGGGAGAGGGACATGTCTGATCGGAGCACATGGGAGCAAATGAAGGGGGAGGAAGAGAGAGTGGAGCACACCTTGGCCCACCAAGCCTTGAGGATGATAACCCTGCTCAGATCAGCCAATGCAGAGAGAGGACCATATGACCAGGCCCAGTATGAGACACGACATCCCTCAGTGACCCATATCCCTACAGGGGACAACACTGGAGACACAGTGTGGGAATTGCACCTGATCTGACCCCCCCACAATGAGGCAAAACACTAAGGGCGTGCAACAGAACAGCAAAAGGAGAAGAGCAAGGAAGTCCCAAGGGAGTACCAAAAATAGACTTTGGGGTCAGCGTGTGGCACTCCATCAGACTCAACCTGAAAACACTCCCAAATGTCAACAAACAGACTTTGAACTATTTACAGGCTTTTCTTTTTTTCCTCATTGGTTTTTGTTATTTTGTTGTTTTGTTTTGCTCTGTCTTGTTTTTGTGCAAATTATTGCCTCTGCATGTCTATCTAGGTAAGATAGGCTGGATAAACAATCTGGAGGAGGAAACAATGGGGCCAACAATTCCAGAGGGACATGGGAGAGAGGAAGGTGGGGGAAAGGAAGTGGTGTTAACAAACCCAAGGACAAGAGAACAACAAGTGATCCAAAATCAGTTGTGAGAAGGGTGTAAGAGGCCTGGTAGTGCTTGATCAAGGACAATGTAACTGAAAGGAATTGCTGAAACCCAAATGAAGGCTGAACATGATAGTGAGACAAGAGGAAAGTAAAAGGAATTAGAGGAAAGAACTAGGACTCAAAGGGCATTTATGGAGGTCTAATTACAGGCATGTACATATGTAAATGTATTTATATATGATGGAGAAATAGATATATGTGCATATATTTATAGGTTTAATATTAAGGTCTCAGATTGATATTGGGCCTCCACTCAAGTACTTCCTCAATGCAAGAACACTTTTTTCTATTTAACTGGCATTCCATTATGTTCACCTTCCCAACATGATCATGGAAGACACAATAGGTACATAAGCAAATGTGGGGAAGGAAACTAATTGTGCCCAGCTATCAAAAGATATATCATTTGGGGTCTTAAAGGCTTGAAGATAAACAAGCAGCAATCTAGCTGAGAAGCAACCAAGCCCACATGGAAGAAGCACACCCGCTTGTGTGATCATGAGGTATCGAAAGGATCATAATCAGGCATCAAAGAACAAAAAATCATATCATTGAGAATGAGGGGCAGTGCAGAGTGGAGACCCAAAACCCATCTGTAGGCAACTGGACATCCTCTTCCAGAAAGGTCGCAGAGGTGAGATGAGCCAGTCAGGGTGCAGTGTAGCAACAATGAAACATACAACTTTCCTCTAGTTCTTAAATGCTTCCTTCCCTCCCCAGTATAAATATCCCAAATCTACCTTATAAATCTGGCTAGACCAGAGAATGTACCCTGGTACAGATTGGAACTGGAAACACAGGGAATCCAGGACAGATGAACCCTTCAAGACAAGTGGTGAGAGTGGCAATATGGTAGGGTGGAGGGAAGGTGGGGTAGAAAGGGGGAACGGATTATAAGGATCTACATATAACCCCCACCCTGTGAGATGGGCAACAGAAAAGTGGGTGAAGGGAGACATCAGTGAGTTTGAGACATGAAAAAATGGTAATAAAATTTATAAGTTATCAAGGGTTCATGAAGGAGGGGAGAGCAGGGCAGGAGGAGAAAAATGAGGAGCTGATAGATACTAAGGGCTCAAGTAGAAAGCAAATGTTTTGAGATTGATGATGGCAACAAATGTACAAATTTGCTTGACACAGTGGATGGATGTATGGATTGTGATCAGAGTTATATGAGCCCCTAATATGATGATTTTTTTAAAAAAAATGAGACATTTCATCATTGCAGGAGAAGATAGCACACGAGTAAGAACTAATGCTACTAAAAGATGAAAATTGAGCTTCAATGAGAGCTAGGCAAAAGCAAATTTCCAGGAATTGATAAAATATGGGTTGAAGTGTTTCAAGAAGCTGGTAAATACTGGAAATACTTACTTGACTATGATAGGAAACTTGGAACACAGCTGACTGACTGGAAGAGATCCATCCATAATTGTACCTATTCAAAAGAAAGGTGACCCAACAGAGTAGTAAATTATAGAACAATATAATTATATCACATACAAGTAAAATTTTGCTGAAAAGCAACAAGACTTACAGACTGCAGACTGCAGGATGGATTATAACTCAATGAAAAGATGACCAAAATTCTCACAACTGGAGCAATAGGTGACATCATAATAAACTTAGAGCACACTGAAGTTTCAAGGATTTCACCTTGATTGATTCCACAATCTATATTCATGGAAGCACATGCTTTCATTTTGATGTGGACTCAAGCAAGAACTCAAAGCACATGTTGCATTGGGTAAATCTGCTGCACTGGACTCCGTCAGAGTGTTGAAAAGCAGGGAGGTTATGTTGAGGACTTAGGTATGCCTGACGTAAGCCATGGCAGTTCCATTGCCTTGTAGCTTGTGAAAGCTGGCCACTGAATAAGGACAACTGAAGGGCAATTGCTGCCTTTGAACTATGATTGGAAGTACTATGGACCACCAAAAGAACAAACAAATGTGTCTCAGAACAAGTATGGCCTGTGTGCTCTTTAGACTCCAAGATTGTGAGACTTCATACTACCTACTTTGGACATGTTTTGAAGAGATACAGGTCCACGGAGAAGGGCATCAAGCTTGGTGAAGTGGAGAGGCAGCCATAAAGAGGAAGGGATGGATCGACACAGTGACTGCAACAATGAGCTTAAGCATTTGATCCAAGTACTGCAACAGCTCTGAAGACGGCACAGGACTGAGCAGTGTTTCCTTGTATTATGCATAGTGTCTTTGGACCAGAACCGACTGGGTGATACCCAACAACAACATGATTCAATACCAATACATTTTTACTCACCCTCATATATAATCAGGACTATCATTAGTTATTTCTAACCTTTAGTATGCTATTATCCATACAAACACCTACAAAAATAGTACATGAAGCCAGATATCTGTCAAGTTGATAATCTGTTTTGAGGACACATTTATCCTATTTCCAATTTTTAAAATTTTCTATTTGGCAAGGTATATAATGAAATTGAGCAATAATTAATGAGTAGTGTTGTCGTTTTATATCTTTGTAAAATTATATTTCACTACTATTAATGGAATGAGTTTATCAACTGCTAGTTTTATCTCCCCAGGTTATCAATAAAGAAATCTCTGATGTAAAATATAATGAGAAGGCACAAAACAAGTGAACTTGTATTGTGTTCTTTCTTCATCTGGCGTTTGGCCTTGGCTTCTTTACTTTCTCATGAAAACTGCCGAGGCTTGTCGTGTGTCACAGATTCCAAAGAGAGAATCGGCTGGTGATTTGTAAATCCTGAACCTGCTTCATGAAGGTTGAGATTTCACCGTGTGATCAAAATTATTATTAGTTGTTTAAAAATAGGTTCTCAATTATGTATTACATAGCAAACCACTGCCTAGTTCTTCACTATTGTAGTATAGTGATTTGCTTGATATAGCTCTTTTACCATGGTATTTGCAATTACTACTAAATGACATTGTTGTTGGTTTTGTTTTTTTTAATGGATTTTGGTAAGAGAAGGTAGTGGGGCATACTGATTGGATTATATAATTTGACTCCTCATGATTGCTAACGGATTATTTTTGATAAATTAATAAACTTGGAAATGTAATGAAGGAGTTGGTCAGTTTTACTGTTCTGATGGTTTTTTAATGAACCAATACAGAAGCAGGTGGGGAACCTTTATATTAGCATGGGGAACGAACCAGGAATGGAAGGCATCCCTTGGACCTCTACATCATTGCTCACTGAACTTCCTTGAGCCAGAGCAGCAAATGAAGACTGATGGAGGAACAGAAGCAGCAAAATCAAGAGACTGAGCCCTCGGTAGAGTGGTGGACTTCCAAGCCCATAGAGAGAAAAAAAAGCTCAATATCTTTGGCAGGAGGCTGACATATACAATGGGGTGAGCACTTCCATGCACTTAATTGAGACAACTAGGTTTACAGATTCATAGACTTAGTGCTGGGTGCTTTCAACCTGAGGCTTCAGGCTGAGTCATGTTTCCTTTGGAAAGTTATTAGCAACTTTGTAGAGCAGAGGCCATGATTAAAGAGAGACCTACCTATTGGGGATGGCTAAAAACAGGCCATGACTGAGAAGAGGTCATCCTGATCCAATAACTGTATGTCAAGCTTTTGCAACCTGTTAACATCCTTTATGAAACCCCAAATCATGAGTATTGTTTGAATTTTGTGTGGCCATTGCAATGAATTATTCATTAGCTGAAAAATAAAACAGGATCCATGCTTCACACCTTAAACAAAAGTGAACTCAAGATTGATCAAAAAACATAAATCTAAAGCCTGAAACTACAAAGATTATAAAAAATATAGAGAGAAATGGCACAAATATACTATCAAACATGACTAAAAATCATAAATAGAAGAATACAAACTAGGTGATTAAATATTCTAGTTATCAGACATTTATCCACATTACAATATATCACCAGAAGAGTAAAAGGAGAACCCAAAGCCGGAATTGAATGGCACAGAGTTAAATGGAATTAGTTACCAAAGAACAAATATTTCATGAGACTACTTATATATTTAAAAAAAAGATATTCTCCCACTCCTTCAAAGGAAGGTCAACTTAATAATTAGAAGGTAGACAAATATTACCTTGGATGAAAGGGAAAACCTGATATAAAAAAGGGCAGCAAGCAATAAGGCAAATGCTAACGCCAAATGAAACACTGGTAGAACACAAGACATAAAGGTAGCAGATGTAAATACTACTATAGATACAATCCTACAATAGCAATAATGTATGAGTGAATGCATAGATATACACACAGATTGAATACGTTTGGGAAGGAGATTGAGAGAGGACTTAAGTAGAGGCCCATAGTCCATCTGCTACCTTACTACTAAACCTAAAAATAAATGCACATAGATTTATTTCCCCATTGTCATATATAAATATATTTACATATGTTCATGCCTGTATTTAGACCTCTACAAATGGCCTTTGCCTCCTAGCTCTTTCCTCTATTTCCCTTTACTTTCTTCTCATCCTACTATCATGTTCAGCCTTTATTTCGGTTTCAGTAATTCCTCTCGGTTACATTGTCCTTTATTAAGCCCTACCAGGCCTCCTATACCCTCCTCTCCACTGATTTGGATCACTTGTTGTTCCCTTGTCCCTGGGTTTGTTAACACCACTTCATTTCTCTTGTCTCCCTCTTTCCCATGTCCACCTCCATCACTGTTTATCCCCCCTATCTTATCTAGATAGGTCTGCAGAGAACAATATGCACAAAAAACAAGACAAAGCAAAATAAAGCAAATAAAGAACATAAAACAACAATAAAACCAAGGACAAAAAGACAAAAAGGAAAAAGAAAAGCTTATAAATAATTCAAGGTCTATTTTTTGGCCTTTAGTAGTGTTTTCTGGTCGAGCCTAATGGGTGCCATGCTCTGGCCCCAAAGTCTCTTTTTTGGTATTCCCTGGGGACTTCATTGCTCTGCTCCCCTTGCTGTTCTGTTGCACAGCCTTCGTGTTTCACCTCAGTGTGGTAAGGTCAGATCAGGCGCAATTCCTGTACTGTGGGTGGCTCCAGTGTTGCCCGCCATGGCTATTTGGGCTGGGTCCAGTCTAGGCAGCCCCCATCTCTCTCCAGTTCTTCAGGAAGATAGAACTTCTAGGCTCCCATTTCCAGCCTTTCAGGAAGAGAAATGACCTATTGAAGTATACATCTTCTGCCCCAACATTCCAAGGAGCTTATCTCTCCAGACCAAGGTTGTGCAGCCCCTGTCCCAGCACTCCAGGGAACAGGTTGGCAAACAACAAAGGCACTTCTCACGGATGGCATCCTGACTCAAGGTCCTGTAGCTGCAAGCAAAAATCTCCCTTCTTATCAACATGTACCTCCCTAGCTTGAGTCCTATATATCTCCCACCACCTCACCGACTAGGTGCAATTTCCCTGACCTAACTCATTAGGTCTCAGAACCACCCAGGAGCGCAAGATGCCCCTGTCCCTGCTCTCCCTTCCCTCCCGGGAGTTCTTTCCCTGTCTCACTAAAATCTTTCTCAACTCCACATTCCTGGCTAAATTCTATCTCTGTCCCAAGTCTCCGTCTCCAACCTCTCAGTGGCACTGTAGATCAGTGCGGGACATTGTGTCTCATAGTGGCCCTATGGTCCTCTCTGTGCATTGTCTGCTCTGAGTAGGAATATCATCCTCAGGACTTGGTGAACCAGGATGTATTCTACCCTCTCTTCCTCCCCTTCATTTGCTCCTATGTGGTCTGATTAGATATATCCCTCTCCCTGATCTGTAGTTTCAGTGCTGTCCTCTGAAGTGAATTCTTCTGTTGGAAGCAGACGTCTGTCCATGTAGCTGGGATTGGGGCCAGCCTTCTTCATTCCGGTATAGCAATCATATATCCCAGCCCAGTCCGAATCAAATGCATAAGTTCTATATTACCCAGATATCTGATACTAGTCTATAAATTCCTCTATAAACTCACCCAGCACATGCAATGATGCTAAAGGCAGGAAGATCACAGGCTGGTGGGTGAAAAGTCTGGTGGATCCCATGATGGTGGAAGCCTCTCAGTGTTGGTACAGGTCTCCATGTGATGACTCCCCCAGATCACTGAGTGTGGCTCTTCAACAGGATGGTGAAGCAGAGAGCGTGTGATCCACTTCCAGGGAGAAAGAGAGGAAGTTCCCAGAATCCTTATGAGAAGGCCATGCCCACATGGAGGCATGTGATGTGATTGACAAGCTTGACTCCACCCCTTTACTCTTAATATCCCAAAGTTGAAATGAGATTATTTAAGTATCTCAGAGTACCCCTCGTCACTTTAACACTTTCACACAACTCTTTAGCCATAAATAATTTTTTAAAAATAGTAAAATCATGTTTGTCCCTAACAGGATAAAATTAAAATGCATAAAGCTCAAAATGTGTCAGCCTCGTTTAGACATAAGACTCTGTAAGTGAACAAAACAAAAATACTCTATACTTTAAAATTGCAGTATTATGAACACTTACATCATAATTCTATAATCCTATCAATATATTCCCTATATATGAGAGTCTGTAAGCTAGCCACTTTATGCCTTTATCCCCACATTTTGAGTATCTAATTTCTATGTTGCTCACTTATATCAACCTAGTGCTCTGAGAAGGCAAGCATGTTTCTTGATATGGGGAATCTTCTTTTCAATTGGAGCCTTGTAACGTAGGCTCACAAACTTTACCTTCATCTGGTCAGTTTCTGTTCAACTCAAAGTGGGGCACTTTATTTGGCCCTAAATAAAGCACCCTGGTGCTATTGGCTGCCTTACCTTTAGCCCATGGGTCCTTCACAAATTCTCCACAACCCTAGTCCCCTTGGGCTAGACCATGGACTTCAGACCACTCAACTCACTCTTGTCGACTTCGCTAGTGCCAGGTCCATGGGTGTCAGGGGCCAGACTCAACTGTCTCTCTATTGCTGCATTTCTCCCAATTCTACTAGAAAACATTTCAGGCTTCCCCCTGCTTCCCTTTAATGTTCAGTCCTAGAAAGGAGAGTTCCTTCATGGCTCCAGACCTTTCCATCTTCAGGTACAAAACACTAGTACAAAATTCAAAAAGCCAAAGGTATCCCTTTTTCATCCGTAGGGCACAACCCTAGGCAAGACTCTTCAGCACTTAAGGCACAGGGGTTGAGGGTGGGCTCTTTCCTTACAGAGCGATCTTTGTAGGCGTGTCTTATACTCATTTTAAAATTCAATTTAATTTCTGAAGGCTAGTAGGCTTATAGCTTCTCTATTTTTACTTCCAAATAATCATTTCTATCACACAGTATATCAATAAGAATAGGTGAACCTAACCCAAACCATTGTATTTTCAGTTACCTCATATCCATGTGAAAGTGGGGCATTGAGTGAGGAAAGCTGAAGAAGGCTCATTGTGTTTGAACTAAGGTACTGGTGACGAATATTGAAAATGCCATACACTGTCAAAATAACATATACGTTGTCCTGGAAGAAGTACAACCAGCATGTCCCTTCGAAGTGAGGACAGCCCAACTTTGTCTCACTTGTTTTGGACATGTTTTCAGAAGGGATAAGTCCTTATTATTGCAACAGAGGATGTGAGAAAGAGGAAGGTCCTCAGCGAGATTTTTTTTGACATGGTGGCTGCATCAATGGGCTCAAACATAAGAAGTATTCTGAGAAAGGTGCAAGACTAGCCAATGTTCAATCTTGTACATAGGGTCACTATGAGTCAGAACAAACTACATGGTACCGAACAACAATATGGGGATGTATTTGTGTATTGTGTCACTATGAGTTAGAACTAAGTTGGTGGCTCCTAACAATGACTACAGTAGGCATTGTTGTATATCATGAATTATTAAATCACTTAATCTTAAATACACACTAAAGATTTCTTTTAAATTTATCCACCCAAAATTCCATTTCAATTACTTATACTTATTAAGAATATACAATAGAATAATATTCTATGTATGCACAAGTGCTTAGAAGAAAAGAGCACAAATTAAGTGTGATATAAGTGTTAGCTATTGATGATCATTATCTAAAATTTAGAGTAGAACTTGAATTGCTACTGTATCTATGCATAAATACATGAAAATCAATCTTCAGTTTCTATTATTTGAAATAATAGTTCACCTACAATTAATGTATGAGCTTTGAGAAATTTATAATTAATCTATGAACTTCAAGGAAATAATTATAAAGATTTTGTTTAAAAAGATGTATTTTAGGAGCTCTCCAAACAATAGCAAAAACAAAACAAAACCAAAAAACCCCACATTCTTCTCCAACAAATGGCTCATATTCTAAAATAGACCACATGCTGGCCCTAAAGCAAGCCCGAAAAAATTCAAACACATGGAGCTCATTCAAACCATTTTCTCCTACCACAGTACCATAAAACCAGAAATCAACAATAGAAAGAAAGATAGAAAAAAAATAGGCTTGTAGATTCAACAATGCACCACTCAAAAGAGATTTGAGTATTAATCCAAATATTAAGTGAAATCAGAAATTTCCTAGAAACAAGTGAGAATGATAACACAACATAAAAAAAAACCTACGGGACATGGCAAAAGCAGTTATCCGAGGTCACTTTATACCAAGTTATGCATACAGGGAACAAAAAGAGGAGAGAATCATGTTCAAAACCTTAACACAATGCTTCCAACAACTACAGGAGTCAACAGCATAAACCTTTCAACAACAAAAGAAAGAAATCATAAAAATTAGAGCAGAAATAAATGAAATGGAAAATAAAGCAATGGAAAAAGTCAACAAAGCAAGCAGTTTGTTCTTTTAAAGGATCCAACAACAACTAGCAAATATAACAAAGGAAAAGAGAGACCAGAAAAAAATATCTAGAAGTAGAGATGAAACAGAGGAAGTCACAGCAGACCATAATGAAATGAGAAGATTAATTACTAAGGACTGTGAAAGCATAGACAACAATGTCTAGAATTAGGGATGAAATAGGTGGGGTCACAACATATTGAAATGAAATAAAAAGATTAATAAAGCAGCATTGTGAAAGATTGTGTTCCAACAAATTTGATAATCTAGATGGTATGGACAAAAACACCCTCTACCCAAATGAACACACATGAATATTAAGAACTTGAACAGACCTATAGCAAAAGAAGAACCAGACAAGGTAATTAAGAAACTCTCAGCCAA
This sequence comes from Tenrec ecaudatus, assembly GCF_050624435.1. NCBI lineage: Eukaryota > Metazoa > Chordata > Mammalia > Afrosoricida > Tenrecidae > Tenrec > Tenrec ecaudatus. Next base: position 99,382,000 of record NC_134531.1, read on the forward strand.
AAAAAGCCCAGGTTTAGATGCCTACTCAGGAGAATTCTACCAAGTATTCAGAGAAGAGTTGATACCAATTTTGAACAAATTCTTCCGGAATATAAAAAGAGATAGAAAACTCCCAAACAATCTATGAAGTCAGCATAAACTCTGATGCCCAAAACAGGCAAATATCCCACAAAGATTGTAGACTACAGACCTGATATCTCTTATGAAAAATAGATGCAAATATTCTCAACAAACTCTTGGCCAATAGAATCCAACAACATATAAAAAAAATACATCATGACCAAGTGGGATTCATACCCAGGATGCAGGAGGGGAATACTGGAATAATGATAGACACAGACACCTATAGATCAGGATATAAATCCCAGAAATAAAAATGTCCACATACAGACAATTGATTTTTGTCAAAGGCCCACCAAGCATTAAATGAGAGTAAGATGCCCTTTCCAATAAATGGTTCTAGAAAAACTGGATGTCCATCTGAAAAAGAATGAAACAAGACCCATAACTCACTACATGCAAAAAACAATCCCAAGGTGGATCAAACACCTAAAGGTAAGACCCAAAGCTCTCAGGATTATCAGTGAGAAGATTGGAACAAATTTAAGTGTCCTAGTATGGGGGATACACAGCCCTCCAAATATCACAAAGGAAGCCCATTCCATGGAAGACAAAATAGATGATGGGACCTATTAAAAATTAAACACGTTGGTACATTGAAAGATTTCATAAAAAGAGAGCCCACAGGTTGGGAGAAGCTACTTAGCAATGAAATATCAGACAAAGGACTAATTACTAAAATTTACAATATAATACACGCCTACAACAAGAAAAACCTAACAACAATAAAGGAGGGAAAAGAACCGGAACAGACAATTCAAAAAGGATTACACTCAAATAGCTAATAAAGACATGAGGAAATGCTCTCATTCACTGGCCATCCAGGAAATGCAAGTCAAACAACTAGAAGATACCATCTAACACCCATAACCCAATTTTTTAAAATTGTGAATAACAATTGCTGGAGATGATGTGGTGAGATCAGAACTCTTCTTCACTGCTGATGAGCTTGTAAATACACAAAACCCTTGTGGAAATTTATGTAGTGATGCCTAATAGAGATGCTAATTGAAATACCATATGACCCAGCAATGCCATTACTACCTGACCTCAAAATCATATCCCCCAAAGAAATAAGAAACAGATAATGAACAAACATATGGCCCCTCCTATTTATTGCAGCACAGTTTACAATATCAAGAAGTTAGAAGCAGCCTACATCCCCATCAATCAAAGATTGGATAAAAACTCTGGTACAGATACACAATGGTATGCTACGCCTCTCAAAAAAAAAAGAGAGATGAAACTATGAAGCACATCATGACATAGAGCGATTTGGAAACCATTATGCTGAACGAAGTTAGCCGATCACAAAAAGACAAATACAGTATGAGTCCACTGCTGTAGGAACAAGCAGTAGTTTGGGCACAAGCTCAAACGTGTAGCACATTCAGTCTGGTGGCCAGGATTGCCAGATAACCTGGTAGAGAGCCTGACTGGTGCCAATGAACTGTACACCATCCTCTCTAGGTGTGGATCTTTGAGGTCACTTTGCCGGAGGTTACTTCATGTCACCTGGGATCAAATTGCGAAGTGATGGGAAGGGGATGGTGTTTACTGAGTGGCTGTAATGCAAAGATTTGGCTAGGGTCCCCTGGACAGGTGGACAGCCCTATCAGAGGGATGAGGGAGTCTGATGGGAAAGTCAAGTCAAGAGAGGAGAAAGAAAGCAAACAAGTTTGGTGGAGCACAAATGCATGACTGTTGATTGAAAACGCAGGAGGATTAACCTCCAGGTGGGGGGAAGAATGACTGAAATGCTTTGGGGGATCCTAGTATCCATTGTGGTATGTGCCAAATAGGCCACACTGACTCTGGCTTCTAGATGCATCCTGGGAACCCAGGCCAGGTGCTATGGAATGCTGGGGCATTGGATTCTGGATCTTCAGGGCACACAATGTGAGTCAGAGGCTGTATCAATTAAATCTGATACAAAAAATTCCACTGGTGAGCTGGGCTATATCTCAGACACATTCGTAAACTCAGGACTTAAGCCTGAAAATTCATGGTGTCTGGGGAAGCAGCAGATAGCTGTACTGATACTGTTGAACGGTTGGGAGGTGGACAATCTTGGTTTTGCTACATCAGTGCCCTATATGCGGTATTAAGATACATATAATTCTGGCAAATCTGGGACTGACATTCTCAGTGAATATTATTGTAAATTTTCCCTGACAATCAACTCCCATTGTTTGTGTAAATGGGAGCCATGAAAGGATTGATTCTGTACAAGTAAATAACTCAGGTACTGCGATATGGAGTTAGTCTACATTGGCCCAATATCCCTCTCTCAATGAGGCCTTAAAAAATTAGTACCAGGGGTATAAAGGACAATATTAACAGACAATTGTTATACCCCAGGGGGATGATCACTAATATTCTCTACCATAAATTAACAAAGAGGTTTTGAAAAAGAGCCAAAGACAGATAAAAAACAAACAGAAAACAGACACATAGATGCAGTAATGGGTTTTGGAGTCTCATTAAATCCTAGTTCCAACTTAAGAACAATTTCTTTTTACATCAGGGCCCTGTTCAATACTCACCCCTGGAAGGGAGCACAGAAGATAGGTGTGCTTTAGCAAAGTATGGTGAAGAAATTAGTTGGTGCCCAGCTATCAGAATAAAAATAGCACATGGGGGTCTGAATTAAAGACTTGTTTCCAAAAAAGCAACCATCTAAATGAGGTGTCAGCTAACTCCTCGTGGAAGAAGTGCACCTACATCAGTCCCCAGAAGGATTGTAAACCATATAACTCAAAGTCAAAGGAGGGCATAGCATCAGAGCCTAAACTGTGAGAGCATGGCCTCCAGAGGCTGTGGATGACAGTGGAGCCCAAGATAGCGTTTGTGGGATCTACACAGGAAACAAGCCTCCAGTGACTTCCCTCCATCCATAATAGAGGGAGGGGAGGAAAGTAGCTACCAAATAGAGTGCATCGAAGAGGTGACGGTAGCAGATCAAAATGATAAACCTAACTTGAATGGCTAAATTCTTGTTAGCTGATCCCTCCTCTGATCCAGCTCTGGCTTTCAATATTTTCTATATATTTTTGTTCGTTCATATTGGGGTTTATCTCAGATGTGTTATGTCATTTTGCATAACCCTTTTGAATGTTTGTTATCTATTTTTCTGTTTCTCAGTATATGAAACCCAGAATTGATGAACCTATAGGCACATCAAGTAGAATAAAGGTTTCTGTGAGGTACCATGGAGGTTTGGGGACAGGACTGGGGATGGGTGGGGCAGTAAAAGGGAGCTTATGTCAAAGAGTTCAAGAAAGAAAAGGATGTTTCTAAACTGATGGGGGTAGCAATTGCACAATACTGCTTGATGTGATCTAACTATGAAATGATATGATATTTGTATGAACTCCCAATAAAATGCTTTTAAAAAAGATGTATTTTAAACCAAACTCAAATTTTATTCTCTGGACCATCAGCTTCAGCATCACCTGAAATGTGTTAGAAATGCAGAACCTCAGCATTATTCCAAAGTTTTAAATCAAACTCTGATTGTTAACAAAATTCCTGGTGATTCATGTACACATTAAAATTTTAGAAGCACTACTCTAACTCTGCTACTGTTAATAAAAAATAATATACAAGATAGTTGAAATTCTTGATTAAATGTAAAGAGCTCTTGCTAGTTTCTTGCTGATACACAAATGTTTCCAAGAACTTTTAGTTAACTCCTTTGGTACATTAAAGAGTTTATAATATCTACAGTGGTGGAATAATATTTTGAGATATGAAACTATGTCTAATGTATATTTATATCCTTTACTCACCACCTAACACAGCCTCACCTTGAATCACTGCATGCCACCTTTATTGTCTTAGAAGAGTAGTGTGCTGTAGTACACAGAAGAAATTGTATGACTTATCAAAATGTCTCAAAAAGAAGCCCTTAACTATCCTCCCAACAGAAACAAACATCGCCATTCCATCATTTCTGACCCCTGGTGACCATATACAGGGTTTCTAAAGCTGCAAGTATTTACATGAGAGATCATCTTTCTTTCTAAGGACAGCTGTGGGGTTTGAACCAAATACCTAGTGGTTAGCTAATTTACTAAATTCTCACATCGGGGCTTCTAGGTTAGAGGTAATAAAAAATATTACTCACAGGCCAAATACATTCTGCAGATGTGTTTCATTCTACAGAAAATGTTTATTTTAAGAAGACAAAGTAAAATATTATAATGAAATGTGCCAAGTCCTAGAGTTAGAAAACCAAAAGGGAAGAACACGCTCAGGATCTCTTACCCTGAAAGAACTCAAGAAAAAAAATCAAGGTTTGAGTGGCAATATTGAAATATTCTACAGGCAAAATAATGAATAATGCAAGAAGTATCAAAAGAACATAGTAAGAACACAGAATCACGTATGACAAACAAATGGCTGGCATCCAACCATTTCAGAAGGTAGCAAACGAGCAAGAATTGACGGTTCTGAAGGAAGAAACTCAAGTAACACTGAAAACCCAAAACAAAGCTCCAGGTATTGATGAAATAGCAATTGAATTGTTTCAACAGACTATGAAGCCCAGGATATCCTTACTCTTTTATGCCAGGACATTTGGAAAATTGCTCCTTGGCCAAATGCTTGGAACAGGTCTGTACTCGGACCCATTCCAAAGAAAGGTGACCCAGCAGACTGCAAATTTCAGATACACATGAAAGTAAAACTTTCTGAAGACCATCCAACAATGTTTGCAGCCATGTATTGACAGGGAAATAGCAGAAGTCCAGGTCTGATCCACAAAAGGATGTGGACAAGGGATAACGATGCTGATGTCTAATGCATCCTGGGTTAGAGCACAGAATAACAGAAAGATGTTTACTTGTTCTTTTTTGACTATGCCAAGGCATTTTACTGAGTGGATTATAAGAAAATTTGGATAGCCTGGGATTCTAGAGCATTTCATTGTGCTCATGAGACATGTAATTGAGAGAAGCTGGATTATATGAAGAAGAATGAGGTATCAGGCATGGAGGAAGGCTTATTAACAACCCGAGATAGGTAGAGAATACAATCTTGCTTTCTAAAAATGAGGAGGACTTAAGGCACTTGCTGAGGAAAATCAAAGATTGCAGCCTTTAGTATGGATTACAACTCAACGTCAAGGAGAACAAAATTCTCGCTCACAACTAGACTAATAGGTAATATCGTGATTAATAGAGTAAAGATTGAAGTTGCCAAGGATTTTGTCTAGCTTAGATTCACAATTAATGCTAAAGGAAGCAGTAACCAAAAGATCCAAAGAAATGTTGTACGGGGCTGATTTACTTCCCAAGACCTGTTTAGAGTATTGAAAATCAAGGATATTACTTTGAGGACTAAGATGCACCTGATCCAGAGCATGGTGTTTTCAATCACCTCATATCCATGAGAAAGTGGGCATTGAATAAGGAAGACTGATATGATTGAATTGTGGTGTCACAGAAGCTATCAAGAATCCTGGCTGCTAAAAGGACAAACAAATCTGTCTTGAAAGAGGTATGGCCAGAACGCTCCTTAGAGGCAAAGATTTCAAGAATTTGTCTCATGTATTTTGGACATGTTTTCAGGAGAGGCCAGTGTCTGGAGAAGGACCTTACTCTTGGTAAAGGAGAGGGGCAGCAAAAGAGAGGAAGATCCTCAAGGAGATGGATTGACAGTGGCTACAATGGGCGCAAGCAGAGGAACAATTGTGAAGATGGTCCAGGACTAGACAGTATTTCATTTTCTTGTGGTTGGAACTGACTCTATGACCCCTAATAACAATAACAACATGGAACTATTGTAAGCATTTTAATTTAGTTTTTTAATCCCCCACAGCAACCTTATAACAAATGTTAATCTTATGCCCAGTACACAGATGAGGTCAATGTGGTAGCATAGTGACATACTAATTATTTTCACAATGTCATATGGCTAATCAATCTAAGGATTGATTCAATGGCAGAACAAGTTAAGTTCTCAATAGTTAAAAACAAAAGGTCTGTGATTTGAACTACCCAGCTATTCCACAGGAAGAATATGTCAGTCTGCTGCCATAAAGATTTAGAACCTTGAAAACCATATTGTATTCTTCTACTCTGTGCTATATAATTAGTTTGTGTTAGAATTAACCTCTAAACTTCGTATAAAGCCACAGGTGTCAAAGCAGTCTGGTGCTGGTGTAATGATAGAGTAATGGACTAGTGGAATGGCAGGACAGCAAACCCAGAAATCAAAACATCTGCCGACAGACAACTGATTTCCTACAAATGTCCAGTAAGTTTAAATGGGATGGGGATGCCCTCTTCAATAAATAGTGTGGGAAAACTGGACATCCATCTTCAGAAGAATGAAACAAGACCCATACCTCACACTAAGCATAAAAAACAAATTCAAGGTAGACCAGAGACCCAACTGTCTAACCCAATCCTAACCCAAAGCTGTCAGGATCATCAATGAGAAAATTGGGACAAATCTATGACCCCAGTGAAGGGCATATGGGCTACCAGACATAACCAAGGAAGAACACACCATGAAGGAAAACAAAATAGATCAATAGGACCTATTAAAAATTAAACATGGGTACATTGAAAGATTTCATCAAAAAAGTAAAATGAGGGTCCAGAGATTGAGAAAAGATATTGAGCAATGACATATCAGACAAAGGACTAATTGCTAAACTCTACAGAATAGTATAAGCTCACAGAAGAAAAAAACAAATAACCCTCTTTGAAGGTGGGCAAAGGATTTGAGTATACAATTAACAAAAGATGGCATCCAAATGGGTAACAAACACCTAAGGAAATGTTCTCATTCACTAGCCATCCAGGAAATGAAAGTAAAGTAAAAAACCATGAAATACCACCTAACAACCATAACCATAGCCCAATGTGAAAAACAGAGAGCAATAAATGCTGGAGAGGTTGTGGAGAGATTGGAACCCTTATTACACTGCTGGTGGGCTTGTAAGTATGTATACTCTCTGTGGAAAGTGCTTCCTAAAACTGATGGCAATAGGAATACCATATGACCTAGCATATACCCCGCAAAGAAATTAAAAACTAGATCACAACCAGACATATGCTCTACCATGTTCAATCCTGCACAACTCACAGTAGCAAGGCCTTGGAAAGAGACTCAATCCCCATCAATATGAGATTGTATTAGAATCATTGGTATATACACACAGTGGTATACTATGCCTCCCTGAAAAATGGTGATTAAATACCTCATGACATAAAGGGATTTGGAAACCATAATGTTGAGTGAAGTTAGTCAATCACAAAAAGGAAAAAATTACAACAATTTATAGATTATCAAGGATTCATGAGGTAGGGAGGGTCGGAGAGGGAGTGGGGGAAGAGAGAAGTTGATACTTAAGGCTCAAGTAGAAAGAAAATGTTTTGAAAATGATGATGGTAACAAATATACAAATGTGCCTGTCATATGGATGAGTTGTAAGACCCCCGCCCCAATAAAATGAAAAAAAAATACTGCATGAGTCCACTACTGTAGGAATAAGCAACAGCATAGGCACAAACTCAGGCTTTCAGGGCATCCAACCTCCTGGCCAGGGCATCTAGGTAGCCTAGTAGAAAGCCCATCTGGTGCCAATGAACCATGCACCAACTTCTGTAGGTGTATATCTTGAAGGTCATATTGACAGAGGGCTCTTCATGATAGCTGGGACCAAATTGTCAGAGAAGGTGGAGCTGATGCTGACCGCTTATTGGTTGCCATGCAAAGCAACAATTAGGTCTCCCCATTCAGGCAGACATCCCTATCAGAGGAATGATACTGATGGGAAAGTCAAGCTAGGTGAGGGGAGAGGGAGTAGACACATTTGGGACAAGACAAGTGCGTGTCTTTTGGTAGACAAAGGGAAGGACCAACCTCCAATTGGGGGCAGGGAATGACTAGCAATACCTGTAAAGATCCTAAGGGGGGATTGTCACTGGTAATATGCTCCTAATAAGCCTCCTGGGCCCGAGTTTCTGGACACACTCTGGAGACCCAAACCAAGTGCCGTAGAGCACTAGGACATTGAATATTTGTGTTAGTTACATAATATGTTGTCCATTTGAGACTTAAGAGGGAAGGGGTGAAGTATGGCCTGTCAAGCAGCTTGATGACTTCATTTGGAGGCGGTAAGGAGATAAATAGCTCCCTGGAGGTGGGACACCAACACTCTCTACTCACTCCCTGTGAGACATTTCTGCTGACAAGACACATGGAACTATTCTAAAGCCTTGGAGCTAGAGGTACCAAGTGGAAACCCCTGCCAGCACTGAGATGCTTAGACCACCATTGGATCCCACCCACCGGCATGTGATTTTCTTGCATTCGGCATTCTTGCATGTGTTGTGTGAGTCTAAAGAGGAACTTACAGAATGCTATCAGACATATGGGCTTATACCAGATTTATGGACTTGATCTGGACTGGGTTGGTATGTTTTCTTAATATACAATTACTCTTTTATATAAAGCTTTCTTATACACATATGAGTGTGTATGAATTTGTTTCTCTAGTCAACCCAGACTAACACAATTCTGGAATTCAAGGTGTACAGCACACTCCAAAGTCCACAACAGAGGTATTGGATGTAGAAACTCCAGGAGGTGAACTCTACCTCAAACTCACCTGTAAACCGAAGGGACTAAGACTGAAAAGTCATGGTGTTTGAAGAAGCAGAAGACAGCTATACCAAGAGTATTCAACTGTTTGTAGATGAACAAACATTGATTTAGTACATCAACGTACTTGGTGTATTAAGCTTTGTATTGTTCTAGTAGCCCTGTGACTGATATTACTGTAACATTTCGCTGACAACCAATGCCCACTGTTTGTGGAAATAGTGTCCATATGGATTGATTCTGTACAAGAGAATAACTCAGGTATTATGTTATATAGTTAACCTACACTAGTCCAATATCCCTCTCTCAACAATGTTTTCAAAATTGGTACCAGGGACTAATCAATGACAATATTATCATAAGATCTTTATTCTCCAGGGAAACAAGTCTCTCTATCATAAGTTAACAAGGAGGTCTCTGTTGGGAGTCAAAGGCAGAAAATAAGCATAGATCCAGGAATGGACTTGAGGCTCACAGTAAATCCTATCTCCAATTTAAGAAAAATCAGTTCTTACATCATGGCCCTTCTCAATAGTCATATTAAATAAGGGAACACAGAAAATATGGGTGCTATAACAAAGTGTGGTGAAGAAATCAGATGGTTCCCCGGCTGTTAGATGGAATAGTGTCTGGGATCTTAAAGGCTTGTTTCCAAACAAGCAGCCATCTAAGTCCACGTGGAAGAAGTCTACCAACATCAGTGGTCCGAAATTTGCACATTATATAATCCAAATCCAAAGGAGAGAAAAGTCTCACGAGACCCGGGTTTTCAGAAAGCTATGGATGACAGTGTTAGTTCAAGGCACATTTGTGGCATCACCCACGGAATGTGCCTCTGGTGGTTTCTCACGATCCATAATGGAGGGATGAGAACAGACTGGTTACCAACAGAGCATATTGAAAAGAAGATTAAAGGAGATCAGCAAGAAAACTTAAACAGTTAAAACCTTGTCACTATATCCCCATTTGATGTAGACTGGGTCTGATCTGGGTTTCTACTTTTTCTGTGTGTGTGTGTGTGTATGTGTGCGTGTGTGTGTACGTGATTCCATGTATGTGTACATGTGTATCTCTGATGTATTTTGTCATTGAATGTTTGCAGTGTGTTTTTATGTTTTTAGTATATGAAACCCAGGAATGATGAACCTATAGAGATAATGAGACTAAGAGTCCCTGGGGTGGGGGTGCAGTAAAGTGGAGCTGATATCACAGAGTTCAATAAGGAAGAAAATGTTCTGAAACTGATTGTGGTAGCAATGTACAATACTGCTTGATGTTATTGAATTTGAACTATAGAAGGGTATGATATCTGTATTAGTTCCCAATAAAATGGTTTTGAATAAAAAAGTTAATTGCAACTACTTAGTACTCAATAAAATAATATTTTACTAAGCTAGTCATTTTAGGAAAAAAACAAAGAACTTGAAAAAAACAATTAAATTTTTGAGTTAAAATTAATTATGATTACTGATGAAAATGTTGCTATGTTTTATGAAGTGATTATTAGTTCATACATCATTAGTTGTGATTTAAAAATTAGGTTGGAATGAAGTAACAGGTGGAAAATATACCTCCAGAACATCTGCTGAATTATGACTATGAGTTTCTTAAATATGTTAGAAAAACTGGCAGATTGGCATAAGAGGAAAGAAAATTTTTGTATAATAAAAAAATCTATATATTTTATTTTGCCAAATTCCTCAGGTAAATTAAGTCGTGCTTTGAAAATGATAGTTCATGGCATTATCAATAACATGACATAACCAAGCAAACCGAAACCACATTTTTGGTGGAGAAAATTCCACGGTTTTGTAGACATGTGTGAATGTAATAGCATCTAGGACAACTATTACAATTGAAGTGAGATCCTGCATTTTGTTCCATGGGTGGGAACTGCTGTGTAACTTTCTGACACCACTCACCTGTGCTTTACTCAACTGGTTTTCTAAGCTTTCTAACAATCATGATGGCCTGAGCCATCAAGAAAATTCACTCATTTTTGTTTTTTAATATATTTCTGTTTAAAATAAAACAGGTTTTGATTTCATCTTACCTACACTTATTACATTTAATTTTCTTCTTAATAGAAAAAATGTTCAGATCTTAGAAAGAAATTGTTTTAGAGTTCAAATTCTGAAAGTTATGACTTATTGAAAGAAATGATTGAACACTTCCTTCAAGGTTATTATTCTATGATTCAAGACCAGATAAAAACAGACAATTGTAGTTTGTTAAAAATAATGTTACTTGTCATGTATTTCAATCAGAAGAATTATTAACAATGATGGAAATAGATTCAATTAAAGCATAACATTTTATCATCGATAATGAGTATCTGCATTACCAACACTATCAGAGTGAATAAAAATGCAATTGGATAAATAAGAAAGTAAAGGAAATACCAAAAAGGAGAATTCATAAACAGAATCTGAGACCATGAGTAAATATTGCTTAATTTTCAAATTTGATGCTCTCACAGATGACAAAAATGTTAATCCTTTGTCTTAGTCTACATATATGATTTTACAATACAAGTAATCTTTTCATCAGATAGTTGATATACTTTATCACATAAATTAGTAACAATTAGTAAATTAAACTGCAATATTGAGAATAATAGTAAGTCTTTTTGTAACACTTGAAAGAGGAGAGTTCAGAGAGGGCAGTGAAAGCAAGTCAAATTAACACGACGTGATCGAGAATGAGGTCTTGGATTACTGTAAGCCAATCCAGTGTAAATACACTTTTGCCGAAAGCCGAACATTTTGAATTCCTCTCACTAAAGTCACTAGAAGATAAAGAATAAAGTACTTTATGTTTCATTATTTATCATTTGAGCTCTTCATGTGTGATAGGCACTGCGTCGATTTATCAGTCTTGGATAAGGACAGTCAAGAGGATGCACTTCAGCTTTTAAAATATATTATTTAAATACATTTTTATAAATTGAGTTGATTTATTTTGATACTACAGTTTCACTTTAATACCAGAACTTTTTTTTAAGAATGTGCTACAAACAATATTGCTCTTATTTGAGGTTCCTTGGAAATTCGCAGCTGGGGAAGAACTCTGCTTCCAAATAATGAAGATATAGGTATCAAACTGGGCACCTATGTAGCAAATGCTGAAGGGTTTATATCTGAGAGCAGTAGAGTGGCGTCTGCACTGAGACCTCTTTCCTCAAAGGGCTTTCTTTTACTTCTGGGTAGTTCTTCAGACATGGAAGGAGGCTTATCTTCACTGATGCCCAATGAATTTTGGCTGAAGACAGAAAACACCAGAAGGATGTTTTCTTGTATTTTATTGATTATGCAAAAACATTTGACTGTGAGGATCATCATAAATAAATAAAATAAATATTAAGGATAACATTGTGAAGAATGAGAATTCCAGATCACTTAATTGTGCTCAAGTGGAGTCTGCTCAGAGATTAAGAGGTAGTCTTTTGAACAGAACAGAAGGGGATACCACATGGTTTGAAATCAGAACAACCGTGCATCAGGGTTGTAATCATTCACCAAACTTAGTCAATATTCGTTCTGAGCAAATCTATGAGAAACCTAACCACAGGAAGAAGAATGCATTATGAGGGTTGGAGAAATTCATGTTAACAAACTCTGAGCCCTTGTGGTATTTACACAATCTAGTGTCAACTTGTGGAGGGGTGGAATCTAGTCTGTCAATCAGATCACAGATTGATGACCTCATTTGGATTTGCCATGGAGATAAATAGCTCACTGGAGACCAGACAGCCACAGACTCTGCTTCCTATTCCTCTGGACAAACTACATGGAGCTAGACTGATGGCAGCCAGAGCCTTCAGCTGGAGGAGCCATGTGGAGACCCCTGCCTGTACTGAGCTGCTTCCACCACCACTGGATTGACAAGACTTCCCACCCACTGGCCTGTGATCTTCCTGCATTTGATACCATTGCATGTATTTTGTGAGTCTGAAGAGTACTTTATAGATTGGTATTAGACATATGGGCTAGTATCCGACTTATGGACTTGGTCTGGACTGGGCTGGGATGTTTTCTCAATATTTAATTGCTCTTGTATATAAAGCTCTTTGTTATACACATATGAGTGCCTATGAATTTGTTTCTCTAGTCCACCCAGACTCCCACATTATAGTACTTTAGGAGTGGGGTACTAGAGAAACAAATCACAAAGATGGAGAGTGGATGCTTGTTCAACTGCTACCTCATGATAGTTTTCTTCTTTGGCTAGCCAGACATCATTTAGAGCCATACTGTTTACTCAATTGTTTTCTGGAAAGAATATGGAAAGCTAAAGTTTTGATTATTTTGTTTATTGTCTTTGGTTATTCTTGTGTGAAATGGCAAAAATCAATGTGATTAATGTCTATTTTGAGCTGGAGGGAAAACAATGGCTCTTGAATTTCTCAGAGCTGAGTGAAATGGCTGACAGAAAGCCTGGCTCTGGCTTGATGTTGTCAGAGGCCTAATCCCATATTTTATATCAATAGAATATTTTAGATAAGGATTAAGATAAGATAAAGAAAGATTGAATTTGACAGTTTCAAGAATTGAGATTTGTATCTGCTTCTACTTTGTTTTTACTGATTTCTTCTGCTTATTATTATTGATAGAGTGATTGATATAAATGACTATTGGGGAGTATGAAAATAAAGAGCTTCAAAGCCTTGCCTTTGGTCATTAAAATTTGAATCTTTACATGGATTTGGACATGCCTGCAAGGAAGGCTCTGAAAAGGACATTTGCATTTCAAGAGACTTACCTAGGGGACTGTTGACAGATTGAAGAAAAAGGCCCTTTGGCTTTTTGAATCTTGAACTTTTTTTTTTTTTGTCAGAAGCTGGAAAAAATCTGGAGCCCTGAAGAAACTCTCCACACTAGGACTGAACAGTTTAAGGGGGCCTGTGAACAAGCTGAAATACTTGCTAGGTGACCACCAGGATCCCCTTGTTAAGTGGAAGTGGAAGAAATGCAGCAATAAAGAGACAGGTTGAGTCTAGCCACTAACACCCGTGGGACCTGGTTTACAAGAACTAGAGGAGATGATGGGAGTGGATTGACTGGTCTGAAGTTCATGACCTAGCCCAAGGGGATTAGGGTTGTTGAGAGTGTGTGAGGGGCCCATGGTTTAAAGGCAAGGCCGCCAATGGGTACCCTGGTGAGACTAAATGAGGCAACCCACAATGAGTTGGCCAGAACCCAACCAGATGAAGAGAAGATATTTGTACTTGTGAATTGGTGTATATTGCTGCAGGCGTTATGAACAGCCTGCCCTGATTTCACTTTACTTATGGATACAGACTTCACAAGGTTCCAACTGGAATGGAGATTCTTCACATCAAAAATATGATTGTCTCCTCAAGCACTGGGTTGATGTAAGTGGGCAGAAATTGGATACAGAAACTGGATACACAAACTGGGGAGGATACAGAAATTGGATACACAAACTGGGGAGGATAAAGGCATGAAGTGGTTGGCTTACAAACATTTATAGGTGCTGGAATATGTTCATAGGATTACAGGATTCAGGTGTAGGTATTACTTAACTGCGATTGGTAGTCACAGAATAATGTTGTTTTGCTACTTATAGTATATTATGTTTAAATAAAGATGGCACATATTGAATTGTATTCCTTCTAGTTTTATCTTGTTAAGTACATATATGATTTTATTATTGTTTTATTAAAATTATGTATAGCTAAAGAGTTGTGTAAAAGTGTCAAGCTGACAAGGGATGGTCTGTGGTACTTACATAATCTGGTGTCCACTGAGGAGGGATGGAGTCTAGCCTGTCAATCAGGTTGCAGCTTGATGACCTCATTTGGATGTGCCACGGAGATAAATATCTCATTGGAGGCCAGAGACAAACAGGCTCTCTGCTTCCTCTTCCTCTGAACAAGCCACATGGAGCTAGGGTGATGGCAGCCAGAGCCTTTGAGCTGAAGTAGTCACATGGAGACCCACACTAGCACTGAGATGCATACATCTCCACTGGATCCACAAGACTTCCCACCCACTGGCCTATGATCTTCCTGCATTTGGCATCATTGCATGTGTTTTGTGAGTCTGAAGAGGACTTTATAGATTGCTATTGGATATATGGGCTAATACCAGACTTACCGACTTGATTTGCACTGGGCTGGGATGTTTTCTCAATATTCAATTGCTCTTGTATATAAGCCACTTTCTTAGACACATATGAATGTCTATGAATTTGTTTCTCTAGTCCACACAGGCTAACACACCCCTCGAGGAGATGGATTGACACAGTGCCTACAACAGTGGGCTCAAACACAGGAAGAATTGTGAGGATGGCTAAAGAATGGTCAGTGGTGTACGTAGGGTCACAGTGAGTTGGAACTTACTCAGCACCTAACCACAATGACATTATCATTCAGAACAGCAAGTTTTTGAGAGAGAGAGAGAGAGAAAGAAATCCCAAAAACAAATTCACTGCCATCAAGTCGATGCTGACTCACAGTGACCCAAAGAATAGGGCAGACTGAGTTTCCCAGACTGTAACTGTTTATCAGAGTTGAAAATGGCGTCTTTATCCTGCAGAGTGATTGGTGATTTTGAGCTACAGACTTTGTGCATTGCGGTCCAATTCATAACCACTACTGCTATCAGGGCTCTTGGAGAGAAAAGGGACAATATTATTAGCTTCCAGTTCAATGTGTGTCAACCAGAATTGACCTGATTCAGTTGGAACATCTGACCACCCTATAAATATTAGGTGAGGTTTGTAGTGGTGTTGAAATGGCTCAGATGTGCCCAGGGGTGTGTTAGTCTGGGTAGACTACAGAAACAAATTCATAGACACTCATATGTATATCAGAAAGAGGCTTGTATACAAGAGCAATTGAATATTGAGAAAACATTCCAGTTCAGATCAAATCCATAAGTCCAGTATTAGTACATATGTCCTATACCAATCTATGAAGCCCTCTTCAGAATCACGAAATACATGCAATGATGGCAAATGCAGGAGGATCACAG
Source organism: Tenrec ecaudatus (assembly GCF_050624435.1). Classification (NCBI taxonomy): domain Eukaryota; kingdom Metazoa; phylum Chordata; class Mammalia; order Afrosoricida; family Tenrecidae; genus Tenrec; species Tenrec ecaudatus. The sequence goes on from NC_134531.1 coordinate 99,397,737, forward strand.
GCCACTGGGTTGGAAGTCTTCTGGATCCAGTGGTGTTGTAAGCATCTCAGCACTGGCAGGGGTTTCTACATGACTTTTCTGGCTCCAGAGGTCTGGTCACATCAGGGTACGTCCATGTACCTTCTCTAGCTCCCACGGTATAGTGCCACAAGTCTTGTCAGTAGTGCATCATCTCAGGGAGTGAGCAGAGAGAGATTGTGTCTCCTGTCTCCAAAGAGGAAATACAGGAGCTCCCAGAATCCTGAGGAGAAGGCCATGCCCACACAGACCTCATTGGCTGTGACCCGATTGACAGACTAGACTCCACCCCTTCACTCTTAGTCTTCCAAGTCTCAAACTGACACCAGGTTATGTAACTACCACGGCGGGGCCCTTGGTCCTGTGATCTGAACAATGAACTCACAAACTAGCAAGCAGAAAGAAAGGGTTATTTGGAGAGGAAAGGCAAGCACGTGGGGCAGCATCTGGGGACTTGAGCGAGTTGCGTCTGGATGCACTGTCTCGGGGATTTTAATCAGGTGTGGGGTATTGGGCCTGTCTGCCTCTCTGAGTTGTGAGCAGACCATTTCCCAGACTTGTCCTGTTCCTTCGATTCGATCATAAATCTGGCATTCTCTTCCCTGGGCAGGGTCTTGACTGGGCACAGAAAAGGAAGTGTAATGCAAAGGTCATCGTGGTAGTTACTTAATCTGGTGTCACCTTGAGACTATTAAGAGTGAAAGGGTGGAGGTAAGCCTTCCGATCAATTTGCAGCTTGATGACCTCATTTGGAGGCGCTTCATACATAAATAACTCACTGGAGGCCAGACCCACACTCTTGCTGCTCCGTCTTCCTGATGACAAGCTGCAAGGAGCTACACTGATGGAGCCAGAGCCGTGGAGCTGGAGGAGCCACGTGGAGACCCACACCAGTACTGAGATGCTTACATTATCACTGATCCACAAGACTTTCCACCCACCGGCCAGTGATCTTCCTGCGTTCGGAGTCCTTGCATATATTGAGTGAGTCTGAAAAGGAATTTATAGATGAGTATCGGGCAAATGGGTATCGGATATATGGGCTAATATCAGACTTATGGACTTGATTTGGACTGGGTTGGGATGTTTTCTTAATATACAATTACTCTTTATTAATTACAATTACTCTTTATATAGAGAGAGTAATATACAACTACTCTTTAATATTCAATTGCTCTTTATCTAAAATACTGTTTATATAAAACTCATTCTTATGCACATATGAGTGTCTCTGGATTTGTTTCTCTAGTCAACCCGGACTAACACAGTCAGCAAAAAGAGTCTTGGGTTTGATGACCTTGGCGTTTAGAATCAGCCTAAAGGTTTGCTGCCCGCAGGTTTAAGATTAGATAGCTCTAGACTGCTGGAATCACCCTTCTGTACATAATGCCATTCCTAATGCCTACTGCCACCAGGCCTCTTTCCCTTCCTCTGCCTGTAGGCTTTATGTCTCCTATTTCTCACCAGGAGCAAGTCCAAAAGATCAGGTGCAAAAAAATGGTGTGAGATCCATGTATGATTTCCTCCAGCTACACAAGGAGGAAGGGGAATCCAACTTCATGTCTGCTCAAGGAAGCTTCCTGTGAGACAAAATTCAGACATGCCTCCAGAAGTTCTCCTCTCCTCCATCAATTAAAGTTAGATGTATGTAAGAAAAATTACTGTCCATTCTCAATAGCATATGCAAATAGACTTCATTTCTTTGTTCTACCAACTGACTAAATAAGCCAAAACATACCAAATGTCGTGAGGATGGAAAGAGACACCGGGACTCAGGAAAGATGAGTATTTGCTGAGTCACAGACGTACTCATGTGATTTTGCTGGAAGTCCTTCCAAGCCTCTGGGGGGCTTACTGTCTACTTTGTTCATGCCCAGTGTATACCCATTGGTGCTACATCTTGGCTCACATGCTTCTGAGTGCACAGTTTTTCCCCCTTACAATGAACTGTTGCTCCTACTAAAGCCGGTGTCTTCTTAAGTTGAGAAGAAATGTTTACCCAAGCATATGCAACTAGCTATCATGAGTTTTACATAAGTATTAAATAAGGAAACTTAATCTATTAAATAAACTTTGCTGCATCAGGCTACCATCAAAGTCTTGACAGCTTTGCTGCCAATACATTTTAATTGAGAACCATGAAATCAAAGATCTTCCAGAAGTAAAGCAGATTTTATGTTTTATAATTTGAACATCTTTGTTTCTTTTATTATCATTACCAAAGACTCTCTAAAGGTGTAGCCAAAGCCTACATGGTTGTAACAATGTTGTGCCATCAGTTGGCTCAGTGGATTCCTAGCAAAATGCTGAGCCCCAACCTAGGAAGGACCCCGCCTATATAGCAATAAGACCCTTGGGGCATTGCAGGAGGTGTGAAGGGAGGTATGCAGGTTTAAGAATGGCTGATTAAAACATGTAGCAGGAAGGGGCTCCCAGAATCCTTAAGTACTAACCCCATGGTTTTAGCATTAACCCCATGGCTTTGTTCTCTCCTAGATATGGGGATGCTAGCTGTAACAATAGCATGAGATCGGGTGGTCTCTTCGCTCTTACTCTTGGCATGAGGTGCAGTTCCTCCCGGCTCATCATGAGACTGAGGCAGTTTGTGGGTTCTTACCCCCAGAATGGCATGTGGTTCCTGTCTCATCGGTTCAGGGTAATCTGTGGTATTTTCATCAGCTTTCGATTTCAGAGGAAAGATTATTTATGACCAAGCTGTATAATCTTTATAGTGACCCCCACCTCTTAAGACTAGACCAGGACCTTTTTCAAAACACTTGTATTTGAATCAATGTTCAGATAATTGTTTTCAGAAATCAAGTTACCTAATGTTCCAGGGGGATGATTTATCATTTTTCTCCGCCATAAAATGACAATAATATCTCCAAAATGAACCACAGACATATATAAAACATATATAAATGAAGGGATTTTGAGCTCACACTTAATTATAGGCCCAATCTAAGAACTATTCGTTCTTATGATATGGCTCTGATTGATAGTTGCCTGCATCAAGAAATCACTGAAGATACGGCGCTACAGCAAAGTGTGGTGAAGAACTCAGATGGTGCCCGGTATCAGAAAGAATAGAGTCTGGAATTGTAAAGCCTTGTCATCAAACAAGCAGATATCTAAATGAGACATCAGCCAACTACATGGAAGAAGCACATCGACCTGGGTTATTCAAAGATTTTAAATAATAAAATCCAAATCTGGAGGAGCTTAAATGATGAGCACCCAGTTTGCAGAATACTAGGGATGACAATGGAAGCCAAAATCCATTCAAAGGGTCCCTACATGGATTACATCTCCCATGAATTCCCTCTAACCATAGTCCAGTGTGGTAGTTCAATAATATGGTGTCAATCTGTGGAGGGGTCACAGCTTGATGACCTCATCTGGAGGTGCCACAGAGATAAATAGCTCACTGGAAGCTAGATAGATACTCACTCCCTCCCGAAAGACATACTGGTTGACAAACCACATGGAGCTAGGCTGATGGAAGCCAGAGCCGTGGAGCTGGAGGAGACCCATATTAGTGCTGAGATGCTTCCACTGCCACTGGATCCACACAAAACAAGGCGTTCCACAGAGTGGCCTGTGATCTTCCTGCACTCGGCATCATTGCCTGTGTTGTGCGAGTCTGAAGGGGAAGTAACAGAGTAGTATTAGACATATGGGCTAGTATCGGACTTATGGACTTGATCTGGACTGGGCTGGGATGTTTGCTTAATGTACAATTTACTCTTTATATTAAGCTCTTTTTATATGCATCTGAGTCTCCCTGGGTTTGTTTCTCTGGATAAAATCCAAATGTGAAGGAGCTTAAATGATGAGCACCCAGTTTGCCGAAGGCTAGGGATGACAGTGAAAGCCCCAAATCCATTTTCAGGGTCTACATGTGAACAAAGCCTCCCCTGAATTCCCTCTGACAGTCGTCGAGGGATGTGAATAACCCGGATATCACACGAAGAGCATCTTAATCTATTATGAAAGATGTTGTCAGGTTAAGTGGCCTGGTGGCATGGTGGTTATGAACTGCAAGGTCAGCAGTTCAAAACCACCAGCTCCTCAGGAGAAAGACAGTGCTTTTTACTTTCTAAAAAAAACAGTCTCAGTCTCGACAGATGGCAACCCTGCTCAGGGGACTGGTCAGCTTGCTGCCCTGGGGCAGAGCCACCAAGTTGCGCCTCGCGCTTGGCTGTCTGGCCCGTAGCACCAGCCTCGCCAAAGCATTTCCTGTATGACAAGCGGACCATGATTTCAGAGGCTTAACCCAGCCAAGCACCAAACCTGCACCAAGGACACCCTGGGCGGTGGCGATCTGAACACTGAGCCGAGCAGGCAGCACGGACTGCGACTTGACCACTTCGGGAAGCTCGGATCTCAACGTTCACTGGATTGGTGATGTGCTATAGAGCGTCTCTGTTTCTACATTGGCCTTGCTCTTCGAATGAGCACAGTGAACACCAATGGCCTTCTAGTTTCTCTATTTGCTGTCATTTTTCTCTGGTTTGCTTTTAATTTTGGAACTCCAGTGGTGGGTTTGAATAGTATAGCTACACTAGCTTTGTTCCTGTCTGCCCACAGTCCCTTTGGACGTCGCCGTTAAGTCGCTTCCAACTCAACGACCCTCCAGGACAGGGAGACGTCTGTTAGAATTTCCGACTCTCGGTCTGTAGTAGGGCGGCCCCATCTTTCGTGGAGGGTTGCTGTGCGCTTGGATGGCGCATTTGCGGCTGGCACCCTACAGCTCCTTTTTTGGGGTGACTGAAACTAGCAGCCATAAGGAACCCCAGGAGTTCAAGCAAGTGAGGTACTCAGCTCCTAACTGAAAGGGTGGCACCCACCAGGAGGTACTATAAAGATTACCAAAAAACTAACGACTTGGGCACCCCCATGTGGCCACCCTACTGTCACGCGGAGTCTGCTTTGAAATCACCTTGGGCACCTAACACCCAAGGGTATCAGAATCATTCCAGTAAAGGACGGTGTAGCCATTCGTTTTACTTCAGGATTTTTCAGTTCAAGAATGTTTTAGATTAGAACATTAAAAACATTAAAAAACTGTGTTAGACAACATTTAAAAAAAAAGCCCCAAACAGTTTAAATCTCAGTTACTTACAGAAGTAGTTCTAACCTGCCCTCTGGTGTCGTTATGAGTCAGTTTTGACCCATGGCATTGAGTTTGGTTTGGAGTTTGGCAATTAGGTTAAAAATGTAATATCCTATCATTTGATCTCCCTTTGACACACTTTGAAGTTGTTTCAGTTGTTTCAGTTTTTAATATTTCTGTTTTGTCCTTGATACTTTTCCATGTTTTTATATAGTCATTGTTTCTTTCTTCTTCTTCTTTCTTCTTGTGCTGTGTATGATTGTGTTTTAGGTGATTGTCTGTACATAAAATCCAGGAAAGGTGAATCTATAGAGCAGCAGTTCTCAACCTGTGGGTTGCAACCCCTTTGGGGATCAAACGACCCTTTCATAGGTCAGGGTACTTTAGAGAAACATATCCTCAGCAACTCATGTATAAGAGAGAGTTTTATATAAAGGTTAAGTGTGCATCAAGAAAACATCCCAACCCAGTGCTGCCCAAGTCCACAAGTCCAACATTAACCCATGAACCAATATATCTGATACCAGTCCACAAAGTCCTCCTTCATCTCAAAAAAACACATGCAATGATGCCGATTGCAGGAGGAAAGCTGAGTCAGTGAATGTGTAAGCATCTCAGAGCTGGCAGCGGTCTCCACATGGCTGCTCCAGCACCGAGGGCTGCATCAGCGTAGGTCCATGTGGTTTCTCCTCAGGGATGTCTTCCAGGAAGTTAGCCTTGCAAGCTGAAGCAGGGAACTGCTAAGGCAGCTGCACCCTTGTCCCGCCATCAGAAAGCAAGAGGCCGGAGAACTAGAAAGACGAGGCTTACCAAGCCATTTATCCCTCCACCCTTCAATTAACCCCACATGTGTTTATCAGCTAGGTGGGCACAGTAAACTAACTAACTCATAGGGTTTGCCCAATTCATAACAGTTATGAACATCACAGTTATGAAATAGCAATGAAAATAATTTTATTGTGGGGGTCACCACATGAGGAACTGTGTGAAAGTGTCCCAGCATGAGGAAGGTGGAGAAGCACTGGCCTGGGGACAGTAACTGGATAGAGCGATGGCAGGGATGGATGCGAGGAAGTGGGGAGTTAACGACAGTGGGTATGAGAATAAAGTGTTCTGAAACTGATTGTGGTGATGATTGCAAACCTTTTATTAGTATGAATGAATGATGAACTGCATGATATGTGAAGTAGATGCTAAAAAACTATTAAAATAAATTGGTTTTTGAGAACAAATTTCTATTTAGATTGGAGATTAGGAAAAAAGTGAGGGGCATGATATATCCTACTATTTCCAGATACTCTACCACAATTTATTATGGTTTCTAAATGTCATCCTGCCTTGATAATATCAAGGTAAACTTCTTTATATATGTTGAGCCCTTGGCATCAGGAATAAGTTGGAGGAAGAATCCAAGTTCTGTGTAACTTGCTGCCTCAGCTGTAATCTCAGACTTCATTGGTGTAGACAGGACTTAATTCATATCAGTGATAGTACTGACCCAGAAAACTGTAAAATGGAAGTAGAGTTCTTAAATGTGAATCTCCTCTCACTAAAGTAAGTAAGATATTCTGGTAGTTTATTGTTTTCTCTCTTCTCTGACTTCTGCATGCATGGATGTGTATGTTAACTGCCATAGCCATAACCCCTAACTCATGACAGGCCCATGCACAATGGAACAACACATCGCCCACTCCTATGCCATCCATGTAATCACTCATGGTCATCCATAGGTTTTTATTGACTGATGTTCAGAAGTAGACCCCTAGGCCTTTCTTCCCAGGCTATTTTAGTCTAGAAGCTGTACTGAACCTAGTCAACACCAGGACAACATACACACCTTCTTTGATAGCTGTATGGTGTTTGCACATGTGTTTCAGTGTGTAGCCATTGATCCCTGTTTTAAAACATATAAATGAGGATTCTACCATTGAACTATTATCCACTAGACTCATTTAGTCTCCCCTCCCAAATAAGTGAAGGTCTCTATAATGCAGATATCCAAGCACCATGCAAGGCCTGGGATTAGCAGGTGAGACACAGGATGCAGAGCCAAAGGAAATTCAGAAGGCAGTATCAGCGGCTGACCTGGAATTGAAAACACAATGGGTAATTCAATTGATGTGTTTTTCTGAAAATAGATCACAGATAAGGGTATAGAATTCAGAGACACAATAATTGAAGAAAGGAGTCACTAACTGTGCCCAGGGCACAAGAGATAGAAATAGAATTGATACCTAAAGCATTTGAAGCTTGATAGATTTCCACAGGGATCTATAAATCATCTTTAGTTGAAGATGGAGCTGATAAAGATTGGTAAGGAAATGTTATCTATAGATTACACAGAAGTGGCTTAAATCATGGCTTCCCTATTTTATTAGAAGATATAATTTATTCAGGTGCATTTCATAGTGACCCCTGATTACTGATACTTTTCAGATAAACCATTAATAGTAAACAGCTACTGGATCTGGCAATGACAACAATGAGCCCCCAAATAATAAAAATCACACCAAGTCCACAACTTTGCCAATTTTAAGTATTTTTAGGCTAGCTTCTAGAATGAATAGGTTATTCACATGTACGAAAGCAGGTGCTACATCATGTCCTCATTAGCATATCCTCCACTCTCCCGTGTTGATGTGTTTTTTTCCTAAGACCCGCCCGCCAATCGCCATGGAGTTATTCTGGGTGGTCTTTGTTCAGTGCTTAGGATGGCAGTGCTGACAATAAGAAGCTCTGCTGGTGGAGGGGCTTGCGTGCTGGGCTGCTAACTGCAAGGTGAGCAATTCGGACACAAGCTGCTCGGTAAAGTCTGAGATGAGGCTTCCTGCTCCCACAAAGATTTGCAGTTTCAAAAACACAAATGGGAGAGTTCTATCCTGTCCTACAGGGTTATTATGAGTAGAAATCAACTCAATGACAGTGAGTTTGATTTTGGTTTGTGAGTGTAAGATGAATATACCAAGGAGGCAGGACATAATTCCACTGAAATATGCACTGTGAGTAGAAACATGTAATACTATTTATGGCGTGGTGTAGCAGATAAAGTGGTCATGTTGACTGTCATATGCAGATAGAGCTCATTTATAGTCGTGCTACTGTGGTGAAGTGAAATTGTTCAGTATGGTTCTACCATTCATAGCTTTTGTGATTCCCAACCAGTACCTTGGCTAGGGGCCTACAGATAAATGTGGAGTACTGGAACTCAGGGATTAGCGCATTTTGCAATTCCTCTGGGAATAAGAGGGCCTCTCAGAGGCAGGAGCAGAGAGACCCCTGTGGTGATGAAGAAAGAGGAGTCCCAGGGGAGTGTGTGGGAGTCCCTGTCTGCAGTGATGGGAGCAGCAAAGGCAGCAGCATTGACACTAAGCTGCAGAGCAGAGCAGTGGGCTTCTCAGCCCACAGCACAAGGCAGAGGAGGCCTGAGGACCATGTGGTCCAGAGGCGGGTACTAGAGACGAATAAGTGTCTGCCGGCATGACTGAGCAGAGACAATTCTCTGGACAAGAGTACTTTATTATTGATGTTTTCCTATCCTGATATTTGTGATAACCTGTTAGCTTCCCTAATAAATCCCCACAATTTTAAGTTCTGATCGTAAGCTTTAGGTAGCCATTTCCAGAAATTATTGAAGCCAGCAGGAATGTAGAGAGGAATCTATGAGAGGAATAGTTGGTGTCAGGCAATAGAAGGAAGGTGGGGAGGAGTAGTCTCATCTTTCTTCTGCAGAGCAGCTGGTGGCATAATGAATTTCTACCTGGTAGCGACCAGCCTTGAGTGTTCATGGAACTGGATTCTCCTTCTCCTTACTGAAGCCGGAGAAGGTCAGGTGTGGGCCTTAATCTCATTTCCTCAATGACTTCTCTTATTTTCCCTCCTTTAGTCCATAGTAACCCAACTATAATACTTAGTTAAGAATGGCAGGTGCGCCTATTCCAGGTATTTTTATAGAGATGCTTGGATGGATTATTTACTGTAGAACTTATAGCAACCCAAACACTTTTTAGACTACAAAATCCACGATCATGGAGTAAAACTTAGATATTATAAATTATATAAAGATATATACAAGTATATATATATATGCTTTATAAGATGTTAAAACAAAATATCGCAATTTGGGTGGCTGAAAGGAATAGAAATGTACTTCCTCACAGTTCTGGAGGTTAAATGACTGAGAATCAGGGGTTGTGGGGTTATATTCCCTCTGAAGCCTCCATGGGAAAATCTATTCTTGTCTCTCCCAACACCTGGTCGCCAGAGGTATTTATTGGTTTTTGGCAGCGTAGTTCTGATCTCTATCTTCTTTTTTGTATGGCTCCTTTTCTTCTATGTCCATGTTTCTTCTCCTCACCTTATAAAGATATAAGGATATGATATTTGACTCAAGGCCCATGCTATTCCACTATGACCTTCCGTTATCTGAGTTTAACTTACAAAGGGTCTCCTTGTCAAATACAGTCACATTCACAGATACCAGAGCTTAACAATGTTAACATGGCTTTTGTGTGTGCACTGGGGCGCATATTATTAATTTAGAAATAGAAATATGTCTACCTTTTTGACTCTCTTTAACTATTAACTGCAAGGTATTAGTAATCTGTAAGACATATGTTTAGCATTCTAAATTTAGAAGCAGAAATATGGAAGGACGTGATTATTTCATCATTTTAGTGTTGTGATGGGAGGCCTGTTTGCACAGTGGCTATGTGTGTGTTGGGCTGATTAGCGCAAAGTCAGCAGTTTGAGACCACCAGCTGCTCTGCAGAAGAAAGGTGAGACTGTCTACTCCTCTAGAAAAGTAAAATCACCTTTGGAGGCCATCCACCCAGACACTTCTTGAAGGGAAATGCGGTGAATTAGACAGAAGAGGGCAGGGGTTAAAAGCTTAAAAGTTCTATTCTCTCATTTCTGCAGATGAATTAATGAGCAACTTCAAGCTGTAGCATGAGAAGTGTCATTCAATCTTTCAGAAAGATGTCTTCAGAAGTCACTAGTTTCCACTCAGAGTAAAAGAGAGACACGGCCTGAGCACCCATTAGGAATGTATACTAGTTGTACCTTTTCTCTTGCCCCGGTGATGCCAGGAGAAAATATAAACACATCAACTGCTAGGCATGCTTACCCTCACTACGGCCTTACTCTTCTGTCTAAAGGCCATTCAAGTTGCTCAGCAAAGAGGATGGAGTCTGGATGATGTGGACCCCTGGTAGGGCAGTAGGTTCTACCTTGGGCTACTCACCGCCAAGTCAGGAATTGGAAAGAACTGGCTGCTGCAGCACAGGCGCCCCCACCGTCATTGTCGTTATCACCGCCGTTGTCAGGCAAGTGTCACCACCTCAGAGAATGAGACAGAAACAATTAGCAGCTTTAAGCGAATATATTTAGGAATAAAAATGTTGAAATGGAGAATTTAAGTGAAAAATGAAAAACTTCCTTAAAATATCAAATGGTGAACTTACAGAACTCAACAGACAGGTTTAAGAGCAGATGTATGAGCCACAATAAAAAGATTTATTAATTTAAAAAAACTTGGGAAAAGAATGTACAGATGTGCTTTATACAATTGATGTATGTATATGTGTGGATTGTGATAGGAGTTGTATGAGCTCCTAATAAAATGTTTGAAAAGAGAGCAGATGAAGGTGAATAAGGGAGGGTGAATTAATATTCTCAAAACTTGTTCAGAAAAAAATAAATAAATACAACAAAATAATCCAGAATGAACTATGGATACAAAAACAAAGGAGACATACAAGAATGTATGAGATACATGAGAAATAAGAAGGAACTGTAAATTAAATGGAAATGGAATCCCAGGATTAGAGAAAGATTGAGCATAAATTTTCCAAGATTAACAAAAGAAATAAAGCCACATGTACAACACATACCCTGCTCTCATTTCTGACCGGAAAGAAGACAGCTGCACATGTTACCGTCTGGATGAGTGGCACTGGAGACCATTCATCGCATTGCTGTCCCTCTCTAGCATTACTAGAAGGAGCTTTGACAGCACTGTAGATAGAGGTCGCACTGATAACAGCACGGTCAGCGATTGGAAACCACCAGCCGCTCTGTAGGGCAAAGATGAGGTTTTTAACTCAGTAATGATTTACAGTTTCAGAGGCCTACAGAGAGGTTCCACTCTGTACTGTAGGGTAGCTGGGGGCTGGAATCAACTCGATGGCAGAGTGAGTCTGTGAGTATAGGGGGAAACCTAGGGGGGATTTTCTACATGGAGTCTCGGCTGGATACATGCTGTTAAGACCTCGCTCATACTCAGTGAGTACGTCTCATCAACTCAGACGTATCAGGCATTATAATGCTGGGAATAGTAATCTGTTCATTAAGTTTCTCCTTTTTCTTTTTTTGATCCCTAAACATAAAACTTTTAAAAATATCTTTTCTATCACCCTCAGTCTCCCAACACCAGTGACACCTGATTCAACTACTTTTTAAAATTGGGATGGAAGAGAAATGGGGTCTGTTTTCTTGACATATCTTAGAATCATAGTAACTGTAAACTATAGATGCTAATACAATAATAATGTTTTCCCTGCCAATTTGGGTTTGAGTACTTACGCTTTTGCATTTGGGCTGAGCTTTGTTTGTTTTTCTGTATGTTTTGTTAAATTAGTTGGGCCTGACTGGACTTTGCTGAACAATAGCTCATATATTCAGATGTTGCTTTATTCCCTAAGTGTGAGGGGGTGGTTGTGGCTTTATTTTAAATAGAAATGACCAAGCTGAGGGATTTACTTGAAATTTCCTCAGAAGCTTTTTCTTCTTCTCTGCCAGCCAGAGGAGGGGTGATGGGAAACATTACACGTTTTGACAAACACTGTTATAAATCACCAATAGTGGAACCAAACATCACGTAAGATTACCCACCAGCGCTAGGTTCACATATTTCTTTCCTTGTTAGCTTTTACACTGTGTTCCAGATGATCATTATGTATATCACCTCTTGTTCTTTTTGTCAGGTGAAAATAAAATGGCAAGGTCGGCTAAGTTTTTGTTTATCCCCCCGCCCCCCGCCCCCCCACCCCTCACTTTATGTATCTAGAAAACCCAAAAGCTGTAAATCCACTGTTAGTTTGCCAATTCAAACTCCTAGTGAACCTGTATGTAAAGTAAAAGTGTTCCACTGGTTTTGTAAGCTATAAATCTTAGTGAGAACCAGTGACCATGGCTCTCTTCCACGAGTTCAAATCTGTGATTTCTGGTGTTAGCAGCCAAATGCTAAGCCACTGCACAACCAGAGTTAAAGTGTTGGTGAGAATTTTTTAATGTAAAATGATACTCTATAATTTTCTGCTCTTCAGTTCATTTTAGAAGCTATTGTCTCTACGCTTTTGTTATTTCCCTTGAATGCACCTCATTATTTTAGTTTCCTAATCAAATATTTGACTCTAAGGTATATTCTCAGTTACTTATCTACCCTTGGTTGTCTTGCCTAATCTAAGTAATTAGAGGTGTACTACAGAGGGCTCACAGAATGCTAAACCAGGATCAGATCCCCTTTGGGCTAAGTCCAGAGACTTAATAAAGAGGAATTGACATAGGACTTACCTCTTTGAAGGTCATCAGGATGATGAAGGTGATGGAAAATCATGGAGAAAGTGATATCATTGGGAGGAGGGTTGAAAAAAGAAACATAATGGCAGCAATATAAGTGCTCTGATGATACATTTTTTAAAATTAGTTATGCTTAATTTTTGAAGAGCTTATTATAGACCTTCAAGGAGAAAATTTGAGTTTTTCTTTGGCAATAATTACTTTTGTTTTGTTACACTTAATTTTTTTCCTTTCCATTACCTTTCTCTGAAACTTCTAATAGATTTTAAATATTCTGTATCAATCTTTCAACAGTTTATTTAATAAAAAGTAGAACACACCAGTCCCAGGAATGATATCCATTCTTAATTGTTTCTTTAAGAATTAGTAGGTAAGTTGAAACAGGTGTATACTGTTCTTATTTAGACTTACTTTCATTCAAGAAAAAGTTTGACACCTTCAGAATACCTGAAAATCTGCACGTGCTGCAAGTGGAGATGATTGTAGTCAAGATTTTGCTGAAAATAGGGGTTGCGTCAATTATTTTAAAGTATGAGCAAATGTACACAAATTAAAGGATAACTAGAAAATGTCAGTAAATCCAAATTCCTAACAACAAGATTAAAGTAGTTAAAAGGATGATCTTTTGAAATCACATCACCAAGTTATGGATTCCCAGTCTAACACTTACTCAATTGACTGACTTTGGACAAAATAATAAAGTTATATAATGAATTGATAAATTAGAGTTATCCTCATGTCAAAGAATATTGAATATACCATGAACTGTGAGAAGATCAAATAAATCCATCTTAAATGAAGTGAAACCAATCTGCTCCTTAGGAGCAAGGATTGTGCACGCTTGTCTCCTATGTTATCAGGAGTTAATATCAATTGGGGAGTAATCCTGGGAAGAGGACATTATGCTTGGTAGAATGTCAGGAAAAAAATGAAAAAGAAAGACCTTCAAGGGGAAAGATTGACCCTGGAGCTATAGCAATAGGCTCACAAACATATAGCAACATTTGCGAGGATAGCACAGGACCCGGCGGTGTTGTCTTGTCATACAGAAGATTATTGGGACTCAGAACCAATGCAAAGATCCCTATTCATGACCACAACAAGAAAGCTATCTGTATCTTTTTTCTTATTTAGGTAAGAATATTAAATAATTGTCCATTTTCTAAAATTGTTATAAGGAAGATATAGGATAAATGAATCATAGAGTAATGCTGAAAACCAGTAATGAGTGGTCATTTACTGAAGGTGTAGGAACATGAATTAATGCTCCCAAATGGCTGCTGAAGCTAAGTAAATATATTCCTGGCGTGTCCTTGGTCCCACCAGAATTGTACCCTTCCCCCATGGTTAGCGTGGGTGCCGCAGCAGATCAAGGAGCAGGATGAATTCTTCCTGGTTTCTCTTCCTTACCTGAGTTTTGTGCATGCTAGTATTATGGTATTAACGGCTTCAGAAGGACTCAGGAGCCCATCTCATTGCTCTTATAAAAGGTAAGGATGAGTGCATAACTTAAAAATTACTAGGCTGTGGGTCTGGAAGGTGTCTTAAAGTTAAGTCACGACCCAAGGAAAACAAACACTACCCAATATAGAAGGGGAAAACTCCGAAAATGTAAATGCAGGCAGGTGTGTTAGAAGGGACTTACTGAGAAAACAGGTTTATAGCCAGCAGAATAAAACCACTGGACACCGCTCTTTCCTTGAGGTGGTCAATGCTTGCTAGTCCCTGCACTCATTGGCTATTGAGCATCTGTGGCCAAGAGGTATACATACTAGCTGCATTCCTTTGCTGAAGGTTTTCAGCTAGAGATAAATACACTGGCTAATCCTTGTATTGGGGGGTCATGAGTGTCCCTGGCCAACAGGCAGATGAGCAATGTTCCTAGCTGGAGAAAGTGCCACTAACCACAGCCTGCAATCCAGTGACCTTCCTGAGAAGCAACTTGTCTTCCTTGCAAGATGCTGGCACAGTCCCCAAAGCCAACGCTCAACCTCACAAGTTGCTCATCTTCCTTGCAAGATGTTTACAAAGCATTTTCCTAGAATGGTAACATAGACTCTTTTCCTTGATATTTGCTTATTAGATTTGAAAGTGTTGAGTCTTTCCTATGGGAGTCTAGTGAAGCCTCTCCTGGGTAAGGTATCGCCACTAATACTCTGTGCAGAGAGGGAACAAAGGACGTATGTTTGAATCTTCATTTCTTTAATACATGCATGAGTTTCATGTTTGAATGAAACTCAAGCATTACAAAGACAATTGAATGTCTCTGTATATTTTGTGACATTTTCATAAAACACTGCAGAAAGAGCCCCTCACTAGAAACTTTCTTGTCCAGGCCTGCCTGCCAATTTGAAACAGCAGTGCTGTTTGTCTTGTCTGGAAGACCTTGAACATAATAGAACAATGTCTCACAAATTGACTCCAGGTCAGTGTGTTCATCTCGCAGTACCTAGGTACCCAGAGTTTCTCTTCTCTTTGGCTTTGAGTAGACTACACAGAAAAGTAAATTGTAAATTATTTGTCAAAATTTCTAGTCATCCATTTGTTCAGTTAATCCCATCTATTATATGCTTGGCATGCACAAGGAGTTATGGTGACCGTAAAGAGTCTCTGTTCTAGAAATGAATAAAAAGGAGAACCAGGCACGCAGTACTTTGCCATGAGACAAGTTAGCTAATGAGTATACCCAGAGCTAAAGTATCACCTGAGTCTGGAACTAATACGAGAAGAAATAACAAAAGATGAGATGCTCACCTTGATTCCTGAAGAAGGAAATAGGAACTAGTGGATTCGAATGTATGAAAAGGCATTGCAAGTAAAGAGAACAGCCGAGGCAAAATGCAACTGAACATAATGCATCTGCGAGCCCGTGGGTAGTATAGCTAATCATAGGGTCATATAGGGGACAGCAAGAAACTAAGCTGGTGAGTAAGTGAAGGCCAGACTCCAAAGGACCAGTCATCATTTCTAGTGGACAAATCGACAGAAAAGGACTGCTAGTAGTTTAATGCCTTCTCATTCATGCTTCTGCTTTCTAGGGGCTTAGTAGAGAATTATCTGGAAAAGGTAAGACCAAGAATAGGGAATCCAATCAAGAGAGTCCCAAAGTTATCTAGGCAAGACAAACAAGTTTGATGAGGTGGATTCTGAGATATTAAGGAGGTAGAATCTCTAAGACCATCTGATTATAGATGTGGAAGAAGAGGAAATAGACATGGAGAGAGTTGACCATGTGTCTGACTTTACTTACCCTAGCTGCAACAGAGATCACAGGAAGAGGTCATCAAGGGAGTGCAAGAAGATAATGGATTGATTAAAAACAAACAAACAAACAAAAACCTCTTGAGACATTCTGAGGATGTTCAGTAAAAAAATTCAATGTGAGCTTGAGAGAGAGATCAAGGTAGAAAATAAATAAGTCTGGAGGCGAGCATCATACCGATGGTGGTTCAATCACTGGCATGGTTAACGTTGCCTAAGAAATGATACATTTAAGAATATAACAAAATAAAACTCAAAAGTAAAAAAAGCTCACCGATGTGGATAACAGTTAGACGGTTCTGAAGTTAGTGGGTTCATAACATATTAATAGTCAGTTATATTCACAGATATTTCAAGCATTAAGGGACAAAATTAAATGGCTATGTTTTCCTTTGTTCAAGGCTGTGTGTTTTTGCCTTAGTTTCCAAATCTCTAATTTGCTATCCAACTTAACCCATTTTATTGGAGCTCTTTAATAAAATGTAAACATCTAGTATCTTGTATTTAATTAAATAATTATATTCTTTTGTTATTGTTTTAGAAATGACTTATCTGATAGCACAAATTCAAATATTGAAAATATGTTTTATCCAAAATTAATGCTCAAGGAGGTAGCAATAAAGAAAGAAAATGATGCATGCATTGAATAAATCTGCTGCATATGACTTCTTTAGAATGTACACGAGTAAGAGTGCTCCTTTGAGAAATAAGGTATGCCTGACCCAAGCCATGCCTCTTTCAATACCCTCATTTGCATGTGCAAGTTAGACATCGAATAAGGAAGCCTAAAGATGAAGCTTGCATTTAAATTAGTGTTGGTGAAAAATATTGAAAGTAACATAGATTGCCAAAAGAAGAAGCACATTTTTCTTGGAAATAGTTCAGCCAAAATGGTCCTCAGAAGTGAGGATGGCGGTGGTAGTTACATAATTTCATGTCCACTTGATAAATAAGTATAGGGGTGGAGTCTAGCCTGCCAATGAGGTCACCGCCTGATGATGCCTCTCTGTGGATATGGTCTTCCCAAGAGGATTCCGGGAACTTCCTTTCTCTCTCTGCCTTGGTCTTCCTTTTGACAAGCCATGCAGAGTCTTGCTTAGACCTGCAAGAGCTCCCTCTGCTTCCCCTTCCTCTTCCAGAGCCACACACGGGGAGCTAGAGCGGTCACGTGGAGACCTGCACCAGCCTGAGATGCTTCCACCATTGGATCCACAAGACTTTGCCCTGGCCTGTGATCTTCCTGCATTTTGTATCATTGCATGTGATTGTGAGTCTGAAGATTTGTTTGACTAATATTGGACTTATGGGCTAATATCAGACTTATGGATTTGATCTGCACTGCTCTGGGGCATTTTCTCAATATACAATTAATCTTTGATGTAAAGCTTCCTTAAATATTGATGAGTGGCTCTGGATTTGTTTCTCTAGTCAACCCAGACTGTCACAATGAGCAAACTTTGTTTCACATATTTTATCAGGAGAGATCAGTCCTTGGAAAAGGAAACCGTTCTTGATAAATTAGCGAGGCCGAGAAAAAGAAGAACCTTAATGAGATTGGATTGTTGCATCTAGTTGGCTCAAACATACTGAGCCCAAACTACCTGGACAGCACCTCACAACCACAATGTATGTATATGAATTAAGATTCATCTACGTTTCAGGGAAATCCTTTTTTTCATTATTTGTGGGAACTATAGTAAGATCAAATTACACAATCCATTTGCTTTTTCAATGAGAAGTAAAACATTTTGTAATAGTTTTCAATAAGATCCTCTGTCAAGCCCACTCAATTTCTCAAATGCATTTTTCTTCTACTGCTAAAATCAGTTTATTTCCAGTTGAATCTTTCTAACATCTTCTGTCAATTTAGATATCCACAATGGAGGACATGCCAATATTCATTTAGCAAATTTCATCTTTATGCTGGGTAGTTTTCAGAAAAGGAAGCACGTGTAGGCTCTGGAATATCAATCTAAAGCCTACTGCTTTTTGAAATTTGGGTAGGTGTTAGCCTAACTTTATTGGCAGGCAGAAAAAGACAATAAACAGAGATTAATTTGTATCTTCCATATTTCTTAAAATACTATATCTATATATAGTGCATTTTCCCAAAGTGCTCCAGATATAATCAAGGTAAAGTCTAGAAATGGTGACTGAAACATTCATCATATTCCATTTCTGTTAGGTACTCTGTTGTTACTGCCTACTCACAGCGACCCTGTCTATGAAAGAAGTAAACATTGCTCTGCACACAATCGTTGCTGTGTTTGAGCCCAGTGACCTCAGCTGGGTTGTGTCACCCAGTGTGTTAACTCACAATATCACTCCAACTGGGTGAATGGGCTTCCAATGTCTGCTCCCATTCATTGGGCAGCTCCCAGCACGCAGGGCCAATGGTTGCACCCTGCAGCCCTGCCCCTTCTCAGCTTGTGCATGACAACTCCCTGAAGCTCCTCTCTCATTAGCCAACACGAAGATTCTCCACTCTACCTGTGCTATAATGTCATCCTGACTGATGGGAAATGGAGGAGTGATGAAGTGCTTCATTTGGTGATGTGACTGCACAGGGACGGGTCACCTCACTCAATTATAGGTGACAACAATCCTGGTGATATCACTGCCCAGATGCTGGCAAACCACTGCTGCCGCCACCACCTCTTCCTCCACCTCTGCCTCCACCACTCTCATGGCCAAGGACCTTGGAGTAAGTTCGCCGTCATCACCTCTATCAGTTCCAGAGATTTCTGTTAATATCTGTTTAGCCCCCAAGTGACACTAACGTTTGGACCAACTATTATTACAGGCAGTTTGTCAGTACATATCAGTAAAGATTTTTCTTTCTTTGTTAACTGTCTCTCTATCAAGCATGATGTAAACTCTAGAGCCTTGTGCCTCCTGATAACATGTCCAAATTATATAAGATGATGCCTTCTAATCCTTACCTTTTTTTAAGGGCCACCAAATAATAGAAGCCTGTATTAAACAAAATTTTCTAAATATGAAGCCATTTTTTCTTGACATCTCCATCTAGATCGATGAACTTCTGAAGGCAGTGTTTCTATCTTCCCAACTCTTCCCCTTCCAACAATTCTATGCTCTTTGATTGACAAGATATAATGGTGACAGTTTGGGTATTTTTTCCCAACATTTTCTCCGGCACACAATTTACACATCATACAATTGAATATTTCACTCATTCAATCATATCAAGGGGAATTGTAAAATCAGCAAGAGAATCTATTTTAGAGCATTCCCCCCTAATCCTTACTTCTAAGGAGAATTCTGGCTGTACTTTTTCCAAGTAAAATTTGCTCACTGCTTTGGTAATCTAAAATGACATCTTTTTCTTCAAAAGTGACCTCTTTATTCTGTAATGTTTTAAAGAGGTCCTGTGCCTAATGCAATATATCACTTGCTTTCTTGACTGCTGTTTCCAGAAGCATTGATTGTGGATCCAAGCAAAATTAAATCCTTGACAAATTCAACTTATTATCCATTTATCATGATGTTGTCTATTGCTCAAATTATGAAGTTTTTAAATGTACAATTATTAAATTACAAGGCATTGTGAGGGCTTTAGTCTTTTAATTTTCATCACCAATACTTCAAGTTCACCTTGATTTCAGCAAGCTAGACTGTATCATCTACATAATTGTCAGTCCTAAAGTCAATTTTTCTTCCTGTAGTCCACGTTCTTGGATTATTTGCTAAGCATACTGATTGAATCCATATGGTGAAAGGATAAAACTGTGACACATCTTTGCAGACTTTAAATCAAGTATCCTTGATCTTTTTGAATGAATGTTTCTTGGTCTATGTACAAGGCTAGCCTAAGGACAGTTAATTGTTTTCAAATTCCCATGGGTCTCAATGTTATCCACAATTTTTCATAATCATAACAGCAAAATACCTTTGCAAGGTTAATAAATCATAAGTAAACAAGTAACTTTCTGATACTCTCTACTCTTTTTCTCTTTAGAATCCTTTAATATTTCAACTCAAGTCTTAAATATTTTCTCTAGTTTTTCAGCTTGAGAGGGGCTGAGCTTGTAGTTTCCTCATGGTTTTGTAACTTTAGGTCTTGAACATATTAATATCACACTTTAATTTGTTTTCTGAATGTGTCTTTTCCAATATTCTGTATACTTACTATTTTTTAGTGTCCTGAAAAATATCCTTTATTCTTTATTTTAAGATAATTTTATTGGGGGCTCTTACAGCTCTTCTCATGATCCATACATCAACTGTATCAAGCATATTTGTACATATGTCGCCATAATTATTTCCTAAATATTTACTTTCTATTTGAGACTTGGTCTCAGCTTCTCTTTTTCCTCTTCCTACCCTCTCCCACTTTCATGACCCCTTGATAAATTATAAAATATTGTTTTCTTCATATATTACACTGACCCCTGTCTCCTTTCAGCCAGGGTTTCTGTTGTCACTCCCTGGGGGGGTGGGGGGTGGGGGTGGTGGTTGTGTAATTCATTGCAATTCTTTCCCCCTTCTCCCCTCCTCTTCGCACCGCACCTTCCCCCTAGCCTCCTGGTATCCCTACTCTCATTTCTTTCCTGAAGGGCTTATCTGACCTGGATTCCATGAGTTGCAAGCTCTTATCTGCACCTGTGTGTCTAGTCCTCAGTGAAAGGCAGGACTGAGGTTAAGATAGTGGGGGGTGAGGAAGCCTCAAGGAACCAGAGGAATATTGTGTGTTTCACTGGTGCTATACTGTGTCCTGTTTGTCTCATCTCTTCCCTGTGACCCTTCTGTGAGGGGATGTCCCATTGTCTACAGATGGGTTTTGGGTCTCTGCTACAACTCCCCTGGCTCTTAACATTGTGGTGTTTTCGTATGTCTGTTTTGTGTCTTCTGATGCCCTTTAACTGATTCTGTCGATACTTCATGATCACATAGGTTGGTGTGCTCCTTCCTTGTGGGCTTGTTGCTTCTTTGGTAGTTGGCCACTTGTTTAAATTCAAGCCTTTAAGACCCCAGATGCTTTATCTTTTGATAGCTGGGCGCCCTCAGATTTCTTCATCGCATTTGCTTGTGTACCCATTTTGTCTTCAGCAATTGTGTTGGGAGGATGAGCATCACAGAATGCCTAGTTGTTAGAACAAAGTGTTCTTGTGTTGAGGCAGGCCATGAGCAGAGGCCCAAATCCAGTCCACTACTCAGTGTATTTCCATATAAATGTATACATAAATATATGTATATATATGTGAAATGCCTATATTTTTATGAATTCATGTATTTACATATGTACACAAGGTTTATATCTCTATCCCTTGCTTTGCTTTCTAGATCTTTCATTTCCTTTTACTTTCTTCCTGCCCCACCACCACACTTGCCCTTCTTCTGTCTCTTAGTAATTCCTCTCAGCTAGAGTGCTGTTGCTCCAACACCCTCGGGATCTCTACATCCTCCTCATTGTTGATTTTAATTCCCTAGTAGTTCCCTTGTCTATGGCATTGGTTGCTCACTGCTCCCTCTCCCTGCCATCTCTCTCCACCCCAAGTCCCTCTGGAACCATTGCTTTCTCCTCGAGCTTTCTTCCCATGCCTATTTTATATTAGTAGGCAAACCAACAATAACGGGGACAAAACAAAAGGAAAACACATGTTTGAATAAAAAGAGAAAAAAATAACTAGCAAAAAACCAAAAGAGAAAAAAGCAACCATAAGTCCGGGTCTGTCTGCTGACATTTATTGCTATCTCTCGACTGGTCCTCAGGTATTCTGGGAACTTCCCCTCATAGCCTGAAGTCTATTTTGGTGGCTCCTAAGGGGCTTTGTGGCTTGTCTTTGCTCCAATTGCTGATGTGTTGTGTTCCCTTTTTGCTTCACCCTGCTGTGTGTGGTTCAGACCAGACTAACTCCCCGCTGTGTGTCCTCAGTATTGTCCCCTATCGTGGTATGCTCCAGGAGGGACACCTTGTTTGGAGCAGTTGTTGGCCTACAGTCCTCTCTGTGCCTTAGCAGCTGTGGGCAGGACTTCGTCCTTAAGGCTTAATGTGCCAATATGGGGTCTACAGTCTCATTGTCCCTTTTCCTTCTTGGTTTGCTTCTGTGTGAGGAGGCATGCCAACCACTCTCCCAAACTGTAGATTTAGTGTTGTTCTTTGTAGCACACACTTCTAGGGAGGGGCAAGTTTCGCTCCAATTGGGGCCAGCCTTGTAGCCCACTCTTTTCATGAGTTGTTCCATGAACAACTGGGTCAAGGTAGCTCACTCTCCGTTTGCTTTAAATATCGCCAGATCACTTTCCACAGAGGCTATACGGATCTACACAACCATAAGCAGCAGAGATGTCCTAGCTTGCCACTTCCCCTCCAACATCTTTTGCTCTGATTTTCTGATTTGGGCTCTACTCAAGGGCGTTAGGGGTTATCTCATGGTTGTTTAATTTGCATTTCTCTGATGAGCTAATGATTGGGAGCATTTTCTCCTTTGTTTATTGGTCATTCAGCTCTTCCCTATTGAAATTCCCTTCAGGTCCTTTGCCCACTTTCTCAAGGGCTTAAGTGTGTGCTTCTTTTTTGCAGGCTAGAACGGTATTGTAGATTTTAGTAATAAGCCCTTAGTCTGTTATGTCATTGCTAAAGCTTTCATGTTATTCTTTTGGTGAAGTTTTTTGACAGACACAGGTGTTTTGCTATTAGTTTATCTCACTTGTCGACTTAAGGCTCACCTGTGTGAAATTCCTCTTAGAGTTGGCCTATATACAACCTCAACTAAACTTCTTAGGTTTGTCCCAATTCCTTCGTTGATGGTCCTCATAAATTGGGGTTTTACTTCTAAGTCTGTGATCCACCTTGAGTTTGTTCCTGTGCATAGGGTGAGGTAACCATCTTGTTTCATTTTTCTGTAGGTGATGTGCATTGTTTCCAGCACCATTTGTTAAAGAGGGCATCAACCTCCCACTTGACACTTTTGGGGCCCTTGTTAAAGATCAGTTGTCTATATGCTGATGGTTTTATTCTGGGTTTTCTGGTCTTTTCCATTTGTCTGAGTATCTGTCATTATGCTAGTACCACTCTGTTTTGACCTCTGTGGCTATGGAGTAGGTATTAAAGTCAGATAAAGGGAACCCTCCAACTTTGTCATTCTTGAGGAGTTCTCTGTTAACTTTGGGCTTCTTCACCCTCCATATGAAATTGGTGGTCAGTTTTTCCAGCTCTTTGAAGAAGGTTGTTGGTATTTAAATCGGGATATTGTTAAACTTATATATTGCCTTGAGTAAAATTGACATCTTTACAATAATGAGTTTTCCAATCCATGAGTGTAGGATAGTCTTCCATTTGTGATGGTTGCTTTTGGTTTCTTGTAGTAGGGTCCTGTAGTTTTCCTTTTATAAGTTTTTTGTTAAATATATCCATAGTTATTTTAATTTGTGCTTGGCTATTTTTAAAGGTATGGCTTTCTTGATCTCCTCTTCCATGGTCTTGTCCAATGTATATAGCCAACCAATGGACTTCTGTTCATCGATCTTATATTCTGTCACTCTTCCAAACTAATCTATTGCTGTCAGTACTCCTGTTATGCAGCTTTGGGAATATTCAATGTGTAGCATCATGTTATTACAAATAGCAATAGTTTCACCTCCTCCTCTCCCAGATGGATACCTTTAATGTCCTTCACTGTCTTATGTTGTTAGCTAGGACCTCTAGTACGATGTTGAATATAAATGAAGACAAGGTACATCTTTGTTTGGTCCCCTTTCCAGTGGGTTTGTTTTGTCTTTTCTCCATTGACTGTGATGTTGGCTGTTGACTTTTTTTTAGATAGCATGTATTTACTTGAGGAATTTTCCTTCCATTCCTATCTTTTTGAGTGTCTTAATTAGGAATGGGTATTGGGTATTGTCAAAAGCTTTTTCTGGGTCGATCAATATTAGCATGCGATTCTTATCCTTTCTTATCAACATGGTGAATAATGTTGATGGACTTTTGAATGTTGAACTATCCCTGCATCCCTGGAATGAATCCAACCCTATCATGATGGATGATGTTTCATATAATTTTGTATTTTATTAGTAAATATTTTGTCAAGAATTTTTGTATCTGTGTTCATTAGAGATATCGGTCTATAGTACTCTATTCCTATAAGATGCTTGGCCTCTTTGGGTAACAAAGTTATACTGGCTTCATAGAATGAGTATGGGAGTTTGCCATCTTTTTCTATGCCCTGGGATAATATATGGAGGATCAATGTCAACTCTTCGCTGAATGCTTGGTAGAATTCTCCTGTGAAGCTGTTTGGTTTAGGATTTGTTTTTTATTGGTAGCTTCTCGATAACCATATCGATTTCTGCTTTTGCTAGTGGTCTGTTAAGGTTCCTGACCTCTATCTGGGATAAGCTATGGAATTATTGTTTAAGTATTTGTCCATGTTTTCCACATTGTTGAATTCATTGATACACACTTTTACAGTACTCTGTGATAATCCTTTTAATTCTCTTGGAGTCTGGTGTGATTTCCCCAGTTTCATCCCTCATCCTGGCTATTCATGCTTGCTCCTACCTTTCCTTGGTTTTGGCTTGCCAGTGGTCTGTAGATTCTGTTGATACTTTCAAAGAACCAGCTTTTTGCTGCATTGATTTTTTTGCAATTCTCCCTTGTCTTCCCACTGATTTAACTTTGCCATGATTTTTATTATTTCTGTTGCTTTTGGAGGGGGTTGTTCTGTTGACTCTGTTCTAGTTGCTTGAGGTCTTGTGATGATGTACCAGTCATACTTCTCTTCCTTTTTCATATATGTATTAATCGCTATCAAACTTCCTGTGATAATATCCCATAGGTTTTGGTGTGTTGCATTCTCATTTTCATTGATGTATACAACAGTGGTCCTCAACCTTCCAATATTGTTCGCCTTTTATAAGTTCCTTATGTTGTGATGACCCACCAACCATAAAATTTTTCTCATTGCTACTTCATAACTCTAATTTTGCTACTGTTATGGATTAGGTGACTCCTATGAAAGGGTTGTTTGACACCCAAAGAAGTTGTGACCCATAGGTTGAGAACCACTTGTCTAGAAGCTTCCTAAGTTTCTCTCCAATCTGGGCCAGTTACAATTCTTGTCACAGAAGATCATTATTCATCCTCCAATTGCATGCCCTTGTTTATCAGGTCATCCTTTTGTCGATCTCCAGCTTTATGGCACGGTGGTGCAAGAGAGTCATCTGAGCAGTCTCTATGATTTTTAAATTACTCAGGATAAACTTGTGTTCCAGTATGTGGTCTATTTTTCAAAATGAGCCATGTGCACTTGAAAAGAGTGTTAATTACTTTGCATTTGGAAAGAAATGTCTGTAAATGTCTATCAAGCCCAATTGCCTAGTTGTAATGTTTAGCTGAGAAGCCTCCTTGCTGGGTTTCTTTACCAGTGCTCTATCTTTTTCTGATAGTGACATATTAAAGTCACCTACTATCATTGGTGAATCTGTGATTTCTTTTTTCATCTTTTTAATTGTTTGAAATATTTCATGGATCTCTCTTTAGGCCCATATATATTTATTATGCTTACTGGTTCCTATTCTACTGATCCTTTGAGCACTGTATAGTGCCCATCTTTGTCTCTTGTATTGATTTCCACTTTGGGGTCAATTTTTTTGGACATTGAGTTCATAACCACTGCTTTTTTAAAGTTGCCATTTTCATGGTATATTTCCAGCCAGCCTTTTATTCTCAGTCCTTTTTTTTTTCCTGTGAGTTTAAAATATGTTTCTCACAGACAACAGATTGATGGGTTATGTTTTCTGAGCCAGTCTGCTAACATTTGTCTTTTAATGTACTATTTGAAGCTGTTAAATTAAGAATTATTATCACCTGTGAGTTCACTGCTGTCATTTCGTGCCTTATGTGTGGGGTGTTTTCCTGTCTCCAGTAATATCAGTGTGCTGTGCTTGTGTGGGAAGCTTCATTCTTGCCTTCTTTTCTTTCTGAGGCAATGCTATCTTCATAATTGTTTTCAGCAAATTGAGGTGTTGGTGGAGTTACACTGCTACTTGACCTTGGTGGAGCTTGGTCTTCTGATCATATTGAGTTGGCAAGGATTTTTTTCAGGCATGGGTTCCTTATGGCATTTTTGACATTTTTCTTGTCCTGAAAGACTCTTACCTTGCTGTCTATCTTAATAGATATTTTGGTGGTTATAGGATTCTTGGCTTGGTGTTTTTTCCTTTCAGGTTTCAAAAGATGTTACTCTACTCTCTCCTCATCTTCATGGTATCTGCTGATAGGTCTGAGCATATATTTACATGAGCACCAATGTTGTGGCCACTTTTTTTCCCCCTCGCTGCTCTTAATATTTATTTTTCCCCTCAAAGTTGTATAACTTAACTATTACATGCCTTGGTGAGTTCTTCCCAGAGTTTAGTCTAGTTGGTGTCCTCTCTGATTGCTATATAAGTTTCTAGAACTCATACATTAGAGTGGGGAAGTTTGCTTTCAGAAATTCCCTCATTAATTTATTTGTTGACTTCTTTATTGTGTTTTGTTCTTGTAGACCAAGTATTCAAATATTATTATTCTTCATAGGGTGTTTCACTGTCTCTTTGATTATCTTGTTTGACTGTCTTTCCCATTTGTTAAAGTCTGCCTGATTGTCCTTAAAGGCAATGGTATGATTCCCTACCTCTTCTACTTTGTTGGTGATGTTTTTGGTCTTGTGTTTTGCTTCTGTCACCTCATCCATTGATTCTTGTACTTCCCTTTGGTGCATGGACTTCATCCACTTTATTGTGGATTTCATCTCCTCTATCATTGCATACTTATTCTGCATTGATTCCCTCATATCCTGTATTATTCTAAGCATCATGCTGAAGATTTCTTTTTGTGGATTTCTTTTTGTAGATCTATTGTCTAATTCTTCTATGAGCATCTTTACGTAAATGACTTCCTCTGTTGTTGCATTTTGCTTTTGTTTTCTTGTTCAGAGCATTGAGGTATGTTGATCTTTGCTTGTCTTTTGGAAGAACTGGGCACCGTGTTTCTGGGATCTCTGAGCTCTTTCTCTGTGTCACTGGTAAGAGTCTTTGTGTTGACTACCTGTGGCCTACTAAAGTATGGGTCGCAATGCTATGTAGTCAGTGTGCCTTGATGACTCAGAGGCTACTGGTAGTGGGGGATGGGGTCTGGGAGTCTGGGCTGTGACAGGCAACTCTAAGTATGTCACTGACCATTTGGGGTGGGGCTGCATTGTGGATATGGGCCTGGTGTGTACTGTCTGGCCACAATATTTGAAGTCTTTTGAAGACTTTCTGTGGAGTCCCAAACTGGTAGAACCAGTTTTGGCTTTCACTGTGGCTATAAGAACCTATTGTCTTTTTCCAGTTTTGTTATGTTCAAATGCTTAGCTATGCTCTGGAAATTAGCATTTTGGCTATCTTGTTATGTTAATGCTATGCCAATAGACAGAAGTTCCAGAAAGGACCACAGACTTGTGGGGTTCCCTCGCATAGGGGCTGTACCGCACTGTCCTCCAGGGAAAGCTGACCAGATAAGTGAAGTGGGTTTGGGTTTGACTGGATCTGAATTCATCAGTCCTGCCAGCACTGCTGGTTGTGCTCTGTGGAAACTCACTTTTGTCACATGCAAATATCCCAGTGGCTCTTCAATTGCTGCAAATTATTGTCTAATTCCAGCCACCCGCCACTGCACCTGACCATTCTCTGTTGGCTTGTGCAATCCAGTGGTGAACTGAGAGTAAACCCCAGCTTAGGAAACAGGGTTGTTCTTCATGTGGATGACTCTGTGCCAAAAGTATGGGGGCAGTCAAAAAAAATTATTGCCTAATTATCTCTTGTTGCCTATGCTTGCTGGTGTGGAGCTGGGGAGAGACAGAAATGGGATGGTCTATACAGTCACTCTGTTCCTTTCTGGGGAGGGAGTTGCAAAGCCATCGACTGCATGCACAAGGCACATAGCAGAGAGGGGAACTCTGATGTGAGGTCTAGTGGCTAGTTCTTGGAGATTCTGCGAGGCTGGTAATATGACCAGTTTTAGGCAGCAGACTGTGGAAATTACTGCTTGCTGCGGGTCTCATATTTTGGGGGCAGAAAGGGGTGGCAGACTCCATCCTGCTGACCTGGCGAGTGGTTAGTGTAGCTCACAAGCAGATGCAGTGATCTTGGATTGTTTCATTAAGTTCTTTAATTACTTTGTGGGTGAAATGTGAACTAGATCCTAGTCCACTGAATCTACTTTTAGCACCCATTTTCCCAGTAATGTCGACCTTACCTGTTTATTTTCTTGTGTACTAGCAGGAGTGCTGGGCAGGGGATTCTATCTGTACTTGTTCACTTTTTTATCATTTATAATATTCACTTTAGGCAGTTTATGTTCATAAACATATTTCAAAGACCCCTCTGGCATATAATTGGGTATTTTAAAATTTTATTAATTTATATTTTTCTAATGACATTTTAGGAACCCAGACTGGCTACCAGGTGAGCTGTGATCTGAAAGGTTCACATGGCCATTCAAAACCACCAGCCATTCCACAAGAGGAAGATGAGGGCTTATACTCGTGTAAAGATTTATAGTCCTTGGAAACCTACAGGGTGGATCCCTTTGGGTGGCCATGAGTCAGAATAGACTTGATGGTGGGGGGTTTCGATTTGGGGTTTTAATGACCTTTTGCTTTCTTTATGTCTGATGTCTTTGATGGCATTCTTAAACTCAGCTCATTTGTATTCATTAGGGTTCAATGTGTCAAATCTATTCATAAGAAAGTCTCTAAAGTCAATGTAATACACATGAGGTAATATTTTGGCTCTTTTGGACTTGCTTTAATTTTTTTTAACTATAATGACCTTCTGCATGAGCAATTGATAGTTTGTTCTTTTATCAATTCTTGGCCTTGTTCTGGGAAATGATTTTGGGTTTCTCCATAGTTTATTTCCACAGGTGTAGTTAATTTAATTTCTCTGTATTCATCATATATACAGCTCTTCAAATTGATTATTTAAAAAATGGCAAGATTTTCTCTATTTGTAGTAAGTAACAGGTAATTTTACCCTTTTGTTAAGAAAAGAATTAAAAAATACTTACAACTTAATATATATCATTTTAGCTTGCTTTGGGGGCCAGCTGGGCTTATTACACAAAAAGACATTTTCCTCAGCAATAGCAAATTTTATTTTGCTCTGTTTGATCTCTACTTCTATATTTTCAACTCCATCTAGAGCTTTCAGTGAATCCATTTTAGATTTTCTAGATCTACCCTTCAATTAATTTTTATATTCCACAAAGGAAAGAAAGCTATAGTTAAGAATATATACTTCAAGGTTACATTTCTAAGTTTCTGATTCCCATTCTACCATGTATTTAACTGAGGGACATTGGACATGTTAATAATACTTCCCGTGTATCAATTTCTTATTATTTTATAAAATAATAGAAATTAAAATAATAATTATAGTATTCTTTAAAATAAGGTGCTAGTTATTAGGATGTTGACTATTGGATGATTTGAAATATTTTGATACAGTTCTTTACACATATGCACACAATCACAATATTCTACAACTCTTATGGAATCATAGTAACAACTCAATTTTTCCCACATTACCATGCCTATCAAAATGGCATTATATTCCATGAATAAAACATACATTTAACTTCTGTATGAAATCCAGAATAGAAGAATCTAGAGTGACAGTAAATGGATTAATGGTTTCTGGGCAGGGGAGGTTGGGGAAAGGGGGAGCTAATAATAATGAGTATGAGAAAGAAGTACATGTTCTAAAATTGATTGTGGTAATTACTGCAGATTTCTTTTGGTTATGACTGAACTACTGAACTGTATGACATGTGGATTAGGTCCCAATGAAATTGTTTAAAATTAAGAATTTTAAACAATCTTGCACTGACCCATGTCCCTCTATGGGACAGCACCTGTGACACAGTGGGGCATGTGCAACTGAGCTGACTCCACCACACTGAGGCAAAACATTGGGGGCATGCAATGGAGCAGCAGGGGAAGCAGAGCACGGAGATCCAGAGGGAGTATAAAGGATGGACTTTGGGACCAGGACGTGGCACCCCATAAGACTCGTCTGGAAAACACTCCTAAAGGCCAACAAACAGACCTTGAACTACTAACAGATTTTTTTGTTGTGGTTGTTGCTGTCTTTTTGTTTTGTTTTTATCTTTTTTTCCCCTCTTCTTTTAAATTTCATATGTCCGTGGCTTTTTTTGTTTGTCAGCGTGTCAGTGTTGCTGCCATTGTTGCCATGTTCTTATGTGCCACTTTGGTGTTGTCAAAGCCATTTGCATTTTTACGCACATATTACTATATCTGCAGGTCCACTTAGATAAGATAGGCTGGACAAACAATATGAGGAGAAAATAATGGGACCAACGATCCTGGAGGGACATGGGAGTGTGGGAGGTAGGGGAAGGGAGGAGCTGTTGGCCAACACAGGGACAAGGGAACAATGAGTGGGTCAAAACCAGTCGAGGAAGGGGATGGGAGGACTGGTAGGGAGTGACCAAGGGCAAGGTAACTGAGAGGAATTACTGAAACCAGAATGAAGGCTGAACATGGTAGTGGGACAGGAGGAAAGCATAAGGAAATAGAGGAAAGGAGTAGGAGGCAAAGGGCATACATAGAAGCCTAAATACAGACATGTACATAATGTAAATATATTTATGATTATGAGGGAAATAGACCTATGTGCATACATTTATAGGTTCAGTAGTAGGGTAGCAGATGGACATTGGGCCTCCTCATGCATACTCCCTCAATACAATAGCACCTCGCCCAGCTAAATGGTCATTCCATGATGCCCATCTTCCCGACATGATCACTGAAGACAGATGTGTGCATAAACAAACGTGGTGAAGAAAGCTGATGGATCCAGGCTATCAAAAAGATATAGCGTCTGGGGTCTTAAAGCCTTGAAGGCAAACAAGCAGCCATCTAGCTCAGAAGCAACAAAGCCCACAGAGAAGAAGCACACAAGCCTAAGTGAACACGAGGTGTTGAAGGGATCATGAAGCAGACACCAAAGAACAAAATCCATCATTGTGTGATCACCTTCTCCACATAAATGCTGAAAATGAAGGTGTGCATAAGTAAGTGTGATGAAGAAGCCTGATGGTGCCCTGCTGTTGAGAGATATAATGTCTGGGGACTTAAAGGCTTGAAAAGAAACAAATGGCCATCTAGCCCAGAAGCAACAAAGCCCATATGGAAGTAGCACAACAACATGTGTGATCATGAAGGGCTGAGGGGACCATGTTTCAAGCAACAAATGCGGGGAAAAAAATCATATCTTCATGAATGAGGGGAGTGCATGATGGGGACCCAATGCCCTTCTGTAGACAACTGGATATCCTTTGCAGGTGGGTAGTGGGGAGGAGATGAGTCCCTCAAGGTTCAGTGTAGCAACAATGAAACTCAATTATGATCCCAATTATACCTTGCAAGCCTTGTTTGACCAGAGGATGAACAGCAGTATAGTTGGGATCTGGAAACACAGGGAATCTAGAACAGATGAACCCCTCAGGACCAAGGGTTAGAGTGGTGAAACCGGAGGGAAAGGGATGTAGAAAGGGGGAACCAATATCAGGGATCTATGTATAACCTTTTCCCTGTGGGTTGGGCAACAGGAAAGTGGGTGAAGGGAGACACCGGGCATTATAAGATAAGATAAAATAATAATTTATAAATTATTAAGGGTTCATGAGGGAGAGGGGAGCAGGGAAGGATGGGAAGAGAAAAGAGGAAAATGAGCTGATTCCAGGAACTCAAGTGGAAGGCAAATTTTGAGAATGAGGGCAACCAATAAGGGTGCTTTACTCAATTGATGTATGTATGGATTGTGATAAGAGTTGTATGAGCCCCAATAATAATTTATAAAAATAAATAATTAAAAAGAATTAAATTTTAAAAATAATAAAATTGATTAAACACTAGATGTAATACAGGAGTGCATCTTGGAAACCTAAACACAATTACACACATCATAAACCTATACTTTAATAGATAAATTTACTTACTTGTTTATTTTTAATTCTGCCTTTTGGTTTGTTTGATAAGTTAGACATCATTGCTTGTAGGGTTCCAGTTGGTGTCTGTACAGACTTGTTTGAAAGAAAACATATGTAATGATGTCTCTGTAGTACGTGGCTGGCTGCAGATAAGTTCTCTAAATGCTGTCCATATAATTGTTTCATTAGGTTGCCTTAATAAAAAAGGAAAATCATATCAGTGTCTTCTAAGTAAGAGTTGGGCTGCATATGTCAATGTAGGTAGGTTAGTTGAGAAGCTTATGGTGAGTATTTGGGGGAACCTATGGGAAATAATCTTGATATATTTTCTTAAAGAACATTGGAAAATGAGATTTTTCTAAAGTTTAAAGAAAATTGCAAACTACATCAGTGAGAAAAATGTCTGCTCATTTTTGAGTGTAGCAAGAGCAGTTCTATGAGAATCGCCAAATCTTATTCCACCCACTCTACAACACTGATCTTGCCCCTTTTGACTAATGTTTGCTCCCCAAACTCAAAGAACAGTGTGTTAGTACAGGTAGACTAGAGATACAAAGAGCTTTCTATAAAGAGTACATGCAATTGTTCCCAGCTCTGTCCAGATCAAATCCATATGTCCGATTCCCGTTTATAAATTCCTCTTCAGATTCATGCAACACATGCAATGGTACTGAATGTAGGAAGATCACAGGACAGTGTGTGGAAAGTCTTGTGGATCCAGTGGTGGTGGAAGCATCCTAGCGCTGGTGTTGGTCTCCACGTGGCTCTCCCAGCTCTAGGGCTCTCACTCCACCAGCATAGCTGTGTGTATCTTGTCAACAAGAATGTCTAGCAGGGAGAGAGTGTGTCCTGCCTCCAGGGAGGAAGGAGTTCCTAGAATCCCCAGGAGGCCATTCCCAGACAGCGTCATCATTGGCTATGATCCGATTGACAGGCTAGATTCCACCCCTTTGCTCAAGCTGACAAGACAACATGTAACTGCCACAAACGTTAATTGAAAAGGAGCATGATTTGTGGTTCTTGAGTTTTGAAACTGCTATTCAATGTAATATAAATAGAAGAGTTCAGAATTCTTTGGTGAAGCATTAACTATATGGGAAACAACCTTCATAAATGTATAGATCCAGATGGAGGATATGCTAAGAGACAATAGCTTCATATTTTTTGTTATTTTTTTATATATATATATTTTAATCTTTTTATTGGGGCTCATAAGGCTCTTATCACAATCTGTACATACATCAATTGAGCAAAGCACCCTTATACATTGGTTGCACTCGTCACTCTCATAATTCACCTTCCACTTGGGTTCCTGGAATCAGCTCAGTTTCCCTTTTTTTCCCCCCATCCCCCTCCCACCCCGATCCCACCCCTGGTCCCTTGATAGTTTATAAATAATTATTATATCTTATCTTACACTCCCCGGCGTCTCCCCTCACCCACCTCCCCATTGCCCATCTCCCAGAGAGGAGGTTACACATAGATCTCCGAGATCGATTCTCCCTTTCTACATGCCCTTCCCTCCTGGTGTCGCCACTCCCACCGCTGGTGTTGAGGGGTTCGTCTGTCCTAGATTCCCTGTGCCTCCAGATCCCCACTGCACCGCTGTACATCCTCTGGTATAACCAGGTCCTCAAGGCAAGGTAGAATTGGGGTCATAATGATTGGGAGGGGAGGAAGCGTTCAGGAACTAGAGGAAGGTTTTGAATTTCATTATTGCTACACTGAACCCTGAGTGGCCCATCTCCTCCTCACTACCCCTCTGGAAGGGGTGTCCAGCTGTCTACAGGTGGGCATTGGGTCCCCATCATGCAACCCCCCTCTTTCACGGTGATGTGATTCTCACCACCACCCCACCTTTGATGTTGGAGACCTGGTCTCCTCTGTCCTTCATGGTCACCTATGTTGGTGTGCTGCTTCCGTGTGGGCTCGGTTGGTTCTGGGCTAGATGGCCGCTTGTTTGCTTTCAAGCCTTTAAGTCCCCAGACGCTATATCTCTCAGTAGCCGGGCACCATCAGCCTTCTTCACCACACTTTCTTATGCACACTTTCGTCTTCAGCGATTATGTGAGGAAGGTGATCACACAATGGTTGTTTTTGTTCCTTTATATCTGCTACATGGTCCATTCAACACCTTGTATTCGCTTAGGCCGTGTGCTTCTTCTCTGTGGGCTTTGTTGCTTCTGAGCTAGATGGCCACTTATTTGCCTTCAAGCCTTTAAGACCCCAGATGCTATATCTTTTTTTTGATAGCCGGGCACCATCAGCTTTCTTCACCACATTTGCTTACACACACATCTGTCTTCAGTGATCATGTCGGGAAGATGGGTATCCTGCAATGGCTGTTTAGCAGGGCGAGGTGCTATTGTATTGGGGGATTATGCATGAGGAGGCCCAATGTCCATCTGCTACCCTACTACTGAACCTATAAATATATGCATTTAAATCATTTGCCCCCATAATCATAAATATATTTACATATGTACATGTCTGTATTTAGGCTTCTCTGTATGCACTTTGCTTCCTACTCCTTTAAGGTTTTTAAAATTATTTTGTAGTACCACTTTTGTATTTACCTTCAAGTGCAAATTTGTTTATATAAAATAATGTATATAAAGGTAATGATAAAATACTAAATATACAGAAACTCTGAGTGCTGCAAAGAGTTTACACATTGGTTGCTAATTGGAAGATTTGCCATTCAAATCCACCAAGAGGAGTATATTTCTGCTTTGATACAAAAGAGACTGTCATGGGTCCATGGCAAATGGTTTGGTTTTTTGATTTATAATAATTGTGTAAATCATATATAATTATTTGTGTTATTATAATCATGAATATACTTCCTTTTAGTATACTTTTAATTCTATAAATGAAATATTCAGGTACAAAGTAATTCTAAAACTACATTTTAAATGAATTGTGATTGCCTTTAAATTATTCAAATTGTTCCCATGAACACTGAAATAGTACTTAGTTTGAGTGATTCATGATTAATTTATTTATCACATGTGAAAAAGTAAATCAAAAGGTTTTGAAATTCTGTTTGGAAACTTTTACACATTGAGTTATTTCATCTAGAAATGATCAAATGCCTATATTTAGTGTATTATGATCTATTCTGTAATATCGGGTAAAAATAGAGCATTTGTACATATGAATGCAGATCTCAGAACAAAACTGGAATACAAAACCAGCTGAACTGAATCACAATCATAATGGATAAGGGTCAGTGAAGGAAGCACATGAAATTTCAGGGACACCAATGTTAGAGATCACAAAACAAATCAGGGAACAGTGGTCAGGAGTCAGATTATACCAGTAAAGAAATCAGACATGTGTCATTATTTTAAAAGCCACACCTGAAGTTAATAATTATAGTCTAAATTGCATCTCATAGGAATATGTGTAAAATTGGATAGGCCAGGATTCTCAGTTTGGCAGTTGTGTAATGATGCAATCATCACATGTGCTGTGATCTGCTGTGTTCAGTGAATTGCTAGAATGGTGCAGGGAGGAATATAATGCCATGAACAGGGCTCAGGCCTGATCAGATGGGAGGGGAGTTTCCCTGGGTTGTGGTCTCATCAACTTGTACATGAGATAAAAGGAGAAAGCAGAGAAGAAGGCACCTGATTATCAAGGATTAAAAAGCCCATGTGAGTTGCGTCCCCAGTGAATGCCCAATGACCACAGTAGAGGAATATGAATCGCCGTGATATGAAGCAAAGATCACTGTGAAGTGGGTTTTATCAGCTGTAGTCAGGCTGGGAATAAAGCACTTTGCCATTAGATCTCCTTTTTGATATTTTGAAAGTATTTTTAGCTTTTAAATATCTTCGGCCTTCCTTTTGATTGAAGTTTTTCTCTGTTTTATTTGGACATCGTTGCTGGGTCCTTTTTTTTGTTGTTTTGACCTTTGTTTTGTATGTTTTTCTGCCCAGGGAAATCAAGAGGAGTTAATCTATGAATGCAACAACTTGATTAATAATTGTTTGGGGGCATGGAAGGGGAAAAAGCCTCACAGCCACCAATTAGATTTTGACTACCAGTCACCCTTTTGGACAAACTAGTATTGTCTCTAAGTGTTTCAATTTGGCTTATGGAAAACTTTGAACCATGCCCACAAGTAGCCATATGGTAATTTTTGACTTTTGCAATTTACTTCTCTTATTAACCACACAAAAACTTGCCACCATACTTTGTATTATTTTTATTTCACCCAATGGTTAGATTTAATAAGTGAACAGCAAAACTGTGTCTCTTTAAAGAACATGGATGCTTTTCCCAATATGCTTATTTATTTTGCTGTTAAACTACCAGATACGCCTTCTGTTTCTGGTAAGCACTTCACAAATTTACTGTCACCATTGGACATAAAATGTAGCAAACTTGATTCCTTTACCTTTAACACCAAGGTTATCCATTTGAAGGGCACATAAAGATTAAATGACAGCAGGGGGAAGGTTCTTTTCTTTTAGAATGTGGTCTATTGCTCTGTTGGCTTTTTCTGACAGACTCATTACTTTGAAACATTAATTGATTCTTTTGAAATTGATGCCTTCTAAACAAAGGTCCGGGGTGAATTTCATTCCCAGTGTCATTGCAGTTCACACAGCAGTGGGCACGTTTGTGATTATGGGACCAGGTGTGGGAATGTTATGGCAGAGTGAAATTATAGGCAGGTGAAATTATAGACAACATGAAATTATCAGTGAAGTGGATGGGGAGGAACTAAAGGCCAGAAACCAGAAATTGATCAAATTTCATAACTAGTTAGAGAATTTGCGGCAAATCATAGAACCTCTTGGGTCTGAGTTTTCATATTTCTAAGAAAATTTATGTTAGATGGTGTCTGGACTCTTTTACAAACGTATTTCTGTAACCTCCTAGCATTCATTTCTAAGGCTCTGTGATCGATTGCATGTGTTCTGGCTCTGTGGTGGCGCACACTAGGCGGTTGGGAGTCAAAGGCAACTCAATAGAAATCAGGTTTGCTTGTTCATTTTTTTAACACATTATTTGAGACTAGAAACCAAACAAACAAAAAGCTTTAGTTAAATATTTGTTTCTTCTTTCTCAGTTTACTTTGTTAATTCCAGACAAATAGAACAGATTGATAGGTATGGAATTGAACAAGTCTTATATTGATCATTTTACTTTATTATCAGAAAATTATGCTACTGCTAACTTCAACTAGTTATTTCACTTTTAAATAAATGATCTGAAATATCGGGTTCTAAGTATATTAAAATATATTTATTCTATATTTATTGAGTTCTAATTATATTAAAATATATTTATAATTGGAAGGTCATCTCTAGGATTCAGCATTGCTAATATTCATATATTTGAAAATTACAGGGAAATTGCATATAAATGCATTTCTTTTGTCATAGTACTGTGCTGTGCATTGTCCACTTTTCCCCCAAATTAGATCCAATTCTCAATATTTGAAATGTTAACTCAAATTTAATGGTATTTTCTAGATTTTTACTTTTAACCTTTGTTAAAGGAGAAGTCTTTTTGCATTCATTTATATACAATAATCTTATGACAGGAAATGGTGGAAATGTAATAGAAAGGTTTACTTATAGGTTTTATATATTCACATTGCAAAGTAATTTAAAACTCTTCATATAAGAATAAGGAAACAAACACACAGAGCACAATCTGTGATGCAGGTCTTCTTCCCTTGTTCACTATCGACTTACATGACAGATAGTATTGCGTGTTTTCTATTGGTAGACGCACACAATACCTACCATCTGTGAGGAAGGTTGATAAAGAGCATGACAAGAATAACATGATGGTGGGTACACTCTGGGAGTATTTCCAATACTGTTTGTCTTCCTTTTGTTAGGTGCCCTCTGTACCAAAGAACAGAACACTGCCAGGCCTTGTAGCATCCGCACAATCAGTCTTTTTCTGTGTTTATCCAGTATGCCACTTAATAGCTTCCATACACCACTGGTCTCTTAGATTTTCATATTATGGTTTCTTGTGTGTTGGTGTGATGCTAGAAGCTGTATCACAGGTATTTCAAATACTAGCAGAGTCACCCAAAGTGACAAGTGTTCAAATGAGCTTTTAGACAAAGGACATAAAATGAAGGAGGAGTTGGCTGGTCAATTTGGAAGGATTAGGCAGTGAAGCCTTATGTACACCATTGAAACATTGCCAGATACTGAAGGCTGAATAAATAGAAGCAGAACATTGTCAGAAGATGTGGTCAGAAAGCACACAAATATCATTGAGGAAGAGCTACCTTCTCAAAGTAAAGTCCACATTAAAGATGTGAGTAGAATAAAACCTATGATGGGACATTTGCTAATGGGGCATGACTCAAAATGAAGAGAAATAGCTCCAAAAATCTACTGATATTCAGAACATGGGATGTACAAAATATGAATCTAGGAAAATCGGAAGTCTTCAAAATAAAATAAGAATGCATACCCTAGGTATTAGTGAACTACAAAGGATTAGTGTTGATAACTTTGAAGCAGATAATCATATGGTTTACTCTTCTGGGAGGGGCACAATAAAAAAGAATAGGTTGCATTCATCATCAAAAAGAACAGATCAAGATCTATCTTGAAGTACAATACTGTCTGGGGGAGGATATATATATCTGCATGCAAGGAATTTCAATCAATGCAAATAGCATTCAAACTTATGGGTCAACCACTAAACTAATGATAAAGAAATTGAGTTCTACAGTGCCTTCAATCAGCAATTGATCAAACATGCGATCAAGATTATTCATAATTATTAGTGATTAGAATGCAAAAGTTGAAAACAAACAAAAAAAGGAACAGTAATCGAAAAATATGTTCTTGGGGGTAGAAATTAAGCTGGAGATCTCATGATATAATTTTCAAAGACCAACACTTGTTCATAGTGAATTTTTTTTCCAACACAGGAACAGTCACGATAAACATGGAATTCTCCAGATGGAATACACAGAAATCAAATTGTCTACCTCGGCGTTGTTGTTTTTAGGGACTATCAAGTGAGTTCAGACACACAGTGACCTTATGCACAACAGAACTACATTCTGCCTGGTACTGCAGCATCCTCACATTCGCTTCAATGCTTGTGCCCACTGTGGTAACCTGGGTGTCAATCCATCTCTGCCTTTCCTCTTTTTTGCTGCCTCTTTACTTGAATAAACATGGTGTCCTTCTCTAGGGACTGGTATCTCCTGACAGTATGTTCCAAGTATGAAATCTCACCATCCTTCCCTCTAAGGAGCACTCTGGTGGCACCTTTCCCAAGTGGACATCTGTGGAAAAAGACATTGGAGAAAACATCAGTGGCTAAAACCCTGCCAGGGGCTGACTGTGGAACAGACCTTCAATTGCATATACATAAGTTCAAGTTGAAGCAGAAGAAAAATAATACTATTGCTTGACTGAAAGCAGAGAGTACCAGGAGAAACTTTACTTTTTTATTGACTATGCTCAAGCATTTGACTGCATGGATGATAATAAACTATAGCTAACCTTAAGAGTAATAGGAATAATAATAATAATAAAGAAGAGGGGAGCGGGAGCAGAGGGCACTAACCACCAAGGGAAGTGTGTTGTTTGTGTCTCCACAGGGAAAGAGGGACCAGACTTCAACCCGGTGCTCCGAGATGAGAATGCAACATGCCGGAGTGGAGTAGGGAACCAGTGGAGAAGTCAGAGGGGCCAGCCCCAATCCCAACGACTAAGCAGAAGAATTTATTTCAAAGGATGGTACTGAATCTACAGCTCTGGAAGAGGGACATATCTGATCAGAGCACACGGGAGCACATGAAGGGAGAGGAGGAGAGAGTGGAGCACATCATGGCCTACCAGACCAGGAGGTCGATGTTCCCAATTAGAACAGCCAGTCAACAGAGAGGACCACATGACCGGCCCCACTATGAGACACGACGTGCCTCATTGTCCCATAACCCTACAGGCGACAACACCGGAGACACAGTGAGGGAATTGCACCCGATCGGATCCCATCACACCGAGTAAAACATGAAGGGGGTGCAACAGAACAGCAAGGGAATGGAGTGGTGAGGTCCTCAGGGAATGCTGAAGGTGAACTTTGGGGCCAGGGCATGGTGCCCCAACAGACTAGACTGGAAAATACTCCTAAAGGCCAACAAACAATTCTTGAACTAACTACAAGCTTTTCTTTCCTGTTGTGTTTTGTTTTGTCATTGGTTTGTTGTTGTTTTGTTGTATATTGTTGCTTGGTTGTGCTCTGTCTTGTTTTTGTGAATGTTATTATCTCCGTAGGTCTGTCTAAATAAGATAGGCTGGATGAAAAATTGGAGGAGAAAACAATGGGACCAATAGTTCTGTGGGGACATGGGACACAGGGAGGTGGGGGGAAAGGTAGTGGTGTTAATAAACCCAGGGACAAGGGAACAACAAGTGATCGAAAGCGGTAGTGAGGAGGGTGTGGGAGGCCTGGTTGGGCATGATCAAGGGTAATGTAACTAA
This sequence comes from Tenrec ecaudatus, assembly GCF_050624435.1. Classification (NCBI taxonomy): domain Eukaryota; kingdom Metazoa; phylum Chordata; class Mammalia; order Afrosoricida; family Tenrecidae; genus Tenrec; species Tenrec ecaudatus. Next base: position 99,438,196 of record NC_134531.1, read on the forward strand.
GAGGAATTGCTGAAACCCTGGTGGGGACTGAGCATGATAGTGGGACAGGAGGAAAGTCAAAGGAAATAAAGCAAAGAGATGGGAGGCAGAGGGCTTTTTAGAGGTCTAGATAAAGACATGTACATATGCAAATATATTTATACATGAGGATGGGGAAATAGATCTATGTGCAAATATTTATGAGGTTAGTATTAAGGTAGCATAGGGACATTGGACCTCCACTCAAGTACTCCCTCAATGCAAGAATACTTTCTTCTATTAAATTGGCATCCTATGATGCTCACCTTCCCGACACAACCGCTGAAGACAAAGTTGGTGAACAACTAAATGTGGTGAAGAAAGCTGATAGAGCCCGGCTATCAAAAGAGATAGTGTCTGGGGTATTGAAGGCTTGAAGGTAAACAAGCGGTCATCTTGCTCAGAAGCAATAAAGCCCACATTGAAGAAGCACAACAGCCTGTATGATCATGAAGTGCTGAAGGGATCATTTTTCAGGCATCAAAGAACAAAAAAATCATATCATTTTGTGCTCACCTCACTGAGATGACCACTGAAGACAAATGGGTGCATAAGCAAATGTGGCGAAGAAAGCTGATGGTAAACAAACGGCCATCTAGCTCAGAAGCAACAAAGCCCACATGGAAGAAGCACACCAGCCTGTGCAATCATAAGGTGTCAAGAGATCGTCATTAGAACAACAAAAAAAATCTTACCATAGTGAATGAGGCGGGGAGTGTGGAGTGGAGACCCAAAGCCTATTTGTAGGCCACTGGAAACCCCCTTACAGAAAGATTTTGGGGAAGAGATGAAACAGTCAGGGTGTGATGTAGCAACGATGAAAAATACAACTTTCCACTAGTTCGTAAATGCTTCCTCCACTGTAATGGTCCAAATCCTACCTTGCAAGCCTGACTAGACCATAGGATGTACACTGGTACAGATGGGAACAGGAAACACTGGGAAAACAGGGCAGACGATCCCCTCGGGACCAGGGGTGTGAGTGGCGATACTGGGAGGGCATAGGGAGGGCGGGTTGTAAAGGGGGAACCTATTTCAAGGATCTACATGTGACCTCCTCCCTGGGGGGACATACAACAGAAAAGTGGGGGAAGGGAGATGTTGGACAGAGCAAGATATGACAAAATAATAATTTATAAATTATCAAGGGTTCATGAGGGAGGGGGAGTAGGGAGGGAGGGGAAAAATGAGGACATGATGCCAGGGGCTTGGGTGGAGAGCAAATGCTTTGAGAATGATGAGGGCAACGAACGTACAAATGTGCTTTACAAACTTGATGTATGCATGAATTGTGATAGCAGGTGTATGGGCCCCTAATAAAATGATGTAAAAAAAAAGAAAAGGAATTTCAGAACACCTAATTGTGCTCATGTGTACATGGATCAAGAGGTAGTTGTGTGAACAGAATGAGGGAATATTGCATGGTTTAAAGTCGGGTAATATGAGTGTCAAGGTGGTAACCTCTCATCATATTGATTCAATCTGTATGCTGACCAAATCAACAAATAAGCTGGCTTATGTGAAGAAGAGTGTGGCATCCGTACTGGAGGAAGGTTTATTAACATTCTGTGCTATGCAGATTACACAACCTTGCTTGCTGTGAGCAGAAATTGAAACCTTTGCTGATAGAGATCAGTATTGCAGACTTCAATATGGATTAAACACAGTGCAAAGAAGTTTAAATTTCTCACAAATGGACCAATGAGTAATATCATGAAAAAATGCAGTAAAGATTCAAGTTATCAAGATTGTGTCTTGTTTGGATTCATATTCAATGCTGAAGAAGCAGGGTAGACGTCACCGCTTTGGGTAAATTTGCTACACTAGATCTCTCTGAAGTGCTGAATAGAGAGGTGGTGACTTTGAGGACTAAGGTGCACTTGATCCAAGCCATGGTATTTTCAGTAGCTATATATGCATGTGAAAGCTGGTCATTCAATAAGGAAATGGAAGAAGAATGAATGTGTTTGAATTATGGTTCTGGCAAAGAATATGGAAAGTACCATAAACTGCCAGTAGAACACACAAATCTGTCTTGGAAGAAGTACTCTCAGAATGCTCCTTAGGGGCAAGGATAGCGAGACATCATCTCATGTTCTTTTGAAATGTTATCAGAAGAAACCAGCCCCTGGAAGACATCATAGGTAGAAGGGCAATGAAAAAGAAGGTCTTCCACCAGGTGGATTGAACCTGGTGATTGCAGGTTTATTGCAATGACTGCAACAATGGACTCAAATTTAAGAACCATTGTGAGGATGATGCAGGACCAGCTGTGTTTCATTCTGTGGTGCATAGTGCTGCTATCATTTGAAACCAGCTTGAAGGAACCTACCAATAAGTCCCAAACATCCCTATCTATGCCATTTGTTTTCACATAAACACAATACATTTAGTTTTTTTTAAGTTTGGAAAAATAACCCTTTATTATTGCATCAAGACTCATGAAAGTATTTATGGGACCTCTACTTTTTTTCAATACTATTCACCGCTGTGCATAATGCTTTCATTGTTCTTTCATCAAAGGTGGAGAGCTAGTCCTTCTTAGCTCTCCATTTGCTAAACTCTAGTCACTTTGGGTGACCCTGCTGGCATTTGAAATACCAGTGACATAACTTCCAGCATCCAAGAAACACACAAGCCACCCCAGTGTGACAAACTGTCAGACAGGTGGCAGATATTAAATAAGGAAGATGGAAGAATTAGTGCTGCAGAAGGATATTGAATGTACCATGGATTGCTCAAAGGACAAACAAGTCTGTCTTGGTAAAAGTTTGGCCACGGTGCTCCTTAGCGGCAAGAATGGCCAGACTTCATCTTACACATTTTGGACATATTATCAGGAGGGGCCAGTCCCTAGAAAATGATGTCATGCTTGGTAAAGTGGCAGAGCTCTGGGAAATAGAAAGGCTCTCAATGAGATGGGCTGAGACAGTGGCTGCAACCATGGGCTTGGGCACGAGATATATTGTGAAGATGTCACATAGGGCAGCCGTTGGTCGGAGCCAACTTGGGGGCATCCATCTAACAACAATTCACTGCTCTTGTTTCCTAGTGACCTTATAGGACAGAGTAAAACCGTTCCCCTCAGTTTCTACAGCTGTAAATCTTTATGGGAGAAGGCCCCGCGTTATTCTCCCCCAGGGTGCCTGGTAGATTCAAACTGTTGAACTTGAAACTATCAGCTCAGTGCATAATCCAACAGAATGTAGTTAAAATTTAAACTAATATATTTGGACTAATTTTTGAAACACAGACATTCACTTCATGTTTTCTTCCTGTCATGGTATATCACTTTGTCAATGTTTGCCATATCTTTCATCAACTTTATTATTATAATTATTTATTAATAGATGCCATGAACACAAAATTGACAGCTAGTTTAACTATTTTCTGTTCTCTATTAATACTGTGCCAGGCTGTGATGGACTGTGCCCTGGAAGGAAGAGCTACACGGACAAGTTAAGTGTGGCAGGCAGTAGAATGTTAAGAAAAATCAGTGGGCTTCTGCAATCCTTTTGTGTGTGCCTAAATTAAGTATAATTATCCTGTTGTGGTAGTAACATAATCTGTTGTCAATTTGAGAATTAAGAGTGAAGGGATGGAGTTTAGCCTGTCAATTACGTCAAAGCTTGATGACCTCATTTGGAGGCGCTAAGGAGATAAATAACTCACTGGAGGCGGGGCACAAAATCACACTCTGTAAAGCATTACTGATGATTAGCCTGATAGAGTTACACTGATGCAGCCAGAGATCTGGAGGTGGATGAGCCACATGGAGACCCTGCCAGTGCTGAGATGCTTATACTTTCACCGGATCCACAAGATTCTCCACCTACTAGCCTGTGATCTTCCTGCATCTGGTGTCATTGCATTTTTTGCATGAATTAGAAGAGGAATTTACAGGTTGGTATTGGACATATGGGCTGTTATCAGATTTATGGACTTGATCTGGATTGGGCTGGGATGTTTTCGCAATATTCAATTACTCTTGTATATGAAGCTTTTTCTTATACACATATAAGTGTCTATGAATGTTTCTCTAGTCAATGCAAACTAACATACCTGTGCATTTTTAAAATTCATTATATAATCAGTTTTTTTGAGAAATTACATTGATAGCAGTGACTTTTTTGTACAAATCTAGGCTAACTCCTTTTAAAATGTCTTTATTGTATGTATTAATTAAAGGTTTACAAAGCGCATCATCAGTTTTACTTTCAACAAGTCATACACATTTTGCTTGAATTCTTCCATTGCCATCCCTTCAGTGTGCCATTATTTCTTCCATTTCCTCCATTTCTTGTTTCCATTCCATCTGCTTTCCTGTTTGAGCTTTGTCATTCAGCAAATGCTACCCTTTGATCTTATATGGTTGATGTATAAATACAGTTCCAGACCTGAAGGGTGACCAAAGGCCAGAGTCTTGGGGTCCCACCTGTCTTCACTCAATGAGTAGGCAGGTTTATTTCATGACTTTGAGTTGTGAGCCACATACTTCTCCCACGCGATATAGGCGCTCACATTATGCTCTTTCTCAGAGCAGGTGGTAGTGTTAGCTTGGAACCTCCAATTTTTTGGATTCAGGATTTTGGAGCCTGATATTTGTATGGTCTGTCAGGTAATTCTTTCCATCTGCCTTTTGATGTTGATCATTCTTATTTCCTCTGGACAGAAATAGACCAATGATTTACTTAATGCAATATGTTTTTTTAACTCAACATAAGCTTCCAGTGTTGATTGTGGATCCAAGCAAGATGAATGTTTTAAAGGGTTTTATTTTCTTGCAAGACAAATTCTTAACAACTTCAATCTTTACAATATTTTGCAAGATTTTATTCATTGGTCCAGCTGTGAGAATTTGGTACTTCTTTACAATGAGTTTAATCTATGCTGAGGTAGTTAGTTTACTGTGCCAACCTGGTCGCTAAACACATGTGGGGTTAATTGAAAGGCAGAGAGATAAATGGCTTGTGAGCCTCGCCTTTCTAGTTCTCTGGTCTCTTGCTTTCTGATGGTCAGACCAGGTGCAGCTACCTTAGCAGTTCCCTGCTTCAGCTTGCAAGACTGACTTCCTGCAAGGCATCCCCAAGGAGAAGCCACATGGACTTACTCTGATGCAGCCCTCAGTGCTGGAGCCATGTGTAGACCCATGCCAGCGCTGAGATGTTTACACATTCACTGACTCAGCTTTCCTCCTGTCATCGGCATCATTGCATCTGTTTTGTGAGATAGAGGAGGAGTTTGTGGATTCGTTTTGGACATATGGGTTAACGTTGGACTTGTGGGCTTGGACAGCACTGGGTTTGGATGTTTTCTTGAAGCACACTTAGCCTTTATATAAAACTCTCTCTTATACATAAGTTTCTGTGAATTTGTTTCTCTAAAGTACCCAGACTAACACATACACTGAAGGCTGCAATATGTGATCTTCATCAGCAAGTTCTTCAATTCCTCCTCACTTTCCTAGTAATCAAGGTTGTGTTATTTGCATATCTCAGGTTGTTAACAAGCCTTCCTCTACACCTGATGCCACACTTTTTTCCCCATAATCCAGTTTATTTGATGATTTGCTCAGCATATAGATTAAACAAATATGGTGAGTGGATGCAACCTTGGCACACACCTTTACTGATTTTTTTTCTTTTAAAAATAGTTTTATTTAGCTATAATACAATTCAATAGTTTAATCATACTAAGAACAGTTGTGTAGTCATCATCACAATAAACTCTGGAACATTTTCTTCTTTCTTGTAACCACTGCTATTGACTCTCCATTTCCCAGACCCAACCCTGTCATGTAACTAGGTGATTATTATTTCAGTTACTATTTTCATGAATCCACACACACTGGACTCCCTATACAGAAAAAAAGATACAAAACAAGTAGACACAAAAAAGGACGTAGGAAAACAATGATCATATAAAACAGCGAAGCACTTCAATCTGAGAAGAATCAGGGAATATTCAAATTTTAGAATAAATTGAAAGCAGGTCTAAAGGGAGAGCTACTGACAGGGTGTTGCTTTACATTCTAAGCATCACCTTTACTGCTTTTAAGCCACGCAGCAGTCCTTTTTCTGTCTGTACAACTGTCCCTGGTTCACGTATAAGTTGCAAATGATCACAATGAAGTGCTCTGTAGTTCCCATTCTTCTCATGTTTATCCACAGTTAATTATGGTTCACGCAGTTGAATGCCTTTATGTAGTCAATGAAACACAAGTAAACATGTTTCCAGTATTCTCTGTTTTGAGTCAAGATCCATCTAACATCAGGCATCATTTCCTTTGTATTGGGTCCTCTTCTAAAGCTGGCCTGAACTTCTGGAAGCTCTCTATCAATAGACTGATAAAACTATTGTTGGATGGCCTTAAGCAAACTTCTACTTGTGTGAGATATCAATGATGCTGTTCTATAGTCTGAACATTCTGTTGGGTCACCTTTTCTTGGAATGGGTACAAATCTGGATCTCTTCCATTTAGTTGGCCATGTAGCAGTCTTTGAACTTTCCTGGCCTAGATGAGTGAGTGGTTCTAGTGTTTTTTCAGATTTTGATGGCTATCCTGTCAGTTTCTGGAGCCTCAATTTTGGCTTTTGCGTTCAGTGAAATTTGAACATTTTCTTTCAGCTCCAATGGCTCAGGCTCATACCCTCCCTTTTGAAATGGTAGGCGGTTCACCAGTCCTCTTTGTATCGTAGATACCACTAGGTTTCCATAGTTCGAGGTAGGATATGCTAGTTTTCAATCCTATTACCTTAACCACTGACAGCATTTCTGATGATTTGTGTTTTGGCATCCCCCCTCATCTACACTGTGGTGACTTGTGGATTATTATGATACTCATGTTATGCTACCAGTATTTCAGTACAGCACATTCACCAAGGATTGGGGGTTTTAGGACAGCTTTCAGACAAAGACAGATTAGGAAGAGGGAATACTCCTATGGGATGAAATACGGAAAGCCATATGAATAGTAGGGGAACATTGTCTGACACTGTGCAGATGAGCCCATCAGGTTGAGAGGCATTCAAAGTTGAGGTGACCTTAATTATAAGAATGGAGCAAAGTTTTTGACACCTTTCATTGTTGATGGAGCAAAACTCAAAATGTAGATAAACCACTGTAAGTCACCATTAATAATCAGAAAGTGGCATATGAAAATTATGAATGTAAAAAAATTGGAAATGTTAAAAATGAAATGGAACACATAGTGTTTGTTATCTTATGCATTAGAGAGTTAAAATGAACTGCTATGGACTATTTTAATGGAATAAAATATATAATTTATTATGCCATGCAAAGAATGACAAATTCAAGAAAAGTGGTGGTGCATTTATCAAGAGAAATAACATTTTAATATCTATCTTGAACTTCAATGTTGTATGTTATTAGTTGATATTGAGATCCCTGCAAGGATGACAAGTTAAGACAACTAATACCCAAATTTATGCAACAATACCTAAATCCAGTGAGGGAATTATAAAATTCTACCAATTATTTTCAGTATGAAGTTGGTGAAACATGTAAGCAAGACACATTGTTAATGAGTTGTGACTGGAATGAAAAAGTTGGAACCAAAAGGAAGGATCCATAACTGGAAAATATGGTCTTAGTAACAGAAATAAAGCTAAAGGATCTATGATAAATCATAGTGCGATCAACTTTTGCATGGAAAATATCTTCTTTCAACAACATAAATGGCAACTATACAAAAGTCCCTTGCCACATGGAACACACAGAAATCAAATTGGCTTCAGCTGTGGTGGCTCTGTCCGATGAGCATTGGACTACTAACCACAAGATCAAGATCAACTCCATTAGTCTCTGATCAATAAACCATTTGCCTTTGGTTTACATCCTCAGAAACTCTATCAAGTGTTGTTTTGCGTTGGAAGCAGCTTGATGGCAGAGACTTGTAAAAAGAGACAATGGAGAAGCATCCTATTATCATGCAAAATTAAGCCATGGGTTAATTGTGCAAAATATAAACAATTGCTTAGATGCAAGTTCAGACTGCAGCTGAAGAAAATTAAAATGTATCTATGAGAACTAAAGCACGCATTTGAGTATTGTGTTAGGGAGAGAAATAAATCCAGGAATATGCATATATGTATAAGAAAGATCTTTGTATCAGAGAGCAATTGGATATTAAAAAAGACATCCCAGCCTAGTCCAGATCAAGTCCCTAAGTCTGATATTGGCCCATAAGTCCGATTCTAGTCCATAAATCCTTCCTCAGTCTCACTTAGCACATGCAATGATGCCAAATGCAGGCAGAATACAGGCCAGTGGGAGAAAAATGTCTTGTGAATCTGTGGCAGTGGAAGCATCTCCAGAACCCTCACAGGCCTTGGCATGGTTCAGTGTGTCTTGTCAAAAAGAAAGTGAATCACAAAGAGAATGTGTGGCCCACCACCAGTGAGAAAGAGAGGATGTTCGCAGAATCCTCACGAGTAGGCAACACCCACATAGATGTATCATTAGATTGTGACCTTATTGACAGACTAGGCTATCCCCATTGATCAAATTGACGTGAAGCTGTGTAACTACCACAAGTGTACACCAGTTGCACCTGACCCAAGCTACAGTATCTTCAGTTACCTCAAATACTTATGAAAAGTGGAAATGAATAAAGAAGACATGAGAAAAGTTGGTACATTTGAATGATGGTGCTGGTGAAGGATATTGGAAGTACAATGGACTACCAGGAGAACAAAGACATCCATCTTGAAAGAAATACAGGCAGAGTTCTCATTGCCAGCAAGGAAGGTGAGGCTTCCTCTCACGTACTCTGCAAATGGTGTCGGGAGAGAACAGACCCTGGAAAAAGACACCGTGTTTGGGAGAGGGTCAGAGAAAAAGAAGGAAGACACTCAACTTGATGGACAGACTCAGAGCTATTATCATGAGTTCAAATAGTAATATTTATTATTATACTAATAATTATTAATAATAATTTCAAGGATTGTACAGGCCTGCGGTGTTTCATTCTACTGTCCATGGGTTGTTATGAGTCTGAATGGACACGAAGGCACCAAACAATAAGAAAAGCAGCATGCATAAAATAGAAAATGATTCACTAAAGATTGAAAGAAGACTGAAGGAATACGTCGAATCAATTTACTGGAAGAAGGAAAAAAAAGTTAACACGTGACTCTTTCAAGGGGTACCATAAGATGAGGAGCTGATGTTACTGAAGGATGAAGTCCAACTGCACTGAAGGTCTTAGTAGAGAACAAGGCTCCAGAAATGGATGGAAAACCAACAGAAACCTTTCAACAAATTAATGTAGCACTCAGTACCTTCACTTTTAAGTGCCAAGAAATCTGGAAGATAGCTACTTGCCCCACCAATTGGAAGAATCCATGCAAATTCCAAAGAAAGATGACCCAACAGAATGCAAAAATTACCAAGAACTATCATTCATATCACGGGACCCTGGTGGCATAATTTGTGCTAATCATAGGTCAGCAGTTTGAAACCACCAGCTGCTCTGTGGGAAGAAAATGGGGCTTTCTACTCTTGGAGAGTTTTAGTATTGGCAACTCACAAGGGAGATCGGATCGATATGAGTTGGAATAGACTTGATGGAAGTGAGTTTGTTTTGGTTTATTATTCATATCACATTTAAGAAAATGTTTGCTGGAGGTAATGGTTACAGCAGTAAATCAACAGGATGCTTCCAGAGATTCAAACTGGATTTGGAGTAGTGTGTGAGTCAAGGAATATCATTGCTGATGTCTGATGGAATCTGAAAGAGGAGCATACCAGAAATATATTTGGTTGTATTTTCTTGACTATGCAAGCATTATTTGATTGCCTGGATGTAGCAAACTATGGGTAACATTGAGAATGAGGATTTCAGAACACTCCAGATAGTCTAGCTTCCAAATTGTTTTCTCAATATCTACATTGAATAGCTATGATGAAAAAATACAACCCTGACACTTCTCTTCATTATTGATTATACAATAATGCCCAGTGCTGCACACTGTAAACTGCACAGTCATGCACACAAGGCAAGGGGATATTTTGTTATTTGTTATCAAGAAGGGTGTATGTCAGTGTTGTATCCTTTCATCAGAGTTATTCTATCAGCACATTGAGACAATAATTGAGAAGTGGAACTATATGAAGAAGAGCTTGGTATCAGCTCAGGGTAGGTAAAGACTCATTAAGAGCCTGTGACGAGCAGATGGCACAAACTGGCTTTCTGAAAACCCAAGGGAGTTGACATACCTACGATGAAGATCAAAGTCTGTAGCTTTGTAGTAGTTGCAGTTCAATGTAAAGAAAACAAAAATGCTCATCACTGGGCCAACAGACATCAAAATAAACACATTCATTCCTGAAATTCTCCATCATTTAAATTTATTTGGGTCCAAACCAAGCTCATGATCTTATCTGACACAGTGGTTGCAACACTCGGCTCAAACACAGCAACAATGTGAGGACTCCCACACGACTGCGCAATGTTTACTTTCTTTCACGTATTTTGGGCATGTTATCAGGAGAGACTAATCCCTTGAAAAGGGCATCGTGCTTGGTGAAGTAGAATATCAGTGAAAAAGAGGAAGAATATCAATAAGATATACAGCAGCTGCAACAATGGGCTCAAGCATAAGAGCCACTGCGAGACTGGCACAGGTCTGGACAGTGTTTTGTTCTATTATGCCCCAAATCACTATCAGTCAGAACCTAGTCGACAGTATCTAACAACAAAAGGGGCCCTTGTGGCCGAGTGGTTACGCATTGACTGCTAACAGCAAGGTCAGCAAGAGAAACTACCAGGTGCTCCATGGGAGAAAGGCAGGGCTGTCCATCCTCCTGTAAAGAGTTACGTCTACGAAACTCATAGAGAGAGTTCTACCCGGTAGGGTTGCAATTAGCCAGTATTGACTCAGTGACAGTAAGAGAAAAGAAAACAACAACAAAACAGTAACATTTTTTAGCATGCCAACATCTAGCATGCATACGTAAAGCAAACATAACTGTATTTTAGCAGCAGGCTTTGTTGAGAATCAGATAACAAATTGCCCCCAAATCAGTACAATGACCTTGGTGCATTTAAATAAAAAAGCATACAGAACATTGATGGAGGATTCTGGAAATCAGATTTCTCACTGGTTGATTGAAATGTTACAGATAAGCAAGAGTGAAAGATAAAATATGTTATGGGAGTAAAGTCAGACAATAATTAAAGCGCTACAATTTAACTTATTTGCATGGATGGATAAATATGTAAATCATTATAGACACCCGGTGTTACACACACACACTTTCCATAGCTGTGTCCACTGAGAGGGCTTAGAAATTATGACATCCCAATAAGGATATGTATACCCAATACCCGCATCCTGTTACACATGACCTTTCTCAAAATAAATATGAACCAGAGAACTTTGGGAAATGACTCATTCTAAGACTAGAGTAGGAAATACAGGTGAAATGAGTATATTATAGAGATATAAAGTAAGGAAGTATTGAAAAACCTAGCTTATTAAGGTGTGATAAATACATTCTAGAGACAATCAAAAAACCTTTCAATGAACAAAGTTGGAATAAATTTAACACTATCATAAATAACATAGTACAGGGCCATAATTCAAAGTATAAAATATATATTTGAGTCAGTACTTAAATGATGGAGCTAAATAAACGAAGAAAAGGGATAAGCAATTTTTATATAATAATTCTGAATAATAGTGCATACATGCTTCTCCCAGCTCCAAATGAAATGAATCATAACTTATAACTCTAAATGTAGACTACACTTAGTGTTGCCAGAATGTACAGTATAGAAAATGGGGAAAAGCAATTTTCCAGTGGAGAAATCTGGAAAACTCTACTAGCCAGGTAATCTAAGATAACAATGCTAGTGATGAAATATGTAGATCTCCTGCATTTATATATTGTTTAGAGAAAGTGATATGAATGTCAAATATAAAATATGTAGGCAAAATTAGTTTCAAAAATGCACAGAGATGCATTAGAGAGACTAGAGGCTTTTTAAAAGTGAAACTTATTTTTGTTTTAAAATAGCATTTTTTATTAAAAGTGAAACTGGCTTTAAAGTAAAATTTGTAATTAAGACAAAACAGATGTGCTAGTGGGAAAAACCTAATGCAACTACACACATAAAGAGAACTTGTTTTGCATATAAAAAGACACAAACAGAAACAGTGCTGGCTGACCTCTAGTTGCCAAGGTAATGCAAACACTGTGAGACAAACTCTCTTGTGGACAATGGCTGCATCTCAGATATTCCTTAGCTGTGAAGGAAGTCAAGGATGCACCCTGGCTGCTGGAAGCTGAGGCCTTTTCTCCTGTGCCAAAGAGCATCTATATCAACTCATCAGGAATCAAGAGTGCAGGAGGAGGAACCTTGCTTTTATTTCATTAAGCCCTGTTTCTGCCTTCCTTCCTTTTAACTTACAGAACCATACTGCTCAAATAGAATGAGTTTATTTATTTGTTATTCTATTGGACAAATAAATCTGACATTGTGGAAAGACATTTTTGCGTGAGTTATATTTTATATTGCTTGCTCAAAACAGAAAAGCACTTCATAACTATAACTGAGTGTCTTTCCATAATCGATTACTCTGGTGTAAGCATTGGAGAAAACGCAAACCAAACTCCAATTAGATACAAAATTGTTGGACTTTATTTCGCAAAACTTCAAGACCATCAGAGCAAAGGAAAATATGAGAAATTATCTCATTACACAAAATCTTAAAATGATATAACAACTAATTTCAATGAGATATTTTGATAGGCTTCTGATAAAAGGTCATTAGGAATAAATTAATGGAGTACATCATATGATCAAGAACTTATGGTATTAAAGGAAGATGGACAAATTTAACTGACAGTATTGGTAAAACAGAAGCAACAGAAAACAAGCCTCTAGGAATTGAATAGCAACTGAAATGTCTCAAAAACTTCATTCATCAAGAACAAGAAATTTATAAAAATGTTTCCTGGCTAAATAGAGGGGAAAAAAAGGAGGCAAAGGACATTTATAGAGGCCTAAATACAGACATATACATATGTAAATATCTATATATAATGAGAGGGGAATAGAACTATGTACTTATATCAATATGTTAAGAATTAAGGTTGAAGATGGACATTGGGCCTCGACTCAAATCAAACACAAGAACACTTTGTTCTAACAATCTGCCATTCTGTGATAATCACCTTCCCCGACAAGATTGCTGAAGACAAAATGGGTGCATAAGAAAATGTGGTGAAGAAAGCTGATGAGAGCCGGCTATTGAAAGATATAGTATCAGGGGTCTCAAAGACTTGGAGATAAACAAGTGGCCATCTAGCTCAGAAGCAAGATGGAAACCCATGAGGTGTTGATGGGATCAGGTATCAGGCATCTAAGACCCAGAATAAAACCATACCCAGGGTGAATGGGGTGAGGTAGGCATGGAGTGGAGACCCAGTGCCCATCAGTAGACATGTGGATATCTCTTCACAGAGGGGTTACAGGGAAGAGATGAGTCAGTCAGGAAGCAGTATAGCATCAATGAAACATACACTTTCCTCTAGTATTTTGGTGCTTCCTTCATCCCAATATTATAACTTCAATTCTACCTTATAAATTAGATTAGACCAGAACATGCACAATGCTACCGATAAAAGCCTGCAACACAGGGAATCCAGGATAGATAAACCCCCAAGGCCATCAAGGAGAGTAGAGATGGCAGGAAGATTAGGGGATAATCGGGAGAAAGGGGACACCAATCACAAGGATCAACTTGAACCCCCTCCCAAGGGGATGAATAACAGAAAAGTGGGTGAGGGGCAATGGAGGACGATGTAAGATAAGTAAAAAATAATCTATAATTTATCAAGGGTTTGTGAGGGATGGTGGGAGTGGGGGGAGGGAAGAAATGAGGAGCTGACATCAGGGGCTCAAGTGGGAAGAAAATGCTTTGAAAATGATAATGGCAGCATATGTACAAATATGCTTGACACACTGGAGGAATATATAGATGGCGATAAGAGATGTAAGAACCCCCAATAAAAGTATTTAAAAAAATTCCTGGGGTGGGAGGGGAAGGGGAGAAATAAAAGGAAACCGAGCTGATTCCAGGAGCCCAAGTGGGAAGCGAATTTTGAGAATGACGAGTGCAACAAATGTATAAGGGTGCTTGCTCAATTGATGTATGTACGGATTGTGATAAGAGTTGTATGAGCCCCAATAAAATGATTTATTAAAAAAAGTTCTTCCCTGGATAATGGACTAGAAGAGATCCATATTTGTATCTATTCCAAGAAAAGGAAGAGATGGCCCAAAGGAATGCAGAAATTATTGCACAATATAATTAATATCACATGCAATTAAATGCTTTTGAATAAAGTCTTTTGAAAAACTACTGTGTACATCAATAAAGAGCTGCCAGAGATGCAACCCAGATCTAGAACTTTGAATGAGGCATATCATTACTAATGTCAGATGAATATTATCTGGAAGCAAATTACACCAGAAAGATGTTTACTTGTGTTTTATTGTCTACATAAAGGCATTTCTGGATCATAACAAAGTATGGATAACTTTGCAAAGACTAGTGACTCCAGAACATTTAATTGTGTTCATCTGGAGTTTGCACATACATCACGAAGCAGTCATTTATCCAGAACAACGCGATAGTACATGGTTTGAAATCACGAAATTTGTGCATCAGTCTTGTATTATTTCATGAAATAAATATAGATATTTGTGCAATCTGTATTCTGAGCAAATTGTCTGAGAAATTGGTCTATTTGGAGAAAAACATGGTATCAAGATTGCAGGCAGTCACATAAATAATCTGTGATGTGCAAATGACCGAACCTTGATGGCCGAAAGCAAAGAGCACTGGCTGATGAAAATCAGAGACTGTCGCTTTTAATTTCGATTAAAATTCCATATATCACAGCAGGACTAATGGATAACTTGCTGGTAAATGGAGAAACGATTGAATTGACCCAGGATTTTATTTTACTTAGATTTACAGTCAATGCATATGGAAGCTGTAGTCAAGATATTTTTTAAAGTGTGAAGCAAAAATGTCACATTGTGGACCACTCACTTGAAACCAATCCATGGTAATTTCAATTGTCTCAAATACATATGAAAGGTGGACAATGAATAAGAATGATTGGAGAATAATTGATGCTAGTGAAGAATATTTAAAGTACTGTGGACAGACAGGAGAACAAACAAATCTGTCTTGGAGAAAGTACAACTAAAAGATTTCTTAGAAGCCATGATGGTAAGACTCTCTCATGTGTTTGGACGTGCTATTGGGAGAAACAAGTCCTTGGTAAACAATATCTGACTTGCTAACGTGCAGGGTCAATGAAAAAGAAGAGTCTTAAGTTTATGTAGTGACATGGTGGCTGAAACTATGGGCTTATACATCACAATGGTGATACTAACCAAGAAATGACTCAAAGGTACCTAACAACATTGAGATTTGAAAAAGAAAACAAAAACCTCTTCATAAGTGGATATATTTGCAGCATTTCAAATATGTATATCCATATAGTTAATAGTGATAAATAAATAATGAATTATTAGTTTTGTCAAATGTGCTATGATAATGTAAAATGTCAATGTAAAAACATTATGGAAAATATGAAATCATTTTTGAACATCTGTGAGCTGTTTCTGTAAATTTAGAACTAGTCTACATCCAGTCTTCTTCATTCCCTATTGTCACTTGTGGAGGATCTTATAACACCATTTAGCCACTTCCTACTTTCAAATACTAAATTTTCCGATATTATCCACTTTGATATCATTAGCTGTAAGAAAACAAGGTGTTTCACTAAAGTTTCTTTAATTATTTTTTACCTGAAGTGAACCTTGGTTGTATATTCATATTATGTCCAGAGAAAGATGCATGTCTTTATTTTTTTAATTTTCTGTTGTATATGAAATTTAATATATCAACTTTTTAAACATGCTTGATATTTATTCAAGAGATGCTTTTTTGCATATTCCTTGATCATTATTTTAAAAATATTTAGATTTGGAAAGCACAAGCACATTCTATGCACCGAAGAGATTCTGCTAATTAATGTGTGAGGAGGTGGACAATAAATAGATAATAGTGATACTGTGTGAAGAATTGTAAGATAATGGTTTGAATGGGTGTTTATAAGACAAGAGTGATGAATATGAATATAGGAATAGGGCATGTATGGTGAGTGAGGTTGAATGTGGATAAAGACACATTTTTGTTCCCAGAATACAGTTGGTTCAATGGAGATGAAAGTTGGGTGTAATGGATGAGTAGCAAATACATTGAATCAATAAAGATAAAGAGAGAATATGATTAGGTATTTTCTATGTCATACAATGTGTTTGAATTATGCCATAGGCTTGACACTATCAGATTGGCATATAATAAAAATTCCAGGAAAAATTAAAAATAAAGTTTGAAAAAGACAGTATCAGGGAAAACACAGCTACTGTTAAGATTTTGTGAAAAAAAGAAAAGAGGCTTTGAATCAAGGCAGGAGCCAAATGAATGGTCATGAGATTAATCTCCCACATTATCAACAGTGACAATCAAAGTCTCTATTTCATAAATACATTTGAATAAATGAGTCAATAAATAAAATTAGGAAATTTAGGTTAGGCTTTCTAGAATGTTTGCCCAGCTGGCTCAGAAGAATGATAAACAATAATGTGAAAATATTGTTTGCAAAGGTGAAAACAGAAATTGGACAGATAGAGATAGTAAATTCAGATGGTAAGATACTTAGAATGGATTTCTAGTGAATAAATATCCTATCACAGCGAAAGCTTTAGTGTTTCCAGAAATAATCTTTCTTATATATAAATTTTATATTCTGGCATAAAAGTGGGAAATTTCATAATAAGCTGTGAAACAATATAATAAATTTTACATTCTGTTTTCTTCTAGTCTCTAAATTTTCACATAATGCATGTATCCAAGTCATGGTGCCTGTCTTGCTTGAGAGTTCTGCTCACTACGGTTTATGCCTCTGACACACCATGTTTATTTGACAATTTTCTTTTACCTCTCTTGTCTTTGCAAAAGATAAGCATCACAGCAAACTTTTAGACACTGTGATGATCCTGTGCTGAGAGTGTCTGTCATCTGAATGATAAGTCTCGGTGGTGTCCTTTCCTTGCCTCGCTTAAGATGAATACATTTCTGTTAAAAAAATTAAAGAAGAGAGTGCTTTGGGTCAGTACTATGGTCCTTCATATCTGGAGCAGAACTGCGTCCCAAGTTAGAATATCAATCACTCAGGAGCAAAAAGGGCATCATTTAAAAAAAATAATTTTATTGGGAACTCATACAACTCTTATCACAATACATACACACATCAGTTGTGTAAAGCACATTTTTCATTCATTGCCCTCATCATTCTCAAAACATTTGCTCTCTACTTAGGCCCTTGGTATCAGCTCCTCATTTCCCTCACTCCCTCCTGCTCCCTCATAAACCCTTGATAATTTATAAATTATTATTTTGTCCTATCTTACACTGTCCAATGTCTCCCTTCACCCAATTTTCTCTTGTCCATCTCCCAGGGAGGAGGTTATGTGTAGATTCTTATAATCAGTTCCCTCCTTTCTACCCCACCCTCCTCTACCCTCCTGGTATCCACTCCCAGCACTGGCCCTGAAGGGATCATTCATGCTGGATTCCCTGTTTCCAGTCCTATCTGTACCAGTGTACATCCTCTGGTCTAACCAAATTTGTAAGGTAGAATCAGGATCATAATGGGGGGTGGGAGGAACTAGAAAGTTGTATGTTTCATCTTTGCTACACAGCACACTGACTGGCTCGACTCCTCCCTGCGACCCTTATGTAAGGGGATGTCCATTGCCTACAGATGAGTCTTGGGTCCCCAATCTGCACTCCCCCTCATTTATAATGATTTGATTTTTTTTCTTTGATGGCTGATACCTGATACCTTAGACACTTCTTGTCACACAGGCTGGTGTGTCTTTTCCATGTGGGCTTTGTTGCTTCTAAGCTAGATGGCTTCTTGTTTACCCCCAAGCTTTTAAGACCCCAGACATTATCTCTTTTGATAGCTGGGCACCATCAGCTTTCTTCACCACATTTCTTATGCACCCATTTGTCGTTGTCAATTGTATTGGGGAGCTGAGCACACAAGATATGCTTTTTTGTTCTTTAATGCCAGATAACTGATCCCTTTGGAACCTCCTGGTCACACAGGGTCGTGTGCTTTTTCCATGAGGGCTTTGTAGCTTCTGAGCTAGATGGCTGCTTTTTTACTACCTTCAAACCTTTAAGATCCCTGTCTTTTGGTAGCTGGGCACCATCAGCTTTCTTCATCACATTTGCTTATGCACCCATTTGTTTTCAGTGGTTGTGTGGGGAAGATGAGCATCATGGGATGCCAGTTTAATAGAACAAAGTATTCTTGCATTGAGGGAGTAGTTGAGTGGAGGCCCAATGTCCATTTTCTACCTTAATACTAAACCTATAAATATATGCACATAAACCTATTTCCCCATCCTCATATATAAATATATTTACATATGTACATGCCTTTATTTAGACCTCTATAAATGCCCTTTGCCTTCCAGCTCTTTCCTCTATTTCCTTTTACTTTCCTCACATCTCACTATTATGCTCAGCCTTTATTTGGGTTTCAGGAATTCCTCTGGATTACATTGCCCTTGATCATGCCCTACGGGGGTGAGAGAAGGAGGAATGGAAGCAGGAAACACAGGGAGGAAGTCAGAAGAGTGACGATTGAAGTAATTACAATGTATAAGTTGAGACAAAATATGTACTAATTATTAAATGCAGATGGAGTGATATTCTCTGGAAACCTTCACCTAATTCACCATGAAAACATTTTTAAAAATATGCAGCATATCCTGGTGGGACATATTAAAAACCAAAACAAAACAAAAGCTGCGGTGATGCTAAAAGCTATAAGCTGGTCTCCCAAGTACCAGCAGTGTCGTGGCAGTGACCAGGTTTGAACCGATCTGCCAGGCTGAGAACAGATTATAAACAAGGAATAGGCTGTCCGATTCTGAGGAATAAGCCACTGAGAACCTCTTACCCTGCAGCAGGACATTATCCAGGATAGTCCAGAAGATAAGCCCCTGGGGTTGAGAGGCCCTCAAAATAGGGCTGAGCAAGACCATCCTTCTCAAAGTACAGTGACCACAGTGACGTGGATGGAATATCACCTTCAAGATCTTCATATGCTGATGGAGCATGGGTCAGAAAGAACAGAAGCAACTGTAAATATCTATTATTAATTGCAATACGAAGGTAAGACATATGATTAGCAACATTTGAAGTTGCAAAAAGTGAAATCAAATTTATAGAGATCAATATCATTGCATTTAGGTGACTGGTACTGTCCATTTTGAATAAAAATATGGCCTACTATGCTAGGAATGACATATTCAAGAGGGAATGTGTTACATGCATTATCAAAAAGGACCTTTCAAGATCTATCTTGTTATAAGCGTATCTGGTGCCCTAAATGCTTGCTTCCAAATGCAGCCATCTAAATGAGATGGAAGAAACACACCAACATCCGTGATCCACGGAATGTACATTATAAAATACAAATTCAAAGAAGTATCAGAGCTTAAATTATGAGATTCTGGTTTCCACTGTCATTATGATGACAGCAGAAGTCCAGGACACATTTGTGAGATCTCATGCATGGGAAAATTGAACACTGAATGGGAAAGTTGAACACCAAATGAGGAAGATCTCACATTTGTATGTGATTGATGCAATTGAACTATGGAATGGTATGATATCTGTATTAGCTCCCAATAAAATGGTTTTGAAAGGAAAAAAATCTATCTAAAAGTATAATGTTGCATGTGATATGAAAACAGATATATGATAGAAGAAAATCCAGTTAATACAACCATTATTAAAAGTTATGCGCCAACCACTAAGGCTAGTGATGAAGAATTTGATTAATGTCTTCATTCTGAAATTGATCAAACATGCAATCAAGATGCATTGATAATTTGATATGCATTACAAGTTAAGTGTAAAGTGTACTAAATTTCTCACAAGTAGATCATTATCTAAAACTAAGGTAAATGAAAAAAAGATTGAAATTGTTAAGAATCTTATTTTTCTTGGATCCATGATAAATACTCATGGAGAAAGAAGTTGAGAAATCAAACTACACCTTTCATTAGGTAATTCGCCTAAAGAGCCCTCTTTAAAATGTTGAACCTGGTTGTCACTCTGAAGTCTAAGATGCATTTGACCCAAGCCTTGATATTTTCCATTGTCTCATATGCACAGGAAAGTGGAACACCGAATGAGGAGGACCGCAGAAGGATCAACGCATCGGCATTGTGGTGCTAGCGAGGAACGTGGAACGCACCAGGAACAGCCAAAGGAGACGTAAATCTATCCTGGAAGAAGTACAGCCAGAATGCTCCCTGAAAGCCAGGGTGATGAGAATTCCTCCCACAAACTTCAGACAGATTATCAGGAGAGACTAGTCCTTGGGAAATGTTATCATGGTTGGTAAAGTGAAAAGACAGCAAAAAAGAGCAGACAGATTGACCCAGTGGCTGCAACAATAGGCTCAAATATAACAATCATGAGGATGGTACAGAACTGAGCATTGTGTTGTTCTGTTTTATATAGGGACACTATCAGTCTTAACCAATTTAATGGTGTATAACGACAAGAAAGACATAGTTCTGCTTTATCACATTGGATTACTATGAGTGGAAATCACCTTGGTAGCAACTAACAACAACATTTGCTGTAAGATAGGTAATCCAAGGAGGCCTGGCGATGCAGTACATATGTTAGACATCAGACATAAGACAAGACCAGTGGTTCAAACCACCAGGCATTCTGCAGGAAAGGAGGGAGGTTGTCTGCTCCCATAAACATGTAGAGCTTCATAAACCTTAGGCAGGGTTACTATTAGCCGGAAACAATTCAGTGACACTGGAGTGTAGCTGATTCAGAGTAATTTGAAATAAAAGAAAGGAAATTTTTTCATTCATATCTTTATTGCCACCTTAAAATATTATGTCTTCTACCAAAATTAGGAATCTGCTGACATAATTCTAAACTAATTCACATCACAATTGTTGTTGGCACATTTGCTATAAGATTGCAAATAAAATTAAAGTATAAATAAAATTAAATGTTATTCAAAACTCTAAAGTTATAAAGGGGGTTACCTAGTTACTCTGAATATTATAAATCAACAATATATAATGATTAAGTATTTAGTCTGGGAGAGATTACATTAGTTTAAATCTTGGGATTGCCACTTCGTAGCTACATGATATGGGTAAATTATCTAAGCCCTTTGTGTATGATTTTGATTTTCTTTATCAATAAGGAATAATTATAATATTTATTTTCTAGGATTGTTATATATATCAATGACTTAAAAATATCAAATGTCAAAGCATTGACCCCCTAGAAAATGCTGTATGTTCTTGTTAAATAATCAGACAAATGTTGTACACAAATAATGACTAGAGACAGTCAACAAAGGAAAATGGGCTCTTTTCCAACTAGTAATATTAATTTAGGTTTGCAAAACTCTATGAGGAGGAAAACAGGGTATTCTAATGAGATTTGAATTATGATGTCATTTTCGTTTCAAATGTATCAATTTGATTTCTTAGATTATTGCACATCTTTCTACCACATTTTACATAATTAAATATATTATGGAACAAATAAAGTGCATATAATATATACAGCAACACTAATAAGATTGCATATTTATAAAGTTGAGTTAGATAATTTATTACTCATTTTGCGCAGTTTTCTATGTACTGGTTTATTATCAAATAGTATAATTCCTGAAGGTCAAATATGAAATAAGAACAAATATTTGTGCAACTGCTAGTTCATTCTATTTGAATTGGCAAAAGGCTGGCAATTTTTTTGAAAATTTAATTTCCCTTTCATATGTCTTTCATTCCCTGAGGTTAAATAAATGACTGTACATATACTCTTGCTTTTGCACAGATAAAGGCCCCTTGGCTTCAGACAGTGGTTGAATTTTTAAAATAAATATTGATAAAAGACTTCTCTATGCCATAGTTTTTCCTACTTACTTATTTTTGTTATGGCCAAACTTGATTCTATTTTAAACTAGCTTTATGAGATCCTTTGACACCACAGGCATTTGGAATTCTTTTTTCCAACTTGAATACTGTAATGAGTTACTTTTCTTATCAGAGCAGAAGAACTATTTATAAAACAAATATAAGAAAATAAGCATTTAAAATTTAAAGATTTTATGGCATGATGAAATAATTTTTGTATCTTTTAAGCAGGTATTAAAAGTTTTAAATCAAAATGCACTCTTTATTTCTCACAGTGATTAAAACAGAACTATGCTTTCTATTCAGAAATTATTCTATAGGGAAAAATATTGAAATACATATCTATGAAGTCTCTAATAAATAAAATATTTGTTATATTTTGCTACTTTATGCCTTAATTAGAAATATTTATATAGATTGCTTTAAAAACATTAATAATCTAAAAAAAGTCCAATTTTCTGTTCATTGGTTTTTCTTCCTTCATCCTGATTATCAAACATCTATCTATCTATCTATCTATCTATCTATCTATCTATCTATCTACATCCATCCATTTGTTTGTCTGGGCCTCCTCCTTGAGAAGTGCCTTCATCTGGTTTGTGCACATTTTGCATTTTATGAAACTTTTATTATCGGGTTCACCTAGTTGAGGTCAAATCTCTTAGGCTAAACCAGAAGGCGCTAACTCAATTTCTAATGTGGTTGAAAAGATGCTAGGTTGCCTACCACCTTTTAATTACTAAATAGAAACAATATTATGTACGCATCTACACAGAGATCAATCTACATTTTGGATATGAATCTCAACTTCAATTTCTCATAATTAGTTAAAAGCAGTTTCTTCGTCCTATGTTTCAAGGAATCTTTGCGGTGTGGTGGGTTACGCATTGTGCTGCCCAATGCGAAGCCAGCCACTTGAAACCACTGGAGAGAGAAGGCTTTTGGAAGCCAGGAAACGTGGCAGTTGTATCCTGTCCTCTGGGGTTAGACTGAATCAAAATCAGCTCTATGACAGTGAGTGTGGCTTTTGGTTTATTCTGAATGGAGACTATTTTAATCATCTGGCTCTGTAATATTTAGTGTTCACATCTTCATTTTCGGTCATTTATTTCAAAATATAAAGTTTATTTTATGAAAGCCACATTCTAATTAAATAGAGTCCTGAGCCTGTGCAAATTTCCAAACTAGTCCTAAAAGTGACGTCTTTCTTTTTTGTGTGTGAATACTTTAAACAGATCATTTGTACATTTACTCAAATTCAATCCATAGCTTTACATTTTCATTACTATTTCCAAGGACTTGATTGTGGATACAAGTGAAATTCTTGACACATGCAATATTTTCTTTATTTATCTCGATGTTGTTTATTGATCTAGTATAAAAAAATCTGTTTGCTTACACTAAGTTTCAATCCATACTGAAAGCTGTCATCCTTGGCTTTCATCATTAAGAAGTTAAATTATCATCCCTTATATTAAGAAAAACTGGGTCATGTGCATATCACAAGTTGTTAATGAGTCTCCCTTGAATCTCGATGTCACATTCTTTGTCCAGTTTCTCAGATTATTTGGTCAGCAACCAGCTTGAATAGAGATAGTGAAGGGACACAATCCTGATGTATAGCTTCCCTAATTTAAAACCTGCAATGTCCCCTGGTCCATTTGAACAACTACCTCTTGGTCTATGTATGTGTCGCTCATGAGCCCAATTAAGTATGTACTCTGGAATTCCACATTATTAACAATGTGATCCATAACTTGTTATGATCTGCATTTTCAATGTCAAATACCTTTGTATAGGTAATAAAACTCAGGTAAACTTCTTTTTGGTATTCTCTTCTTTCCTTCCAGATCCATCTGATCCTAGCAATCATATACCTCATTCCATATTCTTTTCTAAATCTAGATTGAATTTCTGGCAGTTCTCTGTTGATATACTGGTACTAAAATACCAATATCTGGACTAGTAGAGTACATCATGAACATTAAATATAAGTTTGAAATCATTAAATATTTCATTTTACTTGTATTCTCAATCAATATCTATGGAACGTTATCAATGTATTTCATGACCTCTTGAAAGTGTTAAAGTGAAAAGATGCCCCTTTGGGAATTAAGGTGTGCATGAAAAAAACTATGGCATTTTCTTTCATTCACAGCCTCGTTTGCATGTGAAAACTAGACAAAAGAAAGAATGAAGAAGAGTCGATGCCTTTGAATTATGTTGTTTTTGAAGAATATTGGAAGTACCAGTTACTACTAGCAGAACATATAAACCTGCCTTGAACAGAGTACAACCAGGATGCTCCTTAGATGGAGGATGTGAGACATCCTCTTAAGTGCTTTGGATGTAGTATCAGAAGGAGCCAGTCTCTGGAGTTGGGCATGATGCTTTCTAAAGTAGATGATCAGCAAAAACAGAAGAATACTCTCAAGAGTATCTATTGAACTACTTGCTGTAACAATGGGCTCAAACATCAGAACAATTGTGAAGATAGTGCCTGACTGCTCAGTGTCTTACTCTGTTGTACATAGTGCGGCAAGATGAGTAGGAATAGACTGCAGGACATCTAACAACTATATATATATAACAACTATATATATATAACATCTAACAACTATATATATATAACAACTATATATATATAACAACTATATATATATAACATCTAACAACTATATATATATAACATCTAACAACTATATATATATAACAACTATATATATATAACATCTAACAACTATATATATATAACTATATATATATAACATCTAACAACTATATATATATATCTCAATGTCTAAATCTAAATTATCTCTAAGCTTAGATATGAATTCATTTTTCACTGCACTTTTGAAAATATACCTGCTCCAGGGTTTCATTCACCAATGGTGACAAGTTATAATGAAGACCCCTTGATTTCAGAAAATAATTAATTGCAGACTAAGCAATACTTTCAATTTTTTCTTCTTCAAAATGTTACTTCAACTACTTTCATGCATAATTAATTCACTTATTTTTAAAGTTATTAAGGGTTGCGTGAAGGTTTACAGATTGTATTAGTGTTCCAGACAACAATGCCTACTTTTTAAATTTATGTGAATCGATCAGTTAATTGATTACAATCATGCAATGCAATAGCATTTACCCCTACCACATTTCCTCCCTGTGTTTCCTACTTCCTTCTTTTTTCTCATTCTTCTGAGCTTCGTCCTTTAGATATCAAAGACTTGATTATTCTAAGTTGTATTTTATTTCCCTAGCATCATCACTGTTCCCCTCATAGACCCATTTATTGTTTGACCAAAAATTAAAGACTTAGGAGCAGGTTCTAGTCTGATCAGAAAGATGCTTGAGGACCATAGTCTCAACAGCAACTCCAGTGTCTACCCGGCCATTATTCATGCCTTTTTATAACTTTTAGTTTTGTTTCATATTTCTCTACCACACTATCCTGGACCTTCTAATGTTATTTCTTTCAGAGAATTTGATAGGGGTCGTCAAGTCCTGTCTAGTTCTTCTAAGTTTGAGGAAGTTTATGGCCCTGTAAGCTTATGTTTGCTTGAATTAATTCATTTTTTATAGAGATTCTACAATTAGAATTTGTCATGCCAAATTTTCCTATGGGAAATAGTTACATTTTGTGAATGATTAACAAACATCACATCTATCAATAAATGTATATTTATATCTAGTCTTATAGTAATTCCCTAGTACACCCACAGACACACACATTTGGCATAACCACTTAGTGTCGAAATAATATGGCTTTCTTGGGTCCTACATGTGTTTATTTTGTTTTGTTTTTGGTAAAGCTGTCTTGTCCCAATTTGGGGTTCTGATTAGATGTTTAATGTTAAATCCCAATCAAGGGATGCCACCTTTTATTGTTAATTACTGCATTTAAGAACAAGAGGAGGGAATCTCCCCTCTTTAACAACGAAAATTCTACTTCCCCTCATGCTCTATGTCAAATCATGCTACTCTTAAGAAAGTTTTCTTGTCCTCCTACTCCCCAGGTGATATCTAACTCCTGTTAAAATACTGTAATTCTCTTATTCACTATATAGTCTTTCAATGTTAGTCAGCTTGGATTCTTTGGCTACACTGACCATTAGCCTGTGCTATGTTTCCACCCAGCTAGTACATTTCTCATGTTCATGCCTCCTCACTCTTTTGTTCTTTGAAGAAAGTAGGCATTCAAGAACATTCATTTTTAAATTGGTTTCAAGCTATTATAAAGATAGAATTACAATACTTAATAGCTAAACTTAAATTACATTGATCCCTTTGATGTCTAGAACTGAAGCATTGTTACTGTTTTTCAAGTAATTTTCACATTACAGTAGCATATTTTTATGTTTTGTTCCATTTTGAAGATGTATTTCATATTTAGGTATCAAACTGCGATTTGCTTCTCTGGCATACAAAGAGAGAGCCAGTTTCCCTGTAATCACATAATCAGAAAGAATACGAAATTATCTTTTTGCAGGGGACTGAGAAAAACCCATGTAAATTTGAGCTGGAAAATCCTCCAAAATGACCTCACCTGATGATTTCAGATGGTGCTTGCAATTCAAATTGAATTATTAAAAAACTGAAATGTAGTCAAATAAGCATTAATCAGGGATGATATAGAGACAGAAAAGCAGATATAACTGTATTTTGAGAATTAGTATGCTAAAATGATGATCATGTACTTGGGTGAATGCATTTATGTATAATCAATTTTTATAGAGCAAAGGTTTGAAGTTAATCTCCCCTCCTATTTTTACAGAGTGTGGTTTATAAAATTGACCAGGTAGATGAACCTGACTAAAAAGAAGAGAGTATAAAAGATAGTTTATTTTCCTTATATTGCCTTTGCAAAAAGGAAGTTTTGACTACAGGGCAAAGGATAAATGCATCTTATTTCTATTGTGTCTAACACATATTGCTTTATGATGCTCCTAGTACCTCCAAGAAAATAAAGATACCCTGGATCATTTTTAGTTTCTGGAGTTCCAGTATGTCTAAAAACAAAAGAAAAACAAGGCTGATGTGGGTTTAAAAGAAATTAAACATGAAATGTATGGTGTTTACTTTCACGCAGGCCACGTTGTACCCTCCTCAGTCATTGCTCTGATCACCATCACCTGCAGGATTATAATAAGCCTTTTAAAGGCAGGAAAATCCAGTCTTTTAAAATAGTACTTTAAGCCAAAAATTTGATATCATTTTTAAGTGCTATGGATTTTTTGTGACATTAAGTTACACATTAAGGTTTTTTTTAAAGTAAGTAAGGCAACATACATCTTTACTAAATGCTAAAAACAAATCCAAACTCCAAATAATCTCTGCATTCCATGTGCCCTTTTTAATGCTTTCACTATTGTTTTCCCCAGATTATCTCCTTTCAGCATTCCCATAAACGCAGCAGGCATGCTTTCAAATCCTTCCTTGACATCTTCACGGTATTGAATTTTACCCTCTGAGACCCATGTCAGCAAGTCTTTCAAAGCTTTCTGGAGTACAGCCCCTTGCCAGCGAGAGACGACGAACCCTT
The DNA here is from genome assembly GCF_050624435.1 of Tenrec ecaudatus. Lineage (NCBI taxonomy): Eukaryota > Metazoa > Chordata > Mammalia > Afrosoricida > Tenrecidae > Tenrec > Tenrec ecaudatus. The sequence continues at coordinate 99,465,858 of NC_134531.1, forward strand.
CCATGCGGAGCTCCTGATAGATGACAATCTCGGTGGGCGGGCCTGGGGTAAGTGGACGAGTACTGTTACAGGTAGAGATGGCCCCACAGATAGCAATTCTTCCAAATTTCTTCATTTGGGGGATAACAACATTTGAAAACTCCCCCCCTCATTATCAAAATAGCAATCATAACCATCAGGAGAGGCTTTTTTCAAAGTTTCTTCCAAAGACTCTATGGTCTTGTAGTTAAAGGCAACGTCAAATCCGAGTTTTTTTAATGTAGGCCACTTTGTCATCAGACCCTGTCACTCCAACCACGGTGCAGCCCTTGAGCTTAGCTATCTGCCCCACAACAGCACCCACTGCTCCTGCGGCTGCATTGACCATCTCAGTTTCTCCGCCTTTCACACCACAGATGTCAAGTAGGCCAAAGTAAGCCGTGAGGCCTGTCATGCCGACTGCCCCCAGAGCCAAAGACATGGGTAATATGTCTGGCCATTCTGCAGGCAGCATTTCCAGGCCCGTCCCGTCAGAAATGGGGTGTGTGGTTCCCGCTGGGAAGGCTGATTGCTGTCTACAACCCTGGCTACTTGCTGGCCCATCATCTTGTCACCCTCTTTCAACCTTTTGGCTGCCACTCTCATATAAGGATCCACAGTGAGAAACAGAGCTTCCAGCAGGACCTCTCCATTTTTTAAGGGTGGAAGTTCAGTTTTCTTTAACTCAAAGTTAATGTTAGTCAGTAGCCTTCAAAATGCTTCTTCAGGATCCAAGTCTTAGCACGAACCATCTTGAAGCTCTTGGGAGAGTGCGCAGAGAGGCAGCGGGACCTAGTTACACATAAAGGTTTTATACAAATTAACCAAAGGAAGAATTCTGAGAAATAAAGATAACAAAGGCTGAGATCAACAAGATATGCATGATAGAAATACAAACATCGTGGCACTTCCCATAAGTATTGAGATAGGTCCTCAACAACAGGATGCATGCTGTGAAGTGCTATTTCCAGCCAAGTTTGAAAGAGAACAATTGGGCTCCTTTGGTGATGCGGCAATCCACAATGACCATCAAGAGCTACACTCACTTGGTACAGACAGACACTCTCCTTCTTTGTCAGCTCAGAGATACGGAGCGGTCTTGGTGCCTTCTTATCAGCAGGTAGAATAGGTCAGATTGGGATGAAACACAATGACACTTTATCTTGTTCCCTTTAATGTTTCCAAAACCACAAGAACTGGGGGTACAAAGATTAGGCTCCATTTTGTGTATTCTTTTTAGTTTGTCTTAATATCTCTGAATATGCCTTCATTTTCTGGGATTAGTAACTCAAATTTAGACTTTTAGAGAGTGATATCGACAGCGCTGTAAGAAAAATGGAAATGATTTAAAAGAAAGTCCTTACATGTAGGGCATGGCTTCCAACACTCTTTTGGCCTAGCACCACCTTCTCAGAAAAAAACAAACAAACACCCAGCACCCCGATGGCACTTAAAGACTTTTGTTTTAAAGTGTAAGAATAAAGTGGAAGTATCTGCTTTTCATTTCAGCAACCCAAGGGAGCTTTGGGAAACAATTATATAAGGTAACAAACTGTTCAGATTCGCCTGAAATATTCTAGTTTTCACACTACAAATCCTACCCACTAAGAAACCACTAAATTACAGGAAATCCAGAGCAGTTGGTCACCCTACATAGAAATTTAAGGAGGAAAATCTATTTATTTATTTTTATTTTTTAATCGTTTTATTGGGGACTCATACAACTTTTATCACAATCCACACATACATCAACAGTGTGAAGCACACTTATACATTTGTTTGCCTCATCATTCTCCAACCTCGCTTTCTACTTGGGTTCCTGGGATCAGCTCCTCATTTTCCTTTTTCCCCTTCCCCTCCTTCCCCGCTCCCACTTCCCTCATGAACCCTTGATAATTTATAAATTATTATTTTATCTTCTCTTACACTGTCTGGCATCTCTCTTCACCCACTTTTCTGTTGCCCATCACCCAGGGAGGAAGTTATATGTAGATCCTTATGATTGGTTCCCCCTTTCTACCCACCCCGCCTTCCCTCCTGGTATCGCCACTCTCACTACTGTTCCTGAGGGGTTCATCTGCCCTGGATTCCCTGTATTTCCAGTTCCTCTCTGTACTGCTGTGCATCCTCTGGTCTAATCAGGTTTGCAAGGTAAAATTGGGATCATGATAATGGTGGGAAGGAAGTGTTTAAGAACTAGAGGAAGGTTGTGAGTTTCGTTGTTGCTACACTGAACCATGAGTGACTCATCTCCTCCTCACTACCCCTCTGCAAAGGATGTCCAGCTGTCTATAGATGGGCATTGGGTCCCCATCACGCGCTCCCCTCATTCATAATGATATGATTCCCCTCCGCCCCCACTTTTGTTGCTTGAAACCTGGTCCTCTTGGCCCTTCATGATCACACATGATGGTGTGCTGATTCCATGTGGGTTTTGTTACTTCTAAGCTAGATGGCTGCTTGTTTGCCTTCAAGCCTTTAAGACCCCAGACACTATATATTTTGATAGCCGGACACCATCAGCTTTCTTCACCACGTTTGCTTATGCACACACTTGTCTTCAGCAATCATATCAGGAAGGTGGGTATCATGGAATGACCATTTAGCTGGGCAAGTTGCTATTGTATTGAGGGAGTGTGTGTGAGGAGTCCTATTGTCCACCTGCTACCCTACTACTGAACCTATGAAAATATGCACATAGGTCTATTTCCCCTTAATCATAAATATATTTACATTATGTACATGTCTGTATTTAGGCTTCTATGTATGCCCTTTGCCTACTATTCCTTTCCTCTATTTCCTTACACGTTCCTCCTGTCCCATTACCATGTTCAGCCTTCACTCTGGTTTCAGTAATTCCTCTCAGTTTCAGTAATTCCTCTCAGTTACCTTGCCCATGGTCACTCCCTACCAGTCCTCCCATCCCCTCCCTCCACTGGTTTTGAACCACTTGTTGTTCCCTTGTCCCTGGGTTGACCAACACCTCCTCCCGTCCCCTACCTCCCACACTCTCGTGGCCCTCCGGGACCATTGGTCCCATTATTTTCTTCTCATATTGTTTGTCCAGCCTATCTTATCTAGGTAGACCTGCAGAGATAATAATATGTGCATAAAATTGCAGATGGCTTTGACAGCACCAAAGTGGCACATAAGAACATGGCAACGATGGCAGCAACACCAAAAACTAACCAACAAAAAAGCCACTGACATACAAAATTTAAAGAAGAGGAAAAACAACAACAACAACAACAAAAAACAGGGGGAAAAAAAAGAAAAGCCTGTTAATAGTGCCAGGCCTGATTGTTGGCCTTCAGGAGTGTTTTCCGGCCGGGTCTGATGGGGTGTTACATCTTGGCCCCAAAGTCCATCCTTCATACTCCCTCGGGACCTCCTTGCTCTGCTTCCCCCGCCACTCAATTGCACACCCCCAGTGTTTTCCATCAGTGTGGTGGGGTCAGCTCAGTCGCACATCCCCCACTGTGTCTCCAGTGCTGTCCCGTGTAGGGCCATGGGTCAGTGCAGGATGTTGCATCTTGCAGTGGGGCCTGCTCTATGGTTCTCTCTGTACATTGGACCCTCTGAGCCAGGCTATCATCCTCTGAGCTTGGTGGACCCAGGTGTGCTCTGCTCCGTTCCTCCTTCCTTTGCTTCAGCTTCCTTCTGGGTGTGTTGTGGTAGGACAGTTCCTTTCCCACACCAGATGATCTATTTTCATTTTCTGTGGAACTCCATTTCATGGTGGGGGTTGGGCTGATTCTGGTTAGGGCCGGCATATGGTCCAGTCTTTTTGTGGATTCCTCTGTGCGTTATGTTGTCCGCCTGTTTTGGCGTTTCATGGTGGGGTCCGTATGCATGTTCCAGTTCTCTGGGGACCCAACCAATACTCTCCCCCTGGGTGGGTTAATGCCCTGTTCCCCCCGTGCCATAGACTCAGTGTCTCCCCATCCTGCTTCTCCCTCCACCTGCCCCCCTTCCCCTTCTTTATGTTGGACTCTCATTTACCTCCCTAGGTGTGGCCTGCCTTCCCTCCAAGTATGCTTCCACCCGTTTGTTGCAAGATAGGTGTTTTTTCTTCTATTCCTGACATGCTGAGTGTACTTACCTCAGGGGACTCATGTTATGCCTGTCCTTTTGAGTTTGGCTTACCTCACTTAACATGATTCCTTCCAACTCTTCCTATGAAACGATGTATTTCATGTGATCGTCTGTGCTTTTCAGTGATGCATAGTACTCCATTGTGTGTATGTGCCAGAGTTTACTAATCCACTCGTCTATCGATGGAAACTTAGACTGTTTCCAAGTCTTGGCGATTGTGCTACAATAAACATTGGAGCCAGATGACTGGTTGTGTTTTATTTATTGCTTCTACTGGGTATATACCCAGTAGAGGGATGACTGGGTCATAAGGTAGTTCAAATTCCATTCTCTTTAAGTGTCACTAGATTGCTTTCCACAGTGGCTGTACAAATCTGCATGACCACCAGTAGTGTAGGAGGGTTCCTACTTCACCACAGTCCCTCCAACACTTATTGCTCTCTGATTTGCTGATCTGGGCTAGCCTCAGGGGTGTGAGGTGGTATCTGTGGTTGTTTGATTTGCATTTCTCTTATGGCTATGACCGGGAGCACTTTCTCATATACTTATTGGCCATATGGGTCTCTCCCCAGTGAAAGTTTTTTTCAGTTCTTTTTCCCACTTCCTTAAGGGGTTAACTGTTTCCCTCTTTTTGCAGGTCACGATGGTGTTGTAGATTTTAGTAATGAGCCCTTTGTCTGATGTGTCATTACTAAAAATTCTCTCCTACTCTGTGGGTTGACTTGTCACCCTCTTGGTGAAGTCTTTCAAGGTGCACAGGTGATTTATTCTTATTAAATCCCATTTGTCGATTTCCAGTTCACCTATGTGCGTACCCTTTCCTATTGCAGTGAGTCTATGAGTTCCCTGGGCCAGTGCTCTGAGGTTAGTCCCAATTCTCTCCTTGATGGCCCTGATAGCTTGGGGTTTAACTTTTAGGTCTGTGATCCACCTGGAGTTTATTCTTGTGCATGGGGTGAGGTGAACATCTTGTTTTATATTTCTACATGTGGATATCCATTGTTTCCAGCACCACTTGTTAAAAAGGGCATCCACTTCCCACTTGATGGTTTTGGGACCCTTTTCAAAGATCAGTTGTCTATATGTTGATAGTTTTATTCTTGGGCTTTCTATTCTTTTCCACTGGTCTGAGTGTCTGTCGTTGTGCCAGTACCATGCTGTTTTGACCACTGTAGCTGTATAATAGGTATTAAAATAGGTAAGGCGAGTTCTCCAACTTTGTCCTGCTTCTTGAGGAGTTCTCTGCTAATTCTGGGTTTCTTCCCTCTCTATATGAAATTAGTGATCAGTTTTTCCAATTCTTTGAAGGTTGATGATATTTGAATTGGTATAGCATTGAACTTGTAAAGTGTTTTAGATAAGATTGTCATCTTTACTATGTTAAGCCTTCCAATCCATGAACAGGGGATATTCATCCATTTGTGCAAGTTGCTTTTGGTTTCCCTTTGTAGAGACTTCTAGTTTTCCTTGTATAGGTCTTTAGTTTATTTTGTTAAATATATTCCTAGGTATTTCAGTTTGTTCTTAGCTACTGTGAAGGGTACTAGGGTACTTCCCTCTTAATCCCCTCTCCATGGTCGTGTCCAATGTATATAGAAAACCTACCGACTCTGATTTATTGATCTTGTATCCTGTCACTCTTCCATATTCCTCCATTGCTATAGGTATTCCTGCTGTGGAGCTTTTGGGGTTTTCAATGTACAGGGTCATGCCATCTGCAAATAGCGATAGTTTCACCTCCTCTTCCATTTGGATCATTTTTTTTTCTTTTTTAACAATTTATTGGGGCTGATACAATTCTTTTCACAGTTCATACATATACATACATCAATTGTATAAAGCATATCTGTACAGTCTTTGCCCTAATCATTTTTTTCTCTTTTCTTCTTTTACATTTTATTAGGGACTCAAACAACTCTTACCACAATCCATACATATACATACATCAATTGTATAAAGCACATCCATACATTCCCTGCCCCAATCATTCTCAAGGCATTTGCTCTCCACTTAAGCCCCTTGCATCAGGTCCTCTTTTTTTTTTCTCCCCCTCCCTCCCCTTTCCCCCCTCCCTCATATGCCCTTGGTAATTTATACCTCGTTATTTTGTCATATCTTGCCCTATCCGGGGTCTCCCTTCCCCCCTTCTCTGCTGTCCCTCTCCCAGGGAAGAGGTCACATGTGGCTCCTTGTAATCAGTTCCCCCTTTCCAACCCACTCACCCTCCACTCTCCCAGCATCGTCCCTCACGCCCTTGGTCCTGAAGGTATCATCCACCCTGGATTCCCTGTACCTCCAACCCTCATATGTACCAGTGTACAGCCTCTGTCCTATCCAGCCCTGCAAGGTAGAATTCGGATCATGGTAGTTGGGGGGAGGAAGCATCCAGGATCTGGGGGAAAGCTGTGTTCTTCATCTATACTACCTCACACCCTAATTAACCCATCTCCTCTCCTAAGCCCCTCTATGAGGGGATCTCCATTGGCCGACACTTGGGCCTTGGGTCTCCACTCTGCACTTCCCCCTTCATTTAATATAATATATATATACACATACATATATACATATACACATATATACACATATATACACACACTTATATCTTTTTTTTTTTTGCATGATGCCTTATATCTGGTCCCTTGGGCACCTCGTGATCGCACTGGCCGGTGTGCTTCTTCCATGTGGGCTTATTTGTTTTTGAGCGAGATGGCCGCTTGTTCACCTTCAAGCCTTTAAGACCCCAGACACTATCTCTTTTGATAGCCGGGCACCATCAGCTTTCTTCACCACATTTGCTTGTGCACCCATTTGTCTTCAGCGATCCTATCATGGAGGTGTGCAGTCAATGATATGATTTTTTGTTCTTTGATGCCTGGTAACTGATCCCTTTGGGACCACTCGATCACACAGGCTGGTGTGTTCTTCCATGTGGACTTTGTTGCTTCTGAGCTAGATGGCCGCTTGTTTATCTTCAAGCCTTTAAGACCCCAGTCACTATCTCTTTTGATAGCCGGGCACCATCAGCTTTCTTCACCACATTTACTTGTTCACCCACTTTGGCTCCATTTGGATCATTTTGATGTCCTTCCGCTGTCTTATGTTGTTAGTCAGAACCTCCAGAACGATATTGAATAGAAGTGGGGACAGGGAGCAGCCTTGTCTTGTACCCTTTTCAGTGGGATTTGTTTTTGTCTTTTCTCCATTGCCTATGATGTTGGCCATTGGCCTTTTATAGATAGCTTGTATCAGCTTGAGGAATTTACCTTCCAATCCTATCTTCATGAGTGTCTTAATTAGGAATGGGTGTTGGATGTTGTCAAATGCTTTTTCTGAATCCTATGGATATTATCATATGGTTTTTATCTTTTTTTCTTCTTGATGCGGTATATAATATTGATGGATTTTCAGATGTTCAACCATACCTGCATCCCTGGGATGAATCCCACCTGGTCGTGGCAGATGATATGTTTTATACACTTATGTTTTATATGCTTTTGTATTCTATTTTCCAATATTTTGTTGAGGATTTTTGCATCTATGTTCATTAGAGATATTGGTCTGTAATTTTCTATACCTGTATCGTAGTTATGCTGGCTTCGTAAAATGACTTTGGGAGTTAGCCAACTTTTTCTATGCTATGGAATACTTTGTGGAGGATTGGTGTCAACTCTTCCCTGAATGCTTGGTAGAATTCTGCTGTGAAGCCATCTGGCCCTGGGGCTCTTTTTGTTGATAGATTCTTGATGATCCTCTGTATTTCTTCTTTTGCTATGGGTTTCTTGAGGTATTGACCTCTGAGGTACTCTAGGGAGAGACTATTTTTCCAAATTTTTAACCATGTCTTCAATCTTTCTGAATGTTTAGAATAGTACTTTGTGATTATCCTTTTAATCTCGTTGGGGTCTGTTGTTATTGCCCCTAATTCATCCCTCATTGGCAATCGATGTTTGCTCCTTTCTATCTTTGGTAAGCTTTGCCAGTGGACTGTCAATTTTGTTAATCCTTTTTTTCAAACCAGCTTTTAGCTGCATTTATCTTTTGAATTGTTCTCTTGTCTTCCCACTGGTTTAACTCTTCCCTGATTTTTATTATTTCTTTTCTCTTGCTATTGGAGAGGTTGTTCTGCGGACTGTTCTAGTTCTTGGAGGTTTTGTATTAACATATCTGTCATAAGCCTCTCTTCTTTTTTCATGTATGCATTTAATGATACCAAGCTACCTCTGATAACTGCCTTCACATTGTCCTACAAGTTTTGATACGTTGTATTCTCATTCTCATTAGTTTCTAGAAACTTCCTAATATATTCTCTAATCTGGGCCTGTACCCATTCATGTTGTAGGAGATCGTTGTTCATCCTCCAATTGGTTGCTCTTGCTTTTCTGGATGTCCTCTTATTAAGCTCCAGCTTTATGGCATGGTGATCTGAGAAAGATGTCTAGATAATATCTCTGTGTTTGAATTTACTTAGGCTGGATTTGTGTCCTAGCATGTGCTCTATTCTTGAAAAAGTTCCATGTGGACTTGAGAATAATCTGAAATCCTTTGCATTTGAATGGAAAGCTCTATAAATGTCTATCAGGCCCTGTAGCCTAATTACATTGTTTAGCTCTATGGCCTCTTTGCTGAGATTCTTTCCCAATGATCTGTCTTTCTCTGATATTGGAGTGTTAAAGTCACCTAATATGATTGTTGAGTCCGTGGTTTTTTTTTTCATCTTTTAAATACTTTGTTTGATGAAATTCACCACACCATTATTAAGAGCTATATAATCAATATTCTAAGTGCTTCTTGGTTTACTGAACCTTTGAGCATTATATAGTGTCCCTCTTTGTCTCTCTTTATGGTTGGGTTTTGTTGGAGATTAAGGTAGCCACCCATGCTTGTTTTGAGTTACCATTTGATTGATCAACTTTCTGCTAGCCTTTTATTCTTAGCGTATTCCTGTCTGTTTGCTTAAGGTGTGTCTTTTGCAGACAACACATGTATGGATTATGTTTTCTGAGCCTGTCCTCAAGCCTTTTTCCTTTAATGTACGAATTGAGTCCATTGGTAATCAGTGTTATTATCACAATCTGTAGATTCAGAATTGTCATACCCTGTTTTGTGTCTTAGGTGTTTAACTATCTCACTTCATATCAGTGTGCTGTGTTTGAGTGGAGAGATTCTATCTTGTCTTCTTTTCTATCTGAGACCCTGCCTGTTGTGCTGGTAATTGTTGCTGGCATATTGGCTTCTAAATGGAGATGGGAAATATGGTGGCCTCCTGTTTGTTCTTGGTGGAGGTTGATCCTCTGGCCATAGTGAGTCAGCCAGTATTTTCCGCAGGGTTTGGTGTCTTGCATCATATTCTTTGAGTCTTTCCTTGTGCCGGGAGATCCTTATCTTACCATCTATCTCAATGGATAACTTGGCAGGGTACAGGATTCTGTGGGAGGCATTTTTTTTTCTTTCAGCTTTTGAAAGATGTTATCCATTCTCTCCTCCTCTTCATGGTATCTGCTGATGGGTCTGAGCATACTCTTACCTGTGCTCGTTTGTATGTGACTGTTTTCCTTTCTCTTGAAGCTCGTAAAATTTTCTCTTTTTCCTCGAAGTTGGATATTTTTACTATTATATATCTTGGCGTATTCTTCTTGTGGTCTAGTCTAGCTGGCATCCTTTCTGCTTCCTGTACGAATGCCTGGTTCTCTCTTGTTAGGGTGGAAAGTTTTCTTCCAAAAACTCTTTTGCTATCTTGGCTGTCGACTTGTGTGTTGTGTTGTGCTCTGGTAGACCAATAATTCAAATATTATTCCTCTTCATAGCATCTGTCATTGATCTCAGGTTATCTTCGGCTTCTTTAATTTTCCTATGTGACTGTCTTTCTCGCTTGCTTAAGTCTGTTTGTCCTCGAGATAAATGATACACTTCTCTGCCTTCTTTATCCTAATCTTAAATTCTGTGACCTTGTGTGTGGCTTTTGCCACCTCCTCTGTTATATCCGGCAGTTCTTTGGTGGGTGGACTTCATCCCCTCTATTGTGGACTTCATCCCCTCTATTGTGGACTTCATCTCCTCTATCATTGCATCCTTATTCTGGGTTGCTTCCCTAAGCTGCTACTGTAATACTGTGAGCAGATTTCTGAAGATTTCCTTCAGTGGCAGATCTATATCTGTTTCTTCTATGAGAGATGTTAGCTCTGCTACTATGTTTTGTCTCTTTGTTTGTTTGGTTTTTTTTGGGGGGGGGGTTGATATGGTCTGTTGATTTTTCCTCGATCATTTCGTAGGCCCCATGTTTCTGAGAGGCCCAGGGGCCCTTATCTTTGTTGTTGTTAAGTATTCTTTCAGGTGCTGTCTATGACCTACTATAAGGATGGGTAAGACTGCTGTATAAGTGGAGTTCCCCGAAGGCTTAGTGACCAGCAGTGGTGAGATGTTTCAGCAACTGGAGTATGGGCTGGAGCCTCAGTGAGTGCCCGAAGGCTACTTTGACCTCTTTTGCCAGGGCACCCTTAGCAGCCCTTTATTTTTTGTTTAATAATAAAAAAATTAAAAAATAATTTTAAAAAATTTTGGTGAGGCAAGAGAAAAAAATGGAGAGAGAGAAAGAAGAAGAGGCCAGAAAGGAAGTGATAATAGTGAAAGTGGAAAGAGATAAAAGATATAGAAAGAAAACCTATACAAAAGGGGCAGGTGATAAGTAGTAGGAATAATGAAAAAGAAGGAGGAAAGAAGAGAGAAAAGAAAACAGAAACTAAAAGAAAAAAAGAGAAAAAACTAGCATGAGATAATATACATATACACACACATATTTAAATATATATATATATATATACACATATTTAAATATATATATATATATACACACACACACATATATTTAAATTCTGCCCCCCCCCCCTCTTTTCCCTCCAAGTTTTAGCAATGCCTAATAGAAGGTGGAGGTGGGCGAGGCCTTGCTGTCACCGGAAGTGGTGCTGATCTGGGCTCCGGAGCCAGGCTATGTGAGGGGAAAATGCTCTTCAGATCAGCAAGCCCTCTCAGGTCCCTGCAAGCTTATAAAGTTGAACCTGTCGGCAGAGGCTACACAGGCGGGAGCAGCCCTAAGGGGCGGACCTCCTGCACCGCCTGGAAAAGGCGGGGGGCCGCAAGGGGTGCTGAGAGAGGCACCAGCGGCAGCGCCTGCCTCCTATGCCGGCTGGAAAGGACTGGGGCTGGCCTAGAAGTTGGCGCTGGGGACCCTGCAGGGCACCGCGGTGGTGAGAGCCGGCTGGAGCACACAGATGGCTCCGGCGGGGAGAGCAAAGCTGCGTCCTAGGCTCACTAAGAGGCGGGGGCGCTTATCCCTTGAGCCACTGGGCCTGTGAGTGTTGCAGGCTCCTCAGCAATGTGGTCCGAGGTGGATTGGACAGCGGTGGCTCTGGCGGGGAGCAGTGGGCAATGGCGCCTCCCTCTGCCCTGAGAGGGACGTGCAGCAGGAGGCAGGCATGGCGCTCGAAGCTGCCAGCAGCTGGAGACCCTGCGGCGCTCGGGGTTGGGGAACGCTGTTCTGGCAGGGGTGCAAAGCCCTGTCGCTCCCCAACGCCCTGGGAGGACCGCACCATGCCTGGCTCAGAGCTCGGAGCTGCGGGCAGCTGGAGACCCTGCAGAGCTCGGGGCAGGCAAAGCCGCCCTGGCAGAGCGCAAAACCCTGTTGCTCACGCTCCCCGTAGGCAGGAGTGCCCATTGTTACGCCAGGCGCTGTCAGCGCTGGAAGGACTGCCCCCGGCAGGCAGGTTCAGGCTCCATGCCCGGGCACAGGGCTCCGCAGTGACGCAGGCCAGTCTGAAGTGGCTCTGGCATTAATGCAGTGTTGTGAATAGAACTGGGATGGTCTCTGGCTGCAGGCTCGTCCCTGGTCGGTAGTGGAGCGGGAGCTAAGCTGGTGGGGTGGGCGGTGGTCAAATCGGGTGCCGGTGGAGAAGTCTCATGGGATGGATGGTCCCCTGTGGGGGTCGCCCAGCCAGCCACAGGGAGTTTGCAGGTCAGTTACCCAGGCCTTGGATGAATGGAAGGAGGGATATGGGCCCAAGGGCAGATCGCTGCCACATGGCAAGAGGGGAACCGTGGGCAAGGCGAGCTTCTCTCCTAGTGGGGTTCCACAAGTGGACAGCTGTTGTAGGGGGTACCGCGATCGACTGCTGTGTGTCTGGGCAGAGCAGCCATGCGAAGCTGGGGGCGGTGTCCCCGTCTGGGCACAGAGTGGGGCTAGAGCTAGTGACGGCTGCAGTGGCGGCAGCAATGACCGAGATGTCCCAAGAATTGGATCCTGGATCACCGAGACCCCGGCTCAGGACAAATGCGAGGGGTGGGGGTGGGGTCCTGTCCCGGGGGCTTTATTTCACTCACCAGACTCCTTCCACTCGGCTACCTGGACACCAAACCCGCCTTGTTCGAAAGAGCTCTCAGAGTGTGCGGGTCCCCTGATCCGCCATCTTTCTAGCCTTCCTTCTAAAGAGCATCTGGAAAATCTCTTCGTTTTGTGAGGCGATTTGTTCCGTGTTGTGTTGCTCAAGAAGCCCTTTGTGCTGAGCCTCCTGTACCACAGGTAGTGCTTTCTCAATTTCAAGGCACCATTTCAGGTCCATCTGTTTCCGCAGGCTTTCCTCTGGTGATGGGGAAATAAACGACTGTTACTCTGCCTTTGTATTTACGAGGCTCTTTCCCCCTTACATAACAGGCATTCTAAATTGCTCATGGATCCTCACAGCATCCCAGTTGGTGTGGAAGCAAGCGTTATACCATCAGGTGGTGAAGATTCGCGCCACTCCTATAATAGCACTGTATTACTTAGCGATGCGATTCTATGGCGAGTCCCTGAAAGTCTGAAACAGAGTGGCTTTTGCAAATGGAGTTGGTAAATAAATAACACCGTCTTGAATATAAATGCTTTGGGATAGATATCAAAGATTGACGGATGTGACGTGGAAAGCTCACAGTGCTATCTCTTCTAATTTGTCTTTTCTTCCACTTTCTCACTTTCAGGGCGTCGTTTTAGCCAGCCTGAAACGGTGTTTCTATGTAAACGATGAAGACTTCTCAAACCTTGCCTATGCGCTAATGTGGAAACATGCGATTTAGGTGCTAGTATCATTGACTAGCCTAGAGCAACAATTCCCTCTGCTAGCTTCCTTTTTCAGATTCATGGTACAATGCCAACAATGCTGATCAGTCTCCTTCCTGGCATTTCCCCTGAGACTCTGTCCGATGACAATCAGCAAGTCCCTTACTCTGAGTCGCCATTCCTACAGCTTGCAATTTAGGGCGTGAACAAAGAGACTGCCGAGTTTCTCTTTAGTTTAGAGATGATGGAGAGCAGATGCTTAGGGACTTGTGTCTCACTTTGGCAGATAGACCAGGACCACACCCAAGCCTCTGTAGCCCTTTCCAATGAGCTTCCAAGAAGACTAAATTGTCCCTGAACTCAATTTTTTTAACTCTCTATTCAATGTTCCACAGACCACCTAGAAACTTTCCCAGCAATACTGAACATTGTCCCTATGTTTTTCTGCCTGTATCTCCTGAGATTGGAAATGCAATGAAACCTGCTTAAGAGACCACCTCTATTCATAGACCACCTGCCTAAACACATTTGCCAAACTCGAATTCAATTTTCTGGAGGCGTGCTGCATCTGGTGGCCAGCTGCTCTAGGCGTTTCAGTAGGTCACCAAGGGCAATAGGTAATGAAGCCTGAGTCTCTGGCAGAAGAGATATAAAAAGCACAACACCCCAAAATGTATTGTAAATGAAACCTTTAGAATTATAAATGTTTCTTGCATAACCAGAATTCTCTTGGCATAACACAACTTCAGAAATTCACATGGCAGATTCTTATATTAATTCTAGCCTATTTATCATATATTCTTTTAAAAATTGTGATTCAAAAATGAAAAAAATGTGATTCTTGTTATTATGGATTTTTTTTCCAAGGAGTTTAAATTCCTACTCATTTTTATTATTTTATTTATATATTATCTCCCAGGGATGAAAGGGTAACTGTTTCCATTTTATGACCTAGAGAAGGTTGGACATGTGGGTAAATGATGGAGATATAGTAAACAGAAACTGTTCTGGATTCCCAAACTGGTGTTTTATCCATTATAGGGGGAGATGAAATACTCACTTCAGTATTTCATCTCCCACTATATCAAGTTTTACAAGAAGCATTCTGTCTTGGGCAGCGGCACCATTTCCACTCTGCTGTGTAATTACAAGGGGATGGTCACACAAGTGCTTTGCATGGGATCTAGAAATGGTAATGAAGGTTGCTCCCTTCACACTGTCAGGCATTTATTCCCCCCTCCCAAGCATTATGTGAAATAAGCTGTTTAATTGCTTAAGCAACTCTACCTTTTATATAAGAGTGAAAGTTTTCATCACAATTAAGTGCAAAGTAACAAATATTTAATTTCTGATGAAAAGAATCAAAGAATAGAACAAAACAGACACCCTCAAAGAGCAAATATCATACTGTGAAGTAAGACGAGTGACAGTACCTAAATGATGTCAAAGGTGTCTTAAAGTCTTCACCCTTCTCAAACCCTATTAAAATCTCTTTTATTTTACAAAAAAAATAAGATATGTTGTGCTGTATATCACAATTGGTTTTACTACGTTGCATCAAATTTAAGTTGCATTGCCCTTTCTGAATAAATAAAAAGTAAAATCCTTTCCTATTATAACTTTAGAGATGTTGAAGTATGAGAAATGCATCCTAGAATAGATGAACTGCGTCCATCTAAAATGTATATTATCTGTTTCCCAGACCTTTACCATGGCTATGGAGGACAGTAAACAGAGAATAAAGCAGTGGCCTTTGGCTTTGGGCAAGTTTCAATAAGAAGTACCTGTGGTAGTGACCTAATCTGATGTAAATTTAGGGATTAAGAGTGTAGGGGTGGAGTCTAGGCTGTCAATGTAGCTAATGAAGTTTCTGTGGTCATGGCCTTCTCCTGAGAACTCTGGGGAATCTGGTCCTTCCTTCTTGGAGGGGGAAGACACCTCTCTCTCTCTCTCTCTCTGCTACTCCCTGGGAGACACTGCAGAAGACAAGCCACTTGGATGCAACCAGACTTTGGAAGCCGGAGAAGCCATAGAGAGACCCTTGCCAGCACTGAGATGCTTACAATGCCACTGGACCCAGCCTTTCTACCCGCTGGCTTGTGATCGTCCTGCATCTGGCTTCATTGCATGTGTTTCTTGAGTCAGAAGAGGATTTTATAGATTGCTATCGGACATATGGACTAGTATCAGACTTATGGCCTTGGACTGGACTGGGTTGGGGTGTTTTCTTGATATTTAATTCCTATTGTATATAAATCTTTCTTATACACATACGAGTTTCTATGGATTTGTTTCTCTAGTCTACCCAAACTAACACAGTACCATCACTTGGAAGGCCCTCTAATGGCTTAGTGGGTTAAGAACTAGGTTGCTATCTGCAAGGTCAGTAGTTCAACCCCACCAGCTGTCCCTCAGGAGAAGGATGAAGTTATCTGCATCAATATTTATGGCCTCAGTGCCACAGGGGCAGTTCTACCTATAGCTTCCATAGCTTGAATGGACTCAATGGCAGTGAATAATATTATTCCATGTAGGAAAGTAGGAGAAATAATAATAGAGTGAATACTTTTAATCTAATTATGTAAACTAGAAGTATCTATTTTCTACATAGATAATTCAAACAGCATCCAGGGGATTTAGTTTCTTTTGAATAACTCATTTTAGATCTGAAAATTGTTTCAATGTTTCCAGAGAGAAGGGATCATTATTTCAAACAGTCTTTAAGCAATGCCAGAAACTCAATGTAGCAAATCTTTCATCCCGCCCCACCCCGCCCTGCCCGTCCAGTCCATATGATATGTGTGTGTGGTGGGGGAGGGGGCACAGGAACCCAGAACCAAGGCATTGCTCTCTTATTTGGTACCAACATTTCTCGGTGAATAACAGCATCATTTAATATTTTCTTCAACCATCCACCAAATGCTTTCTGACATTGTTCTCTAATTTTGCAAGATACAGACTCAGGTGGCATCAATGACAGGAGGTAAGCTGCAAATCTCCGTTTAATGACTCATTTTTCTCATTTTCTAGGGGTTGAGATAGATAGGAACATACTGAGAAATCCTCTTCTATGCATATGAATCTTCATGAATGCAAATTCTATTGACTTTAACATTCAATTTGCAAGCAAACTTGAAAGGTTTAAAAATTGCACTTGAAAATGCCTTCTTTCTGGCAGTCAAGAATAAATATCCCCCAAGCAGTCCCTGACATTAGGATTACGTCAGAGTAAAACTACAGTTCAAACCAAGATTAAATGTGGATTTCCAATCATGGTTGGCAATGTCATCATCTCTCTACTGTGACAGAGACATTTTGGCATCAGTTTTATTTCACCAGCACCAAACTCAGTCCTTGGCACATTCTGTTCTTGTTGGGTACAGTGAAGTCAGTTCAGACTCAGCAACTATAGGTAAAATAGAACAAAACATGGCCAGCCCCTGAGCCAACCTCACAATAGCAACATCTGAGCCCACTGTTGCAGCCAATTGATCTTATTGAAGGTCATAGTGTTTTACACTGACTCCTGATTTACCAAACATGTTGTTCTTCTCCAGGGACGGGTCTCTGCCTGCCCAAAGTACGTGAGACCGTCTTGCCCTCCTCACTTATATTTTGGCTGAGTTTCTAAGATTTTTGTTCATTCTTCCCTAAGCCCATGGTATAGTCTTCACCAAACCAATTCATACTATACATTAAATGAATAATGTCACTCAATACCTTACTAATTAATTTACTCCAGAAATAGCTCTTGAAAACTTTTTATCAGTTTCTTCAGGCAGTCTTTCGGCTACATTTTAGCTCTCCTTCCTGCATGTCTTTCTCTTTTTTTCTTCGGCTGTAAAATAGACTTCATTATCTTCAGTCTGGCTGCTAGTACCTCATCTCCACTTGATTTCCCATTTCCAGGATGGAGTACTTTTTCATCTGTCTAGCTATTATTGTCAAAGCTGCCTTCGTCATCTGTCACATTGACCCATCTTTTCCTACCTGACGTTCTTCATCAATTTTCTATTGCATTGAGCACCAAGTCTGCAATATTCTCATTATTCCCTCAAGCCCTTCACCAGCATGATCAAACTACTTTCCTTTTTTTCCATCTCCACCTCTTGCAGGCCTTTTATCTGCCTCCAATTTGTTTCCTTGGGTGAGACTCATTTAAATTGTCAACATTTTTCATCCGTTTACAAAATGCAATTTATCTTGACAGATCTTTCTTTCCTAGCCCACAAAACATTGTTCAGGTAATTTAAACAGTTTCTTAAATTATTTTGTTTCTACCAAGCCTTCACAGACTAATCAAATTAATAATAGCTTACTGCCATCCTGCCCAATCAAGAAAATGAAATTTCCTTTTATTAGGCCAGGATCTTTCCTGTAGCAATGGTCTTGCCCTTCAAAAGATCTCAAGTTTTCTTATTCCAAAATATGCTACATAAAATACCATTCTTGATGCTTAGTGTAGGAATATATCCCAATATCTGTATATTTCATAAATGTTCCTCATGTCTGATTATCTCTTTGAAACCAGGAACTGTCCCTGAGAATTTTAAATGCAATATCCATTAGGTGCTTAATTTTTACTATTGTTATTTATGTTATTATTTTAACGGACCAAACAATAACCAGACACACATACACTAAATGAAAAGAGTTCAGGAAGGGTGTGAAGACCCTTATTTAAGAAAAATGACAGTTATTTTTTGATAGAGTCTGTAGTTCATACATGAATGATAGAGGTATTTTCTGTGCAGTGGGTAGGTTTACATCTCCCTTCTAAAGCTGTGGTTGGCATACTGCAATAGACATATAAGAGAGCTTATTTAAAAGGCATGTCCATAGACCCTCAGGCTAATTATTTTTATACATTTATCCCAGAATGAGTAATAAGTGTCTACAATTTAAGATTTAAAGAAACTAACTTCTACTTGCCGTTTCTGATATTTCAGGGTTTTTTGGTGTTTTTTTTTTTGACACATTAGATCGTCAGTAAGTAGACCAATCCCATGTGTTGCCTGAAGAAATATTTATTAAATGTAGAACTATTATATCTATTTATTACTGTAATTTGGAAATGAATTAATGTTACATCTTTTTACCTTTCTATTGGGACTTTTTTGCGCAAAATATGAAGCATTCAGATGTTTTGCCTCATGCATTATGTGGGAGATTTCTATCTCCTGTAATTCAGAACATTGCTTTGACCTTTTAGCAATTTTGAAATGAAATTGGCTGGTTATCCGTACCCTATTGTTTTATGGATTCTAAGCAATCTTTGAAAAGGAGTAATCAGGCCCCTTGTGACAGGGATGTGATGTGCCACAAATCGAAACTTGAGATAACTGGTTCCTCTTGATAGTGGATGGGCTTGAAGCAGCGTGGGAGGGAAACCTAGTTACAGACAAAGATAGAAATGTGGGGCATATCATCTTTTTTTAACTTTTTGTAATTTTGAACATAGTTTATAGAAGCTTCCCCCCCTCTTTATTAGCTTCTTTAAAATAATTTCTCTCAAACCTAATAAAGAAGAAACTATATCTTCATTACCAGTTCTAATGTTCACTTCCACCCTTCTGTTTCAACTTCTTTAACATCTTTCTTCATCTCCTGTGGCCAGACACAGTTGTAACAAGAATGAGTGACTGAATTGAAGAGATTTTAAGATTTTTTTCTATTTAGTTTCTCCATTATACTGCATTTATGAGAATTCTCAATTTTGATTTTTTGAAGAGAAATTTAACGAATTCCTACTTTGCTCTAAACAATAATATTTCTTCATAAAAAATTTTAACAAGGCCCAGTGTCATGAAATTCCTGAAGTATCATGGTGACACAAAGTGTTTCCGAGTAGAGCTATGCCTCACAAGGTTTGACATCGCTGGCTTCATAAACGTCATTATCACGAGGCCAAGTGCATACGTGTTTGCAACATCCAGGCCTCCTTAATGAGAGCCACACCAAACACAAACGTAACCAAAACCAGAGCTGCTGTCAAGTTCATGTCAATCCCTGGAAACCCCTGTGCTGTAAAGTAAAACTGTGCTTCATGGACTTTTGAAGGTTGTGGCCCTTTCAGAAGCAGACTGTGATATTTTCTCCTGACGTTTTTTTTATCATAACCTATAGCAGTTTTTCTAATTAAATAATTTTGCCTTTTTGAATTAGTCCCTGACCTCACAGAGGTATTTTCCATACAAATCTGAGCTTAAAAAATCTTCCTCATTTGTTATTAGAGTAAGTTCCCTTCTTCTAACGTAGTCTGCTCAATATTTACCATATACTCTCATTTCTATAGATGTTTCTCTAAACCCGATACCTATGTGATTTGCCTTTTTCCAACATAGTTAGAGAACGTAAATAGTTCTGCTCTGGTTTTAATGAGTGGATTCTTTCTCTCATGGGCGCAGTGATGAAAAGGATCTCATGCAAACATAGGTTTGATGTCATTTATCGGTTATGCAAATAGTGAATGCACTCAGCAGCTAATGACAAGGGTGGAGGTTCAAGTTCCCCCAGGGATGCTTCCGAAGAGAAACCTGGAGATCTACTTCTCAAAAATCAGCCGTTGTAACCTTCGACTGTGAGGGGCGTGGGTTGTCGTTCGTTTAAGTCAATTTCACTGCGACTGGCTTCTGGGCGGGTCGGTCACCGGGATCACAAACGCGACCGAAGGCAGATCCTGAGTGCTAGTTAAGATGGCCCTGCTTTCCCTAATTCCTTCTGTGACCTTTTGTAACTCTGAACTCTGGATGGCATGGCTATTGTCCAATTTTGGAGGGATGTCTCTACTGTATGAACAGACAGGATTTCAAAAGCAAACTCACTGTCATCAAGTCATCAACTCACAGCGACCCTACAGAACAGGGGAGGACTGCCCCCGTGGGCTCGGAGACGGCCGGCCAGTGTTCATGAGAGCAGAAAGACTCTCCTTCTCCCTTGGAGCAGCCAGTGGTTTTGAACTGCTGGTCTGAGGGGGCATGAAGACCTTACCTTATTGGAAGGTTTGCACCAAGCTACAGCCTTTGTGTCTATGGGGACATCTTTAAGATTCCACCTTAGGGAAAGATGGGAACCCAGAACCACCTTTTGTGTCCTTGGGGACAACTTTGACTCTCATAGAAGGTGCGGCTTAAGATACCATCCTTTGTTTACCTTAGCTGGGCTATACACATATACTGGCATCACTATACAGGTCTAACATATGCAACCCCACCTAGAAAGCCTAGCCTCTATTTCCTGACTGAACTTTGGTAGAAGCAAGAAGACCTGCTGTGACCTTCGGACTTTTTGGCTTTGGCATTTGACTGGCCTCTGTCTGACCTTCAGATGTGAGACTGAACAGCACCTTCCATCATACTGGATATTTCCTCAGTATTTCCTGAGTTTCTGTAGGCCATTCCAGTGAATCTAAGAATCATAGGGTATATGGGAATATACTCAAGGAGGGGTGAGGGGCGGGGGGCGGGGGGAGAAATGGTGTCGTGTAGCATCGTGGAAGACTTGGTCATTGGGGACTGCTGTAATCTCCAATACCTAGGCCTAGTCTGGTATTAATTTTTCTTAAAGAAATTATTACCACAAATAATAAAATGGATAGCAAAAGAAAACTCAGGGTATTGTGGAATATATCACTATCCACCATTTCTTTTTGCCATGAGAAAAGAAATTAGGCGTTTCAAGGGATCTCTTGCCATTAGTGCCAGGAAGTTTGAAGGAGAAGGGGCTCTAGCCCATGAGCAACTGGCATTTGAAAGGTGATATATAGTTTTCCTTTGTGAATACCATAAAAACAACTGAATATTTTTCTAATAAAATTAGTTAATCTTCCTATACTTAAGAATATTGGTTTTTAAACAATATTCTCCAATTCAAGATTTCAAGCCTCACTAGAAATGTCAGATGTTTATGCCCAGGAGTACAAGTGCCTGTTAAAACTCTTATTGCAATTTATAGACCAGGGTTCCAAGCAGTGCAAGTCATTTTCTGTATTTATCTCTTTTTGACAGTTCTATCAGCTGAAGACTTAGTATCGGCTATGAATTCCATTACTATGATTTTGCTCCTATTCCAAATCATTAATATTGATGCTAAATAAATGATAGTGTTATCCAAGCTAAATAATATTATTCTAAACTGCTTAGAAAAAGCAGTACTCTTACAATTTTTCTTATTGCTTTTGCAAAATGAGGAGGAACTGAAATATGACAGCAGAGCTTTAGCCAGAAATTGCAATGCTGATATTCTGCATTTCGTTTTTCCTCTAATATTAGCCACATTTATTAAAACTAAAAGACTATGGCCTTATTACTGAAAGTTTTATTTGAATCATAAAACATAGAGGCAAAAGCACATTGACTTCCATGTTATTTTAGCTACTTAAGGTCAACTCTACATATTGATAGAAATTATATCCAATGGTGCTCTTAGAAAACTTAAAAAAGATTTTATATATACATTAGTCCCAAATTCATTTTTTAAAAATGTATTCCTCTTCAAATTAAAGGATACATTACAACCACCTTGTTGGCCTTTCCCCCCAACACCGTTTTCCTTAAGCATATAGACAAACTAATGTTTTAAAACAACTCCTTAGTCACTCTACTACTTAACTTGAGCCAGAGGCAATATATAAGAATATATAGTTTGGTAGGAGAACAACTTACCATTGAGAGTAAGTTGACATCAGGTTGCATATTTTTTCTTCTTTGTTTATTGTGGTATAGTAATTTCTTAGGGCTGCTAGAATAAAATACCATAAACTGGATCCCCATAAGAACAGAAGTGTGCTGTCTCACAGTTCTGCAGGGTGAAAGGATAAATCAGTGTGTTTAGTACAGCATGCTCTGCCAGAGGTTTTACAAGTGTTTCCCAAAGGGGGCTATACTGCCTCCTAGAGGCCGCTGGAACTATCCAGGGGGCTGTAGAAACAGGTGAGTACACTTTCTCTTAGACTATAGACTACATATAGTATGGACACTTTTAATTAGGGGAGAGGCTGAGGTTTTTGTTCTTTTTTCCCCCTTTCCTGAAAAGAGTGTGGTAAGCCCATGCACATCCTTTCTTGCTTCACCCAACTTTTGGTTGTTCTGAGCATTCACGGATTTGCATGCAGCTACAACATATTTCCAATTTCTACTTCTGTCATCCTCCCGTGTCGTTGCCTCTTTCCCTCTTTTAGAAAGGATATTTGTAATAAAATAAAGATTCATATCAGAATAAGATACACTCTGTTTCGGTACAACCTCAAATTAATTTGACTGATAGAATCTCTAAAGATACCATTCTCACTTAAGTTCACATTCACAGGTATGAGACCAAGAGGTAGGACTGAAGCATATCTTCTGGGGGGGTGGGGGGCGGTAATGGGAGGAGGCACATTCAGTCCATAGCATATAGTGTTGTATCTATTTTTGCTCTTCACTTCCGGTTAGCTTCTTTTGAGGCAGGTGATTTGTGTAGACTATGTAACAGTCATACTTAGATCTTTATCTCAATTTTGCCAAATACTAATCACGAGAAAATGGAAATTTTAACATTATTTGATTTCTTTTTGTTTTACATTGTTCTAGAGTAAAAGGAAAATGGACCCTAAAGTCAAACATATAGCAGAGACCCTTTTATTAAGCTTTAAGCAGTACAGGGACAAACAACTGTGGTGATCCAGAGGAGGGAAATTATGAACATAACACCAAAGTCTAAGTCCCCTGATTCTTGCCCCTGAAGCAAATTATAGATGATGCAAAACAAAGACAATCAACAAGCCTTGATTAGTGGAATGCCATTTTATCACTTTCTCCGAGAGAGCAGGTAGAAGACCGTGATTGAGATATATGTAAGAATGGTGCATTTGAAAAGTTGAAAGGACTGTGTTCTGGGGCTTCTAATACCTGGCGACCCAGTGGCTAGAATGCGTCCTATGGCTGTGCAGACTTGTGTCATAATCAACGGAGCCCCAACGTCTAACTTGGACATTCGAAAAGAGCCCTCTTGGCAGAGTGGTCATGCAGCCAGCTGCGTATTACAAGGCCAGCGGTTTCAAACCACCAGTGGCTCTGCAGGAGAAAGATGTGCTTTCTACTACTTGAAGAGTTAGTCACAGACACTCACAGGGGCAGGTCTACGTTCTCCTCTAGGGTCACCAAGACTCAGAATTTACTCCCCGGCAGTGACTTTGGTTTTGTGTCTTTAATGGCCGCTTTCTCTCGTTGTGCCCGATCTCCTTGATGTCATTCCCAAACTCCTCTGATCTGTAGTCATTGGTAGTCAATGTGGATCCATCATTTAACATCTGCTGCTCACCTCTCTCAATTAATCATTTCTTATATTCACTTCAGGTAGTGTTAGGTGGCTAGATTTAGAGACAAGTGGGGTTGTCACCTCAATACCTGCAAAGACCCCCCCATAGGGGGCTGGAAAGAAATCAGCAGCCTTTAAACAACTATGGGAAGATCCAAATTTAGCATGTACAGACCAGGACCCCCTAGGGCCAGGTAAAACCAATCCCTTGGGAACACCCACCTTAGGTACAGCACATAGGTGAACTCAGCCAATGGGTCAACCAGTGCCTTCAACCATGCCCCACCAGCCAGAGGTGTTAAATGCCCCAGTTGTGGGAAGGCCAGCTCGCGCGCTCTCTCTCTCTTTTGCTCTGGTCCTGTGGCAGGTCAGAGGGCAGGTGCACACATGTGCTGTCTGAGTGCGCCCTCTCTGGGCCCCCTGGGGCCTACATGAGCTTGGGCTCTTGGACTCTTGCTACCTTGTTATCTTCATTTCTTGACCTCTTGACTCCTGGGGATTTCCCAGTTCAGTACTTGTGGGTCTTCTTTTCCACGTGTTTTTTCGTTGCCATTGTGAACTCCAGCACGTTTTCTGCATGGCTTGGCAAGCTTTCCAGAAATAGTGTGTACCCTGTTGAGACTGAAAAACTTGAAACTTTTCCATTCCTTCTTAAAAACTCACTTGGATTACAAAATTGGCATTGGTGAGAATTATTTCAGTCTGTGAAGCAAAGAACCAAGTTATAACCCACTCCAGAAACCTAACGGTAATCTATAGTCATGAGCATGTTTCAGAGACTCACCTGACATTCAATTTGGTATATCTATCTATCTATCTATCTATCTATCTATCTATCTATCTATCTATCTATCTATCTATCTATAAACATATGTCTGTCTAATGCATGTTTCTCTAGCTAATGACTTAAGAGCAATAAACAGCAATGACTTTTTAGGAGCCCTGGTGGCGTGGCATAGCAGTTATACGTTGGACTGTGAACCATGAAGTCATTCGTTGAAACCATCAGCCAGTCCCCTGGAGAAAAACATGGCTTTCTGCTCCCTTGTGATTTACTGTCTTGAAAACTCACAGATATTGTACTAGTAACCTACTATGAGGGTCACCAAGAGTCAGTATGGAAACTTAGGCACTTGGTTCATAGTTTTGCTTTAGATAACACTCAACTGTTTTATATAAATCATTAAGGATGTGCCCAGGCAAGTTTCTGAGTTCCTTGTGTAGACCTTAGACAAAACTCTTCTTCCCTGGACTTAGCCAAGGAGCTTACTCTATTTTCAGTTTCACTGAGAACAAACTGCTCTTTGCTAAGATTCTCTCTGATTTGGAAGAAAAATGAGGCTTTATAGTATGTCAAAGTTCAAAGGGGTATTAGTGCTCCCATTGTCCATTGTTCATTGTAGGCTTTCACAAAGCAAGTGTCTTCAAATGTAGCTCTCCTATACTATGATCGGAAGATGTAAAAATTGGTATACCATGCAGAAGCTGGCAAATTATAGCTTTCCTAAAATATTAGTTCATTTTCTTCTCTGATTATTATATTGTGAGCCCTTTGTCATACAGATTTACACATATTTATAATCTATCCCAGCACATGATATATTTTAAAATTATAGTTAAAATGTTAGCGAATATCAATAAATATTGATAAGAATTATTATTTGATAATGACTATTAATAACAATTACCTAAGAGAATAAATATCACCCGGATCAACTTCAAGCCACTTTCATATCCCACCATCCCAGGAGGATTACTCTGACATGTTCTTTTTAACTGCTTCAGCATTACATATTAACCACGCATTGGTCCCTCTAGCCATCCAGGGGTGTCTGGATGGCACAATGGCTAAGCCATCAACTGTGAGCCCACAGGTAGGAGTTTGGACCCGCTCAGAGGAGCCATGAAGATGGCCTGGTGATTTGTTTTCAAAAGTGAAACCTTATGAAGTAGACCTTCTCTTGTTGAGTTTTCATAAATCAGCATTGAATAGATGCCAATTAACAACCATCTGCTCCTGGGAATGCTTGAAGTCTGATTCATGTTTGCTGGAATAAACCTTCAGAGATGATGTGGGAAATTAGTGAAGACGCCAAGTTCCAAGGACAAAAATCTAGAAAGAAAATTGATGTAAATTAAGTCTCTATCCTCAGAGCAGAAGGATGTTAGGTTGATAATTATGATATCTCAGTGGTTCAAATGCAAAGATATAAAAAATAAATCATGAAAACCATATGGACTGACTTAATGCAATTAAATTTACTAATTTAGTTCTGGTTAATGATTACTGATTAGAATGCCAAATATAATAATCTGTAGAAGTAATTGTGGTATAAATGAAATCATTCACTGATCTATATGGATGGTGGGAAATTTATAGAACTCTGTCTTAATCTGGGTACTTTAGAGAAACAAATCCACAGAAACTCATGTATAAGAGAGAGTTTTATGTAAATGTTAAGTGCGCATCAAGAAAACATCCCAACTTAGTGCTGTCCAAGTCCACAAGTCCAACATTAACCCATTAACCCATATGCCCAACACCAATCCACAAAGTCCTCCTCCATCTCACAAAACAAACAATGGCGCCAAGTGCAGTAGGAAAGCCGAATCAGTGAGCATGTAAGCATCTCAGCGCTGGCAGGGGGCCTCCACTCCAGTATCCAGGGCTGCATCTGGATAGGTCCATGTGGCATCTCCTCAGGGATATCTTGCAGAAAGTGAGCCTTGCCAGCTAAAGCAGGGAACTTCACCCTGGTCAGACCATCAGAAAGCAAGAGACCTGAGAACTAGAAAGATGAGGCTCACCAAGCCATTTATCCCTCCGCCCTTCAATTAATCCCACATGTGTTTATTGGCCAAGTGGGCACAATAAATGTTCACTGTATCACACTCCATGAAGTGCGGTACAGTGATTTAGTGGACAGGGCTCTTCCAGGCATTGTTTTTGTAACTCCCACCAAATTACTAAGTGGGACCATGCAGGTTGTGTATATTTCTTTCTTTCTTTCATGGATCTTGGTAAGAGAAAGTGAGAAAAGATGTAGTATTATATGCAATTTTCAATGATTTTTGACAGGATTTATAGTGATTGTAAAACTTGCAACTCCATGGTGAGAATTGTTCACTTTTGTCATACCTCTGGGTATATAAGGAGCCCTCTCAGAAAAAGAAAGGGGATCTCACTGCCATAAAGAGAAAAGAGCCAACAACAGAGAATATCCTTGGACCTCAAAATCCCTGGGCAATGAATCTCCTTCATGCAACAAGTACAGAGCGGTGACACCAAAGGAGGGCAGAGGCGGAGTTAGCAGAGAAGCATCAATAAATGAGCCACAGGCATAAGATGAAGCAGTGGCCTTCCCAGACTACAGAGTCAGTAAAGCTGAGTGCCTTTAGGCAGGAGCCTTGCTTGATGAAAGGGGAACTTCTAGGCACTTCTAGGGAGGGGTTTTAATATTTGCTTGAACAAGGCAGAAGCCGAGGGTTACCATGCCTGCTGGGGCCAGGAATCAGAGAACTGTATACCTTCAGGCACGTCTCACTGGAAAAAGTGTAACCAGCATTTCTGATCCTAATCAACACCATTCTCATGAATGTAACCTGAGTTTGGTGTGGCTGTTGGGTTGAATTGTTGAACCTTGCAGAGAAGGCTGTGGAGCAGCTGGTTAATGTCAGAAGTGGTAAAGAAGGTGGGTGAAGTTGAGTTGATTCTCCTTTCTATCCTGAAGACTGCGGAGGTCAAATGCTGCCACCATGCCATTTTCACAGAAGTGACACGAAAATGAAATAGGTATAATATGTAAATAAAGTGTTACCTAACCTAATCATAAATGATATTTTACCATGGGAAGCCATAGATTCCTGCCACTTTGCTGTACTCTGGTGGCTTGTGTATTGCTGTGATACTGGAGCTTTGCCGATGACATTTAAAATGCCAGCAGAGTCACCCCCAAAAAGCAGGTGCTACCAGGCTTCCAGAGTAAGAATGTTCTATGAATAAAGAATAGACTGTGCCCTTCAGAGGAATTAGCCGCTTAAAACCTTATGTGTAGCAGGAAAATGTTAGCATATACTGAAAACCTAATGAACAGCCCCAGAAAATTGTGAGAGATATGCTAGAAAATCAGCCTTTCAGGTCAGAAGCACTTAGACTATGACTGAGGAAGAGCTGTCTCTCAAAGCACACATGACCACAATGATGTTGATGGAGTGTCGCCTACAAGAGGCAATCCTTCGGGATCTTCACTTGCTGATGGCGGATGACTCAACATGAGAAGAAAGAGCCACAAATCTATCAATAATTGGAACTTAAAATGTATGAAGTATGAATCTAGGAAAATTGGAAATCACCCAAAAATAACCTGAAATACATCAAATTGGATATTCTAGGTATGAGTGAGTAGAAATGGATGACTCTTTCCCATTTTAAATAATCACCCAATAACAGTTGCAGAGGTACATTGACAGGGAGCTGCCAGAGCTGGAGGCTGGACTCAGGAGAGGACATGGGAGAAGGGTATCGTTGCTGGCGTCAGACGGATCTTGGTTGAAAACAGAGAATATTAGGAAGAAACGTGCATATGTTATATTGACTAGCGAAGCAATTCAAATATGTAGAGCATAAGATATTACGGAAAGCCTCGAGAAGAACAAAAATTCCAGAATACACAATGGGACTCATGTGGGACCTGTGTATGGCAGTTTTGCACACAGAACAAGTGACTACTACATGGTTTAAGATCAACAATGTTGCATGTCGGGGTTGTATTTTCTCACCTCACTTATGCAATCTGTATGCTGAGGAAATAATCAGATAAACAGAATTACATAAAGAACTATTTGGCATCAGGCCTGGAAGGAGGCTTGATAATAACCTGTCATATGCAGATGATACACATTGCTTGCTGACTCTGAGGAGGATTTGAAGTATTTAATGATGAAGCCTTTGGTATGGATTATAAATCAATGTAAACAAAACCAAAATCCATCTAACTGGATCAGTAGAACAATCTTGATAAATGGAGGCCCTATTGAAGTTGTCCACAATTTCTTCTTGCTTTAATCCACAATCGATGTTCATGGAAGCAGCAGTCAAGAGATCAAAGGACTACAAGAAGAGTTACTTGAAAAGGTAGAGCGGCAGTCAACAGGGATGGGCTGTGTCAAGACACAGTGGCTGTTGGAATGGGCTCAAACATAGAAAACAGAAGGGCGCAGGCCCGCTGGTGCCTGGCTGTTTGGTCCATAGGGTCTCTGTGAGTGGGGACGGACTGGAAGGGGCCTTCCAACAGCAACATGTGGAGATCGAATGGCAAGATGATCCTTCACCTATTTCAGTGATTTCATAGTCATTCATTTATTTTTAACAAATTTTTCAATGTTAATAGAGAAAATGAAAAGGTGTATCTAGAACACAAGCTTAAACACAAATTAGAGTGCCTTCAATCTTAAAAATAGCATATTAAAAACTATCAGATTTCAATGAACTCCTTCAAGAGAGACGGTGTATTTCAATTAGCCCAGCAATAAAACCAAGCCACGCCTTCCCACTCATAATGACTTTATTTAGAGTAACCCTTTAGGCAGACTCGAACTACCCACCCAGGTTACTGCAGATGTAAACTTTCCTGGTGTAGACTTCAAGAGCTTTATTCCCAAAGCTCCTGGCGAGTGCAATCAACCTTCCAAACTAACAACCTTTTGCTCTTTTCAGTTAGCAAGTCCGTGCTTTACCACAACATTGTCAGGACTCCGGATCTTTAAGTAAGCACCTTTGTTTCTTTATTTTCTCCAACTTAACTTTCACTTAATCAAAGTAAATTTGGTTGCTTTTACCTGACATTTTGCTTCCCGCTTTCTCTAACTCTTGATCTTTACTTTTTTTGTCTTCTGGTCATGAATTTTATACTAGTCTTGGCGTTTTCAAGATCTGTTCCATAGTCAGCCAGTGTAACTCTTATTCTATTTTTAATCAATGACATTTCCATGAGCTCAGCATAAAGAACAAGGACATTTCATAGCACATTTAAATTTTACTTTAACTTGTAAAATATATTTTATAATGTACAATATAGTATGTATTGTATAATGTAGTATATTACCTCTTTCCATCCTTCCTGCCTATTTTAATGTATCCAAGGACTTGGAAATATGCTCCTTCATTCATCACCTAATACCAATTATGTGTGTTTTTATATAGTTTTCTGGATAAATGCTTCAGATTGCAAATGTTCATCATTTGCTCTTCGAGATGTAGCCAATTATGATGACCTATCTAGCAATAGTTGCTCACATTGCAATGTATTATAACTGGCTTAGCGGGTAACTCATTGTGCTGCTAACGAGTCAGAAGCTCCAAACCCCAAGGCACTTGTGGGATAAAGATGAGGCTGTCAACTCCCATGAAGAGTAACAGTCTGAAAACCCTACAAGGCCATTCTACTCTGAGGGCCACTGAGTCAGAATGGACTCAATGGTAATGAAGTTTTGATTATTTTTATTCCTGTAGCTATGATCTTATTTCGGAGGGGGATCTGTGTTACAGGATTAACTCAAAAAACAAAGCTGACTGACAGCCAGTTAATTCTGACTCATAACAGCCCTATAGTACCGGGTAGACCTGCACTTACGAGGAAGAGATTCTTTATGGGAGTAGAAAGCCTGGTCTTCCTCCAGTTCTAGGATTAAAGTGGAGTTCAATCCTAGCACTAGTGGAGGGTGTGAACCAAGCTACACCCTTTGGTTCCTTGGGGACGTTTTTCAGACTACTTTATTAGAGGATGTGACCTAAGACACCACCCTTCATTTTCTTTGGAAGCATGGTTTTCTAAAAGACAAAAATCACTTCTTTATCAGTCATTCTTCATTCTATAAGCGCCACCTGAGACAAAGGTGGAGAGGCAAGGACCATGGGAGAGTACATTCTAGATCTCTGCCTGAAGAGACACCAAGATTGTGGTCCAGAGGGTCAAAGGAGCAGTGCCTACACTGTGGGGTAAGACTAAGATGGGCTGGCTTCCTGAACCACAGAGGCAGAAACCTAGGAACCACGTAGCCGAGCGATTGAGAACCAGAAAGACTTGGTTATTGGCTGAGGAGAGGTGTTGTTATTGCCTAATGATTGTATCCTTCATGTTTTCTTACCCTGACTTGTAGTAACCTATTAACTTCCCTAATGCACCCCCTTAATTGTGTGTATTGTCCATTAAATCTGTATGACGATTTCAGTGAAGTGTCAAACCCAGCATAGAGGTAGAGTGATGTGGGAGGAAGGGTTACCTCAGAACAGGGAAAGAAGGAAAGAGTATGGAGGCATGTCTGATTTATGCCTCCTTGCAATAGGAAAGCCAAAGGAGGGCCGGGATGGGCACACCTGGTTAGACGAAGGTGTGATAAATACAGAACCAGAGCACGCTGAGACAGTCGGAGTCTGCACAGAAGCTTCAAACAGCGCCTGGGGCTGATTCATAAAAGTTCTAGTGAATGTTGGAGTCCCAGACCAGTCGTCTGTCGTGAAAGGTAATTTTTAATGATTTCTTAAGTCATAATGATTCACAGAAGATCTAGTGAGATTTACCATTTAGTGAGATTTTATTTTCAATGGAAAAATCTTGAGTTAACATGTGTGAATGAAAATGTAAAACCAAATTAAGGCTAGAGTCTTATAGGCATCACTTCAATTTTTTTGACCATTCATTATTTGATTTTTCCTTGTTTGCTTATTTGATCTCACTTTGTGGTAAAACATTAAATATTCTATGGTGACATGTGGTAGTTATAAATGGTAATTGTTTGTCCATTTGAGGATTAAGAGTGTAAGGGTGGAGTCTAGTCTGTCAACCAGATCATAGCCAGTGAGGTCTCTGTGTGGGCATGGCCTTCTCCTGAATGGCCTTTTCCTAAATTCTGGGAAATCCTGTATTTCTTCCTTGGAGGCAGAGGCATTCTCTCTGCTTTCTCCCTGGGAGACATTGCAGCTGACAAGATACATGGGCCTACCTGATACAGCCCTGGAAGCTGGAGAAGCCATATGGAGACCCCTGCCAGTGCTGAGATGCTTACAATGCCATTGGCTCCAAAGAGTTTCTACCCATTGGCCTGTGATCGTCCTGCACTTGGCATCATTGCATATGTTTTGTGAGTCTGAAGAGGACTTTATATATTGGTATCAGGCATATGGGCCGATATCAGACCTATGGACTTGTAATGGATTTGGTTGTGATTCTTTCTTAATGTACAATTACCCTTCATATAGACCTCTATCTTATACACACGAGTCTCCCTGGATTTGTTTCTCTAGTCTACCCAGACTAACATGTGGCACAAATACAAATTACAATTTGTTAATCAAATCCCTGACTTCTGATTTTCCCTTACATTATCACAACCGTCTACTTTGCATTTCTTAGAAAACAAGGCATTCTTACTACTGTCCGATTTTCATTGCATCCATGGCCATGCTAGTTTACTGCAATCCCCGATTAGTGTAGTCAGAAAAACGTACTCCCAGCAGTGACCTACATTGTATCTGACAATAGAAAAGGATGAATAAATATCCATCGAATGAAATTGTTAATTTCTTATTTTCTCTGGTAAATTTTCAAAAGTTGTTATTATTAATAGAGTAACATGGCTTGGGATTTCATTTTTCTGTAGAAAATTGAAAACTGGTAGCCATCAGGTTATGTTTTGCATGAGCCACTTTGAGCGTACTATGCAGTTTAAAAACTCAAGCACATTTTCACAGCTCTCTCGCTGTTCCCTTTGTTCATTGTCACCCGGGACAATCGGCTTAACTCCTCAGACTCTCACTCCCATAGCTTTGGCAGAGGGACAGTTGTTTTCTGTATTCCTAAAAGTGGAATGTGGAGAAGTAGTCAAGAATACCGCAGGCTTGTAGGAGAACCAGGCCAAATGAATGCGATGTTTCTATTACCAAGGGGATTCTTTGTTTTTACGCTATATTGAGCTATCTACGCACAAACCTTTTATACACTTTACAGAAATTCAATACAATGTATTTATAGTCTCTTTGAATTCCTGCTTTTAGAATTATCTTGGAAGATCTACATTTCTGTTTCCCATTTAGGACTATCATTTGATACTTTAGAGATGTAGGGGCCTGGGATAGAGATTAGGTTAGAAAGAAATCAACAACAACAACAATAACAAAAAAAAATAAATTTTATACCATTGTGGCCAGGTAAAATCACAGTGCTTTAGAAAAATACAGTTCAACCCACTTTTTTTCTTTAAATAATGTTTAGTGCTTGAAGACTATGCATGGATGGAATCACTCCACAATTTTAATAGCAACTGGAAAATACATCTCAGACCTTGGCTTTTTTTTCCCTGCAAAAAACAGCTGCAGGCACAACAAAGCAGTCCCAAGGATGTAATTAAACTCAATTGCTTTCTAATGTATTCTTCACCCTTTGCAACTATTACATTCCCACAATGATACATTACTTAAAGTAACAATTATCTTGCGATTTGGGTTGTTTTACATAAAATGTTACAATGGCAAGAACACTATTTACATATAAACTATAAGATATGGCTGTTTAGATGAAAACTTTAGGGGAGAAACATGAATTCAACTTTGACTTTAACTTCAGCTACAATTTTAGAAAGTAAACTTTCTGTTTTTAGATTGGGAAAATGGCAAATTTTCAAGGACATGATATTAAATGAAATAGAATATATAGAAGAGAATTCTGCTTCCTGGAAAGGTTATGTAAGGCTCTGGTGTGTGTATAGTGGAGAGGTACATCCATCTTTCACTTCTATTTAGCATTAACACCAACTTTATCCCCTTATTTAAAAATGGAGTAGGGAAGGAAAATTGGAACAAGAAGTAATTTCAGGTTCTTTTTACTTTAATAACCATAATGGTTATCATATCAGTCCTGATGTTGTATTAGAGACTAAAATCCAAAGTGTTTGATTTGTGGAAGACTGTGGTATACAATCAACATAACAAAATAAAACCAACAAGCAAGCTCTGCCCTCACGGAGGTACCTACCAACTCATAGGTCCGAATGGGTCAGAGTAGAACCACCCCTGTGGTTTCTGAGACTGAATCTTTACAGGAGGAGAAAGCCTTAGCTTTGTCCCAGAGAGTGGCTAGTGGTTTCAAACGGCTGTCCTTGTGGTTAGCAACCTGCTGTCGGAAGCCATTATGTCATCATCTCTGCAATGGGAGCTGAAAACTTTGGTTTGACTGGACACAAATTCAGACTCCATTTGTGTTTTTCTAACCACGATACTACTATGGCCATGGTGTTGGCCTGCAATCACATGGTCAGCAGTTCCAAGCCATAAGCCACTCCACGGGAGAAACACCAGGCTTTCTACCTACTAACAGTTACACTCTCGGAAACTCACAGAGCAGTTCTGTCTGGTCCTGGAGGGTTGCCATGAGTCAGTATGCCCTGGGTGGCAAGGAGTTTGAGGTGAGTGGGCATGGTTCCCTTAAACTTAAGCAAGGGCTTGGAGACATGGGACACTCATCGGGGTATGTCCTCCAAGGTGTCCTTGAAGACTCACCGATGTATCTCAGTGTTGTCTCCAAACTCACTGCCATCCAGTTGATGCTGATTCTTAGTGGGCTTCGAAGACTGGTAATGGGAGTAGAAAGCCCCATTTTTCTCCTGCAGAGAGGCTGGTCGGTTCAAACTACCAACCATGCGGATACCAGCCTAAGGCGTAACCACTTCACCAAGGAGGTTCCTACCGGAAATGTTATGTAACATGTTAAAATGTTGGTATTAATCATCATGACTCAGGGCAACCCAGTCCTGAGTGAGACTCTGATCTATGTGCCAGGTGCCCCAGAATTAACCCAGTAAAATATATGAAATCTGAAATCATGGTCCTTTCTCTGATTCTGTAGTCCTAGCTATGATTCTGATGAATTGACTCCAAATCTGCTTTTGAGATGATTCCTTTATTTTCCATTATCTATTATTTGTTCTTGGTGACACAGTGGATTAAGAATTGGGTTGCTAATCATAAGGACAGCAGTTCAAACCCACTAGCAGCTACAAGGAAGAAAGACAAGGCTATTTTCCCCCAGTAAAGATATGGAGCTCAGGAAGTCCTAGGGCATAGTTCTACTGTGTTTTATAATTCTATAAAATTCTAATTCTATGAGTTAGAATTGACATGATAACCATGTCTTTAGTGAATATAATTAGCTCTAAGGACTTGAATCAGTGAACTCAATTTTGGCTTTATGCTTATGGTTTCCCTCATCTGGATTATAGTACTTGTTTTTCTTTGTCCTTTTTAAGACTTAATGAAATACTACAAAATGTGTTTGAATTTGGGGTCCTTCTTGCCCCCTGGAACATGTGTTCTGGGAGTTTTATAATTCTAGTGCAATTCAGCCTTGTTAGATACATTAGTATCCAGCTTACAGTTGAGTTAATCTAAAATTTAAGAGGTAAGCAACAGCTTCCAGATCACTCAGTTGGTAATTTGTATAGTGGTGGAAATCAAATGTAGATCTGCTTGACTAAACCAATCCATGTTCTCATCAATAACTGTCTGTCTTCCTTTAAATTCCGGAGGCTTGTGTTCCTGCAGGTGGTGTAGTCCCAAAGGATTCCTGGGTGGATGGGGGCAGGGATTGTGTATTTGATTGTGTGTGTGTGTGTGTGTTTCAGAATCATGTATCAGCACTTTTAAATCAATGACTTAGTTGGCCTAGACATACCCACTGTATTATGGTGACAAATTATAGGATAGGAAATTTACATATTGTGATTCAAAAGTTGAAAATTGGTAGATAAAAGAAGTTTTTAAGATTCAGTTTCAAGGCCCAGGATTATAAATTTTAAATATGAACTTTAAAAAGTGCTGTGTTAGTCTGAGTTGATTAGAGAAACAAATCCAGAGACACTCATGTATGTATAAGAAAGAGCTATATATCAAAGATTAATTATATACTAAGAAAACATCCTAGTCCAGTCCAGATCAAGTCTATAAGTATAATTTTAGCCCATATGTCTGCTCCAATTTATAAATTCCTCTTCAGAGTCACACTACACATACAATGATGCTGAATGCAGGAAGGTCACTGGCCAGTGGGTAGAAAGTCTTGTGGATCCAATGATGGTCAAAGATTCTTATTGCTGGGGTGGGTCTTCATGTGGCTCCTCCAGCTCCAGGGCTCTGACTGCCATCAGCATAGTTCCTTATGGCTTGTCAGCAGGAATGTGTAAAGCAGAGAGAGCATGTCCAGGGAGGAAGACAGGACTTCCCAGAATCCTCAGGAGAAGGCTATGCCCACACAGAGGCATGATTGATTCTGACCTGTTTGAGAGGGTAGGCTCCAACCCTTAGCTCAAGTTGAGAGATTAGCTATCACAAATGCATATGTATGCGTATGTAACTGTAATAGTAAATATTACTATCTTTCTGTCAATTTGATGTACTCTGGTGCCTTGACTATTGCTATGATATTTGAGTTTATAGCATGAATATTTAAAAAACCAGCAGGGTTACTAATGATGGAAAGACTAAGACAGACTAAGAAGAAAAACCTGGAGATCTACCACAAAAAATCCTATGGATCACAATTTAGTATTGTCTTATGTAATACGGAAGAAGAGTTCCCTACCCATCACAGTGTACTCAAACATGCTGATTATCATGAAGACGCCACAGGACACAGCAGTGCTTCATTCCATTATGCATAAAGTTGACGTGGATTTGTCTCACCTTGAAAGCATCTAACAACAATAACAGTATATAAAATTAAATATGAATGATAAATCAATAGTATCAATTTTGAAAAGCTTGTATCAGAGTATCCTTAGATGTTGAAATACCTGGATTAGTTTTAAGTGTGTGTGTGTTTGAAAACCAACAACCCATAGATTGTATGTATTAGATTATCACAGTGCTATATTATGGTCAATGTTAGTTTCATTCAAATGAACACTATAGTGGTATATGTTCAGAACACACAGAATCATTTGCAGTGAAGAATATTATGAACTTATAAATCGGCCCTTTGAATCCCGCCATGCTTTGGAATGCAAGTAAAAATTTGTCTGGCTCCTGTATGGACTGAGCCTCTGGCGCATCCCCACTAAGTGTATGAAAACTTTAATATCAGAAAGAGAGCATTGTAAAGTGGATGTTAGTAGCTGTAGTTAAGCTGGAACATAGCACCTTGCTATTAGACCTCCCTTTGACTCATTTTCCACTTATTCTTTTTAAAAATATATTTTCTGCTTTCTTTTCAGTTGAGTTTTGTTTCTGTTTTATTTGTTCATCGTTGCTGGTTTGGTTTCATTTTCTTTGTTGTG
Organism: Tenrec ecaudatus; assembly: GCF_050624435.1. NCBI lineage: Eukaryota > Metazoa > Chordata > Mammalia > Afrosoricida > Tenrecidae > Tenrec > Tenrec ecaudatus. Next base: position 99,502,675 of record NC_134531.1, read on the forward strand.
TATGTTTCTCAGCATCGGGAAGTCAGGCCGGGGGCTCTGTGAAGACCCAAAGAGGATGGATCATGACATGGAGGCGGGGAAGGGGAGATGGGGGAATGAAGGGTCAACGGCGGGCGTACAGGGGGAACAATGCTCCAAAGTTGATTGTGGTGATATATGTCCAACTTTCTTAGTATGATTGATCTATAGAATTGTGTGATTTGCTAATTATAACTCAGTGAAACTATTAGAACACAGAGTCCCAGGCCCCACTCGAGACCCATTGAAATATAGTTTCTCCTTTACAAGAGTCTCACTGATGTTTAGTAGCTGTAGTTAAGCTGGAACATAGCACCTTGCTATTAGACCTCCCTTTTGACTCATTTTACACTTATTCTTTGAAAAATATATATTCCCTGCTTTCTTTTCAATTGAGTTTTGTTTCTGTTTTATTTGTTCATCATGGCTGGATTGGTTTTATTTTACATATTCAAACACACTTTGTGTAAACAGAAGATGCAAATGTAGTTTTAATTCCCTTTTGTGAAATAATGTATCGGTCCTCTGTTGATATTCTTCCTCAGAATCATTTGTGTAATCCCCCCGACCCAACCCCCAATACAGCTTCTGGTGACTATAATTGTCCAATTGGATCAGAAACTTCAGGAATTTTTAGAAAAATCAATCACGCTACCTGACAAAGTACACAAAAACAGTAGCACAGTCTCTCCAAGATAAATACACTAAAACATGCAGACATGAATGACTTTAACATAAGAAGCTTGATAAAACTGAGTTGAGGATATTTAATATAGACCACAACTACTGAAAGAAAACACCCTTCAGAGAGTACTTTTATCTTTTCTCTGACCCTTTTGCCCTTTATCCTCAATTTGTTTCTCTTTAAATTTCAGTGAAATACATTTCTTTTAGTCTCTCCTCATTGCTCACTTTCTTAAATGTAATTACTCTTTTTCTTCTTCATATTTCATTTCCTCTTATCTATATTTCTCATATGAAACACATTGCATGCTTTTATGTACTGTTTTGTATATATATATTCATTGTTGATTGTATACAGGCTGGATTATGGTTACATTTTCCAAAATACTTAGAAAGTTACTTAGAATATCAAATAATCACCATTCACTTTATTTAGAAAACAAATAAATCAGTAAATATGTGAACACACAGAGAAAACTCCGGACACTGTAGTGCAATGTAATCTAATACTGAATGAATCAAGAGTTAAGAGAACTTGAGTTAAATCAAGAGAGTTAGTTCAAGCTCCTACTCTGTTATTAAATTCCAGCGTGATGTTAAATTTATTTAACTTCTTCTTTATACCAAGTTATTGTAGAAATATTAGATGAGATCTTGGAAAACTATTTAATATGCTTACTATTTAAGATACACTTTAAAAAACATTTTATTAGGGGCTCATACAACTCTTATCACAATCCATACATATACACACATCAATTTTATAAAGCACATCTGTACATTCTTTGCCCTAATCATTTTCAAAGCATTTGCTCTCCACTTAAGCCCTTTGCATCAGGTCCTCTTTTTTTCCCCCTCCCTCCCTACTCCTCCCTCCCTCATGAGCGCTTGATAATTTATAGATTATTATTTTGTCATATTAAGATGCATTTTTATTTAGTCTTTTTGATTGTTATTTCTTCAGAATGTTCAGATAGGGTCTATATAATGTTACATAATTATGAATGTGACGTAATGTTACTTTGGACATACCTTTAGTTATAACCAAGTCACTGGTCCTTTCCATATTTACACAGAAATGCTTCTTTAGGGGTATAATGTAGATTACTTAGGGTATGTTTGCCATAGTATAATTTCTAACCCTCAAGGATTCAAGTCCCTCCACATAGAAAACAATAATTTTCTCTCAAATTTCCCCAGAGCCTAATGTATGGATTAGGGATTCCTCATTACCATTTATGGATTCCTGGTCATGTAGTGGGTTACAAGTTGGACTGGCAACCGCAAGATCAGCAGTTCAAAACCAAAAGTGGCTCAGAGGAAGAAAGATGAAGCTTTCACTCCGATAAGGATTAACAGTCTCAAAAAATCACACAGGAGAACTTCTACTCTGCCCTGTGGACTCATCATGAGTCAGAAGCAACCTGAAGGGAGTGAGCTTTGTTGTCTTATAGCACCTGCTCAAAGTGTAGTCTTCATCATCTAAGCGAGCGTTTCCCAAAGTAGGTGATACCACCCTCCAACCCCCACGGGGTCAGGGAACAGTCTAGGAGATTGCAAAAGCACATTCCTATACTTTGTCTTGGAGGATGGGCTATAGTACAAAATTTTTTTTAATGCCTTGCCGGGGGCGGGGGGGGATGTATATAATTTTTTTTATAAATTGAAGTAGTAAGTTTTGTAACCTAAGTTCTAAACTACCTAAATCTGATACTGATTGGGCTCTACTGTGTGTTCTCTCCAGAAGCATAATCTGACCAGTCATTCAGCTAAAAGGAACTAGCACACAGTGCTTGTTAGTGTATACGAACAGCAACAACTTCAGATATTCTGGAAACCTAAAATATTGTTCTATACTTCTCAGTTCCTTCATTGCCCTCTTGATTTTACCCTTAGAATGGTTATTTTAAATAAATGCAGCATGAGTTTACAACCAAATACTTTCACCATAAGAATTTTAAGGGTGCAGAAATTTCCCATCAATCTTTTTCTCTCTTTTCATCAAACTTCTCAGTGTTTGTATTCTGCTTAAAGACATTTCACTAATCGCTGAATTCATATTTTCTGTAGATTTCCCTCCACTAGACGTAAGCCATATCCAGAGATTTTTTTTTATACCACCTCTTCTATCTTTGGCTCTTGCTGAGCTGGCTGATAGACAGTACACTGCATGACGGTCAATTGATGAGGGTGTGGAGACATATGAGGGCCATCTGGAAGCTACTGAAACTCCTCTTGGGGTTTGAGTACTTTTGACTTGATACACATTTGAGAAAAAGGTTCTCTCATCATACACTCAATCTTTTCTATAATAAACATTTTATAGATCCTCAATCTCTAAATTTTAACAACTTATTGCAGTAGAGACAGTCTAAGAATTTTCGAAATCATCAAATTCTAGTTCCTTTTTATGTATCAGGTATTACCTTAATTTATCTATTTCCCCTGTATTTTTTTTATAAGCAGCAAGAAAAGAGCAAGATGTACCATCAGCAAGGAAAGAACAAGTTGTACCTTCAGGACTTTGCTTTAAAATTTCTTTAGCTCTATCACTAAATTCTTTACTTGCCAATTCAACTTCCAACATAGTCGAAGGTGACGATTTTATTTTACTTTTTTTACTACCAGGTAGCTAGGATTGCCCTATCCTCAAGTTTCTAATAACACATTTCAATAAAACAACACGAAGGGCCCTCTCTGACCTTCTCTGGCTTCCTTATTGCCAGAGACAGGGGTCAACCATGCCTCGACTCTCCGTTTTTCTTTACCCCATTCTGACACAGCCAGTCCTCCATGGCACTCTACTTATGCGGGCACAATAATTCATTGCAATGACAACAGAGAACTCACAGAAAAGACGTATAATTAACTCGGGCGTTAATAGGCCACCATAGCCAGGATCAGAAAACATTAGAGATACAGGCAGTAGTCTAAAACATTTCTTTTCAGCAGAATCCAAGTCTTTCTACAGACCTTAGCCTCTCAGCCTCATGGTCTTTGGGCTCTGTCTCTGTGATCCAGGAAGCGGCCCACTTCTCTGTCTAACAATGCAATCGCCTCAGCGCTCCTCCTCCTTCATCTTGCGGTCTCCTGGTCTCAGCCGCTAGTTTCAGCCTAGCATGACATCTGTTGCCACTCTGGTCTCTACCAGCGATTTCGAATGTGCTCCATTCTACAGATCCGATTATTACTCTCTCCGTTCCTGCTTCAAGTCAGCTCTTCGCTATCGCCACGGATAGGGATAGAGGGGCAAGGGGTGGGCGGTAACCAAAACTAAACGATCCCCTCTACTGCTGGTGCACATTTGCATTTGGCGAGAGCTACAGCGATCTGGATGGAAGAGCCATATTAAGAAATCCACTCTAGGCAGGCTTCACTTCCTTCTAAATCCATCGGACAACACTGGAAAATATCTGTAAAAGGTGATTTAGGCTTGCTTTTTATGTTCATCACATTTTTTCTAGTTTTAAGGCAATATCCAATATGAAGGATGTGAGCACAAAAGGGAAAAGCCCAAGAAATAAAGACAAAAAGATAAGCGCTACTGTTACGCACACCATTCTAACAGTAACAGTAATAGCAGTAATGTTTGCATAGATACGTTGGTAAACATGCAAGCTGATCAGCGGTGAGAGGGAACATAAGACTACACTCACAAACATCTATAGTTTTGACAGAGAATACTTCGACATATGCTTTTATATGTTGCAAATACCTCTTTTATAGGACACATGGATGGTAAATCTATGTAAACTATTTAGCCATAACCAAAGACTTTGAGGGGAATGAGTCATGGGACTTGGGAACTAAGGGCCAAAATCTCGGGGGAAATCAAGATCAATTCACTCACTCACTGCCATTGAGTCAATTCTGACCAATTGCTAACCTAAAGAATAGAGTGGACCTGCCCCCAATGGATTTTTGAAACTGTGACTCTTTACAGGAATAGACAGTCTCCTCTTTTTCCTGAGAAGCAGCTGAAAGTTTATAACTGCTGACCTTGGGTTACCACCCTGGGGTGTAATCCATGAGGGTTCTTTATTCTCAAAGTAAATGCTCTACATCCAACTCAGATGAGTAGGGACTGAGAGTTCCTAAAAGCTTATGAGTACTCGTCTAAGGTACCCATCTAAGGTCTCTCCCCCTTTGAAGTAAATAAAAGTGAATAGATGAAAACACACGGAAATAATGTAATTAGTCACGGGATTAATGGACCATGAAAATGGCATCCTACAGGTCCTTGAAGCCAGAACTAGATGGAGTCTTGTTACCACTCCCAACCACTCAGAAAGAGATTGCCATAGAGATACTGAATAGAGTGGTGGGAAATCAGGAATAAAAATTCAAAATCACATGCACACACACACACAGACAAACACACAAACACACCTACTGAGATGTCACTCGTGTCTTACCAGACTAGTGGGGAAGATTCTCTTACTGGCATTGAAGAAACAAACAAACCAAAAAAAAAACTTTCTGAATTTCATTTGAAGAGAAGTAAGTAGCAGAGAACTGTGGTCCAGAGACAAGTCTTCTTGAAAGCTAGCAAGAAAGTGAAGATCTTAATTCTATAGTCACAAGAAATGCATTCTGCCAAAAATATGCATGACCTTCTAATAAGAAGTCTCAGTCTTGGGCAACAATGATTTCAGCAAAATATGATCCTATGCCAGAGAACTCACCTAAAAAGTTTCCACAACTCTGCATTAAGTGGTATGGGAAGAGAATCTACAATTAAAAAGTAGTCAAGATCATTCAACTCTAAAGAAAAAAAGTGAGTAACGCATATTCCAGTTCTTCCATCATTGTTTAAATTTAGCTCCCTCATTGAACACCAATTAGTCACAGCTGGATATACCATTATTTCTGGATTTCAAAATTACTCTACTTTTATAATATGATTTGAAATTTGGAAGTGTGAATCCATCTACATTTTTTTCTTTTCTTTTTTCCTCTAGAGCAAAATGCTGTGCCTGTTCACATGTTTTATAGACGAACTGTCTCTCAACATTATTTCTGTTCTATAATAGTACAGTGTTTTTACTTGTTACTTATTCATAGTCTTACGGTCAATGCAGGACACTTATCTGTTAGACCTTCCCATCATAAAATTTAGGAAAATCTTATAATCCCTAGTATCCAGGTGAGGCTTTCTTCTTCTTCTTCTTTTTTTTTTTTTAAAAAACAACACTTTATTGAGAGTTAATACAGATATCATATCATTCCATATTTAAATCACATCAAGCAGTGTTGTACAATTGCTATCACAATCAATTTCAAAACATTCTTTTCCTTCTTGAACTCCTTGACATCAGCTTCCTTTTACACCCCCTTTCCCCACCACCTCTACTGTACCCCCAGAAACTCTTATTCGACTTGCTGTCCCTATAGGTTCATGAATCCTGGGATTCATATACTAAAAAACAGAAACATTTGACACAAATTCAAGAGGATGATGCCCAATGACATAACACATCTGAGATTAACCCCAATAAAAACAACAACAATAAAAATACAGTAAAGGTTGAAAACCAGATCAAGCCTAACATGCATCAGAGGAGGCTCAACTGACTAGGTTTTAGCGATTCAAGTCAGGTTTACTATTTTCAACTTCTATAGTCATCTCTCCAATGAACTCTATTTGGTAACCACCTTCCTCTCATCCCTTTATTATGGGTAGAGGGGAATCACTAGAGGCTAATATCCTATGTAGATCCCCAAAATGTATCTTGAGCTCTCACCATCCTCCAAAGTCTTCTGCAAACCAGACTCTCACAATTTAGGCTCTAATACTATTCCCTCTTTCAGCTTCAGATTATATGATTTACAGTCCTTTGGTGACTGATATTGGTGTGCTTCTTCCATATGGACTTAGATGACATCTCACTTAGATGGCTGCTTGTTTGGAAACAAGCCTCTAAGACCCCAGACTCTATTTTATCTGCTAACCGGACACCATCTAGTTTCTTCACCACACTTTGCTGTGGCACCCATGTCTTCAGTATTCCATTATTGAGGGTGAGTATTGAATAGGGCCATGATGTAATGTCTTGGGTAAAAGAGTTTATTAACCCTTCTCTTTAAGTTGTAGACTCTGCTGGCAATTAGCATAGAACCTTACATCTTTCCTTTCCGTCTGTCTCATGGATAAAGTTTCTGCAATTATCCCTTCACCAAACATCTTTCCTTTCCGTCTGTCTCATGGGTAAAGTTTCTGCAATTATCCCTTCACCAAAGTTAATGCATTATTGCTTGGGTCTAGGATATGAGTCTTTTCCCCACACTTCCCTGCAAGGCATACTTGTTTCCCTATCCCTCATATAGAAAAACATTATCCCTGTATGAGTTTTGGTAGTGAGAATATTTCCTCATTTCAAATAACTTGAGGCTGTTGTTTCATAGGAGAGAAATGTCTTAAAAAGGCAGGAGGGATCTGTGCCAAATTGTGTTGTTGTTGTTGTTTTAGATGCCTTCAAGCAATTCCTATACACAGCATTGCCCGGGCCTGTGCCATCTTCACAATTGCAGTATGCTCTAGCCCTCCGTGTCCATCAATCCATTTCCTCACAGGTCTTTCTCTTTTTCCTTTCCCTTCTACGTTGCCAGCCATGATGTCCTTTTGCAGGGATTGGTCTCTGCTGATCACTTGTCCAAAGTATGGCAGATTATGCTTTGCCATCCTCACTTCTATGAAGCATTCTGGCAGTACTTCTTCCAAGACTGCTTCCCCACTTGTCTGCCAGTTTACTTCCTGTGATAGTTTACGTGGTGCTGTGATTCTGGAAGCTATGTCACCAGCGTGTCAGATATCAGCAGCATTACTCAAGGTGAAGGGGGTAAAGGGGGTTTCCAGACTAAGAACAGACCATAAAGAAGGAACAGGCTGTCCACTTCTAAAGGTTTAGCCAATGAAATACTAAGAGTAGTGCCTAACTTGTAGCAGGAATTAATTGTATGTTGGACAACTTAAGTTCCAAGAGGAATTCTCTCTTGTCTACATTTTTCATAATCACCCATTGAAGGCAGAGGAAATGATGGGAGACTATAGCTGATCTCTTCCAGGTACACAAGAGCGAAGTAGAATACAATTCCTCACTAACCAAGACTGATTTCTGTGAGGCACAGATCAGACATGCCTCCACTATTCAAACTTTTTTTACCCTAGTTTGATACGTAGCATCCCTCCCACAGCTCTCTTCTCTGCGGATTGCTGCGAGAATAATGACAGCAACGACCTCACAGGCAATGCTGATGATCATGTGGTTTATTAGGGAAGGTAACGGGTTACTAGTGATGAGCAGGGAGGTTAAGGATATAATTCTTTAGTCCACAGTGAATTTTCTTAGTGATTCCTGTAAGTATAACACGCTCTCAGCCTCTCAGCCATGCAACTGCTTGGTTTCACACTGGTAAGCCAAATGTTACAAAATGCATGCAGTACTGCCTATTTCCAAAGGCACTTAGTTCTGCTTACTTCAAGGGCCAAGAAGCCAATTACTCTGCCTAGTGATTTTTTGCTCCTGTGCCGCCTTCTCCACACAGGGATCTTGGATCTTGTGACATTTCATTTTCTTCTGGGCCTGAAATACCCGTCATGGATTCAGGGAAGGATTATTTAAATGCAGAGGAATATAATAATTAAGTTGGAAATTTGTTAATAAGCCTTCTTCCAATCCTGTTTCCACATTTTTTCTCATATAAAACAACTTCATTGATTATTTGCTCAGCATACAGATGGAAGAAACATGGGGGAGGATATAACCTTGACACACGCCTCTCTGATTGTAAAATAGGCACGACTTCCTTGTTCTCTATACACAACTGCCTCTTGATCCATGTACAAGTCCTCCACGAGCAGTGACATGTTCTGAAATACCCATTCTTTTTGTTTGAAGTACCCATTCTTACAAAGGCTATCCATAGTCAATTAAACCCAAGTAAATGTCTTTGTTTTATTCTCTGCTATCAGTCAAGGACAGGCTGACAGCGGCAATAGTTTCCCTTGCTCCACATCCTCTTCTGAATTCTGCCACAACCGGGAGCAGCTCCCTGCCGATGTACTGCTTTCAGCTTTATTGGAATATCATCAGCAAAATATTATTTGTTTGAGATAACAGTGATGATGTTCTTGTGCCCTCTGGTCTGCTCCAAACCTTAGGGATGATATGCACAAAAGAATGAAACACTGCACGGTCCCACGCCATCATCAAAATTGTTCCCATGACAGAGTCCATTGACAGCCGCTGTGTCAATACATCTTATTGAAGGCCTTCCACTTTTTGACCACCCCAACTTTACCAATCCTATTGCCATCCTTGACTATAATGAACAGTCTGACTTCAATTCTTCCATTAAAAATTGATGCATTCTTTTAACAGTACATGGTACATTCAATATTCACATGCATCACAATCCAAATGCATGCATTTTTCTACAACTTTCCCAAAGTCCAACTTTCCCATGCACAGGAGGCCATGGAGAATACTTAAGAATGCTTAAGTCAGGCTCACCTTCATCCTCAAAGTAAATTCTTTGCTTGCTCTCTAAGCATTGATTGTGGATCCAAGGAAGACAAAATCCTTGACCTTTTATCCATGGATCATAATGTTAACTATTAGTCCCGCTGTGAGGACCTCGGTCTTTTTCACATCGAGTTGCCATCCATAGTGAAGGCTGCAATCCTTGATCTTCATAGTGAGTGCCTCAATTCCTCCTCACTTTCAGCAAGCAAGGGTGTGTCGCCCACATGCCATAAGTTTTTAATGCACCTTCTTCCAATGCTGATACAGTATTCTTCAAATAATCCAACATGTCTTATGATTTGTTCAAAATATATATTGAACAAGTATGGTGATAAGTTAAATCCTTGACACATACCTTTCCTGATTTTAAACTATGCAATATTCCCTTGTTCTGTCCACACCAATGCATCTTGATCTATTTCCAAGTTCCTCAGGAGCACAATGAAGAGTTCTTGAATTCCCATTCAGCTGATGATTTCCCACAGTTTATTACAGTCTACACCATCATATTCCTTTGCATAGTCAATGAAACACAAATAAACATCTTTCTGGTATTTGCTGCTTTAAGTCAAAATGCATCTAACATCAGCAATGATATCTCTTGTTCCATGTCCTCTTCTGAATTCAGCTTAAATTTCTATAGTTCCCTGTCACTGTCGTGCTACAACCATTGTTGGATGATCATAAGCAAGCTTTTACTTGTGCGCAACATTAATGATATTGTTCTACAGTGTGAGCATTCTGTTGGTTTACTTTCATTGGAGTGGGCACAAGTAAGGATCTCTTCTGATCAGTTGGACAAGGAGCTGGCTTCCAAATTCCCTGGCATAGCTGAGGGAGAGTTACCAGTGCTTCATCAGCTTGTTGAAGCATTTCAACTGTTTTCCACCACTTCCTGTAGCCTTGTGTTTGGCTAAGGCTTTCGGTGCAGCTTAAACTTCTTCCTCCACTCGTTCTTGTTCATCTTCTACCTCTGAAATTGTGGACTGTACAGTAACTCTGCATTTTTTCTCATTGTCTCTTGATGCTTCCTGAAGCAGTCAATATTTTGTCCATAGAATCTTTGAAAATTGCATTTTGAAGCTTGAATATTTTCTTGAGTTCTTTCAGTTTCAGATATGCCGAGGAAGGTCTTCCCTTTTGGTTTTCTAATTGCACATTTCATGATCATATTTGGCTTTGTCTTCTCAAGCGGCCCTTTGAAACAATCTATTCAGTTGCTTGACTTCATCCTTTCTTCCATTTGCTTTAGCTACATTACGATTAAGCGCAGGTTTCAGAATCTCTTCTGACATCCACTTTCTGTATTTCCCGTTTTCTAATGACTATTTGCTTTTTTCACGACGATGGTTTTGATATCCTCTCACAGCTAATCGGGTCTCTGTCACTAGTGTTCAATGAATCAAATGTGTTCTTGAGATGTTCGCCAAATTGTGATGGGATAAACTCACAGCGGCACTTTGGCTCCTGTGTGCTGGCTTTAATTTTCTTCAGATTTATCCCCAACTTACATATGAGCAATACACAATCCATCCCATAATTTTCCCCGGTCTGGTTTTAGCTGCTGATGTTGAGTTTCTCTGTCGTGTATTCTCACATATGTAGTCCATTTGATTTCTCCCCGTTGTTTTCTGGGGAAGTCCATGTTTATAGTCACATTTTGTGTTGTTAAATAAAAGTATTTGCTGTGAATAAGTAATTGTTTTTTGCAAAATTCCATCATGCGATCTCCGGCTTTATTTCACTCACCAAGTCCATATTTTCCAATTACTGTTCTTTCCTTTTTGTTTACAACTTGTGCATTCCAATCACCAATAACAATTACTGCATCTTGCTTGCAAGTGATCAATTTGTGCATGAAGTCATTGGTAGAATTCATCAATTTATTCATCACTGTATCTGTGGTTGGTGCATATATTTGAATAAGAGTTATATTGGATAGATTTCCTATAAAGTGGATAGAAAGAATCGGTCACAGATAGCATAGTACTTCATAATGAATTTATTAAGATCCTTTTGACAATGAATGCTATGCTCTTCCTCTTGACTATGTTATTCCTGGCATAGTATAAGATATACCAGTATATGATTTCTGGATTCCACATGGCCAGTGCCCTTCTATTTCAGCTCATTAATGCCTAGGGTGCCGATCTTTGTGAGTTCTATTTCATACTGGATCACTTTCAATTTTCCTAAGTTTATACTCTGCGCATTTCAAGTTCTGATCCGAAGATTTTTCTGTTTCTCTTATATTGAGTTGTGCCCATTCAGAAAGTGAGCATCCCACAGGCTCCCCTCCCACAGCCTTCATTTCACTTCACCTCACCAAGTTGATGCCCATCTGAGAAATCAGTTCCTCTTCAGTGCTGTTTCAAGGGCCCTTATCTCTGAAAGGCCCATCGACTGACAATATCACCCAAAATATTCAGCTTCTTTTCTCTAGGCTTTCAGTATTGGGAAATATTTTGAAGCTGTGCACATGGTTTTCAGTGACTTCTTTCTCCCAAGTGGGGAGCTGAGTCTTTCTTTGCTGTCTGTTCTTAGTCTGGAAACTTCGATGACATTTCAAATACCGGTAACATAGCTTCCAGCAACACACTATCCACTACAGTTTGATAAACTGACAGATAAGTGGTAGGATAAGACTGATATTGTCCTATAATTTGAGCATTCTGTTTGGTCACATTTCTTTGCAATGGGTTCAAATATGGATCTCTTCTAGTGAGTTGGTCAAATCGTTGTCTTCCATATTTCCTGCAGTGCAGTGCTTCTTCTGCTTATTGAAACATTCCAATTGGTATTCCATTAATTCTTATAGACTTGTTTTTGGCTAATGTTTTCAGTACAGCTTGAACTTCTTCCCTCAGCACCATTGGTCCTTGATCATAGGGTACCTCCGGAAATGGTGGAATACTGACTAGTTCTTTTTGGTACAGTGACTCTGTGCATTCTTCCTATCTTCTGTTGGTGTTTCCTACATAATTCAATATTTTGATTATAGAATATTTCAAGTTGCAACTCGAGGCTTAAATTGTTTCTTGTGTTCTTTCAGTATATGATTTACTGAGCAGGACCTTCCCTTTTGTTTTTCTAATTCGAGGTCCTTGCACATTCTGGAATAGTACTTCATTTTGTTCTTTAGCTCCTCTTAGACATTTCCTATTGATTAAGAGCAAGTTTCAGTGTCTCTTCTGACACCCGATTTCATCTTTTCTCGCTTTCCTGCGTTTTCAATAGTCCCCGATTTCTTCATGTGAGATGCTGTTCATGTCATCCACAGCCCAGCAAGTCTTCTGTCATTTGTTTCTATGCAGGAAATCTGCTCTTGAAATGTTCTAGAAATTTTGGTGGAATATACTTGAGGTCTCATTTTTGGTTCTAATAAATTCATTTGATTTTCTTCAACATCATCCTAAACTTACATTTGAGCAATTGATGGTCTGTCCCACTGTCAGATCCTTGTCTCGTTTTAACTACTGATATTGAGCTTCCACGTAATCTCTTCCCACAGAAGCAGTCCATTTGATTTGTGTGCATTCCATCTTGAGAAGTCCATGTGTACAGTCAGCATCTGTGTTGTGGAAAAAGATATTTTTTATGAACAAGTAGTTGGTCTTGTAAAATTCTAAGATCTTCAGGTTCCTAGAACATATTTTCTAAATACTGTTCTTTCCTTTTTGTTTCCAACTTTTGCATTTCAACCACCCAAAATCACCAAATGCGTCTCAATTGCATGTTTGATTAATTTCTGACTGAAGACATTGGTGGAATTCTTTGATTTCTTCACTACTATCTTCCATGAATTTTAATAATACTTGTAGTGATAGGATTTCCTTATATGTGGATAGTCTATCACAGACTGTATTAGACTTGAAGATAGGTTTGGAATGTCCTTTCTGACAATGATTGCAACACCATTTCTCTTGACTATGTCATTCCTGGCACAGGAAACCATGTGATTTTCTGATTCTAAATGGTCGATGTCAGTTTATTTCAGTTTACGAATGTCTAGGATATTGATCTTTCACCACACAAGTCTATTGAAAAAAAATCTGTGAGTGTAAATTTACTTTTATCTAGAATGCCCAAGTCATTTCAAGTCAATTTTGGCCTTGATTTTTTATTAGCAAGTGCTTTAAATCCTCTTATAGTCAGGAAGCAAGGTTATATCATTTGCATATCACAGGTTGTCAATACCCTTTCTCCAATCCTGATGCCACATTTTTTTTCATGCAATCCAGCTTCTCTGATAATTTACTCGACATATAGATTGAATAAGGATGGCGAGAGGGTACACCCTATCACACACCTTTTCTGATTTAAAACCATGGAGTATTCCTTTCTGTTTACTAAACAGTCTCAATCCATGAACAAATTCCACACAAGTACAATGAAGTGTTCCAGAATTCCCATTCTTCTCGGGGTTATCTGTCATTTACCATGATCCACACAGTCCAATGCATTGTCATAGCAAATAAAACACAAGCTAAAATCTTTCTCATATTCATTGCTTTCAGCCAAGATCCATCTGACTTCAGCAATGATGTCCCTTGTTCTATGTCCTCTTCTGAATCCATCCTGAACTTCTGGAAGACTCCTGTTAAAGCGATTGCTACAATAATTGTTGGAGGACCTTCAGCAAAAATTTGACTTGCATGTAAAATCAATGTTTTTTTTTTTTTGGTTTGAGCATTCTGTTCGGTCACCTTTCTTTAGAATGGACACAAACATGCACCTCTCCTTGTCCCTTGGCCAAGTAGTGGCCTTCCAAATTTCCTGGCATAGACGAGTGAGTGCTTCCAGTGACTAACTAGCTAGTTGAAACATTTCTATTGTGTCAATTCTTGGTGTCTTGTTTTTGGCTAATACTTTCAGGGAAGTTTGAATTTCTTCCTTTAGCACCATTGGTTCTTACTCAAGTGCTACCTCCTGAGTGGTGGAATGCTGACTGGTTCTTTTGGGCACAGTGGCTCTGTGTATTCTTGCCATCTTCTCTTGATGCTTCCTGCATCATTCAGTGTTTTACCCATGGAAGCTTTCACTATTTCAATTTGAGGCTTCAATTTTTTTTCATACGTTCTTTCAGTTTAAGATATGTTTACTGTATTCTTCCATTTTGATTTTTCTAACTCTTGGTCATTATAATATTTGACTTGGTCTTGTCACGTTGCTCTTTGAAATTTTCTATTCACCCTTTGATATCATTTCTTCCATCAGATTTAGCTACTCCATTATTAAAAGTAAGTTTCAGAGTCTCTGCTGACATCCACTTTGATCTTTTCTTTCTTTCCTATGTTTTTCATGAGCTTTTGCTTTCTTTATGAATGATGTTCTTGATTTATCCCACAGTTTGTTAAGTCTTCTGTCATTAGTATTCAATGGCCACATCTGTTCTTGAGATGTTATCAAAATTCAGGTGGAATAGACTCAAGGTTGTCTTTCATCTCCCATGGACTTGTTATAATCTTGTTCAGCTTCAACTTGAACTTATATGAGCAATTGATGGTTTGCTCCACTGTCATTTGGTGGCCTAGTTTTAGCTGCAGATATTGAATTCCTCCATCTCTCCTCCCACAGATGTAGTCAGTTTGATTTCTGTGTACTCCATCTGGAGATTTCCAAGTGAATATTTAGCATTTGTTGTTGAAGAAAGTTATTTTGCTCTGAACAAATGGTTGGGCTTGCAGAGTTCTGTCTTGTGATCTCCAGTTTCATATCGATCAACAAGACCATTATTTTCTGCCTCTTCTTCCCCATCTTTTTCTTTTCAATTGTCAATAATCATCAGTGCATCTTGATTGCATGTTAGATCAATTTATGACTCAGTGTTTGATAGAATTTTCAATTTCTTCATCACTAGCTTTTGTGATCGGTGAATAAATTTGAATAATAGTTATATTACTTAGATTTACTTGAAGGCACATAGATTTAATACTATCACACAAAGCACTTCAAGATTGATTTTGCAATGTCCTTATTGACCACAAATATGATGTCATTCTTCTTGATTGTGTTATTCCAGGCATAGTAAATCCTATGATTTTTCTAATTCAAAATGATCAATACCAGTCTACATCATCTTATGAATGCCTGCCCTAGGATATAGATAGTGATTTCATTTTTTATAACGTCAATTTTTCCTGGATTTGCACATTCCAAGTTCTGATCATGAGCAGATTTTTGTAGCCCTTTCTTCTTACCTTGAGTCACGCCCCATCAGCGATGAGGATTCAGAAGGCCTACTCCCACAAGCTGTACTCCATTCTCTTTACACGGGTCGAAGCCACTCATAGAGAGTGGCTGCTCCTCAGACACATTAGAGTGCACTCTTATGTGAGTGGCCCATCCTCTAGTAGTGTCTATACCAAGGTCCCACTTCCATTCATTAGGCCTTCAGTATCTGACAGTGTTTCAAAACTATGCATACATCTTTCTATGATTAATTCCTCCTAAATGGACAACTGATTCCTTCTTCTTTGTCTGTATTAGTTTGTAAGGTCCCCCTGAAATCTGTTCACTTAGGGTGACCATGCTGGCATTTGAAATACCTATAACATAGCTTCCAGCATCTCAGCAACACACAAGCTACAACTGTAGGGACACATGATGGGAAATTATCCATGAGGAGCGGGGAGCGGGAAGGGAAGGGGAAAATGAGGAGCTGATGCCAAGGGCTTTAGTGAAGAGCAAATGTTTTAAGACTAGTGAGGGCAATGAATGTACAAATGTGCTTTACGCAATTGATGTATGTATGGATTATGATAAGAGTTGTATGAGCCCCCAATAAAATGATTAAAAAAAAAAGACTGGAACAGGAATTAAAAAAAGAGAAGTAAGGATGAGATTATGTAAGTTTCATAGACCATAGTCAAAAGTTTGTTTTCTTCTTTCTATTGCATGAAAATCAGGAATATCATTTTAAGCAGGTCCAGTGGAATGTGAGATGGCACCTGGCCATTTCAAGCATCTCCCTCCCAAGCTTCTTGTTCATAGACTCCTCCCAAGCCCACAGCACAAGCCTACAGAGCATATCAAAGGCCACTTCACCACCACCTCATTCAAACTCACCAATCAAGAGGCTACATCGTTCTCTCCCACGCTCCACCCATGATCACCAGGCTCCACCCCGAGAATATATTTGCCAGTTCCTCCTTCTTACAGGCACTTCTTTCTCCATCTTTGGAGCTACCTGACAGACTTCGTTTCTTGATCAAGCCTGTTACTTGATACCTGTGTTTTGATGAAGCTTTTCTATCATCTTTGACCTTACTTTTATATTTTAAAGTTCACCATTTTCTTTGTAAAGAATGGATTGCAGAAGAATTATGAAGGAAATAATACTGCCAGGGGTCGTTCTGCTAAGATCTGTTGATCTGGTTGACAGAGATAGAAAGACGGACGATGAATATGGTCTGGATATTATTTTAATTTATAGTAACAAACAGGCTACAGGTATTTTGAGTAGAAGGAATAAATACTTAACTAAGAGATCATAATAATAGGACTATCTATACATTTTAAGATGTGTTATAGAAAAACTCCACTCACTGCCATTGAGTCGATGCCAACTCATAGTGAGCCGGTAGTGTAGGGTAGAATTAATTATTGTACAGGGTATCTTGCAGAATGTGGTATGTTAGGCAGCCTATAAAAATAGTTACCTGTGAGGCAGGACAGCAAGACATATCTTCTAATCCATACACAGATGATTTAAATATTATTTAATATATTACTATTAAATGTTAACCACTATAAAGAAAAATCATTTTATGAAATAACAAAATCTTTAGTTCTCTAATGGCAAGTTTGATATGTGAGGAAATGTGAAACCTAGTGGAAGGTGCATCGGGGTTGATTTTTTATTGAAAGATTATGCACCATTATGATTGCTCTTTCCAAGTTTTCATTAGGGCTTTCAAGAAGTTCCAATAGGTGGAAGTGGAGAGCCAGAACATTCCTAGCAGCTTTGCTGGATATGAAGCAACCATCCGTGTAGCAAACAGATCTGAATGTTGATGCTGTTTGGCAGCACAGAGGTTGAAGAGCCACTGCAACCACGGACATGCCCTCAGCTTCTCCATCCTGGGCAGACGATGGGCACGGAAAGGCAAATACAGGAAGAGCAGGGGCCTCAATACTTGAGGGTAGGTTCAGTATTGTATATGACAAAAGGGAAAATTTGCAGTTGGTTAATGATTTTGAAAGCGAAAACATTTTTTCAGATGTTAAAATCAGTGTTTCAGAATTTGAATTTTTAACATTTTTTGGCTTACATTGCAAACAGTTATCTAAAAATACAAACAGAATAAGCATATGTATCAAGACAAGCAGTATGTCAAATTTTGCTTGAAAACTGTTATTCTACTATGCTGTATATTGTGTGTAACAGTGTGTTCCATTATTAATAAGAGACAGATTGTTCAGATATGGTGTGGTCTAACTTCTGAATCTTCAATTACTGACTTTTATCCACATAATAAATTCCATTTACTTATCGATTATTTATTTTAATTTAATAAATCATTTTATTGGGGCTCATACAACTCTTATCATAATCCACACATACATCAGTTGAGTAAAGCACCCTCATACATTCGTTGCCCTCGTCACTCTCAAGATTCGCCCTCCACGTGGGTTACTGGAATCAGCTCATTTTCCTTCTTTTCCCTTCTCCTCCCTCCCAGCTCCCCCCTCCCCCATGAACTCCTAATAGTTTATAAATTATTATTTTATCTTATCTTACACTGCCCGGCGTCTCTCCTCACCCACCTTCCCATTGTCCATCCCCCATAGAGGAGGCTACACATTGATCCCTGAGATCGGTTCTCCCTTTCTACACCCCCATCCCTCCCCGTGTCGCCACTCTCCCTAGGTCCATCTCTCCTAGATTCCCTGTGTTTCCAGATCCCTACTGCACCCTGTGCATCCTCTGGTCTAACCAGGTCCGCAAGGCAGAATTGGGATCATGATAATTGGGCGGGGGTGGGGAGGTGGGGGTGGGAGAGGAAGCGTTCAAGAACTAGAGGAAGGTTTTGAGTTTCATCGTTGCTACACTGAACCCCGAGTGACACATCTCCTCCCCACTACCCCTCTGCTACAGATGGGCATTGGGTCCCCCTCATGTACTCCCCTCATTCACGGTAATGTGATTTTTTTCCCCACTGCCTTTGTTGTTTGAAACCTGGTTCCCTCTGCCCTTGATGATCACACATGTTGGTATGCTGCTTCCATGTGGGCTTTGTTGCTTCTGGGCTAGATGGCTGCTTGTCACATTATAAATCTTAAATAAAATATTTTTAATGTCAAACTTCAAAGCTATAATGTTTCAATAATGGATTTAACATTTTACTACAAATTAAGTATATTTTATTTTCCTGGGAGAAAAAATAGTTAATATAATTGTTGCTTACGTTTTTAAGGCAATCAAAGGAATAAGTATAAGAAGTGATGTAAATGTTTAATTTTTAAGTAATTAAATCTTATTGTATTTTAAGTAAATATAACCATGAAAAACAACATATCGACACCTAGTTTTATGAAAATTTTATATTATTTATCACAAACTCTACATTATGTTTAATGAAATTTAATACTGCTAATATAATAGAGACCTTTTTTGCTCTCCTACTTGATCATTGTCTTTCCATTCCTTTGATATAACCACTATTAAACATTAGAGTTTATTATTGTAATATTTTTACTATATGATTATATATCCATATTCAACATATGCTTTTATTTTTAAATTTTAAACTTAAAGCCTAACTGCCTTTTGCTTAGTGTTCATATAATAGTCACTTTTCTTTCATTTTTAATTTTAAGGGGTTTTTTTGTCCCTCAATTAAAAATGCATCTGATATGCTGAATATTCATTTCCTTTTGATGCTATAACAAATTATTATAAACTAAGCAGCTTAAATTCATGCAAAATTATCTGCTAGAATTCCTGTCGGAAATCCTACAGATGTCTAAAGGAGTTAAATTCGAGATATTTGAAGAACTCTTTTTACTGAGGGTTTCAGGCTAATAATCTGTTGGGTGGCTTTCTGCGCCTGTAGAGACTTCTTGCATTCTTTAGCTCATGGCTACATCATTTATTTCTAAGCCACCCTACTTTCCTTGTCACATCATGTTCTCTCATGTTCATCTGCTTCGTCTTATAAGGACTTGTGTGACACTGCCTCCACTTGGATAATTGATGATAACTTCTCTATTTCAAGATATTAAGACACATCTGCAACGTCTTTTTTGTCACAAAAGATAGCAACGTTAGCAGACTTAGAGAGTGAACATTTTCAGCCACAAATATATTGTTGTTGTAAGTGCTTTTGAGTACAACTAATAGTGACTCTATGCACAACAGAACAAAACACTGTTGGCTCCTGGGCCAGCCTCGCTATTATTGTACTAATGTACCCATTGTGGTACTGAGGTTGTACTAATCCATCTCCTTGACTATCTTCCTGTTTCTTGCTGTCCTTCCACTTTCCCAAACATGATAACATTTTCCCAAGGATTAGTCTTTCCAGATGTCATGTCAAACATGCTGGAGATAATTCATCAATGCTTGCAGCAATGCATTGACAGGAAGCTCAGGAATTAAAGCTGATTTAAGAATAGAAGGTGGAGGGAAAAACAGAATAGAATGTGGAACCAAAAATATTTTTGCTAACAATAGGTGGATCTTGACTCAAAGTAGAGAATAACAGAAAGATATTTGTGTTTCCTTGACTACCAAAAGACATTTAATTCCATGGATCATAATAAAATGTGGTTAGCACTGGGGAAAATGAGGATTCCAGAACAATTTGTTGTGCTATGTTGAACCTGTGTATGCAACAAGAGGCAGTTGTTAAAGCAGGAAGAGGGAATACTGAGTGGTTTAAAATCAGAAAAGGAATGTGTAAAAGTTGTAAACCTTTATCATACTTATTCAACCCATATAACCTCTATAACAGATAAAAAAGAGTCTCAACTAAATGAAGAACTCAGTATCAGGATTGAAGAAAGGCGTATTCATAACCTGTCATAGTGAGGAGAAGTGAAGCATTTGCTTGGAAGATCAGACTACAGCCTTCAGTATTGATTCCAACTCAATGTACAGAAAACCAAACTGCACAACTGGACCAAAAGATACTATTTTGATAAATGGAGAAAATATTGACGGTGTCAAGAATTTCATCTTGCTTGAGTCTGCAATCGATGCTCATGCAAGCAGAAGTCACAAAATCAAATGGTGAATTGCTTTGGACAAATATGCTTCTCTAGACCTCTTTAATGTTTTGAAGAGCAAGCACGTCAATTTGAAGACTAGCATCCCAGGTGCCACCAGTGGACTACTGACAGTGGATTTCTTTGTCTAACCCTGGATTCATTTACCTCTGCATCTACCAGCTTGTGGCCCCCATCCCTGCTTCATCATGATGCTACCTGTTCTTCAGCTTCCATAGTTACACGAGTTAGGAGAAGCCTGACTTAAACTGCACTGGACTTACCTACTTTTATAATTGTAGAAGACACTTCTCATTATACATCTCTTCAAATGCATACCAGTGCCATTGGCTGTACTTCTACAGAGAACTCAGTGTAATACAGTGCCCATCGTAAATTTACATGATGTATAAAGATGTTTACTTTATAAAATACTACTGTATAGCTTTGTTCTAATATCTTTATCCAGGGGGAAAATGCTGTCTAGAGACAAAGATTTATTTAACTATTATTATGAAAACAGGAACAAAGTATCTACATAGCCCACCATTACCCCATATCTAATATTGGAATAAATACTTACAAAGTAGTTGTGAGTAGTTCCTAATCCAAATAACTTTCTCATTTTAAAAATGTGTATAGTTTAATCATTACACCTAAAGGGTAGGAAGGCTTGGCCTGAGCTAGAAGGAATTGTATTTATAGATGCAAGTACACCTGTTAAGTTGCTTGATGCTTGGCCCATAGTTTCTGAAACTCTCCTTACCTACCCCACCTCCTCTATCAAGCAGAGACAGGAAAGAGCCTCTCCAGCTCTTTCCCATAGGTTATGGACTATGGCCAGATGCTCTGAGAAAACTCTCTCAGCAGACATTTGCGAGCCATTGGCGAAATTTTAAATAGCACAGGGATTTCTCATTTGGCTCATTATTTAAGTATTTACAAAAATTGAGACGAGGTCAAATATAAGTAGAATAAAATTACAGTTGCCTTTTCTGCCTTTTCTCTCAGTCTTTCTGGGAAAAATTCCAAACTTCTACCATCTGTGTGTGTTCCTCAGCAATATGTAAGAGAAAAGGTTCTGATTACTAATTGAGCCCTTGTGAGCCATCCACCAGGGATTGAGATGCTAATAACCCCCCACCAGAACACTGGGTTTGATGAAAAAAGTTTGAACTATCCCACCATTTCTGAATATCCAATTGATCTTTCCCCGGAAATTTCAAAAGCTGTAAACTCCTGGTTTAGCATAGTATAGAATCATACTGCAATGTTTTTTGTTTGCACAATTACAAGTTATTTTTTATCCCCTAGGATTTAGTGAACTCAGAGTGGAGCATTGCACACAAATACAAGAACAAGCATATAGATTCCATTCCATTAATAATGTGCTACATGAATTTGCTGTTTCATCCTTTGGAATGAAAATACATGCTCCGGGTCATCTAGATCTAAAATACCTGCTTCCCTTACTATCATCATGGAACAAAGCATATTTCTCTGAATTCCTTTGAATAACTTGAACATCGGAGATTTCTTTCATAATTATTTACCCCTCTTCCTTAAAGCTAACTTCTAATTTTTCTTTAAGCCTGAGGGGTATAAATGTGAGTGGAAAAATCCCATTAACTTTTAATTTCATTTCCCACAACCTTTTTTGACATGCTCTATTGAGTGTGACTTTTCTGTCATGAGTTTGTAATTTATCTGAATCTTTCAAAATTTTTGGGTGACTAATACCCAATTTATTTTCTATTCCTGCTAAGGTTAAAATAAAAAAAGATAAGGTTAGGCATGAAAAAAAAATCTTTAAAGATTTATGAGATCAGATCTTACCAATATCTTTAAAATATTTGTTTAAAATCGTGTATTTTATACAAAATCTATTGATTTTATTTCTTTTCATCTTGACTAAAAATATTCATTTTATATTTTCTCTGTGTGTTTATTCTCATAAGGAGACTCCAAATTGTATTTTGTAAACAACTTCTTCAATTTCTGTAGACTGCGAAGCTGTGTCTTCCCTCATTTTCCAGTGTTTTCCATTTGCTCAGGCCCTCTTCGACCTCCTCTCAGCTTCCTTTCCCAACGCCTCCATGTTCTCCCCACCTGGTGGTGGGACACTTTGCAGAGCTCTAAATCGGCATTTCTCTCTTGTTTCTGGACAATTTGCCTGAAAGCTCCACTTTACATTGTTGTCTGTTTTAAATCTTAATAATACTGAAATTCCCATTTTAAATATATTTTTTCAGGAGGTTTTCCTCAACTCTGTAAGTAACTTAAATCCACATTCAATTCACTCCCATAATACCCCCTTCCTGTTTTGTTTTTCATATATATTATGTTGTTGATACCATATTTGTTGTTTATCTTTCTTCACTAGATGGTTAGTTTTACAAGATTTGGTATCATGTATTTTTTATTTGCTGACAGAACCCTATTGTCTAACAAAGAGTCTGGGCATGTAGTAGTGGCTGAACACAAATTCAAATCGACCAGATAGCCATTTCAAGAATTACATTGGCAATCAGAGGAGCTTCATTGTGGGAGGAGAAGATTGATGGTTAGTTAAAAAGCAAACAAAGCAAAGCTGAGGAAATAAATAAATACCCTCCCTTAAGTGTAATGCAGTGTAAACAAGCAGGTTGAATGAATGAATGTCATGCTTGTAAAAACAATCAAACAACAAAAGCAAACTCCTGCTATGGACTCAACTTCTGGCTCCCTTGTGGAGACTCAGACATAGGCAAGTTGAACTTCAGAGTACATGTTACTTTTCAGAAACAACAGAGCCTGTCAGCGGCAGCTTGAATTTAAGCCATTTTCATATAAACTATAACTAAAACATTTAACATAGGTTCACATTTTGAAATTTGTAAGTTGCATCTTCTATTGGCCATTTCATTCAAATATTATGTAGTTGTTTGAACATATCAGAAATTAATAAGAATGGGCCTTTGATTTAAAATGTTTTTTCTCAAGTATGGTTACTAGTGGTTTTTCTTTGAAATAAATAATTTAACTATCTATCTCTGTTAAACTGGCAAAAGGGAACATTTGGAGAAAATATGAGTTGGGGAGAGATTAAAGAAGGTGAGTAAATTTATCAAATAACTCTATTTGAAATAATGGCAACTATATTTATTTATTATGTAAATATACATCATTATGATTGATATAACTGTATGAACAGTGTTCTGGGCAATGATTTAGGCAAGTCTAAGTGCACTTGTATATAAACTGCTGCTAGGAAGTGAAGTAATGCTTCCATAACTACACTAACTCTTTATGGTTACAGTTATTCAGCAAGTCTTCTCTAGTGTTAAAAAAGTTCCTTCCAAGAATTTCTTTGAGTATGTTTCATAATCACAACCCTGTAACAAAGCATTTGTTATTTGTAAAATAGTTTTCTTTAGCTATTGTAATAATGGGTACAAAATTCTTATATATTTAAAAAATATTAGAATTGCTTTTTGTTGATTTATTTGTACAACTTTTTCCTGTATATGAGGCCATGCTAAATAATTTCCTTTTTATTATTTGTCACAAAAATATTTAAAGTTATATGATCACATTTTTCACTCCTCTGCTTCAGTGGGTAATTTTCAACTTGTTGGAGAGAAAGCCCATCATTTCATGAAACAATTTCATGCACAAATAGCTTAGCCAATGTTTATTCTGGGGGTCTCATAAGTGATGAGAATCATAGGCAAAAATCTGAATGTAATACTTTCATTTGACTAATTTAAAGGAAAAACGAAGCTTGGCTAAATTTAGAGAGCCAAAAAAAATTTATCTTTTGAAGAAATCAAGAAATGAATCCCATACTTTTAAATCTCTTTTAATTAGTTCTATTGCATATGCTGAGTCTGGAATATTCATTAATTTTCTAAACAAATATGTTTGATCGTTGCAAAATGCAGACTCTGAGGTTACAGTGGCAAGCTTATGAGAAAGGAATGTGTTCTGTCCTAGAAACTAAATTACAGCTATAAATATGATGGAAAATCCAATTCTCTTTCCTCTAGATTTTCTATATTAAACATGGAGACTACAACACTACATATATGTTCTTGATAGTAACATTTTTATAAATTATGTAAAAGTGATGCATATTCTTTTAATATAATTCACACTTTATGGAAAAAACTAAATCATTATTGATGGTATAATTATTGATAAAAAGGTCCTCTTAAAAGTTTCAACATTTCTGTGACTGAACCTTTTCATAAAAATATTTATACTATTTTCCAACATTTTCTTTCTCAGAAAATAGCTTTTAAAAGGCATTCTTTAGTACAGGACTACTTGAGGTCCAATTGCAATATGTCCAGGTTTATTCCATATAAGACATGTTCCAACATGCCTGTGATAAGGAAAGGAGCCTTGCTGGCACACAGTTACATGTTGTGCTGCTAACTGCCAGGTCAGTGGTTCAGAACTAGCAGCCGCACCACAGGGAGAAAGGTAGGCTTTCGCTCCTATAAAGAGTTAAGTCTTGTGGAGACAAAAACAATACCCTCCCCTTGGATGGATGAGTGCCCTATTCCCCCATCACACATCTTTTTTTTTTTTTTTTTGCTCAGACTGACCCTGTGACACAGAAGCAAACCACTAAAAGCATGTGGCAGAGCAACCATGGGAGCAGAGCATGGCGCCCCCAAGGGAGTACAAATGACAGCCTCTGAGGCCAAAGCATGGCACCCCATTGGACCTGACTGAAGGGCATGCCTAGAGATAAAAATCAGACCTTGATCGATTTACACGTTTTTCTTTCTTTATTAAATGTTTTTCTTTTAATTAATTCTTCTATGGGTAATTGGTTTCCTTTTTTTATTGTCCTCGCTGTGTTCTCATTCAATACTTATCTTGCTATGGCCTAAATTTTGTTACATATTGTTATCTCTATAGAGCTATCTAGATAAGCTAGACTGGATAAATAGTCTGGAGGAGAAAACAACAGGACCAGTGGTTCTGCGGGGGACACAGGAGAGGAGGGGGTAAGGAGGTAATGCTGATCAACCCAGAGACAGGGTAGCAACAAGTGATCCAAAATCAGTGGCAAGGAAGGTGTGAGAGGCCTGGTAGGGATTCAGCAAGGGCAAGATAACAGAGAGAAATCACTGAAATCCAAATGAAAGCTGAGCATGATAGTGGGACAAGAAGAAAGTAAAAGGAAATAGAGGAAAGAACTAGGTGACAAAGGGTTTTTGCAGCGGTCTAAAGACTGGAATGCACTTATGTAAATATATTTATATAAGAGTGTGGGGAAACAGATCTATGTGCATATATTTATAGGTTTAGTATTAAGGCAGCAGATGGACATTGGGCCTCCACTCAAGCACTTAATGCAAGGACACGGTGTTCTATTAAATTGGCATTCCAGGATGCACACCTTCCCAACATGATTGCTGAAGAAAAATGTGCACAAGCAAATGTGGTGAAGAAAGCTGATGGTGCCCGGCTATAAAAAAATATAGCATCTGGGTTCTTAAAGGCTTGAAGATAAACAAGCAGCCATCTAGCTGAGAAACATCAAAGCCCACATGGAAGAAGCACAACAGCCTGTCTGACCATGCGGTGTAGAAGGGACCAGTTATCAGACATCAAAGAACTAATAATTATATCAGTGGATGCCCACCTTCCTGATACCATCAATGAAGACAAACGTGCCCATAAGCAAATGTGGTGAAGAAAGCTGATGGTGCCTGGCTATCAAAAGATATAATATCTGGGTTCTTAAAAATTCGAAGATAAACAAGTGGCTATCTAGTTCAGAAGCATCAAAACCCACATGGAAGAAACACACCAGCCTGTGTGACCGTGAGCTGTCAAAGGGATCAGGTATCAAGCCTCAAGCAACACAAAAATCGTATCATTGTAAATGTGGGTGAGTGCAAAGTGGAGACTTAAAGCCCATCGATAGCCAGCTGGACACCCCTTCCTGAAGGGTTGTGGGGAGGAGATGAGCCAGTCAGGGTGCAGGTTAGCAATGATGAAACATAAAACCTTCCTCTAGTTCTTAAATGTTTCCTCCCACCACTATCATTCTACCTTAAAAATCTGGCTAGACCAGAGGATGTACATAGGCACAGATAGCAACTGGAAACACAGGGAATCCAGAACATAAGACTCCTTCAGGACCAGTGGTGAGAGTGGTGATGCCTGTAGGAGTGGAGGGAATGCTGGGTAGAAAGGGGGAACTGATTACAAGAATCTATGTATAGCCTCCTCCCTGGGGGATGGACAGCAGAGAAGAGGGCGGGGGAGACGTCGGACAGTGCAACATATGAGATAATAATAACAATTTATGAATTATGAAGGGTTCATGAGATAGGGGGGAGTGGGGAAGGAAGGAGAAATGAGCAGCCAATATTAAGGACACCAGTAGAAGGCAAATATTTTGAGAATGATGATGGCAACAAATGTACATATGTGCTTGACACATGGATGTATGTATGGATTGTGATGAGAATTGTACGAGCTCCCAATAAAATGATTTTAAAAGAAAGAGTTACAGTCTTGGAGCCTCATGTTGGTAGTTTTAGCCTGTCTTCCTGGGTCTCTGTGACGTGGCATGCACTGAGTGGCAGTGAGGTTGGTGCATGGTTGTATAATCAGTAGATCATAAGTGGATACATTCTCTGAGAAATGCACTTATTTTTGGCCCTGAGTCAGTTCCTACTAATAGCAGCTTTGAATACAACAGAAGGAAACATTGTCCTGTTGTGTGCTAGCCTCCCCAGTGTTACTATGTTTGAGCCCATCCATGCTGCCACTGTGTCAATCAATCTTCCCAAAGGCCTTCGTCTTTTTGTATGCATTGCTATTTTACCAAGCATGATACATTTTTAGGGTACCTTTAAAATTATATTTTTGTACCATAAAAATGATTTTGATGTAAGGACTAATACCAGAATTTAAATAAAACTCAGGTCTACATCTTTCCCCATCATTGAAACTTTGCAATACTTTACAGGGATGCTGTCCCACATAAAACAAGAGTTTTTATATTTTAGATTAATTGAGCATTTTAAGGAAGACTAGGGAGACCTCAGAAGTAACCAAAAAGAGAAAAGGCTATCAGATTCAATGAGAAAAGATATCGTGCCTGAGTCCAGTAACCTGTGGGTGAGGACAGGTGAGATCACATACTTTGACATTTTCAATTTTAAGAGAACCTGTTGGCCTCAGCACGATTTCAGTTTGCTGGGTACCAAAAATATTGGGCCAAAATTAGCTTTATAAAAAAAGGAAAAACTGATCAAAAACTGATATGCTGGGCCATTTTTGTTAAAGGCAGGGAGGTCACCTCAGAAGTTTATGACAAAGATAATCCTGTAAGCTTTTCTTAAAAGACACAATATGATCAGGAGGGTGTATTATGAAGATGCTTTAAGACAATTAAAATACTTCACTGGGGAGAAAAAGCCTAGGGAAATTGTGCTGAGGGATTTTTACCTCCAACGACGATGCAGCTTTTAATTTTTCTATGGTAGCCTACTTTTAGGGAGGATTTCATGGAAAACCCTCGCCCCATCCAGCATCAAATTCTGACCTTTACCATTCACACTTCTCTTTGTTTCCCAAACTTAACACATTTCAAAGAATCCTTAGATAATGCCAAAGCAGCTGTTTTGATGTGGCATAAATAAAAAAGCATAGCATTATTTAGATGCGATAGACAGATGGAGACACCACATTCAGAATTATACAGAACTAGATGATGTTATGTCGAAAAATGATAATTTTGAATGTTGAAATTTTTATTTAATGTTTCTAGTATCTCATATCAATAGTTTTTAACTTGGTTTTGTACATATACTGGATAGTACACATCAAAATATTGTGCTGTATCTCCCTAGAGTGAAAAGGTATACAAGATCAAGGAAAAAATAGAAATAAAATCAGTGACTAGAGCAGAACCATAAAAAACACTACAAGTATTTCTCTCAATGCTAATGAAAAGGATACAATGAGAATGAGGGACTGTCCTGAACCCACGCTCCAACTAAGCAGAGCTATGCTCAGCTACTGCAGTTGTTGACAAGAGAATTGCCAGAACTCTCAATATTTATGTGAAACCTCTTGCTTTTTAAAGGGCTGTCTACTAATTCTAAATTGTAAGACATTTGAGGTCAAACAAAATACTCTGTGGATCAGAAACGTCTGAGATAGAAAAAAATAACCTATTTTAACAGCATCGTTCAGTTAGGTACAAATGCTATGCAATCACACGTTCATGATATAATTTAGCAAATCTCTCCACATCCACCTTATACCTTAATTTCTATACGTCTAATATGGGCTTGGATATAGGAAAGAAAAAATATCTCAAATGACATATAAATTGTGCGTGTGCACGCGCACATGTGTAATTAGGACATTATATTTCATTCCTCTCATCTAGAATGATGACGCCTTCTCTTGTTTTGAGAGAAATTGTCTAACAAACAGGACTAAGTAGTGTAAGTCAGTAGAAGTAGAGTTGCCTGTTCTCTTTCCTCTGCAACATTAAAAATTATCTGTGGAAATCTGTGAAGGAAACCCATCCACATTCACTCAGTCAGTCGCCAACCATGGCTACCAGCTGCCTCCTTTCTTGGAAGCGAGGCAGCAAATAACCTGCTTTTCCTAAAGTCTTATCTGACTTGCTATTCAAAGGTATTCATAGTTGTAAAGGTTTTTGTCTTCAAGGAAAAGTCTCTTTTCTCAACCCAATGTTGAAAAGGGTAATCTCGAAAGGTCGTTTCCAGTTAGAGCGGATACTACTTCTAATCTTCAAAGTAGGGAGCTCAAGGGAGGGACAGACTCTTCTGATTGCCAGGACTGCGGCTCCTGGGGTCACTGGGTGGTTTGAATTATCAAGCTTTCAATGAACAGTCTAGCACATCAATGTTTGTGCCTAACAGGACATGGTACATATGAAAACTGACCTACATATACTGATGCTGGGAAATTACCTGGACCTAAATGCTCAATCCCTATGAACTGTTCACGAAGAGACGCCTATGCACCAACACAAGACAAACACCTGCTACTGATGATTCATTCATACAAGGTCCTCAGGCCAAATAGTTCATTTTGGGGGACCACATTTTATGTTTATGGGAGACAATTTAATAAATAATACTAGTTACATTAAGTGTTAGTTTCTATACCAAAAGTATGTACATGGTAAATATCAATATCTGTGCCATATATATAGGTACTTTCATTTCTGAGGCTATAGATATGGTGACTTTTAAAAATAAAATGAAACCAGTTTTTGCTGTTAGAAAATAAAGTCTTATGGTTTGTTTTAAAAGTAAAAAAATATATATGTATGATAATTTTAGACTTTATTTGGTTAATGTAGTCCCAATCTAAATGTAGCTTTTATATTCAAAGTAGAGTGTATTTTAATGAATAAATCTGTTTATATATTTACTCATCAGATTAATGGAGAGCTGTGAGGTCTTGTTAACTGTGAAAATTCTAATTTAACAATATTGTATTAACTGCAGCGCTGTCAAGTTCAGCAGTGTTTGATGCACTAATTTAAAGAAGACGTCAATATTTGTAAAGCAGACTGAATTTGGAATGATAAATTGAGTTTTCCTTAATTTTGAATAAGTTTATTTGAATAAAATTTTTATTGTTCAATGTTTTTTATATTACTAACCCAATGCTATTCTAGAATCCAGAATAAAAACAGAAACATGTATTTGAAATAATTACAGTATAGCTTAGTAAACTTAAGGTTTTCAGTGGGTGCCTATGAAACGGTCATTTAAGTCCTTTGTTCTTGCTCTATTCTCAGTCTACAAGCTCCAGTGAACTGTGTTTACTTTGGGTGACCTTGCTGGCATTTGAAATACCAATGACATGCCTTCCAGTGTCACAACAACACACAGGCCACCGCAGTACTACAAGTGGTGAACAGACCTAAGTCATGGTATTTTCAATTTCTTCATTAGCACATGACAGTTGGACATTGAATAGTGAAGACTGAAGATGGGTTTATGGGTTTCGATGGTGGTGCCGGTGGCGAATATTGAGCGGACCATGGACTGTGAAAAGGAAACATGGACCAGTCAGGGAAAAGTATGGCCAGAGGGCCTCTGAGAGGCGAGGATGGCAAGATTTCATCTTACATAATTGGACATCTTGTCAGTAGAGAATAGTCCCTGGCGAAGGATACCAAGCTTCAGGAAGGGGAGGGGTCACAGAAGAGAGGACGACCGTCACGGAGGAGGATTGACACCATGACTGCCACACTGAGGACAGACAGAGGGACATGTGTAAGGCTGGCTGGCGCGGGACAGGGCAGTGCTTCTCTCTGTTGCGCATAGGGTCACTATAGGTGGGCACTGACTCCATGGCACCTAAAGACAACAACTCTAGAAGGGTTGGCTATGATGTGTACTTTTGTGGTTATGGTCAAAGGGAGGCCGCCCAGGCCTTGGTGCATTTCCCAGGCCTGTTACCAGGTGGAGGCTCACCGCCCAGGCTCCAGCGGAGTTACCCTCAGTTGGGAAGAGTTGTCTCACCCACGGCTGCATTCCCCCTTCAGTAGCAGTCCCATCCAATGTTTGTTTTATTTCAGACCCATGGCTGAATGACCATTCAGTTTCAGTGCCCCTGGTGGATGGCCTGGACCTCTGTTCCCACACAAGTCAGTTCAAGCCTGCCTTTACCCACTCATAGCTCTTATTGAAGAGATGAATCCCCAAACTGCTTATTTCCAAATCTCCATCATGAAGTGTTTTCTGGGGAACGGAACATGATACATGCCTGCATTAGCTTGCTTACTAAAACGAATACTACCAAGAGTTAAAATCACTTGATTTGAAAGAAATCAATAGACAACATTAATTACTCAAAGTTGACATTCCTCTTGTAATTACATAAAAGGAGGATATGTACTAAGAAACTATTTATGAAACATGGAATTTCTTTTTATACTTGATTCTTAAATTTATTTTTATTATGAAAATTAATGAGAATTGGCAACATGAAACAAAGAAAGCATATTTTGGAAGGACTAACAGGTTTCTTACTAATTCCTTTCCCACATCCACAAACAAAATAAGCAAATGAGATATTATATTGGACCATTCATGAATAGTACTATGAAGAAGAGTGCATTATCAGGGTTGGAGGAAGGTTTATTAGCCTATCATATGCAGATGACACAACCTTGCTTGCTGAAAGTGAAGGGGACTTTAAGTACTTTCTGATGAAGGATTGCTGCCATCGGTATTACAACTCAATTTCAATAAATAAAAAATGCTCACAATTGGACCGATAGGTAACATCATGATAAATGGAGAAAAGAATAAAACCGTCAAGGATTTTGTCTTTCTTGCATCTCCAATAATTGCTTCTTGAAGCAATCGTCAGCATATCAAACAACATTGTGTTGGATTAATCTGCTATACCAGACCTCTTTAAAGTGTTGAAAAACAAGTATATTACTTTCAAGACCCTGGTACTCCTGACTGAAACCACAGCATTTTCAATTGTCTCAGGTACTTGGGAAAGTTGGACTATGAATAAGTATATTAGGATACATTGTCTAGAGGAAAAATAAGCAATGCTCATATATGTATAGAAAAGAGCTTTATATCCAAAAGAAAGTCTTATATTAAGAAGTCATCATAGCCCAGTCCAACTCAAGTCTGGTTCATGGAGGGGCCCTTTTTAGACTTATATAGCTGCAAGCCAATGATACAGTGGGTACAGTGGGACATAGGAAGTTCAGCTGGTGGATGCAGGTCACATGGATCCAAGGTGAAGCTATTTCAAAGAACTCTTAGTGGACATACCAGACTCCAATCTCAACTGGGGTGGTCATTAATACAACACTTTCCCATGTCCTTGAGAACAAGCTAGTCTTTTATCTAAGTGTAAGAACATGAATGGCTCTCTAAGATAGTAAAATAAGTGGAAAAAGTCAATTGCAATAGGTCATATGCTGTAACATTGTATTTATAAAATATGCCAAAAGGACACAAGTACAGAGATGAAGTGATCAGTGGTTATCATTGATTTAAGACGGTGGGAGTTAGGGTAAAAATAAATGGTTGTTAAGGAGGTCTCTGCATTGATAGAATAGGTTTGTATATCCATGTGTTGTTGGTTTAAAAAAATGCAGTTGCTGCTAGGTGCCATAAAGTGGGTTCCGACCCACAGTGACCCTATGTACACCTGAGAGAAACAATGCCCAGTCCTGCAACATCCCCACAGTTGTTCCCAAGCTTGGCAGCCGTGGTGTCAATCCTTCCTGAGGGCCTCCTGCTTTTTCATTGTCCCTCTACCAAACATAATGTCCTTCTCCAGGGATTGGTCCCTTCTGAGGACTACATAAACCACATACGTAAGTTGAAGGCTTGCTGTCCTTGCCTCTCAGGAGTGCTTGGCCATACTTCTCCCGAGACAGGTTAGTTAGTCCTCATGGTGCTTTCAATATTCTTCACCAACACTGTGATGCAAACACATTGATACTTCTTCTACTTTCAAACTTTCTGGGGCAATTTGAAAGCTATGCATAAGGTTTTCAGTGGCTACTTTCTCCAAAGTGGGTAGCTGATTCCTTCTTTGTTGTCTCTTCTTAGTTTAGAAGCTCCACTTGGACACATGCACTTTGGGTAACTGCTGGCATTTGAAATACCAGTGAGAACTTCCAGCTTCATATTAACACACAAGCCACCACAATATGACAAACTGGACGACAATATCACAATCGAGAAATTGACATGCGTGAAAAATGTGTCTTACAATAGTATCCTATGTGTAGATTTGCTTGTTGTTTTTCATAAAGTCAATGGGAAGCATAGAGCATGTGAAGTTTGTTTGTTGTTTGCTGTTGTTATTTTTATTATTCGACGAGAACAGCTGACTAATTTTCTTTTCACTGTGGATAATACGAATGCCAGTACAAATTGCACTGAGCAGGGATGGAGCAAACAATTGGGAGATTTTCTATGCCACATAAACTAGAAGAGACAATAAGAAAAGAGTACAATTTTTATACCAGGAACTCTTATATAATGAAAATTTCAAGGAAACTTTTAATACAGAATATAATATAATAAAGCATTTGTAAATTTTTTTGATTCTCTGACTTTTCTTAACAGGTTGCTATATAATTTCAATGAACTCCATGGCAGTGTGTGTGGCTTGGCTTGAAGGACAAATTCTTTTCAGAGATTTGACTCGTAAATCAATCCATAAGTGCTCCACCTTTTCCCACACCCTGTAACCTGAACTATCTCTTGTTCCCTCTTTTCCTCATGGCACAACATTCTTAAATGTGGAAAGGAAACCCCTAAGAGAAGGGCCATTCCTATGAACATGTCTAAACTGCTGCTTAGATGAGCAACATGCATATCTACAATCTCTTTTCTTACTGCAAGTGCATATGACAGGCATAGTTATAGTGATAGAAAGGAGTCCATTATTGGCCTCTTACTTAATCTAATCATCAATAGGCCATTGACAGCAGGTGCTTATTCATTGTTTAAGAGTTGCTATGTACTACAGATGTGAAAGCCAAGACTTATATTTACTAGTCAAGAAACTCACATCCATTATCATATAAATGGATCTGTCTTGGAAGAAGTGTGGCCAGAGTGCTCCTTAGAGGCAAGGGTGGAAAGATTTTTATCTTACCTACTTGGGATATGCTGTCATCAGGAGAGGGCAATCCCTGGAAAAGAACATCATGTTAGGTAGAGTAGAGGGTTAACGGAAAAGCTTAAGACCGTCAAGGAGAAGGACTGACGCCATGGCGGCAACAGTGAGCTTGAGGAGAGGAACAAGTAGGAGGACAGTGCAGGACTGGGCCGTGTTTCCTTCTGTCTTGCATAAGATTGCTAGGTGTCAGAACCAACTAGATGTGCCATAATAACAACAACATAATCCAATAAAAGGAAAATGACAAAGAATATAATTTATAAATAATCCACTGGAGAAGAACTACAAATTAATCGAAACATGCTCAAATTTAAACTCTCATTAGTAATATCTCTCACCTGTCATATTAGCAGAGTCAGAGAATCTTTTGTCCATTTCAGCTGGTCCAGCGTCTCACAGTTATGCTGAGTTTGGGGAAGAGATGGGTCAATTTGCAGAAGATTTACAAATCTTCTGTTCGAAATGAAATAGCAACCCAGTCGTCCTTCCTGTCATCAACCACTTTTTCCTGGTAAACATGATACAAGTTGCTCTTGATAAGAATTAGAAAGTGTGGTTGGCTTAGGCCAGGGAGGAAGGCAAACTCACAGGCAGTAACAAATACTAAAGGGAGTACATTTATTCCTTAGAAGAGTAGAAGCCAATGTAAAGATCTTCTGTTATAGTAAATTTGCATTTACAATTTATTTTTCTATCTTTTATGTTGCTACATTTTCCCATGTGAAAAGCATCTTCTAAAAAGTAGTATAACACACCTAGCAATTGTTAGATTGCATTTTTCAATAATTTTCAAGCTCAATGTACCGTATATACTTAAGTATAAGCTGACCTGAATGTCAGCTAAGGTATCTAATTTTACCATAACAATTCCATAAAAAATGAGCTGAAAAACTCGACTTCTACACAAGTATATACGGTATTTCTCATCAAGGTTATGACAAACAGTTATTTATACAAACTTTCTGTGCCTGGGCTTCTATGAGATGTCTGTTTCAATCCTTGTCATGCAATTGATGTATTTTTTTCTCGGATCAACAATTTTCCATTTTGAAGATAATAGCTGTTAAGACATTTTACAGAATATTATATTAGGATGAAATATATAAAGGAATTATGATCTGGCCAAGTAAGCGATGCTTTTGCCATGTGGAGTTTATATCAATGAAGTGAGGGTCCCGAGTCTCTGAATTTACGGTACTTTGAGTAATCATTGACATTGGGGAAATGGGAGCCACCATGGGAAGCCAGAAGTCATGTGCAAGGGCAGTGGGAGGGAAGAGCAAACAACCAGTCAGAAGTGAGCTTCCACAGTTCCCTGTATAAAGTGTAGGCTGTCTCTCCACCTGAGCTCTCTTGTGTTAAATTGTATCCCCACAATATTAGGTACAAACCTGAATGCCTAGTACCCGGGAATCCGATCTCAGTGGAAAATAGCGTCTTTGCAGATGTTCAGTGAAGTCTCTGACGTCACTCCTCAGGGGCAGTCTAAGAGCAATTCCGTCATTCTCTAGTCATGGGAAATATACGAGTTTTCCTACTTGTATGTTTCTGCTTGACATAGGTCCTGCTTTCTCAGAAGGAAGTGTGGGCAGGGGCAAAAGGAGGGTGGCATTAGGGTAGAAAGGAGAGATTCTGGTTCGTTTCTCAGCTCTATTATTGGGAGAGATTTTTAGGCAAAGTCCTCTGCCTATTGCAGCCGGAGTGGGCCCTCAGCGGTGGACAGCTTGATAATACAAGAGTTAAATAAAAATTATATTATATACTACGTTGTAAGACTAGGTATCAGTAAAAATATAAAGTCAACTTAAAACATGATCATTAAAACAGAACCCTCCCGGCCCAGGGGGGGACAAACAACAGAAACCTGGGTGAAGGGAGACAGAGGTCGGTGTAAGCTATAAAAATAATAATAATTTTAATTTATCAAGGGGTCACAACGGGGGGAGCAGGAAAAAGAAGAGCTGAAACCAAGCGCTCAAATAAAAAGTAAATGTTAAGAAAATGACGATGGCAACATACTTACAAATGTGCTTGATACAATTGATGGGTGGATTGTGAGAAGAGCTGGAAGAGCCTCCAATAAAATTATCTTTAAAAAAACAAATGAATAAAATGTGACTGTTGAAAAATGCATGTTTAAATAAACAAATCCCAACATAATTAATTATATTTGAGCAGTTAAGAATTAAAGACACATACTTCCCTGGCAGGGGAGACACCAGGATCAGGAAGGTGGTTTCCCAGGGCGAGGCTCATCCACTGCACTCCCGAGGTGCTGGCCTCGGTGATTCCCACAAAGGTGGGAAACCCAACTGCATAATTGGTGGTAGCGGGGGACTGTGTCCTGTTTTCTCCTGCATTGAAAAGAGAAAAACAAGAATGAAAGACTCATAGAGAATTTCTTAAGAAATATAGCAAGTCCCTTAAAAAGGACTCTGGGGCACGGTGGGTTAGGAGGTAGGCCGCTTACTGCAAGACTGATACTGCATACCCTCCAATCACTTTACAGGAGGGAAAATAAGGCTGTCTCCTCCCATAAGTCTGCAAGTCTTGGAAAGTCTATATAATGCAGCTATGAGTCAGAATTTATTCAGTGAAAGTGAGTTAGGCCAGAGTCATGGAAACTTCTTTATAATTAAAAAAAGTCAAGATATAAGAAGACGTGAATTTTTTTTATCCTCTTAATTCAATGCCTGAGGTTCACACCAGTTGGAGGAACCCTTTTCTCAATAATAATAATAATAATAATAATAATAATAATAATAATAATAAAAGCTAAAGATTTCTGTTCCTAATTTCCTTGTCACTGCACTGAAAGCAAAAGTATCACACATTGATATTACAACTTATTCTTACGAACTTTTCTTGGAAAATATTGTCATTTTATAATAGTAAAAATTTTGTTAAGGCTATCATATTTTTAAACATATACATAAGAAAAGGGAAAGCAGCAACAACAAAACACCCTTATGACACAAACCATTTCTATTTATCTTAATATTTACCATAGTTGCTGGTTGAAATATCTATTTCCTGTGATTTATTTTTTCCAAGAAAACTGTCCATTCACCTAAATTAATAAAACTGCTGGGAAGATCTTATATATATTTTTGTCTCTGACATGTCAGATAACAAAAAAGAAAATAAATTGTAAATATAATTCTTTATTACTAAGACACTGGCAGTATTGCAGTACTGCTGACTGAAATGTCTGCACTTCACACCCAAGTATTGCTCTGTGAGTGGAAGATGTGCCCATTTGCTTCTGTAAAAAGGACAGCATTGGAAATTTCATAAGGTAATTGCACTGTGCTTTACAGTGTCCCTGAATTGATGGCAGAGGGTTTGTTTGGGTTTAGAACTTTGTTCTACCTACTAGGCTTTCATTATTTGATCATGTAATCTAAGTGCTGGAAAACTAGAGTTGAAAGGGTTTTCTGTTTGGTAGTTTTTCTGCTTTTGTTTGTGAAAGTATGCCTGAATTATTATTATAGGTTTAATTTGAATTTATAGTTGGGCAGTCTCTAAGACTTATGATTTTAGTTTTTCTACCATGTGCCTCCCTGATTCATACTCCTCATTGAAGTCATCTCCTACCGTATCCTGTATCATGCTGTCACTCCTAAACCCTATACCCTCCTAAACACTGTACCCTCCTAAACCCTATACCCTCCTAAACACTGTACCCTCCTAAACCCTATACCCTCCTAAACATCATACCCTCCTAAACCCTATATACTCCTAAACACTATACACACCTAAACACTATACACTCCTAAACACTATACCCTCCTAAACCCTATACCATCCTAAACCCTGTATACTCCTAAACACTATACACCCCTAAACACTATACCCTCCTAAACCCTATATACTCCTAAACCCTATACACTCCTAAATACTATACCCTCCTAAACCCTATACCCTCCTAAACCCTGTACCCTCCTAAACCCTATACACTCCTAAACACTATACACCCCTAAACACTATACCCTCCTAAACCCTATACCCTCCTAAACCCTGCACACTCCTAAACACTATACACCCCTAAACACTATACCCTCCTAAACCCTATATACTCCTAAATCCTATACACTCCTAAATACTGTACCCTCCTAAACCCTATACCCTCCTAAACACTGTACTCTCCTAAACCCTATACCCTCCTAAGCCCTGTACACTCCTAAACACTATACACCCCTAAACACTATACACCCCTAAACCCTATACCCTCCTAAACCCTATACCCTCCTAAACACTATACCCTCCTAAACCCTGTACACTCCTAAACCCTGTACACTCCTAAACACTATACACCCCTAAACACTATACCCTCCTAAACCCTATACCCTCCTAAACCCTATATACTTCTAAACCCTATACACTCCTAAACACTGTACCCTGATCTTGGTCCACCCTCACGCTATTTCTTTTTCTGGTTTGCAAATATCAGCATTAGCCCATGCTTGAAAAAGGAAGTTTCAAATGTGAGATTGAAACCCCCTTTCCAATTAAAGAGATTAGAATCTAAATCTTGGGAAGTCGGGATTTAGAAGTGGTTTTATTTGATCAGTGCAAAATTCAAATTGAATTGTAGCCTAGGAGAGTAGAAAAGTCCAAATTGAATTCTAGGCTAGAAGAGTAGCTGTATTAAGAGAAATGGCCTATATATTAAATTAAATGTAGAACTTTGACAAACTAGATATTGACTCCCAAGGAGATTATCATATTAATAATTAGATATATTTTTACAATGCCTCACTTTCTACAGAAGTATTTTAACACACTCTGGGCAATAATTTTAGTTACAACCAAACAAAGATGCAGTTTAGTAGTTTCTAGGAGGAAAATGGTTAGATAAAATTCAAGAACAGGGATGTGGTGGCAAGTGTTAATTTCAGGTAAATTCTTTGTTGGTCCTATCATATCAGGGATATTTGTGGTTTAGGAATGATTGTTTCATAAGCCTTGAAGTATCAGGACAAGGGGAGGATTTTATAATGAAGGAAAAAAGGTAGATGGGATCAAACAAGATAGAAAATTTCATACGAAGAGTGAGAGAAAGTAAAAGTTAATTTATATAGTTAGGAGAATACACATACTTTTCTGGGAAAGGAGTTTACCAGGGCAACGGATTTCTCACTAAATATTTCATAAGCAGGGTTCAGGTTTCATAAGCAGGGAAGAAGAATGTTCTGAGAATAAATGACATGAGAACCAATGGCATTGTTGATACACTCTTCCGGTGCACCCGCACGCTCCGTAGAAGTGGGTCTTGGGATACAGGGTAAATGCTGCACCATGGAAACTAAAGCTCAGGGTGTGGTGCGTGGCAAACTCTCCAAGTCACAACCATCCTAGAGATCGTCACCTGAATGTTGGAGGAGAGAAGGAGAAGGGGCATTTATTCTAGTTTTATGGTACTTACACTAATATCACTCTTACACTTCAAGAGCCTATGGGATAAGAAAAAAGTAAGCAACAGCAATTATCTGAAGTACGACTGCTTTAATCTAACCATATCTTTACCTGTAAAAGCAAAATTACTATATCTATCCCAACTCTGTATGGAAGTGATAATTATGTGCATACATTTGCTTAATTTAATGCTGTGTTGTAGATTCATAATAGCTGATTATATCAGTATAGATGCTGTGGAAATTTGTCCAATGTGAGCTAATATAACCATCTTGTAACTATTTATGAACAGCTGCCTCATTATAAAATTGCTGACATGCCCTTTACTCTATTGATGCTGATTAGTGGGTAGAAACCAGCACACTGAATTCCAGAATGCAGGTTTTTCCTCTCCTTAAGAGTATTTTTACATCTCATGGAAACATGACATTCTTTAAATATGCAGAGTTCAAAAGCTGATTTATCCTCTTTGTCAGACCTTGCAATTTTCTTCTCAAAATTTCATAGTTTAGACTTTAAACCTGAATAGAATTTGAACCTGTTCTCAAGAAAGAATCCCATATTAGAAAATTGAAAATATTTCAAACCCATTTTGAAGGCATGCATTGATTTCTTCATAACATATATCTACAATTTTGCATTACTGTACTCCTGACAGAATGATGAAAAATAGAATCTTTCATAGTCTGTAATAGACAAAAAATGATTGTGAATAGATAGCATCAGCTATGTGAAAAATATACACTGATGAACATAGTGGTATGTACAAGAGAAAGAAACAGGAGAAATGAGTTACCATTATGTTGTGCCGTTAGGGGAAGCAATGGAAATTTCTCTACAGGAATTTCCATATGAACAAAATAAACAAATAAGAGTTTTTCAAGTAGACAAGACAGGAAAAACCTTTCTGTCAGTTTATATTGTCCCTGTATTTATGCAAAGACATGTCTACAGGTAGTTGCCTGTGTTACAATATGGCTGGGTTATGAATCAGTAGAGAGGAAAGGTCGTGAAGTGCAATATGAAAAAAATCATGTTAATGGCAGATTTGGGGATCAGATAAAGGAGAGAACACGTGGAGATCATGAATGTGATGCTGAGGGTATGAAAGGTATGAAAGACGATCACTTGAACTGGGAAGCTGTTTCTGAGATAAAATTATATATGAGACAATGGGTATGGATTTGATTGCCAGTTTTACAGTGTGGTGAAAAACCAAAAGTGCTACATGAAAAATTACAAAGACTATTCACATCAAGAGAGTAGGTGTAGAAAACTAGGCAAGCCACTGAGAAACAAGAGTAAGAGAAGTAAGAGAACGGGGTATGTAGCTTTTTCCAGTTTAGGTTGTCATGCTTTCTTTTTAAACAGAGCTAACTCCTTTGACCGGAAGGCATTTATAATTACTCTAGTTTTAGCACAGTTACCTTCATGTCATATTTGGGCAGTTTATTTCCTGTCACTTATAAATAATCTTGACTTTATTCTTACAGAACACTTTCTTTATACACATTTTATTTGAGACACTAGGCATACTATTATTTAGTATCTCTTAGTGGTGAACACAGTTAAAGTGGCAGCTGAAAAGTTTGGGAGTTCAGACCCAGTCAGTAGTGACTCAGAATACAGGTCTTGCAATCTGTTTTTGAAAAATCAGCCATTGAAAATCTATGGTGCAACGTTTCTTCTCTCACACACAGGGCTTAGCTGAGAATCAGAATTTATCCAATGGCCACTTATTTATTACTTTAATGTAAGATGCGTAATAACCTGACATGATACAAAGCTCAAAAACCAAACTCACTGCCATCAAGTTAATTCTGATTCA
This sequence comes from Tenrec ecaudatus, assembly GCF_050624435.1. Lineage (NCBI taxonomy): Eukaryota > Metazoa > Chordata > Mammalia > Afrosoricida > Tenrecidae > Tenrec > Tenrec ecaudatus. The sequence goes on from NC_134531.1 coordinate 99,544,039, forward strand.
TGGGGACCCTGTACAATCTATTAATAAATCAATGTACTTTGAACCATTTCTAATATTAGCCAGAGTATCAAATATACTTATGTTTTTGATTTAGAATAACTTTCTGTAAGTGGATATTACATGAAACATTTTCTTATGTGGCAAATTTTTTAAAATTCTGAAAATTAAATTTACTGGCTCCAACAAACTCAACTGAAAAGGATGTGGATCAAGAGTATAGTATAAATTTTAATTGATATTTTAACTTTTTGCATTATAACGATAGGTGGAGGAGGGAAAAATAAGTAACATATTGCTTGACACACTGAAAGAGAATGCATCCTTTAAAATATAAAATGGATTATACATTTCGGTTCTATTTCTATGTTTTATATTCCTTAAACTCAAAATCAAGTTCATTGCCATTGAGTCAATTTTGTTTCATAATGACATTGACGGGTGGGGGTAGGGAATTATTTCATTTCACTCAGGTCAATTCAACAATTAGTAAATGCTTCAGAGAAAAATGTCTCTTTGAGGTAGTTAGTTACATAATCTGTTTTCAATTTGAGAGTCTCAAGAGTGATGAGGTGAAGTTTAGCCTGTCAATTAGGTTGCAGCTTGATGACCTCATTTGGAGGCTCTAAGTTGATAGTAACCTGACATGAGGCAGGATGGAGGCTTACTCCCTGGAAGATATTGCAGCTGGCAAGTCACATGGAACTATGCTAGTGCCCTGAGCTAGAGGAGCCACATGGAGACACCCACCAGCACTGAGATGCTTACACCACCACTGGATCCACAAGACTTCCCACTCACTGGCCTGTGATCTTCCTGCATCATTGCATGCTTTTCATGAGTGTGAAGAGGACTTTATAGATTTATATCAGACATATGGGCTAATATCAGGCTTATGGACTTCATCTGGCCTGGGCTGGGTGTTTTCTTAATGTACAATTACTCTTTCTATACAGCTCTTTCTTATACACATACTTGTCTATGAATTTGTTTCTCTAGTGCAGACTAACACACTCTTGTTCTGGAATTAACAGGGCAATTATAATTTGCAAGTATGCAACTTGCAAGAGTATGAACAATAGTGGCTTTATTCCACTGAGAGGGTTGTCAGTAGACAACATTTTTTCTTAAATATTCTTGGAAAAATTTTTACTAGAGGATTCCTCAATTCTATCAAGAGGACCCCTCCAATCCCCCAAAAGGAAGAAAACTGCTGGGTGGAGATTTCGTAGTATGCATTTTTCCTGATAAGAGAGCATCAAGCAACATTTTCTGAATTAGTACACCCAGTGGCATCTCCTGGGAAGGTTCTCTCTGGTCACAGGGAATTTTTCCATAAAATCAGTTTCATTTGAACCTCATTTTTTGTGATGCTTGATTTAAAAGAACACTATTGTCTGTGAAATTTAGTTTCCTACTCAGGAAAAATGCCACAAAAACTGTTTTGATGTAAAACACAGTTTACAAGCCAGTGGTATGGGGAAAAAATCAATTGAACGAGTGACTTTTTCATTTAAATAAGGTTAACATGTTGATTGATGACAAACCCTGAAATGTTGATTGATGTCAAACCCCTTCTTGACATCCATCAGCTTCTTAAACAGAGGAAAATGTCAACAAAATTCATGTACTTGTGTTTAAAGATTGACGCCAGACCATTGAAGAGATGGCGTTCTCTGGACCATCTTGGAGCTCAGTTCAGCAAATTCTAATGGAAGATTTGAGAATGAGAAAGGTTACTGAAAATTTGTGCCTCAGGTCTGACTGCCCAGGAAAAAAATGTCTAGTGGACACATACTGTATTTTGAATGAACAGCTCCAAAGAGACCCAGACTTTTTTCTAAGGTCATTACTAGTGAGGGGACATAGTGCTATTCTTACAACCCTGAAAGCAAACAACAATCAAGCCAGTGGAAGCAGCCATAGTCACCTCACCAAAAAAGTTCATCAAGTGAAATAAAAGATCAACATCATGCTCATTTGTATTTTTGATGTGAGGGGGATAGTGCATTTGAAATTCATTGCACAAGGTCAAACTGTCAATCAATCTTTCAACTTTAGAGGTTCTGAAAAGATTGTGTAACAATGTGTGACCAAAGAAGCCTGATTTGTGGCAGAGAGGGGACTGGTTACGCCACCATGACCCTGCACCTGTTTTCGCAGCAATCTCAGTGCACCAGTTTCAGACAAAAAACAGCATGCCTCTGTTGCCCCATGCACCTTACACAATTGACCTGTCTCTGTGAGACTTCCTTTTGCTTCCACAAATAAAGAGGGATATGAAAAGACAGCAATTTGATGATGTAGAAAAGGTGAAGAAAAAAAGGGGAGATGCTGTCAGCCATCTAAATAGATGAGATTGAAAAATGTTTCCAAAAATAGAATCACAAATTTGGTAAATTCAATCAGTGTATTGGAGATTACTTAGAGGGAGATACGATTGTTTTGTAAAAAAAATTAAATGCATAGCTTTGAAAAATATCCCCTTGTTTGGGGGTACCCCATAGTATGTCTTTTGCTTTATTCCAGTGCTTATAGCAGGAAAGTCCTAGGGAGTTATCACATGCCTCTGAGGTAAAGAGGAAAGCTATATCCAGGGTACAGGGAAACGAGAAATTCACAAGTGCTTATCACTCAAGTTAGGGAGTTCTGGTGGTGTAGTGGATTCATATTGGGTTGGATACATATTTCCAACTGATTGGCAGCTAGAACTACCAGCTTCTCTGTGGAAGAGTGAGTGGGTTTTTACTGACATCATCTCAGAAACCTACAGGAGTTTACTATGGGACAGCATTGTCTTGATGGCAGTGAGCTTTTTGCTTTGTTTTGTTTTGTTTTCACTCAAATGAGTCTGGACCACTATGAACCCACGATGCTAGAAGTAGTTTCCTTAAGAGTAGTCGGGTCATCATTTCTGCCTTGGAGAAGAGTACAAAACCCATCCTTGTCTTGTTCAGAGAGCATTTTACTTCTGAATGCATACAGTTTAGAGATACATGATTTCATTTTGTAAACAGGGTATTCTGATTCTGTAAACAGGGTATTGGTTTGTTTGTTTATAATTTTTGTTTTGTATTGATGAACTCTATCTTGTGCTCTGTTGCTTTATGGTTAATAAGATATCCATGTGTATGCGTGATAAAAGTGTCAGAGATTCAATTCATAAATTAACTCTCATCTCTTATTATATATTCTCAAATTTGAGCCTATAGATACCTACATATGATATTGAAGAAAAGAAAAGAAATATGACCCTGCTGGGGACTCGACATAAGAGGAGATCATTGATAATATGGGAGCTATAACAAAGTACAATGAAGAAATCAGGTAGTGCTTAGCTATCAAAAAAGCTAGCATCTACTTTAAAAACAAACAATCTCACTCCCCTCAAATCAATGCTGACTCATATTGAGCTCCTGTGAGTTTCTGAGACTATAACTATTTACCAGAGTAGAACTGATGGTGGCTTCAAACTGCAAACCATGTGCCTTGCAGCTCAGCTCAATGCATAGCCACTACACCACCAGTGTGCCTTAAAGGCTTCTCTCAAAACAAGCAGCCATCTAAGTTAGGAGTCAGCCAAATATACATGGAGAAATCAATCCTCTGCGGTCTAAGGATTGTAAATCCAGACTGAGAGGAGGAAACAGTACCAGAGAATAAATCCTTGTAGTTATATAGTCTGGTGTCAATTTGAGGATTAAGAGTGAAGGGGTAGTGTCTAGGCTGCCAATCAAATCATAGCCAACGCTGCCTCTGTATGGGCATGGCCTTCTCCTGAGGATTCTGGGAATTCCTGTTTTCCTCCCTGGAGGCAGGAGACACAGTCTCACTCTGTTCACTCCCTTGAAGCCTCTCTATTGTCCAGCCTCACTCCCTATGAGACTTCCTTGGGGAGAGGCCACATGGGCCTACCATGATGCAACCAGAAGCCTGGAAGCTGGAGAAGCCACATGGAAACTCCTGCCAGAGCTGAGATGTTTACAACGCCACTGGATCCACAAGACTTCCCACCCCATGGCCTGTGATCTTCCTGCATTTGGCATCATTGCTTGTTTTTTTTTGAGTCTGAAGAGGAATTTATAAATCGGTATCAGAAAATGGACTAATATTGGACTTGTGGACTTCTTCTGGACTGGGCTGGGATGTTTCTTAATATTCAATTGCTCTTGTATATAAAGCTCTTTCTTGTACAAATATGAGTGTCTATGTATTTGTTTCTCTAGTCTGCCCGTGCTAACACAATCCTAAACATCAGGTTTCAGAATGCATGGATGTGTTAGGCAGGATTCTCTAGAGAAACAGAACCAGGACACTTACAGTTATATATATCTATATATCTATATCTCTCTCTCTATATATATAGGTTTATACAGCAAGATGGAATATGAAAGCCAATTGCTCCACACAACAGGACAGAAATCTCTGTTCAACTCACTTTCATGGAAGAGTTAATATATTGAAAGTCCTTTAACTACTGAGGGCTGCCCATCCAAGGTCAAGGGAGCATACAGTAGAGTCCCCTCAAGTAAGACAGGCTGATTCTGCCTGCAGGCAGCAGGGTGAGTCAGCACAGTCAATAGCACGGGAGTTTAGGGAAACAGGCCCGATGGGATCTCACACTCAAGTGATGCATGGTGACAGGATCCACCAGCCTCAAGCTCAAGCAATGTACACCAGCAATGTGGTAAAGCAGGTCTTGAATGGGTCTTAGGCTTTAGCTACAGGATCCATGGGTTGGCTCAGCCCACAGGGAGTGCAGCAAAGGGGTGAGGTGAAGAACAAGCTCAAGCAGAAGCATGTTGATCTGATCACCAGGGAAGAGAGAAGGGGGCTGGTCTTGAAAAACCATTTGTCTCATTGACCTCCAAAGAAGTTGCGACCTTATTAAACTCCGCCCACATGTTCCTATTTGCCTAGTTGGCACAATAAGCCTTAGTATCACAGTCTACCCCTTGCCAAATTGGCACTTGTACACAATTCTTTAGCCATATATAAATTCCAGACATCAATGAAATCACAATTACACCTAACATTATGCATCTATCATACATATAAATGAAAACACACTGAATGTATTTGTATGTGGTACCTTGTATGTGAACAAAGTAAATATATTCAATAAAACATATAAAGAAGAAATACAAACCTTGCTTTTGCAATTGCTCATGTGGTCATAACTGATAGGTAGAGCTACCTTCTTTCACTACCCATTCTGTATGACCTTTACTCTTAGTCAGCTCACCCTGTGTGGTAGTTACATGACCCGGTGCCGACCCGAAACCATTAAGAGTGAAGAGGTGGAGTTTAGCCTGTCAACCAGGTCATTGCTTGATGACCTCATTTGGAGGTACTAAGGAGATAAATAGCTAGCTGGAGGTGGGACACATACACTCTCTAGTTGGTATTCTTGATGACAAGATACATGGAGCTATGCTAGAGCCTTAGAGCTGGAGCAACCACATGGAGACAGCTGCCAGTGCTGAGATGCTTACACACTCATTGATTTAGCTTTCCTTCTGAAATCGGGGTCATTGCAAGTGTTTTGTGAGAAGGAGGAAGACTTTGTGGCATGGTGTTGGACATATGGGCTAAGGTTGGACTTGTGGGTTTGGGCAGCACTGAGTTGGGATGTTTTCTTGATGTGCACTTACCCTTTATATAAAACGCTCTCTTGTACATTTGAGTTTCTGTGGATTTGTTTATCTAATGTATTCAGACTAACACACCTTGGTTTCTGGACCATGAATCCTGCCTATTGGAGACATATAGCAGTATACATTGTCTGCTGATTTAAAGCATACACAGCCTCCGGGAGAACATTGCTCCAACCCCACATGGCATTGTCACCTAGCTAGTGCTGTAATTGTGTCTTTAGGAGGCCATTCAATTGTTCTATCAAGCCAGCCTCTTCAGGATAATGAGGAACATGATACAACCAGTGGATGCCTTGTGCATGGGTTCATTACCCCACTTCATATGTTATGAAGTGAGTTCCTTGGTGTGAAGCATTGCTATGTGGGATGCCATGCCAGTGGATAAAGCATTCTGTAAGTCAGTGAATGGTAGTTTTGGCAGAAGCATTGCATGTAGGGCTGGGAAATCCACATTCAGAGTAGGTGTCTATTCTAGCAAGAACAAAACACTTTCTCCTCCATGTTGGAACTGGTTCTATGGAATCAACCTGTCACTAGGCTGCTGGTTGATCTTTCCAAGGAATGGTCCCATACCTTGGACACTTTGTTGGTTTCTGATGCTGGCAGGTAGGGCATTCAGCATTGGCAGTGGCCAAATCAGCCTTGATGAGTAGCATTCAAGTCTAGGCCCATACATAACCCCCACCCCTGCCATTGTGTCCACTTTGTTCATGTGTCCATTGGGTAAGGACAGGAATGGCAGAGGAAAGAGGAGGACTATTCTCCACTGGGAATGTCACCTTATCTTCTTGATTGTTAAAATCCTGCTCTTCAGAGGCAACCCTCTGATGAGACTTCACATGAGACACAATTTTCTTTACTTTTTTGGCCCATTCAGAGATGTCTATCCACATGCCTCTTCCCCACATCTCCTTGTCACCAAATTTCCAATCATGTTCCTCCAAATTCCCAAACCATTCAGGACAAGCCATTAGACACGGGCCACGAATCAATATACAACATCACATTTGGCCATTTCTCCTTCCAGGAAAACTTGATGGGCCGGAGCACTGCTCAAAATTGCGCAATTGAGAGGGTCTCCCTTTTCTTCTGTCATTGCTCTCAACGAGATTTTCTATTTAGGGAATGCAGGATGGGTGGACCTAGTAAGACAGTAAATTGAATAATAATTACCTGGGAGCACTGAAGGAGAGGGTTGGGGGAAGTGGGGATTCGATAGCACCTGGGACAAGAAGGGAGAACATATCCCAAAGTGGATTGCAGTGATGCTCAAACTATTGCAGTTATATACTAATTATATCTCAATAAAACTATTTTAAAATACAAGTGTTTGTTAGTTAAAAATATACTACTACTATTACCGTCATAGAATGAACTTAAGCTCACATAAAATCCTATACAACAGAGTAGAATTTTCCTGTGAGTTTCTGAGTTATAAATCTTTATGGGAACAGAAAGCCTCATAGTTATCCTTTGGAGAGGCTGGTGTGTTCAAACTGCTGATCTTATGGTTAGTAGTTGGATATATAACCTACTAGGCCACAAGGGCTTATGAATTAGTAATATTTCTTGAATTCTAATACATGTAATCATGTATTATAAAACAAAAATAAAACATCATATCTAATGAAAATAGCATTTTCAAAAAAGTTTATTTTCCTGTGGAAAAATAGGTATTCGATGTTAAAATTCTTTTAATACGAAGAACCTTTTGAAGGCATATTATTTATGCTAAGAAACCTTTTTCATCTCTGTTTCATTTAATACAGCTTACAATGTATGATATCTTAAAATAGCCACAAGCCAGATATTAGTCATGATCTACTTTAAGAAAAATTCACACTTGTGGAGTTACTTCTGCATAATAACTACCTTGTAGGGCAGAGTAGAACTTTTCATAGGGTTTCAGAGACTAGATATCTTTTTTTTTGTTAAATCGTTTTATTTGGGACTCTTACAGCTCTTATAACAATTTGTACACCCATCCACTGTGTCAAGCACATTTGTTCATATGTTGCCACCTATGTTTTCAAAGCATTTTCTTTCTACTTGAATCCTTGATATCTACTCCTAGTTTTTTTCTTCCCTCCCCACCCTCCCTCATGAACCCTTGATAAGTTATAAATTATTATTATTTTCATGACGTACACCAACCACTGTCTCCATTCACCCACTTTTCTGTTGTTCATCCTCCTTGGTATGGGTGGAGGCTTATATGTCAATCATTGTGATCAGTTCTGCCTTTCTTCCCCCACTTTCCCTTTGCCTCCTGGTATCACTACTATTATTAATGGTCCGAGGGGTTTATCTGTCCTGGATTGCCTGTGTTGTGAGCTCTTCTCTTTACTTGCTCTGGTCTAGCCAGATTTGCAAGGTAGAATTGGGGTCATGATAGTGGGGGAAGAAAGCCTCAAACAAGTAGAGGAAAGTTGTGTGTTTCATCGGTGCCATTCATATTGCACCCTGGCTGATTCTTCCCTTCCCTGTAACCCTTCTGTGAGGGGATGTCCAAATGTCTACAGATGGACTTTGGGTCTCCACTCTGTCTTCCCCCTCCTTCACAGAGATTTGATTGTTTGTTCTGGGTCTTTGATGCCTGATACCTGATCCCATCAACACCTCATGATCACAGAGGCTGCTGTGCTTCTTCCATGTGGGACTGTTGCCTCTCTGTTAGATGGCCACTTGTTTATCTTTAAGACCCCAGACACTATAACTTTTGATAGCTGGGCACCATCAGCTTTCTTCACCACATTTTCTTACGTACCCATTTTGCCTTCAGTGATTCTATGTGGAAGATGAAGATTATAGAATGTCAGGTTATCAGAATAAAGTGTTCTTGTGTTGAAGTAAGACTTGCGTAGAGGCCCAATATCTGTTTGTTTTCTTACTACTTAACACATACATAGCCTTGAGGATGGCATTCCTGCTCAGAACAGTCAATGCACAGAGAGGACTGTTTAGCTGGCCTCACCATGAGACAAGATGCCTCCTCACTGATCCACATGGCTACAGGGGACAGCACTGGAGACAAAGAGTGAGATTTGTGCCTGGTCTGACATCCCCCCACAGCAGCGAAACAGCAGAACAGCAAGGGGATCAAAACAATAAAGCACTGAGAAATCTCAAAACCAGACCTCGGAATCGTTGCGTGTGGCATGGCCCTCCAGCAGACCAGATTGGAAAACATTCAGAAGGGTCAGCAGACAGACCTGGACTATTTACAGTGTTGGGTTTTTTGTTTATTTGTTTTTCCTTTTACTCATGTCTATCCATATAGGATAGGTAGGATTACTGATCCCGAGCAGAAAAGAACAGGGCCAAGGGCTTTGGCAGGACATGGGAGAGGAGGAGGTAGGAGAAAGGGAAGGGGGAGCCAACAAACCTAGGGACAAGGGAACAATAAGAGACCCAAAACGGATGAGGAAATCAAGAGAAGGAAGTAGAATGCCTAATGGGGTGGGATGCAGAGCAATGTAACCGAGAGAAAGTGCTGAGAGTAGAATGAAGGTCGAACATGATAGTGGGAAAGGAGGAAAGTAAAAAGAAAGAGAGGAAAGAACTAGGAGATGAGATATCTTTAGGAAGAAGAAAGCTCATCTTTCTCCCGCTGAGTGGATTGTAGGCTTGAATCACTTACCTTGCATAAAAACAATGAAACAAATTTAAACCAATCCGTCACAAAGGTTCTCAGTCATCTAAAAATCTCCTCTTAATTTTCTATCAGTATCCAGATTGATTTGACTTGGCTAACTATAATCTCAGGCAGAAACATTTCATGCCAGCTGCTTGCTTTTGTTTGAAGCCATTGATTCAGTTCTGATTCATGGCGATCTTATATATAATAGAAGTATGTTTCAGTGCTATGCCCTCTCCATGATTTTTTAATATTCAGCCCATTCTTGAGTTAACCGGTGTTTTACTACACCAAAACATTGCTTTTCTAGAAGATGGTATTTAACTCATTTTTATTTTATATTAAAAATTAAAATCTTGTCGAACTCATTCACTCTGTCATAATCCCCATACACAAGTAATTTTCAAATGGACTTTTAGACTGAAGTAATTGGAGAATTCTTATGATGGATTCTACCTGTGGGAAGACTTTTCTTACATAAGTAATGACTAGTGACCAGGTTTCGAGGATATTGCTTACAAATACGTAACTGTGGCAGAAGATTTGAAGATGGCCCTATGATGCAGGCCTCCTGGTGTCCACTCTTTTGCATAATCCCACCCCCTTGAATATTTGAGGAACCCTTTACTTTCTGGTAACCAATAAAATACCAAATTAAACATTGTAGGATTTCATAATCATTAGACATGAGAATATAAGACTGCAGACCTGGCTATATATATATATATTCTTTTCCATGGCTAATTTTGGAAAAGCAAGTTTTATGAATCTTATATCTATTAAGGAATAAGTTTATCCAATAACCTGAGGGCGATTGGAAATAATTCAACTTTTCATGGCAATCCAATCCACTAATACCTTGATTGCTTGACCTTAAGCAGAAAACCAAGTCAAGTCATCCACCTGGAAATCTAACCTACAGAAACCATAATATTATAAATACATGCTCTTGTAAGCTGCCAAATTTACACAGTAATTGAAAATTAAATACTTACCTATGTGAAAATGTACTTTTATTGTAAGTTGAATCATAATACATATAAAAGTACACAGATATTAAAAACTGAGCATCTTAATTGAAATATGATATACAATTATTTGAACTATGGATCATTACATGTATATTCACTTTGATGGAGATATAAAATATTCTGGGGGACAAAATTTACTGTGAAGCCTGAAAAAACTTGAACTGTTGTAAGATAGAAACCTGCCGGAGAAGGAAAGATAATATGTTGGTTTTGTTACTAGATGCTTTTGAGTCTTCCTATTACTACATCGTTCCTACTACACCATCGTTCATAATTTATCATAGGCAGCTAGAATAAAGAAGACATTGGTCAATGTCTGTTATTCAACATTTGTCTGGAAATCTCTATTGTCAGAGTATAGTGGTTGGCTCTATTATATAACACAACAATTTTACTGAATCTTCTGCTATCAAATAACTTGAGTACCCACTTTTCCAATTATTGATGCATTTTCCTTTGATAACCTTTAAGACTTCACTAGCAGTTTTTAATTTTTTTAAATTTTCTGGGCCCTTCTAGCTTTCAGCAGCTACATGGTCCCACCCTCAGTGAGACACATTACTAGTGTGCTATAACTGAGATAGAAAGGACCCCAAGAACTTCCACCAGATACATCATGAAAACCACAAATGAGCAGAGGTGCTAAGAACTACATTCCGGCATAATCAGGCAGTTAACCAACTTGCCTCAAACTCCTCTACAATGCTTATTAACAGAACCAGGCACCAGCTACCCCCTGTCTGTCAGTTTTTGAGACTGTGGTGGTGTGTGTGTTGCTAGGACACAGGAAGATAGGCCAATGGTATTTCAAATGCCAGCAGGGTCAGCCACAGTAAACAGGTTTCTCTGGCTATCCAGACTAAGAACAGATCATGGAGAAGGAATTGGCTGCCTACTTCAGCAGAAGTAGCTGCCGAAACCTTGCTAGATACTGAAGGCCTAATGGATGAAGCAGAACATTGTCTGAGACGGTGGTAGAGGGAGTGCCCCTTCCATCAGAGGGCACTCTAAACGTGACTGAGGAGCAGCGGTTTCTGACAGCCCAGTGAACCACAGTTACACGAACCAGGTAAAGCTGGTGCAAGCGGAAACTTGTGGATCTTCAGGTGCTAATGGCATGACTCAAGATCAAAAACAGCTGGGAAAAAATCTGCTAATGATCAGAATGTTGACTGTAAAGTACAAATTTAGGAAAATTGAAAGTCTTCAGAAATCAAATGGAATGCATAGAGATCGATACTCTGGGCCTTAGTGAGCTGAACTCAATGGGCATTAGCCATCTTGAACCAGAAGATCATCTGATTTACTATTCCAGGAACGACACGATCAAGAATAAGGGCGCCGAACTCACTGTCAAAGGGACATTTCAAAATCAGTCTGAAGTACAAAGCTGTCTCTGACAGGATTATATCTATCTGCCGTCAAAGAAATCCAATCCAATTAAATTTATGCACCAATCACAAAAGCTGGTGAAGAAATTGAAGAATTCCACCAATGACTTCAGTCAGAAATTGATCAAATACGCAGTTAAGCTGCATTCTAATTATTGGCTACTGCAATGCCAAAATTGGAAACCAAGGGGAAGGAGCAATAGTTGAAAAGTATGAACTTAGTGTTAAAAATGAAGCAGGAGATACCATGATAGAATTTGGCAAACCAAGACTTGTTCATCACAAATACCTTTTATCCAAACACAGATGCTGAATATGCACATGAACTTCTCCAGCTGGAATACACAGAAATCAAATTGACTCATCCAGACCAGTAGCTACAGGGAACAACTGTGGAACAGAACATCAATTGCTCATATATAAATTCAGGTAAAAGCTGAAGAAATTAAAATATCTACAAGAGCAAAAATGTCACCTTGATTATATCATATCTGAATTTCCAGAACATATTAAGAGCAGATTTGACACATTGAACATTAATGACAGAAGACTTGATGAGCTGTGGGATTACATCAGGAAGGTCATTCATGAGGAAAGTTAAAGGACATTAAAAAGACAGGAAAGGGAGAATCAATCACAAGGATCAATATATAACCCTCTCCCAAGGGCGTGGATAATGTAAACGTGGTTGAGGGCGATGGAAGACAATGTGAGATATAGAAAAAATAACTATTGTTAAGGGTTCATTGGGGAGAGCAGGCAGGGAAGGAGGGGGGAGAAATGGGGAGCTGATATCAGGGGCTTAGTGGGAAGATATTTCTTTGAAGATGATGATGGCAGCATATGTGCAAATGTGTTTGACACACTGGTGGAATGTATGGATTATAATGAGATGTAAGAGGCCTCAAATAAAAGTATTTAAAAATACAGGAAATAAAGAAAAGATGAAAGAGAATGTCAGAAGCATGTGCTATTCATTGAGTAGCTAAAACAAATGGAAGAAATAATGAGCTCAAAAAACTGAATAGAAACTTTCAAAGGATAGCTCAAGAAGACAAAGTCAAATTCTATAGATAGTAAAATGTAAAACGTTAGAAAGTTGGAAAACCGAAAATAAAGAATATCATCAACATTTTTTAAGTGAAAGAACTTAATAAAAATTCAAGCCTAACATTAAAATCTTGATAGTTTATATGGTGAAAATATTGAATGATGCAGGAATTAGTAAAAGAAAATGGAAAGAATACAGAAAGTCATTGTATCAAAATGGACTAGTCAATATCCCACCATTTCAGGAGATTGCATATAAGCAGGAACAAATTGTGCATAAGGAAGAAATTTAAAGAGCATTAACTAAAAACAAGACTCCAGGAATCGATGGAATACCTATTGAAATATTTCAGCAAGCTGATGAAGCACTGGAAGCACTTATGCATCTATGCCTGGAATATTTTAACACAGCTACTTACTTGGACAACTGACTGGAACAATCTATATTTGTACCAAGTCCAAAGAAATTGACACAATAGAATGCTCAAATTATAGAATCTCATTGATATTATGTGTGAATATGTGAGTATAATTTTGGTAACAATCATCCGGTTGCAATGGTGCCTTGGAAGGTGTTCACAGAGGTTCAGGCTGGACTCAGAAGCAAACAAGGAACAGGTGACAGAAGCAATTTCACTGACAGCAGAGATTATCAAAAAAGATGTCTACTTGTGTTTTATTGACTATCCCAAGACATTCAACTCGGTGGATCCCAGCAAGAATGGAAATTCCATAACAACTTACCATATTCATTTGGAATTGGTACATGGATCAAGTGACATTTCTGTGAACAGAACAAGGGGAGGGAATACTGCATTAGTTAAAATCAGGAAAAGTTTGTGACACAGTTGAATCCTCTCACCATACTTCGTCAATATGCTGAGCAAATCCTCAGAGAAACTGGCTTATCTGAAGAAAATGAGTCATCAAATTTGGAGAAAGGCTTATTAACAGCCTTTATATACAGATGACACAACCTTGCTCCCTGAAAGACCAGAAGTACTTGCTTATGAATCTCTAGGATTGCAGCCTTCTGTATGGAATATATGGAATACAACTCAAAGTCAAGAAGGCCAAACCCTCGCAATTGAACTAATAGGTAACATCAGGATAAATGAAGAAAAAAATTGAAGTTGTCAAGGACTCTGTCTTGCTTGGATCGACCATGAATACGTATGCAAGCAGCATTCAAGAGATCAAAAGACTTGTTGCATTATGCAAATCCCCTACACGAGACCTCTTAGAGTATTGAAAATCAAGGATGTTTCTTTCAGGACTAAGGTACACCTAATCCAAGCCACGGTAATTCTATAGTCTCATATGTATGTCAAAAGTTGGGGGAGGGTATTGTTTGTGTCTCCATAGGAAAAGAGGGACCAGATATAAAGCCAGTGCCGGACAAATGCAGTGTGCCGGCAAAGAGTGGGGAAACAGTGTAGGGCCTGAGGACTCGGCCCCCATACCAGCTACATGGACAACTGCCCCCCACCCCAGAAGTATTTATTTGAGAGGATGGCACTAAAGCTGCAGCTAGGGGAGGGGGGCATGTCTGATCAGTACAAATGGGAGTGAATGAAGGGAGAGGAAGAGAGAGTGGAGCACATGCTGGCCCAGCAGGCTTGGAGGACGATATCCTTGCTCTGAACAGCCAATGGACAGTGGACAATATGGCTGATCCTACTATGAGACACACCATCCCTTGATGGCCTAGGGCCCTAAGGGAGACAACACTGGAGACTCATGGCCAGGACTGGCCCAGACTGACCTTGTGACACAGGCAAACCATTAAAACCATGCGACTCAGCAATTGTGGGAGTAGAGTAGGGAGTCCCCAAGGGAGTACAAAGGACAGCCTCTGGGGCCAAAGCATGGTACCCCATTGGACCTGACTGAAGGACATGCCTAGAGATCAAAAATCAGACCTTGATTGATTTACAGGTGTTTCTTTCTTTATAAAATGTTTTTCTTTTAATTAATTCTTCTATGGGTAATTTGTTTCCTTTTTTGTTATTGTCATCACTGTGTTCTCATTCAACACCTATCTTGCTATGGCTTAAATTTTGGTGCATATTGTTATCTCTATAGAGCTATCTAGATAAGCTAGACTGGATAAATAGTCTGGAGGAGAAAACAACAGTACCAGTGGTTCTGGGGGTGCACAGGAGAAGGGGAAGAGGGGGTAAGGAAGTGGTGCTGACCAACCCAGGGACAGAGGAGCAACTAGTGATCCAAAATCAGTAGCAAGGAGGGTATGAGAGGCCTGGTAGGGCTTCAGCAAGGGCAAGGTAACTGAGAGAAATTACTGAAACCCAAATGAAGACTGAGCATGATAGTGGGACAAGAAAGTAAAAGGAAGTAGAGAAAAGAACTAGGTGACAAAGGGTATTCATAGAGGTCCAAAGACTGGAATGTACATATGTAAATATATTTATATAAGAGTGTGGGGAAACATCTATGTGCATATACTTATAGGTTTAGTATTAAGGCAGCAGATGGACATTGGGCCTCCATTCAAGCACTTACTCAATGCAAGGACACGGTGTTTCTATTAAATTGGCATTCCAGGATGCACACCTTCCCGACATGATTGCTGAAGAAAAATGTGTGCATAAGCAAATGTGGTGAAGAAAGCTGACGGTGCCCAGCTATCAAAAAATATAGCATCTGGGGTCTTAAAGGTTTGAAGATAAACAAGAGGCCATCTAGCTGAGAAGCATCAAAGCCCACATGGAAGAAGCAAACCAGCCTATCTGACCACAAGGTGCAGTAGGGACCAGTTATCAGACATGAAAGTACTAAAAATCATATCAATGGGTGCCCGCCTCCCTGAAACAATCAATGAAGACAAACATGTGCATAAGCAAATGAGGTGAAGAAAGCTGATGGTGCCCAGATATCAAAAGGTATAGAGTCTGGGGTCTTAAAGGCTCAAAGATAAACAAGAAGCCATCTAGCTCAGAAGCAACAAAGCCCACATGGAAGAAACACACCAGCCTGTGTGACCATGAGCTGTCGAAGGGATCAGGTTTCAAGGATCAAAGAACAAAAACTCATATCATTGAAAATGTGGATGAGTGCAGAGTGGAGACTCAAAGTCCAATGGTAGCTAACTGGACACCCCTTCCTGAAAGGTTGTGGGGAGGAAATGAATCAGGCAGAGTGCAGGGTAGCAATGATGAAACATATAACTTTCCTCTAGTTTTTAAATACTTCCTCACCCCCAGTATCATGATCCCAATTCTAGCTTACAAATCTGGCTAGACCAGAGGATGTACATAGGCTCAGATCGCAACTGGAAACACAGGGAATCCAGGACAGATGACTTCTTCAGGACCAGTGGTGAGAGTGGCGATGCTTGGAGGGTGGAGAGAATGCTGGGTAGAAAGGGGGAACTGATTACAAGAATCTATGTATGGCCTCCTCCCTGGCGAAGTGACAGCAAAGAAGAGGGCGGGGGGAGTCATTGGAAAGTGTAATATATGACAAAATAATAATAATTTGTGAATTATGAAGGGTTCATGATGTAGGTAGGAGTGGGGAGGGAGGGGGAAAATGAGCAGCAGATATTAAGGGCTCAAGCGGAAGGCAAGTGTTTTGAGAATGATGATGGCAGAAAATGTACATATGTTCTTGACACAATGGATGTATGTGTGGATTGTGATAAGAATTGTATGAGCCCCCAATAAAATTTTTAAAAAGTTGGACGTCGAATAAGGAAGACCTATGAAGAGTGGATGCATTTGAATTGTGGGGGTGGAGAAGAATATTGAAAGTTCCATGGGCTGCTCAAAGGACAAACCTATTTGTCTTGGAAGAAGCGTGGCCTGAGTGCTCCTTATAGGCAAGGCTATTGAGACGTCATCAGGAGAGACCAATTACTGGACAAGGAGAGGATACTTGGTGAATTGGAGAGTTAGTGAAAAAGAAGATATGGATTGTCACAGTGATTACAACAATGAACTTAAGCATAGGAACAATTTTGAGGACGACCCAGGGCTGGGCACTGTTTCCTTCTGTTATACATAAAGCACTCTGATATGGGTCTGACTGGCAGCCACAATAATGATGCACAGTGGATAAGCCCTCCATGCGGAGAAGAGGGCACTACTACCCATCATGGAGAAGCGATTGAGCCAGCCCAGCATTCCGAGAGTCCTTCAAAGCATCCCAGAAACATTCGCAGATGTCTCCTCAGTGTAGTACAA
The DNA here is from genome assembly GCF_050624435.1 of Tenrec ecaudatus. NCBI lineage: Eukaryota > Metazoa > Chordata > Mammalia > Afrosoricida > Tenrecidae > Tenrec > Tenrec ecaudatus. The sequence continues at coordinate 99,561,007 of NC_134531.1, forward strand.
GGTCATACACACTCTTCATCTTTAATCAGCTCTTTCCAGGAAATCTCCCCATGCTCAGAAAACACTGGCTCTTCCAAGTTCTCCACATGGTATGAAATTGTACAAAAGTTTGGTCCTGGGAAACTGCAGGTAGAGATGTGATTGCATAGTGCTCCCTTGTAAGATTTCCTTTTCTACTTCCCGAATACAGCTTTTTGACTCTGCGGAATTATTCTCTTATCCCACTCTTCTTACTTGATAAGACACTGGCCCTGGAGGTCTTCTTCCTGGTGGTTACATAACAAAATCTCATTTCCTGCTAACGCCATCTGTTCTGGTTACCTATTTCTGTATAACAAACAGCTCTCTTGATTCCATGGTGCTGTGGGTGGATTGGACACAGGTGAGTGGTTTTACGTGGTGCACTGTATAGTTTCAATAAGATGTTGGCTGGGACTAGACTCATTTGGTGACTTCACTGAAGTAGATAGACGTCAAGATTGATTGGCAGGATAAAGTTTGGTTCGGGTTACTGTTCTGATTTTCATACGGGTCTGTTGTTCAAAGTCCTTTTATATTATCTATCCATGGGACTTGGTGTTCTCATCTCATAGTAGATGATTTCTGAAAGAGATCATCCCAAACTTCAAGTCGTCCTGGATATTCAGGTAGAAGCTCCTAGGCTTCTTCTCAAGGTACAATCTCAGATGTCTCTTCTACTATAATCTATTGTTAAAATAACTCACAAAGACCAGTCCAGGTTCAAAAAGAGCAGAACTAGACTGAGGATCGAGGAGGAGCACTCAGGACTCTAGGACCATCTCTAGACCGACCCTGAGGAGACGGCAAACCTTCAGAAGTAAGTGTACTTCTCTGATAAACTCTGCTACAGAGAGGTTGAATATGCATTTTATATAAATAAAATACACGAGACATATCTTTTATAAGGATCACATTTGCATCCTCTAGTTATCAATTCATAGCAAGTGTTAAAACTGAAGTATAAACTTCTAAAATTAATTATAACAAGTGAGAAAAAGAACACACAATCCATTAAGAATACCTCCCTTCGTGCAAAATAAGCAAGCCAAAATATATTGAAGCAAATAATTATAGTCAAAGCTAAAGACAAGTTCAATGAAAGCACTGCAGGGCATTGTTTGATTGTTGAAGTATTTTTCTATAACTATTACCTAGGTTAGTTATTTTTACTGCGGCAGTTGAATAGGTGTCACTTTCCACATGTGGCTGGCGCTTCAGCTCCCTGCGCGTCCTGGGCTAAGTGGCCACCATTGAGTGCCATTTATGAAACATGGTTTATAATAAGAGCGGGCTGGACAGTTACTGACCTGCACTTCCACTGCTCGCAGCATGACAGATTAAATGCCTTCACTTGCATATTAAAAAGTAGTTAAAACGCAGTAAAATTATTTACACCTGCCCCTAAATTAATGTAACAGGAAGTCACCTCGAGTCTTCCCACTGAAACGAACCATGAAAGGTAATATTTCAAAACTGGTTTGCCTTTGAAATGTGAAGGAACAAAGGGCAGAAAGTGTGTCTGTCTTTATCTTAGTTTGCACTGGGAGAGTTGCGTTTGAAAATAAAATGGCTCAGAACTTTTGATAGACATTCTCCCTGATTTTGGAAGCACAATGAATCCCAACCCGTTATGCATAAAAATAAATTTCCACCTAGACTTATCATAGTTAAATTACAGAACACCAAATAAAAAGAAATATTTTTTAATAAATCAGAGGTGAAACATAGCTTGGCCATGAAAAAAATGATAATAATCAGTGTTTAACAGCAGTATTAGGAGATGCATATTATAGAATAATTTATTCAATGTGCTGGGATAGTATAACTGCCAATCTAGAAATTACAATGTTGAGTAGATATTTTTGAATTGTGCAGGAGAAATAAAAATATTTTCTGGAAAACAGACATCTATAATTTAATATAATAGACTCAAGAGTAGGTTAGCTTTGAAGGACAAAGATGAGACTTTTTACTCCTGTAAAGATTTCCAATCTCAGAAACCCACTGGGCAGTTATACCCTGCCCTAGTGTGTGTTTCTGAGCTGAAATCATTTCCAAGGCACTGAGCTTTTGAGACGCAGACAAAAGCACTTCAATAGACTGTACCTGGAAAAAGGGAAAATTCTATCAAAGAAAGGCCTGATCTGTAAGGAAGTATGGAAAGAAATATATATCAATATAAAATTAAATATAAATAAATATTAACTGGATTATGAATCTAGAAATTAAGAAAATTTTTGTGAAAAATAGAACATCTGTCAGGAAGGAATAATCCAGAAGTTCTTTTATAATTTTAGGGAAGTTATGTAAATTTTGAAAAATCTGATCCATTATTCAGTTGCATAAGCATACAAAAATAGAAAAATAAATACAGACTTAGCTTAAGTTTTATAATTGCAAAGTAGAGAGAAACAGAATAATGACAAAACAAAAGTGTCAATCGGTCTACAAGAAGGAACCCAACACCAAACGGAACCCACTCACAGTGACCTGCAAGGACAGCTTTCCTGAGTTTCTGAGACTGTAAATCTGTATAAGAGCAAAAAGCCACCTCTTTTTACCCCCAAAAGGAAAAAAAATAATGGGGAAAACAGCAAGAAGGGCAAGAGGAAAGCAGAACATATTGCAGAAGTATATCCAACCATATCAACAATCACTTTATTTAACGATTTATTAAAAACGTAAAACAAAACAAACATCTCTGACTCTATTTTACCTTAAAAGAAAATTTTATTTTAAAACAAAACAAAACAGCACTATCGATTTGTGAACCTGTGTGAGGTTTCTGAGCATATCAAACAGGGGAGCAGGTGGTGTGACATGCCATCGAGCCAGTGCCCATCCAGAGATGCTCATCTTTTCCCGTGGAGCTGCTAGTGAATCTGACCCAGCACTGGTGCCTGCTGGACAATGCCACTGATCTTGGCTCCTTGTGTGTCCTCTATCTGCAATGTGCACCCTTGACATCAAAAGCAATATTCATTGTGCTTTCCGGGTCGTCCTAAGGTGCGTGCAGAGTGGTAGAACTTTTGTGTTCCCACCACACAGGTTCCCAGCTGAGATTGAATAGGCAACAATTTGATTTCTGGCTTTAGCACTCAGACAGTAAACAACGAAAAAAAAACAACAAACCCACTAAATAAATCCTGACCGACGACGCAGTGAACTGCAAATACTGCAAATAGAATTGCTGCACCAAGAGAGGCTATTGATATTCATCGAAGCCAATGACCTGGGAGTCGGTGGCAGGGGTGGGGGTGGGGGTCGGGTGGGGGTGGGGTCACCCTGTGGGTCTTCCTCTAGACAGGCCAGCGTTTAGCTCAGTGCATCTCCAGGTTCCTTTCAATGTCAGAAGTGCCACTTAAACTCCAGGTGTGGAAACATTTATCACTTTGCTGTGCTTTTTTTTTTTTTTTTTTGTAATTTAACTATTTGCAATGTCTCCTGCTCTGTTCTTTGAGGAGAACTCATGGTAGATAAGATAGATAAGTTTTGTGCCGTTGGCTATAAGTTCAACATTAACGACTCAACAATATATAGTAAATAAGGTGTCTTTAAGCTCACTCACACACACAAATATGTATTCATCAATTGAAGACAGTGTTTAAATTAGAGATTTATAAGAATGTAACCATGTATTTTCTCTTCGAACAGTGGTTCAGTCTCCACTAATTCAGTTTGCAGTATTTTATAGAATATAACAGTCGCAAATAGTAACATCAGTGTTTTATTCTTTTTCATACTTGCTACAGCTTTGCCTAGTTTATTAATCTTGCCTAGAAGCAATTCTTTCATTTATTAATATTTTTATTGCTTTATTTGTTTACAATTTTATTGATTTCTCCCTTTTATTATTTCCTCTTGCATTGTTTATTTTAATCTTCTTTTTCTAGTTTCTAAAGGTGTTTTCATTAATAATTTAAGAATATTTACCTTTTCTAATTATTGTGACTAATTCTTACTTTACCTCTTATGGTGACTTTACTGAATATCATAAACTCTATGTTTATTCAAGTCAATATATCTTTTCAAATTCCTAAAATATCATGAATTATTCAGTATTGTGTTGCCTAGCTTCAAAACGTTTGAGGTTTTCTTATTATTTTTTCTGCTATTGCTTTCTCGAATTGTATTATAATGGTCAAAAACACAAGTGGGTGTCACCTTCCAAAAATATGTGCTGAAGTCCTAAATTCTATTTTGATATTATTTAGCAAAATCATAGCAGAGTCATTGATCTCAATCTCTATGAGTGGTAGTGTCTAAAAGCGGACAGACATGGAAACAGTCACAAACAGGGAAGCAACTGTGTAAGAACTGCAGTGAGTGTCTGCTGCTGAGACAGCGACAGTTGGTAGAGTGGCAGCAGAGCCCTGCTGCTCCTCTAAGGTCAAACATTTAGCTCCCAAACCACTAGAAAATAAATTTCTGCTTGCTAAAGCAACTAATTCGGTAGCATTTTGTTATGGTAGTCACAGGAAACGAATATATTTTGTATGATTTGAAATATTTTAAATGTGTTGAAGTTTTTATTGAGGCTCAAGATAAATTCTATATTTGTATGTGAAAAATATGAGAGAAAGAGAAAAATCAATGTAATTAGTTATATGTTATTTCTCAGTATAAGATGATGGTAGGTGGTCCCAGAATTTCTATCATCTTCTTATACTTCTTATTAGTTTTATTTTACACTTCTCAATCAGGCTGATATTTTGAGGTTCAGAGCGTTTTCTCATAAAAAAACCCTCAAAAATCCAAATGTACTGCCACTGAGTCAATTAGTACTCATAAGAAACCATAGTTTCTAAACACAGTGGAAATTGAATTTCTCTCTCCCCATTTCCCTCCCCTTTGTCCAATCTAAACCTACAATAATGTTCTCTATCGCTGCCTCTCTATACTCAATTGTACTAAAGTAATTGATCTTGCTCAACTCATTTCATATACTTTGCTTATGTCAACAGTCCCTAGAGAAGGGCATTATGCTTATAAAAGTAGAGGGTAAAAAATAGAATATTATCAATAACTAGAATTTATTGAATGCTTGCCACAATGGGTTTGTATATAGCAAAAATTAGGGGGATAAAGGCACACAGGTAGTGTTATTTTTTAGATATACACGAGGTGATCATGAGTTAGAACCGATCGATTCAATGACATCTAGAAACAAGAAAAACAAAATCTTGTAACTGCAGATGTAAACATATCACTTTTGGCCATTCACCCATGGTCACTGAACTGTCCTGCTATGTTCATTTAAATAAAGTTTGACAACAGTATAGTCAGGACAAGTTAAATAAGGCCCAACTTCTTATATATTTTTCCTGTTCCACAGTGCACCCTAAAGTCTAAAATACCTCTGTCCCTTTGCTTTGGGACCATTCATCTGCAACACACACCTGGAGGCTTACGCGTGCAGACAGAATGCCTGTGTCATCCCACCCTGGCCCTGTGCTCCGAGGAATGCGGACATCACAATGACCCTTACCTCATGCACCTGCCATCTCTCTGTTCTGTAAGTAAATAAAAGTGTGTAGAGTGCCAATGGGCCATGACAAATAATTACTGGGAGCTGAAGCCTCCTATAAAAGAGCTCACCAAAAAATCAGCCGTTTGAATCTATCAGCCACTCCCCAAAGGGAAAGCGATGCTCTTTGCTCCATAAAGATTTACAGCCTCAGAGACACGATGGAGACATTCGACACTGTCTGATAGTGTTGCTTCAAGTCGGAATCTATTAGAAGTGATAGAGGTCTGTCACAGAGGTCAGTCACAGCCTGCTATGAATGTATTTTTCTTAGTGGTACCATTAAAAGGATTTTAGCTGTACTTGGTAGGAGATTTAGGGAAAGATATTTTTTACTTCATCTATTTGCAAATTTGGCAAAGAAACACACTAGCCTGAAGTGTTGATGGGAATAGGTATCAGAAGTTCAAAAACAAGCAATCAAATTGACATGAAGGAGCATAGACAAAGTGGAGACCCCAAACCCACCTTCACAGAAGGGATGATATATCCGGGGTGCAGTATAGCACCCATGAAACACACAACTGTCCTCTAATTCTTTAATATTTCCTCCCCTTACCATTATCATCTACGTTTTACCTCATTAATCTTGTTAGAATCATTCTATGCATGAAATCCATGCTAGCTAAATCTTCAGAAATCATATCGGGTGTGGGAAGAGAGTGGGGGATGGGGGAGAGGAGGAACTGATAGCAATGATGACTGTATAACCCCACTTGAAGGGAACAAATAACGGACTTGTAGGTAAAGGGGTAGATTGGATGAATACGGCATAATCATCATAATAAAAAATAATAAGGGTTTTTAGGGAGTGGTAGAGTGGGGATAAAGAGGAGGGGATAAAGGGGAACTGATATCAAAGAGTTCAAGAAGAAAGAAAATGTTTTGAAAATGATGTGGCAGCAATTGTACAACCATGCTGGATCTCATTGAATTATGGATTGTTATAATATCTGTAAGAGCTCCCAATTAAAATAAAAATTTTAAAGGAATGGGCTCAAAAATGAAAAACACAAATCTTAGCGAGGGCATAGAACTGATATGTTCTTCTAATATACATAAGATCACCATGAATCAGACCTGAATCAATGGTTTACAACAAAAACAAGTAGTTGATGTTAAATGGTTTTGCCTGAGATTATATTTAGTTGAATCAATCTGGATTCTTATAAAAAGTTAAGAGGTTTTCAGAAGACTAAGAATCCTCATGAAAAAATGGTTTAAGTGTTTTGTTTTGGTTTGGTTTTGGATGAAAAGTAAGTGTTTCAAGTTTACAAGCCACTCAGTGGGAGAAAGTGGAGGCTTTCTTCTCTCTTACAAGTGTCTACTCTCTGAAACTCTATGACAAGCTCTGCTGTGTCCTACAAGGTAGTTACTATGCAGAAGTGACTCCACAAATGTGGGATTGTTTGTAGTTGTTTAGTAGATCATGACTAATATCTGGCTTGTGCCTCTTTTAAGAGAACATGCATTATAAGCTGTATTAGAGGCAACAGAGATGAAAAAAGTGTCTTAGAATAAAAAATATGCTATCAAAAGATTCTTCTTATTAAGTAAAATTTAACATCTAATATCTATTTTATATTTATGACTATAACCTCTTTTGAAAATGCTATTTTCATTAGATATGTTGTTTTGTTTTTCATAATGCATGATTACATGTATTAGAATTATAGAAATTCTTTGTGTATTACTTATTCAAGAAGCCCTTGTGGCATAGTGGGTTATATGTTCAACTGCAAACCACAAGGGCAGCAGTTTGAACACATGAGCCACTCCAAGCAATAAATATTAGGCTTTCTGCTCCCATAAAGATTTATAGCCATAGAAACTCACAGGGAAAGTCTACTCTGCTGTACAGGATTTAATACAAGCTGAAATTTATTCTATGGCAGTAAGAGAAAGTGAGTAGTAGTATACTTATATAACCTAGAAACACATGCACATTAAAGTAGTTTCATTGAGATATAATTGGTAGATTGGTGTTCAGTATATGTATAACTTTATATCTGATTGAGGTTTTGTTCAATTATACTCATGACCATTATAATACTGATCTACAGAACATATTTAACAGGATTAATATCACATTGGTCTGCACTATTTGACCAAACGTTGAAAGTAACTTGTTTTGATGTCATCTCGTGTTTTTTGCTAATTAATGCCACTGCTTTGAGGCTGCCATGACTATCAGCACATCACCACTGCAGCTGCCTATACCAAGGACCTTCCTGGAACACGCCTAATTTAGTATGGAAAGGGTTATTTTGTTACGTAAGTGGGGCTCATTGAGACCCTGCCCCCTTAATAGGGTTAGGGTCTCTTATGATTAGGTGCTGGCTTGTGACTATAAATGACCGAGAGGGCTTCAAAGAGTAAGTGGGCATTGGAATGGAAAGATAATGGAACTTCCCCATGGACTTTCTAAAGATCTGTATTGTGTGTATGTATGTTATATTTTTTCCTGAACCTGTTGAACACACACACTAACTTAAAAAAAAATAAAAGACTACAGACTTCTCCTTCACATCAGTTTGAGCAGCTGGGCCAATCTGACAGTGTTATCCTTGCCCAAACGAGAAACTGTAGGTCTTCCCTGACCTTTTGTATTCTCGATCACTCTTCACTCCTATTAAGTGGTAAATTCTCATCAGATTCTCCATCTTCTTCCCCGCTAAACACACCCATATATCTTTATCTCAGTTTAAGTTACCAGGACCGCTCATGTGGATTAATGCAGGACTCTGCTGATAATTATTACTGCTTTCTGTCCTCTATCATAGTCCATATCATTCTCCAAACAGTGTAACACTTAAAAAATGATAAGAATCTAAGTTGCAAACTTTTAACGATCTCCATGCTTCTACATTCGACCCCTTGCGGCTCAGCAGAGTAGTCTTGATCATTAAAAAAATAACCATAAAATAACTATATTCAAAACTCTTACTTGCTAGCATTTATTAAAATGCTAAGGAGGCTTTGGTTTAATAATTAATGTAATTCCTTATACATTACATTTAAATATTAATGGAGAGTGATTTGGGCATATTACAAGCATGGGACACAGATATTCAGTGCACTCCAACATATCTTATTTTTTTATTTGAAAAATACCTTAGCCTTAGGGTGATATGTTACACTGAGATTTGAGTATAGCAAGCTAATAGTTTTGATTTAGTGACTGACAATTCAGAATTGCAGTTACCAGAAACAGATACAATAAGGCACAAGAAAAAAAATGTACAAAGTTGCCATCTCCTGAGAAATCAATGGCGCTGCTCCTTGGAAAAGTGCAGCTCTCTCAGTTTGAGAAAAACCGACATTTTTCTAATAAGAAAGTTCACATGCACAAAACAAGGGAAATAATTTTCTGTCGATCCAATGATGTTCAGAAGAATCGAGAATCAGACTGTTAACGCAGCTCCTCTTAAATATTGAGAGGCAACGCTGTCACTCTTTGATGAGTAGCATCTATAGCGTCCCCTGTGTGCCCCACTTCTCTAAGCAGCAAGGGAGCTTGCATACATTGTAATCGAGAGGGTGGTTGGTAGATTGGCTCTTAAAGCACTTAGCAGCTCACAAATTACCATCCTTGAGTGAAATATGAGGTCATGAAGATTTAAATGTGACAAGAAGGTGATATCTGCCAAGGAAAGATACTTAGTGTGAACCCATTTGTGGTAGTAGATTAATTGCCTTCATTACTGTAGACGTATATCTCTCACCAGCCATCAATACACATTTCAGAACTCCTCAGGAATGATTGTTCTCTTACTGCAAATAAATAAACTTTTTCTAAATCAAAAGTGAAAGTCAATGCATTTCTAAATTTCTACAGTCTGAAACACAGTCCCTCCACAATAAAAGCAAGCATACTCGTAGATCCAGTACAGAAATGGATATGAGGATAACCTATAGGGAGAGAAGGGCTGCTTTAATAGCTATATTAGTTCAACTAAATCGTTTTTACAAAGCAGTATAATAGTCTGAGACATTATTATGGTTAATGGCAAGGATTCTCAGTAGACTTGCGCTAATTTTCGGTGTTTAAGAAAATCAGCCTTTAGTGAACAAAACAAAAGCACTTATTTCAATGATGCCGTAACTCGATTCACAGGTTCTTCCCAGTTCACCCGCTGTCCCACCTCAATTCAATAAGAGGATTGCTACATTTCAATCTGACTAGGATATCATTATTATATATTATATATAGTGGGGAAAAATACTCCAGCTAGAGAAAATACATTATTAAATAAATTTGCAATGTAACTAGCTTCTGTGTAGGGAATTAAGAAATTAGAGATGGATGTCTAATTACCTCAGGAAATATTTTAAGTAACTTACAGCCTTAAATATAATGAAAATGAAACAGTTCTTGATAAATAATAACACTTAATATAAAATGGAGGAGATATCTAGCAAGCCCAAATGATAATATTAGGCAGATATTCACAGAGCAATTCTACTCTGTTCTCAAAGGCACTATGAGTTGGAATAACTATCACAGGTGTGAGTTTGATTTTGGGGTTTAGTAAATGTAATGCATTAACTTTCCTAGAGGGTCTTTATGTAAATAAAGAGATTAACCTACTGCAAGAAAGTTGATTCTAACTCATAGTAAGCTTATTAGATCGAGTAACACTGCCCCTCCTCTCCCAGGATTCCCTGGCTTTAAATAATCTTTACAATGGTGAGTAGCCTTATCTTTCTTCCAACTAATGACTGTTGAGTTTGAACCTTTGACCTTCATGTAAATACCTCCATGTGATTGGGTACACTCACTATGCCAACAGAGCTCCATTTAGCCAGAAGTGTTGAACAGCTTCATGGAAATCATAGAGTGCAAGGTTAACTATTTCAAATATACTCTCCACTCAAGTGAGTCATAGATTGTTTTAAATATTTGTTTATATTTTGTGCTAATCATAACGATCTTAAATCTCAGAATTTTTCTTATAACTAACCTGAGAGCCTCTTCAGTCAAGGAAAAGACTTTGTTTTTCCAGTACCAGGAGTCCTAACCACAAAGAATAAGAAAATGCAAGGAGTGAATACCTTCTTGAATTGTGGCATACCAAAGACTCTACAGCTCAATAATTTATTCATTTATTCAAAAACTATTGAGAATTTACTATGCACCAGACTGTTTTCAAGACACTAGAAACAAATCAATGGGAAATAGGGCAAATATGTATTTCTAGTAGATTTCAAATTCAAGTAGGATGAGAAAAACAAAATTAAAAAGGTATTGAAAGTTTCAGAGAGCGTTAGGAGCAATGGAAAAAGAAAAGTATAAAGAAGTGGTATACACATACACATGCTGATGCTCACCCAGAACCACACCCATAGAGAGGATTATGCCTTATAGCAACCATATGCAAGGTTCAAGTTTTTAGCCTGGTTGTCAAGAGAAACAAATCCAGTGACCAGCATATGTGTATAAGAAAGTATTTTATGTCAAGAAGTAATTAGTGTATAGTATGGTATAGTAATTATAGATCCAGAAAGCACCCAAGCATAGTCCAACTCAAGCCTGTAAAGCCAATATGAGTCCCTAAGTCCTTCTTTAAGATCAGTGGAAGCATATCAGGGCTCTGGCAAGTCTTGGGAGCAGAGAGACAGTCTCAGAAGGCAGGACGGTGAAGGGGGAGAATGGGAAGCAGCTAGGTTCCCAGGGCTCTCCTTAGGAGAAGACTATTCCCCCAGGAAGCAGCATCAGTCTGTGTGACCGATGGATTTGGCCCCATCCCCAGCCAGGAGGAGTTTCTAGCTAACATAAAATCATCTAACTACTGCAGCTCCCTAGAATCGAAATCTTTCTAGGAGCACCCAGTCTCATTTTTCTCACACGGAACGTGAACTGTGTACTCCGTAGTCTAGCACATCTCAAAGTACTGTCAGGGCTCCTTATGCTGCTTACACTGATTTAATTAATATCCACTATCCTCTTTCTCTAGTCTCTAATATCTACTGCAATGGCTATTCAGACTTTACAGACACAATTCATGATTAAGGGGTTTATTAAGGAAGTTAGCAAATTGTTATGCCGGTGAGAAAGGATCCATGATGTTGGTTAGCAGGACAGATGAAGTTTCAGGTCTTTTAATAAACATCCAAAGGGACATGCCACTCTTCTGTAAGCCTCGATCGAAGGCATCCTGCTCAAGCGCTTTAATGCAGCAAGCACAGCTCTGCCCAGAGGCACCGCACTGCACTAAGCCTCACCCCAAAGGCTCTCAGCACCACTGCTGTGGCTCGGCAAGCCCAGCGTCCACAAGCTTGGCCTCCTGCACAAAACCCCCAATGTTAACTTCTCGGGGTTAGGAGCTCCATCGCCTGCTCCAGGTTCCGCCTCCCGGTTCTCCTCTTGTGGCATAGACAATCATCTGCATCCAGGAGGGTCGCTGAGCAGGGATCTCAGGTTCAGAGGCCATGCTCCACTTCTAACTTTTGCCAGAAAGAATCCTCCTTCTGCTTCCCAGAAGGTTTGTTTTATACACAGCAGCATGGCATGCCAGGGAAACCTGTCTGCAATTACAGGGAAATCCTATTGGTATCTCCCCCACTTTCTTGCTGGACCCATGCAGTGAAAGGTGGTTGGGTAGGAGCTATAGACTTTGATTAGAAGAGTCGTATTCAATAATTCACTGCCCCCCACACTGCTGGTAGAGGGCAGCATTGGGCAAATCAGTGTGAATTTTCCTACAAAGACATGTTTGAATGAAAAAATGTTCACTATTTTGCTAGGGCTGATGTAACATTGTTCCACAAAGCAGGTGCCTTAAAAGAGAAAAATCTAGCTGCCTCACTACACTGATGGCTAGACCTTTGAATTCATTCGATGAGCAAGGTGATAGGGGAACCCTTCATTTTCATTCTTGTCCCTGGTAGTCCCAAGTATTCCTTGGCCTGTAGCTGCAGCATAACTTCTCTGCCTTCCCCTCTGTGTATCTTTGTTTTTCACTCTTGTATAAGGAAGGACACTATTCATATTGGATTAGTTCAGTTTGGCCTCGTATTAATTGATAACATCTTAAATTATCACATTTCCCAATAGATCATATTCACCGATGTCAAAGGTTAGGATTTCACTTGTTTGGAGGGACATGATTCAATTCACAATAGGATATTGAGACTCATGTGCTATGTGAATTCATGAAAATGAGACTTCCTAACAGTGGGCCCCACCAGTGCCATGTGTTTGAGTCTACTGCTCATGCCCAATGAATTGGAAAGGAGTCCTTTGGCTGGAATAGAGTTAATGAAAGGGGGCATTACTGACATAGGTGGTGTAGGTATTATTCTTATCTATTATTTATTTTTGTAATGTATCATTTAAGTACACAGTCCCTAAAATACACACGTGCACATATAAAGCACTTTGGATTTTTTCTTTAAGTTGTAGGTTTTAAAACCTTTTAATCATGAACAGGAATATTAATACATCCTATTCTTATTCTCCCTTGTTAAAATAAAATGAGAAAAATAAAGCCCTACTATGAAGGACAAAATGCAGAGCAGAATTTTGGATTTTTAAAGGAATCCAAATTTTCTGAAGCCAGGGAGGCTGGCCAAACCTTTGGAACTATTGCCTTGATAACCTTAAGCCTCAAACCATTAAATATTCTTAAAACCAAATAATATTCTAGCTTAACCAATACAGAAAGCCTGTCAGAAAACACATCCACCCAAACAAGAAATCCGGCCCCACCCATACCAACCCCCAAGCACAGGCACGTCCACATTCACATTGCCAGAGCACCCATTCCCAGGCCAAAACTGAGTCTTTTGTCTCCGTCTGCCCTCCGTTGCTCTATGTATATTTAACAATGATCTCTTCCCACATGTTTTCTCTTTCCTTGTTAAAAAATATTGTCATAAGATTTATTAGTTCTGATTCCCCTCTTGGAAGACATTTTCTCATTATTAATACAAATCTGTTACCCTATATAGACAGCTGCTTATTATTACTATCATTACATTTACTTTATTCCCACTTTTATTCCAATCTTCCCCCAATTTTCCAACTCACCCTTCTATCTTCCTCTTTCTCCATTTCGCCATGGCATACTTTCCAGCTCCTCTGTGACCTCTCCAGTGGCACTGAGCAAAGACAATAACTTCTTCAGGACCCGGCTGCTCACATGACCACTAATAGCTGTACCATGATGCCACGAAGAGCAGTCGGCCACAGAAACCCAAGCAAATCAAGAAAACAAACACCAACTACTGGAAATCATCCAAATCAAATGGAGCACTCTGAAGAAGATGCCATTAACCTACCAGAAGCAGAATCCAGAAGACGTATCTTAGGTGCTTTCAAGAGATTTTGGGGAAATTTATGAGAACAATACGAGAAATTAAAAAAACTGAAATCCTTAAATCAAAAGAAATCCCCAAAGAAAAAGCAAGATAGCCAAATTATGTAACATACTGATAAAAGACTTGAGGGAGAGAATGGAAGAAGAGGAAAACTGAATTATTGACCTAGAAGACAATTAATCTGACTGCAAATAACAAAAAAACAGGGAAGGAGTCAGAAGAAAGCCTGAGACAGACGTGGGACACTATTTAAAGAACAACCTACATCTCATCCAGATCCCAGAACAAGAAAACAAACAAGAGAAAAAAATCTACAGAGACAATGGTACAAAATATCACAGGGAAAAATATCCTGATATCACAGAGCAGAAAGGTATTATTCAAAAAGCTGGGAGAACTACAAATAGGAGAGGTCCCAAAGAAAAACACATTTTTAAAAACTCTTTTTGGATGGAAGCTGACTGTTTAGTGGAAGGGGTAGGGAAAGGATTTCAAAGGGATCATCCTGATAAATTGTCTCAAAAGACACAGGATGATCATGAGGGCTAATTCAAAAGGATTTTTAAAGAAAACTGAAAAGTGCATTGGTGAGAAAAGGGTCAGAAAACTTCTTGCTGAACCTGACCAATGTTCTCACTTAACATGAAGAACACACTTCATCTCAGATTGATGAAAATCGAGTGAGTTACCATATTCATGCTGCCCCCTGCCAGTCCCGAACACGAGTAGGAATTCAACTAAAAAGTAAAAAGATGACATTTTTATTTCTTTCTCTTGATTATAGCCATCTTTTCTCCTAAAGAAAATATAACTGATTAACTTACTCAGATCCAAATTACAATAATAATTTTTATTTTCAAGGCCAATATTTCATGTAATGTCAAATAATTCAATATAAATTCATGAATTCAGTAAAATAACTGAATGGACCATCAATTAGTAATGATTTTATTGAGCTTCTCCCAACAATATTGTTCATTTTATTATTAATATGAAATTGGTCATATAATTTATTATAGAGCACATATAACATATTTTTATGACAGCTAATATTATTAAATGCTTTCTGAATTTGAAATATTATGAATTTCAGTTCCAGGATAATTGAAAAAAAACAAACCTTTTCAGAAATTTGATGCTTCCTCATTCTTCACAGTCTGAAAAGACAATATATATTTTTTGCTTTGAATAAAATATACTTAGAAACAAAACTAAAGCTTTCAGGTAGTTATAAAGATTTTAACAAATTATTGAGCAAATGTATTCTGTTTGATAACCTTTATTCATTGACATGTAAAAGTCACCCAAATGCTGTGGGTGAATAGGACTCAGTTCATTTTCCACATTGAAAATAAAGTTTTTGCTTCCTAGTTCTTTCCTCTATTTCCTTTTACTTTCCTCTTGTCACACTGTCATGCTCAGCCTTCATTTGGTTTTCAGTAATTCTTCTCAGTTACATTGCCCTTGATAAAATTCTACCAGGCCTCCTACACCCTCCTCACCACTGATTTCCCTTGTCCCTGGGTTTGTTAACACCCACTTCCTTACCCCCACCTCCTCCTCTCCCATGTCCCCCAGGAACCACCAGTCCTGTCGTGTTTTCTCCTCCAGATTGTTTATCCTGCCTATCTTATCTAGATAGACTTGTAGAAATAATAATATACACACCTACAAGACAGAGGGCATTTATAGAGGTCTAAATACAGGTATGTTCATATGTAAATATATTCATATAAGATGATGTGCATATATTTATAGGTTTAGTATTAAGGTAGCAGGCGGACATTGTGCCTCCACTCAAGTACTCCCTCAATGCAAGAACACTTTGTTCTATTAAACTGACATTCCATAATGCTCACCTTCCCAACACAATCACTGAACACAGACCAGGTACATAAGCAAATGTGGTGAAGAAAGCTGATGGAGCCAGGCTATCAAAAGACATAGCATCTAGGGTCTTAAAGACGAAGATAAACAAACAAGTGGCCATCTAGCTGAGAAGCAACAAAGCCCACAGGGAACAAGCACACCAGCCTGTGTGAAGACGAGGCTGTGATGGGATCAGCTATCAGACAACAAAGAACAAAAGAATCATATTGTGAATGAGAGTGCAGTGTAGCAACGATGAAACATACAACTTTCCTCTAGTGCTTTCATGCTTCCTTCCCCCCACTATCATGATCCCAATTCTACCTTTCAAATACGGTTAGACCAGAGAGGATGTACTCTGGTACAAATAGGAACTGGAAACACAGGGAATGGAGGACAGATGAACTCCTCAGGACTAGTGGTGAGAGTGGCAATACCAAGAGGGTGGAGAGAAGTGAGATAGTTAGTTTATTGTGCCAGCCTGAACGATAAACACATGTGGGATTATTTGAAGGGTGGAGCGATAAATGGCTCGGCAAGTCTCGCCTTTCTTCTCTCTCTGCTCTTTGATCATGGACCAGTGTGTGGCTGCCTTGCTTGTTCTGTGCCTCAATTTGCAAGCTACACTACCCATGGGACACCTAACCTGTGAACTGTGCACTGTAATTTGAGGTTCCTTTAAGACTTACTTCGCCACACAATTGGAATTTACATCTCTTGAGCTGGGGACTGTCAAACCCTGTCATCTGGCTGAATGTTGGTGACCTGCCTTGCTGTTTGCTGCCGGTGCCCGGATAGCCTGAATTGCTCTACAGAGGACTACCTGGCAGCCCTGAAGACTTGAAGGACTTCCAGTGTCTCATAACGGCCTTACAGAAGTGAGTTGCTCTGAGCCATTTGTACTGCTTTATAATTTAACTATTTATTTCTTGTGTTATATATCTATCTATCTGTATAAATATATATATAATTATTAGCAATCTGGTTTTGTCTCTCTAGAGAACCCTGTCTTACAAAGGAAGATGGGGAGAAAGGGGGAATCAGTCACAAGGAGCTAAATATAGCTCTCTTCCTGAGGGATGGACAACAGAAAAGTGAGTGAAGGGAGACATCAGACAATGTAAGACATGGCAAAATAATACTAATGTATAAATTATCAAGGGTTTGGGGGGCAGGGAGAAAGGGAAAAATGAGGAGCTGATACCAAGGACTCACGTAGAAAGCAAATGTTTTGAGAATGATGATGCCAACAAATGTACAAATGTGCTTGCCACACAGATGGATGTATGGATTGTGATAAGAGTTGTACAAGCCACTAATAAAATGATTTAAAAAGATGAACGTTTTTTATTGCTAGCATTGTTGGTGACATGTCCTAATTTATGATTTCAGAATGAGTTCCTAATAACCTGTGTAGTGCCATGTAATTGTGAGTGCTACTGATATGCGACTGTGGGTATAGCTATGGGATAATGGAAGCTAACAGACAAAATCCTGGAACAACCACCAGTAATTTGACCCCATGATAAAAATATGCAATAATGATAAAACACCGAATTGGGTCACAGTTTAAAAAATCATACCTATAGAATATTTAAAACAGTCATAGATAATCTAGGAATTTCTAGATAATAGGAATTTATTACAAATATAAGGATCATTAAACCAATTACACTAGAAGATCTTAGGTGATCTAAACACCCTTAAAGAGAGACCAGTTCAAAAAATCAGAAAGCAACAAGTGTTGGAGGAGTTGTGGTGAGATAGGAATTCTCATCCACTGCTGGTGGACCTGTAGGTATGTACAGCCATTATGGAAATCGATTTGGCGATATCTAAAACAGATAGAGATTGAGCTACCATATGATCCAGCAATCCCCCTACTGGGCATGTATCCAGAAGAGGCAAGAAACAAACCAGGGCCAGACATCTGTGCTCCAATGTTAATGGCGGCACTGTTCACAATTGCAAGGAGTTGAAAACAACCCAAATTTCCATCAATAGATGAATGGATAAAAATATTGGTACATACATACAATGGGGTACTATGCATCGCTAAAAATCAGCAATGAAGAACATTGCTGCATTGGAAGAACTGGAGGAAATCATGCTAAGTGAAGTAAGCAAAGCACAAAAGGACAAGTACAACATGAGTCCACTGAGGTAAGCTTAAAAAAATGAGATATAGGGCAAAAGCTACTATATACATACATTCCTGGGGTGAGTTCCAGCTACGATGGCAGGAGCTAAACCCAATCCAGGGATATATCTGACAGCCAACTAAATAGGAGGGGGAAATAAAGAGAGAGAGAAAAAGACATAGGGGAGGGGCAGAGTAGGGCGCTAACCCACCCAAAGGGAGGGTATTGTTTATATCTCCACAGGAGAAGGAGAGAGAGACCAGGCTTCAACCCAGTGCACAAAATTCTATCATGTGATTTCCAGCTTCATTTCTATCACCAAGATCACACTTTCCCACTACTGTTCCTTCCATTTTGTTTCTGATCTTTTTTATTCCAATCACCAATAATTATCTGTGCATTTTGATGGCATGTTTAATCAATTTCTGATTGAAGTCATTGGTAGAATTCATCATTTTTTACTTCACTAGATTTTGTGGCTGATGCATACATTTTAGTAATAGTAGTATTGATTAGATTTTCTTGAAGGAGGATAAATATAATCATTTCATAGACAGCACTGTACTTCACAATTGATTTGAAATGTCCCTTTTAACAATGGATGTCACACCATTCCTTTTGACGGTGTTATTCCCAGCATAGTAAATTATATGATTTGTCTGACTCAACATGGCCAAATAACAGTTCATGTTAGCTTACTAATGCCTTGGTTATCGATCTTTCTGTGTTCCACTTCATTTGTAACCATTTCCAATTTCCTAAATTCATATTTCACACATTCTAAGTTATCATCTTCAGCAGATTTTTGCAGCTGTTTCTCCTACGTTTGAGTCATGCCCTAACAGAAGATGAAGATCCTGAAGGCTCCACCCCACTGGCTTTACCTGACTCACCTCACCTTGGTCACTACATTCTGTGAAATCAGCTCCTTCTCAGGACAACCTTTGTCAGTTTGTCCTACTGTGGTGACTTGTGATGCTGAAAGCTTAGTCACTGGTCTTTCAAATGCCAGCATGGTCACTCAAAGTGAGCAGGTTTCAGTGGGGTGTCCAGACTCAAACAGATGATATGACCGATCCATTTTGAGGAAGACACCCTTGCAAACTCTATACTTAGTCTGGAAACACAGTCAGATGCTGAGGGCCTAAAGGATTTAGGCAGAACTTTGTCAGAGATGGTGCTGGAGGATGGGTCCCTCTTGTACAAGGATACTTGATATGTGACTGAGGAGGAGCTGATTTCCCTGAAAGCAGATATAGTTAGGTTAAAATTAACACTTATCATTGTTCCCCCGTTTGACTCATTTTAATTCCTTCTGGTTTTTATTATTTGCTGATACCTTTTCTTCTTTTTTTTCACATTTAAAAAAACATTTTATTAGGGACTCATACAACTCTTATCACAATCCATACATACATCAATTGTGTAAAGCACATATGTACATTCTTTGCCCTCATCATTTTCAAAGCATTTCTATTGATAATTTTCTGTGTTTTTTCTTAGTGGGGCGTGGGTTTCTTTTGTTGTTGTTGTTTATTTGTTTGTTTGGGATATGATTGTGTTTATACGGAATGCAGGATAGGCAAATCTATAGAGACAGTAACTAGAGTTATAGTTCCTAACGGTTACGGCAGGGGATACTGGGGAAAGTGGGAGTTAAGGAAGATGTGTACAAGAATGAAGTCAATGCTGAATGTGGTGATGCTTGCCCCTCTTTTCGATATATTGAAGCCATTCACCTGCATAGTATGTAAATTATACAGCAATAGAACTATTAAATGTAAAAATATAAAATGGAGGTGGGGAATGAAAGTAGGAAAGGTTACTCAACACCTTCATATCAATTGATACTAGACTTCTGTAACCATGCATCGAATTGAGTGAAAACCGAAAAGTCTTATGTTAAATATACATCTGTGCTAATTAAATCACAAAGGACAGAATCACAGTTTTACATATTCTCTTTTTGTTTTCGTGCAAAAAGTTTCCTTTAATATTTTTATAGTGGCAATTATTTCATTGTCTCTTTGTGGTGGAATGGAATCTATAATGCTGACACCTCTACCCAAGTCTCTGTAACTCTCACCAAAAGACTAGGTTAGCCTGCAAACAGGGCATGTGTAACCCTAATAGAATGATTGGTCAGTTCGGTTACCATTCCCCTAACTATCCAGTAACACACAGAGAAATAGCAGGGTTATTTGAAGAGCACATTCCAGATCCCTTAAGTGACTGAACCTGAGACCATAGGCCCTAGGGGCTGAAACAGAGACTATGGGACAGAGAAATAGGAGCAACACCAAGATGATGGGACTGGGAGACAGAGCAAGAGGCAGAGGCCAAGGGACCATGTGGCTAAGGACCTGAGAGAGTCTTTACTGCTGGCTAAAGAGCCATGTTGCTCTGGACCAATAAGTGTATCCTTATTATTTACCGATTCTGATGTGAGGGAAGCTATTACCTTCCTTAATAAATCTGCATAGTTATGAGTATTTTCTGTGAGTTCTGTGTTGCCATTGCAATGAATTTTTGCACCCAGTAGAGAAGCAGAGTATCACGGGAGTAATGGTTAGTGCCAGACTAAGTAAAGATGGAACGTGGCATGCCTGCTTAGTAGCAATAGAAAAGCCAAGGAGGTCAGAGATGGCCCCTCATGTGATTTACTGCACTCATAATTTTATTTATAAAACACACTTCACATTTAATGCATTAATATGTTTAAATTTTACAATATGAAAAGCTAGATAATTTAATTTTCAGCATTTTAGAGAAATATCTGGCTTTAATAACTTCAATTTTAAAGAGAAAATGTTTTGATATAGTTTTATCTGTGAACTATCTTTTTCACAAGAAGCAATATATGGAAATTACTAATAAAATTAAAAATAATTAGGAGACCTCCAATGTTACATAGTATTTGCACATATCCACCCCACATTCCATATGTAACCACTGCAGATGTACCAACTTCTACAACAGACACAAACACAAAACGGTCTGTTTACATTCATTAACTCCAATGCCAGCAACAAAACTTAGAATCCTGAGGCTAATTGAACATGATGAAATGGGAAGCAACCTGAGTCTTTCAAGCAACCATGAGAAAACAAAGAATACATACACATGACCGTGTTAGGATAGGCTCTCTAGAGAAGCAAAACCAGCAAGGCTTACAGAAAATAAGGCCTATCAAG
Source organism: Tenrec ecaudatus (assembly GCF_050624435.1). Classification (NCBI taxonomy): domain Eukaryota; kingdom Metazoa; phylum Chordata; class Mammalia; order Afrosoricida; family Tenrecidae; genus Tenrec; species Tenrec ecaudatus. Next base: position 99,582,081 of record NC_134531.1, read on the forward strand.
GAAGTGGCTTGCCCAATTGTAGAAGTGGGTAACTCAGCTCATTCAAGTCTGTTGGTCAATTGTTAAGCTTGAGGAATTTCCTGCCTTTCACATCTAATAAAACAGGAAACAAGAAGACAAACCAGGAAGCAGGAAGATGAAACAGGCAAGAAGCAGCTATGGATGCAGAGGAGGCTGTATCCAAGGTTGGCCGGTCAGATGAAGACTCTGTGAGCGCCTAGGTTTGGCAGGCAGTACGGTAGGTTGCTGGGTCAAGTCCAAAGCCAGAAGTTGATGAGCCAGATGCAGGACCCATGTCAGTAAGATGTGAAGAGACTCTTCATAGTGTCTACGAACATATGAGTAGGCCACTTCCCCGAAAAACCATCCTTAGGGCTATGACTGGGATAAGGGTTTTCTTCCATCTCAATCTTCCCCAAATTACTGAGCTGGGCACAGCAGATCCTGCCATAGTTTGACTACACTATGCTAGCTCACACCCTGGGGAAGCCTCAACTGCCGAGCTATTGAGAATCCTGGCCTAGTCAAATTGCCACAGAGCATAGCTATCGCAATGGCAGAAGACATATATGTTACATGGCTAAATTTCATTCAACAGGTAGAAGTTGAAACTAGAAGTAGGAAACCCATGAGGCTTGCAGCAGCACAAGAAACAAAGCCTTAGGGCATGACACTCACATGGCGAGAGCAAACATTTATTTTGCTTTTATTCATCTTCATGAGCGATCATTTATTTTTGGAAGAAACTGGTGTACTGATAAATATACTGGTATCCTGATGCCGATAAGCTGGTATTCTGATGGATAGAAGTGGTCTACTAGTATACTGATATTGGTGTACTGGTACACAGATATACTGGTAGAGTACACGTCACAATCCTGGTTCAGCTGGTGGTGAAGGGGACAGCATCAGGGACTTGCAGTCTGATGTGAAGGAAGTGTGGTCCTGAAATTGTTGCTAAGTACAGGTCTACCAGGACCTGCTGTGATGAGGAACACTCGTTTGTATGTTTACATTATTTATTCAAATGTAAACAGATACTACTAGGCTATTTGGTTTTGAAAAATCTTTTCAAACATTTAATGACACATCATGCACATATCATACAATTCAATCATATCAAGAAGAGTTGTACAATCATTACTAAATCAGTTTTAGAACATTTTCTTCCTTGCACTCATTGTTATTTGTGTAATGATTTTTTTTAATTGTGACAAAAACATACACACCAAACCATTCTCTAATTCAATACCTTCTATATGAAAAATGTAGGAGTAATCACTGAGGGTACTAAATATATGGTGGTTCTTTTCCGTGGACACCCACTAAGCCAGTGCTGCCACCAAGGTCCAAGGACCGCCATTTCCGCAGTCTTGGGGTAGCTGGCCTCTGCCTCCTCTCCCATCAGAATTGCAGTCCAAGTCCAAAGGCACATGTCATTTTGAAGCAGGGCCCGATTTGCTCAGCAGGGCTTCCGAGGCAATCCCTGCCGGCATGACCCTGGGAGAACGTCACGGTTGCTTTACGGTCAGCACCTGAGGTCTTCGTAGTGATGTGTCACCCAGCACGTTAGAACATAGAACAGGCCTGATTCTCCCGTTAGTTTCCCTACAGTCCTTGTGCATCGTCCTGTCCCGCTATAAGGTTGCTCCTCCCCATTACCCAATTAGAATATTTTCACACATTTTAAAAATATGTGAATCATTCATCATATTTATTAAGACTTTTGTATGTCAAAGTAACAAAGATATCCTTCTCCTTTAGTGTCAAGAAGCTCCATAGACTATCTCATGTAAGACTAAAAATGACCGTTAAACTCAGACATTCTGCAGTAGTAATTAATGTAGAAGAACAAGGAGACTTGATGATGTAATAATTAGTGCTTGGCTGCTAATGAAAAGCTTTGAATTTGAACCTACTGAGGTGCTAAAAGGGCAAAAGATTTGACAGTCTGTTCCTGGAGGTCCCCAAACGTTGGGGCCTACTGCCCTCTTTGGCCACTAAGAACGTTTGTATTATAGAACCAAAGCCAGCTTAACGGGTAGTTCTCTGGCTGTTTTTCACTGCCCCTAGTCTCGGTACCCCAGAGGATGATGTCACCCACTTGGGAAATAGTAATAAAGAACACAATTATGAAAACCCTATGGGGAATTCCTACCACACGGGGTTAATAAGAATCCGAAATCCACTTGATGGCAAGCAAAAAAAAACAACCATAGATGAAGTTCAGAAAAGACTAGAATAAGTTGTGTAGCTAGCATCACACTTACTAACTAGAGATACACGAGACCTGGTTTGTAATATTAAATTCTGGTAGCGCTGTCCCTGCCTTTATTACTTTGTACATATGAGGGTGCTTTTTCTGATTTTTGACATATCTTTTACTTACAACAACTTATTAGAACTAACACAAGAATAATACACACATGTTTTTAAGAACTAGAAAGAAAACTGAAGAAATGTGTGTTTTCAAGTAATAGAGTGCCCTGGCTGAGCCCAGAGTCTAAAATGATTTGCTTATTTGGGATTCTTAGTATCTGAAATGGAGCATTATATTTTAGAGGTGTAAACATTTGAGGATGTTTTGGTAATTTAAAAAATATCTTTAAGGATTGAAATTTTAACTCTTTTTGTATAGATGATTCATTTTGTCTAGAAAGCAGTTTTAAAAATTGGTCTTTTAATTATGCACCAATAAAAGTTTGACGTGGAACAGATATTTCCAGGTTATAATGAAATATGCTCGACATATCCCAAAAGATAGGTTAAATCCTAAGGGAAATTCTATTTTGCATATAATGATGGTTGTAGGTAAACTCTGAGTGTCATTAAAAATAATTCTATGTCTGTAAAACTATTATGGATGGGAAGTGGGGTGCAAAGCCAACCTCTTTCCATTCTATTGATTCTGACTGATGGAAGTCATATAGGGCAGAGTAGATTTTCCCTATAAAGTTCCCAGGTAGTAAGTCTTAAGCGAAGAAGGTTGCCACTCTTTTCTACTGTGCAGTGACTAGTGTGTTTTACCATTTGTTTATTAGCTGACTGCATAACCACTGTACAAGCAAGGTGCTCTGGAGGTGGGCTAACCCATATCAAATGTTTGGATCCTAAAATATAGAGAAAATGGGCATATTTGGTTCTGCTGCATTGAAACTTGATGCTATAACTCTCAGACTGAGTTGGAAAATATAATATCATATGTATGTTTACAAAAATTTTGGATACATACTTTTACAGTTCTGAAATATATTTTGTTTATAAAAATTCAAATTTAGCGTGGCATATATACATGTAGTATACACTATTTGTTGGATGACTGATACATTTTTGACAAGGAGTAAATTATTTTATCCCCACAAAAAGACAGATAACAAAGATATTATTGTTATTTCACCACCTTTCAAAGGGGAAACATAATTCAATTTATCTTACATATAGAAAAATTCCACCACTTGTCTGTCAGTTTGCCATTTGGTGGTGTCTTGTGTGTGTCTGTGTTTCTAGAAGCGATGCCACTGGTATTTCAAGCACCAACAGGGTCACATGTGGCAGGCAGGCTTCAGGGTGCTTCCAGAGTAACACAGAATAATAAGAAGGCAGATTGTCTACTTTTAAGGTATTAACTACTGAAAATCTTACAAATACCCATGGTACGTTGTTTGATACAATGTTGGAAGATTAGCCCCTCAGGTTGGAAGGCTATCAAAATGCAACAAAAACAAAGTAGACATTAGTGATGCACAAAATGTAAATCTTTCAGGACCCTCATTTGTTATAAAAACGAGACTCAAAATGAGAAGAAACAGCTGTGAGCATCCATTAATAATCCAATATAGAAGTCATGCAACAGGAAACCTGGACGACTGGAAGTTGTCAAAAATGAAATGGGATACATAAAGTAAATATTGCATGCATTAATGAGCTCAAATGGGCTGGCGCTTGCCACTTTGAATATGGGAATGTTTTGCCAGGAATGGCAAATTCAAGAGAAATTGCTTTGCATTCTTTATCAAAAAGAAAGTCTCCAGATCCTTATGTGAGACCAGTGTTATATATTTTAGGGATATATATATATATATATATACACACACACACATATATATATAACCTAAGCACACATATATATGCCTATACGTAAAACCAGTTAATACAATGATTATCAAAATTTGCACACCAACCACTAAAGCCAATGATGAAGAAATGTGAGAACTGTATCAACTTCTTCAGTCTGAATATGATCAAGCATGCAATCAAAATATGTGCATCATTTATAAAATTGATGCTTTCTCTTACCCTTCTTCAATTGTTGTTATTCTTAGCTGCCCTAGAGTCACTCCCCACTCCGAGCTACAATTCCTATGACAGACCCATGCCATTCTCCCATTCGCTGGTGCTGGACCCCACTGTTGCAGACACCTTGTCAATCCCCCTAACTGAAGGTCTTCCACTCTGTCACTGATGCCCACTTTACCAAACAAGATGTCTTTCTCTAGGTCTGGTCCTTCCTGATAATATGTCCAAATTCGATCAGGTAACGTCTCTGTCATGGTTTTTAAAGAGTTTTCTGGCCATACGCTCTCAAAGACATATTCAAAGTTATTCAACAACATCATAATTAAAATAAATAAATTCTTCAGTCTTCCTTACAAGCTTTTATGTTCATATGAATGATCGAAAATACTATGACTTGGATCAAGTGAACTTTAATCCTCAAAAAGACATTCTTATTTCATAACATTTAAAGAAGTCTTTTGCATCAGACTTTTCCAATGAATTAAGGCCTTAGAATTTTTAACTGCTATGGGAATGGGCTTATGAAATCAAGAAAAATCAACCTTTTGACAATTGTATTTTTCTTCCTTATAATGATATCATCTATGGATCTAGTTATGAAAATCTTTATTTTCTTTATATTGAGATGTAATTCATGCTAAAATCTACATTGGCTAATTTTCATCCCTAAATGCTTCAAGCCCTCTTCACCTTCTGCAAAGATGTTTAATTGTCATACAGCATCTTATTAGTTTGCATATAAATCCCAATACCTAATCCTAATAGCATATTGTCTTCATATGGTCCAGATTCTTGGGTTATGTACTCAGCAAAGATATTGACTGTTGCTATTCTTAGGTGCTGTGTTCAAGTCAGTTCTAACAACAGAGCAAAATACCGGTTGGTCCTGGGCCATCCTCACAATTGTGTTTGAGTCCATATTTGCAGCCTCTGGCCAATACTTCTTGTTGAGAGTCTTCAAATGTTTTGCTACCCTACACTGTACAAAGCATGACATCCTTCTCCAGGCACTGGTCTCACCTGATGCCATGTTGAGATACAGCACCATCATTGCTTTCAAGAAGCATTCTAGTTGTATATATTCAGAGACAGATTTATTTGTTCTCTAGCAGTGCATGGTATTTTTAATATTCTTCACTCACAAGTACTACAACTGCTTCTTTAGTCCTCTTTGTTCAATGTCCAATTTTCACATGCATAAGAGGAGATTTGAAGAAAAACACACCGTACTTTGGGTCAGGTACATCTTAGTCCTCAAAGCCACATCCTTGCTTTCCAACACTCCTGTGCAGCAGATTTGTCTAAAGCAACACGTCTTTCAATCTCCTGACTGCTATATTCATGAGCATTCATTTTGAATCCAAGCAAGACAAAATATTTGAAAATTTCAATCTTTTTCTCATATATCTCAATGTTTTCTGAGTCCAGGTGTGATGATTTTGGTTTTCTTTACACTGAGTTATAATCCATTTTGAAAGGTATAATCCTTGAACTTCATCAACAACAGTTTCAAGTCCTCCTCATTTTAAGCAAGCAAGCTTGTGTCACCTGCATATCAAAGGATGATTAGTTTTCCTCCAATCCTGATATATTTTTCTTCATATAGTTCAGCTTCTCATATTTTTTGAAGGTGGATGCTGAATCTTTATTTTAAAATCAGTTTTCTTTGGATATATTTCATATTTATACATTACAATAATTTAATAATATTAATAAGAGCAGTACAGTCATCTCTACAGTGAACCTCAGAACAATTTACTTTATTTTGTACCCATCTTTGTCAGCACTACCTCCCCTCAACCTTCTGCACCACACCCCTCAGGAAAGTGACATTGCAGGCGCTGTCTGCATCATGGATTTCATTTATAGAAAAGCATAGGGAACAAAACACTGAAAAAAAGAACAAACAATGCTGCACTCTGCCTGGCAGCCAGGCTACTTACATCCGCAGGCTGTGCCAAAATGCTTTCACCGGAGGCTTCATCCATGTGTGGACCCTGTCAATGGATTTGGGCTCCAAATTTTCATCCAAAGCCTTCAAAAGACTGGTTCTTCACAATTAAAGCTCTGATATAACTCCAGATTTCTGGTTTCGATTTTACAGTTCACAATCCTTGGCTTACACAGGCTGGTGTGCTTCGAGCATATGGGAGCAGTTATGCCTCATTCAGATGGTTGTTTGTTCAAAGACAAGTCTTTAAGACCCCAGATACTCTTCTTTTTAATACGCAGGTACCATTTAGTTTCTTTGTCACACTTTGCTATGGCGCCCATATTTCCAATGATCTCTTCATGAGGAGGAACATCTAGTAGGATCATGTCATAAAAACTGATTGATCCCAGTTTGAGGCTAGAATTGTGAGCCCCAAATCCATTCATAAATCTATAATTCATATAAGTCTCTGGTTCACTTTAGGATCATCTTGATCATTCTATGTTAGAAAACATTATAGATAATTCTCCTTGCATATTAGGTAGTTCCCATGGATAATGTCAGTAATATGTGGTGTAGAATTCAAAACACTGTTGAGAAAGGGCAGTGTATAATTGTAGGCTGGCTTTGAACCTCAATACATGAATCGGTGTCTGGCACACTTTAACTCTAAATAGAAGCATTTAAAAAATAATCTCTAGGAAAATTTTGCTTGTGTGTGATATTAATGATGCTCTCTGCCAATTTCCACATTCTGTGTGGTCATCCCTCTTTGGGATGGGATCATGTATGGATCACTTACATTTATTGGCCATGTAGTCATCTTCCATAATTCATGATATAGACAAGTGAACCCCTCCAGCACCAGCACCGTAACCTCGTGTGGAAACATCTTCGTTGCGACCCTCAATTCCCAGAGGCGGGTCTTTCACGAATGCCTTCCTTACAGTTTAGCATCTTCCTCTGATGCCATTGCTTCTTGGTGATATGCTAGCCCTTGAAAAAATAGTATGTTGGCTAATTATTTTTTATTCAGTGTCTTTATGCATTTTGTCCTCAATGGATTAAAATGCGTAGCTTGAATAGTTTCTTCAGTTCTTTCTACTTGAGAAATGTTGAACATGTACATCTCTTTCCATTTCCTAACTCGGAGTCTTTGCATATATCACTATAATAATCTGTCTTCTTAAGCTACCTTTTGAATATTTCTGCTCCGCTCTTTTACTTCATTTTGCTGACACCATATTTGACACCACCCCACTGCTATTCATAATATGCTCTCTAGTCATTTTTCTCTAGTAGACCGCCACCGTCTCTTTTCTCATGTCTCTTACTGGAAAGCTTCACTAAAACCAATGCATCATGCTGATGCCATTTGAAATACCGGTGGCATGGCTGCCAGTCTCGCTACATCAGACAGTCCTGTACAGTTTGACAGACAGAAAGAAGAGTCATGGCTCCTTCAAAGAGAGATGGTTATGTTGTTATTTGTGTTCGGTGTAAGGAGTCAGTTTCCATTTATAATGATCCCATGTGTGATAGAAAGAAGTACTACCCAGGCCTGCACGCTTCTCATCATTGTTGGTATGTTTGCTTCTATCATGTTTGACAAATTTTTTTCCTTTTTATAACTACATTTCATAGTTAGAGGTTTTGTTTCCCATCCCTAATCCTCATTAATTCACTTCTGATTTTAGGCTTAGAATTTTTGACTCCTATCTCAGAGGACCCTACTGGGTGTGGAATATTTTTCCAACAAAAGGGCACTATTTTAAAAGAGAGTCAATGTGACTATCATAATTTTACAGTTAAAATGTTTATCTCCAATTGAATACCTCTGTTTACACATTACCCTGATCAAGAGAGAGCATTACAAAATCTGTGTAAGTCTTCCTTTCAAGGGTCTTCCGCTTTTGGACTGCCTTCTACTTGACCTAGAATGATGTCCCCTTGATAACATAACCAAAGTTAAGGAGATAGATGCTCATCATCCAAGATTCTGAGTTCCATTCTGACCTTTATATCTGATTATTTTTGTTTAAAATTCATGTTGTTAATGTACACTGTTGATATTTATAGTGCTGTACAACTTTATTGAACATTCTTTGTAAGTGATATGATGCAACCAGAAGAAAGAATAAAACATTTCTTCTCCCCAAACTTAGAAGATTATGTTCATGTAGACATTTGCAGCAATAAAGTTTGCACTTGAAGAACAGAAAAGGCCCATCAGAATTGTAAATTCAAATGATCAAGGTATCCAGTGATTTTTGAAGCCTTTAAAATTTTGTATAAATATTTTAGCTTACTAAAATAAAACAAAAAATCAATCTAATTAATTTCCGCTTTTAATCTCCCAAGTATTTGTCCTAAGCAATGTTAATATTATGTTTGAGAATGTGTTTTACTTTATTATAACTAATATGCATAGTAAGTGGTTTTGTCCCCCATGTCTAATCCTTATTAATTCACTTCTCATTCTGTGGCTTAAAATTTTTGACTCCTATCTCAGAGGACCTGACTGGGGGTCAGAATATTTTCACAGCTAAACAGCATTATTCAGAAAAGTTTCTTTACATGACAAAATAAAATAAGCAATAAATTACATCAAAACTTTCAGAACCTCACTTCCATCCATGAGAACTTCACTTCTGCAAATATGAAAATATAGAAAACATTTATATTTCACTCTTTTAGTACATTAAATAACTACCATGCCAAGATGCTGAGAAGATAAATGAAGATAGATCAAAAGAGAGAGCATGTGAACTACTATAATTTCACAGTGAAAATATGCATTTCAAATAAAATGGCTCTATTTCAACATTAGCCCAACCAAGGTAAAACATTTAAGAAAACTTTCTCTTATTGGCTTAATGTGATTCTTCCTTTTTCTCTCTCCAGCATTCATAACATGTATCCTGATCTCTTTCTTTTCTTTTTTTTAATTAATAAACCATTCTATGGAAGGCTTGTACAGCTCTTATAACAATTAATGCATCAATTGTATCAAACACATTTGTACATATGTTGCCATCATTTCCAAAACAGTTTCTTTCTGCTTGAGCCCTTGGTATCAACTCCTCTATTTCCCCTCACTCACCCACTATCCCACCCTTGGCTACCCCTGATAAATGATAAATTATTACTATTTTCATAGCTAACACTGTCCCATGTTTCATTCATTCTCTATTCATTCGTTCATGTTTCTGTTGCTCAACCCCCTGGGGGTGGTATTGTTCTATTGTATATTCGCTCACACACTAACATACTCACTCACTCATTCACTCACTCAGTCACTGTCATTGAATCAGTGACCATTTATATTTCCTAATTTGGTACTTAGTATAAATTGAATTATATGGTATGTTCTCTTTAGTTTTTTTCATTAAATATTATGCTTGTGAAATTCATGCATGATTACTGTAGATTGTTCATTCCCATTCAAATTCCAGTATCCTGTTCATAAATAAACCACAATTTATAGATCATACTGTAGTTCGACATTTAGGTATTTTTCTAGTTTTGAGTAGTGCACGTAGGGCTGCTAGTGCATTTAAGTATGTGTTTTTGAAAAATGAGTTTTGTTATCTATATGCCCATTAATGACATATCTTGCTGGATCATCAGATGTACAGGTGTGTGTTAAGCTTGTACTGTCACGCCTTTTTCTAAACTGACTACAACAATTCTCATTACAACCAGTTAGCTTTGAGGACTTCCATTAGGAGATATCTTCATAAATGCTTGGCACTCTGTCTTTGTATAGTATTAATACTTAAGGTGTTTAGTTATATCAAATCTTAGGTTTGATATGTATTTTCTGATGAATAATATAGTCTAGTTTCATATACCTAGTGATCATTTGCATATGTTCTTTTGTTAAGTGCTGAACCTTTTAAAAATCTTTTGGCAAAATTTTGAAAATATTTTCTGAAACATTTTGGGCATAAAAATACCTTATAACACAGCAACTTCTCTACTTTGTATATTCTAGAGAAATAAAAGCCCTCGCATAAATCAACTTGTGCACACACATGTTGACTGCAACATTATTCAAATAATCAAATGATAGAAACAACTTAAATGCCTATCAATTGAAGAATGAGGTGCTTTACAGAGTCATCATTATTCTTTAACATTTGTATCTCATTGTGCTTTTGTGCCAAAAATGAAGCCCCTCATAACATAGATCATGAGAAGTAAAATTACTCACGGAGCAAAGGATAAATATTACATAATTCCACCATTACAAAAAATCAAGAAAATGTTTTTCACATAAAATGAAAAAAATTCTTTGATAGTTGCCAGGGCTGTGAGAGAAAATGAGAGAAAGTCAGTAGCTAGAGGGCAGAAAATGTTCATTTGAGTGAAGGGGAAAGCAATAAGCAACAAAAAGGAGGTTAACAGAAAATTATGGACACACTGGAAAAGGGGCTAGAATTAAAAGTAACAGTGGCAAATACTGTTATATTCACAATCCTGATATACCTGTGATAAAAATTCATATACAGAATATAATCTTATTTCATTTACTTATGGTTTATGTATACATTGACCCACCACCAAAGGGAGTACCTCAGAAAATGAAAATAGATCGTCTGGTGAGGGAAAGGAACTGACTTACCACACCACACCCAGAAGGAAGCTGAAACAAAGGGAGGAGGAAGAATGGTGTGGAGCACACCTGGGACCCCCAAGCTCAGAGGACAATAGCCCAGCTCGAAGGGCCCAATGTACAGTGAGGACCATATAGCCAGCCCCACAGCGAGATGTGACACCCTGCACTGACCCATGGCCCTACACAGGACAGCCCCTGAGACACAGTGGGGAATGTGTGACTGAGCTGACACCACCACACTGAGGCAAAACACTGGGGCATGCAATGATGCGGCAGGGGAAGCAGAGCAAGGAGGTCTAAAGGGAGTATAAGGGATGGACTTTGGGGCCCTGGGCACCCCATCAAACTCGTCCGGAAAACAACACTTCTAAAGGTCAACAAACAGACCTTGAACTACTAACAGGGTTTTGGGTTTGTTTGGTTTTTTTGCTGTCTTTTATTTTGTTATTTTCTTTTTATTTTCTCTTCTTTTAAATTTTGTATGCCAGTGGTTTTTTTTGTTTGTTTGTTAGTGTGTCAGTGTTGCTGTTGTCAATGCCATCTTCTTATGTGCCACTTTGGTGCTGTCAAAGCCATTCACAATTTTATGCACATATTACTGTATCTTCAGGTTCACCTAGATAAGATAGGCTGGACAAACAATGTGAGAAGAAAATAATGGGATCAATTGTCCCGGAGGGACTTGAGAGTGTGGGAGGGAGGGGAGGGAGGAGGTGTTGGCCAGCCCAGGAACATGGGAAAAATGAGTGGTTCAAAACCAGAGGAGGGAGGGGATGAGAGGATTTATAGGGAGTGACCAATTACAAGGTAACTGAGAGGAATTACTGAAACCAGATTGAAGGCTGAACATGGTAATCGGACAGGAGGAAAATATAAGGAAATAGAGGAAAGGAGTGGGAGGCAAAGGGCATGCATAGAAGCCTAAATACAGATATGTACATACATAAATATATTTATGATTATGGGGGAAATAGATCTATGTTCATATATTTATAGGTTCAGTAGTAGGGTAGCAGGTGGACATTGGGCCTCCTCGCGCCCACTCCCTCAATACAAGAGCACCTTGCTCAGCTAAATGGCCATTCCATGATACCCACCTTCCCAACATGATCGCTGAAGACAGACATGTGCATAAGCAAATATGGTGAAGAAAGCTGATGGTGCCTGGCTATCAAAAAGATATAGCATCTGGGGTCTTAAAGGCTTGAAGACAAACAAGTGACTATCTAGCATAGAAGCAACAAAGCCCACAGAGAAGAAGCACACAAGCCTAAGTGAATACCAGGTGTTGAAGGGATCAGGTAGCAGACACTAAAGAACAAAAACCATCATTGTGTGATCACCTTCCCCACATAAACACTGAAGACAAATGTGTGCACAAGTAAGTGTGGTGAAGAAGGCTGATGGTGCCCTGCTATTGAGAGATATAGCATCTGAGACTTAAAGGTTTGAAAGTAAACAAGCAGCTATGTAGCCCAGAAGCAACAAAGCCCACATGGAAACAGCACACCAAAATGTGTGATCATGAAGGGCCGAGGGGACCAGGTTTCAAGTAACAAAGGTGGGGAAAAAATCATATCATAGTGAATGAGGGGCGTGCATGATGGGGACCCAATGCCCATCTGTAGACAACTTGACATCCCTTGCAGAGGGGTCGTGGGGAGGAGAGGAGTCACTCAGGGTTCAGTGTAGCAACAATGAAACCCCAAACCTTCCTCTAGTTCTTGAATGCTTCCTCCCCTCCAACTATCATGATCCCAATTTTACCTTGCAAACCTGCTTAGACCAGAGGATGCACAGTGCTACCTTTTAGATCTGGAAACACAAGGAATCTAGGACAGACGGACCCCTCAGGACCAATGGTGAGAGTGGCGATACCAGGAGGGAAGAGGGGTTAAAAAGGGGGAACAGATCTCAGGGATCTATATAAAACCTCTTCTCTGGGGGATGGATAATGAGAAAGTGGGTGAAGGGAGATGTCAGGCAGTGTAAGATAAGATAAAATAATGATTTAGAAATTATTAAGGGTTCATGAGGGAAGGGGGAGTGGGGAGGGAAGGGAAAGGGAAAAAGGAAAATGAGCTGATTCCAGGAACCCAAATGTAAGGCAAATTTTGAGAATGATGAGGACAACAGCTGTATAAGGGTGCTTTACTCAATTGATGTATGTATGGATTGTGATGAGTTGTATGAGCGCCAGTAAAATGATTTTTTAAAGATAACGCTAACCCAGGAAATAAAATAGAATTTGGTATTTAAAAAGAAGTGTTAAAATGTGGTTCAGTGAAATGTCTTAATAGGATTCTTCTATCTATATCTGTCTAACTCCCACCAAGTGATTACATAGGACTACTATGCAAATAGGGCAGGTGGAACATAAACAGAAAGATTTGTCAGGTTTAGTCGCTATCCCCTGGCTATAAAGATAAGCCATCTTAAATAGGAGAAGAAAAATAAATTCTAGGACTATAGAAATAAGAGAATATTTCAGCTCTGTTTGAAGTGGTGGAAGCCCACACCAGAGACCCCAGAGGCTGAGGCACAGAGATTATGTGACAGAGTAAAGGAGTCAGCAGGAGACTAGCAGCCAAGGCAAGTAAACCGTGCAACACAACAGAGAGGCAGTGCTCAGAATGTAGACTGTGAGGCCGAGCTGAGGGGCAGGATTCCTGGTCCACAGAGACAGAGGCCAAGAGACCACCTGGCTCAGAGGCTGAGGACACAAGAGATACTTGGTGGCCGACAGAGGAAGAAGATGGGTTGCTGTCAACCAAGTATTGTTTTCTTACTGTTGACTGATTCTGGTGTTTGGTAACTTATTAACTTCTCCCATAAACTCTCATAATTGCAAGCCTTGTCTGTGAGTTCTATGTGGCCATTGAAATGAATTATTGAATCTAGAATAGAAGTAGATAGTCTTGGGAGAAATGGTTGAGGTAAGAAGAAGGTAAGAAAGCATGAAGAGTGGAGATGTGCCTGACTTCTGCCTCATGGCAATAGGGAAGTCAGAAATCAGACATTGCCCCATGACAATTACTGCAAATTATCATGCAGTAATATATATATGCAATTTATATACCTTCCCTCTAGACCTATATAGTTTTAAAGGCAGTTCTGATTTCTCTCTCACCTCTCCCTGGATAAGGCTATGCTTTTTGTTTCCACCACATCATAGCAGCAGGTCTGCTGCTTTAATCTCCTCAAGATATTAAAATTATGCTCTCCTTAAATCAGGTGGGATTCAATATCTTCTCACAAAGATCTGCTCAAGTTTTCAAATATGTACAAGCAGAAGCCTGGGGATTATCCCTGGGAATGGTTACCAAGGGTGTGGAACACTGGTGTACACAATGTAATATTAGACCAATATGAACTTCTGGATATGGGACCCCTAAACACAAATTATTCTTTCAATTTCTCTGTGAGAGAGGCTCAGCGAGGATCTAATTTTTTATTTGGTTGGTTCGCTGAAGCCAGATGGGTCAAGGAGAATGACAGGAGATTATCATAAACTTAACCAGGTAGTGACTCCAATTGCAGCTTCCATTCCAGATGTGATTTAATTGCTTGAGCAAATTAATACTTCTCCTGGTACTTGGTATGCAGCTATTGATCTGGCTAATGCCTTCTTCTCAATACCCGTCTTGAAGGACCACAAGAAGTAGTTTGCCTTCAGCTGGCAGGGGCAACAATATACTTTCCCCCAGGGGTACAACTCTCCCCCAGGGGTACATCAACTCTTCAGCCCTCTGCCATAATTTAGTCCAAAGGGAACTTCATCGCCTGTCTAGTCCACAAATGTCACACTGGTCCACTATATTGATGACATTATGCTGATTGTACCCACTAAGGAGAATGTATCAAAGACTCTAGATTCATTGGTACATCTGCATAAAAGAGGTTGGGAAATTAAGCCAATGAAGATTCAGGCACCCTCCTCCTCAGTAAAATGTCTAGGGGTCTAGTGGTGTGGGGCATGTCGAGATATTCCAACTAAAGTGAATAATAAGCTATTGCATCTTCCCCCTGCCGAAATCCCAATGATTCAAAAGGAGGCACAAAGCCTAGTAGGCCTCTTCAAATTTTGGAGGAAACTTATCCTTCACTTGAGTGTTCTACTTCAACCTATTTATCAAGTGACATGAAAAGCCTCCAATTGTGAGTGGGGCCCAGAACAAGAAAAGGCTCTTAAACAGGTTCAGGCTACTGTGCACTGGGACGATATGATCCAGGTGCACCCTCCATAATGGAGTGGTCCTATGTAATAAACCTGCCACCAAGTTGCCGGTTCACCTCCCCGAGGAATGGTCCCATATTTGGACTTAATGTTGGTTTCTACTGCTGGCAAATGGGACACTCAGCAGTGGCAGTGGCCACGTCAGCTTTGCTGAGTGGAAGTCCATGTTGCTGCACCCATGCATAACCTCCATCCCCGCCACCATGACCACTTTGTTCATGTGCCCATTGGGTGATAACAGCAGTGGCAGAGGAAAGAGGAGGACCAGTCTCCACTGCACCTGCCATCTTATCCACTTGGTTGTTAAAGTCCTAACCCTTTGGTGAGCGTTCACATGAGATAAAATTACCTTTACCTTCTTGGCCCATTCAGAGAGGTCTATCCACAAACCTCTTCCCCACATCTCCTTGTCACCAGTTGTCCAATCATGTTCTTTCCAATTCTCTGACCATCCAACCAAGCCATTAGCTACAGCCTAGGTATCAGTATACAGTCTTACATCTGGCCATTTTTTCCTTGTAGGCAAACTATGGGAGAAATAATGTGTTAATCTGGGTACTTTAGAGAAACAAATCCACAGAAATGCAGGTATAAGAGTTAGTTTTATATAAAGGTTAAGAGCACATTAAGAAAACATCCCAACCCAGTGCTGCCCAAGCCTTCAAGTCCAACATTAACCCATATGTCCAGCACCAATCCACAAAGTCTTCCTCCATCTCACAAAACACACGCAATGATGCCGACAGCAGTAGGAAAGCCAAATCAGTGAATGTGTAAGCATCTCAGCAATGGCAGGGATCTCCATATGGCTGCTCCAGCACCCAGGGCTGCATTGGGGTAGGTCCATGTGACTTCTCCTCAGGGATGTCTTGCAGGAAGTGAGCCTTGCCAGCTGAAGCAGGAACTGGCTAAGGCAGCTTCACCCTGGTCCGACCATCAGAAATCAAGAGACCCAAGAACTAGAAAGGTGGGGCTCACTGAGCCATTTATCTGTCCATCCTTCAACTAACCCCACATGTGTTTATCAGCCAGATTGACACAATACACTAACTACCTCAAGCTACTCCTTGCCAACTTGGCACATGTACATAATTCTTTATTCTCGCAATTAAGTAACACCTGCACCTTAATCTTATAATCCTGTGAATAAGGTCCCCCAACTATAAAAGTTTTAAACCAATCACTTCATTTCTTTATTCTCCCAATTTTAGGTATCCAATTTATATACTGCCCACGTCCATCAAGCCAGTGCTCTGAGGAGACAATCATATTTTTTGACATGAGTCTTCATCCCAGTTGGGACCTTTTGAAGTATGCATCCATAAGCAAAGTCAAATACAGACAGTCCATCCATAAAGTCAGCAACAATATGCACCAGTCCATAGGCTCAAAACTCTCCATCTGGTCGGGTTCTGGTCAACTCAATGATAGCTGACCTATTGACAGTTTTAAATATAAAAAATGATATACCAGAGGTAGTTTATTATTAATAGTTAATACTATTATATTATTAATAGTTAATAATTAAATAAAACCATAAAATGTACACAAACTAGATTATAAGAGTTTTAAAGATATAAATAAAATAATATTAATATCTGAACACAAAAACAATAAAACGGTTCTGTAAGATATTTCAACATTGCCTCCTTCTTGGAATTCTCCCTTGCCATATGCTTTACTTTTATGCATGCATCACTGGCTGTGAGATGTACATCACTGCTGTGGGAGTAGGAACCCCTTCTGTAGAGGGAGGCCAATGAGACAATAGTCATTGTGTTTGATAGATTAGAAACATGAGTCTTTTCTACTCTGAAGATATTATACTCTGCTTTGAAAAACCCTTCTGCTTCTGCTGAATTTACAGTAATTGTTCTGACACTATTTTAGTTCTTTGAACACATTCCCGAATTGCATACTTCACTCATAATGTCTCGTGGAAATGTATGGTGTAACACAGAGCTGAAATGACTGACAGAGTGCCACCCTCTGGTTGTTTCTCACTTTTTCTATTTACAGTTATGTTTGTTTACTGAAGCAACAAACACAAGGGATAAATATATTTCTTAAAATATAAAATGAGTTTTATGCATTGAATAAGTAAAATTGACAAGCATATTTCCATATAACTTTTCATACCTATGGGGGGAATGAACATTACTATGGATGCTTAGAATATGCTGTTGTGCAGACACAAGTGAAAAGGAGTAAAGAATGTACATTTGTGATTTCTATGTGGATCCACTGTACAGGCCCCCACAGTAGTGAAAACCCTGATTACAGTGCCAATTCAAGAGCCCATTTCCAAAGCTCATATGGGAGACGCACACCAGCCTGTGTGATCATGAGGTGTCCAAGGGATCAGGTATCAGGCATCAAAGAACAAAAAGTCAAATCATTGTGAATGAGGGGGAGTGCAGAGTGGGGACCCAAAGTCCATCTGTAGGCAATTGGACATTCCCTTACAGAAAGGTTGTGGGGAGGAGACAAGCAAGTCAGTGTGCAGTGTAGCAATGATGAAATACGCAACTTTCCTCTAGTCCTTAATTGCTTCTTCCCCCCCCACCCCACTATCATGATACCAATTCTACCTTACAAATCTGGTTAGACCAGAGCATGTACACTGGTACAGATAGGAACTGGAAACAGGGAATCCAGGGCAGATGGTCCCTTCAGGACCAGTGCTGAGAGTGGTGACAGTACAGGGAGGAGGTTGGAGGGAAGGTAGGCCAGAAAAGGGGAACCAATTACAAGGATCTACATATAACCTCCTCCCTGGGAGACAGACAACAGAAAAGTGGGGAAAGGGAGAAGTGGGACAGTATAAGATATGATCAAATGTTTTGAGAATGATGATGGCAACAAATGCACAGATGTGCTTGACACACATTGTGTGTATGTATGGATTGTGATAAGAGTTGTACGAACCCCCAGTAAAATGATTAAAAAAAGAATGAGGGCAACATATATACAAATATGCCTGATATAATTGATGTATGGATTGTAATGACTTTTTAAGAGCCCCAATAACATGATCTTTTAATTAAAAACAAAAAAGAAAAGAACTGGTTGCTGGACTCAACCAAAAATTAGGGATATGTTCTGCTGAACCAGTGAAAACTGGCTGTATCCCACTACTGCCTTAAGTGTTTGTTTGTTTTTAAAATTTGGGAACAAAATGAAGTTTAAAGTGGCAAATTTAGGGTTATAGGGTGGGTGGGCTAAGGTTTTGTAATGAATATCAACAGGAAAGACCTTTATACCCTTGATGAATGTGCAGGTTTTCGTCATAATTGGACAAAAAAATTAAGAACAATTTCCAGGCCTTTTTCTCACAAATACAATTTCACATTTTCTTAAAACTTCTTAATAATAATCTCCGTTGTCTTATCAAACTTACCCCTTTTAAATCCCCCAGGACAGAGCCACAACCTCTTGAAATGACTCTCTGCCTGAACTTAACTGGCTCAATCAGGACTCTTTGGAAGCCACTGTTTCTATTGAACTCCTTTATTGAAGGACCCCTAAAAAGATCAAGACAAATATATTACTGGGAGAATTTATTTATAGCTATTCCCTGATTAAAGAGGAGTGTTTAGATAGGTTTGTTTGGAATACACCTTTCCATGTGTGAACTGTAACCCTAGAAACAACACTTTTCCATTCACCCTCATTTGTTTTGCAAAACCTTTCTTCACTCTGTGGGTTTCCTTTGCTTGATGCTCCAGGCAGCTGTTAATTAGCCCTTGTCTGTAAGTTCGCTTCACTGCGCTGGCTTGTGGGTTGCTGCGGTGCTGGAAGCTAGGTCACTGGCGTTTCATGATCACACTAAACGAACAGGTTCCAGCAGGTTCCAGACTACGAACAGACAACGAAGACAGAACGGGCTGTCCACTTCTAAGGATGTAGCCATTGCAAGTCTTATGGATAACATCAAAACCCTGCCACGTACTTCACGTCTTGGGTATCAGGAGAACATTGTCAAAGATGGCGCCACAAAATGAGCCCCTCTGCTGGGAAGGCAAGTATGACTGAGAAATAGCTGCTTCCTCCAAACAGAGTTGACTGCACTGGCATGGAGAGATAGGCCATATGGGATTAGAGACTTTAGGACTTGCATTTGCTGATCGGGCTACAGAAGCAGTGAATTATTTAATAAGACTTTTCTAGCCAAAGTCTCTAACTACCACCCAAAACACTTTTCCTGATGTGTCTGTTAAGAAGGTGGGGAAGCTGGGATTCATCTGTAAGACTTAATGCCATCCTGCTCTAAATATGAGCTCCCTGAGAAGTAGGAAGAGGCATCTCATGCTCAGCAGTTACCAGGGTGGAGAACTTCTGGACTTGTGGTCCCTGCCTAGTGAACCTCCTGGATCCCAAAGACCGCTGTACTGTCAGAGAAGCAGCAGCAGAACCATGAGCCAGAGCATGGAGCAGAATGCTGGACTTCTCAACATAAAAAGCAAGTTAAGCTGAATTATTTTATGCAGGAGGCTGGTTTGTGGGCTGTAGTGCCTCTGGGTACTAAAGTTCAGACTCTGACATGCTGATTCAGGGGAGTGGAACTGTGTGCCGGTGGGCTAAAACACTGGAATGAGGTGCTTCTAGGCACTTAACTCAAGTAGACTTTGCTGACCCACTGAGCTTGAGCTGAATGCCTTGGGCTGAGGCTTACAGCAGAGGATGCCTCTTTGGGCATTTATTAGTAGACCTGAAAGAATTTTGTAACATGGTCTGATAAACTACTTAAGCCTGAACATTTTCACTGGCATTATAACTTGTTAACTTCAATATAAACCTTTTAATCATAAACTTTGTTGGTGAGTTCTGTGGAGTAATAGCAGTAGATATTAGAACACAGAGGAAAAACACAGAACACTAATAGAAAACAACACAGGGACACAATTCAAAGTAAAAAGAAACAGCTATAAAATCTATCCATAATCAGAAATTGGAATGTACAAATAGAAATTTTAGAAAACTGGAAGTTTTCAAAAATGAAATGGAATACATGAAGGTATTTGTGAAGAATAAATTGTTGGTGTTGCAAAATCCTATCATTTAATCTCCAAGTTAATTTCTAGCACCCAGACCATATTTTCCAATTACTGGTCCTTTCTCTTTGTTTTTGGTATTTACTGGATTTTCTTGAACGTGGAGTGATATTTTTCTACCACAACAGCATTTCACTTTAAAATAGATATTGAATGGTCCCTTTTGATTAGGAATGCAATGCCATTCCTCTTTAATAAGTTATTCATAGCAGAGTAAACTATATGCCTGCCTATTTCAAAATGGCTAATAAGAGTGCACTTCAATCCACACATAAGAACAATTGCGAGAAGGTAGCAGGATCAGGCATTTTCTCCTCCTGTTCTACATAGGGTCACTATGAATCTGAACCAATTCCACGGTACCTGACCAGAGAAACGAAAACAAGAATTGTTGGAATACCAATAGGAATGTTCCAAGAAGTTAATGAAGCTCTGGAAGCACTCACTCATTTATGACAGAAAATGTAGAAGATATCTTTTGGCTAGCTGAGTAGAGGATGTACATATTTTACTCTTTCCAAAGACAGGAGACTGACATAATGTTTAAATTATGGAGTAATGTTATTAATATCACATATAAATAAATCTTTGCTGAAGATCATCCATTAACAGTTACAGCAGGACATTGACAGGGAGCTGCTGGAGGTTCAGACCAGATTCAGAAAAGGAAATGGTTCAAGATATGTAATTGCTGTTGCCAGATGAAATAAGTGAGAGCAGAGAGTAGCACAAATAGGTTTATTTGCATCTCATTGACTATGCAAAAGCTTCAAATTGTGTAGACCATACTAAGCCATGGGTAACTTTGAGAAGAATGGGAATTTCATACTTCCTTGGGCTCATGCAGAACCTGTCCATGGATCAAGAGGCAGTTGTGTCAACAGAACAAGGGCACGTTGCATGGATTAAAATCAGGAATCCTGTGCATTAAGGTTTATGTCCACACTATGCTTATTCAATCTGTATGTGAAGCAAATGATCAGAGAAACGAGGTTAACTGAAGAAGAACAGTGAATCAGAATTGGAAGACGTTTTATTAAAAACTTGCAATATGGAGATGACACAATTTGCTTGCTTGAAATGAGGAGGACTTGAAGCATGAAAGCTTGAGAATTGTGACCTTCAGGATGAATCACAATTCAATGTAAAGATAATGAAAATCTTCACCACTCAAGCAACATGTAACATTATGATAAATGGATAAATGATTGGAGTTGTCAAGGTTTCCATCTTGTTTAGATTCCTAAGCAGCAGTTCACAAAGGATGCATTGACACAGGTAAATCTGCTGCCCAAGCCCTCTTTGTTACTGCTGTCAGGTGCCATCTGGTTGGTTCGAACGCATATCAGCCCTATGCATACCGGAAGAAAACATTGCATGGTCCTGATCCATCCTCACACATGTTCCTATGGCTGAGCCCCTTGATACAGTCAGGGTTTCAATCCATTTCCTTCAGGGTCTTCCTCTTTTGGGCTGCCCTTCACACAACCAAGCATGATGTCCTCTGCAACAACCGATCTTTCCTGACAACATGTCCAAAGTTTGTACCACGAAGTCTTGCCATCCTTGCCTCTAAAGAGCATTCTTCCAAGATAAATCTGTTTATCCTTTAAGCAATCTATAGCACCTTCAATATTCTTCTCCAGCACCACACTTTAAATGCATCTATTCTTCTGTGATGTACCTTATTCAATGTCCAACTTTCACATGCATATGAGACTATGATTTGGGTCAGACACACCTTAGTCCTCAAAGTAACATTCTTGATTTTCACTTCTCTAAAGATGTAATGTGCAGCAGAATTATCTAATGCAATATATCAGTTACTCTCTTGACTGCTGCTTCCATGAGCATTCGTTGTGGGTCCAAGCAAGACAAAATCCCTGACACTTTCCACCTTTACTCCATTTATCATGACGGTACCTATTAGTATTTTCAATCCCTAATAATTTTGTGAAAGTTGCACATTGAATAAGGCAGACTGAAGAAGGATAGACACATTTGAATACGGAAAGTCCCATGGACTTTTAAAAGTAAAAATTTGTTTGAAAGAAGTTTAGCTGGAATGTGCCTGAGATGCAAGAATGGCAAGATTTTTTCTCATGCATTTTGGACATTTTTTTCATGAAATACCAGTCCCTGAAGAAGGACGTTCAGCTTGGTAAAGTAGAGGGACAGTGAAAAACATCCTGGCAAGCTGTATTTGCACAGTGGCTGCGACTATAGGCTCAAACATAAGAACAATTGTAAGCATGAGGTAGGACAGGAACAGGGACCAACAGCAACAGCATTCATAGGCAAATCTTGGAAATTTTAATGGATTTTAATTTACTCTTTGTATGTTTATGGCTCACATTTATGTTATTGCTTTGTTATTTAAGACAGCTCACCTTAGCTCAAGTTCACAGAGATGTTTCTCTTAAAAAGGTAATTTGTTTTGCCTTTCATGCATTTAGATCTTCAGTCCATCTGGGGATGATTTTTGTACTGATGTAAGTAGATGTCAAAGCGAAATGTAGCTTGCATATCTATCTCAAACTGATCTGTGACTAGTCTTCAAAATAACATGCTTTCCCACTGGCACAATAACTTAGCTTGATCTCATTTCTTATCTTCCCAACAAACGTGTTTTCTATTATATTCCAATATTCATTTTTCAGAACTTTCTTTCATTCCTTTCATCATTTAAATTCGTGATTTAAAAAATTTACCTCCAAATTTAAGGAAAACACATGAAAGCATAAATATTACATAAAAACTGGGTTTTAAAGATAGACCTAAAATAAAATTTAAAAATAGACTTTCTCAGAGAATATAGAACAATCTTCTACAATTACCATGACTATATGAAAGTTCCCTTATAATAATTATCCCCAGCAACCCTATAATATGTTGAATGGAGTGCAAGCAGGCCGTCACTCTTCCTTGGAAAGTGCATGCATTAAAAATAAATTACACACTCACTCCTTTTTCTAATACTCCTTATATTATCTAGGAGTCTCTGTGTTAATTAATTCTGTTATAATATTACTGTTAAAAAAGTTAACACAGAAGACTACATCTTTCTGTAGGTTTTGTTATTTTTATTCTTAAGCACCTATGTGGAGAACAACATGTCTTCCAAAGCAGGGCACGCTGTTTTAATTCCGTTTGGAGTACCACAGCGTGAGTAGGACGATTTTCTGATTCTTAAATTGCAATTCTATCTGTATCATATTGAAGCCATGTTTTGGCAATTGTGAGAAAACTAATAATTTCTCTAAGAAACCTTTCGCGAAGTTCATTTTGGAAGCTTTTCCTAAAGACTTAATCTAGAACCAATTTTTTCATCTGACTTTCTGTAAGCCCCTTCACTACTGAGATAGTTCAAGCAACTTATAGTATTATTCAATTGAATTCTGAATAATAAATGAGGAAAGATGGAACATTTAAAGATGGGTGGAAGTTCTCCAGGGAAGAAGGTCAAGTTGCAACCATAGGCTCCAGAGCAGAATTCAATCCCCTGAGGGGAGAGTAAATAATTAAACACACATCGAGGCTTAGAGAGGCAGTGTACAGCAATAGTAAGCAAATGTTACTACTAAATAAAATATTCTCATTAAATAAGTACAGCATAATTTGTAAAAGGCCTTCAATGAAAGCAGATATTGCTGTAGCTACTTAATGGTGAATTCTGCTGATGCATTTGTTAATGCCCGTCTTCTGGTTTTTATTATGCAGTTTGAGCTTATTGATTACGGAACACATGTAGAACTTTGAACTCCAACTTGGCTCTATGTTGTATTTTTTCTGATGCAACTTCATCATTGTTTTATTTACAATAAAGATGCTTCTCCAAAGAAAACAAAAGAGAAGTAATTGATTCACTTTCTTTTATTAAACTCATAATCTGACTGATTACTTATAAAACTTGAGTTACTTTAATCCATAAATGATTAGAGTATAGCTAAAAGCATATGATACATATTAAATCAACATTACTATTCATGCAAGCAAACAAAAAATAACTAGAATCAATAATTGAGCCTAATGTTGATCTTTATTTCTTAGGAAGCAAGTTATTATACAAAACTTAATAAATTGCTTAGATTTGATTACTTAGGAAAAATAGAATTTCAGATTATCATGAGAAACAAATTTTTCCCACTATGAACTATAAGATTCAGAAACAAATAGTTGCCAGTGTCTGTTAATATAGAATAAAATTCAAATTGTCATAAAACTTAAGCAAATACACTTCCATTTATAAACATTCATGGCAGTCACTACAGTGGATCAACATATATTAAATGCCCCTCTCATTTTCCAATGACATCCAATATAATTAATTTTCTAAATAAGTTAAAAACAGTAAACTCAGTGAATATTGTTTTTCAATCTACTAAATTACATAATCTTCAGAAACAATGAAGGATGATTTATTACATCTTTCATAGTTTTATCAATTTACTGACAGTGACTTATGGATAAAATAAATGCATGTTTATAAATCATAAAGTCAGAGATAAAATTGAAAAAGAGGATACTCTTATGTCTCTCTCAGCTTTTAATTTTTATTTTCTTAACTATCACTTCTATAAATACCACCAGGAATTTATATGCAAATTGGGATGCTATAGGAAGTCTTGCTAATATAAAGATGTTTAAGATATCACAACGATATGTTCTAGTTTTGATTCAAAGGCTGATTTACTTTTTTAACATAAATGGAGCAGAATAAATTAAACACTTTTATTATCCCTAATCTTAAAATTCGATGCTTTTATGGTGGGCATAAAAGCAAAAGTTCAGAGCTCAATATGGTTCACTCATTTGGTATAGTTCTTACCTCTTCAGATTGAGTACTTAGTATGGAGAGGACCTTAAAATAGTAGTTCCCTCCTTGCAAAAATAAGTGGAAATATAGGTTTTGTGGGAGTCTTAAAATACTTATCAGAACTCTGCTATGTATTAAGGATTCTCAGAACCATGGACAAACATAGAGTTACCAGTTGGAATGGTCCTGCTTACTTGATCACAGACTTTCCCTTTCACATCCATGTTGAATAAAAGCAAGCCACTAATTATTTCATATAAAGGCTGATATAGAAATCAGAGTAAAATTTCCTGATCAGAGGGTCCCTCTTCTTGTGAGTACATGATGGAGGAAGAAAAGAAAACTCACCGGAGCAAATGATACATACTGTTTTATTGGCACTTACAGAGCAATGCAGCCAGGGAGTCAGGCCCTGCAGGCTCCGGGCAGGGGCACAGGCAGCCTGACTGTGTAGCAGGCTTCTCTGGGGGAGGAATGCTCAGAATGTTTTAAAGCCCATCCCTGCTTACTATAAAGTTCAGGCCTGTGCACTAGATGCATCTTTCAGGTCCTCAGAGAATCAAGAATGCTTGGGGATGCTTATCCTGCTGGTATTTCATCAGGTGTTCTTAAGTTCTTTAATTGCCAAACCTGCAAAGATAAAATGGCCTTGAGAGAGAGAGTTCCTGGGTTAAATCATCACAATGAAATCTATTTATTATAATCTGATATCAGAGTGAGTACTGGTGGTTCAGAGCTTAAAATGTTTAGTTGCTAAGATACATTTAAGTGTTTGGAAATGACCGGTTACTCTATCGTAGAGAAAAGTGGAACAGTTTGGTTCCATAGGTTTTACAGCTTCAGAAACTACACACACACACACACACACACACACACGCACACACACGCACACACACACACACACATTCCTATATTGGGGGAAGTGAAGCCATAAGTGAAGATGGCAAGACTTTGATAACTTGGGCATTTTGCTATTAGGAGAGGCCAATCCCCTTGAAAAAGTGTTATGCTTGGCAAAGTTGAGGGTGACAGAAAAATAAAGAAAATATTAAAAAGATGGGTTGACAGAGTAGTTTCAAATATGAGCTCCAGCACACACAAAATGGTAAGGCTGACCCAGGACTGCCCAGCGTTTTCTTCTGATGTACATAGTTTGAACCAACTTGGTAGCACCTAACAACAAATCAACTCAATAACATTTTTTGTCCCTCATCAAGATAGTTGAGTATTGATCACTACTTGGTACTATAGAGAAAAATAATATATTGTTTTAAATCAAAATAAAGCAACAGCAGTACTGGCCCAGTAGAGTCTTCCATAGTATCAGAATTAGTCTGAAATATAAATTCTTTCTACTTCTCCAAGCAAAATAAATTCTTAATGCTGTTTACCATACTTTACTAAAATGTGCTGCACAATTGTAGTGAAACTGGATTCTACATTTCATTTGCTAATTTCTCCCAGTCTTGATGCATATCATGCCCTCACAGACTAAACAGGAGTTACAGTGATATAGCATACTCCCCTCGAGTTGTTAGCAAATAGTGCAAGACAATGTAATTGCCCAGAACCACAATACCCATAATTCAATGGGCTTCAGTCAGGAACTGCAGACCTTGGGTAATTGTAGCAACCTGCCATGATCACCCATAGTGCGGTGCTTAGATCCCTTGGACTCATGCTCTCCTAACAACATTGAAAACTCATGTTCCCAAATCAGGACCAGTATAGTTCCTGCTATTGGCTGCCGCCAGGCTTGGCAGTTACGTGTGGATATATATTCAACATGAAATATTACAAGGATTTATCATTTCACTGGGATGTAAATGAGTGAATGAAGCAAAGACTGAGGCAACACTGAATTCGGGATAGTATACTGTGACTTATAGGGACCCATAAGCGTCCTAGTGGTCCCTTAGGTGTTGGTCTCTAAGCAATCGGGTTTGATTTTCCATACGTAAAGGGATGCACTTGATGAACACACCAATAGGGGCTCACATTTGTTGTTATATCTGGTGGAATAAAGCAGTTTAGATTTTCTCCCGTGAAATTTGGGTTAGGTGTTGGTGTGTGGCACATATTTCTGGTGCAGCAGAGTATTGTGGGTTGTGGGAGTTGATTTAGGTTTTCTCCTTGGTGTGGCTATTATCCAGGATTCTCTGGCCAAGGTTCCTAAAAAGCAGACCCAACAGGCAGGGTGATTAGCACCTGGTGAGTTATGTGGATGGTGGTGTTATGAAGCTTTCCATCAGAATTATCTGCTAAAGGAATCTGCAGGTAAGCTTTGCGGAACAGACACTGCAGGCTCTTTTGTTTTTAAATATAGCTTGATATTTTGTTGGCAATGGGTTAGGGATTGGCAGCTATATCATTAACCAGGAAAGAGTCAATAATTCAAATACAGAGTAGCATTATAAACCCAAATTTGCATTATCAGAGATAATCTGCAAAAAAAAAAGCTGATGGCATTTTCAAAAGTATCCTCCCCGTGGTTTAGCTAGATGAAGGAGGCACACTTCTACTGCATATGCTTTTGGAGGTAATGCTCTATAACTTGTTCTGTTCCAGTTTCTTCAGACCTTGATTAGCTCCTCGTGTTGTATAGTTGCCTTCCCATTGAAGGTACTAATATAACTACCACTATGTAGTTCAGAGGGTGGGTTAGGTGTTTCAACTAGTGCTGGTAATTTTTTGACAAATGGGTTAACAGATAACCTTCAAAGTGCGGTGACAGAACATCTTGAGATAATTCACATGCACGTGAAAGTTAAACAATGAATAAAGAAGACTCTTGAAGGACTGATGCTTTGGGATAACGGTGATGAAGATATTGAAAGTATAGTAAACATCCATAAGAACATGCAAATCTATTTTAGAGTAATGAATCTTGGGTTCTTCTTAGAAGTGAGGATGGTGAGACTTTTCTCATGTATTTTGGACATATTCTCAGGGAAATGAATCATTGGGAAAGGACATCATACTTGGTAAATGTACAGGAGCAGCAAAAAAGAGCAACATCCCGGACAAGATAGATTTACATAGTGTCTGCAGCAATGAACTCAAAACATTGTGAGGAGGGAGCAGGACTGGGAAGTATTCTGGTCTGTTGTATATGATTAAAAACTATACTCAATGGTACCTAACAGCCTTGTGGAAATTATAAGTTAGGCTCCATTACTTTCCTCTGCCTTGAGAATAAGTCAGATTAGAGAATTAAACAGGGAAGATTTTAGGAACTAAGATGCCTTTCCCCCTCCTTTTTAACTCATGCTAGGCCTCAGCACCTTGTACTGGAAGTCCAGAAGCCACAATGGCTTCCTGAATTTAAGGGAAAAGTGTTCGGTATAATGCACTGCAATGACTGCACTGGAAATATGTCTATACTGGGAAGAGGACTGCTGAAACAGGTGCCACGATCAAAGGTGGATGCCTCATTTAAGGCCAAAGCACCTCATTATCTTCAATATTTTGTTGTTCTCCGACATTTTCAAGTAAAATTTACTCACAGTAAAATTACTCATAGTAGCCCCATGTTCATACCACAAGATCTGCTTGTTGAGCAAAGATATCATTTTTGAGATCTATTGTGTGTCTGACTTATGGAAATATTCCTGTAAAAATTAATATAAAATTTAGACTATGTGGTCAGGAACTCAATGTCTGTGTCTCAACACAAAACAAAGCACTGAGAGAAAAAGGAAAAAAATACTAAAAGAAACATCCTGATAAATGAAAAGCTTTCAGTTGTCAAGGATATAATTTTGATTTGTGTCATAACCAGTGCTCAACACTCAAGAAATCAAAATGACATGTTGCATTGGCTATTTTTTTGCCCAAGATGACTCTAACATGTTGAAGAACAAGGATGATACTTTGAAGACTAAGGTGGACATGACCCTATCATGATATTTTCAATCACCTTGTATGCATGGGAAAGCTCTACAATGAACAAGCAAGGCCCAAATAAGAAAAATGAATGGACATTTTTACGTATGCTCCTGTCCAGGACTAGTGAAAGGAGCATGGATAGCCAAAAGAAGAAATGAATCTGTCTGGACAGAATGCTTCTTATAAACAAGACATGGACATGGTATCAGGAAAGGTCAGTCTATGAAGAAGGACATCATGTTTGGTTCAGTAGAAAGTCATTGAAAAGAAGCGAGACTGTCAAGGAGATGGATGGACACAGTGGCTGTAAAAATGGGCTCAAACATAACCTCAATTCTGAGGCTGGTGCTGGACTAGCAGTGTTTTATTTTAGCTCACTTGATGGCACCCAATAACAATAGCGACAAAGATTATTTGGTGGGATTTTAAATACATTTAACTTTTTAGTAATAAAAATACATATTTTTCAGAATTCCTTCTTATTAAGAAAACTCTATTTGAAGTTTTCTCCCTTATCTTTTTGGAAATAAAATCCTTGAGGTGTTTTCAGATGCTTCATAGTCTCATTTAATTTACTAAGAAAGAGAGAAAGTAAAATAAATTTAAATTGACCAAATGTACATAGGGTCTCTTAGGAATATTTTGATTTATAATACAGGCTTGTAGAAAACTCTTAATTGTGAATCACAACTGCAGACTAATAACACTTATACACATTTGTACACATATACACAATTATGCATATATAATTGAAAATAAGTAACATATAATACACATACATAGACATATATGTATAAAGCTTTACATATATAGTGGGTGTGACAGGGTTCTCTAGAGAGATAAAACCAGATTGCTGATAATTATATATATAGATAGATAGATAGATAACACAAGAAATTAACTATTAAATTATATACAGATAGATATATAATACAAGAAATAAAGAGTTAAATTATAAAGCAGTACAAATGGCTCAGTGCAACTTACTCCCATGAGAGAGTTGTGAGACACTAGCAGTCCTTCAAGTCTTGAAAGCCTCAAGGTAGGCCTCTGTAGAGAGAGCTAGGCTATCCCAGCACAGGCAGCAAACAGCAAGGCAGGTCACCACCATCAGCCAGGTCACCAACTGTCAGTCCCCAGCTCCAGAGATATAAATTCCAATCACATGGTCTTAAAGGGACCTCAACTTACAGCGACACAGTCCACAAGCTAGACGTCCCACAGGTAGTGTGCCCTTTAAATTGAGGCACAGACCAAGCAAGACAGCTGCACACTGGTCCGATGATCAAAGAGTGAGAAACAAGAAAGGTGAGGCTCACCGAGCCATTTATCTCTGTGTCCTTCAATTAATCCCCCTTGTGTTTATCGGCTGGCACAATAAACTATCTCAGTGGCTACATCAATAAAGTTTGTGGAAAATGAAATAAAAAGATAGTGGATTTTTCCACAAACTTTTTGAAGCCCCTCATATATTTAATATATATGTGTGTGAATATGTATGAAATGCAGACACATTAACTCATTAATTTAGATTGTATCTTTATTACATGAAAAATGTACTGTTGAATTTTAACTCATTCAAGATATATCTGAATTTTAAGCACTGTTTCAGAAATAGAGATTTTAAAATAATCGGCAAGCTATGGGAAAAATATTTTTCAATCCTTGAATCTCTAGCATATGAAAGTAGTCAAAATATTATTACAAAGACATATAAATCCTTATTAAATAAAAATATCAAAATGTGAAGCTATTACTTTTATAAATATTCTTCCTCAAGGTGATGATTCCATCTCTCTAACTCTTCCATGAAGAACGCTGCATTCTTTGGATAACCCAACATCAAAATGGCAGCTTTTGTATCCTAAAGGGGCATAAGTATGCTCCTTTTCGATGTTCTTTGAATTTGTGGAACAGAAAAAGCCCATAGTGTTAAGCTCAGGACTCCGTGTTGGATGGGGTAAGGTTTCCCAGTGAAATTCTCACAGGATCACCATGGCAAGCCACGGACAACAGCAGGGGTGCATTCTGACGATGGAAAACAATTCCCTGGGACATGTTTCCTGGCTTTGTTCTCACCAAAGAAATTTTCAAATCTCTTAAAACTCATTCCTAATAAACCCTCCTGATCATCCTGTGTCCTTTGCCATCATTTGCCAATGTTATCCCTTTGGATTCTCCCCAAAAGTCACTGTTGTCTTCTGAGCTGACCTCTCTGCCCTGTGTTTATCTGGCCCAAAAGACCCCTCAGAAGACATTGATTTGCTTATGAGTGTCTTACTTTCCTGAAGCCATCTACTTTTAGCAGAATTATGTCTAAATATGTTTTATTTGGAAGAAACAGACTCCTTTATGACCCAAAACCCCACGAGCAATGCCTTTTGACTTATCTACCCTGGTATCTCATTTTCCTTTTAGATTACTTTATGTCATTGCTCTTTTTCAATTATTATATTTACATGTGCAATTTTGACCATAATGACTATTGAAAATAACTTCATGATCACTGTCATGGACTGAATGCACTCCTCTCATTGCTGTCTTTTAATAAAAAGGTGTTCATTTCCTTGAGTTTTCAATAAATATAGATTTTAGGTGATAGAAATCATTTCGTGCTCACTGAAAAGAAAAATACCTTTAATACCCGTGGAAGTCAAAAGAACCATTGAAAATAGATCTCAATTTGCTTTTACAGCATCCATTTCTCTTTGTGAGTCAAGGAAGTCACAGTGGGAAAGAAAACAGATGCTGGACGGCTGCTCTTACAAGAGACCGTTAACCTCAGGAAATGATAAGTGTGGAGAAATATTTTCTTTTCCCTTCTTAACATTCAAGTGCAGCTCTCTCTCTCTCTCTCTTTAGACTGCCAAATACCTATCCTATTCACATCCTCTCTTTCTGGCTTCTTGTAATTCAAAGACTGATAAGAAAATTTCAGTCTGCTGCATATTGTAGTTGAACATTTACTAAGAAAAAGCAAAAACAACAAAAACCCGTTGGCTTGCTTGAATTGCTTTCTTCTTGAAACATTATAATTTCCTTTGCAAAAAGCAAATACGATTTCTATTATAAGCCATTGATTTTACGTAACATATTATTTAATATATCACCTCTATGTAGAAAGGAAGAACTTTTAAAAAATCATTTTATTTGGGGCTCCTACAACTCTTATCACAATTGATACATAAATCCATTGTGTCAAGCACATTTGTACATTTGTTGCCATCATCATTCTCAAAACATTTGCTTTGTACTTAAGCCCTTAGAATTATCTCCTCATTTTCCCCTCCCTCCCTCCCTCTTCCACCCTCCCTCATACACCCTTGATAATTTATAAATGATTACTTTTTCATATTTTATACTGTTAGACTTTTATGTTGTCCCCCAGGGAGGAGGTTATATGTAAATCCTTTTAATGGATTTCCCCCTTCCACCCCACCCTCCCTACACCCTCCCAGTAGCTCTACTCTCACCACTGGTCCTGAAGGAATCGTCTGTCCTAGATTCTCTGTGTTTCCTGTCCCTGTCTGTAACAGTGTATATCCAGATTTGAAAGGTATAATTGGGGTCATGATAGGGGGATGGGGGCGTAGAAGGCATTTAGGAACTAAAGGAAAGTTGTATGTTTCATTGTTGCTACATAGTCCCCTGACTGGCTTGTCTCCTCCCTGTAACCTGTAAGGGGATATCCAGTTGCCTACAGATGGGTTTTGGGTTCCCAATATGTAGTCTCCCTCATTCACAATGATTTGATTTTTTTGTTCTTTGATGCCTGATAACTGATTTCTTTGACACCTCATGATCACACAGGCTGGTGTGCAAGAACATTTTTAAAAAAATAGTTTTTCAAGGTGCTTGACAAAATGGTATGGAAACTTTTTTATAAGGATTGAGGGCAAATCCATAAATCAGGTACTTAATTTTTTCTTGTAAAACTTTTGTTATGAAGCCCAGGGGATGAGAGCACTCACCTGTTTGTCCCTGTGTGCCTGCATATGCCCAGTCCTGACTGCGGACATTCCACAGCCTCTTTGAGCTCCACCCCAGATTCCGGTGAGGCTGATGCAGCTCATTTCGCACAGTCTAGTCACTACCTGCGCCTGCTTGCTCTGCCAACCTGGCCCCATCCTTAGACTCAGCGGCTGGCGTGGGACACAGTCCTGTGCTCACGTGGAAGGCACAGCACTGCTGGGGAAGAAGCCGCCCGGCAGCACGAATGTGACAAGCCTCACCCCACCCCCTCACTATCCCCCATTGAATTCCTCCTGAGTGCAGAGTGCATGAGGAGCACTGGCGACCCCAGGGCTGGCCAGGCCCCAGACCTCGTCCAGTGGCCAGCCCCCAGAGCGGCAGTGGAGCTCCATGCAGGTCAACCCGAACTTCCAGCCGCAGACCTTCAAGATTGACATCGACCCCACAAGAAGGTGAAAGCACTGAAGGAGAAGACTGTGTGTGAACAGGAGAAAGATGCCTTTCCGGTAGCAGGCCAAAAATGAATTTATGCAGGAAAAATCCTCAATGATGATACTGTTCTCAAAGAATACAAAATTGATGAGAAAAACATTGTGGTGGTTATGGTGACAAAATCAAAGCAGTGACAAGACAAGCACCAACCACGACGCAGGAATCGAGTCCTGCTACCACCACTACAAGACTATAAAAGATCCTTGCTGACCCAGTAGGGACAGAAGAACCACACTCACCAAGCATAAATAAGAGACCACCACATAGAACAACCTCACTAGAGGGAAACAAAGAGAAAACAGACCTCAAGATAGCATTGGCTTAAATATAGAAACACTTGAAAAGCTGCTGAGGTAAGCTTTAAATTTATATATAAGGGGCATAGGGAAAAAGTTATGGTATACAAACATTCCTGGAGTGGGGACCAGGTAATATGGCAGGGGCCAGACCAAATACAGGACACACATGGTAGACAACTAAAAATAAGGTGGGGAAAGGAAAATAAATAATAATAAAAAAGAAAAGGGTAGCGGGGGCACAGGGCACTAACCAACCCAAGGGGAGGGTATTGTTTATATCTCCACAGGAAAAGAGGGACCAGACTTCAACCCAGTGCTCCAAGATGTGAATGCAACATGCCGGCGTGGAGTAGGGAACCAGTGGAGAGGTGTGGGGGGCTGACCTCAACCCCAGCTACTAAGTGGACACCTACCCCTCCCCTCAGAAGAATTTATTTAAAAGGACTGCACTAAATCTACAGCTCTGGGCGAGGGACATATCTGATCACAGCACACGGGAGCAGATGAAGGGGGAGGGCGAGAGAGTGGAGCACATCCTGGCCCTCCAGGTCCTGAGGACAATATTCCCAATTAGAGCAGCCAGTCCACAGAGAGGACCACATAGACGGCGCCTCTATAATATATGATGGCCCTCACTGATCCATAGCCCTATAGGGGACAACACCAGAGAAACAGTATGGAAATTGTTCCCGATCTGATCCCACCACACAAAGGCAAAACATTAAGGGGGTGCAACAGAACAGCAAGGGAATGAAGCGGCAAGGTCCCCAGGGAATGCTGAAGATGGACTTTGGGACTAGGGCGTGGTGCCCCCAAAGACTGGACTGGAAATAAATCCTAAAGGCCAACAAACAATCCTTGAATTAACAATAAGCTTTTCTTTCTTGTATTTTATTTTGTTGCTGTTGTTTTGTTGTATATTGTTGCTTGGTTGTGCTCTGTCTTGTTTTTGTGCATGTTATTATTACCGCAGGTCTGTCTAAATAAGATAGGCTGGTGCATAAGCAAATGTGGCGAAGAAAGCTGATGGTGCTCACCTATCAAAATATATAGCATCTGAGGTCTTAAAGGCTTGAAGGTAAACAAGCAGCCATCTAGCTCAGAAACAACAAACCCCACATGGAAGAAGCACACCAGCCTGTGTGATCACAAGGTGTCAAAGGCATCAGGTATCATACAACATCAGAACAAAAAATCTTACCATAGTGAATGAGGTGGGGAGTGCGGAGTGGAGACCCAAAGCCCATTTGTCGGCTACTGGAGATCCCCTTAAAGAAGGGTCTTGGGGAGGAGATGAGACAGGGTGCGATGTAGCAAAGATGAAAAATACAACTTTCTTCTAGTTCCAAAATGCTTCCTCCCGCCACTCCCCATTGCCATTATCCAAATCCACCTTGCAAGTCTGGCTAGACCAGAGGATGTACAGTTGTACAGATAGGAACTGGAAACACAGGGAATCCAGGGAGCATGATCTCTTCAGAACCAGAGGTGTGAATGGCAATACTGGGAGGGGATTGGGAGGGTGGCTTGGAAAGGGGGAACTGATTTCAAGGATCTACATGTGATCTCCTCCCTGGGGGACATACAACAGAAAAGTGGGTGAAGGGAGTTGTGGGAAAAAAAAACAATGGTTTATAAATTATCAAGGGTTCATGAGGGAGGGGGAAGCAGGGAGCAAGGAAAAAAAATGAGGACCTGATGCCAGGGGCTTAAGTGGAGAGCAAATATTTTGAGAATGGTGAGGGCAATGAATGTGCAAATGTGCTTTACACAATTGATGTAGGTATGGATTGTGATAAGAGTTGTATGAGCCTCTAATAAAATGATTTAAAAAACCAAAAACTTTTGTTACATTTATCATTAAAGCAGCAGAGAAAATTCATTACAGAGAAAGTTAATCTACCTATAAATGACTATCAGTGAAATGTGATTATATACTTTTAGGTTTAGCTATGGTATAGACTTCTACAGGCAAAACATGAAAGAAGAGTTTATCTTTTTTCTTATCAGAGTTGAAGAGCAGCATGAAGGAGAGAATAACACATACCTGCAGTTGAACGAAAAAATAGAAATGTAGATTCTTTGTCCAGCAAAGATTATTATGGCTGACTATTTGAAAGAGTTGGACAGGAGTGGAGAGTGAAAAAATGTCCTATGCAAAGTTTTTGCTTTTAAAAAGATTTTTTAGATACCGTATATACGCAAATATAAGCCCACCCAAGTGTAAACCGAGGGATCTAATTATTACCTGGGAAACCAGAAAAACAGATTGACTAGAGTATAAGCCTAGGGTGAAAATGCAGAAGCTATTGGTGAGTTTCAATAATCAAAACAAATGAAAATAAAATTACTAAAAACTGAGACATCAGTAGGGTAATGCATTTAAATATTTATTTTAAATAGAAAGCATAAATAAAAGGACAAGAAGTCATTTAACATTAGTAAACCAGCACAGTAATTGGAAAATAGGTTCAACAAAAACAATAAGGTATCAACAATGATACCTTAAGAATACTAGTCCCTGAGCTCAATCAGCAACCAAGCTAAAATGTAAAGAGTTAAAATCCTTCAAAACTGGATTCCTTATCATCATCCGTATCCCAATGCAGAGCTTCAGCTGGTGTGAGGTCATCATAGACGCTGTCCTCACTGAGATCGCTGTCGTCACCATCACTGCTGTCATTTTCATACAAAGCGCAGTCTTCACTGCCATCCATAGCATTACTAATAGTACATTTCTGGAAGGCACGTCGCACCATGTCTTCTGGAATGTCTTCCCATGCATCTCGAACCCACTTTGCTATTAACTCTATGTCAGGCTTCATGAGATTTCCTCCTTTTGTTAGTTGGGCTTGACCAGATGACATCCATTCATGCCACATCCTTGGCACATGGTCTTTAAAAGACTTTATTCAAAGATACACATCATAGGATGGCTCTGATTGGTTAGATGTGAGTAAACAAACATTCTACACCCTGCAGTGTCAGCACGGCTTTGAATGAACAGCAGAGAAATGGCAATCACTCACGAGAAAATGGGCACTCCACTGTTTCCTCGGGGGCGGGGGTAGTGGGGGCAGAGAGATGTTAAACCTCGCTGGGGTACCACTGACCCATGTATAAGTCGAATCTCAGTTTTTCAGCACATTTTAATGCTGAAAAACTGGCTTATACATGAGTAAATACGGTAGTCCGTCAAACCCACTTAATTAAAAATCCATCTCAGTTTGATGACTCATGTTGTTGAAATAACTCAACATATAGAAAATAAAACTAGGCTCATTGCTTCTTTGTTACATTATATTATTTTATCAAAAGAGAAAACATTCATGTTTGTTAGCTGATCATATTTCTCCGTGTTAATTTATATTTTACCAACTTATAATCAGAACTAAAGAGCCATAAATTCATAGGCCAATCAAACATAGAGATAAATTATTTAGGAATAAGTCCACTCGTGGCCATGTTCAAATTGTAGTCAATTTTTCTAGCTGTATGTGACAGGATTTAACATGTATGTACATTTTACATACATTAAAAAGCCCTGTTTATGTCTGCTTTGCATTAGCTTTATTTATTTCTTGCCAAATTCATATTCATAGTTATTAAATTTTTCACTAGTCTTTGTTACCTTTGATGGTTATCTGTACTTTAGAAAGATTATTTTAATATCTCCTGCTTTTATTCAAGAGATCAGGGAGAAAAGAGTGTTAGGTTAGTTGTTAAGCCATCCATGTTCAAGGCTGACTTGTCAAACAACCTGAGGCTCTCATTCTCTCTGCATTCAGTTTTGCTGCTTGTACAATGGAAAAAGCGGCTTGCATCATCTCATTTTCCCTTCAAGGTATCATGCAAATGCTTGAAGTTTCAGTGCTGTAATTCATCCTCTTTAGCAATGTCAAAACAAGATAGATGGTTCTTTCTTCTTTGTCTATCATTTTTATAATCTTGCTACCCTTTTATTAGAAGTGTAGTTTAGTTTGACTGGAAATACTTCATTCCATCATCTGCCTTCTGTGATTTTCACATATCTTTAAATACTTAAGATACCTGGTGACATCATGGTTATACATTGGGCTGTGAACCACAAGGTCAGCAACTCAAAACCACCAGCTTCTCCTTGGGAGAAAGATAGGCTTTACTATTCTCATAGAAGTACACATCTAAAACCTACAGAGGCAGTTCTACTTGCCCTATAAAGTTGCAATGAGTTGGACTTGACTCGATGCCAGTGAGCTATGTGTTAAGTTTGTTCATTTTATATGCATGAAAGGCTCCCTGGTGCTGTCATGAGTCACATTTTGGGTGCTACACATAAGATCCGTGGTTTGGAATCACCAGTCAATCTGCATGAGAACGATGAGACTTTCTACTCCTCTAGAATCACAATTTCAGAAACCTCTCTATAGTCAGAATGGTTTTGAAGGCAGCGAGTGTGGTTGGGTTACATATATGTAAGGATTCCTAGAGATTTAATGGGCCATTCATTGAACTGCTGACAGCAAGGTCAATGGTTGGAAACTACCAGCTGCTCTTCAGAGGACAGATGAGGTTATCTGCTCCCATGAATCTTTAAGGTCTCTGAAATCCAAAAGGTGCTGCCCTACTCTGTCATTTCAGGTACCTATGAGTCCGAATTGACTTGATTACAGTGAATTTGCAGTTTGGGCTTATATGTATATATGCCTGTGTGTTCCTCCACAGCTTTAGAAGAAAAAATCAAGCCTTGAGTTGCAATATTTGAAAGATTAGATGGACAAAATAGTGAGGAATGCATGAATCATCGAAAGAAGATGGAAAGAATGCACAAGAGTCACTGTACTAAAAGAAGCAGTCGACATTCAACCATTTAAAGAAGTAGTATATGTTTAAGAACCAATAGTGAAGGGCAAATTTCTAGCTGTACTTAAGGCATTAACCAAAACAAAGTTCCAGGAATTGATAGAATTCCAATTGAAATGATTCAATCAGCTGAGGAAGCGCTGGAAGCATTCACTCTTGCTTTTCTCTGCTGGGAGGCACTACCTGGCCAACTGTGAGGACACTAGTCATATTTGGAACCATTCCAAAGAACAGTTACCCATCGGAATGCGCAAATTCTAGAACAATATCATTGATGTCAAAAGTAAAATTTTGCTGAAGATCATCCAAAGATAGTTGTAGCAGTACATTGACAGAGAGTTGCCATAAATTTTGGCTGTATTCAGAAGAGGGCATGGAACAAGGGATTACTTTGCTGACACCAAATGGATCTTGGCTGAAAATATTTTCTTGTGTTTTATTAACTATGTCAAGGCATTTGAATGTGTGGATCATAATGAAGTATGGATAGCTTTGGGAAGAATGGGAATTCCACAATGCTTCATTGTCCTTTTTTCAGAACCTGTACTTAGATCAAGAGGCAGATGTACAAACAGAATGTGGGAACACTGCCTGGTTTAAAATTAGGAAAGGTGTTTATTAGGGTTGTAGCTATACTTATTCAAACAGTATGCTGAACAAATCATCATGGAAACTGATTTATATGAAGAAAAACAAGG
The DNA here is from genome assembly GCF_050624435.1 of Tenrec ecaudatus. Classification (NCBI taxonomy): domain Eukaryota; kingdom Metazoa; phylum Chordata; class Mammalia; order Afrosoricida; family Tenrecidae; genus Tenrec; species Tenrec ecaudatus. The sequence continues at coordinate 99,621,229 of NC_134531.1, forward strand.
CTCATTAACAAGCTTTGCTATGCAGATAACACAACCTTGCCCATAGAAAGCCAGTGAGGTTTTACAGCACTTGCTAATGATCAAAGACTACAGCCTTCAACATAGATTGCCTTTAATATAGTTTGCAACTCAATGTAAAGAAAGCCAGGTTTCTCACAACTGCACCAATAGATCTCTTGAATAATGAAGAGAAATCAAAATTTTTAAGAATTTCATCTTGCTTGTATTCACAATCAAAACTTACGGAAACAGTCAAGATAGCAAAGCAATATTTTGTTGGGTACATCTGCTGCATAAAACATTTTTTGTTTTGTTTTCAACAGTTTTTTGGCATATAATTCACATATCATAGTTCAGTCACATGAATAAGGTTTGCACAGTCATTATCACACTCAGTTTTAGAACATTTTCTTCATTATTTTTTAATCATTTAATTAGGGGCGCATACAGTTCATATCACCCTGCATACATTATTTGTGTCAAGCACATTTGTACATATGTTGTCATCATCATTTTGAAAACATTTTCTCTGTACAAAATCTTTTTAAAGTGTTGAGGATCAGGGATGTCACTTTGAGAACTGAGATGAACCTTTCCCAAGATCAGGGTTTTCTTTCTTCTTTTTAAATGTTTTATTAGCACTTCATCCTCATTTCTTAAAATTCAATAATTCAATCATATGAAGAAGAGCCACGCAATTATCACACATTCAGTTCTAGAATATTTTCTTTTTCTTGTACTCATTGTTATTCATGTAATTATTTTTTCTAATTGTGGCAAAAAATACACACAACAGAACATTCTCCAATTCCACAACTTTTATGTGTATAATTCATTGCCATTGATTACACGCTTCTTGGTTGTACAACCATTATTGTTATCATTTTCCAAATTACTCCACCACTGTTACCATAAACTCAATGCCCCTACACAACTTGTTCTTCACCCTGATATCTGTTGGTCAAGTTAGGTTTCTTTTCTTTTTTTAGTAGTTTTCTTGATATAGTATTTATATGTTATACACTTCCATGATTGCATAGCTTTTTAAATGAGTGCTGTCTACCCCTTCCACATTTTTGTTTGCTCCCCAAATTCCCTCAATCTCCCTACTTATCACACATCCTGATAAACCACAGCATCAGTAATTATCTCCATATATCCACAAATTTTGTGAATCAAAAACTAGGAAACCCATCACAAACAATAAGAAACAAAAGCAAAACAAAATACCAAGGAGACAAATTAATAATATATTGATAAAAATACAAATAAAACATCAGAAAGAAAAGATCACCATCAATATTTGATACATCATAGAAGAAATTTCTGTCATGGAACATGCAAGCAATAATTGAGACTCCAGTAAATTCAGGTTCTCTCAAGTAGGAGGTGAACTCAGCACGTATCATATTATAATATTGGATTATGGTTGGTTCTACCATAATTGAGTTACAATAAACACTGTCTGATAGTAAAGCAGTTTGAGTCCCTTGCCTGTGGCTAGAGGGATCTGCCAGAGGTTAAATCTGACTATATAGTCCGCAGATGGATTTTGGGCTTCCACTGTCCCCAATAGCCTTCTGAAAATTTGGTGTTAACAATTTAAACTCTGATACTGTTCCCTTCATAATATTTGGGTTTTGTTATCACTTTTGGATCATACAGGCGGTGTGCTTTCTCTTCATGTACTTAGTTAATACTTCACTTAGATGGCTGCTTGTTTAGATATAAACCTTTAAGACCTCACACATTATTCTGATTGATAGCTGGGCACCATCTGCTTTCTTCACCACACTTTGCTTTACCGCCTTTACCTGTGGTGATCATTCCATAAAGGCGAGTATCAAGCAGGACCATGTTATAAGAGCTAAATGCTTTTGGATTGGGGCTCGAATTAAGTGGGAGTCCAGACTCAATCTGCTTGTCCATGGGATATAAAAGACTCTGGTTTACTTTGGCATAGTTACTATGACAAAAACAAAAACCCACAAGAAAAACAACAAAGAAAAGAAAAACAAACAAAAGGTAGCAAAAATCAAAGAAACAAAATAGAAAAATACTGTTAATCATCTCCCTGGGTATAAGGCATTGTATCGATAACATCAATACTTTTCCCAGTAATGTAGAAATAAGACACTGTTGTTATGAAGAGTTTATGAGTACAGTTGATTGGCAAACTGCGATCTGTGCTTTGTTGCTTTGTATGGATTGATTTCTTAATTGATCGAGCTCTGTTTATACTGATCATGGGGATTGGTGCTAGAAGAAAATTTCCTGAATCAATTCTTACATGTGCAGATCCTTGCCTACCAGATTAAAACCTGTCATATTAATGCACAGGGAGCATTGAGGTATTAAATATATGGTGGTTCTGGGTCCCCATTCATTGGACAAAGATATTATATTTTCAATTGTATTTTATGCATGTAAAAGTTGGACATTAAGTAAAGAAGACCAAAGATGAATTGGTGCATTTGAATTATGATGATAGTGGAGTATATTGAAATTACTATGTATTGCCAGAAGAAGAAACAAAGCTGTCATGGAAGAAGTACATCCAGAATGCTCCTTAAAATGAGGATGGCAAGAATTCATTCTTCTTACATTTCATCAGGAGAGACCAGTTCCTGGAAAAAGACATCCTCCATAATAAACCAGAATGGCATCATAACACAGTAAGACTCAAAATGAATTAACACAGTAGCGACAATAATGGACTCAAACATAAACAGTTGTGAGGCTGGCAAATGAATAGGCAATATTGCATCCTGTTGTGCAAGGGATCGCTATGAGTTAGAGCTATTTTAAAGGTATCTAACAACCCATAGAAGGTATTTGTGTATGTGTGTGTCTTTTTCTAAACCACAGGCAATAATTACTAAAGCACTGAACAAAGGGTTTAAGAAAACAAAAATAGAGCAATATAATCCAACATTATCCAATTCAACATTGGATAATCATCTGTTGGATGAGGATAATCATCTGTTGGATGATTATCCAACAGAGCAAATTGAGTCTGTACAATTAGATCATTCTCAAGCCAGATCACCTTTTCTTTAACTATAAAATTTCTTCATGTAACAAATAAAGATAATGACAATAATTAGCACTTGTTGAACTCTATTATAGGAATTTTTTTTCTCACTAACAATTTTTTTCTCACTAACATGATTTCCTCTAAATAAATTTATTTTAATCTCTTTAAACAACTTTGTGTGCACAAAAATAATTATATTTATAGTACAGTATTGTCTCAGGTAATTACTGTCAAAATGCTATTCAGAAGTGAGGGTAGTGATAGTTCATCTCTTATTTTGTATGTGTTATTAGGAAAGGTCACTTCTTGGAAAAGGATACCACAGTTGGTAGAGGGTCAGCAAAATAAATAATAATCATAATAATAAATTGATGTCGTGAATTCAACTATGGCTTTTGTCCATTTAAGGATTAAGGGTGTAGGGGAAGAATCTAGCCTGTCAATTGCAAGATAGCCAATGAGACCACTGTGTGGGGATGGCCTTTTTCTGAGAATTCAGGGAATTGCTGATTTTCCCCCTTGGAGATGTGAGATACTCTCTCTCTCTGCTGACTCCCTGTGACATCCCTGAGGAGAAGCTACATGGACCTAACCTGCTGCAGCCCTGGAAGCTGAAGAAGCCATGTGGAGACCCCGGCCAGTGTTGAGATGCTTACAACACCACTGGATTCAAAGACTTTCTACCCACGGGTCTGTGATCATCCTGCATGTGGCATCATTGCATGTATTTTGTGAGTCTGAAGAGGACTTTATAGATTGGTAATGGACATCTGGGCAAATATCGGACTTGTAGGTTGGACTGGGCTGGGCTAGGATGTTTCCTCAATATTCAATTGTTCTTATATGTAAACCTCTTTTTATACACGATTTTACATGGATTTGTTTCTCTAGTCCACACAGACTAACACAGGATTCCAACATAAGACTTGTTAGGACAATGCCGTAATTGGGCAGGGGTTCCTTCTGCTGTCCATGGTATCTCTGTGAGTTGGAGTGTACTAGATGGCCCTGAACAACAACATGACAATATGCCCCAGAGAAACCTTAAAAAAAATTTACTTATTGTGTTATCATTTTTGTTATTTACTTAATTTTTTGAGTGATACTTTCTTTTAAACTTAAGGAATTACAGATTTGCTTTATGAAAAATTCATAAATTTTAAACAAAAATTGAAAGTTAAATTTTCTACTGAACATCAACATACATAAATTTAAACCAATAAAATTAAAACAATCCATCTGTAAATAATCTGCAATCATATGAGGCATCTTAAGTGTTACATGCGTCACACTTTGTAAAGGGTAGATTTTACAAATCTTTCTAGATAAAAAATAAGCTCTACAATAAACTATGCATGCTTATTATTTTCTCAGCTACCAGAATTTCCATATTTTACTTCCATTTTTCCATATTGAAAATAAAATAAACAACAGCTTTCCTCATTGATTGGAATTTCATCTGGCTTTTATTCCTGATTTAGACACACAGTTAAGAGATGTGAAAGGACATGTTGCTGTTAACTCCGTCCAGTCAGTACCAGCTCATAGTGACCTTATACACAAGACAGCAAACCAACGATGTGTCTTGCACCTTCCCCATGTTTAAGACCATGATTGCAGTTACCGGGCTGTTGCACTTTCTGTGGAATTCTTTCCCCTGTGTTTTACGGAGAATAATTTCCTTTTAAAGTACAGGAGATCGTTTTTTGGCCCTTAGGAGTGTTTTCCAGTCAGTCTGTTGGGGCTTGAACTAACTACAAGCTTTTTTTTCTTGGTGTGTTTGTTTTGTTCTTTGTCAGTGGTTTATTGTTGTTGTTTTGTTGTCTAGCTGTATACTGTTGCTTTGTTTTCCTCTGTCTTGTTTTCGTGCATGTTATTGTCTCCAAAGGTGTGTCTAAATAAGAAAGGCTGGATGAACTATCTGGAGGGAAAACAACGGGACCCACAGTTCTGGGGGGCCTTGTGATAGGGGGAAGTGAGGGGGGGATAAGGAAGTGGTGTTAATAAACCCAGGGACAAGGGAACAACATGGAACCCAAAATGGTAGTGAGGGTGGAGTGGCAGGCCTGGTAGAGAATGATGAAGGGTAAGGTTATGTAAAGAAGAGGTATAGCTGTAAACCAGGTGGGGACGGAGCATGGTAGTAGGGCAGGAGGAAAGTCAAGGGAGATGGAGGAAAGAGCTAGGAGCCAAAGGGCATTTATAGAGGTCTAGACAAAGACATGTATATGCAAATATATATATGAGGATGGGGAAATAGATCTATGTGTCTATATTTATAGGCTTAGTATTAAGGTGACAGAAGGACCTTGAGCCTCTACTCAAGCACTCCCTCAATGCATGAATACCTTCTTTTATTAAATTGGCACTCTACGATGCTCACTCTCCTGACACAACTGCTGAAGCCAAAGCAGGTGAACAAGTAAATGCGGTGAAGAAAGCTGATGGAGCCCGGCTATCAAAAGAGATAGTGTCTGGGGTCTTAAAGGCTTGAAGATAAACAAGTGGCCATCTAGCTCAGAAGCAACAAAGCCCACATGGAAGAACACACCAGCCTTGTGATCATGTGGTCCCAAAGGGATCAGTTATCAGGCATCAAAGAACAAAAAATCATATCTTTGGCTGCACACCTCCATGATACAATCGCTGAAGACATGGGTGCATAAGCAAATGTGGCGAAGAAAGCTGATGGTGCCCGGCTATCGAAAGAGATAGTGTCTGGGGTGTTAAAGGCTTGAAGGTGAACAAGCGGCCATCTAGCTCAGAAGCAAAAAAGCCCACATGGAAGAAGCACACCAGCCTGTGCAATCACAAGGTGCCAAAGGGACCAGGTATAAGGCATCATGCATAGTGAATGAATATATATATATACCATAGTGAATGAAGGGGGAAGTGCAGAGTGGAGACCCAAGGCCCATTTGTCGGCCACTGGAGATCCCCTCATAGAGGGGTTTAGGAGAGGAGAGGGGTCAGTCAGGGTGCAATGTAGTACCGATGAAGAGCACAGCTTTCCCACAGATCCTGGATACTTCCTTCCCCCAACTACCATGATCCGAATTCTACCTTGCAGGACTGGATAGGGCAGAGGTTGTACACTGGTGCATATGGGAGCTGGAGGCACAGGGAATCCAGGGTGGATGATACCTTCAGGACCAGGGGTGTGAGGGGTGATACTAGGAGAGTAGAGGGTGAGTGGGTTGGAAATGGGGAACTGATTACAAGGATCCACATGTGACCTCCTTCCTGGGAGATGGACGGCAGAGAGGGGGTAAAGGGAGACTCTGGATAGGGCAAGATATGACAAAATAACAATATATAAATTATCAAGGGCTCATGAGGGAGGGAGGAGCGGGGAGGGAGGGGGGAAAAAAGAGGACCTGATGCAAAGGGCTTAAGTGGAGAGCAAATGCTTTGAAAATGATTAGGGAAAAGAATGTACTGATGTGCTTTATACAATTGATGTATGTATATGTATGGATTGTGATAAGAGTTGTATGAGCCCCTAATAAAACGTTAAAAAAAAGTACAGGAGGTCAAGTCTGACAATTCTCTCCTCTTAAGGAATAGGCTGGCTATATTTCTTTCAAGACAGGTTTTTTTTAATTAGTTTGCTCCTTTTTTTGTTTGACTTCTTACACTTCTTTATTTTTTACAAGCCATTTTAGTAGGAGCTAATTTAGAATATAAATAATGCCATTCCATAGTTCAATCACATCAAGCAGTATTGTACAATTGCTACTTGAATCAGTTTCCAAACATTTGCTTCCTTCTTGTACTCTTTGATATTGGCTCCCCATTAGTCCCCCATGGCACCCCTCCAGGAACACTTATTTTAGTTTGTGTCACTATAGGTTCACCAGTCCTGGGTTTCATATATGAAAAAACATAGAAATAACCCTTAGAAAAATTCTACCCAATATAACAAAAGACAACAGAGGTAACCCCTAAGATGAAAAAAGAAAAAAAGGGGGGGAATTAAAAAAACCAAAACAGAACAAAGGAGTATCAGCAGGGAGATCAGTGACAAGGTTCTAACTATTCAAGTCAGATTGATCAATTTAATCCACTACCATTGGCTCTCTACTACTCTCTGTCTGATAACCAGATTATTCCCATCCCTCATTGTGGTTAGAGGGAATAATCAGAGGATTAGTTCCTGTGTCCACCCTACAAAGATATTTCGGGCTCCCACTCTCATCCATAGCCCTTTGTAAACTAGAATCTCTGATCCTCTTCTCAACTTTGGACGTGGATTTTATAACATAATCATTGGGTCCCACGTGTGTGTGTTACATCAGCAAGAGTTTCAAGTCTTCGCTCTCAGCAAGCAAAGTTGCATTATCTGCATATCACAGGCTGCTAATAAGTCTTCCTTAAATTCTGATGCTAAATTATTTTCCATGTAATCCAGCCTCACTGAAAATTTGATCAGTGTGAAGATTAAATAAATCTGGTGAGAAGACGCAAATCTGAATACATCTTTCCTGATTTTAAGCCATGTCATAGTCCCTTGTTCTGTTCACACAACTGCCTCTTGATCAATGTACAAGTTTCTTGTGAGAACAATAAAGTGTTCTATAATTCTCATTCTTTTTGAGACTATCCATAGTTTGTTATAATCCACCAAATGTATGCTTAGTCAATAAAATGCAATTTAAAATATTTCTTATAATCTCTACTTTCAGCCAAGATTCTTCTGACATCAGCAATGATATCCTTGTTCCTACATCCTCTTCTTTATCAAGGCTAAATCTCTGAAGCTCTTTGTCATGTACTGCTGAAATAATTGTTGTATAATATTCACCAAATTATAGTTGCATGTGATATCGATGATATTGTTAGGAATTGGAGCAATTTTGTAATTTAATCATTTTACTGGGGGGCATTACAGCTCTTATAACAATCCATACATCTATTGTGTCAAGCATATTTGTACATATGTTGCCATCATTCTTTTCAAAACATTTTCTTTCTACTTGAGCCCTTGGTATTAGGGCCTTATTTCCTCCCCTCTCTTCCCCCTTTCACTCCCTCAAGAACCCTTGATAATTTATAAATTATTATTATTTTCACATCTTACACTGACCCCTGTCTCCCTTCACCCACATTTCTATTGTTAATCCCCCTTGCATGGTGGGGGGGGGCAATTATACCTTGAGAGCTCTTATCTGTACCAGTGTACATGGAATTTGACCATTCTTTGGGGCCATTTTTCTTATGAATAGATACTGATATATAACGCTGTCAGTCAGTTGACCAAGTAGCTGTCTTCCTGGTACAGATGAATCAGTATCCCCAGTGCTTCATACATTGGTTGAAATATTTCAGTGGCTATTCCACCAATTCCTGGAGCCTTGTTTTTTGCCAAATGCTTTCAGTGCAGCTTGAACTTATTCCTTCAGCACCACTGGTTCTTGTTCTTATGCTTCCTTTTGAAATGAGGGAAGGTTAACTGACTCTTTTTGGTGAGTGACAGTTGCTGCATCATTAAATATTTTGCACATATCTCTCATGATGCAACTCGAATCCTTCAGATTAGGATATGCTGAGTGTGATATTTCCTCCTTGTAAGTTTTCTAGCTCTAGGTCTTTACAAATTTCATTATAATAAGTTACTTTGTTTTCTCAACTTCCTTTGAAATTTTCTGTTCAATTCTTAGACTTCATAATTTCTTCCGTTTTCCACGGTTAATTCACAATTAAGATCAAATTTCTGAATCTCTTCAGACATGTACTTTAATCTTTAGCCTGTGTTTTCTTTTTAATGGCCCTTTGCTTTCTTTAAATATGAGGTTTTTAAATTTTATCCCACAACTCATCAGATCTTCCAGCATCAGTCTTCAGTGCATCAGATCTCTACTTGAGATGTTCGCAAAGGCCTAGTGGGACAGTCCTTGGGTCGTATTTTGGCTCTCAGGAACTTGTTTCCATATTTTCAGCTTCACCATGAACTTACACAGGAAGAATTGATAGTGTGTTCAACAATTAGCCCCTGACTGAGCTTTAGCTGCTGCTACTGAGCCTATCCATTGTCTTTCCAAATGAATACGGTCAGTTTGATTATTGTGCATACATACCATCTGGAGACCATGTAGAGAGTCGCCATTTGTGTGGTTGAAAAGTGTATTTGCTGTGAAGGCGGTTGGCTGCCAAATTATGTTCAGCTTCATTTCTATCATGGAGACCCTATTATGAATCTATGATTCCTACTTCTTTGTTTACAAATTTTGCATTCCATTCATCAGTAATTACCAATGCATCTTAATTAAAACTTTGATGAATTTCCTACTGCAGATATTGGTAGAATTCTTTACTGTCAGCATCATTAACTTTCTGGGTCGCTGCATTAATTTAAATAGTTTATTGCCTGGATTTTTTGTATGCATATAAATATTATCCTATCACACACAGAATTGTACTTTAAGACAGGTCTTGACGTTTTTGAAGATAAATTAAATACCATTGTGCTTGATTGTTACATTGCTGACAGAGTAAATCATAGGATTTTTTAATATAAAATGGGCAACACAAGAGCATTTAAACTCACTAACACCAAGAATGTCAATATTTATAAATTCCATTTCATTTTCTAAAACTTTCCATTTTCTAGGTTCATGCATTCTATATCCAAATTCTGATTATTAATTGATGTTTATAGCAGTTTCTTCTAACTTTCAGTCATGACCAATCAGCAAATGAATGTGACTAGTTCAATATTTGAGAAGGCCACTCTTCCTTAATCATATTTCGATTATCTTCAAACCCAAGAGGCTCATGTCTGGCACTCTCTCTGACAATGTTCTCTTTCTTTTCATGAGAATTTCAGTATCTGATAAAATTTATATTCTGTCTGTCTATAAGTTTTTCTTGTGGTCAATTTCTCAGAGATGAACAGGCTATTTTTCTTAATAGTCTGTTTTGCTGAAACCTGTTGAATTTGAGTGACCTTGTGAGTATTTGAAATATTGGTGACAAAACCATAACTTGTCTGTCATTTTGCCATACAGTGGTTGTTTGTATGTTTCCGTAATACTAGAAGTTATGCAATGGCAATTTAAAAGACACCAGGGGCAACAAAAGCCAACAGGTTGCAGCAGACATTCCAGGCTAAGATCAGGCAAGGCAGAAGAACTTGACTCCCTGTTTGAAGGAAAGAGTCGCTGAAAATCGTATGCATAGCTTCAAAACATTGTCAGATACTAAAGGCCAAAATCATAGAAGCAGAACACTGTGGCACGTAGTGCCAGAGGATGGGACCCTGGGTCCAAGGTCACTCAGCATAACACTGAAGAGGAGTTGGCTTTTCTGAGTGGAGTTGACCATGGCGACATGAGATGGGTCAAGCCTGTGGGAGTGGAGCCTTTAGCTCTTCATCTGCTGATGGAGCACAACTCAAGGTAAGGAAAAACAGCTACATAAATCTGTTCATGATCAGAACTTGAAATGTGTGAAGTTAGAAGCTAGGAAAAATGAAATTTTAAATATAAATGAGAACACATAAATATCAATAGCTTAAGTATTAGCTGAAATGAATTGGTATTAGCCATTTAGAATCAGATTCTGGGAATAAAACAATCAAGAGGACTGGACTGTCATTCATTGTCAAAAAGGACATCGCAAAATGAATCATGAAGTACAACACTATCTGTGATAGGATTCTATCTATCTGCCTTCAATGAAATTTAAATAATGCAATTTTTAGTCAAATTTACACACAAATCACAAACGTTACTGATGATGAATTGAATAATTTTACCAATTAATTCAGCCTGAATTTGATCAAACGTGCAATCAAAATATATGAATAAACATTGGCATTTGGAAGGCAAAAGTTGGAAACCAAGAGGAAGGAAGAGTAGTTGGAAATGTGGTCTTGGTGATGGAAATGAGTTGGAGACGGCATGACAGAATTTCACAAAATCAATGAATTGTCAATAGCAAAAAGATTTAGTCACCAATGCACATTGATTTGCCCAGATGGAATACACAGAAATCAAGTTGACTACATCTCTAGGAAGACAGGATGGAGAAACTCAATATCAGCAAAATCAGTTGTTCATGTCTACGTTCAGGATGAAGCTGAAGAAAATCAACACAAGTCCATGAGTGTCAAAATATGACCTGGAGTCTATCCCATCTGAATTTAGAGAACATCTGAAGAACAGATATGATCTACTGAACAGTAATTACAGCAGACTTGATGCACTGTGTCAAGACTTCAAGACCATAATTCATGAAGAAAGCAAATGATTATTAAAACGACAGGAAAGAACAATCAAAGTGAATGTCAGAAGAGACTTTGAAACTTGCTTTTCATGAGAGTAGCTAAAGCAAATAGAAGGAAAGACGACGTCAATGAGCTTAATGGAAAATTTCAAAAGACAGCTTGAGAAGACAAAGCCAAATACTATAAAAATATGTGAAAACACAGAATTAGAATAACAAAAGGGAAGAAAATGATCAGCATATCTGAAACTGAAAGAATTCAAGAAAAAATGAAGTCTCCAGTTGCAATGTTGGAAGATTCTATAGGAATAATATTATTGCAAGAAACATCGAGAGAAGATGTCAACAATACATGGAGCCACTGTGCCAGTAAAAACTAGTTCACATTCCACCATGTCAGGAGGTAGCATATGAGCAAGAACCAATGATACTGAAAGAAGTTCAAGGTGCACTAAATGCACTAGCCAAAACCAAGCCTCCAGGAATTGAGGGAATGCCAACTGAAACATTTCCATAGATGAGGAAGCTCTCACTCCTCTCTGCCAGAAAATTGGGAAGACAGCTACTCAGCCAATTAACTGGAATAATTCCATATTTAAGCCTGTTTCAAAGAAAGAAACCAACAGAATTTTCAAGCTGTAGAACAATATCATTGATATTTCCAAGCAAGTAACATTTTGCTGGAAAAAATATTGTAAGAGTTGTAGCAGTACATTGACAGGGAACTGCTGGTTAGTCGTGCTGGATTCAGAACAGGACATGGAAGAAGGGATATCATTGCTGATGTGAGATAGATGTTGGCTCAGAGAATACCAAAAGGTATTCACTTGTGTTTTATTGATTACTGACATCTTTTATTGACATAGACATTTGTCTGTGTAGACCAGTGAACTACGGATAACATTGAGAAGAATAGGAATATCAAGAGGCAGTGAGTGAATCTAACAAGCGAATATTGAAGAGTTTATAATCAGGAAATGTATATGCTAGGATTGTATCATCCCACCCTATCTAATCAATCTGTATTTTGAGAAAATCATCAGAGAAGACTTGGAGAAAAGTGCTGTATCAGGATTGGTAGAAAACTTATTCAGAACCTACAACAAGCACATGACACAACCTTGCTAGCTAAAAGTGAGGAGGCCTTGAGGCACTGGATGATAGACTTCAGCCTTTAGTATGGATTATGACTTAATATAAAGAATACCAAAAGTCTAACAACTGAATCAATAACTAACATCATGAAAAATGGAGAAGAGTTTGAAGTTGTCGAGGATTCTGCCTTACTTGGACTACAACCAGTGCTCATGGAGGCAGCAGTCAAGAGACCAAAACTCATGTTGAATTAGGTAAATCTGCTGCATATGGCCATTTTAGAGTATGTAATAACAAGGACTTTGAGGGCTATGGTGTGCCTGACTCAATCCATGTTATTTTCCATTGCTCATATGCATGTGAAAGTTGCGCATTGAATAAGGAAGACAGAAGAAGAATTGGTGCATTTTAATTGTGGTGTTGGAGAAGAATATTTCAAGTACCATGAACTGCTCAAAAGACAATCGAGTCTGTGTTGGAAGAAGTATAGCCCAAGTGCTCGTCAGAGTCCAGGATGTCATGACTTTGTCTTATGTATTTTGTACATAGTGTTAGGGGAGACCAGTTCTTGAAGAAGGACATCATGCCTGATAAAGGGGAGCGGCAGTCAAAAAGAGGAAACATCTCAATGAGGTAGATTGACATTGTGGTCACCTTAATGGGCTCCAGCTTCTGAACAGTTGTAAGGATTGTGCAGGACTGTGTAGTGTTTCCTTCTGCTGCGCAAAGGGTCACTCTGGGTAGGAACCAATTCAATGGCACCTAACAGTGACAAAACTTCCAACATCACAGCAGTACACAAGCTACCACAGTAGAAGAAACTGGCAAACAAGTGATGGGAAGGGAAGCATTATGTACTGAAATATTTCACTTCCAACAAGTACAAAATGATGAACGAATGTAGGCTTAGGAAAATATTGCAGAGCAGTCTCATTTGGAGTATATTGAACAGCAACAGGGAGGATAGGGAGTATTTCATGCACAGTGGTGGTTGTTGTTGTCATGGTTGTTGCTTTTGCCTTTTTAAAATCATTTTATTGGGGGCTCTGACAACTCTTATAACAATCCACTCAGCCATTGTGTCAAGCACATTAGTATATACGCTGCCCTCATTTTTTTCAAAGCATTTTCTTTCTACTTGAGTCCTTGGTATCATTTCCTCATTTTTCCCTCTCTCTCCCATCCTCCTACCCTCATGAATCCTTGATAAATTATAAATTAAATTCATATCTTACATAATTATTTTCTTCTCTCTCTTTTTAAATGAGTACCACCTATACAAATTAAAAGTTTTAAAGACAGGAATATAATTTCAAAGAAAAGCTAAACCCACTTCCCCTGAGTCAATTTTAGAATGGGACACAGGAAAGAATAAACTTAGGGGCACAGAGTCTATAAACTTTAAGAAACAGACAACCTCATTTTTTTTTCCTGTAAGGTAACAGTTGTGATAAGCAGCCCAATGCTTAACCTAATATGCTACCAATTCACCAAGGAAGGGGTTAGACTTATAATGTTGGTATGGATATTTTAATTAATGAATAGTAAATCCTATAAGCAAACAATGAAACAAAGATTATTGAAAAATTACTAAATATTAAATGAATAATGCTAACTCTACTAAAATTTCAAATGATCTCAATTTATCATTCACTTCTATGCCTTCCAATTCAACACAGCAACATCAAATGTCCTAATTTTTACTCTTATATTTCAGGTGGTTTAAAACTATAATTGTAGATGAAATGCATTTCTATTTTAAACAAATAATAGAAGTAATGTAACTCCTCAGAAAAATCTAAATCTCCGTTGGTGCAGTTCTTAAGGGCATAGTAGCGAATCACAGGCTGGCAGGGGGAACCCCAGGCAGATAGCTATGGCAGTCTGCTACTCTAACGATGAACAGGCTTGGACACTACAGAGCAGTTCAACTCTTTCCTTTGAGGTCACTATGATTTTGAGTCACTAGTCCCAATATCTTAAAACATATTTTTATAATTGTAGCTATTAAATTTATATGCATATTTAGAATTTTTCAAAAACAGTATGTTCATATTTACCAACATTTATAATATTTTAATGCTGAGAGCAAACTGATTATTTTATATTTATATTATTTTACCATAAAACTTGAATATCTACATGCAACATGACCCACTTAGTCCTTTCTTTTTCTTTTTTGATTCTGTCTTCTTACACTAGCCACATTGTGGGAGGAAGAGGAGGCTTTCTACCCCCATAAAGATTGATTTACAGTCTTAGAAACTCATGGGGTCATTCTACTTTGTTCTGTAAGGCCACTAGAGTCAGAATAAATGACATTGAAATATTCTTGCTAGGAGCCCAAGTGATATTATGCATTGGACTTCTGACTTCCAGGACATTAGTTTGAATTCTACTTTAAAATCTCTTTACAGGATTGGCTCTGTTAAAGAACCGGTTACTCTTTTGGTTGCTTAGAGATTTACAGCCTCAGAAACCCAAAGGAGCAGTTCCGATCTGTTGCTGTGAGTTGAAACCCACTTGATGGCAGAGAGCTGGTGAGCTGTACCCTCTTACTGTATACATCCCACCGCTGGTGTTGTTAGGGGCCTTCAAGTCAATTCCAACCCATCTCAGACAGCACAATAGAAGGAAAAACCATCTGGCCCTGCACCATCCTCACAAATGTTTCTACACTTGAGCCCATTATTTCAGTCGCAGTGTCAATACATCTTGTTGAAGGTTTTCCTCTTTCACTGTCCTCCCCCCCTCCCCGAATTTACCAGGTCTCTCCTGACAATATGTACAAAGTACATGAGATGAACTCTTAGCAACCCTTTTTCTTATTCTTTTTTTCTTCATATAAATCGTTTTATTGGGGGATCTTACAGCTCTTATAACAATCCATACATCAGTTATTCCAAGCACATTGGTATATATGTTGCTATCATCATTTTCACAACACTTTCCTTCTACTTGAGCCCTGCTATCATCTCTTCTACACCCCCATCCCTCACACCCTGGTGATCCCTTGATAAATTATACATTATTATTACTTTCAAATCTTCCACTGTCTGCTGTCTCCCTTCACCCACATTTCTGTTGCTCTTTGGGGTAGGGTTGTATGTCGATCATTATGATCAGTTTCTTCTTTATCTCCCTTCTCCCCACACCTTACCACTACTCTTATGGTATTGCTACGCCAATTCTTATTCCTTATGGTTTATCTGTCTTGGATTCCATGTGCCGAGAGCTCTTATCTGTAGCAGTGTACATGATCTAGTCTAGTCATATTTGTATGGTAGAACTTGGCCCATGATAGTGTGGGAGAGGAAGCATTAAAGAACTAGAGGAATGCTGTGTTTTTTTTGTTGGTGTAATAATGTACCCTGGCTTGACCCTTCCTTTTGACCCTTCTGTGAGAAGATTTTCAATTGTCTACAGATGGGCTTTGAGTCTCTACTCCAACCCTTCTTGTTTTCATCGATATGATTGTTTTGGGTCTTCTGATGCCTGATACCTGGTTCTGTCAATACCTCATGATCACAGAGGCTGGTATGCTTCTTCCATGTGGGCTTTGTTGCTTCCCTGATAGATGGCTGCTTATTTAACTTCAAGCCTTTAAGACCCCACATGCTATGTCTCCTAAAAGCTGAGCACCATCAGTTTTCTTCATCACATTTGTTTATGCACATGTTTGCTTGTTTGTTTGTTTTACTTTAGCAATCCTGTCAATAAGGTGAGCATCATAGAATGCCAGGTTATCAGAACAAAGTGTTCTTGCCTTTAAGGAGTACTTGGGTAGAGACTCAGTGTTCATCTGCCATTTTGATACTTATCATATTTACATAGACCTATATCCCTATTTTTACATATTGATATATTTACATATATACATGCCTATATCTATACCTCTATAAATATTTTTGGCTCCTAGTTCTTTCCTCTATTATCTTTTATTGTTCTCCTGTCCCACTATCATGTTAGACCTTTACTTCGCTCTCAGTAATTCCTCTCGGTTACATTACACTTGGTCAAACCCCACCAGGTGTTCTACACTCTCCTCACCATTGATTTTAGATCTCTTGTTGTTCCCTTGTCCCTAGGTTTGTTGGCTCCCGCCTCCCTTTCCCCTAGCTCAACCTTTCCCCTGTACCCCTGGAACCATTGGTCCTATTATTTTCTCCTCAGGATTGTTTATCTTGCCTATCTTATATAGATAGACATAAAACAAAACAAAAAATGGCCTATAAATAGTTCCAGGTCTGTCTGCTGACCCTGATGTATGTTTTCTGACCAAGTCTGATGAGGTGCCTAGGCCTGCCCTCCACATCTCCTCGGAGACTTCATTTCTTCGTTTCCCTTGCTGTTCTGACCCAGTGTGTATATCAGGAGGGGCTGGGGAAGGGGGTGGGTCACACCAGCACAATTGCCTCACTGTGTCTCCAGTGCTGTCCCCTGCAGCACTGCGGGTCAGTGAGAGGATGCTGTGTCTTGAGGTCGGGCTGGCCCTGTGGTCTTCTCTGTGACTGCTCTGAGCAGGAATATCATCTTTTGGACTTGGTGGCCAGGATATGTCTCTCTCTCTCCCTCTTTCTCTCTCTCTCCCTTCTTATTTTGCTCTTGTGTTATCAGGGCAGACCCGCCACTCTCCCAGGGCTGTATCTTCAGTGCTGTCCTCTGTAGTGCAATCTTCTGGGGAGGGGCTTGACATAGCTGGGATTGGGCGTGGCCCTTCAGAAATCTGTTAGTCCTCTGTTTCATGCTGGTAGGTTGCCCTCAATTCTTGATGTACCAGGTTGAGGTCTGGTCCATCTCTCCCTTTCCTGTGAAAACATAAACAATACCCTCCCTGTGGGTGGGGTTTAGTGCCTGTTCACCACTATCCACCTCCTCCCCCCCTCACCCTTTTTAGTTGGCTGCTATATGCACCCCTGGGTTGTGACCACTCCCTGCCAGAATGCCTGGGCCTCGCTGTGGGAATTGATGCATTTAGTTCACCAACCCCTTTCCTAAGGAGTCCTCTAGCTGTATTTCTTAGAAGACATATCTGGCTGTCCTTTAGTATCCCATTGTACTTTTAATATTCCTACACATTGATTCTTCTTCATTTTTTATTATTCAATGTCCAACTTTCACAAGCATCTGAAACAATGGAAATCTCATATGGATTACAACTCAGTGTGAAGAAAATAAAAATGTCATAACTGAACCTACAGAAAACATCATAGTAAAGGGAGAAGAGAATAAAATTGTCCAGAATTTCATTTTACTTGGGTCCACAATCAGAAAAGTAGCAGTCAAATCTGCTGCATATGATGGTTTTATAGTGTTAAAGAGCAACAATGCTACTCTGAAAATAACCCAAGTTATTAAGGCAACCCAAGTTATAGTATTTTCAATCATCTCATATGTTTGTGAAAGCTGAACAATAAGTAAAACCCGAGAAGAATCGATGCATTTGAATTATGGTGTTGTTAAAGCGCAGTGACAGCCGCTGGACTGCCAGAAGAATAAGCAAATCTGTCTTGGACAAAGTCAGGCCAGAATGCTTCTCAGAAGACAGGAAGGTACTTCTTTTCATGTATTTTAGACATGTTATTAGGAAGGACCAGTCCCTGGAAAGTGACATCAGGTGTGGTAAGGTAGAGGGAGTATGAAAAACAGGAAGAGTGTGAACAACATGCTTTGTCAATGGGCTGCAACAAGTGACTAAAACATATCAATTGTGAGACTGGCAAAGGAGTGGATAGTGACTCAATGACACCTAACAATTATAAACATGATATTCAAATTAAATGTGAATCTGGAGGATATTATATTAAATGAATTTTTCTTGAGTATGTGTGTATGAGAAAATATCTATATGAGAATGATGAATTCTTTTCAGCATGAATTGAAAAGTAAGCCATCAGGGATTGCAATTATAGATAATGTTTAATTAAAAGGATCATAAGAGTTGACAACTAGTATATATAGGCATACATTCATGTATATGCACACATGTACATGTATGAGCATATATTACATATGTATATGTAATATATATTCATATATTGCAGTGGACACATTAGGAGTCTGTTCATCTAACATGAGATGAGACAATATTATTTTTCCTTCTCTGTAAAACCGAATCCACTTTATGATGTCAGACTGATGCTGACAATAGGAGACTGGCTGCATTAATATTGTTCATACAATCCTGTGTTACAGCAAATTCCCTGCCACTTCCCATTTTTGTAGTTTCATATGACCCTGCTAGTAAGTGCCAAAAAGTAGCCAGGAAGAAGCCATAAATTTTCTAGTTTCGTTCCTCTGCATGTGGCTAAGTGATGGGAAAAAACGTTTGTGTTATTCAAAGGAAAAATGACACTGAGAAAAAAATGATAGAAAAAATGGGGCATCTGACAAGTACATTTCCAGTTTAAGATTTTTATGTAGTTATTGAAGAACAAAATAAAAGGGAAATATTTGGATCAACACTAGAAAGATCATTATCAATACTTGGGACATAAGAAAGATCTTTCTTTTAACTCTAGGTATGTCACTCACCTGTCTTAAAGTGACTCAACTAATTCAATCCATATTGGTAAGTGTTCACGGATTTACATATAATTTTAGCAGTTGTGTTTTAGAACAGTTGTTACATATCGGGCTGCCATCTGCATGGTCTGGAGTTTGAAACCATCAGCAACTGTGTGAGAAACTCACATTGTGAGAAACCCACAGGAGAGTCACTGTGCATCAACACTGACTCTATGGCAGTGTTTGTTTGAATTTGGATGCTTGTAAATAGCTCTACATTTACTCAGATACAGTAAGAGAATCCAGTGCTTTTCATAATTACATGGGTAATTTATTCTGGGGGGATGGGCAAAACGTGTTGGTATTATTAGAGTGCATGCTTCTCATGTAGGACTGAGAGCGAACTTGCACAGGACCAAATCTGAAACAAAAAGGTAATGTAAGGGAGGTGCATTGTAATTAAGTTATAACAAAGCCCATGATGCGTGTTACATCAGCTCCCCAGATTATTGACCATCATCTGTTACTATGCTTCCATAGTTATGGTTTGATGTGACCCTGGATTTTCCTTTTCTTATGGCTATGATCAATGCTTTAGGCAGAAGCTGTCAAAAGATCAAATGATGTATTGCATTGGGTGAATCTGCTGCATTAGACCTCTTTAAAGTGTTGAAAAGCAAAAATGTTACTTTGATGACTAAGGTGAACTTGACCCAAGCCATAGTTTTTTCAACTGTCTCATATACATGTGAAAGTTAGACATCAAATAAGGAAGACTGAAGAAGAATCCATGCATTTTTAATTGTAGTACTGGGGAAAATACTGAAAGTACTATTATCTGCCAAAAGAACAAACAAATCTCTCTTGGAAGAAGTACAGCCAGACTGCTCCTTAAAGGCTACGATGCTGTGACTTTGACTCACGAACGTTGGACATGCTGTCAGGAGAGACGAGTCCCTGGAGAAGGACCTCATCCTTGGTAAAGTAATGGGCAGAAAAAAAGAGAAAGGCTTTCAACAAAGTCAACTGACACAGTGGCTGGATTGATGGGTTCAAACATAAGAAACATTTCGAGGAAAAATAGAACTGAAATGGACGTGGAGTCCTTAGTGACAAAGAATTTCATCTCAAAAACAGAGATGAAAAGAAAAACAGCTAAGGACTAGGTAGTATTTTGTGTTAAGGTTGTTATGAGTCAGAACCTACATATTACTATGTAGAAAACTTCCTGAAAATATACTGGCATAAAACCATAAGATACAATTTAGTTCCATTGAAGTTTCGTGTGTGCATGTGTATGTGTGTGTGTGTGTGTGTGTGTGTGTGTGTGTGTGGTGAGAGAGAGAGTTGGAAATTCAAGAAGGGCTTAATAGAACCATCTCTTGTTCTAGAGTCAACTGTGATTAAATATTAATCTTCTTCTGTACTTCTGAGATAGTTTATTGTGCCAACCTGGCCAATAAACACATCTGGGATTAATTGAAGGGCGGAGAGATGAATGGCTCGGAGAGCCTCACCTATCTTGTCTCTCACTCTTTGATCATTGGACTAGTGTGCGGCTGCCTCGCTTGTTCTGTTCCTCAATTTACAGGCTACACTACCTGTGGGACACCTAACCTGTGGACTGTGTCACCGTAATTCAAGGTCCTTTTAAGACCTGTTTTGCCACACAATTTGGATTTACATCTCTTGAGTTGGGGACTGGCTGTTGGTGACCTGCCTTGCTGTTTGCTGCCTGTGCCGGGATAGCCTGCATCTCTCTAAAGAGGACTGCTTGGTGGCCTTCAAGACTTGAAGGACTGTTAGTGTCTCACAATTGTCTCAAGGGAGTGAGTTGCACTGAGCCATTTGTACTATTTTATAATTTAACTGTTCATTTCTTGTATTATATATCTATTATCTGTATGCAATATAACTGTTCATTTCTTATGTTATATATCTAACTATCTTTATATATATATATAATTATCAATCTGGTTTTGTCTCTCTAGAGAACCCTATCTAGCACAACTTCTCTGAAGGATGAAATGTAGTTAAAAGACTTCACTGGTTGGGTATCTCTCTCTCTCTCCCTCTCTTTCTCTCTCTCTCTCATGTGTGTGTGTGTGTGTGTGTGTGTGTGTGTGTGTATACATATATATGGCTTCTCTCTCTATATATATATATATGGCTAATATTCTTAAGATATAGCTTAAGAACCATTAGCCATGAATTCTCAGAAACATCTTTCACTGGATAGAGTGGGGAATGTATTTCTGGATATTAGAAACCACAGAATATTTTCTAAAAGACTTAATTTTATGGATAATTCCAGATCATTATCTTATGGACAAGTACACACATGAAAACATAAATTCTTAGAACTAATATTCAGCTTTTATAACCAATTATTTCCCTTAGGACTGAGCAGCCTAGGTCCTTTTAGTATAATGATGCCTTGATAATATGTTTAATATTTTTAGGGTGGTAGGGAATAACAGAAAAGTTAAGTAATCCAAATGTCATTTCATCCCAATTCAGCTTTGAAGATTCTTTATAACATACAATAAAACTTTTATAGCAGTTTCTAGGTGATAAAAATAACATAATTAATATATATTTACAAAATACTACAGAGATTTTTAGAATATAGTTTTAAAGATTGCATTCTACTACAGCTTTATTTTTTAAATATATCTAGCTTTCATGTTACAAAGAATTAGCATAACAAAATATAATTTGAGTATAAAGCATTTAATCAAGTAGTATAAATATTGTAGGTGGATACAAAAGAAAACACATGTCATTAATTGAAAATAAAGGCACTTGTCTAAAAGGGTAATTTTCTCTTGTGTACAAATTTTCTTATTTTCATTGAAATTGTAATGTCTGATACTTAACTTAAAAGTGCCTTTTGACCTTTTCTTGCTGCTGGTTCACGAAATTCTCACTTTTAAAATAAAATGAAGCACATTATATAAGTTGTTATATTTAGGGAAACTAGTAATTCAGAAGAAATAAAAATAGAAGAAAGTGAAAATGACAGTTAAGTGCTGCTATTAGCTTTAAATGATTTCTGGATGCTAGAAATTATAATCACTAAATATTTCTTCCCAATTCATGTTTGTGTGCATAATTCCGGTTTTTTGTTTCATTTTGTTTTTGTTGCTTTCAGTGAATTGGAGTATTTAAACTGTTAATTTGAAAGAGTGGGAGGAAAATCTGTAGTTGAGTAAGTAATTTTTGCTTCATAGGAGTAAAATCTATTTAAAAGTCTGTGTATTGCACAGATCTCCAGTTTCATGAAGGAGAGGTAAAGCAATGATCAACATTTAATTATGAACAAATGCCACTATGTTAAAGAGATGACTAACTGGGGAAAATGAACCAAACTGTGCAGGTTTGTTGAATGACTGAAAAATAACCTGTTATTGAAAAGTCAGAATTCTGAATAAATAAAAGCACAACCTAAACATCTAGAAGTTAAATGGAAATATGTTGTTGTTGTTGTTAGGTGCTATTGAGTGTGTTTTGACTTCTAGCATCCAAACACACAGTAGAACAGAACACTGCTGGGTCCTGCAACATACTCATAACTGTTGCTTTGTTTGAGACTTGTGTGGCAGCCACTGTGTCAAACCACCTCATTGGGAGTTTTCCTTTTTTCACCAACTCTATAGTTTAGCAAACATGATGCCTTGTCCAGGACTGAGTCTTCTGATAAAATAGTCAAACGACAGAAATGTAGTCTCTCCATACTTGTGCCAATGGATCGTTTGGCAGATTTGTTTTTTTCTGGAGGACCACAGTCCTTTCACCATTCTTTACCAACACCATAATTCAAATGCATCAATTCTTCAGTTGTACTCCTTTTGCATTGTCTGCTTTTCCCATGCATATGAGGTGATTGAAACTATGATGGTCAGGTATGTCTTAGTCCTCAAAGTGCTTGTGGTAGTTACATGATCTGTTGTCAATTTGAGAGGGTAAGAGTGAAGGGTGAATCAGGTAGCAGCTTGTCAATCAGGTAGCAGCTTGCTGTCCTCTTTGGAGGTGCCAAGGAGATGAATAGCTCTTTGGAGGTAGGGCACATGCTCATTCTCGGGAGACATTCCTGAGGAGAAGCCACATGAAGCTACCCTCATGCAGCCAGAGCCCTGGGAGCTGGAGGAGTCACGTGGAAGCCCCTGTCAGCTCTGTGATGCTTTATGCCACTGAATCTACAAGACTTCCCACCCACTGGCCTGTGATCTTCCTGCATTCAGTGTCATTGCATTTGTTTCGTGAGTCTGAAGAGGACTTTATACATTGGTTTTGGACCTATCGGTTAATATCAGATTTATGGACTTGATCTAGATGGGGCTGGGATGCTTTCTCAATGTTCAATTGCTCTTGTATATAAAGCTCTTTCCTATATATATATATATGAATCTCCCTGGATTTGTTTCTCAAGTCTACTCAAACTAACACAGTGCTCGTGAATGCTTAGAAGAAGTTGTACACATCAGATTTGTCCTTTGATTTCTTGCTGTTTCCATGTTCTTTGATTGTGGATTTAATTAAAATTAAATATTTGATAACTCCAATCTTTTCTCCATTTATTATGATGTTGTTTATTGGTCTAGTTGTGATGACTCTTGGTTCCTTTATATTAAAGTAGAATACATACTAAAAGCTGCAGTCTTTGACTTTCTTTAGTGTTTCTTTTAAGTTTTAAAATCTTAGGTTTAAGAGAAAACAAAAGTAAAAGTTATATCTTAATTTATATTCATCATGTTCAAATCAGATACTTATATCCCTCTATAAGGTATTTATAAGTGTGCAACAAATTATTCTTAAATGTTGCTATTGTAAAATAACAAACATTTACTATCTTTAATGAGGATCAAAAAATTAGGAATGGATTTTTAATGCGATTTTGTGTTTTTTGCTCTTTTTCATAATTTTGCCTGAAGAATCCACACAGGCTTGCTGTCGTCTGACCAGCTTGACTGGAACAGGAAGATCTGCTTATGTGCTCCCTCAGATTCATGCTCTTGGGAAGTGCTGCTGCTTACCACGTGGTCCTCCTCCTCTGGTCACATGGCAGTTGTCCACCAGAGTGAGTCATCTGAGAGAGAAACATTAAAAAGGAAAATCAGTGTGACACTAGAGTATCTTTTATAACCTAATTTGGAAAGCTACAGCCTGATTTCTTACATCTTGCATTAGTAAACAAGTCAGTCATGATATAACTTAAAAGGAGACTACAACAGATCTGAGTAAAAGGAGGGGAGTGGGTCATCAGGATGCATTTTGAGGTTAATGGCCATAATTCCAAATAGGACACTTAAAACAAAATAGTTTCAATATTTCTGACAATTTCCACTTTATTTAATACAAAAATAAAGATTATGACAAAAATAATAAGTAATTTAAAATATTGTGCTGATAGTTGTAAATTTAATGCATGTACATTTTATAGGTATACATAGATGTGAATGCATATGTATGTCTGTGTTTGTATATATGAGTGTATGTATGCTATTTGCTTTTAAAACTTATTATATGTTTTTTCTGCTTTTTTGTTTTTCACAAAAATATAAGGCCTATTTATTTAAAATCTTACCTTGCAATACTAAAAAACACAAAACAAAACCCCCAAAACAAAAACCCTCATTGCCATTGAGTCATTCTGAATACTAGTGACCCTTTAG
Source organism: Tenrec ecaudatus (assembly GCF_050624435.1). Classification (NCBI taxonomy): domain Eukaryota; kingdom Metazoa; phylum Chordata; class Mammalia; order Afrosoricida; family Tenrecidae; genus Tenrec; species Tenrec ecaudatus. The sequence continues at coordinate 99,645,769 of NC_134531.1, forward strand.
GAAAGGTTGAATTCTCCCTGTCAACTTCTGTTATGGAACTAGAATTGTCTTTCTTCCATGGAGTGGTTTTGAACTGATGTCCTATTGCTTAGGACAATGAGTAACTAGTATGCCACTACCTACCTTACCATTGTAAAATACATATCACTGCTTGGCCAATACGTACAATTTTAAGTCAGTTCTTATAATTTGGCATGAAATTGTTAAAGTGGTTAAAAGATCAGCAATTGCAAGCATCAGTTGGCCCATGGAAGAAAGGTCTGGCAGTCTACTTCTGAAAAGATAACAGTTAGGAAACTCTGTGGAAAATTCTATTCTGTCCTATAACATCACTATGAGCAGCAATTGAGCCACCATTAAGGGGTTTCTTTAAGAAGACCTTTGCAGTTTATTTTTTTTCTGAGGATACAAAAGTGATAAATAAGAAGCTGATTTTTCCTCTGGCATATGCAAATATATACTAAGAAGATATCATTGAAAAAGCCAACATTTGCTAATATGCAGTATAATTTCATGAGATAATTTTCTAATTTAAGCATAGGCCTCATTCTCAGGATGTATTCACTAATATGTTAGTTAATAGTCCTTTAAATTATCTCCATCAATTGGCCGTCATTTTATCATAGTAAGTTAGCTTGTGTGTTCCTGTGATATTGAAAGGTATTTCACAGGTACTTTGAATAGCAGAAGAGTCACCCACAGTAAGCACATTCCAGAGTAAGAACCATCTACAACACTTTTGAGAGATTAATTAGTGAAACCTTATAAATAGCCCCCAAAAGTTCAGACAAGAATGTTGGAAAATGAGTCATGCAAGTTGTATGACACTCAAAATTGAACAGGGAAGAATTACTTCTTAAAGTAGAGCCAAACATAGTTGGAATGGAGTTGACATTCAGGAATTCCAAGAGGTAGCATGTGATCAAGATCTGATGATACTTAAGAAGCAATCCAAGCAGCAATGAAGGCATTTAGCAAAAAAAAAAAAACAAACACAAAAACAAGATAAAACAAACCAACCAACAAACAAAAATCCAGGATCCTGGATGGACACATTCCATTTGAAAAATCTACTGCATAAGACCTATTTACACATGACACATGCCATGGTAATTTCAATTTTTCATATACATGTGAAAGCTGGATAATGAATAAGGAAGACCACAAAAGAATTGAGACATTTGAATTATGGTGCTGGCTTAGAACACTGAAAGTGTGATGAACTACCAGAGGAATAAACAGACCTATTTTGAAGGAAGTACAACAGAATTCTACTTACAAGCTAGAATGGTAAGACTTTTTGTCAAGTACTTTAGATGTGTGATCAAAAGATATCAGTTCCTAGAAAAGGACATCGCGCTTGGTAAAGTGAAAGGTTGGGAAAAAGAGGAAGGATATAAAGAACATGGATTGACAGTCACTGTAACAGTGCACTGAAACTTAACAATAATTTTTAAGATGGCAAAAGATTGGGCAGTGCTTTCGTCTGTAGGGTATAGAGTTGCTGTCAGTCAAAACCAACTCAAAAATAGCCAACAACAATTGCATTAATGACTTCTAAATCTCACATAAATATACAGTGTCTTCACTAAAGGCAGATTGTGCAATTTTGTTGAAGTGTAGGGTATGAGTAATTTAGTGTAAACTAAGCCTGTGGTTGTATCACCCTGAACATTCCTGGTATCCTCAGATCTCAGAAGTTAAGCAGGGTATGTCCTGCTTAGTACTTGGATAGTTGTAATGCATACTGGTGATAGTTAAGGTTTATTGCGCCAACATGGCCAATGAACCCATGTGGGGTTAATTGAAGAGCCAAGCGATAAATGGCTTGATGAGCTTCACTTTTCTTGTTCTCTGTCTCTCTTTCTCTGATGGTCGGACCAGTGTGCGACTGCCTTAGCCAGTTCCCTGCTTTGGCTGGCAAGACTCACTTCCTTTAAGACATTCCCGAGGAGAATCCGCCTAGACCTACCCCAATACAGCCCTGAGTGCTGGAGCAGCCCTGTGGAGACCCCTGACAGTGCTGAGATGCTTACATTCTCACTGATTCGGCTTTCCTCCTACAGTTGGTATCATTGTGTGTTTTGTGTAATCAAGAAGGAATTTCTAGATAGGTGTCGGACATATGGACTAATGTTGGATTTGTGAGCTTGGACAGCACTGGGTTGGGATGTTTTCTTAATGTACCCTTTATATAAAACTTTCTCTTATACATATGAGTTTCTGTTGACTTGTTTTTCTAGTCTAACAAAATACTGGAGGCTCAAATTCTTGATCTTCATCAGCAAGAGCTTCAAGTTCTCAATAACAACAAGCACATGTGTTGGTTTATTAGCTTATTCATTGTGGCATTTGACTATGAAATGCCAGTTATTCATAGATGTCTAAGTTTTAGATACAAAGGTGGCCTTAGAAAATTAGAAAACAATGCAAGTTGCGCTTTTCTTTTTCAAAAAGCAGATCTTAGGCTTTTCTTGTTACTGTTACATATTGAATTGCTCAAAACAACTGAATGTTTTACTTAACTTCTGGCAATAAGTTATAATTGAGATATTCAGGTATATCACTTAGGTTTCATCACACATACTGTCTCATTCTTCCTGAAATTTGATAAAATTGTGAATTTTAAATTTGATCACTTCCTGGAATAATTAAAAGGGGAAATGCTTTCAGAAAGAGGTAATTTTGGATCGTTTTTCAGGAGATTATGTTTTCTTCTCTCATCTTTAAGTTTTTTTTTTAAGTACAGAAAACTGAGACAGTCTTCCTTGTGAAACTATTGCTTAGTTATAATTCCATTGTTAGTATATGAATGCATTATGACTTAGAAGTTTAACCATTCATTTATTTGTTCCTTTGCTGCTCTTATAAAGTAGGAGATTGAATTCTAAATTATAAAACTATATTAGATAAAATACATATTTGACATTTTAAGAGTTAGTTTTTATTTCTTCCCCAATATTTCTCCCACTAACTTGAAATTTTTATAATAACAAAATCAATAATTTTAAGTGTTAGTAGATATCATAGAAAAAACATGTTTCACTAGATAAAATTGCAGTGTGATATTTAGTATAAATGTGTATGTGTCTGTCTAATTTATATTGATAGGAACATTTTTATTTCAAGTTCCTTAAATTATCAGCTATTCTGGTGAAATTATTTTTATCAACTCAAAGAATATCTGAGTGTCATCACAAATACTGACAGCATGGCCTGGAGTCGTGAGCCGAGGCAATAACTCCCCCAAGTGAATCTGAGAAAAAGGGGTGTCTGAAGAGACTAGCTAATGGAGCGTCCTTCCAGCAACCAAAACCATTCAGTGGATGCTTGGGATATCCTGTTTTTCATGATATTTATACTGCTATTCTAAAAGTATTAATCAGATATTACATGAAAGTGGGTTTTCATTCTTAAGATACATGACATAAAGTCATAAAACATAGTAAAAACAAATCATAATGAGTACATAAATGAAAAATTCTATAATTCAGCATCTGGACATAACTGATCATTTGAAGAATGTTATTCAATGATTGAGAATGCTGGAAGGGGTCCATTTCACTCCACACAGGATTTAAATAGCAGTAATTGGTATTCCAAATTATTGTTTGCACTTTTGGAAACAGTTAAAACATGAAATGATAAATGTTTAACAAAACTGATTATATTTAAAAATGATTGAATCAATCCAAAGAGATCTTGTTCCTAATTCTTGCTCACAATCCACATGAGGTAGCTATTATATTCTTTTCGAACAAATACGGTAACATGAGCACAGATTTCAGGCCATTTACTCGAGTATGTATCAAATAAGCGATAGAGACCCCCCAAAAAATCCTAAATTGTAGTGGGACTTTCAAATTATTCAAAATAATGTATTATAGAAATATCTCCTATGGGGAAAATACATGTATTTTCCAGTTTAAAATGTACTTCTAATTTCATTGTTACCTGAAAACCACTTTCTGGGAAGTCAGGTAAGACATAGTTGATGTTGCCCCTTTCCATGATTTACTGTCCCATTTGTAAATCATTGATAACTTCTTCCTCCATGGAGCACTGACACACCTACTCTGCCTTTTTGCTTCACTACTGGAAATGGAGTTCTTCTTAAATTAGAGGTTTTTCTTTGGTGCCACCATTTGGTGGAGCCAGCCTTTGGCTTTTCAGATTCCCTCATGACTTAGCACCAGCCCAGCTTGTCTCCCAAATGAATGATAAACTTCCTGAGTCCTCCAAACAATCCTCTTCAACCTTACTCCTTTTGATTTTATTTATCAGGAAGCCCTTGTAATACCTCCTCTTGTAATCAATCTTTAAAACTGATCTTTCATACTCTACTCTTTTACATCCTAGGGGAATGAAGGGTTTTAGAGTTATTTAACCTCTAGATTACCATCTTTTAGAATGTTTTCAAGATTGAAAAACAATGTACTTTGAATGTGCCCTTGTACATTTTAACAGTAGATTATGATAAATGGAAAAAGAATCTATGAATATAGGAGGAATGAAAATTAAAGGATTCGTTTCTCAATTCATTCATTGATGAATGTTCTTTTAAACTCTCTTTAAATGATAGCAAATAACATGATTCTGTTAGTGGTAATTAGTTTCAGGACCTGTTATTATCCATTTTAAAATTAAGTTTGGGACTTTGGCCAGGCTAGCATATCTGAAGCAGCAAACAAAAATTTGACATCAAATAGAGGGGTCTTTGAAAGGTTGTGAAGCATGTATCAAAAATCCAGGTATCTATTAGCTTACATGGGCATGTACAGGAATTATATTCAGGTAGTTACCCAGTTTCCACTATTTCACAGGTAATAAATAGTAAGATAAAAATATATCAAGAAAATTTGGGGAAAATATTTTTATAGTTCTATGAATAATTGTAATGTGGATATAAAAGTTAATGAAGTATAACAGTTGTAATTGAATGTAGGTAATTAGGTAATTAGACACTGTTATTACCATTATTAACATCATCATTACCATCCTACTTTTAGTTGGGCATGAGGGTAAGAAGTACAAAATACTACATTCAACAACTAGAGTTTATGTATTAGGAATAGACATATGGTCCTTTAGTTTAACCTCTGAGAGCAATATAGTCAAGGGCACCGCATGTATTCAATCATCCTTTCAAAATAACTGTGTACTCAATTATCATTTTGGTTATTTTATCTAATTAATTTGCATGCAAATATAAATAACAAAAATAATTTCTCTCATTTTAAGGTACTCTGCTTAGGAGCTCATTTAAAACACACTGTACAACTCTGTGTGAAAGATATTAGTATTATTGCCATTTTAGACAAGGGAAAGAATGACAAGGTAAGAAATTGCTGAAGATCAAACATTGGTTGTGTGGGGAACCAGTATATGAAAGCACGCCTAACGAATAACTACAATAACCTGAATATGACAATTTATAATCATATTTTTATTCTAAAAACACATCACATTAATGTCTAGTGAATTTTCAGGATTTTAAAAAAAGTTAGTTTGATAGTTTTCTAAATACATTTACAAATTTATGTGAATAATATTTGTCTTACTAACACAAAATTAGGATTAATATTTCCTTCTTCCAGCTCTATATGTACAGACATAGATATAGAGCTATAGATATAGGAAAGTTTTATTCATTCTTGTTTTTGAAATTCAAAATATTGATTAGAAAAGGTTGAGCTATTACTATTTAAAATTGAAATATATTTATTTACTAAACATCCACCCCAATTCTTCTGTACTTATGCATACACTGGTTCCATTAACATTAATGAGAAACACAAGGCCTAGAAATTACGATTTGATGAACATTGAATAAATGAAAAATTATGTTGTTTCACTCATTTGAGCAGAAAGAGGACCAGAGTTCTTACAATACTTGCAACAGTTACATCTGCTCAGAACCATTCTTAGTTCTGGTTTATAAAACAGGGAAGGTAATGTTCTATTGTAGGGGAAATCCATGTAATACGTGATCAAAGAGCTGAAAGAACTCCTATTATATGTCTCAGATTTCATTTTACCTCTCATTTATGTGTAGCAATGAGGTGTGAAAATTGTTCTTTGGTTGTCTTAAGTATCAGTAAACTGCATCACACCACACTTCTTTATGGCTTTAATGGAAATGGGTGAGATCTACTTTACAATTAAGTCCTGCATTTAAGTGAAAAAGGTAATATATACAGTGGTGTTATACTTCCTGCTCTAGTGAGGTTTTTCTAGTGGATGATTCATTAGCTCTTAAAATCTTGTTAATTATACCACTTCTTTTGTAAGATTATTTTTACTTGAAGTGTTTTCAAAGTCACTACTTTTTACACAAATTATACTCAAGGAAAATTAAATTACCTCATGAAATAGCTGTGTACTTGTGTACTGCAATAATAGCTAGCAAGACCACGATAGAATGATGATCTAGTCTAGGGATAAATATTAAATTTGTTTTTATCAAAGAACTAAAGAGTTATAATTTTTAAATTTATTTCACAATGCTTAAAACTCACCAGAATTAAATGACTAGAAGTTGGAGATGACCAGTTTCTGAAGTTTATTGACTCTTTCTGTCCAACGACTGGTGGGGGTTGGGCTTAATACACTTGCTGAATTATTGAGAGTTTGATCCTAAGAAAACAAAGATTTTACCCTGTTACAATTTAGTCAGCTTCTTTTTACTTCTGGAGTTGTACTGTTCCCCCACGCTTATGCTAGGTTGGCAAATGTATTAAATTCCACCACATTATCATCTGAGGTTAAGCCAAATCCCACCACAATATTTTTTAAATGAGTCCAGGTGCTCAATATTTAGCAATATATTTTCCTAGAAATGCCTGTATGTTTATCTATTTATGCACATAAAAATTGGGGGATCATATTTGTGCCAGAGAAGTCTTTATGTCAACAACATAAATGATGACTACAAACATGGACCTACACCACATGGAATACACAGCAACCAGCCAGTATCGGTGGGAAGAGCCAATGAAGTCGTTCACCATCAGCATCCCAAATGAGGTTAAGGTCTGCCTGGGGAACAACCATTCAATTGTGCATGTGTAAGTTCAGGTTGAAGTGGAAGAAAATGAAAACAAGACAAGATCCAAAACAGTACAATGAGTATATCTCAGTTTGAGAACATCTCGGGAAGAGGTGTGCTGCGTTGAACGTTAATAACTGGAGACCTGGCCAAACTACTCTACGTTCGAGAGCAAGTTGCAGAGACTTTTCTGATGACCGTTTTTTATCTTCTTTCTTTTCTGTTTTTTAAAATGACATCTTTCTTACTTTATGCTTGAAGTCCTTGATGTCATCACACAGCGTGTCAGCCCTTATGTTATTAGCATATCATGTGTCAAATTTCTTCTTGAGGTCTTCTCTAAATTCAAGTCAGATACATGAAGGTCATATTTTGCTCTCCTGGGCTTGTTTTCATGTTCTTTACCTTCAACCTGAATTTACAAGATGAGATTGGTGGTTTGTGCCATAGCTGGGCTCTGGCTTCATTGTGGCTGCTAACATTGAAATTCTCCATCATCTCATGCAGATGAAGTCAGTTTAATTCTGTTGTGTCTCATCTGGTGAGGTCCATGTGTACTATTGCAGGTAGTGCTTTGGGGAAAAGGCCTTTGTAGTAAAGAAGTTATTGGTTTTGTGAAGTCTATGCATCATGAGACCTCCGCTTTATTTCTATCAACAAAACCGTACCCTTGAACTACTGTCCCTCCTTGTTTGTTTTGAACACTGGCATTCCAGTTGCCAGTAATCAATGCAGCTTGAATGCTGTTTGATTAATTTCAGAAGTTAGCAGAATTCTTCAATATCTTTAAAACTAACCTTAGTGATTGAGTCATAATTAAATAATAGTTGTATGAACTCAAATTCTTTCTTAGTATGTAAAGAATATCCTATCAATCCCAGCATTGTACTTCATGATGGATCGTGAAATGTTATTTTTGAATATGATTATGGTACCATTCCTCTTGACTTGTCTTTCCTGGCATAATTGTCTGACATCTCCTGCCATGGGGTTCATTCTGGTGCAGAGATCTTCTGTGGTGTTTCTGAGGTCCCATACCTTTATGAAATCAGATAGCCTCATCTTTGTCCAAGAATGCCTGGTTGGTTTGAATTTAATAGTAGTCAAAACTTTCCTGAGAGTGGCATTTGGGGTCTTTCCATAAGATTGTCAGTCTTAAAAAGGGCCAACATCAGTCCACTCGAGCTAACTAATACCAAGGATATAGATCTTTATGCATTACACTTTATATCTTACGGCTTCCAATACTCCTAGATTCACAATTTGCAGATTTTATGTTTGAATTATTAGTGGATGATGGCAGCTATTTTTTTCTTCAATTTTTATCTATTCCCCATCAGCAAATGAAAGTCAAAAAAGCTTTACTCCATTCATATGACTAAGGTTCAATCTCTGATGAGCAATTTCTAAACTGAGAGTTTCATCTGGCACTATAACTGAAAGGGTGTTTCTGTACAAGGTGTTCCATCTGGTGCTTAAACTGACAAGGTGCTCATAAGGTTTTCAGTAGCTAATTTCTTAGAAGTGGGAAACCTATTTCATCTTCAAGGTCCGGGCTTAGTTTGGAAGCTTCATTGAACCTTAATCATCATGAATAACCCTGATGATATTTGAAATACTGGTGGCATAGTTTCAAAAATCACATTAATGTGTAAGCCACCACAGTATGACAATTGATAGAAAAGTAATGCATATATAAAATATATACCATAATTTTATATATATAAACCATCATTAATATGAAGGGGTAACCCCCTAAAACCAGAATTGTGCAGGACAGAGCAGAGCTTTTACAGCATACATATTGAGAAACTCACTCTGAGTTAGTGCACCCAGTGGCATCACCTGGGAAGGTTCTCTCTGGTCACAGTGAACTATTTCATCAGGTATAAGACATCAAAGTACCAGAACAAAAATCATATCAATGTGAATGAGGGGGATTGTAGAGTTGAGATTCAAAGCCCATCTGTAGACATTTGTACATACCTTTACAGAAGAGTCACATGGAATAGATGAGCCAGACAGGGTGCAGTATAGCACTGATGAAACATATAACTTCCCTCTAGTTCTTTAATGCTTCCTCCCCCTACTATCAGGACCCTTACATGTACAGTGGTACAGATAAGAGCTCAAAGCACAGGGAATACAGGACAGATAAACCCCTCAGGACCAATCATGACAGTAGTGATACCATGAAGGTAATGGAGAAGGTGGGGGGAGGGGGGAGAGAGGACTGATCACAATCATCTACAAATAACCCCCTCCCAAGGGGATGAACAATAGGAAAGTGGGTGAAGGGAGACATCAGTCAGCATAAGACATGAAAAAATAATAATACTTTCTAAATTATCAAAGGTTCATAAGGGAGGGAGTGTCGGGGCGTAAGAAAAAAGTGAGGAGCTGATACTAGGGGCTCAAATAAAAAGAAAATGTTTTGAAAATGGTGATGGCAGCATAGGTACAACTGTGCTTGACTTGATGGATGGATATGTGGATTGTGATATGAGCTGTATGAGCCCTCAATAAAGTGGTTAAAAAAATAAGCAGCACTGAAACAGCATTTTTTGTGATGGCCAATTAAGAGAACAGGTGTGGCTGTGACATTTTGTTTCCTGCTTGGGAAAAATGCCACAGAAACTGTTGTGATGTTGAACATAGATTACAAGGACAGTACTATGAAAAAACTCAAGTGTATTCGTGCTTTTCTCATTTCGATAAAGGAGAAATTTTGATTGATAATGAGCCTCATTCTGCATATCTGTTAACTTCCTGAATGGATGAGACTATCAACTCGTAGTACATTCTGAGTTCATTCCCTCAGGTCAGACAGTTATTAAGCTTTCTATTTAGAGGTTCTGAAAAGATAGTATAACAGTGTGTGACAAAAAGGCCTGATTTGTGGCATACAGGGGACTAGTTTTGCCACCAAAACAATGCACCTTCTCACACAGCCATCTCAGTGCACTAGTTTTTTGCACCCCCCAAAAAAATAAAACAGTATGCCTCTCTTGTACCTTATTCAATTGACCTTGCTTTGTGAGACTTGTTTTTGTTTCCATGAATGAAGAGGGAAATGAAAGGACAGTAACCTGATGACGTTGAAAAGGTGAAGAAAAAAAATCAAGGGAGGTATTGTCAACCATCAAAACAGGTGAGTTTGAAAAATGTTTCCAAGAATAAATTTGTTCAGTCTCTGTTATGCTGGGTTGCCTACTTATATAAGATAGGCATGGGAAGCAAGCTTGAAGAGAAAGCAATGGGACCAATGGTCCCAGAGAACTGGGGGAAGAAGAAGATGGGAAGGAAGAGGTGAGCAAACAATGCCATAGACAGCAGAAAAACTTGGGAATTAAAATCAACAAGAAGGATGTAGAGATCCTGGGGGTGTTGGAGCAAGAGCAATCTAGCTGAGAGGAAATATCAAGAGGTGGAAGTAAGGTGAGCATGATGGTAGAGCAGGAGGAAGGTAAAAGGAAACAGAGGAAAATCTAGGAAGCAAAGCTATGGATAAAGCTTAGCTATGGATAAGCATAGGTGTGTACATATGTAAATTCCTTAGTTCATAAAAATAGAAGTATTGGCCTACATACATATATTTATATGACAATACACTGAGATAGTGGACAGATTTTGGGCCTCTATTCATGCCTTCCCTCCATGCAAGAACACTTTGCTGTAACAAACTGGTATTCCGTGATGCACACCCTTCCAACACAAATGCTGAAAACAAAATAGGTATACAAGCAAATGTGGTGAAGAATGCAATGTTGCCTGGCTATCAAAAGATAGAGCATCTGGGGTCTTAGAGTCTTGAAGTTAAACAAGCGGCCATCTAGCTGAGAAGTAACAAGCCCACATGGATGAAGTTTACCAGCCTCTGCAATCATGAGTTGTTGAATGCATCAGGTAACAGGCATCAGAAGACCCCAAACAAACAAACAACTAAACCATATTGTTGAGAAAGAGAGGGGTCGGGACAGAGATCCAAAGTCCATCTGTCAACAATGGGACAGCCCCTCACAGACGGGCCACAGGGAAGGGATGAGTCAATCTGGGTGCAGAAAATCCCTGATGAAACACACAAATCTCCTCTGGGTTTTTGGGGCTTCCTCATCTCCTACTATCATTACCCCAGTTCTGCCTTTCATTGCGGGCTAGACAGGAGCATGTGCAGAGGTACAGCTACGATATCAGAATCCGCGACACATAGAATCCAGCAACAGGAATGGGAGTAATGATTCCAGATGGGTAATAGAAAGTGTGAAGAGAAGGGGAGGAAGGGGGAACTGATTATGATGATCTACACATACACACACACACACACACACACACACCTCCAGGGAGACAAACAACAGAAACCGCAGGGGGAGGGAGACAACTGTCAGTGTTAAGATATGAAAATAATAATCATTTATCAAGGGGTCTTATGGTTGGGGCTCGGAAGGGGAAGGAAAAATGAGGAGCTGAGACCAAGGACTCAATAGAAAGTAAAAGCCTAGAAAATAATGATGGCAGCATATGTACAAATATACTTGGTATGATTGATGTATGGATTTTTCTAAGAGTTGTAAGAGCCCCCAATAAAATCTTTAATAAAATACCAAAACTTTTTTAAAAGAATGAAATCAAAGATTTTACAAATGCATTAACTGTAATGGAAAGTACTTTGAGGGTGCTAAGGTAGTTTTTTAAATAAATAAATAAATGCATAGCTTTGAAAAAATCCAGTAATTTTGGGATACCCCTTGTATATTATTCATCAGTAGCTATTTATCATATTTTTATGAATGTAACAAAACAGCTAAATGATTGTTAATATACCTAGTAAATAAGTGAGTTGTCTGGCTGGACAGAGCATATATAGGCAGAAATGTGACATTTGTAATAAAATATATTTTTCTCAAGATATATACATGAGCAAACTTTTCCTTAATTTGGAAAATCAATGTACCTCTGAAAACATTGATAGAATCAATTACTACATAGAGCTTCAAAAATATCAGGTGTCGTATTTTCAAAATGCACACACGTAGCAAATGTGTTACACTTTATCTTAGTGAGGGGTTATGAATTTGCCCTGCTGGTTTCTGAGGAAAAGAAAGAAAACATTAAACTCACTCCTTAAGTTCTAAAACACTTACAGGTAACTTAAAGTAATCAGTCTACATCTTAAGAATAGATCATTTAAAAAGTTCTGCCTTTGTAGATAGTCTCCAGATATCAATGCCTGATACAAGTAAACCCAATATGTGTATTGAGGGGTTAAAATGTTTCTGATTATTAAAAATATATCCTAAAGCATAGTTAAAATAAACTCTTTCAAATATTTTCCATTTTCAGCAATATATTCATAACACTTCATAACACTATACTACTTCTTCAGTTACCACAGCTATCTACATATTTTACCTTTATTCTGTGTATTCATAATATAAAATCAATCATATTCTTTTCATTGCCAAAAATGTGTTTCCGTACTTTTATTCCAACTTTTAATACTTTGGCATTTTAATATTTAGAGTATGGGCTCATTATGGCTCATTAGGGTGAGAATGAAGCACACAACTTGCAATCATTTGTATCTCTGCTGGCTCCGGCCTAGTCTGTCCTATAGTGAGTTGCCAGGATGGGCTCATAACTAAGCCTGGTGGAATGCCCATTATATGATCCTATGTCCTGTCTTTGCTTTTTTTCTCCTATAAACTTATTTTCTTGTATGTATTTTAAAGAAATAATATTAATGGTGTGCCTTTCTCAATGTGATCATAAATTGAAAATTAAATGTTAGTGATCGCTATAACATTTATGTTCTTATGGAGAAAATTATGTTAACTCCCATAATGTACTGTATTTGAATTCTGTTCCTGATTTCTAGTAGGTGCTGCTTAATTTACCAGCTCAACCCTTAGAAGAACTTGGTACGATATTTTGTTTTCAACAATTTGAGGTTTGTTTCATCATCAAGACTCCTCTGAGGTACCTAATAAGTAAGTCATATTTGTGTTTCTTCGTTGACTTTAAGAGAATCTCTGTTGTGAACTTGAGCAGCCTGACTATGCTTTTTCTTTTCTCACCTTAGTTTACGTAATACAAGTTCTTGCATATCTTGAAGAAATCTGTTTTTAGTAAAGTTCTTAGAATGATTATTTCATCTTGAAATTACTGATAAGATGAAGTTGACCTTGAGTATGCAATTTTAAGCCAGATTCAGTGGAGCAGAGGCACTGCTTGAGACATACATGAACCAGCACCATAGCATGAGAAACATCGCTCCCAAATAAGAAATTGCTTTTCCTTTTGTTTCTGACTGGAGACAGTAAAAAATATAGCCAAGGCAAAACATTTCAATGCTCCATTTAAGAGTCTCTCCTACTTGCAAATTTCCATGCAGCATATCCCATTTTCATTTTTTCACAGGTGCATAAATTTAACAGCCATCAAAAATAAACAATAGGTTATAGAAGAAAAAGATGCAATGATAACATATGCATGGTGTTTATAAAGAACCTAGGTTATCAGCATTGTTTACATAGGAATATAAAATTCTGTAACCATTTAGTATTATTTCTATTTTTCGTAATTAGTATCAGATTCTGAATACTAGTGATAAACATAATTAAAACAGAACTATACAAAAAGCTACTATGACTGCTGTTCTTTATCTGCAAATATTCCTTCAATTTGCAATATTGAAACATTTATCAAGCTAACTTTCAAATGAATTGTGCATTATAATCAAAGCACTCTGTCAATAAGAAAATCACTGTAGGTATTAAAAATTAATGGAAACACACAAAAATATTGTTTTATATTACAACATATTTTGAATAAAAGCAAATGTGTTTAATTAGAACTCAGTAGACATTCAGGAGTTGAATTAAATATACCATATATCATAAAAATATGCCCTAATTTATATTTATCATTTATGTCTATGTTTCATGAACAATTTTATTGTTTTATTAATTATTAAATAAATTGTATATCTATGAATATTAAAATCATATATAAAGCACAATGTTCACAGAGATTTTATATAAATTAAGATAAACCTTATGAAACATAATTTTTAAAAGATTTTGTCTATAAAATTCTTATATTAAATGATATACTGCTTTTAAAATCAACACAAAGGACATTATCTATTACCTGCTTCACTTTATCCTCAAAATCTCTTCTTCAAGGTGATCCATTAGGGCCACCAGGGATCCTGGAGGTCTAGCGCTTGATTTGAGAGCCACTTCCTTGGTATGTACTTACATTAGAATGAATCACAACTAAGCACTCTTACTTTACTTGCCAAATGCTTAATTAATTTTATATATATATAAGACAATATTGTTTTATATATAAACAATATTGTTATAACAATAGTCCTCACGTAGTCTACAAATAGGAGGAAAGATTAGATTAAAAGTGTGTGTAACAACATTAAATGACTCAAGCAAGAGTAAGCATGATAAGTGCTGTTATAATTCTCATATTTTCTGAGGGCCACACATAGGTAGGGATACAGAAAAAGAATTGAGGAGGTAGATATTAAAAAAACAAACATAGGTCTTTGGATGCCTCACAGAACATTTAGACTTGCTTTAGTAGAAAACACAGAGCTATTGTAAGTACTTACATCATGAGCTAAGCTGAATTTTTTATGTAATGTACATTTACATATACTAATTTTTCAGAAGCTCTCTCCATCAACCAAGCAGTTCGCCATTATTAAATGACAATTAACTTTTGTTTAATTTTTATATATTACAACTCAATGAATTTCATATACTATTTGCCTGTGTTCATCTACCTCAGGGCTGAAATGAGCACAGCTATGTGGGATGTCTCATCTCTCAGTAGCCTTCTTTATTAATCTTTTCCCCCCTGGCCTTTTATTTATTTTTAATCATTTGATTAGGGGTTCATACAACTCTTATCACAATCCAAACCTACATCAATTATGTAAAACACATTTGTACATTTATTGCCCTCATTATTCTCAAAACATTTGCTCGCCACTTAAGCCCTGGCATTAGGTCCTCATTTTTCCCCTCCCTCCCCATTCCTCCCTCCCTCATGAACCCTTGATAATTTATAAATTATTATTTTGCCATATCTTGCCCTGTCCGACATCTCCCTTCATTCACTTTTCTGTTGTCCGTCCCCAGGGAGGAGGTCACATGTAGATCCTTGTAGTCGGTTCCCTCTTTCCAACCCATTCTCCCTCTACCCTCCCAGTATCGACACTCACACCAATGGTGCTGAAGGGATCATCTGTCCTGAATTCCCTGTGTTTCCAGTTCCTGTCTGTACAAGTATACGTCCTCTGGTCTAGCCAGACTTGCAAGGTAGAATTGGGATCATGATAGTGAGGGGTTGGGGGAGGAAGTATTTAGGAACTAGAGGAAAGTTGTATTTTTCATCATTGCTACACTGCACTGACTGGCTTGTCTCCTCCCCTAGAACCCTCTGTAAGGGGATGTCCAGTGGCTTACAAATGGGCTTTGGGTCTCCACTCCGCACTCCCCACCTCATTCACTATGGTAAGATTTTTTTGTTCTGATGATCCCTTTGACATCTCGTGATCGCACAGGCTGGTGTGCTTCTTCCATGTGGGCTTTGTTGCTTCTGAGTTAGATGGCCGCTTGTTTACCTTCAAGCCTTTATGACCCCAGAAGTTATATCTTTTGATAGCCGAGCACCATCAGCTTTCTTCGCCACATTTGCTTATGCACCCATTTGTCTTCAGCGATTGCATCATGGAGGTGAGCACACAATGATATGATTTTTTGTTCTTTGATTCCTGATAACCGATCCCTTCAGCACTTGGTGATCACACAGGTTGGTGTGCTTCTTCCATGTGGGCTTTGTTGCTTCTGAGCTAGATGGCCACTTGTTTACCTTCAAGCCTTTAGACCCCAGATGCTATATCTTTTGTTAGTCTGGCACTTTCAGTTTTCTTCACCACATTTGCTTATTCATCCACTTTGTCTTCAGCGGTTGTGTCAGGAAGGTGAGCAAGGGAACAACAAGTGATCCAAATCAGTGGTGAGGAGGGTGTGGGAGGCCTGGTAGGGCATGATCAAGGGTAATGTAACCAAGAGGAATTACTGAAACCCAAGAGGAAAGTCAAAGGAAATAGAGGAAAGAGCTGGGAGACAAAGGACATTTATAGAGGTCTAGATAAAGACATGAACATATGCAAATATATTTATATATGAGGATGGGGAAATAGATCTATGTGTATATACTTATAGGTTTAGTATTAAGGTAGCAGAAGGACATTGGGCCTTCACTCAAGTATTCCCTCAATGCAAGAATACTTTCTTCTATTGGCATTCTTTTCGAATCTTTGTCACTAATGTACCCCCTCTCTACTACTGTTGTGAGAACTACCTGATATTACATTTGTTTTTGTTTATACTTTTGAATTTGTTATCAACTCATTTAATCACTCCAGTGCTTTACATTCTTCTATATTATGTGGTATTTGGAAAGCTTCGTGCTCTTACGCTGAGTGAAGAACTGTGAACCACAGAACAGTGACTATGGAGCTGTGGCCTGGGCACGGGTGCGTAGTGGTAAGCAATGGGCTACTGTCTCAGAAACCACAGGAGTAGTTCTACCCTGTCTTACAGAGTCGTCACTGTGAGTCTGTATCCACTCTATGGCCATGAGTTCAGTTTGTGGTCTAGATGAAGTTGGGCTGAAAGGTGAAAGTTGAACCAGGAAGACTAAAGACCAAACAATGGACTTGCATTATGGTACTGCTGAAGTACACTGAAAGCACACCTCACTGCCAAATCTGTCTCAGAGAAGTCCAGCAAGAGTGCTCTTTAGAAGTAAGGGTGGCCAGACTTTGTGTCATGCACTTTGGACATGTTATCAGGAGAGATCGTCCTACACAAGGACATTATTCTTGATAATTTTGAGGGGCAGCAAAAGAGAGGAGGATTCTGAATTAAATGGATTGACAGAGTATTTGCAGCAGTGGGCAGAAGCTAAGGAACAATTATGAGAGTTGTGCAGCGGGCTGGTGTCTTGTGTGTGTGTGTGGTACATAAGGTTGAATCGACTTCTGTTCTTGAGAGGTTCTCACAATTCAGCAGGGATAAACTCAAGAGATTTTGGCTCTCTTGAAGTTGTTTTAATTTTCTTCAACTTTAACGTATATTTACATACTAACAATTGATGGTCAGTTTCATATTTAGCCCTTGGCCCTTTTTTCATTGCTGACATTGAGCTTCTCTATCTTTTCTTTCCACACATGTAGTCAATTTGATATCTATGTATTCCAGCTGAAGAAGTCCCTGTGTATATACGTCCTTTAATTTTTGAAAAAATAAAGTATTTGCTATGAGCAAGTTCTTGGTCTTTCAAATTTTAAGTGTGCATTCTCCAGTTTTATTTCTATCATCAAGTCCTAATTTTTCAACTCCTCTTCCTTCCTCTTTGATTCCAGCATTTGCAATACATTCTCCAATAGTTATCAGTGTGCACTGATTGTACATTTGATCAATTTCCAACTGAAGGCATTGGTAGAAATCTTCAATTTTTTCATCCCCAGTTTTCATGTTTGGTGCATAATCTGATCAATCATTTTGTGACTTGGAATTCCTTGAAGGAAGGTAGATATAATCTCATCAAAAACAGCATTGTACTTCAAGATTGACCTTGAAATTTCCTTTCTTAGAATGTACTTAATACCATTCTTGATTGTGCCATCTTGGCATAGTAAACAATAAGATTTTCAGATCCAAAATAGCCAATACTTCCCACTAATGTTAATGATATCCATTTTCTATTTCATTTCTGACAACATATAATGTTCCTAGATTAACGTTTTTCACATTCCATGTTCCAATTCTCAGCAGATTATTGCAGCTGTTTCTCCTTACTTCAAAATGTGCCTGAACGGTTCACAAAAATCCCAAAGGGTCCATTCCATAATCTTGACCCTACTTATGTCACCTTGGTAAACTCCACTTTAAGAAAGCAGCCCCCTCTAAGTCACATTTCTAGTAGCTTTTACCCAAAGATCAAGAGGCAGTTGTGGTAACGGAACAAGGGAATAAAGCATGGTTTAAAATCAGGAAAGGTGTGGGCAGGGTCGTATTCTCTCACCATATTTGTTCAATATATATGTTGAGCACATCGTCAGAGAAGCTGGACTATATGAAGTCAAGTGCACCAGGATCAGAGGAAGACTAACAACCTATGACAAACAGATGACACCACTGTGCTTGCTCAGAGTGAGGAGGAACTGAAGCATTGCTGATGGAGATCAAATATTATAACCTTCAGTAAGGATTACAACTCAATGTAAGGAAGACCAAAATAGAACTGGATCAACAGGTAACATCATAATATACAAAGAGAAGCCTGAAATTGTTAGGGATTTTGGTTTACTTTGATTCATAATCATTGTTTATGGAAGCAGCAGTCGAGAGATTAAAAACCTATTTCATTAGGTAAATCTGCTGCACTAGAGCACTTTAAGAGTATTTTAAGAGCAAGGATATTACTTTAAGGACTAAGGTGTGTGTGTGACTCAAGTCATGGTATTTTCTATTGCATCATATTCGTATGAAAGTTGGACATTGAATAAGAAAGACAGTGGAAGAATAGATGCATGTGAATTGTGGTTCTGAAGAAAAGTATAGATGACACCGAATAACAACCACAACTATCCAAGGGACTCATGTCCCCGCACTGTCTCCAACAATGCTCTGCTTCCATGCGTTAGGCTTTCAGTATCATACAGCAGTTTGAAGCTATACATAAGATTTCAGCAGCTACTTCTTACAAAATGGGCAGCTGTGTCCTTCTCTATTTTCTCTTGTTGGTTTGGGAGATCTGCTGAAATCTGTTCATTTGGGTGACCCTGCTGGCATTCAAAATACCAATTGACATAGATTCCATTATCATAGCAGCACACAAGTCATAAAAGTACAACAAACTATATATAATCTAAGAAATATTATAATCAATCAATTTGCGATTATATTTATCATATAGTGTTATGTGATTAAAGCCAATTATACTCACTAATGAGTGTTTCCTGTAGTGTGACATGGGAGGAGATATGTGGAAAGGAAATGGTGGAGGTGACCTGAATTGCCACACTGAATAACACCCATTCACGTAACACCAATGCTACAGTGTCATCATAAATGAGTGTTTCCACAGAAGAATCATCCAAGTT
Source organism: Tenrec ecaudatus (assembly GCF_050624435.1). Lineage (NCBI taxonomy): Eukaryota > Metazoa > Chordata > Mammalia > Afrosoricida > Tenrecidae > Tenrec > Tenrec ecaudatus. Next base: position 99,665,013 of record NC_134531.1, read on the forward strand.
TTGACTAGTTTACAAATCAAGAACCTTCTTATTTAATAGACTCATAGACTCTTAGACTCATAGATTGACTCCTGCTGTTATAAAAGGTTTCCTTGATTAATTAAAGTGGAACATAATCTACGTCAATGTCATATATTGCTGGAATTCTTATAGACTATACCAATTTTCTTGCAAGCTACCTTATGATATTCTGCATTTGTGATAGTCTGAATATTTTTATTAGTTTGTTAGTTTGTGTAATTTATTTGAATACATATATGTTTCAAATGATCTGAATGTAGTCCTGAATCTACAACCATAAATATTATAACATTTGAAAATGAGGAAATGCTCATTGGTTATAAAATCACAAAAGTAAAATTGCCAAGGTTGTTTTTCCTATTGAAATGAAAACAAATAAAAATATGGTACTACTCTATTTAATGTAATGTACAATTGTCAGAAATTCAAATAGTGTTCAAAGGTCACTTTTAATGCACTCATGACAGGAAAATTATGTGGCCTTTATATGAAAAAGAGTAATGTTAAAACACTTGTACTCTGAGTGTTTCAGCATAGAAGAGCAATTCAAAAATCTTTGCCTTGCGGTGCAGTGGTTGAAGGGCACTGAAGTGGAGAAATGATGTCTCATACAAATTAAGAAGTGGGTTTTAGCAAATTTCTCAAGGACTTCTGTCCATCTATTTTAATAACAGCACAGCATAGACTCACTACACTCTTATAAGGATTATATGATATATAAGTCATCAAAAGAATCCAGTGTATGCCTTGCATATTTGGATGCATTTAAATAATGGAAGATATTTTCAAATTATATTTTTACTCATAATAGTTATTTGTCTTTTAGTATATGTAAAGAATTTGTCACATCAGCATCTCCAGGTCCTAAATTAACATATAGTATATTTCCCAAATTACTTTTTAACTTAAAGTCAGCCTAAGACTATTCAACATAAAATTCCACAGTCTGACTATTTTTTCTTGTATCATAAAAATATTTTATAGCCCAGATATGTCAAGTCTTATATTTATACATATGTATATTGCGTTCTCAGAAGGATACATCAATTTCTACAGTAGTTTTACATTCTCCAGAGCATAGGATTATATATCTATAGGGAAAATATTCCCATTTGACAGGTAAAGGGTAAGATTGTCAGAGTAAAAAGGTACTTACCATCAGGCCCAAGAAACTGGGAGAGATAGGTAAGTGGCCTTTTAAAGATATCTTCAAGGCAACTAACTTTCTCCTGGTTTCCTGCACTTCTGAAAGGTTTCAATATATTTAGTAGCTCAAAATAAATTCCACTTTGTTTATCTTAATAAGTACAATTCATATTGTTTATTATTTCTATTGAACAAATTTAATATTTATATCTACTTGACATTTTCTATTAAAATAAAATTACATTCAACTTATTTGTGAATTAACCATTGGTAATATCTGAGGAAATGGTGTTGTTAAATGTAACTATAGTTTAAAGTTGATTATAATGATATAAAAGCAATACATATTGATAATTGAAAATGTAAATATAATTTGTTTGCAACTAAAAACAAATGTATAAAAGCAATTCATACTATTTAGTTACAAAGTACACTGGAAAGTGTTATTATTATTTTGTTATGTGTCATTGAGTTGGTTGACTCATCGGGTCCTTATTCACAACAGAATGAAACGCTGCCTGGGCCTGGGCCATCCTCACACTTGTATTAGATCTGAATTTAGGGTGGCTCCCAGGGTATCAGTCCATTTCGTTGAGGCTCTTCCTCTTTTTTTGCTGATCTTCTCCCAAGCTTGACTTTCTTCTCCTGCAATTAGTCTCTCCACTAACATGCCCGAAATGTGCAAGACCAAGGCCTGTCATCCTTCTAAGGAGAATTCGAACTATTCTTTTCCCAAGATCAATTTGCTTTTTTTCTCTGGCAGGCCATGATTCTTTCAGGATTCTTCGCCGTAATTCAAGGGCCTGAATTCTTCTTCAGTTTTCCATATTCATTATTGACTCTTCACAGGCACACGAGGCCATTGAAAATACAGTGGGTCGCGGCAAGCACACCTTGGTTTTCAAAGTGACATCTTTGTTCTCGAACGCTTGAAAGAGTTTTGTGCAGCAGATTTTTCCAATGCAATGCATAATTTGGTCTCTTCCTGTGCTTCTATGAGTGCTAGTCTGATCTAAGTAAAATTAAAACATTGATAACTTTGATCATTTTGCACTTTATCCTGATATTGTCTCTTTCATTTCTGAGAATTTTTACATTTCTTCCAATTGGTCTGTAGTCTATAATAAAGGCTCTAGTTTTTAACTGTAAACAGTAAGTGTTTCAGGTCATCTTCTGTTTCCAAAAGCAAGTTTGTGAATCAAGATTAAACCATTTTTATCTGAAAAAATTCCTTAAATAAAGTATTAGAAAAAATACCAAAATCAGTTCCCATTGAGTTAATTTTGACTTATGATTTCCCCAAATATGTCAGATTAGAACTGAGCTCCCCGGGTTTTCAATGGTTGTGGCCTGTTGGAAGTGGATTTTCAGACTTTCCTTCTGGAGAACTGTGGATCGGTTCAGACTTTCAATGAGTCGCAAGCACTTAACTCTTTGTCCCGCACAGTAACTTCTCCCATTGGAATAATGTAAAACTTAAATCCAAGCCTCTTTATAAATCACTAAGTAATACCAATAGGTAATGGGATTTGATTTCAGATATTACATAGTTCAAACTCTTTATTTTCATATGAGGCAGTAGAAGCATAGAGTAGCTCAGTAAGTGGAAAATTGTGCATAGCTGATAAATGGAAAGATTATCAGGGTAGAGTTCATACTATGACAGTGTAAGACACTGTAGATATAATTCAAGTTTATATATTCAGTATATATATTTATTTTAAAAATTATGTTCACATTGTAATTCACAATTATTAATGGAATCTTTGGATTAAATTTCAGTATAAAACAAATTGAATGAACCAGAAAATAGGGAATCCATTAAGAACTTGAGAGCTTTAATGAATTCTAGGCTATGACATTATTTTTTCATAAAGAAGTGGGAATATAATATATTCTTGGATATAACATTATTTTTTCATAAGGAAACAGAAAGCTATTCTTTTTAAAGTGCTATATATCTGAAGTGAATAAAACTTACCTGATAATCTCCTAATTCTTTTCTGGGATTTCATCTCCAATCATTTTTTTTTCTTATTACTTAGGAAGGGACTTCAAAAGTTAATGGAAATTTTTCATTAAATTTTATTTCATTTTTCCACAATTTATTTAATCCCCTTTCATAGAACCATTAATTTGTAGTTCTTACTCTTTATCATTTCATTGATTTGAATGTTTCTTGAGTTATATTTATTTGTGAAGCTTTCCAATTATCTGGAAACTGTGTCACAGTGTAATTAACACTAGTCAAATGTATCTTGGAGGGACTGAGAATTATGAGAGCTAGCATAATATGAGACGTGAGAGAAAAGGGTTCTTTCCTCACCACAGTATGTGCTCTCTTGCATCAAAATATGTTACCACATCGTAGTAAAACATCTCATCTAAATGTGTTGACATGCTTAGCAGAAAAATAAATTATATATTCAAAAATTACTAGAGTATCACGCAGGAATAAAACCACACACACACAAAAGATTGGTGAACACAGTTATCATTATTCTTAGTAGTAGTAGCACTAGTGTTGGTTTTGTGTTTGTGTGCAATGCAAATTTTATCAGAATAAAAAGATGATTAATGCTTAGTGTTATATGTTTGGCCTCCAAAATAGTTCCTGTATCTATTTATTTTCCTCCATTTCCCTGACACAATTATCTGTTTTCTTTGCTCTGCAAGACTCTTAACTTGAGTTCTGCCTCACATAAATATCTATTCCTTTTTCTAATCCATTATTCTTTTGACATTCAGATGAATTGTTCAACCTCACTTAAACTACTCCACGAACTCCTGTGCCTTATGAGTGAAACTAAATCTACCAGAAACTTCTTGTTGAGCACTATTTATTCATCTAAGGAAGCTCTTACATAAGACACTGAGAAGTTCATGAAAGATTTTGACTTTCGTTCTCAGGATAATAGGAATTTATAGAATATTGTTAAGTGAGGGATAATAAAGTACATGTATTTAAGTCTGGAAGTTTGTCATTCTGTGGTGGCTTGCCTGTTGCTGTGAGGATTGAATTAGGAAAATCTACAGGGTTACACATAGTGCATACAATGTAGTGGAGGTTCCATATTAAGACAGTGAAGAGATAAATTCCAGACTAATAATGGATTAAGAAAAAGATATTGACTATTCCCTTTGGAGGAAAAGCCACTCAAAGCTTTGTGGATCCCATGGAACCATTGTCACATACTGAAGGCCTGATGAATACAGGCATAACACAGTAGCCAATACTGCCACGAGATGGATCTCTCATGTCGGAGGGGACTCAAAATATTACTGAAGAAGACCTGCCTTCTCGGAGCAGAGTTGGTCACAATGACATGGATGGGTAAAGCCTGTGAGAGGCCTTCAGGTTCCTCATTTCCTGATGGGGCAAAACTCCGAATGATAAGATATAGCTGCAAAGGTCTACCAATAATCTGTCATGAACCTAGAAAAAGTGGAAGTGAAAAAATGAAATGGAACAGGTAAAGATCAATATCCTAGGTATTAATGAGTTGAAATGGAATTAGTTGAAATTTAACTGGCATTGATCATGTTGAATCAGGCTAGTCATACAGACAATCCAGAATAATAACATTTGGGACTTTTACACTCTTGTCACAATCCACCCATCCATCCATTGTGTCAAGCACATTTGTACATTTGTTGCCATCATCATTCTCAAAACATTTTCTTTCTGCTTGATTCCTTGGTATCAGCTCCTCTTTATCCCCCTCCCCCAACCACTCTCCCTCCCTCACATAGTTGCACGAGCCCCCAATAAAATATTTTTTTAAAAGAAAACTACATTGCATTAATCATCAAAAAGCACATTTTAAGATCTAGCTTGAAGTACAATGCTCTCTGTGGTAGGATAAAATCTATTCCAATTCAAGGAAATTCCATCAATGCAACGATAATTCTTATTTATGTACCAACTACCAAAGCTAATGATGAAGAAATTGAAGAATTTTACCAACATTTTAGTCTTAAATTGATCGAACATACAATCAAGGTACATTGAATATTATTAGCCATGGGATAACAGAAGTTGGAAATAAATATGAAGAAACAGTGATCAGAAAATATGGACTTGGAGATAGAAATGAAGCTGAATGACAAATGACAAAATTTAACAAGACCAACAACGTTCTCAGGGCAAATGACTTTCCAACAACACAAAAGGCAACTAGTTATACACCTGGGTTTCTTCAGTGGAATGCATATAATGAACTTGACTCTATCTGTGGGAAGATTCTATAGAGAAGTTCAATGCCAACAACTAAAACTTGACCGGAGTGACCTGTGAAAAATATCATCAATTTCTCACATGTAAGTCCAGGTTGGAGCTGAGAAAATTAAGACTAGTCCAGAAGAGTCCAAAATTGAGTTTACCTGATCTCAATTTAGAGAATATTTTGACACTTTGAACTCCAATGACAGGAAAGCTGATGGCCTGTGGGATGGCAGCAGAAGCCTCGCTCATGAAGAAAGCAAGAGTCATTAAGTGAAAGACAGAGAAGATCAAAGTGATGTCAAAAGATACTCTGACATGTGCTCTTAATCATACAGTAGCTAAGGCAAATGTTGGAAATGAGGAAGTCCTAGCTGAATAGAAAATGTCAAAGGGCTACTCTAAAAATCAAAATCAAATATTGTAATGTAATGTGCAATGACCTAGAGTTAGAAAACCAAAAAAGGAAGAACACACTCAGCATTTTTAAATTAAAATATCATTTTATTGGGGGCTCTTCCAGCTCTTATACCAATACATACATCAATTGTATCAAGCATATTTGTGCATATGTTGCCATCATTATTTTTTAACATTTACTTTTCATGAGCCCTTGGTATCAACTCCTCTTCCCTGCCCACTTGTGACCACTTGATAAATTATAAATTATTATTATTTTCATATTTTAGACCGGCAGCTGTCTCACTTCCCCCTTGGTTTCTGTTATTAGTCTCCGGGAAGCGGGTGTGGTGGGGGTTATGTGTCGATCCTTGTGATCGATTCCCTACCTCTCCCCTCCTTCCCTCGACCCTCCTGGTTTCTCTACTCGAATTCCTGTTCCTGGATGCCATGTATCAAGAGCTCTTAACTCTCATCTGTTCCTGTGCACATGCTCTAGTCTAGAAAGAATTTAAGAAAAAATATCATATCTCAAGTGGCAGTATTTATTGACCAAATAATGAATACGCAAGAAACCTCAGACACCCAAGGGCAGTTCTATACTATGCTATAGGTTCACTATATATAAGAATCTTGTGACTTGCAAGAAAGACTTTTCTGAGGCATGTTTAAAATGAGGCCTGAAAAATAAGAAATTGACTATGTCTGCATTCAGGCACAGTAATTCCAGGTAGATCAATTGACAAGCCAATGATCCTAAGAGAGGAAGAGCTTTGCAGATTAAAGGAACTAAGAGAAATCCAATATAGCCATAAGTTAAGGAATGAAATGTAAATGTGTTTCATGAGACCAGGTAGGTTACCAATGTTAATGTGTTTATTTTATGATAGCTTAAAATTGTCTTTAAGTGGAGAACAAAAACAAATACTTAAAATTAACAGTGTGGGTGTTATAAGAGTATGTGGGTATTATGATCAAGGGTTCATAAGGGAGGGAGGGTGAAGGATGGAGGAAAAAAATAGGAGCTGATACCTAGGGCTCAAGTAGAAAGAAAATATTTTGAAAATTATGATGGCAATATATGTACAAATGTACACAATGGATGTATAGATTGTGATAAGAGCCGTAAGAACCTTTGATACAATGATTAAAAATAAAATAGATGGGAAAAAGGAGGAGGTTACAGTCTCATAAGCTCACAATGGTATTCCTATCCTGCACTATAGGATTGCTATTAGTGTACACACTAGAGGAAGAAAGGGGAAAACTTCCCTTGTTGGTTTCAGAGACCATAAATATGCATGAGATTAGAAAGCAGAATGTCTGTTTGCTCCAAACTGCTGATGTGGCTGTTGGTTATCAGCCCAACACATAATGTACATACCACCAGGGCTTCTTTAAAATCAACAGTCTTAGACTGGGTTGATGGAAGAAACAATTCCAGGGACATGCATGTATGTGTAAGATAGAACTTTGTATCAAATAGCAATTGTATATCGATAAAATATCCCACCCCAGTCCAAATAGAGTACATAGTTCCACTGTTAGCCCATAGGTTTTATACTAGTCCATAAATCCCTCTTCAGACTCACACAGTCACATGTAATGATGCAAAATGTAGGAAGATCACTGGCCAAAGGAAGCAACATCTTCTGGATCCAGTGGCGGTGGAAGCATCCCAGCACTGGTGTGGGTTTCCATGTGGCTCTTCCAGCTCTCTCCACAGGGTTTTTCAATAGGAAAGTGAATCAGAGAGAGGAAGGCAGACATCCAGAGAGTAATTTATCTTTGTCACCCTCCAATCATGCTGTGACCTGATTGACAGGCTAAACTCCACCCCTTCACCCTCACCCTAAGACCTTACGAATGTCGACATTTCAAGGTCTGGATTAACATGTATGAATTTGGAAAGCAGTGTCTTCAAATAATAGGCAGGTTTTATTCTACTACATGGTTTAAAATTTTTAAAAAGTTATGCATCAAGGTTGTATCCTTTCAGCATTCTTGTCAACCTGTATGTTGAGCAAATATTCAGAGAAACTGGCTTATATTAAGAAGAATATGGCATCAGGATCGGAGGAAAGTTAGTAACAACTGTGATATGCAACCTCTCTTGCTGAAAGGGAGGAGGACTTGAGGCAGTTGCTGAGGATGATCCAGGATGGCAGCCTTCAGCTTGGATTCCAACTCAATGTAAGTAAGTCCTGTCCTCCCAACTGGACCAGTATGTAACAACATGATACATCAAGAAAAGGGTTAAGGATTTGGTCTTGCTTGGCTCTATTGTCAATGCTTGTGAAAGCAGCAGTGCAGAGATGAAAATATGTGTTGCATTAGGAAATCAACTCCCCATGACCACTTTAGAGTACAGAAAAGATTGTATGTTCCTTTGAAGACCTAGGTGTGCCTGAACCAAGCCTCAGTCTTTTAATTTTTTGATATTCCTGTGAAAGTTGTGCATTGAAAAAGTAAGACTGAAGAAGAATGGATGCATTTTAATTACGGTGCTGGTGCAGATTATTGATAGTACCATAGATTGCCCTCAAAACCAAACAAATCTGTTTTGGAAGATGTACAGCTAGACTGCTGCTAAGAAGCAAGGATAGCAAGATATCATCACACATACTTTGCACATGTTTTTAATATCAACCAGTCTTTGGAGAAGGACATCATGTTTAGCACAATATAGGTGTAGGAGGTGGTCGGCTGTAGGGTCATCAAAAAGAAGAATAACACCCCAAGGAGATGGATTGACTCAATAGCTCCAACAATGGGCTGAAACTTAACAATTGTGAGGAAGTATAGGACTGGGCAAGGTTTGGTTTTGTTCTATATATTGTTCCAATGAGTTATAACTATTTTGACTGTACTTAGCAACAACAAAGAGCATTTGCTTTCCACTAACGATGAATACTCAAGGGAAAAAATATCAAGGTTTGGTGAAAAATAATTTTACTCATCTTCATATCTAAAATTATGGTTCAATGAATGGTGTATTCTGAATAAATGCACGTGAGAACGGCACCATTTCAGCATCAGTCATTGTAAAGCTGCATGAATAGCCTATGAATAGGAAGAAAAGATGAGATAAACTGAGATTTTTAAATTTAATTTTTATTTCATATCATTAAATTTTAAATGAAGTTTGTTTTTTGTCATCTTTGGATCACACAAGCGGGTGTGCTTTTTCCATGTGGGCTTAGTTGACTCCAAGGTTAGAAGCCTGCTTGTTTGAACAAGCCTTTAAAACCCCAGACATATTCTAATGGATAGCCAGGCACCAACTGCTTTCTTTCCACACTTTTTAGCAGAAAGTCTTGATGGCGTCCATAGATTTTCAGAAACTTGCAAACGCAAAAGGAACCTGGGCGGGCAAAGGAGGCCATCACAAAGGGAAAGTGGCCGCAGATCTCTTCAACCCGGTTACAGATGGGACTCCATCTGCACATTATCGAGGAGCGACAGTCAAAGGTATTCAAGCTGTGGGCAACGGAACCTTGGAATTCAGTGGAGGCTGAATTTATCTGGAGATTCATAAATGGATTTAGGGCTTCTGCCGTGGCTTCTACCCACAGGGCATGTTTCCCCTGTCCCACAGCGTCGCTAGGATGGGAATCGGCTAGATGGCAGGGAGAGGGTGAGCTGTAGCCGTGTGCACTGTAGTGCTCGGAAATGTAAGGTCTAACAGGACAAAGAGAAACTATCCACAAGAAGCTGACCATGAGTGTGAAGCCGCGAGGGTGCCCAAAGGATACGTGAATGATGTCCTGTGGTCCTCAAGCCCTGCTTTGGGGCCGCACCCTGGAGGTGATGTGAAGGACGACGGCACAGCGCTGACCGCCTTCCCCACCATGCGCGTGCACAGCTTTAAATGAAGTTTTATCAAACTAAAAGAAATTAATGGTTAGTCAACATGGATTTAATGCTGGTCATTCTTAACATGGTAGCTATTTTAATGACTATCATTATCAGAATCTCTTTCTGTCAATATGAGATCTGTGATAGCCAATACAACCAACCCTTGATGTGATGCTTCAAAGAGTGAATGTCAACATAACTTTAAATTTCTGATAATATCCACACAAATTATTTCATGATATTTAATAATCAGTTTACCTTTGTGTTAAATATGTACTAAAAAGAATCACATAAAGTACATTTATAGCTGTCACCGTATATCATACTTTTTGCTAAACTGTATATTAATTATACCTTTAACAGGTACATATGGCTTTACTACAGTTACTACATTTTATACACTAAATGGTATCTTAGTGGCCTGAAGACTTAATGGAGTTTCCCAAGCATCTAATTTAATACATGAGAATGACTTGTGTACTGATGATGAGCTAGCTTAATCTACATTATAGAGAATCAGTCATCTTGTGAAAGTAGCTGTTAAATACTCTTTAATTGAGAATCTTGTTACGAGTGGGAAGTTTTAAAAGTGCTGATGGATTAAGAATTCCATTTGGAGTCAGAGTTAATGTTTGGCCATAGGGATAGTGTCTAGGGTATTTTTAAGGCACCATGAGAATGGATGCAAACATAAGTAGGAATAATTCATGCATCTTATGGATGGCTAGACTAGATGACTCCAAGGTCTTTTTCAACTCTGAGAGTACATGATTCTATGCATATTAGAAATCTTGCCCTGGAACAAATATGCATGAGCAGTCACATTATAAAATCAGAGTATAAAGGGGAAGCTATAAAAATAACCAGAGTGTGGGGGAAGAAGGACAGCTAAAATAAGAACCCTGCTTTGAATCATGACTTTAAAATAAATTTAAAGTGCTTTGCTTTAAGTTTCCTTCAACTAGTGGTCCAGAATTTTAGGATAAGAACTACCTCTAACCATCAATTTTATTTTCTCTTAGGATGATTATACTATTAACTACAGAGATAATGTAAAGTGGTGTTTAAATGATATTGTATTTTGCTAATACTCCTATATGATGCTTTGCTTATATATTAGCAACCCTTCTAGGGTTTACATATAGTTTTTTAGAAATAACTCTGTTTCCCAGGCATCCAAGGCCATAGGTTTTGAACTACTGAAATTTAGGAAGTTCAAATTCTTTTGTACCTGAACATTCCTAGAAAGAATACAAATATAGAATAGGAGACAATAACTAACATGATATGCTCCTAGTGACTCTTTTTCTAGGAACAGTATGAGTGGAAAGAGCTTTACACTAAACTCCACAAACATCCTAACTATTAGCAGTATTGGTAATATTTTAAAGACACCAGAGAATATAGATGTTTGATAACTTTCTTGACAACAGATTTATTTCAACTCTAGTCTACCTGTTACCATCCAAAGTTCCTCCCCCTAAATTCTTGCACCTCGTAGACAGTTAAATAAATGGTAGCAGTAATCTGCATGAACATACCGCAAAATATTATCTTGCAAATGATAGCATATAAACTCTTTCAATATTTTTTAAGATATCAATATGAAGCATTTGACTTTTCTTATAGACTCTAGGATGTAGAGTATTCAATACTGAAAATTGTTCATTGTTTTCTCTCTAGTATTTGTTTAGAAATATCCATATCAGTCCATGCAATGTTTTACATAGTAAGTTGATGCTAAATCACTTTCATATAGCAAACCTATAACACTGAGTAAAACTGGTTCCTAGGGCTATCCATTTTTACAAAAGTAAATTGTCTCATCTCTCTCCTGTGAAGCACTGCCAATTTCAAACCATTGAACTGAATGCTTAACCTACTGTGCCACAAGTGATCCTTAAACTGTCACAAAGCCAAACAACAGCAACTGAATCAAACTCATCCTATCCAACAAGGTAAAACCACCCTTACGGGCTTCTCAGACTGTAACTCTTTCTGGGATTAAAAAGTATTTTTCTTCCTCAGAGCAGTGGAGGGGCTGCTGGTTTCAAACTGCTGACCATGTGGTTAGCAGCCCACTGCATAACCACCACACCACCATGTCTCCAGTTTAAATGGTCATAGTAGAACCTAAAGTCAGTTGTTTAGTTAACTTATAAGGGTTAGTGGCACAGGGAAGTTGAATGACATTCTTATATTCATTGGTGAATGGTACAACATAGGTTGTGAGTTTAGGTTGTCTGTTTTAAGTGTTTGCTTAATCCATTGCTTATGGCTTTATGCTACAACAGCAAACCCAAAATATGCATAATATGATACTTGGAGAAAAAACCCAAAATATTTACAACACAACTCTTGGAAAGCAGTAAAAGGATTCATTGTTATAAAGCCTGGCATCCAACAAATTCCCACTTAAAGCCATCTTGATCTGTCATCAAAGGCAATGCAAGTACCTTAAAGATGGGGATTTTGACATCCTCACATGATTCTTAATGTATTATAACATAGAGGAAAGCAGAATAGTTATTCTTATCTCTATTTTACACATAAGTAAATTAAGTTTAAAAGAGAACAAGTGACATTGTTAATAAGCGGGAAACCTTTATAGGCAAGTTTTATTCTTATTCCTATTGAATAAAATACACAAATATTATCTAACTTGATTTATATACTGTGAGTTTATAGGGTCTCCACTGATATGAATTTTGAGATATTGACATAGAAAAACTTGAGAAGAATGGATTTAACTGTATTATTCTGAGATATCAAAACTTCCGATGTAAAAAGGAGGTAAAACTAATGTCGATAGAGGCACTAACTTCAGTACTGGTGTCTTGGGGTTATGGTACTGGAGGTTGAGGGGAAATGGAGAGCTAATAATAATGTGTACAAGAAAGAATAGAAGGTTCTAAAATTGATTATGGAATGACTGTATAACTATTTTTAATATGATTGAAGTATTGAGTTATATGGTGTGTTAACTATATGCCAGCAGAACTATTTTAGATAGATTGATGAATAGATAAATATTTCTTTGTTGCCTCCTCCTTGAAATGAATTGAGTTAAAGTATTAATTATAGTGTAATCATATGTCTATTGAGAATAGGTCTTCAAAAATAAGCGTGTTAAAATATTAAATTATATATTTTTACAAATATTTTTGCTGTATCCCCAACCTCACTACATATACATTTATGAAAAAATAATTTCTTCTACTAGATATTTTTTGAGTTAGAGGGCAATGAGAGGGCATATGAAATTAGAAAAGTCGTGTGATAAACGTTCTCTGCCTAGAAAAAGAAATGGGAAACATCTGAAAGAAAACACTTTAAAGATGACCATGGGGAAAGGAAAAATGTGCGGAGGGAATGGAGAGCATCAGTTTGGTATATAAATGAAAACATTTTGAGATATAGGTAAGGGATGAAATAAAGGGTGAGAGAAAAATTTGGAGAAAATAAAACGATTTTTAGTTGTTGATCATTGATTGACATGTTATACATATATATGTATGTATGTGTGTGTATAGAGCAACAGTATTTTATGAGTTTATGTTTGTTTGTAACATATGACAATGTGCAAGGTTGTCTTAGGCCTTACTAAACGGTCTTTATTAATTTGGAATACAAGTATATTACATATGACAACAAAAGGAGATATTTGAGGTTTTTGCTTTAATGTGCTTATTTTTAATTTATGCACACTGGTTCCTTGGTATTGTTGCTTTCTTATGGAATAGTAGAATAATTGCCAGCTACATACTCTTGGCAACACTGTAAATCAGACTGATAATCACAAGGTTGATGGTTCAAACCCATCAACTGTTCTATTGGAGAAAGATGAAGCAATCTGCTCATGTACAGTCTCATAAACCTTATATAGGGTTGCCATGAATGAAACTGACTTGATGGCAGTAATATCTTGTAGAGATAAATTGATCTCTCTCAGGCGATATTTTTAGCTTTCAAAGTACGTTGGTCTATGATTATAATGTATTTCCATATTCCCATTCAACCAAACTATGCACCTTTCTGCTAACCTGATTTCAATCATTCAGGCTTCCTGCTTTATGTCCTTTGGATAAGAATATGTAATAGCATATCATAACTATAGTTAATTAGGTGAAGAGTATAATTGAATGCCAGTCTGCACTGAAAGATTGCCTGCCACATACTGAGAGTCATCTAAGTGCAATGGGGAGAGCCAAGGTATTTATGGGCTCAGCATTAGATGTTTTATTAGCAATTACCCCAGTCATTACTTTATGAAGAGTATTAAGCTCTATTTTTCCTGGATACACTTATTACTTCACACTGTACCCTGCCTGAGGAACATTGATTTAGACCATACTTTGAGTTCAAGTGGTCTGTGACCACTACGAGATAGAATTTTAAAATTAGTATGCAAAAACCCAGAATCTTATAATTTGGTATAAAAAGTTCCTTGCATTTTCCCTTAACAATATTTCTTTCTGATGAAATATAGGCATTTAAAATACTTATGGAACATTCACCAGGAGTAGCTATGATTTTGCTCTATGTTTTCTTATCAGAAGTAAATAATAAGGAATAATTTATATTCTCTTTTAAGAACTATGCTGTCTTTCACTATAGGGTGCATTTCCTCATTGTCAATTAACAGACAGCTTGTCACTATATTTATAGGGTATCAGACCTTTGCTTAATTCCAGTAGATTTTCTCACAGCCACAGACAGCAGTCCTATCATTGAAAGTGTTAGGGGAAAAAAGTCCATTGCTATACTTTCTGGTCTACATAACTGGCTTACACTGTGGCCTGTTGATGAGCCTGTTCCCCAGTCCATACAGCCGTCCTCACCATGAACCAGGCAGTGCACCTTGCGGTCTCAGTTGCACTGTAAAATGTGAAGTTTACACTGATATACAGAGGAAGTTTTAATTTAAACATGAATTTGTTAGTTATAAGATGACAAAACGGTTGTTCAGAACCATTTGACCAGTCATTACCTCCTGGTTTTCTAACATTCCCACGACACATCATATTTTAATTAAAAGAATAAAATATCATTTGGCCCTGGATAAGACCAGGTTAACCTACTCTAAGTAACAAATAAGGCCTGAAATATCAACATTAATTTATTTCTCTGGGGAAGGAAGCTCCACTCCACAGATTTACTGAGGAATTTTTAAAGATTCCTTTGGGTGGTTTTCACAATATAAGAGTCAAGTTTCCACAGTCATTGAAGCAACATTTGAGCAACCTGGAAAATTGTGGCTTTCCACTGTCTCACAAAGGAAGTGACACATGAATCTGACGTCTACTCCATCAGGTACAAGTAGACACATTTCCCTAATTGTAGTGCTTCTTGGCATTTTAGTCTGTTGGGTGTTAAGGAAGGATAAGAAAATTAATAAAGATGAGAGCTGGTAATTGCGACTACATCCAGAGGGACATCACTCCTAATTTTGAACAGATCCTAATATAATTGCTTATGATGCTTTGTTCCCTATCACCTAAGCTTATTGGTCTTCTGAGTTTTTCTAGCCAGCAGATACAAATTTTATAAAATCAGGACACTTAATTTACTTTTCTTGAACTTCCCTAGTATATTTAAACAACAACAAAAAAAGACACACTGATGCTGTTGACTTGATGTTGACTTAGACCTGATGCTTCTTGGTTAGTTAAAAGGTTAATTTAAACTCCAATAATGCTTTGTTTCCAGTATCACTGAAAATAATTGATGTAGGCTTAAATATTCTAGTATAAAATTGAGGCAAAGAGCAGGGGCAAAATGGTGACCAGGTAGTCAGTTCATGCTCCGAGCTTGGTGGAGAACCATGAGTGCGAAGATTTGGGAGCCGAGTTGTGGTTCATAGGCTGTCTGGCTATCCCCCTGACAGACCAGGGAACTTCTCTGAACCAAGAGCTGACTCCAACACCATCACTTTTACACCCCGTGGATTCCCAATGACCCATACCCACCAGCTGCCCCTTTGGCAGCACTCCAGGCTTGTTCCCCAGGTCCACCAGCCCCCTTACAGAGGCTCTGACCCCTTTGGCAGCAATCCAGATCCACCACATGTCCAGCAGAGGCTCTCACTCCACTGTGACACGCCAGGACAGCCAATCGTCCAGCAGAGGCTTGTGCCCTGCAATAGTGCCACAGGCCTGCCAACCCTCCAATGCATTAGAGGTTCCCACCCTGGAAGAGGTGCCCCAGACCTGCCAGTCCCCCAGAAGAGGCTCACACCCACTTCATGGACCTCCAAGCCCACCAACTGCCTGGAAGAAGCTTGTGCCCCTTTTGCAACACCCCAAACCAACCAGCCCCTGTAAGAGGTCCATGCAGTTGCAGTTTGGGGACCCAAGTGTACTAGGCCCTCCCACTACCCTCTGGGAGACCAGCATTCTTCCTTCTACCTTTTCCCTGCACAATCCCCCCCACCTCCCTATCCTTGCCCTTTGTGCTCTGAGCAGTGGAACTATACAAGCTAACAGAAGTAACTGGGCCCTCCTTCTCTCCAGCCCTTCTATCCAAAAAGTCCCTAGACAGGAATAGATGACCCCACCCTTACCCCATCAGCATCCATGAACTACACGCCCATGCACCAAGGCCATAATTTTCCTTTAGCCTGAGACATGCAGACCTGCAAACAGCCCCTAAAGAGGCCTTAGAGTAACGAAGACCACCCAAGTTTACCTCAGAGCCTGACTACTGAGAGGACTACCCACCTAGTTCCCCCCCCGAAACAACAGATTTCTCATAGCCTGGGGTGAAAGGGAAAGCCCAGTGGGAAAAAGGTGAAACACAACCCCTCAGTACAGTTAGCTATAGGCAGCAGGTTGGTACCTATACCAACCTTCCAAAGAGAGAGCCCAGGGCTCTCTGAATCCAGGGAAAATGGCATCTAATTCCAATAAATCAATAAGAAAGCAGAATGCTGCTTCAACAGTTTGAACAAGAAAAGAGAAATAAAATTCAATGTCAGAGGATTACCTGAATCTAACAGCCCTCATAGAAAAGGTAGATGTTGACCTCCCCCAGAAAGAAATCTTCAGAATTCAGCTTAGAGTCAAACAGGATGTAAGGCAAGCAATATAGAAAAAGGATGAAATGATAGAGGAGATAAAGGTCATGCAACAAAGGGAAATAATAGAGCTAAGGGACAAGAAAACAAAAACTAGTAGTAAATTTGTGGACATTGCCAATCAAATGGAGGAGGCAGAGAACCAAACAAGTGTGCTACAGGGCAGCTAAGCAGACAATTACAAACATGAACAAAAGTCAAATAAATTCATCATAGAGGCTGAAGAAAACCTGAAAGCTGTCTGCTGCTATGAAGAACTTGGAAGACATGGACAAATTCTTGGAAAATCAATCCCTCCCTAGACTGTCCACAATGGACATTAAGAATCACAACAGACCCATACCAATAGAAGAAATAGATAAGCTTGTCAAGGGATTACCAACAAAAAAATGCCCCAAACCAGATGGCTTCACAGGAGAATCCTCCCAAGCATTCAGGGAAGAACTGACACCAATTCTACACAAAAGCTTCCAGAAGATAGAAAAAGACCAATGGAAAATTCTCAAACCCTTTCTATGAAGCTAGCATAATTCTGTTACCTAAAGTAGACAAGGATCCCACAAGAATCGAGAACTACAGACCAATTTCCCTAATGAACACTGATACAAAGTACTGACCAACATAATACAAAAGTACCACATATACTCATGTATAAGCTGAATTTTTCAGCATATTTTTATGCAGTTTCTGTGAAAAAACTAGGTGCTTCAGCTGATATTTGGATTGGCTTATACTTGAGTATATATGGTATATAAAACAAATAATTCATGACCAAGAGGATCATATCAGGGATGCAGGGATGGTTCAACATAAGAAAGACTATTAGTAGTATTCGCTATATTGACATGAAAAATTACAAGAAACACATTTTTGGATAGATGTGGAAAAAGCATCCACCAATATCCAACACCCATACCTGTTTAAGACAAGAAGATAGGAGTGGAAGGAAAATCCCTCAACATAATACAAGCTATAGATTAAAAGCCAACAGCCAACGTGATAGTCAATGGGGCAGAGATGAAAACAATTCCTCTGAAAAAGGGGACCAAACAAGGATGTCCCTTGTCCCTACTCCTATTTAACATTTTTCTGGAGGTTCTAGATAACAGTATAAGGCAAAGAAAATACATCAAATTTATTTGTTTGGGGAAGGAAGAGGTGAAACTCTCATTACTTGCAGATAATATGATCTTACCTATGGAAAATCCCAAAAGCTCCACAAAGGAATGCTAGAAGTGATAGAGGAATACGGTAGAGTGGCAGGATACTAGATCAACAGACAGAAGTCTATCAGACTGCTCTACGCATCAGACAAGACCACGGAGAGGGGATCATAAAGGAAGTACACTTCACAATAGCCAAACACAAATGAAAATATCTAGGAATACACCTGACTAAAAACAACTCAAAAGATTTGTATGAGGAAAACTACAGAACGTTGTTCCAAGACACCAAGAGTGACCTCAACAAATGGAAGGATATCCTATGCTCGTGGCTTGGAAAACTCAATATAGTAAAGATGTCAGTTCTACCAAAGACACTATATAAGTTCAATGCTATCCTGATATAAATACCCTATCTTTCTTAAAAGAATTTGAAAAACTGATTACCAACTCCTTAAGGAGAGGGAAGAAACCCAGAATTAGCACAGAACTCCTCAAGAAGAACAAGTTGGAGGGCTTGCCTTACCTGACTTTAGCACTTATTATACACCCACAGTGGTTAAGACAGTGTAGTATTGGTATAGTGATAAATACTCATACCAATGGAAAAAGACTAAAAACTCAGAAATAAAATAATCAATTTACAGACAACTGATTTTGATAAGGGCCCCAAAAATATCAAATAGGAACTGAATGCTCTCCTCAAAAAGTGGTGCTGGAAAAATGAATATCTACCTTCAGAAAATGAAACAAGACCCTTACCTCACTTCATGTACAAGAAGAATCTCAAGGTGTGGTGTGTGGTGGTTACATAATCTGGTGTCAATTTGGGCTTGAGAGGATTAACCGATTACAAGAATCTACGTATAACCTCCTCTCCTCCCTGGGGTACAGACACAGAAAAGTGGGTGAAGGGAGACATCAGACATGCAAGATATGACAAAATTATAATTTATAAATGATCAAGGATTCATGAGGAGTGGGAGGGGGCAGGGAAGGGGAAAACTGAGGAGTTGATGCCAGGGGCTTAAGTGGAGAGCAAATGTTTTGAGAATGATGAGGGTAATAAATGTGAAAATATAATTTACACAATTTATGTATGTATGCATTGGGATGAGAGTTTTATAAGACCCTAAAATGATTAAAATAAAAAAGAGTGAAGTGGTGAAGTATAGTGTGTCAATCAGGTCACAGCCAATGATGCCTCTTTGTGCATTGCCTTCCCCTGAGGATTCTTTGAGTTGTCTGGCAGATTTCTCCTTGGAGATGAGAAACATTATCTCTCTCTCTCTCCTCATTCCTTGGAGACACTCTACTGACAACATATAAGCCTGATTCCTTGCAAGACACCCCTGAGGAAAAGTTACATGGACCTACCCTGATGCAGCCAGACCCATGAACCTGGAGAAGCCATGTAGAGACCCTTGCTAGTGCTGAAATACTTACACTGCTACTGGATCCAAAGACTTTCTAACCACTGGCCTGTGATCTTTCTGCATTTGGCATCATTGCATGTTTTTCGTGAGTCTGAAGAGGACTTTATAGATTGGTATTGAACATATGGGCTAATATCAGACTTATGGGCTTGGACAGGACTGGGCTGGGATGCTTTCTTAATGTACAATTGCCCTTTATATAAAACATGTGGGAGGAAAGGTGTGGGAGAGAGGAAAAATGAAGAGCTGATACCAAGGGCTCAAGAAGAAAGCAAATGTTTTGAAAAAGATGATGACACCATATGTACAGATGTATTTGACACATGGACATATGGATGGATTGTGATAAAAGTTGCAAGAGCCCCCAATAATTTTTAATTGATATAAGCAATCAAATCCAATCATTACCTACATAAGAGGATCTGGCAGATATTTATTATCATTGCTCTCTAGCATTTGATGAGCTCTTATAGGTGTGTAATGCTTAAGATGCCTTAACGATGATGGCAGGAAATTTAGAATGTTTTTTCTGGATTGAATATATTTTTAATTCAACAAGTTTTAAAATTAGGTTCATGAAACCCTATAAAAGTCCTGTGCATTGAAGGGGTTTGATATTAATTTCTTTGAAGACCTGTGTGGCACTAACTACCCAAACAGTTGGGTGTTCGAATCAACTCCACAGAGCCTCAGATGAAAGTAAGACACCTTTTCCCTAAACATCACAGTTTGGAAACTATAGAACACCGTTTACTGAAACACACGTGAGGTTTCCATAAGTAAAAATAAAGTACTCAGCATTTTTGAAAGATAGATATCTAAAATGGTGTACAAAATTGTATAGGTACATTTTAAATATGCACATCTTATTTATTTTCTCCAAAGGCACTGTAGTCCCCAAAAGGTTTAGAGCTCTTGAGCTAGAAGAATATGTATTCTGCCCTCAGAGTCTCAAAAGAAAATTCAGTAAGTTTATAAAGAAACAGATTACAGTGCTTTGTAAACATCTTGAATCTCCAGATTTTATACCTGTTATTTGACTTTTAAAATAATACCTTTGGGATTAATAGATTTTTTGAGATGTCATTTTGAAATTGAGTGCTTGATATTCTCAACTGAGGATCTAGGTCCAAAATATATATCCCTACTTTTTTTTTTAATCAATGAAAACCATGTTGCTTTTACATTAAGCTCTTCACTCCATGTTTTCTCCCTGAGTCACTATTTTATATTCTCAACATTAATTTAGCAGTTTTGAATGTCCTTAATGGAATGAAGAGAAATAAATTCATAAATATTTTAGAAAATTTTAAGAATTAACTATTTTAATAAAATTATTTTTTATATTCCTTTTCATAAGAAATGGATCCAATTTTTCTACTAGCAAGTTTTGGTAAATACAGGGAACAATAACTAAGATCACTCTAAAACATTACTAAGACATCTGTGAATTTGTAACACTCAAGTGGTTATTAGGTTTTTCAAGATACAGACACTAAGTAATAAACACAAAAGCATGACAATGTAGGGAGGAAGACATTTGATTAAATTCACCATTTCTTCCAAATATTTATTATTGTTTTTATAAACCCGATGCTTGCGTGTTATTGCCTTACCTAAGTATGATTGTTTTTTTTGTGATAAAGTTTTAGAAAGTATGACAAAGTCTTGTTTTTGTCTCTACAGGCTGTTACTTCTTAAATACCATCTCGTGCAAAAAAAATATAATATCTATGAGGATTAGAGTTACTTTTTAGGAAGTTTAGAATGTTTTTCTGGATTGAAGATTTTTAAAATTTAAATTGATGAGTTGATATTGCTCCATATCTAATATAAAATAAATAAATAATGGATTAGAATCATGAAGTAAAATTGCCACTGAGTCAATATTTACTCCATTTCTTAATAATTCTCTTGGTAAATACCTCACATAGCATACAAGGGAGTTACTGACTCCCATTGAAAAGAGTTGTGCATTTCCAAGGACAGAGTAGGGTCGCCTCATTGGTTTTCCAGTACTGTGTTTCTCTTTCGGAGCCGAGAGCCTTGTCTTTCTCGTGCCTAGAATTTGCTGGGCTGGAACTCGTGTCAGCCTGAAACACCGTAACTTGAGGCTTACAAGCACATACATGTTGAGCAGTTATTGAAGAAGGCAAGGGACGAAAGGCAAGTACAGTGAGTCTTTTCATTCTTTTGTCTTTTTTAATTTTTGCAAAAGGCTTTGTACCTGGAAAATAAAATGTGAAAACATTACCAAATCAAAAGACGGCAATATCCAGAAAAAAATTATTTTCTTTTTCTTTATTACTTGGGATTAATAGATATATAAAGTATTCCATACTTCAATCACGTCCAGCCGAGTTGTACACTTGCTACCGCAATCAGTTTCCAAACATTCTTTTTCTATGTGGACGCCATGTCGCCATCACCCCTTCACCCTTCCACCACCTCTATGTCTCCCTGCCCCCAAGCCCCTTTATTCCACTTGCTGACTTGATAGGTTTATTGGTCCTCATTTTCATACCCACACAATTAAAAACATGTACTGCATCCTTAAGAGGGTGACCCCCAAATGACATCATGCTCCTGAGATATTAGAGTCTAATATGTATAATCAAAAACTAAACAAAACAATACAACCCCGAAGTACATAAGATTGTGAATACCAGAGCAGGTCCAGCATCCTAGGGGGAATCTGGACAGTTTTAAATGTTCAAGTCAGACTTTTGACATTCTATACACACCAATGCACTCCACTGTTCTCCTACTCCTCAATTGCAGGTAGAGGCAGTTCCCCGGAGGCTTGTTTCCTGTATAGTTCCACCAGTGAATCTTTAGCTCCTACTGTCAGCCACAGCCTTCTGCAAACCAGATTCTCAGACTCTGGGCTCTGATCCAAATCCCTCCCTTCAACTTTAGAGTCTTTGTGGCACAGTGGGTAGCGGTCTAAAAGCTGCAAAGAGAAAGATAAGTGGATCCATAGGAGAAGGTCATGGTAGTCTATTGTGGTAAAGATTTACAGTCTTGGAAATCCTATGGGGCACTTCTACTCTATTCGTTACGGGGTGTTTGCACCAGAATCGGTCTGATGGCAACGGGCTTCGTATATAGCTTAAGTCTTCTATGAGACGGGCTGTTCGTTATCAGAAAATCTATCTTAAAAGCTAATGACATGTCATGAGTCCAGAAAGACTATCGTGTCTTTAATAATTAAAAAATAAGACCTAATAAAAACATGATCTCTAATGCTTGCTTTCCTTTTATTTTAACATCTTTTATGTAGCTGTTTTTAGGTGCCATTATGTTGGTCCCCGCCCTTAGAGAGTTTATGCACTAGAGAACAAAACAGGATCACATCCCTGCCATCCTCAGAAGTTTATAACCTTCAGCCCATTGTAGCCACACGGTCAGGCCACATGTTCTGTGGTATCTATTCATGTTATCCAATCATAGTTTACATTTTGATACTAGACACAACATGAATCCATACATTTTAAGAGATATTTTAAAAGATTTCTTTCTCAATCAAGTACCAAAAGTACTATATGCTTTTCTATTGTATTCTTAGAATAAAAATCTAAATTTCAGTTGTAGTATTAGAAATCTTTCTTGGATGGTTCTTGCTTGAAACCTGTAAATTTTTTCTCTATTATTATAATGCGCAGCTATCGTGCACACATTTTAGATAAGTGGGAACTAAAATAATCAAAACAAGTAATTGTCAAATTATTGATTCCTTTCAGATTATTTCAAAACATAAATTATATTTGGTTTTACTAAATAGTAACAGTCTAAAGTTATACATTGCACCAAACAGAATGGAGTGGCCCATAAAGACATACATTCTTCATGAAACACATGTATGCACACACACATGCACGCGCACACACACGCAGCTTATATACTTTTCCTTACTGCAGCTGTCTACATCTATTGCTCTACTGTTGTACACAGTTCTTATAAAAATGTGTTTACTTACATTATAAAGACTGTTAGCATCATATTCCCAACATGTGTAAGAACGCTAGTCAAAAAAATCTAGATAGTGAACAAAAGGGAGAAAATACTTAAATAATAAAATGCCATAAAAGAAATGAAGAGAGATTAAGTACGCCACATTGTTCGCCATCAGCGACAATGCTACAATAATCAATTAAGTAAAATAAAGAAACCTCAAACTTCACAGTTATCATTCGCTTTAAGTGGAAATGAAAGGTACTTGGAGTGGATTGAAATTAAGGACTATAAAACTGAGTACAGGACAAGAATCCTTTTAAGCATCTGTTCTCACTTGGTACCATATGAAAGCTGAAAGGAGGAAATTGGCCAACCATCAAACGCTAGATTTCTATTTTAAGCCAGTACATAAAAAGGAAATTCAGGACAATGAGCTGCAATGATGAACCTTCACTGGGAGCATGATGCCCTTCTTTTCACGTCCCGAGATGCAGCGCTTCAGTATACTAAGTGCCACCAAGACACATTCAAAGCTTTGTCGAGTTAAAGGAATATGCTAATTGTATTATTGTTTATGAGAAATTTTTAGATGCTTAAAACCTTGGTATTTTTATTTGCATGTTTATTTATTTAAATACGAGGCTATATATGTTCTAATGTCTTTTCATCTAACTGTAATTTGTATTTTGGAAATTTCTATTAATACAGGTTCATAAATACAAGGATATGTCAAATATTATACCTACAAACAAAAACTATCATTAAATGAAAATACAAAATGTGAAACTCTATTTTACTTTTTTTATTAAATACTTTTATTGGGGGCTCTTACATCTTAACACAATCCATACATTGGTCCATTGTGTCAAGCACAATTGTACATATTCTGCCATCATCATTGTCAAAGCATCTTCTTTCTACTTGAGCCCTTGATAGACGCTCTTCTTTCCCCCTCCATCCCCCGCTTATCCTGCCTCACAAACCCTTGATAAGTTATAGGTAATTGTTTTCATATTTTATATCATCCTCTGTCACCCTTTATCCACTGTTCTGCTGTATGCACGCACCCCTGGGAGGGGTTATATGTTGATCCTTGTGATTGATTCCCACTTTCTCATCCCACCTTCTTCTAATCCTCCTGGAATCTCTATTCTCATTGGTGGCCCTGAGGAGTTTATCTATCCTGTATTCCCTGTGTTGGAAGCTCTTATCTATAGCAGTGTGCATGTTCTGGTCTAATCTGATGGGTGAGGCAGAATTGAGGTCATGATATTGAGGTCATGATAGTGGGGGTAAGGAAGCATTAAAGAACTAGAGGAAGGTTGTGTGTTTCATTGGTGTTATACTGCATCCTGACTGGCTCATCTCTTCCTTGTGACACTTCTATGAGGGGATATCCAATTGTCTACAGATGGGCTTTGACTCTCCACTCCACACTGCCCCCCCCCCCCTCAACCCCATTCACATTGGGTGAGATTTTATTCTGGGTCTTAGATGCTTGATACCTAATCCCATCAACACTTCATGATAACACAGGTTGTTGGTGCTTCTTCCATGTGAACTTGGTTGCTTCTCAGCTGGAAGGCTTAAGCTGGAAGGCTGCTTGTTGATCTTCAAGTCATTAAGAACTCAGATGCTATATCATTTAATAGCCGGGAACCTGAGCTTTCGTCACCACATTTGTTTACCCATTTTGCCTTCAGTGATCATGTTGGGAAGGTGAGCACCACAGAATTCTGGATTATTAGAACAAAGTGTTTTTGTGTTGAGGGAGTACTTGAGGTGAGGTCGAATGTCCATCTGCAACCTTAATTCTTACCATATGGATATAATTACATAGATCTATTTCCCTCTCATTGTACACAAATATATTTACATATGTACATGTCTGTATTTAGAACCTCTACAAATGTCATTTGCCTTCTGGATCTTTCCTCTATTTCCTTTTACTTTCCTCTTGTACCACCATTATGTTCGGCATTCATTGAGGTTTTAGTTTACATTGTTCTTGATTGAGCCCACTAGGCATCCTACTCCCTTCTCTCCAATGATTTTAGTTCACTTGTTCCCTTGTCCCTGGGTTGGTCCACTCCCCCTTCCTTTCTTCCACTTCCCCTTCTCCTGTATTCCCGCAGAACCATTGGTCCCATGCCTATCATCTCTGAATCATTTATCCTGCCAATCATATCTAGATAGACCTGCAGAGACATTATTAAGCACAAAAATGAGGCAAAACCAAACAAAAAGTTAAAGGAAATCAAAACCTATAAAACAAAAACAACAGCAAAAAGAAAGCCACTGAGAAAAATGAAAAAAATCCTATAAATAGTTCAAGGTCTGTTTGTTGGCCTTTAGGAGTGTTTTCAAGTTGAGTCTGATGGAGTGCCACAGAATTTCATCACGTTGCTCCCCTTGATGCTCTGTTGCATGCCCTTAGTGTTTTACCCCAGAGTGATGGGCTCAGATTGGGCACAATTCCACACTGTGTCTCCAGTGTTGCCCTCTCCCCCCCCCCCCCCCCCCGTAGCATTACGGTTCAGTGAGGGACGTCTTGTCTATGCTGAGGCCAGCCCTATGGTCTTTTCTGTGCATTGTCTGCTCTGAGCAGGAATATCGTCCTTGGGGCTTGTTGGTACATGCCACTATCTTGTGTTCATGTCTTGGCTCATTGGGTTTAAGTCTGGTTTCTCTTTCTCCTTCTCCAGTTGAGGTATTTGGGGGCCCTGTATCAAAAATCAGTTGTGCTAAAGTCAAGTAGAGCAAGCCCTCCCACTTTGTCCTTTTTGAGGAGTTCTCTGCTAATTCCGGGCTTCTTCCCTCTCCATATGAATCTGATAATCAGTTTTTCCAGTTCTTTGAAGAAGGATAATGGTATTCGTATGGAGATAATATTAAATTTATGTAGTGCCTTGGGAAGAAGTGACATCGTAAATATATTGATTCTTCCAATCCACAAACATGGGATATTCTTCCATTTGTTGAGGTCACTCTTGATTTCTTGTAATAGTGTTCTATAGTTTTCCTCATACAAATCATTTGTTTTTTTTATTCAGGTATATCCCTAGATATTTCAATTTGTCCTAGGATATTGTATAGGATACTACCTTTTTAATGGCCTCTTCTGTGATCTTGTCTGATGCATATCACAGTCTCATAGACTTCTGTTTGTTGATTTTGTATCCTAACACTCTGCCATATTCTTTTATTGCTTCCAACACTCCACTTGTGGAGTTTTGTGGTATTTCAATACACAAAATCATATTGTTTGCAAATAATGAAAGTTGTGCCTCTTCCTTCCCCAGACAAATACCTTTTATGTCTTTTCTTTGTCTTATCTTGTTAGCTAGGATCTTCAGAATGATATTAAATAGGAGTGGGAACAAGGGACATTCTTGTTTGGTCCCCTTTTTCAGAAAATTGTTTCTGTCTTTTCTCCATTGATTACCATGTTGGCTGTTGGTTTTTCATATATAGGTTGTATAATGCTGAGGAATTTTCTTCCATTCCTATCTTCCTGAGTGTCTTAAACAGGAATGCATGCTGGATAGTGTCCAATGCTTTTTCTGCATCTATCAATATCATCATGTGATTCTTACGAATTTCCTGTCAATGTTGCAATTAATACTAATGGTCTTTTCTTGGTAGAACCATCCGTGTCCCTGGTATGAAACCCACTTGGTTATGGTGAATTATTTGTTTTATATGCTTTTGTATTCTATTGGCCAGTATTTTTTTTTAAGGATTTTTGCATCGATGTTCATTAGGGCTGTCATTCTGTAGTTCTCAATTCTTCTAGGATCCCTGCCCGCTTTAGGTATCAAAGTTATACTAGCTTCATAGAAAGAGTTTTCCATCTTTTTCTATGTTCTGCAAGAGTTTGTGTAGGATTGGTGTCAGTTCTTCCCTGAATGCTTGGTAGAATTTTCCTGTGAAGCCATTTGGCCTGGGGGATGTTTTTGCTGGTAATCCCTCAATTACTTACTATATTTCTTCTATTGCTAGGGGTCTGTTGAGATTTCTGGATTCTTGATGTCCACCTGGATTGTTTTTTCAAGTATTTGTCCATGTCTTCCAAGTTGTTGAATTCATTAGAGTACAGGGCTTCATAATACTGTGCTATTATCCTTTTGATTTCATTAGTTTCTGATGTAAAGTCCCCTGTTTCATCGCGTATTCTTTTTATTAAAATGTGTTCCTTTCTTTGGCTAGGTTTGCCAGCCGTCTATCAATTCTATTAATCCTTTCAAAGAACCAACTTTTAGCTGCATTACTTTTTTCTGTAGTTTTCTTGTTTTCTCTCTCCTATATCGCAGTCCTGATTTTTATTATGTTTTTCCTTTTGTTATGAGTAGGATTGTCCTGTTGACTCTGCTCTAATTGGTGTAAGTTTTGTGCCAGCATATCAAGCATTAGTCTCTTCATTTTTCATATGTGCATGTATTGCTCTCAGACTTCCTCTGATAAATGCCTTTTCTTTGTCCCCAAGGTGTTGGTATGTCGTACATTCATTCTTCTTGGTTTCTAGAAACTCCCCGATTTCATCTCTGATCTGGGCCATTACCCACTCCTTTTGCAATAGACAGTTAGTCATCCTCCAATCATTTGTCCTTGTTTTCTTCATTGTCCTTTTGTTAATTTCCAGCCTATGGCATAGTGGTCAGAGAGCGATGTCTGTATAATCTCTATGTGCTTGAAATTACTCAGGTTCGGCTTGTGTCCCAGCATGTGGTCTATATTTAAGTATGTGACGTGTGAGCTTAAAAAGAAAAAGAATGTGAATTGTTTTTTCGTTTGGGTAGAAAGTTCTTAAAATATCTATCAGATTGAGTTGTCCAAATGTTACGTTTAGATCTTTAGCCTCCTTGTTAAGTTTCTTTTCCTGTGATCTTTTTCAGAGATTGGTGTATTACAGTCATCTACTATAATTGTTGAGCCTATGATTTCTTTTTTCATCTTTTGGAGTGCTTGATTTACAAATTTCACAGGTCTTTAATTTGGTGTGTATATATTTATTATGCTCACTGGTTCTTGGTCTACGGTTCCCTTGAGCATTATACAATGCCCCTCTTTGTCTTTTCTTATGGCTTGTACTTTGAGATAAATTTTGTCAGAGAATTAGATTGCTACCCCTGCTTTTTATGAATTTCCCTTTGCTTGGTGTATATTTATCAAGCCTTTAGTTCTCAGCCTGTTTTTATCTTTAAGCTTGAGATGTGTCCTCTGTAGATTGCATATTGATTTGTAATGTTTTCTAACACAATCTGCTAGCCTCTACCTTTTAATGCCTGGATTCAAGCCATTGATATTCAGTGTTATTACATCCATCTGTGGACTCTTTGATGTCATCTTGTATCTTTTTTGTTGGATGTTTTCCTACCTACCTATCTTAACAGTTTGTGTTGTGTGTGTATGTGTGGTTCATTCTTGCCTTCTTTCCACCATTGAGCTAATGCTATCTTGGGGGCTATTTTCTCTTTGTCACCCTCTGGGTAGAGTTGTTCCATGTGAAAGTCTCTTATTTGTGTTCGGTGAGTGTTGATTATTTGCTCATATTGAGTCAGCAAGGATCTTTTGTAGGGTTGGGTTTCTTTTTACGTATTCTTTGAGTTTTTTCCTTGTCTGGGAAGAGTCTTATCCATCTATCTCAATAGATAATTTGGCTGGATATAGGATTATTGGGTTTACGTTTTTTTTTTCCTTTAATTTTTGGAATGTGTTACTCCACTCCCGATTCTTCTTCATCATGTCCACTGACAGATCTGATTATATTCATATTTGGCAACATTTATAAGTGACTATTTGTTTTTCCCTATGATCTTATGATTTTATGCTTTTCTTCATAGTTGGATAATTTAACTATTATGTGTCTTTTTGACTTATTGGGATTTAGTCTGGCTGATGTTCTTTCGGCCTCTGGAATGATTGCCTGATTTTCATTTATTTAGCTGAGTAGGATTTCCGCTAAGAATCCTCTCGCTATTTTCACTGTTGGCTTCTTTGTTTTGTCTTGTTCCAGTAGTGTAATTATTCTAATATTGTTCCTCATCATGGAATCATACATGGCTCTCAGATTTTCTTGCTTCTCTGATAGTCTGATTTGACTGATGTTCCTGTTTGTTGAAGTCTGCCTGGTTATCCTCTAGGTCACTGTTGTGACTCTCTGCCTCTTCAAGTTTGTTGCTAAAGTCTGTTAATGTGCTACTAAATTTTGTTATTTAATAACTTTGTTCTTGTATTTCTCTTTTGTGTATGTCCTTTGTCTCCTCTATCATTGCATCCATTTCCTGTATGACTCTAAGCAGCATTATGAAGATTTCTTTCTATGGCGGTTCAATGTCTGCTTCTTTTATGCATGTCATTAGGTTCATGACTTCTTCTGGCATTGTCTTCTTTTTTTCCTGTATTTTTCTCTGAGCCTGGTGGGGCTGGTTTCTATTTACATGTTGGTTTAGAGTAGTCCAGCACCAACTTCCAGAGTCAAAAAGCACTGGGTGCTTATTTGAACTACCTGAAGGTTACTGCACAGGGGGAGGGAGGGGGGTGTCAAGCTACCAATGTATCTTACAGAGATTTCACTCTTACCCTAGCCACCAATTATTATGTTATTTGGAATCTGAGTTGGACAGTCCTCTCACAGGATGCTGGTTGGGTGGTTGTGGGACCACTAGGTTGGTGCTTCACTGGCTGAACTACCAGTAAGCTGTGGCAGTGTGCCCCATGGAGCCTGGAGCACCTTGGATGTCATGTAATATTTCCCTCTGGAGTTTCAGTGGCATAGAGGGTGAGTGGGTGTACCCTCCTTGGTATAGAGTACTGTGGATGGCAGGTAGAATTACCTAGTCAGTGAAATCTCTGTGGAGGTTGGGCAATGTTTCACAGCAGTGTGGAGCACCACAAATGGCAGGCAGGAGTTCCCCAGTCAATTGTAGGGCCTTGAACTGTAGGCAGCAGTTCCCCTAGTCATTTGAATGGGAGATCCCCCAGCTATTTGGGGTGCAGTGGAATGCAGGCGTAATTTCCCTCTCTGCATGTAGAGTCAAAAAGTTTGGCTGGAGCTTACCCAAATGGGCTGTCAGAATTTTCCTATGTGGAGGGGAGAGACCTGGAGGCTGGCAGTGACTTGTGAAAGGAAAGAGAGGGGTGAAACAAGAAAAGGGATAAAACAAAGAGCAAAAATTAAAATAAATAAATTAATACACAGACACAAAAGCAGAGATAAAACAAAAATAAAATGAATAAATCAAAATACTGAACCTGTGTGTGGGTGGTGGAAAATAGAGAAGAGAATGAAGAAGCAGACAAAGTAAGAGAAAACAACAGAAGAAATAGCTGAACCCATGTTGTATTCACCAATGCCTCGTGTCATGTTTAGCACTGCCTCAAGAGGCAGGCTGTAGCTCTTCCTGCTTTGTGGGCGGAGTTTCCCTAGGCAGAGAGCAGTTGGCTAGGACCCAGCAATGGCATGTGGAAGGAAAGAAGTAGAGGAGAGAAAAAAGAAAAGAGAGAAGAGAGAAAAAGAAGAGAAAAAAGGAAAAAAAAAACCATAACTCTTCTTATTGAGAGAGACTGTGGTGGGAAAGAAAAGAGAGAAGGAAAAATAATACAGGGTAAAAATATAGCTGATCCCTGACTGCCTGAATGTGGGGCTGGAGGGGTTTAAACTCTGCCCCAAGGTGGCAGGTGGGTGTTCCATTTTGGTGCGGTGTCCCACAGATGCTGGGAGGAATTGCCCAGTCAGCAAGATCACTGTGGAGGCCAGGCAGAGTTTTCCGCAGCAGTGTGGAGTGCTGGATAGGGCAGTTGTAGCTGTCTTGTGTGATGTGTAGCACTCCTACAGAGGGCAGGCTGGAGTTCCCCCTGCTGTTTGGGCGGAGTTTCCCTAGGTGGAGGGTAGTGGCCCAGAAGTCAGCAGAGGGGTATGAAAGAAAAGAGAGCGATGGAAGAAAAATGAGGGAAAAAGACAGAAAAAAAAACTGGGTCCACTGAGACTGACTGGTGTGGGAAAGAGAGAAGGGAGAGAGAATAAAAAGAGATAAAACAATAGGAAGTAAGGAGATAGCTGAGCCCCTATTGCCTGACCATGGGGCTAGATGAGTTCCAACCCTGCCTCAAGATGGTGGGGTGATGTGCCCCCTTGGTGTAGTATCCCACAGATGATGGTTGGAATCACCCTCATAGACAAGGTCACAGCGGAGACCAGGCAGTGGTTCCCATCAATGGTGTTGAGCGCAGGAGATCCCTGCTATAGCTGCTTGTGTCATATGCAGCACTGTAGCAGGTGGGGGGCAGATTCCCTCAGCCATGTGTAGGGCCCCAGGATAGGCAGGGGATCCCGCAGCAATGTGAAGAACAGGTAGGGCTGCCCTAGCTGCATGTAGGACCATTTGAAGGCAGACAGTAGCTCCCCCTTTGGGCTTGAACAGTTGCCTAGCTTGTGCCAAGACTGTTGATGCCCCAATAGCTCTGAGAAGCAGAGAAGTTCCCCCTAACCACCACTCCCCCACCCCTGGCTCACTGGAATGGAATTAAATTAAATTGACCCCTGGCTATGGGATCTGCATTTGTGCTCTGTGAAATTATTCTGCAATGGATGCTTGCTCCAGAGGCTCTTTGTTATGTTGAAAGCCTCTGGGCTCTGTACCTAACTTCTGGCATTCCTTAGCTCTTGCTGTCTTATTATGTTACTGCATGTTGAAGGACCTGTTCTGCAGGTTTATCTTGGAGTTAAACAATGACCTTGGGCTGTTCATTTTTACTGAGAAAACACCTTTTCTCTTCTTGTGGGGCACCCTCATTTCGAGGTTGTCATGCTGACCTCCAGGGGAGGAGATCTAGCTGATCAGAGAGGTGGTTTTCTTCTCCGCCACTGGAACTGAGTGTGCCCTCTAGGCTGTGGTTGTCTGCTTATGCTCCGCCACACTGCAATTTGACTCAGGTCAATTTCCTGACGTCTTTTCAATTGCTGCGAAGCTGTTGCCACCCCAAAATATCTAAAGTTTTGGACAATCAGAGGAGCCCTTGCTTGACTTTTGGTAACAAGAGGAAGACTTGTCTTACGGAGCACTTGTCTACAGCTATCCACTGGTCACCGAGACCTATTGAGACAGTTCTCTAAAATAACCTGCGCTCATATGAACTGGGAGTGTAGTAGCAATACTATTTTTACTTACTCTCATTTTATATTCCAGGAAATTAAAGTATGTAGGTGATCCCTGTTAATGCTGTGGACTAGGCATTGCCTAGACTGCTAATTTTAAACTTCTCAGTGTGTGAAAGATAAGGCAGTGTGCTCCCAGTAAAGACTTAAACTTTCAGAAAACCAGAAGAACATTTGTATGAGTTGGAAACCACTTGATAGCAGTGGATTTTGTTCTTGTTTTTGTTTCATTTGGTTATGGAAAAGGTAATATTTTACAGGGAAATAAATATAGTAACTTAAAATTTGACACCTAACCTTTAAATATATTGTGCAATTTAAATGTTGTATTTTTTTCCTAGGAGAGGGATTTTGTCTTGTTTCTTCCTGGAACCTTAGGTAATGCTCAGTATGCAGTTGTTGCTTTTTAATTGTTTTT
Source organism: Tenrec ecaudatus (assembly GCF_050624435.1). Classification (NCBI taxonomy): domain Eukaryota; kingdom Metazoa; phylum Chordata; class Mammalia; order Afrosoricida; family Tenrecidae; genus Tenrec; species Tenrec ecaudatus. The sequence continues at coordinate 99,697,865 of NC_134531.1, forward strand.
TATAGAGAATTAAAGAGAAGTAAGACCACTGAACAAATGTCTCCTTAAATTTTACTATGACTACTGACCAGCTCTGAAATGAAAATTATTGGAGACTTATGGAAGCCTGTTACCTAGTCTATTAATTTTCACAACATCTATGGATTAAGTGGTTAGTTATAAATTCACAATCTCTGCACCATTTTTCAAAATGTTATCTTCTGGTCTTGTTATGAGGATTTTCGTATTCTTTACATTGAGTTATAATCCATGCTGAAGCCTGCAATCTTGACCTTCATAAGCAAGTGTGTCAAGTCCTTCACATTTTCAGCCAACATTTATAGACTAATTTAAACCCAGAAAAAATTTATATTCAATGTTAAAACTGAGACTGTATACCATATTTTATTGTATCAGTTACATTATTATCAATTTTGCAAATTCAGGGTTTTATATATTTTTAAGAATTTTTTATCTTTAAAATTATGATATTGTAGATGTAGCCTTTTTACAAAACAATTGCATTGGCACATGATCCGCATCTTATACCATTCAATAGTTTTGACATATCAAAGAGAGTTGTGCAGTCATTACCCAATCATTTTTAGAACATTTTCTACTTTCTTATATTTGTTGTTATTTGCTTCCTGTCTTACCTCCAAGAAACCAATAATCTAGTAACTCTTCCTGTAGATTTATCCATCCTGGATTTCATATGCAGAACAAAATACCACAACCACCCCAAGAAAACACAACAATAACAAAGGAAGACAGAGAAAAACCTCAACTGAAATGAAAACAAAAAACATTAAAGTCTAGAAAAACTTCAAAATGGGTCAAAAGGAAGATGAAATGAGAAGATGTTAAATTTTAACCTAACTGAGTCTGGAGTTAGGCTTTTTATAGGAAAATATATTTTTAGAAAAGAATAATTTATATTCATATAATAGCGGTATTATCTTGGCTACTTTAAACTGGAGATATTCATTTTTTGGTTTCTTAAATTGATATTAGATATTAATTTCTTTCAAGGAGATGAAATTTGATCTTACTGAATTATAGTCTCATTTTCTCATCCAAATAGGGCCTTGACAATTCAAAAATTTGTAGGTCAAACTACAGCAGTGGTTCTCAAACTACAGTAGCAGTTGCTACCCCTTTTGGGGTTGAGCGACCCTTTCACAGGGGTTGCCTGATTCAGAACAGTAGCAAAATTAGTTATGAAGTAGCAAAAATAATAGTTTTACAGTTGAGGATCATCACAACATGAGGAACTGTATTAAAGGGTTGAGGCATTAGGAAGTTTTAGAACCATTGAACCACAGGCTGGAAGTCTCGTACCCCATATTCTCTAGGTCATGTGACAGGCTGAAGATTCTAGCAAATTTGCATACAAAATTAGTAAATTTTAAGGTGGACTATTTCAGACAGGAAGAAACAAGAAAACTGTATTGTTTGGTAGCAAAAGACTCCCATGGTAAGTCTCCTTTTTAGGCTCCTAGGACTTTCCACCAATTGGATAGGACACGCCTACATGATGGAGAGCAATCTCCTTTACTTTAAGCCGGATCATTTATCTATATGTAAAAAATTAATGTTAACATCTAGAGTTGTAGTTGACCAAACAACTAGTCACCATAGACTATCAAATTTGACACAAAAACAACCACTCTCTGTACAAAAATCATGCCTTCTTTACCATAAAAATATATATCCGAGTACAAATTAAAATGTTTTCAATGTAGACAAAAAGGTAAGTTTTGATAGATATCTTATGATGTTTCTTCTAGCGTTCATTTGAAGACTTTCATACTCACGTTGTATACTCACCATATAGACCGGTAGCAAATATGAACAAAGGGATAGACAACACCTCAATGTATATCTAGTCTTACAACGGAAGCACTAATTGTCCTGAGGCTGTCCTTTCCTGAAATTCTAACTACCAAAGATAAGAAACGTCGTGATGAATAAAGAAACAAATGAAGTTATCAAGTGGTTCAACAATCAACATCTATGAAGCAGTGGTAAATAAATCTACTGACATTTTGCATTGGGAAAATCTGATCTAGAATACTTCTTGAAAGTTTTAAAAAGTAATATGTATTATTAAAGTGTGACAGACTCAAAACGTGGTCTTTTCTATGATCACATATACCTGTGAAAATTTAACAATCTAAAAAAATTATAATTTGAATTATGACTTCGATGACTTATAATAAAAATACTGTGAACTGTGAAAAGAAATAAATCTTAGAATAAATAAAATCAACACATTTATCAGTTGCAATACTGCACTGGCACCAATAATCTACTATAGTGGGGATTGCTTTGAGTCATTTGATCCAAATGTGTTTTTACTAACGAACTATGTTTTAGAAAAATGAACATGATAGTAAACTTATTTCTGGCATTAAGAAATGAGTGTAGAAAGATAAAAGCATCATTCATTACACTGGCTATTTAGTTTCCTAGTACTAGCATAACATTAATACCACAATACAGTTGGCTTTAAAGAAAAGCATTTTTGTCCCAAAATTAAAAAAAATAACTAGCCATCCAATGCAGTAGTTCCTTCTTAGTTGTTGGCCCCTGTTTTAACTTGTAGAGGGATCCTCCTTTGTTCTTTTTGCTCCTCTGTGTGTATTTCTTTCTGTATCTGTTTTCTTCTTTGTATAGGACACAACTCAGAAAGAATTATTTTTAAGACCCACTTTAGTCTGGTAGCATCTTATTACCATAACAAAAGAAAATCATAATCCCAAAGTGTATTCCCAAGTATAGGAGTGAGGGCCTCAACATACCATTTTGAAACATACTCAATGCATAACATTCTCTGATCCTTCACTTACTTTACACAGAGAACAATAAAGCAAACCGACATGATCACTTGGACTAATAAGACAAAAATAATTACCAAATGTTTAAATAAAGGAAGTTTGGAAGGTATCTGTGAGTAAGTAGTAAAATGTGTGGTTAATGGATTTATTTTCATAAATCATTTAGTACATATAATCTTATGTAAGCTGACCAGATTTGAACATTGGTAAAGCGGGACACCAGTGGGACACCATTGATAAAACTCATATACTGGTGAAATAGCCACATGGCAGCCGAAAACCGTATACCCTAGCTTGTCATGCATTCTTTCCAAAAATCCGGACTTTTTTTAAAACACCGCGGGATGCGGGACAAATTGTTTAAACGCGGGACATCTAGTAACCTTATTTAAAGGTTATAGTAGAGAGAAAAACAATTGATTGCAAATTCTCTTTTCAAAACATGGAAAAGTAATATCCCCCACAGGGCCGGTAATGAAATATTCACCCCAAATGCTAGTAATATCTGACCACTGCCCTTTCTGATGCCCCCAAAATGGAAAGTCACCCCTCTTGAAATAGAGCCTTAAAATGACTTTACCCAATTGCAAACCTTGCCAAATAATCTTTGACAATAATGATTTGATGTTTCATGCATCAGTAAATGATTTAGACAGTGAGTTCTTAATACTTTCAATTTACCCGTTGACGGGTTTTATTGCCCAAACATAGACAGAGCACGCTGCCCTGAAGCAGAGTTACTTGCTTTTGATTCTGTGGACTTTTGATGCTGTAATTCTTAGACACAGGTCAGGAAAAGGCGAGACCCACTGAGCACTTCTAGATCACTGCTGTTTCTCCAGGAACAAATCTTTAATTTCCGATCAATTCAGTTTAAATAGAATGCCCCCTTGAGACATAACTCTCGGTGCTTTCTGACTCCATTGAGTGCATAGTTGTGTTCTTCTTCACACTATGTTATTACAGAAACCATTCTCAGGGCTGAACCAGTGACTTAGGGCAGAATCACAGTCCAATATAACATTGCTTTTCCATGGATATAGGGGAAGCTTCCAAATTTGGGATAACGAAAAGAACAGTCAATAGAAAATATTATGTGTTTTGTGGATATTTTCATTATAGTTCCCAAGAGAGATGAAATAGTTTTCACCTCAGAATTATGTGCTATGATTATATGTTTGAAGAAGAAAAATATGACTAAAATACATAAAATTAAATGTGTGTACCTGCAAATTATTTACTCTTATTTTTAAAAATATTTTTGCCATTGTTCTAATAATGACAAATCTAATTTTTAATTGAGCTCATGTCTTAGAAATTGAGTGTTATACATGAACTTTCTGCTAGTCTCAGTGAAAATACCTTATAAAATATTTTTTAACAGCTAGCTATATGCTATTAATTATTTTAATGGCTGCATAATAATTCATAGTTTAGGTATATCATTTCAATTGATCTATCTTTAAATAATAGCGCTTTACTTATTTCTACTTTTTCTTCGACTAAAAATGCTTGTGATAAACATAATATAAAACTAAAATAAATGTGTGTATATCTTTTGAAAATAAAAGAAACTACTAAAACCGTTAATAAAAATCCTATTAATCACATTGCTATATCACTACTATAGTAATTACTACTATAACTGTAAGAGAGCTAGCAGCAGTTAGCAATTCCCTGTGAATCGAATATCACTTTACTCAAGTTGTTTCTATTGCAATGGATGTCATTTAGTTTCAAAACACAAAATGGTAAAAGATTTTCTATTTGTAATTTCAGAACTTTTGTTAAGTGATGTCAAGTCGGTTCCCACTCAAAGCAATCTTACATATAAAATGAAACACTGCCTCATCATAAGTCATTCTCATAATTTTTCTAAAGATTGAGCCTATTGCTGCAGCCACTGTATCAACCCAACTAGTTGGGCAACTTCCTCATGTTCGCTGGTGCCCTACTTTCCCAAGTATGATTTTCTTCTCCACAGACTGGGACTGGTCTCTCTTGATAGCATATCCAAAGTACTTGAGAAGCCTCACCATTTTCACGTCTAGGAATTGTATGACTTTCTTTTAAAATAGACTTGTTATTCTGATTCTTTACTTAATATTCTTCACCAGCATCCTAAATCCAAGGCACAAATTCTTCACTTTTTCTTATTCATTGTCCATCTTTCATTTGCACATATATGTATGTTGATAGTAAAAGAACATCGGCCATCCAGACAGTAGCAGCTGACATTGCTTCTTAGTGTTTCCGAGAGAGAGCCCAACATGATCAGGGCTCCTGTGATAAAATCATGGAATATTTTATTCTTTTACTGTAAAAACCCTTCATTGTTTTTTTATTCTCTTTTGTTACATATCTGTCTTACTGTTCTCAAGTTAAATTAATTTATCAATATGAAGGTGTGATAGTTAGGTTTTATATCAATGTGACATGGGCCAGCATTCTCACTGGTTTGACAATTAAGGTAGAGTAATACCCCATGATGTGATTTAACACAGAGTAATCAACTCTCTCATGAGATCTGTTGTGAACAGCAGACCAATTAAAAGATTAGGATGGAATGAAGCCCCTTACTCATGTCATATCCTTGATAAATTGAAAGGACGTTTCATGGGAGTGTGACCTATTTCCTATGTGAAAAGAAGCTGTGGGAAACATGTTTGCTTTTTTCGGGTTTTGGATCCTGTATGTGGCTCATTGATCTCCTGTTTTTTGCTCTTGAGCCAATAACCTGTCATATTGCCTGTTGATTCCAAGAGTCATCAGTGAACTCATCTGACCAAGCATCTAGCCTGTTGACCTTGGATTTATTTGCCTCTGCAGTTATCTTTGTATAGGGAGTCAGGCTAGAAATGGCATGCTTGTACAACTGTGTGAGCTATTTTCTGGAAATAAATCTATCAAGCTAGCATCCAGCTATCTACCTATTAGCATCATTAGTGTTTTGGCTTAACTAGGGAACTCACGCTAAAATACATGGAGAAAATGATAATTTGTGCAGGACAAATGATAATATATTATATTTTGGTTTCTGAGATTTTAAATCTTCATGTGAGCAGACAACCTAATACCATTCCCATGGAGTTGCTGGCCGATTCAGATTGATGACCTTGAGAACAGGAGCTCAATGAGTAGTGCACTTTGCCACCTGGAATAGAGACATCTTACATGGACATTTAAGAAAGTTTACTTCGAATTCTGAAAATATTTGTTTCTTAAGGAATTTATTAAATTCCAAAATATCTAAATATTCATATTAGGAAATATATGATTGAAAAATTTATTAACTGTTTTCTATTGTTCACTTATTGTTTTATTTTATTTTTAAACTCTAATTGCCCACCTTCTGAACAATATATATCTTTTTATCTGATATTTTACTTCCGAACATAAACATTTCTACAAAGCTTTTACATCCTAATTGTATAAGCTTCATTGTTTAGATTTAATATTCATATTGAGGTATTCTTTGTGTAAAATACATTGAATTTTAAAAGTCTGATGCAAGTTTATATAGAGAAATTTCATCAATATTTAGTATATAAATAAAAGGAATCTTCAATAAGTTCATAAATATTTTCAACTATCTTTTAATTATTTAGTTATTTCATGAACTGTGAAGCTCCCTCCTATACTGGATCATTACATTCATTGCTTTAACTACTGTGGGGAATGAACTGGCATTTATGTCAGGCTCTTGACAGGTTCTGAGTATAATAAGATCTGGACTTCACCTTTAAGAATCTTACTAGATGATGGAAGACAGTGTGGCCATCGTGCTGGTTAGGGCTTTGATGCTAGTTCTCAAAATGAATAGGATTATGAAGTTTCTAATAAATCATTTATGATTTTTATTTTGAAAACAAAGGGGCACCAGCAAGAATTTGTCATTTATTGAAGCTTTTAAAAAGGTATATATTTTGTCTAGAGTAACATATAAATTGTTTTTGTTGTTTTCTACTCTCATAAAGAGTTATAGTCTTAAAAGCTTAAAGTTAAACAAGAGGCCATCTAGCTGAGAAGCAACAAAATCCACATGGAGGAAGCACACCAGCCCGTGTGCTCAAGAGGTGTCAGTGGTATCAGGTATCAGGCATCAAAGAATAAAAAATCATATAATTGTGAATGAGGGGGAGTGCGGAGGAGAGACTCAAAGCCCATCTGTAGACTGGACATCCCCTTACAGAAGGGTCATGAGGAGGAGACAAGCCAGTCAGGGTGCAGTATAGCAATGCTAAAACATACAACTTTCCTCTAGTTCTTCAATGCTTCTCCCCACCCCCACTCCCACTATCATGATCCTAAGTCTACCTTACAAATCTGACTAGACCAGAGGATGTACACTGGTCCAGATAAGAAATGGAAACACAGGGAACCCAGGACAGATAAACCCCTGAGAATCAATAATGAGGGTAAGGATACCAGGAGGGTAAGGGGAAGGTTGGGTAGATAGGGGCAACTGATCATAATGACCTATCTATAACCCCTCCAAGGGGGATGACACAGACAAGGGGTAAAAGGGAGATATCGGACAGTGCAAGACATAAAAAATAGTAATATTTTATAAATTACCAAGGGTTCCTGAAGGAGGGAGGGAAGTGAAAAAAAAATGAGGAGCTGATACCAAGGGCTCAAGTAGAAAGAAAAAAAAATGAGAATGATGATGGCAACAATTGTAGAAATGTGCTTGACACATTGGATGGATGTATGGATTGTGATAAGAGCTTAACGAGTCCCCAATAAAATGATTTAAATCAGAAAAAAAAAGAGTTACAGTCTCAGAAACCCACTAGGTCATTTAAACTGTGGAACAGAGTCAAAAATGATTCAATGGCAGAGAGTTATAACTTTGATTAATAGATGCAAGCTCCTTTAAGCAGAATGAATTATACCGGTGAAAGACTTTAACAATGAAAAAAATTTCTCTTCCAATTTATCATCAAAATATAAGGTTTGCATTAAGAATATAAATAGTTACAGTTCTATAAACTCTGATACTTTTTTTCATTTGACTAACTTTATGAGCTGCCTTGGATTTGTCATATATTGAGATAGTTAGAGTTTACTGTGTCAACCTGGCCAATAAACACATATGGGGTTAATTGAAGGGTGGAGAACTAAATGGCTTGATGAGCCTCATCTTTCTAGTTCTTGGATCTCTTGCTTTGTGATGGTTGGACCAGGGTACAGCTGCCTTAACCAGTTCCCCTCTTCAGCTGGCAAGGCTCACTTCCTGCAAGACAGACCTGAGGAGAAGCCACAAGGACCTATCCTGATGCAGCTTTGGGTGCTGGAGCAGCCATGTGAGACCCCTGCCAGGGTTCACTGATTTGGCTTTCCTTCTGCAGTCAGCATTAGAGTGTGTGTTTTGTGAAATGGAGGAGAACTTTGTGGATTGGTGGTCAGACATACGGGCTAATGTTGGACTTGTGGGTTGGGCAGCACTGGATTGGGATGTTTTCTTTATGTGCACTTACTTTTATATAATATTCTCTCATACACGAGTTTCTGTGGATTTGTTTCTCTAATGTACCCAGACTAACACATATATTATATAATAATTCCCCCCAAAATGAATGAGATACATTTTCCATGGAGGTAGTAAACTCCAGGTTCAAATACAATGCCTTTCAAAATTAGGTATTCATTTTACTTTCAAACTTGCAATATAAGTATTAATAGCACCAATTGTATAGAAAAGGGATAAAATGATGCATCAGGATTGATTTATGTACTAAGTTATATACTAATATTGAGACTAAAGACCTCAAAATTTATTTAGGTTGTTCTATGGTATTGGAAGCATGTGTAATCTCATTTTTATAAATAAGGATATCAATTTAGTGTTTTATAGTAAGGTGCTCTTTCTTATTTTACCTTTATTAACTTCCTTTAGCTCAGATAATTGTTTCTTATTTGTATTATTACAATGTCCACATAATTTTCCTCATTTATTTTCCTTTTCAATCAATAATCAGAATAATCTTTCTACCGTCAAAACTTGTCCCACCATGTCGAAATTCTCAGATGGCAACAACTTTTCTAAATATGTCATTTTCTTTTATATGAAGGGCTTAACTCTAGAATACATGGCCATATGGCAACCAAATAATGAGTGTAAAAATAAATTGTGAGATATATTTATTATTTTGCATTAACAACAATTAAATAGGAAGGAATTAGGTTACTCTCTTGCAGTCACAGGGGTGTGCTGGAGGAGACAAATGAGCAATTGAAAACATGTACAACTCTGTCTTTACAGAACAAGGAAAAATTGACAGGCAGAAAGACAGGGAAGGCTATGATCTCCCAGAAGGACTTACAGTTAAGTGAATCAATATTCCTACCTCCCAAACCTTAGGGGATTGAGCAGGGAGAAGGACAAAAGAAATCAACTTGTACATGACAACAGACCTGTGGCACTACCAACAAAGCTAGGGTGCAAACCAGAGCTCTGCTCAGGCACATGGTACCAGCAACCATGGGGAGGAACCTAGATTTGCCCCATCCCATAGAGACAGATTCCAGGACCCCGCATGGCATCTCACTATCTCAGCAAAAGTCTTCAGCATGGCAATGTATTGTAAGACCCATTGGGTCAACCTGCACAACCACATATGTGCATCGGACACTGAGAATTTTTGAATGTGGATTGCCCAGCTTTCGCGTACTACACCTACAGATCTCCTGGACCAAAGAGATACTCCACCACAACAGACTCTCTTTAAAATTAAAATTATCCTATTGTTACACAGTTACCACAATTTGATAGATGCCCCTGCAATGGTGTTCAGTAAACTTCCAAAGAAATTCAAAACCAGAGGAGGGGTATGCATGATTTGGAAATTCTACTAAGTGAACATAACTTTACTTTCTGCACATCTGTTATCAATAAAAGGAACTGAAATACATTTTGGGCTGTAAAGCTGAAATCCCCTAGGATAAGAAGAAACAGATGATAGCCATTCCAAGATTGTGGACTTAGGAAGGAAACATTGGAAGTTATTTCAAAGATCACACTACTGAGGTTACCAATCATTAGCAACTACTTTTATACTTTCTCTGATTTTCATGACATGGCTTAGTTTTATAGACATACTTTTGACTTAGTAAATGTTTACTTAGGTACCTTCACTTTGATTCCAACTCATAGTGACCCTCTGCAAAACAGAATGAAACACTGCCCAGTCCTGCACCATCCTCACAATTATTCCTGTGCTGGACCCCATGGTTGCAGCCACTGGGTCAATCCATCTCCAGGAGGGCCTTCCTCTCTTTCTCTGCTTCTCTGCTTTACCATGCATGATGTCCTTGTCCAGGGACTGATGTCATCTGACATGTCCAAACTATGTGAGAAGAAGGCTTGCCATCCTTGCCTCTAAGGTGCCTTTGTACTGTACTTTTTCCCAAACAGATGTTTGTCTTTCGGAAGTCCATGGCGCTTTCAATATTCTGCATCAGAACCACAATTGAAATGCACTGATTCTTCTTCAGTCTTCCTTATTCAGTGTCCAACTTCTACATGCATGTGAGATCATTGAAATGATCATTTAATGCTGTGTCATGTATGCATAGGTCCTCAAAGTAACATCCTTGATTTCCAATACTGGAAAGTGTGTAGATTTAACCAATGCAGTGTATTATTTGATCTCTTGACTGCTGCTTCCATGAGCATTCGTTGTCAAAGAGCATTTTTCCCCTTTCCTCTAACCCCCTCTCTCTTCTTAATCAGTGTTCACTCACCTACATTTCTAAGGTGTATTAATGAATGTACTTTCATCTCATAAATTCTGTATGTGCATATTTTCCTTTTCTCATTAGTATTTTAAATTCTGTTTCTTTGGTAGATCACCTATTACTATTGGAATTATCAAATGTGCCATGTAGCTTACTTGTATTATTTCTCATGAAGCAAACACTGCTGCCTCTAAAGTAGTAGATCAGGATATATATATCTCAATTATATGAATGGATATCGAGCTCTCACCTTATAATAAGCCCAATGTAGGAATAATTACTTCTTATGGTGTGCTTGATACTTGACTTCATGGAATGATCACTTTATAGATGTTATCACAAAGTGCAGTGAAGAAATCAGATGGTGCCTGGATATCAGAAAGAATAGTGTCTAGGGTCTTAAAGTCTTATCTTGAAGTAAGTAGTTATGTAACTCCATATGGAAGAAACATACTTGTTCATGTGATCCAAGAATTGCTACTAATAAAATTCATGATCTGAACAGGAGATTGTTTACAGTCTAAATTCTGAGCACCTGCATTTCCAGAGGCTATAGATGACAGTGAAGCCCCAAATCCATTTATAGATTCCCCAGTATATTAAGCCTCCATTGATTCCCCTCTGACGATTGATTGGGAGTTGAAGGAGCTCCACCCCACTGACTAGCCCAGGGAAGAGCAATTTTTCTTAAGGGATATTGGGGTGTGTCCTGGATGGAGATCACAAGAGTAAAGGCCACATAGTCACAAGGTGTGCCTTGATTATCTTGGTGAAGGCCCTGATTAATATTGTAGGCTACTCTGCCTGACAACTCACGTCTCAATCATGGGCTGGATTCCACTCCAGGAGTCACATAGGTAATTATGTTATATTGATCTGTCACCAATCATGCTTATGCTCTAGTTTTCTTTGACCTCCTATGTCCTTTTAAAAATTATGTATCATAGCAAATCGTTGGACACCATTATGACCTCTTATTGATTGTCTCACTCATTTAAATGATAAGTTCATGCAGTTCTTGCCCAATTTAATAAAAAATGTCATAAATATTCTTTTTTAAAAAAAAGATCAGACTGGTGGAACCCAAGACTATAGCCCTGTCAACTTTAATATCTATAACTGAACTCATTCTCAGGTTAGAATAATCAACCATTCAATATCAAAAGAGTATCATTTACCCAAGGACAAATTTCAGCAGGTTACAGAAAGAGTTATGGAGACAAGAAATAAATGGAGGAAATGTATGCAACATTTAGGGAATTACAATGTGTATGTTGAGACAAAATATGCATGAATTGTTTAACACAAAACTGATGTTCTGCTCTGTAAATATTCACCTAATTGACAAAAATCAGTTTTTATAAAAATCGCACTAGGATGCCTTCAATAAAAATATTAAATCAACAGGGGGTGGAGTATAATTGACAACTTAAATTCAAGACAGAGGGATCAGCTCAGAAGGTTAAGGTGACTGTCAGCTAGAACTCCAAAGGGATGTTCTTGATGTATTTTCTGAAAGCACACAGGGTGATGACTGAGGCTTATTATGAAGAATCTGTAAGAAAATTAAAAAATGTACTGGTGAGAAAAAGGCCAGGAATTCATCTGCTCATTCCTGAGGGTCTAAAGGACCATCCTGTAAGAATTTCAATGGAAAATGTACTTTATCAACACAACCATCCTGTTCTTGGCCCTTAAACTTCTTTTTGTTCCCAAACTCTAAAGAACACTTACAACAAGGTTCGTAAAATGATTGACTGACAATTTTGGGTCCATAATTCAATTACTTTGATTGGTTTGCAGACCATTTCTTGGTTTGTCTTCTTGCTTTCTGGTTCATTAACTTGTCATCCTAAGCCATCAGAATCACTGATTTGACACAGTGCTGCATTACCCACTTAGTCAACTGTTTGAGTTTTCTTTTTAAATATGTACAATTCCTCTCTCTTCATGTATCTATATATCATGGTCTTTCTTCTCTAGAGCACTCAGCCAAACATATTAAGTACTAAAATATAGTCAATTAGCATGAATCTACTAGTCGTAATTCCCCAAGGAACACTGGTGGCTTAACGGTCACTCATTGGACTTCTAATTGCAAGGTCAGCAGTTCGAAATCACCAACCACACTATGGCAGAAAGATGAGACTTTCTACTCTCGTATACAGTTACAGTCTCAGTAACCCACAGGGGCAGTTCTACTCTATCTTATAGATTCACTGTGGATTGGACTTGACTAGATGACAGTGAGTTTTTTGTTTTTTTTTTGCTGTTGTTGTTGTTGATATTTTGGGCATCTGTAATTCCTTATTTGATGTATTAGAATTCTGGACTCTATGTTTGTTGCTATACTATTATTTTGGGGGAGTTCTCTGCTGTGCTAATTGACAGGATTAAGGTAGGGGTCAGTCCTGACCAAAGTAGAGGGTATGAACTAAGTCACACCTTATTTTTCCTTGAGCATAATTTTAGTCTAGTCTAGTGGTTGTGAATATAAACGCCATCCTTGGGAGTATGGTCAGCTAAGACCACACCTCCATCATAGCCATTCCTGAGTACATAAAAGCTAAGGGCCATTGGAAGAGTGAAGTATCTTAAGTCTCTGGGACAGGGTGAGAGGCGCAGCGCAGAAACTAGAGGACTATGAGATAGAGTGAGGTACCATGTGGGTGGGAGGCTGGGATAAGACACACTTCTGGCTAAGGAGGGGTTTTATTATGTTCAATGATTGCATTCTTCCTATATGCTGATCTTGAGTTGTGCTAACCTAATAAAGTATCCATTGTTGTTGCTGTTAGGTCCCATCCTGTTGATTCCAACTCATATCGACCCTGCACCCAGAATGAAGCACCACCCAGTCCTGCAGCATCCTCCCATTTGTCTTATGCTTGAGCCCATTGGTGCAGCCATAGTGTCAATCCATCTCCTTGAGGGCCTTCCTCTCTTTCTCTGCTCTCTCTCTCTCTGTCTCTCTACTTTACCAAGCCTGATATCTTTCTCCAGGGTCTGGTCATTCCTAATAATGTGCCCAAAGTATGTAAGACAGAGTCTTGCCATCCTTGCCTCTAAGGAGCACTCTGACCATACAACTTCTGGGACAGAATTGTTTGTTTTTTGAAAATCTATGGCACTTTCAATATTCTTTGCCACAAATACAGTTCAAGTGCATCAATGGTGCTTCAATCATGCTTTAATATATTTGCAAACTTTGAATTCAGTAGTGGCAATAACCAAGTCTGCCTTTGGGGGTGTGAGGCATGTTGCTCTTCCCATGCATAATGTACATCCTAGTCATCATGACCATTTTGTTCATGAACCACCACATCACCAGTTTCCCATTCGTGCTCCTTCCGAGTCCTAGATCACTCAGCCAAACCACTGGTTCACAATTAGCCAGTTGTCTTTCCAAGCACAATGAACAAGTAGGTGTCCTGCTCAAAATTTTATTCATTGCAGAGATTTCCCTTCCCATCAAGAATAGGTGTACAATCATTGCAACAATCAGTTTTAGAACATTTCCTTCTTTATTGTATTCCTTGTTATCAGATCCCCATTTTGCTTCATCTCCCTTGCCATACTCCCCCTAAACTATTAATATAGTTACTGCATTTGTAGATTCACTTATTCTGAATGCCATATACTAAAAAAGTATAAAAGAGGGGAGGGACTAACAACAAATACAAACTGAAACAGAGAAGAAACATAATAGAAAAGAAAGTAGGAAATATTACAAGTTAGTGCTACAGCGCAGTGTGGCGAAGAAAGTAGGTGGTGCCTGATATCAATCATAATAGTGTCTGGGATCTTAAAGACTGTGTGCAAAGAAACAGCCATCTAAACAAGGGATCAACGAAGTCCACACAGAAGAAGCACATGAGAATTTGTGATCCCAAAATCACAATTATAAAACCCAAATTGGGTGAAGAGAAAAGTAGCAGAAAAGATTACAAACACTTAATTTGTGGAAGGCGATTGAGGCAGTGGGAGTCCAAAACCCATCTGTAGAGTATCTATTCAGACTAAGGCTCTGACAGATACACTCAGGACAAAGGCAAAAGTCCTGAACAGCCTAACTATCAGGCAGAGACCATGGTGATCTTGATTATGCTGGATCGAACTCCGTACTTGGCCAGAAGACCTCCCTATAGACATGACCTGAATTTGTGCTGTATGCAAGTATCCCTTAGTTGCTCCGTGACAGAAATTGCTTCTCTGGGTTTTTGAATGTTCACGGGGGTGGGGTAGGGGTCTTGTTCTTACTCATTTGTATATTTGTCTTTATACTGATATGATCTTATCTTTCCCATCTTAGAGCATTTGATTTGTATTGTTCTCGGTTGGGTGTCCCAGATGTGAAGCACAGGAGCAGTGGGTGCATAATGATGATAACTGATGCCAGGGGATGGAAGGAAAGCAGGTGGGGAGCTACAAGGGAGGGAGTTCCTAGTGAAGGCTGAGGGGAGGGGGGAACACTGCAATTGAGTGCGATTGCCCAGCGTATTTCAAAGGTGATTTAAAATGGGGTGGTGGTGTTGCGCTGTGATTGATGTGGAGATTGTACAATTCCCTTTCTTATGATTGATCGGTTCAACTACTCAATGGTATGGCACGTAAATTATGTGCCAACACAACTGTTGAGGAAAAAATCAAAACAAAAACAGACGGAACAGGAGAGGGAGCACAAGAATTGATGGTGAGTGCACAACTCATTGTAAGGGCGTCTTAACCATGGGGGTGTTTCTAAAATTGATATGGCGATGATTGTACAATTCTCCTTGATATGACTGAATGATTGAACTGTTGAATTGTATGATATGTAAATTATGTGCGAATAAAACTGTTAAACGTAAGAACTTTAAAGTGGCTCCAAAGGGAGACAAAATGATAAAGTATTAAATTTTAAGCCAACTATAGCTGCCATAACCCACTTTTCAATGCATTCTGTATAACAGTAAGCGTATCCACATCCCCGGTCTAAATTCAGAGGGAATTCATCAGAGGCTTTAGCACGTGGATTATCCCTTCACTTAAAAAAAATCATTTTATTGGGAGCTCGTGCAACTCTTATCACAATCCATACACACATCCATTGTGTCAAGGACATTTGTGCATATGTTGCCATCATCATTCTCAAACCATTTGCTTTCTCCTTGAGTCCTTGGTATTAGCTCATCATTTTCCCCCTCTCTCCCCCTGCCCTCCCCTTTGAAGCCTTGATAATTTATAAATTATTATTATTTTGTCATATATTACACTGTCTGACATCTCCCTTCACCCACTTCTCCACTGTCCATCCCCAAGGGAGGAAGTTATATGTAGATCCTTGCAATCTGTTCCCCCTTTCTCCTTCATCTTCCATCCACCCTCCCAGTATCGCCACTCTCACCACTGGTCCTGAGGGGTTCATCTGTCCTGGATTCCCTGTGTTTCCAGTTTCTATCTGTACCAGTGCACATCCCCCAGTCCAGCCAGATTTGTAAGGTAGAATTGGGATCATGATAGTGGTGGGGAGGAAGCATTCAAAAACTAGAGGAAAATTGCATGTTCCATTATTGCTGCACTGCACTCTGCCTGGCTCCTCTCCTCCGGGCGGTCCTTCTGCAAGGAGATGTCCAATTTCCCTTTACTTTTAAAAAAGACTGATATAACTTTTCATTGAATCAAAAGGGGGGGGGAATAAAATATTACATGTTAACCTGACTATATTTACCACATTATCTCTACAAGAGTTTCTGTCTGATAACAGGTTTGTCTAATTTTTAATTGCGCTGTGCATCTTTTTATAAATCATTGCCAGGGGTTTATTTAGTGCTGTGAAATTTCTAAGCATCTAATATAGCCACAGAGATAGTTATCAGGCTGACTTCTAAAACTGTCCTATACTCCCAATTAGCATTCTCAGTCTTTTGGAAAGCTAATTTTTCAGGTGCTACAGTTTTCAATAGATTTTTGAGATTAGTCTTTGTCCACTGTGTTGTCAAAAATTCTTCCCCACTTGCGAGTTCTCCTTTTATTTTCTTGATAATTTCCTTTGATGTATTTACATATAGTATTTCAGTAGGTTCTAGTAATCTATTTTTTCATCTGTTCTGTGTGTTTCTTTGATAGTATGCCTGTGCCCTGCAAGAGGACCCTTGACTTTGCCCCTATTTTCTCATTGATGATCTTCATTGCTCTGTGTTTCACATTTAACTCTTTGATAATTTCATTTCTACACATGGGGTGAGATATGGGCCCTGTTTCATTCTTCTATGGATCAAAATCCAAATATACCAGCACAGTTAGTTGAAGAGAGTATGTCTCTCCCATGTAAGGTTCTCTGGCCTCGTGTGGGGGATCAGTTGTCTCTACGGTAATACTATACGCAGATACTAATGACGGCAGCATTCGGTGTGGATGACAATGGAACTAAATCTTTGTGGGAAACATTGACTGTGCCATGGACCTCAGAAGAAGCGTCACATGTTTCTTACAAAGGTACAGTCAGAGGCTCCATTAGAAATGTGCTTGACACAATTGATGTGTGTATGGATTGTGATAAGAGTTGTGCGAGTCCCCAATAAAATGATTTTGAAAAAAGTGCTGGGAAAATCAAAGAAGTCACCATGGTGAACAGTCTCGTTTTTCTTGGACCTGTTACACAAACTAAAGCAAGCAAGCACACTAATGTTGAGTCCATTTTGACTCATAGCAACCCTATATAGGACATACTACAACCGCCCCTTTGGATTTCCAAGTCTATAGATCGTTACGGGAGAAGAAAGTCCCATATTTTTCTTGTGGAATGGTTGGCGGTTTTGAATGATAGACTTTGTGTTCAGCAACCCTGAATTGTTTAATCCTTTATGCCAGAGACTAATTTCTGGCCTCCTGCAATGTATTAAAACAGTGACTAGAACAATAGGCTTGAACATACTTAATATAGTGAGAAGGACATGGGACCAGACACTGTTTCCTTTTGTGACATATGGGATCACTAGGAGTAGAGACCAACACATGGGCGCTGGACAACCTCTTTGGAAATCACCAACTGCGCTACTTTAGGCACATTGCCTTAACTGTCTGTTTTTTTTTCCCCCTTCATCTGTGTAATAGGCATTAGAGTAGTACATATGTCCTAGAGATAGCCTTTATCTTCCATTAAAAAAATCTTATTCTTTTTTTAAAATAAAATCATTTTATTAGGGGCTCATACAACTCTTATCACAATTGTGCATAGCACTTTTGTACATTCATTGCCTTCATCATTCTCAAAACATTTGCTCTCCACCTAATCCCCTGACATCAGATCCTCATTTTCCCCCTCCTCCCCACTCACCCTCCCTCTTGAGCCCTTGATAATTTATAAATTATTATTTTGTCATATCTTACACTGTCCGACATCTCCCTTCACCCACTTTTCTGTTGACAACAGCAAAACATTTTATTCTTAGTGATATTGTAAAGCATCTGAGAACCCAAGCTCTATTCTTATCAGTTTTTATTTCCAGAAGAATAGAAACATATCTCATTTAGCAGAGGTTTTTCTTCCCTCCCCCCACCCCTTATACTCATATTTGGGGCTTTCAGCAAGATATTACTAAGCACTCCAAATTTGTCTTGCTGGTACAAATATCTCAATTTTCAGCAGTTAGAACGTCATACATTAGTTGAATTTTGTATTTGTAGATGTTTAAACTTCTGGATTTAGATTGTTCTATTTGTAATCTAATCTGTAAACAAGCCCTGAGGAGAATTTACTGTGACTGTTTCTCAATAATGCTTAAACCAATGTCTTTGAGAATAGTTCCCTCTACATGCAAGCTCGGGCGGACAGGCACTTAAATTCTGAGTGAACCACAGCTAAAATAGCCCTGGGGAGTCAACTGCCTGGAAGAACATTTCACCGATTACTTTTTATGTTCCCCCCTCCCCCATGCCACCCCACACCTGCTGCTCGATACTTGGTTAATAAGCACTTGCTCTATACTTAACTCAAAAAACAAAACAAAACAAAAAAAAACCCTCACTTCTATTGAGACAATGCTGATTGATTCATTGACACTCCCTATGTATTTTCTGAGACTGTAGCTGTTTACAGCAATAGAAAGCTGGATCTTCCTCCCATGGAATGGCTGTTGTGTCAGACTGTGGACCACATGGATGGCAGCCCAAATACTAACCTCTGTTCCAAAGGACTCCTTAACGCCTCCCTAGCAGGGATATATTTATGAATGCACCGTGGATTCCCACCAAAGGGTGGGAAAGAAATCTTATTCTTACCAACGAGCATTTTAGATAAGCACACACTCTAATTTGTACTTGGGTTTGATCTTTAATTAGGTGAATCGTCATGTTTACTCTCTCATAAATAATATTTAATGACTTCTTATGTAAATAAAACGTTGGTTTTGCAAAATGCTTTAACTAACGGATAGTATTCTCTGCATAATAAGCACTTGCATCGTTGTGAAACAATATTTTACTGCATTTGCATGATTGCATGTAGTTTAAGCTTTAAAGCAAGTGGTCTGGGCTGTAAAATATTACTGCAGCCTTGGTAAGCAATTGCTTGGAACTTAACCCGCCTAACAGCAGCAACAACAAACCAACTAGCCTTAAACCAGGGATGGCCATTATAATTAACTATTGGTAGTGAATGATTGTAAGATGCACTGTAGCCCTTAGTTATGAGCGACTATACATTCGAAGCATATGGTTTGTGCATTAACTTTAGAAAAGAAAAAAATCATGTTATAAATCAAAACTCAGCTGTAAAACTCCCTAGTATATGTCAAAACTTCAAAGAAAAATAAGAACAGGCAATTCAAATCAATTTTGTCTAAAATCCCACTAGCTCTTCCACAAGGAATTGAGGAGATTGTGTGTAGTAGCTATATGTTGGGCTGTGATCTGCCTGGTCAGCAGTTCAAAACCACCAGCAGCTCCACAGGTGAAAGACTGGGCTTTCTATTCCCATAAATAGTGACATTCTCAGAAATGCACTGGGGGTCACTATGAGTCAACATTGACTGGAGGGCAGTGAGTACCAGTAAAGTTTTACAGATTCTCGAACTTTGGGGTTTGAAATACATTTATTAAGTTTCTATAATTCAGGTGATCTTTATTGATAAAGCCACCAAAATACCTATGGTCAATGAAGTGAAGTTAAATTACCTGGCATGACTCTTCAATCCACAGTCTTTGTAACTGCCTCTCTTGCCCCCAGATGCCAGGATGGGAACACGCAACCAAGGTGTATGGGAGTAATACCAGGGGATGGTCAGTTTTGTCATTTCACTGGTATAGAGTGAGCCGTTTGAGAATCACAAATGGAGGAAGATACAATCCTGAAGAAAGAAGGGTCCAGAGCAGAGTCCCTCTGGATGCATGTGCAGAGAAGCAGTAGGGACACTCAGAGTGGCAGGTTCCAGGCACTGGAGAATACACTCAAGGTCCGCAGGCAAAGACTGAAAAATGCACTTCTCGTTGAGTGTATTCAATCCCAGAGGAATAGTGTAATATGTGCCCAAGCAAAGCAGAGGCCTATGGGCCATGTGCCTAGTGGCAGAAAGAGGTCTGCCTACTGGCTCAGCTAAGAAGATAAAAAAGCTGTATCTTTAATGTTCTGGTCCTAATGTGTACCTTCTTAAATTTCCTAATAAACTCGCAAAATGTGGTTTCTGTGTGGGCATGACAGCCAATTATCCAACCCAACAGAGAGACATAATGCTGGGGGATGGACAGTCAAGGTCAGAAGAAAGAAAGCTGGATAGTGGAAGCACACCTGACCTCTGCCCCATGGAAATCAGCTCTGAGCTGATGTGAGCTGAAATCTCCTTTACCTTGGTGTAACCAGCAGAGGTCATTCGGGGCTCCCATGCAATTTCATTAGTAACTAAAAGGCAAAAACAATAATTCCTGATTTGGCTAAATATAACATGCTTTGATCCCTGAAATCTCTAAAAGAAATACATTTATTTGAGAAGTAGTAGCCAACTATTCCTTCTATAAATGAATATTGTATTACTTAAAAGGGGATTAAATAAGTAGAGCTTTTGGAAGGGTGAGGCAAACAGGAAGCTTCGCTTCTACTGCTTAAAATAAAACTAGAGGATGCTGAACTCAACACCATACTCATAATTCTTTTTTTTCTCTCTTTGTCAACACTCTGTCTTATTTCAAAATTTGTTATAAATTGATACAAGCTGGAAATTAATGTTATTCATTGTTCCATTATTTTCAGAAGAATGCACTTTAAAGGAAGCAAGAAAAATGTCTATGAATATAAAATTGTTAAATTATTAAAAGGAAAGTATACATGATAACACTGATTTTCCTCTTTTCCTGATTGCATGGATACTTGGTTTCCCATGTGGAACTGCATCTGGAAAAATTAGCATAGATTAAATGGACTGAAATCTAACAATGAGACCACAGGAAAAAAATCATGATGTGTTTAATTAATGAAAGTTCTCTCCATGATGGTGAAGCATGTGTTATTTATTTGGAAATCATATCCAACTACCCTGTTAAGGATTGATGCAAATGTTACTGCTGATCCTTGAAAAGTAAAAATAAAATACAGTACTTTATTGTATGGGCTTTAGATGATTGAATCCCCAATCATCACCTTCTTAAATAAACAGAATAAGAAAGCTTACATTGAAGAAAAGTTTTATAGGTATAATTAAACTGTTTTGTCAGAATAGAATTCTGCTACCATGCTATGAAATTAAATGGCTTTTCTCCCCATTCTATTGTATAAACTACTTAAAAATTAGGCTTCATTCTTCCACATATACACCAATCCTCTAGCAAAGGATTTGGACATATTCTATACATAGAGTGGCATGATGGGAACTTGTATTACTGTTTAATTCACTCAAAAATCTTTTACACATCTGCTAGGTATAGGATAAATAAAATGTTCACTTGTTCATTGGTCTCTTAGAGATTTGGAGACATGTTTTCAGCATCCTAAGGATATTTTTTATTACCCATGATGTAAATTATCTAAAGTAAAATGAGTGTATCTTTACATAAAACATATTAAAACTGGCAAGCAGTCTAAGCATATTAACAGAATGGATCCCCATTATTACTGTTAACTATCACCTCCTGAACACAGTGCCATTTCCTTAGAGAAATCAAATCATTGCTTCAACTCTGACCTATATTTTGGGATACATTGCTACTTTTCCATGTAGAAAAATGTCAGTAATTGCAGTTGTTTCATTGAGTGGCAGGGCACAAGTGATTTTTTAATAGTTTTCTTTCTTAATCTCGTTCTGGTTTCACAGTTTAAAGGTTTTTTGATAGGAATTAGATTCAAATCCAAATTATTTTATTCCAAAACTCAAAAGGCCAATAGGAAACAAGATAGTTTGCAGATAAGAAGACACAACAGAGAGACACTGCAATCATCCTTGCTAGCAGGTATAGGCACACGTGGAATTGGTAACAGCTGATTTGTCTCTAAAAGTTTGCCTCATAGAATAATATCTCATATCATTTTCTATTCACATACATTTTCAACGTTCCAGTTTACAAGTACAGTTCACATATGCATTCAACTTGTATTATCAGCTCAGTACAATTTTATATCGCTGTTTGGTGCTGTCTGGTCGGTTTTGACTCAGAGCTACTGAATGAACAACAACACACTGGCCAGTCCTGAGTCAGGCTCACCATTGTTTGTATGTCTGAGCCCATCGATGCAGCCACTGTGTCAGTGCATCTCATTGAGCCTCTTCCTTTGGTTCATTGCCCCTCTGTTCGACAAAGCATGATGTCCTTTTCCAGGGACTGGCCTCTCCTGATAACATGGCCTTTAGGAGCATGTATTTCTCCCAATATAGATCTCTTTTTTCTTTTGGCAGGCCAAAGTACTTTTAATGGTCTTTACCAGCACCATGCTTCAAATGAATTGATTCTTCTTGGGTCTTCCTTATTCAAGGTCAAACTTTCACATGCATGTGAGACAGTTGAAAATATCCTGACTGGTGTCAGATGTTCCATATCCTTCAAAATAACATCCTTTCTTTTCAACATTTTAAGGAAGTATTGTATAGCAGATTTGCTTAAGGCATCATTTGATCATTTGACTGTGGCTTTAAAAAAAACATTTTATTGGGGGCTTATACAACTCATCACAATTCATATATACATCAATTGTGTCAAGCACACTTGTGCATTCATTGCCCTCATTATTCTCAAAACATTTGCTCTCCACTTAAGCCCTATTCCTCAGTTCCTCATTTTCCCCTCCCTCTCTATTCCCCTCTCCCTCATGAACCTTAGATAGCTTATAAATATTATTTTGTCATATCATACACTGTCTGATGTCTCCCTTCACCCACTTTTCTGTTGTCCATCCCCCAAGGAGGAGGTTATATGTAGAGCCTTGCAATCGCTTCCCCCTTTCCACCCCACCCTCCCTCCACCCTGCCTGCATCGCCACTCTCTGCACTGGTCCTGAAGGGATCATCCGTCCTGGATTTCCTGTTGAATTATTGTGCCAACCTGGCCGATAGGCACACGCGGGGGTAATTAAACGGCAGAGAGATAAATGGCTCGGTGAGCCTCTACTTTCAAGTTCTCAGGTCTCTTGTTTTGTGATGGTCGGACCAGGGTGCAGCTGCCTTACCCGGTTCCCTGCTTCCACTGGCAAGGCTCACTTCCTGCAAGACACCCCCAAGGAGAAGCCACATGGACCTACCCTGATGCAGTCCTGGGTGCAGGAGCAGCCATGTGGAGACCCCTGCCAATGGTGAGATGCTTACACGTTCACTGACTCAGCTTTCCTCCTGCAGTCGGCATCATTGCATCTGTTTTGTGAGATGGAGGAGGACTTTGTGGACTGGTGTCAGACATATGTATTAATGTTGGACTTGTGGGCTTGGGCAGCACTAGAATGGGGTGTTTTCTTGATGTGCACTTAACCTTTATATAAAACTCTCTTATACATGACTTTCTGTGGCTTTGTTTCTCTAATATACCCATACTAACACACCTGTGTTTCTGAGTCTTCTCTGTACCAGTGTATACTGGTCTAGCCAGATTTGTAAGGTAGAACTGGGATCATGATAGTGGGTGTGGGGCTGGGTGGGGGAGGAAGCATTTAGGAACTAGAGGAAAGTTGTATGTTTCATCGTTGCTACACTGTGCCCTGAGTGGCTCATTTCCTCCCTGCGACCTTTCTGTAAGGGGATGTCCAGTTGGTTGCCTACAGATGGGTCTTGGGTCCCCAATTTCACTCCCCTTCATTCACAATGATTTGATTTTTTGTTCTTTGATCCCTTCAACACCTAGTGATCACACAGGCTGATGTTCTTCCATGTGGGCTTTGTTGCTTCTGAGCTAGATGGACATTTGTTTACTTTCAATCCTTTAAACCCCAGGTGTGATATCTTTTGATAGCCAGGCACCATCAACTTTAAAACACCAGGCACTATATGTTTTGATAGCTGGGCACCATCAGCTTTCTTCACCACATTTGTTTATGCACCCATTTGTCTTCAGCGATTGTGTTAGGAAGGTAAACATCATGGAATGCCAATTTAATAGAACAAAGTATTCTTAAATTGAGGGAGTACTTGAGTGGAGACCCAATGTCCATCTGCTACCTTAATACTAAACCTATAATTATATCCACATAGATCTATTTCCCTATCCTCATATATAAATATATTTACATATGCTTATTTAGACCTTTATATGTGCCTTTTGCCTCCTAGCTCTTTCCTCTGTTTCATTTTACTTTCCTTTTGACCCACTATCATATTCAGCCTTTATTTGGGTTTCAGTAATTCCTCTCAGTTACATTACCCTTGATCATGCCCTCCCAGGCCTCCTACACCCTCCTCACCTCCGATTTGGATCACTTGTTGATCCCTTGTCCCTGGGTTTGTTGACACCACTACCTTTCACTCCACTGCCCCCTCTCCCATGTCTCCCAAGAACCATCGGACCTGTTGTTTTCTCCTCCAGATTGTTCATCCAGCCTACCTTACTTAGATTGCCCTGCAGAGATAATAACATGCACAAAAACAAGACAGAGCAAAACAAAGCAACAAAAGAAAACAAAACAATAACAACAAAAAGCCAATGGCAAAAACAACAAAAAAGAAAAGCCTGTAGTAGTTCAAGGGCTGTTTGTTGACCTTTAGGAGTGTTTTCAGTTCGAGTCTGATTGGGTGCCGAGCCCTGGCCTCAAAGTCTACAATGAGTTTTGATTTTTCAATCTAAACAAGACAAAACCTTTGACAACTTCAATCTTTTCTCTATGCATTCTTACGTTTCCTATCAATTCAATTGTGAGGTTGTTTGTTTTCTTGACTTTGAGTTGTAATTCATACTGAAGATTGTAATCCTTGATCTTCATTAGCAAGTGCTTAATTGTCGGCAAGCAAGGTCCTTCCATCTGCATTTCTCAGGTTATTAAGAAGTCTTCCTCCAATTCTTATGCCACATGTGTCATATAATCCAGTTTCTCTGATTTTTGCTCAGTACAAATTGAATAACTATGATGAGAAGATATAACCCCGACACATAAATGTATACACATATTTTAATATGCACAACATTATATTTACAATTATATTTGCTTAAAATGAGTTTGTTGTTTGTCGTTGCTATTGGGATATGTCTTTCTTATAGTGATTATACGTAGAACAACACAAAAAAATGTTGTCTATTCTACACCAATTATCATCAGAATTATATTGGACAGTATATACAGAATTATATTGGGCAGTGTTTTGCTGTAATCTATAATGTTTTTATTGGCTAATTTTCAGTAGTAGACCATCAGGACTTTATGCAACAATCAAATTGAAGTATATTTTTATAACTAGTATAAGTTTTCTGAGTTCTTGATAGTGGGCTTTAGATAGAATCTGACTGATAAGCTATTCTTTAAATAGATTTTTAATGCGTAACTGAACTGAGAGCGGGAATAAAGGAGTTTTTCCTCTTTAGAGTCGACACTGGAAAATCATAGCTTGTATTGCTCTCAATATTTGAAGATCCCCATCCTTAGTGTTAAAGCATTTTCAAAAAATTATGTAACATCCCATAAAGTTAAAGCACTAAAGTTATATACTACTCTAGATACAAAGGTGCATATTACAGATGTGTAAAATATGTTTTTCTGAATAACTCCAGCAGAAGAGTATAAATGATAATGAAAAACAAAACATGCTTATAATTAAGTAAATTTTAAAAATTCATTATTAAACTTCTGTCAAATAGATAAATCATTTGAGGGAGGAAAAATGTTACTTAAAATTGCTGATGCTTAAACTGTGATTGAAAAGCTGACCTATTATTTGGGAATATGTTTTGTTTGGAAATTAAAGTTCAAAGGTAATCTCGGGTTCATAGTTTCTAAGACTCCTGAAAATTTGGGGCTCTGAGAATTATAAACTCTGTTCTGAATGTTTTCTTTTTTGGTCATAATTCTTCTAAATTACCTTTGATTAAAATATTCAGGAATTAGAGCCACTTGTCATCTAGCTGCTCTGGTCTTCTGGCATCAGAGGAGGCTGCCCTTCGTGGAGACAACAAGCCACACATGTCATTTTCTCCTTATTCTTGACCCTCCTTCTTTCTCTGTGGATTCAAGCAGTTGTGATGCCTGAGATGACTCCTTTCACCATTTCAAGACCCCAAACTAGAAGATAGCTGCAATGATTGTATATGATACTTGAACTTAATTGGTATATTCCATAAAATCACGACCATAAACTTCAAACCCAAGTAACTACATCCTATGAAATGTTTGGTTGTACATAAGCAGGCGCATTAGCTGCTTTTTATGGTAAATATATTAAATAGATTTTAATAGGTATACAACTTATTGCCATTAACTACATTAATTGGCTGGGCAAGAATACAATCAATCAATGTGCTTTCTTCTGAAACTCTGTGCTTTATAAATAATAACCACTTATTCATTTGTGAAATTCGGACATTGATTCATGGTTACATTTGAATTGTTGTATTGACAAAGAATATTGAAAAGTCCAAAGATTGCTAACAGGACAAAAGAAAAAATATCTGTCTTGGAAGAAGGATGGCCAGTGTGTTCCTTTGAGGCAAGGATGAGGAGACTTCATCTGGCATAGTTTGGACACATCAGGCGAAACCAGTCCCTGGAGAACATCATGCTTGGTAAAGTGGTGGAACAGAAAAAGAGCTGGGTGGACAGTGTCTGCAACTGCAGGCTCAGCACCGGAACAACCACGAGGATGGCGCAGGGTCAGGCTGGGTTTTGTTCTGTTGCACACAGGGTCTCTATGGGTCAGAGCGACTCGATGACACCTAACAACAACACACCAGATATGTATGTATTACACTCTTATGCAAGTGAGGTCATACAAAAATCATTCTAAGCTATTTATTTCACTTAGCTTAATGTTTTTGACTGCCATCCATGTATTAGTATGTATCAATAATTCATTTCTCCTAATGTTTGTGTTTAATTAGGTTTTTTTACTATGAATTGTAATATTTCTTTACATATTCTAGATAAAATCTACCCCCAGATATGTGCCTTACAAATATTTCCTCTATTTTCTGGGTTGTCTTTATTTTCTTATGTATGTCATTTGAAGCATAATTGTTTTTAATCTTATTGAAATCCAATTCACCTTTTTTCTTTTATTATTTTTGTGTCTGGTATCATATTTAAGAACCCATTGTTTACGAAAGGATCACATAGAACATTTTATGTTTTCTTCAGAGAGGCTTATATTATTAGCTTTGACTTGAGGTATGTGATCCAATTCAAGGACAACACTGTTATGTAAATTTAACCTAACTTTGAAATGATTGAATCAACTGCTACTGGCAACAAGTTCAGTCCTGCAGTCAGCTTCACCTGCCACCTGGGCTGCCCATTAATGACAGAAAATCCTTCCCTTCCTCTCACAAAGTCAGGGTAAGCAATAAGAATCTCGAAACCTGCTCTGGCTTATTTGTAAATTCAGCCAAAAGACATATTTTGTTACTGATGTAGTTTGTAATCTTCAGGATGCCTATGTTGAATTTCTAAGGTACTCATAACTTTCCAGTATAGTAACTTTCCAGAGCAGAAGTGTTATGACAAGAAAATCATACATTTTTTTGTGGGTTAAGAAGCACTCTTTTTGTTAGTTAGTTGCAAAAATCATTTTAGCTGCCAAGAAATGAAGGCTACAATTTTAATCAACTTTTGTAGGAACTGTGTATCTGCATTTAAAGTTTTGTCTTATTCTATTTTTTCTTCCTAGCCTACATAAGAAGACATACATAAAAGGCTTCTTTACATTTAATGTTTTATAGATACTGAGGTTTAGAATTAAAGCTATCTTGTTTTTTATTTATATTTTAAGGATTTAGAAGAACATTCCAAATATTCAAAACACCGCATAGCCAACTACATTTATTTCTGCTGAAAAATGTACAAATGATGGTACAAAATGGAATAGGACACGCTCAAAATTCAATTTTGCTTGAATTCTAGTAGTCTTTACTTGTCAGACTACTTATGAAAATTTGGTAGTTTTACATAGTAGCTGAGATGGAAATTCTGTACCTGTAATTTGTTATGGCTGTTAGTTTATGGAAATTTTTATCTTTTAGTTGAAGGGGATATATAGTGAAATTAACCTAATGGTGAATTCTTCTTGTAAAACAATTGCTATATTACCTAATTTAGCTTGCTCCTACAGCA
Organism: Tenrec ecaudatus; assembly: GCF_050624435.1. Lineage (NCBI taxonomy): Eukaryota > Metazoa > Chordata > Mammalia > Afrosoricida > Tenrecidae > Tenrec > Tenrec ecaudatus. The sequence continues at coordinate 99,726,125 of NC_134531.1, forward strand.
TTTTTATTCTTCTGGTTTAACCAGAATATGGGTTCCAAATTCAAATGCTTGGTTTTTAGGACAAGGACACTACTATACTCATATAGATTGGCCAGAAGGGTTTAAAAAGAGTGGTAGGGACTGCTTACCTTACCTAAAGCTCTGTAGTCCTCTTAAAATTATATACACATGAGCCAGCCAGGGTGTGATGTAGCAACTATGAACATACAACTATCCTCTAGTTCCTAAATGATTCCTCCTCCCCCACTATCATGATCCCAATTCTACCTTGCAACTCTGACTAGACCAGAGGATGTACACTGGTAAAGATAGGAACATAAACACTGGAATCCAGGATGGATGATTCCTTCAGGACCAGTGGTGAGAGTGGCGATACTGGGAGGGTAGAGGGAGAGAGCGTTGGAAAGAGGGAACCGATTAAAAGGATCTACATGTGACCTCCTTGGGGTACGGACAACAGAAAAGTGGTTGAATGGAGACGTCAGACAGGACAAGATATGACAAAACAATAATTTATCAATTATCAAGGGTTCATGAGGGAGGGTGGAGCAGGAAGGGAGGGGGGAAAATGAGGAGCTGATGCCAGGGGCATGGAGAGCAAATGTTTTGAGAATGATGAGGGCAGTGAATGTACAAATGTGCTTTACACAGTTGATGCATGTATGGATTGTGATAAGAGCTATATGAGCCCCTAATAAAATGATTATCAAAAATTATGTACACACATGCATATACATACGTAGAAAGTCAGATATGATCTCTGATCAGAGATACCCATTATGGGAAATGTTTTCCTGAGTTCATGGACAGTTTTATGGTAATATAAGCCTTCTTTCACATTTAGCCTATTTATTTTGCAGTTTTTCCCCTGACTTTCTAAAACAGAATCAAACACCACCAACAAAATTAACTTATGTCACTAAAACCTTTTTTTTAAAAAAAAAAATCAGGCATTAGTTCAGTAAATACTTATAAAGTAATAACATGAATGCCAAACTTCGAGGAAACAGCAATGAGAGATACAATAAATGATTTGAGATATTATAAATAAACCAAATTCATTCCCATCAGTTCCCCAGGGACACTATAGGGCAGCGTAACTGCCCAGGGGTTTCCAAAACTAACTCTGTTGGGTTAGAAAGCCTCATGTTTCTCCCTTGGAGTGGCTGGTGGTTTCAAACTGCTGACCTTGAGATTAGCAGCCCAAAGTGTAACCATTATTCAACCAGGGCTCTTAGATATTCTAAATAGCATACACTAATCATCCAGAGGCAACAGCTCTATTCTGTGGGTATCCAGAATACATACAACATCCTTAGTTTGACCCTAGTAGGGAGGCATTCCCACAAAAACAGAACTATAGCTTGATGGAAAATTAAAATGAGCTAATTAGTCAATGAAGCAAAGAGTTTCTAAAGAACTGTGAACAAATGTACCTTCTTTGTGAAAATGTATTAACTCACTCACTGTCAGGGAATCAATGCTGACTCACAATGACCCCCGTGTTTCTGATACTGTAACTGTTTACAGGTGTAGAAAGCCTAGCTCCCATAGAGCTGTCAGTGGTTTTGAACCTGTGATTCTTGGGACCACAGTCTAACTTGTAACCACTGCACCATCAGAGGTCTTCTTTTGTTGGGTGAGAGAGACAGGCATACGAAGGTAGAACTGGCGAGAGTGACTTACAGCAAGAAAAATTAACAAATTCAGAAGCTAGTCGTATATATATATATTCTCCAGTTTTCAAAATGTCAGCACAAAAATGTAGCTATCTCCACTGCTGATAACATTTGAACTTCTATTTTATTAATTCTATTTTTTGTTTCTCTCACTGATAAAGATGGGATAATTTCATTGAAAACATATAGTGTTATTAAGACTTCTGAATATATTTATTGAAGAAAAATACAATTAAGGGATTTCAAAATGGACCGTAATACACTTTTTTTCCTGTTTAAAATATTGGTTATTTTCCAAGCATTTTGTAACAGTCGTTCCTTGTCCTTAATTAAATTATATTTTCCATTATCATTTTCATATGGAAGGTTTCTGTGTCTTTGTGGTTTAATGATGTGAACTGGAGTGTGAAATTTTTGAATTTTAAAGTAGAATAATGATGGCTTGCTTTGTATCAAGTTAAATTTCAGTTTCCTTTACTTATATAATTCATATATTTCCTCTTGATACACTTCACATTTTTAACCTTTTTGGGTAGTTATATTATAACTAGTGATAACCCAGAGGCTGGAATCTTGGCTTTCTACATTCCCCGGCTGCCTCCCACTTTGTGCACGAACATAAGATTGCCTTTTTTCTTTCTTTTCTGGTCCTAAAAATAATATGATGTATCCCCTCGTCTGGAATCCCCATTGCTCTTTTATGCTAACATCTAGGAACATCTGGAAGTGACATAATATCATAAGCTCTATTCCAAGTCAGGTCCATTTTCTCAGGGCTGACCCATCTTATGAAGTTGATGTTAGGCTTCCAAGGGCCTTAAAACAGAATCAAAGTTGAGACACATTTTTCTTATCCTGTGACTATAATAGGTATTTATCTTTGTTGATTTTTAAAAATAATTTAAGTATTAAAATGAGTGGTTTATGAGTACTGATTTACTTGGAACTATGTCTTGCAAAAAGCTAATGAAAGTGAAACAGTTACTGTGGATGTAGAAATGTATATATGGATTCATAATTCAGATGTACATGCTATTTTAATTTCTATTTTCCTCCAACCTTGTAGAGACAATTATATTTAATAACTGAATGTATTGGAACACATACTGATAATCCTATAAGAAGTCACTTGTTAATAATAAAATTGGATTTAAGTATTTTTAAAATGTATAAGAACCACAAAAGTATGATTTTAGGTTTCTAAAATAGTACAATGGAATATAACTTTAGGATATAAAAAGAATGTTAGTTATAGTCCTACTTTAAGTTAAGTTTTTCAGAGCTATTTCTTTTTAATATGCTCCATTTTCTTATTTTTAAAAAATTATTTTCTGGACTCACCCACCCAGAGAACACAAAAACACACATAAAGTTATGATTATATATTTTATATATATATGTGTGTGTGTTGATGTATATAGATACACAGATAAAAACAAAAGAGAAGATGAGAGTGAGAAAGAGATTGGGTTTTTTTCATACACATGATTACATAGAGTAATTTTACCTTCTATTTCATTTTTAAAAATGCAATTTGTATTTAATTGAGTGTTACTTTTATTTAATCTTGACAATATATTTTATTTTTAACATAAGCTTCAATATAAAGCAAGAAAGATCAAAAGCAAATGTATGATTGACTCCAAAGGGTAGCATTCTATTGCTATTTTATACAATAGACAACTGGAAACACTGAATTAAGCAAATTATATATTGCTCTCATTTATTAAAATATATTCAAATGAGACAAAAATATCCGTGCCTGAATTGCAGCCAAAGTTACAATATGAAAACTGTAACAGAGCAACGGCAGATAGCGACTTCCATCAGTAGAAACAGTACCCTGACCTGGGTAAAACTGCTAATTTAATTTTATCATTTCAAGTGAAAGAGACGTGAAACCAAGGGAGACTAATCTGAACAGTAAGCCTAATTGTAAATGGCTCAGTACATTATGCAGACAATAATAGCTCCCGTGTGGATAATAGAAGTTAGCAAGAGTACTGAAAATTATACTTTCTTTTGCCACAGTGAAAATGAACCAATATTGCATCTTATCTCCTGATTCACATGCTAAAATGAAAATTGCTTTCTAGGTTTTACTGATTTTACGGAAAAGATATTGAGTAATGATTTTTGTTTTTCTTTGTATTCCCATTTCTGTTGTAAGTTTAAAGTATACTCAATATCAAAATATGAAAATAACCAAAAAACAAAGGCAACAAAATGCAATGAAACTCTAAACACACTCACACACACACATATATGTTTTCATATGGCTTTATCATTAGTATTCACTATTATGCTTGTATAAATTGAGATTTGTGTTACAAATGAGTCAGTATTAAATAAAACAGTACATGCTATTTATGTGATTGTGAAACTCAAAATAGCATAACCTCCTTTACCACATATACTATTATATACTGAGATGTTTAAAAGTTGCACATAAATTAAAAATCTTTTAGAAATGCATACCTCAAATAACACTGAAAGTTAAAGACGTTTTTAGCTCGAAGATGAGATTAATAATCAAGCCAGGAGCCCATCGTGTTTACACAGGTACATACTGTGGAAGTCAGAGAGACGAACTCATCAATGGATGCCTTCTAGTGACAGTGTGGTGAAATGGTCAGGATTCAGAAATTGTGAGTTCTTTTCCTAACTTCAACCCATGTCTCCTTGTGGTTGTCTAGGACAATATTAAGTAACTGGTACTGGTCTACAAGTTCTACATCTACCTTAATGAGTGTGAAGTGCTCTCGCTAATTATAACATTTTCCACTGGCACACATAAGCTCATAGAAGTTAAGATAATATTCTAATAGACAGCCAATTAGTTATTTATAAGTTATAGTTGAAATTCATGTTATGTCCACTATATTTAAGCATTTAGTCTCTCTCTTAAGGTAAACAAAAACAAATCACTGTCATTTCGGAGAGACCCTGTAAGACGGGGTAGAATGTCGACTGTGAGTTTCTGAGACTATAACTGTTTATGGGAGCAGAAAGCCTTCTTCTACTGGGCAGATGGTGGTTTCCAATTGTGGCCTTTGAGGATCGCAGCCCATGATGCCAGGGACCCAATTCAATTCCAAATGATGATAACATTTGATGTTGTCTAGGAGTTTTGTTTTTTTAATCAAGATTTAAATGCCTGTTTTTGTCGAGGGCAGATTTACTCTGACACACGTGGCATCATCAGAATCCCTTTGATTGGGACAGGTTTTACTTTTCAAAAGTTCATGTAGCCTAAACTCATTTAAGTTAGTGATGGAGTAGAACGCTCTAATCTGTTTTAAACTTTAGCTGATTTCAAATGGACTTTCATTGAGATAGTATATGGATTTGAGTCTCATAAATTGGGGGAGTTGCAAAGGAAGTACTAAATGACCTCTAGAGATTTATTCTGGGAGTATATTTAATCTTCCTCATCTAATAATAGGCACTGAAGATGCCAAAGGAACTTAATGAAGAGTTGTAATAAAATATTTGGAAGTGGCCTGAAGATGTTTATTTTTCCACCCGATGAATTTGGACTTTATTCAAGATAACCACAAAATTAATGTAGTTTATAATATCTTTATTTTAATAATAATATGACATACATAGAGTAAGTTACATTAAGTAGTGACCATTATTCTAAATACAATTTTTTGTTAATTTCCTAAAAGTAATTTAAGGCAACAAAATATTTGAAGCATTATTATGCTTTTACTCTTGTATGTCACATTATAATGAGGAATTTTTTACTGTAACATATAGTGGAAATATTCTGATTAGACTTTAATCATATATCCTACATGAATTAACATTTTTACTCAATAAGCATATTTACTAAAACAATAGATGCTTTATGATACTTATGTGAATGTTCTTTTATTGAATTTATATTATGAAAATCTTACATAGAAAGCATTATATCATGTCAAGAATGGTATGTAAAATTGGCTTTATAGAAAGCATATAGTTTACAAACTTGTAAGGAATGCAAAACAACAACCAATGAATGTAAACATATGGATTTGTAACTACTTTGGGAGTTGCATGAAGTTACAAAAGAATATTGTAGTGGACATGACATATTGGAAGAGATGAGAGAAGGCACCTCAGATAAACTGTTGATGAAGTATGATCATATGAAAATGCTGAGCAAACTCTGTGTCTACCTGATAATGTGAGAGATACTTTTGTGGTAACTGTAACTTGTGATAACAAGCCCCAACATAACCATTCTTTACAGCAAGATGGTCAGCAAAGACTTCTATTTACTGACATTATGTCATCATTACTTTGCTATTTCACTGAATAATAAAACATTATATACATAATATAAATTAATCTTTGTTAATAATATACATTCACCCTAAAATACCACCTTTCTATAAACATTCACATATCTTATTAGAACAGCAATGATTGTTGTTAGTGGACTGCAAACTATTCAGTGTATATGGTACTTTTTTTCAAAACAATATTATTGGGTGCTAAGGCAGATAATTGTATTGTTTCCTAGTTCAATCACATCAAGCAGTATTATATAATTGCTACCACACTCCATTTCAAAACATTCTTTTCCTTCTTGAACTCCTTGACATCAATTCCCTTTAAACTCTCCCTCCATAACTGTAACCCCCTGAAACCCTTATTTGATTTGCTGTCCCTATAAGTTCATCAATCCTGGGGTTCATACTTAAAAATGTAAAACAAAAATTCTGGAGGGTTGCCCCCAATGACCAAATACATCTGAGATAAAACCCAATATGAACAAAAAACTAAAAAATTAAGTAAATGTTGAAAAACAGATCAGGCTCAGTGTGCAACAGAGGGGAGATCAACTGGCAAGGTTTTGGATACTCAAGTCAGGTTTATGATCTGGATCTGCCTTAGTCTTCTCCCCAGTGCCCTCTCTTTGGTGACCGGCTCCTTCTCTGGACAGAGGGAACTGACAGGAGGCTTATTCCTGAGGCAGAGCCCACAAAAGTTCACTCTCTCAACCAGATTCTCACAATTTAGCCTCTGACACTATTCTCTCCTGAGGCTTCAGATTATATGATTTACAATCCTTCAGTCACTAACTCAATGCTTGAATTATTCACTTGTACACAATCAATCCTTTTGTGGCTGGATGCTATTTACTTTACACACACAACGAGAGATGATTATCAGGCAAAATTTACAATAATAGTCACTGAAAATGTCAACCACAGGTTTGTCACAATAATACATATCTTAATGTGGCATATAGGACGTTGATGTAACAAGACCATGCTGGGCTGAATATCACCAGTTCAGCCTCTTGGCACAGTTGGCTTCTGCTTTCTCACACAATATGCATTTTCTGTCACCAGTCTTCAGATGACAGGTGTGTCTGAGGTAGAGGTCAGTTCTCCCAGTGGCATTGCTACCTTGACTCTCCCCGATGCAGCCTCTGGAGCACGCGGTGGGACTTGCAGATCCAGCATTCAATGACCCAGCAGTCCAGAAAACCCAGCTTGGTTCCCCAGGATACACCCAGGATCCCAGGTCATTGTGGCCCTTTTGGTGCATACCTTCAGGGACACCCCATCCCCCAAACCCTCAAATCATTTTCAGTCATTCTTCCCCACCTGGAGGTCAGTCCTCCAACTTTTCCTACCAACAGCCATGCTCTTGGGCTCCTCCAGAAGTGTTTGCTCCCTCTTCCCTCCTGACATGATGTTCCCAACAATATCCCTCAGCCTTCCGACTATGCTGTCTACCTGGCTGGAGGGATCTTGTCATAGCTTTGCATGGCAGCCACTCAATAGACAACATCCCCTCATCCCCTTAACACTTTGATGCCAGCTGATGTGAGGTGCTGTCTCCCAAAGTGATTTGAGTTACATACGTAGAGAGGATGGTGTATGGCTCACTATGCCAGTCAGACTCTCTACCTGGCTGTCTGGCCACTTGGACAGCAAACTGGATGTCCCACAAGTCTGAGTTTATGCTCGTCCCATCATTATAAGAATATGTTTGCATATACTCTATTAGAAATAAATTAAATTATTGCATATTATTTTAGATAACAATATGCAACTTTACAATAGAAAGGTAGAGATTAAAACTATTGCTTTTATTTAAATGACAGATTTGACTTTTGTTTTGATTTTGGGATAATCTCAATCCTTGGATTCCACCATCAATGAAGGAGGAGTAAAAATAATTACCTAGCAATCGGCATCCTGTATTGATTACAGCATTAATACACTTATAATATTTTTGAGACTCTAAGATGACAGTTTCCAGAGGAGTCTTAAGAATCATTTAAGATAGATGTGGTAGTGAATCTCACACTAGGGTTAATAACTGTCACTAAAAGTGAGAGGCTGATTATGTGCAATTTTGTAGAACTATGAAGGACACTTTGCAATGTTCTGCTGACAGTAGTTTTTAAGGGTTGTGAATCTCAAAGGAAATATATTTTGGAATTTTCCAACTGTTTATTTTTCTAATGATTTGAACCATATGACATATCATACATGGGATATAGCGTAACTATGAATATGGAAAGAGATAAGCAGAAATAGACTTATAGTCTCCTACAGCAAAGTGGAAATTGTGGATGTGAGACATTCTGCTAGCTTCAGAAACCCACAGAGATCATTCTAGTCTGTCCTACAGGTTTGCTATGAGTCAGAATCAATTTGAGGGCAGTGAATATGTGAATGAAAAATATTAAAACATTGTGTATATACTTCATTAGTATATATTTTTATTTTTGTGTGCTTTTGAAAAGAATGACCTGTAGAAAGTCAGACAATTTCAATGTTGTCCTAATTTATCTGACCATTCACTCTGATTTTGTATAAATTTATGACTGCATAAACAAGATATACATCATTAGCTAATATCACATATATGAAGGAATCATAAAAGTGCTATAAAATCATGGTATTGTAAGCAAATAGATTATTTTTCAAATGTAATATTACTTTTACTGTTACTTTCAGCCACCGTTCTCACTTAGTCAATGCCATCAGGACAATTCCTACTCATCCTGACCTGAGTGAACAGGGCGGACCTGTCCCTGACGAATTCGAAGACTTGCAATGGAAACAGAAAGACTCTTTTTGCTCCTTCACAGAAGCTGGTTGTCTCAAACTGCTGCCCTTGTTTTGAATGTTCTTCATAACTTGGGTAATTTTCCCAAGGTATCCACGCAGATTTTCTACAACTTCTTTAACAATGCAGTATTGTTGGTGGGAAAAGAGGGAGGAGGGACCTCCAGGTGGGAGGAATACTCACTGAAAATGTTTTGGGGGACTCTGGGCCCAGGGAGTGTCCCTGATGGTGTGCACCAAATGGGCCACCTTGACCCAAGCTTCTGGGTGCATCCTGGGGACGCTGGCTGGATGCCGTGGAATGCTGGGACACTGAATCCTGGATCTTCAGGGCACACAGCATGCTGCAGAGGCTGCATCCAGGAGATGTGATGTGGAAACTCCACTGGGTGAACTGGACTCTACTTCAAGATACACTTGTAACCTGAGGACTGAAGTCAGAAAATACATGGTGTCTGATGAAGCAGAAGACAATGGTACCAAGATTATAGAACTGTTGGTAGATGGCCGAACATGGTCTTGCTACATTAGTGCACTATAATCCGTATCAAGATATGCGATATTCCTGAAAACCTGTGACTAACATGTTCAATGATTATTATAGTAAATTTCCCTGAAAATTAATCCTCACTGTTTGTATAAATAGCATTTAGCTCCGAAAGGACTGATTCTGTACAAGTGAGTAATTCAGGAATGGTTGGAGTTAGCCTGCATTGACCCAGTATACGTCTCTCGACAGGATTTTAAAAGATAGTATGAGGGGTTAATCAAAGACAACATTAACGGAAGACCATGCTGCCCCAGGGGGATGATTAATAAGATTCTCTACCATAAATTAGCAAGGAGTTTTTGAAAAGGAGCCCAAGGTAGACAAAAACAAAACAAACAGAAAACCATAGATCCAGGAATGGCCCTCAATCCTAGCACCACACTTAAGAAACATGGTTTCTGTGGCTGAATCCCAGTGCCCTTGAGGCAGTTCCTACTTACAATGACCCTAGTGGGCAGAGGTGAGCTGCCCCAGAGGGTTTTGGAGACAGCACATCCTTATTTATAAGCGACGACAATCTTGTGTTTTCCCTCCGAAGAGCTGATGAGTTTGAATGGCTGACCTTGCTGCTAGCTGACACCTAATCCACTGCACCATGAAAACAAACAAGCAGATAAAAAGCAAACACTGCCATAGGTTGACTCCAACTCACGGCAAACCTATAGGAGAGGGTAAAACTCCCCTCTGGTTTTTGAGACCGTGGGAAGCCTCATCTTTCTCTTGAGGAGTAGCTGGTAGTTTTGAGCTACTAACTTGCTGTTAGCATTATGACGTGTAACCACGAGGGCTCCCAACATGAGACTAGGTGGACCCTGGCCAAGACAGTCTGTGGGATCAAGATGTACATACTGCTTTCAGTGAAACCCTTTACAACTGATCATCATTTTGGTTTTCATACAAATTGCATATTTGTGTTTATTATATTTCACTGCATTGGGTAAATCTGCTGCACAAGACCTCTTTAACCTGTTGAAAGGCAAGGATTTCACTTTGAAGACTAAATGTTCCAGAACAAAACACCGTGTTTTTGATCAAGAGGAATGTTTAAAATAGCATGCCTATTTTCTGCATCGGAAGAAGCAGAGCCAGAACGTTCCTTAGATTCAGTAAGGATGGTGCGTCATCATCTCACTTACTTTTAGACATGTTCTCAAGCGAGACCATGCTCTGGAGCAGCACAAGGTGCTCGGTAAAGCATCTGGTTGGTGAAAAAGAGGGAGGCCTCCACAAGATGGATTGACACAGTGGCTGCCCCAGTGGCTCAAACACATTCCGAACAAGTGTGAGGATGGCCCAGGACTGGGTGTTGTTTGGTTCTATAGTACATAGGGATGTTATGATCTGAACCAAACTAGATGAAAGCAAAGAAGAACAATAACAATATATTTGCTCTTCTCCACTCAATTCAAAATCCATAGGGAAAAGAAATCATGCTCGAGTTAATTTTACGCTTGTATTTTTACAGGGAAATCCTACGGTACAGCAATCAGTGCTCACCTTCCAACAGTCCATGACTGGAACTCTCCAGCTGCTCTGAGAGACAGACAGGGTCATCGGGGCCAGGAACGCTGGCTAGACTTGGACACTCTGTGAGGAGGTTTACACTGTCCTGTTCGGCCAAGATTAGTCAAAATCAACTTTATGGGAATGAACTGGATTTGGTTTGATTATTGTATCTTCAGACTTAAAATATCATTTGCCAAGTTGTGATGCCTTAACCAATGTTTATTTTGGTAAAAGAAGACATTTTAAATCTAGACATCTGGCTAAGAGAAATGCGTGAGAAATTTTGAGTTAATTGTACGGCTATTGGTTAAACACTCCTAAAATAGCTAAATTAACTTTTGAGGTCAATTATAAAACAACAGCTATGTTTGACATTGTATATGCTGTCAATAAGAATTTCTTATAAAGAAGCCTCTGTCCACTTTTCATTAGTGCATGTGGATAAATAAAGTCGGGAGTGAGTACTTAAGTTATTATTTTTAGACGTATGAAAATTTTGGCATCACCTTCTAACAAGATTACTTTTTTGATTATTATGTAATCAGTTACTCAGCTCACAAATTTAGGCAAAATCTTGATTAAAATTACCACTGTTATTTAAAAATAATGTAATTTTGCATCTTACCTTGAACCAGACACTCACTTTGCCAAATATATCTAGGGGACGTTCTTGATTAAAACACTGATTTGTCTAATTGCTTCTGTACCTTATAAATGTATAGAATGTGCTGAAAAATTAGCAGCATGTGGCTCTTTAAAACGGATTTTCTACTTACAGTTGGCCCATGAAATTTTGACTTGTTTCATTTTATTGTTTTTATTTAAGCAGTAAATCTATCCAACAAATTGTATTGTTTGTGTTCCCTGTATTGCATTCATTTTTGGTTTTGGAAATATTCCTAATCTCCCTTACATATACATATATCATTAATAACAAGGAAACTTTATTGTTCCCATAGATAATTAGTTATGTTGATTATGCCTGTCTCCTTAACTTAGAAAAAAATTTCAGTTTTATGACCAACTAGTCTGAAGAAATTATAATCAATCTAGCTATATATAAAACATTATTCATCAAATAATTAATGTTAATCACCCATGTGAATACCCAGGAATTGACTTATTTATATTTTCTATGCATTAATTTTTCAATCTGTATGTTTTTCTGATATAAAACATATCTCTTATAGCATCTATATGAAATTTTAACTGTGTTTGTTTGTATATATGTGCACATTATATATAGAGAAACGGAGAGGGAGATAGAGAGAGACCCCAATCCTGAGAGCAAGCTGTGCTAAGTTTGTGAAACATCCAGAAAAGTTTGAATGTGTCTAGACTCAAGATTTAAATGAGACTACACGGTAGTGGGAGCCAAGTTATTTTGGGCGAAGCACAATTATGCAGGCATCATAGGAAAAGCTGACGCAGTAGGGAAGCCTCCATTGTCTTCCTAAAGGGGTCGGTCACCTCACTGGAGCCCAATCAGTAGGTGTAAGTGTATGATCAAAAGAATATCAGAGAGGGAAGTATGGTCCTTTCCATCCAGATTTTGTTTTTCTTAAGTAATCTAGTTCCTTCAAAGTGGAATGTGACATCAGATGAGAGTAATTCAAAGGAAACTAAAGAAAAATAATGAACTACTAATAATGTAAAACTGGCCTCTACATCCACACAAACACTCTGCATATTTGTATACTTAGAAGCTCTATTACATCAGAAAATGAAAACATATTTAACTTGGAGCCAAATATGATAGCCTTTCAGAAGAGAGGAAGAATGTGTGTGTGTGCGTGCCTGCTCATGATGCGCACACACATGTGCACATGCATACACAAATGTTGTTTAGAATAATGCTTTCTATATTACCACCATTGTTCAATTCCTGTGCGCACACACAGTACACAACATTCCCATAAAACCATGTTTCAGAAAACTTTCAGGCATATTTTAGTTTTAAAATAAATATTTCTTTGATAGTCCTTTTTGAAAACCAGAAGAGAAACTAAGTTCCATTTTTTTAAAAAAACACCCAATGTTTGGTTTCACCACACCCTGGATTATAATTATATATTAATTATAATTATCTTTCTCATTCAGGAAAATATGAAGTCGAGGAGTTTCTGGTCCTGGCTGTTTCATTTGAGAGCTGTGACCCAGCAGCTAGCACAGCGGTTCTCGTGATCCCTTTGGAGATTGAAGTACTCATCACAGGGGTCACCTGATTCATAACAGTAGAAAAATTAGAGTTCTGAAGTAGTAATGAAGCTAATTTTATGGTTGGAACGTCACCACAACACGAGGAACTGTATTAAAGGGTTGCGGCATTAGGAAGGTTGAGAACCCCTGGGCTAGCCCAACAAGAAGACTTATTAAGAATATTGTGAGTGACTGAATACTTGGAGACGGGTGTTTAGAAGCTATCACTTAGCCCTCTTTTAAACTCCAGAACTCATGATTTAACAGAGTTACAATGGAATATACTGGAGCGATATTTTAAGAGGTATTGGCATTCTTGGGGAAAAAATTGTTATTTGGAAATGGAACCACACCTACCCCAAATATCATTGTTCAACAGTTGTGGGCCAGAGCATATATATCATCACCCATTCTCATGTTGAAAGTTAACTGTGCCCAGTGCCTCTTCTAAAATATTAAAGGATTTTAATAAAGATCAAGTGACATTTAGGAACTGAGAAATCAAATCTTATCTGTAAATAGACTCTGGAGGACATAGACTCTTTCTCATTAAGAAATGAATACTAACATATCTATACCTTTAACATAGGATATTCTAAATATGATTCCACAAATATTTGAGAATTTCAGTCATCAGTATACAGAGGGGAAATAAGAGAAAATTTGAAAGGGAATAAAGCATTTTCCAAAATACTTTGCAGCAATATGAGGTTCCTTTAAAAAAATGGGAGGATATACTCCCCAATCTGAAGAAACAGTCTGAAACAATACTTGGTTTCCACTGTCCTACAACTATAATTGGCCTGTCGTGTCCACCTCCATTAGTGGGGTCCTAGTAGGGAGTGGGCTATATATTGGGCTGCTGACTAGAAGATCAGCAGTCGGGAAACCACTAGCAGCTCTGTGGGAGCAAGAGGAGGCTGGAGGATCCCACAGAGACATGTGGCCTTGAAAACAAAAGGGAGCAATGCTGGATCGTGCAGAGTTGCTATGCGTTTCGTGGACTCTATGGTAGTATTTGCTCTTTCCATTTTGAGTGGGCTTTTAATGAAACTGGGAAAGGATAGTCTGTTTAATCCCTTGTTGGATTATACAGCGGGAAGGTTACTGCTGTATGTAAACAGCTCTTCAAAAATATATTAATAGTAAACGATATCTTGTATTAATTTGAAGCAGCTCTTCAAAAATATATTAATAGTAAACGATACCTTGTATTAATTTGTCCCACAACTGGGCACATTTTTCCTCTACCCCTGTTTCTATCTTTGAGTTACTTTAATTTACTAAGCTTTTCATTGTTATCAGTAATGTGCTAAATGCATTAAACACATTAATTTATTTAGCTCTCACAGCAACCTTATGGAATTTATATGATATCTTCTATTTTAAAAATGAGAGAATTTCAATAACTTGGAGTTCAATAACTTTTCGAAGGTGTCATATGCAAGTAGTGAAATTGGATTTTGAATTTAAGTCTGTATATAGGAACCCAAAGTCCTAACAACAATATACCTTCTAGTTAAATTTATTGATTCCTTTTATGATATATCAACTACCATACTCTCTGATTCCAGAATTCTTGGCAAAAATGGTAAAAATTCTTGGTAAAAAAAAGAGGATTGTGAAGGAAATTAACCCATCTTGTCTCAGATAAGTTGTTTTCAGTTGTTAAATTTTATTTTATTTTTTTACTGGAAGAAGAATGATTTACTCTATGAATCTGCTATATATAATAATTAATATAATGTGACATAAGATAACAGAGCATATAATAATACTATATATATATAAACCCTTTTATTAATACATATAACAGGCATGATACGCATCAATAGTTCAGTCATATCAAGAAGTGTTGGACAACCACCAACAATAAGTTTTAGAATATTTCATTCCTTCTTTTACTCATTGCTATTAGCTCCCCATTTCTCTCAACCTTCCCTGCCACACTCCTCCAGAACCTTTAATCCAGTTACTGTCTCTGAGATTCACCCACCCTAGTTTTCATATACTGAAAAACATAGAAAACACATTCAAAATAGTCAGGAAGTTTACCAAAATAACAAAATACAACAGAAATAAACCCAGGTTTGAAAGTAAACAGAAAATATGAAAAAGTAGAGCAAACTCAAAATTCGTCCAGAAAGAGCATTTTCAACCTAGTGATATCTGTCATAGTCTGCTTTCTTTTTTAAATATAAATCATTATATCAGGGGCTCTTAAGGTCTTATAAGGATCCATCCATCAAATGTATCAAGCACATTTGTACATATGTTGCCCATTATCATTTTAAAAACATTTTCTTTCTACTTGAGCCCTCTGTATAAGCTCCTCTTTTTCCATCCCTTTCCCACGCCCCCACCCTTATGAACCCATTGATAAATGATGTTATTATTTTCATACCTCACACTGTCCACTGTCTCCCTGCACCCAAGATGCTGTTGTTCATTCCCCCCACCACCACCTCTGGGGTGGGGGTGTTATACCTCCATCATTGCAATCAGCTCCACCTTTCTCCCCGCACCTTCACCCAAACCGCATGGTATTGTTACTCCCATTATTGCTTCTGAGGAGTTTATCTGTCCTGGATTTCATATCAAGAACTTTTATCTACACCAGTGTACATGCTCTGATCTTGCTTGATTTGTAATGCAGAACTGGGGTCAGGATAGTGGGGGAGTGGGGGAGGATGCATTAAAGAACTGGAGGAATACTGTTTGTTTCATCTGTGCTATAGTGCACCCCAACTGATTCATCCCTTCCTTGTGACTCTTCTGTGAGGGGATGCCCAATTATCTAGAGATGGGGTTTGGGTCTCCACTCTGACTTCCTTTGTTTGCATGGGTATGGTTGTTAGTTTGATCTTCTGATGCCCATAGCTGATCATGGTGACACCTTGTGAGTGTATAGGCTGGTGTGCTTATTCCATGTGGGCGTTGTTGTTTTCCTGCTAGCTAGTTGCTTGTTTAACTTCAAAACCTTTAAGATTCCAGACACTATATCTTGTAATAGCCAGGCATCATGAGCTTGTTTCACCACATTTCCTTCTGCACTTATTTTGTCTTCAGCAGTCTTGTTAGGAAGGTAAGCATCACTGAATGCCTGATTACTACAACAAAATGTTCTTGTGTTGAGGGAGGACCTGATTAGAGGCACAATGTCTGTCTGCTGCCTTAAAACTTTATATATATATATATATATATATATATATATATATATATATATATATATATATATAAATATAATGTGCACCTATATCCCTATTGTTATATATTAACATATTAACAAGTATACATGATTATATTTATACATCTTTAATTTTCTTTTGCCTCAGAGTTCTTTCCTCTATTTCCTTTTACTTTCCTCCAGTCTCATTATCATGTTTAATCTTCATTTGGTTGCCAGTAATTTTTCTCAGTTACATTGCACGTGATCAAGCCCCACCAGACTTTCTACATCTTCCTCACCATCAATTTTAGATTTCTTGTTGTTCCGTTGTCTCTGGGTTTGTTGGCTCCCTCCTCCCTTTCCCTCGCCTCCTCCTCTCCCATGTCCCCTAAGAATTGTTGGTACTGTTGATTTTTCCTTGGGGTTGTAAACAATCCTGCCTATCTTATATAGATAGACATAAGGCGGGGGAGGGGTAGAGCTTGTAAATAGTCTCAGGTCTGCCTGTTGACACTTGTGAGTGTTTATTAATTGGGCCTTACAGGGTGCCAAGTCCTGCCCCGTGAGTCAGACATCTATTTTCGGAACACCTTAGGGAATTCGTTGCTTGACCCGCCACCTTTCCTGGGCTATATCTTCAGCGCTGTCCTCTGTGGTGCATTCTTCTTGGAAGAGAATCCATGTCGGTGGGATTGGGATTGGCCAGAAGCCCTTTCTGTTATTTCAACGCTCCTTGACTATATGTTGCCCTTAAGGCTTGGTGCACCAAGATGAGTTCTGGCCCCTCTCTCCATGTCCTGTGAAGACATAAACAATACCCTCCCGGTGAGTGGGTTAGTGCCCTGTTCCCCCACTACTCTAATCTGGTTCGTTCCCTCCCTGGCCTACACCCTGACTCTTTCTCAATTGGCTGCCATATGAATCCTGGGTTGGGTCTGACCCCTGCCAGTGTGCCTGGACCTCGCCCTGGGAATTTAAGTGTTTAGTAGGTTTTCCCCTGTGCCCACTGCATTGATTAAGCTTAACTCAGTGGCAGAGTCTGCTTTCTAATACATTGTGTATAATAGCAAAGCCATTCATATCACCAGTCTGTGTTCAGAGGCAATTTTCCAGAGGCTTCATCCACAAGTATCTCCCCTTCACTTCTATGGCAGTGGAAGACCCAGGTCTACCAGATGAATATATATCTTAATAAAGCAAGTAGGGCATTGAAGTAGTAAATCTATGGTAGTCTCCCTACCAGCAGACTACCATAATCATCTTCTGCTTCTTCACCCACCATGTCGTTTCAGCCTTCAGTCCTCAGGCAACAGGTACATTTGCGGTGGAGTCCAGTCCCCTAGTGGGCTTTCCACATCAAACCCTCTGGCATGGCCTGTGCACTTTGACAGGGGAGACTCCACTTCCACCGGGATCAGATTTTCAAGATTGGAGAATAGGAAGATGACCATTTAGTTGCTGCCACAAAAATGTGCTAAAGTCACGGCAAACCAACAGCCATTCCTACTAGAGTGATAAGGGTTACTAATGGGAAATTCTAGGCAAGAAGAGGGATGGGGAGCATATGGTTTTCAGAGAAGACATGTGCATTTCTGTTGAGAAAAAATGGGGAGGCCCAATATCCCAGCTGGTAGTGTGCTCCCAATAGGGCAAATAAGACTGAGTTTCTGTACAGGCCCCAGGGATCCAGACTATGTGCCAGAAAACATGGGGACATTGGGTCCTGTGTTTCTGAGGCACGCAGCATATGCTAAAATTTTATTTTTAGGTAGAAATGGTGTCCTCTTTTAATAAATTAATTTTGGGTCCACATACCAAAAATTGTTAATAATTAGAGATTTAATGTGTTCCAAAGAAGACCATAAGATGTGTCAAGCACAGCTAATATAGTCTTATGATATACTCCTTTGATGAAACGTTATCATTTCCACTTGAGGCTTGAAAGCTAGTTTGCCTGATACCCAAGCAACCTTGGTGGTACAGTGGTTAAACATTGGAGCGTAAACTCAGACATTAGTGATTTTACTTAAGCTGAGCACTGAACCACTGCTCGACCAATGCTCCCTGATTCCAGCACAAACTTCTATTTCAAGATTTTTAATTATAATATGTATTGAAGAATTCTTCCTTGACCTTCCATATTCAGGATCTGAGAGAACCAAGTCAAACAGTGGAGAGATAAACAAAGCAGATTTAATAAATCTCTGATTTATTAAAAGGAACAGAATGAAGCAGTTTAGAGTTAACCAGAAGAACCAACACATAGTTACTACATAAGTGCATTAATTCTACTAACAGCTCATTTGGCTGATAGAATACAGCACAATTTGAAGAAAACCTCCCAGGCATCTGTGCCAGACAAACCTGCTGCTGTAGGTTTTGCCTTGATGAGGTTGTAACACTGTGCCTAACTTATAAGTGTACCTTATATGATATGATTTGAGAAGACTCCAAACAAATATTTATTCAACCAGTTAAATATATTTGTCAGCCTTTTTTAAAGAAAATACTTGCAGTTTTTATCATATTGCAATGGAAAATTTTGTCATATGATATTTTATTGGAGGAGTTAAGGGAGAAATAAGTTATTACCAGTTAAGGTATTTTTGTGGCTATGAATCTAATTTATAATTCATTTTCTTCATTGCTGGTTGAGAAAATTTCTGCAGAAATGAATGTGAATAGTTTGAGGGAACATAAGGCAAGAAGTAAGAATAATTTAAAATAAGGTATTACACTGGCTGGTTTCTATCTCTTCTTCCCATCAAAATATTCTATTTCCATAGTCTCTATACAGGCACCAATGACATCCATGAAATGAAATCTAATGAGAATGCTGCAATCTGATTTCCTGGATCTCTCAGAGTCACATGACGCTATTGTTCACTCATTTGAAATTTCCCTTCCTCTGGCTTCTATGATACCATGTAGTTTTGCTTATCTTTTATCTCTCAGAACATTCCAGCTCAACCATCTTTGCTAGTTCCTTCTGTCCTGTGTTGAGTTATAGGCCCATTTGCTTTAAGATTTGCATATTTCTATCAGGTACTCTGTGTATGTCTGTGTACAATCAAATTGATTCTGACTCACAGTCAGCCTATCGGTGCAAATAGAAGTGCCCCGTAGGGTTTCCAAGGTTGAAAATCTTTATGGAAGCAAATTGCCACCTCTTTCTCCAAAGCAGATTCTTATGGGTTTGAGATCTTGATCTTTGGATCAGCAGCCAAGCCTTTCACCACTGTATCAGCATGGCTCCTTAGTAATCACTACAGGATTGTTAAGATCAAGCACATATTGCCTTCACTTTGCCCTTTTCATCTGAGATTGCCGTCTGTGGCGCTAACTGCATGTTTTGCTCCTGTTGTCAGATGGACTTCAGTCAATTTAAATGAAGAAATTGATTATTTTAGTAACAGATTTTGTTCCCTCTTCGGTGTCAGAGTCGCTGTCCTAGAAGGATGGGAGCGCCATGGACATCTCCTTTTCTCTAGAAGCATCGGGCTTCCAAGACCTTCCAACTGTTACATGTGTAACAGAGCTAGTCGCTTCTTTGTAACCTGCTTTACGATAAGTCATTATGTTTCTCAAATAAATAATTACCACAACTCTCACGGGAGCTTTTTTTTTTTAACAATTTATTGGGGCTCATACAATTCTTATCACAGTTCATACATATACATACATCAATTGTATAAAGCACATCCGCACAGTCCTTGCCCTAATCATTTTTTTCTCTTTTCTTCTTTTACATTTTATTAGGGACTCATACAACTCTTACCACAATCCATACATATACATACATCAATTGTATAAAGCACATCCATACATTCCCTACCCCAATCATTCTCAAGGCATTTGCTCTCCACTCAAGCCCCTTGCATCAGGTCCTCTTTTTTTCCCCCCTCCCTCCCCATTCCCCCCTCCCCCATCACGGGAGCTTTTTACAGAGATGCTGAACTAGAAGGTCCAGGGCCCTTTCCCCAAGGTCAATCTCAGAGAATCTACATAGATGAAACCAAAGAGAAGCTTGTCCTGTGGATAACTGGTCAATTATCTGGGGTGGTATTAAAAGGCTTACCCTGACACAATTATTTCTCTAATGATCATTTTTTAGGAAATATTATTTTCAAATGCTTGTCTTTGTGGTTAGGTTAATGGATCATTTTAAAATTGAATATTCACATTACTGTGTTTGCAAGTATCTAGAGTAATGGTAATTTTTTTGGAGAAGAAAATAGCCCAGGAAAATCTATGGGGCAAATATTCTCTTTGATAAAGGGTTACTATGAGTTGGAATCAACTCAACCGTGCACAACAACACTACCATCACTAATATAACCACAAAGAAGTCCTTCCCAAAGGTGACGTACACCACTCTCTAACCCCTAACCCGGTGTTGTCAGTAAATTATGACTTGCAGCACCCCTGGAGGGCAAGGTAGAAACATAAAACTTAGGGTTTCTAAAGTTCCAACTCATTGTGTCAGTGGACTATTTCACTTGCTTTTCTCTAGAGAGCAGCTAGTGAGGTTGAAATGCAAATCATTCCATGGGTAAGTCAGCACTCATAACAAAGCCAGGGTTTTTTAAAGCAAATCTAGCCCGTGTAAGAATCAGAATGGTTAAAAAATGCTTTCTAGAAATCTGCATGTGCAGATAGTATTTTGGAGTCCCTGCATGTCACGAATGGCTAAGAAATCAACATCGATGCAAAGATGACTAGTTTGAGGGATCCCACAGGCATCCTGGAGGAAAGGTCTGACGATCTGTTTCTATAAGCTCCACATGCTGAAAACCTTGGGGATTGCAGTCCTGTTCTGAAATGCATACATTTGACATGCGTCATAATCAACCAATTTGTCAATGGCTTGTGGATGGCTTTTTGATCAGGGTTAAAATTTTATGATAAAGGATACAGGATCAAGGGAACAGAGGTGATTATTAGCTCATGTCAAGAAAAATAGACGTATGTGTTGGTACTTAGATGGAAATTTTGTTAATAGCGTTTCCTTTGGATGAAAAATTTGGAAGTGGCTTTTTGACTACTTAAAACACTTAGCTAATAAAATTAGAGAAATCAATACTGTTATAAAAATAAGAATGCAATTAATCTATTTCTGTACATCTGCACCCTATGGATAAACCAAAAGTAACTTTAAGACCCAATACAATTTATTTCTGTCTTTCTTTTTTAGTAAACCATTTCTAAATGAGTTGTTTTTAGATTTTAATCTACTGTTGTGTATAGTGGTTTATTTTTTAAAAAATAAAACCAAATTTAGTCCACATGAATGTCCACTGATTTCTTTTTATGAAATTGTATGATACTGGCAGGTCATATATCATCTCTGCAATAATATCTCTGTGGATTTTTCATTCTGTCTCCAATCTTTATTAGAAGGTTTATATTAAAATTACTTTGCTGTTACTGTCATTTCCATTAAAATCCGTAGAAAATGAGTATTATTCCAGTTATTATCCTTGGTTCCAAAGGAATGATTAACTTGAACATTCTGGTCGGTAATGAGCGCACATCACATTGAAACATATAACATTTGTTAACTCAAACCCTTCTACATTCCTATTAAATAGTTCCAGTGCATCATCGTCATCATATATGTCAAACACAACCTACAGCTCTGCTCTAAGCTTTGTAGTTCTGACACTGAGCCCTCCCTAGCTGTATCCTAGATCTGCAACAATTATAGATTCCGTGCTATCACATGCTCACAGCTCATATATGCCGTATGCTTAGGCAGGCCAGATGATGTTCTAGAAATGGCTTGGGCTTTTTGAAACTGTCCAAGTAAAGGGTTGTGGTATGTGACTCTCTAGTACCTTTAACCTTCATTATTTTCATCTGTTTTTGAAGAGGTGTGGGGTGGCGAGTTTAATAGCCATAGATTTTGGCACCTGGTTGGTGCATTTGCAGGGAGTGACCTAATTCAACATCTCCTGAAAACTTTCTCTTGATTTGTTCATCTGACTGCATGGAAGCTGTGCTCAAATGTGATCTAAGGAAAGGTAGAATCCTGATCAGTTAAAGTAAGAATTGTTTTCTATCCTCAACCATGTTTTGTATAAAGAGGGATCGTTGCATGTAATTAGATTTGTTAACAGATTAATTGACAAATAATTCACATATCATACAATTAAGTGGTTTAATCATGTTTAAAAGAGTTGTGTAATCATCACCACAATCAATTTTAGAACATTTATTCTTATGTTCAGTATTATTAGCTCCCCATATCCTCCTGGGTTAGGCCAGGTTGATTAGAGAAGCAAATACAGAAGCACTCATATATGTTTAAGGAAAAGGTTTATATCAAGAAGTGATTATATATTGAAAAAAATCCCAGCCTAATCCAATTCATGTCCAACAGGCTGATACTAGTCTATAAGTCCTTCTTCTGACTCATGCAGACACGTGCAACGGTGCAGAATGCAGGAATGGCACACACCAGGGGGTGCACAGTCGTATGACTCCAATCGTGGCAGAAGCATCGCGGGTCTCTGGCAGGTCTCAGAGTGGCAGCAGCACAGCGAAGGCAGAGAGAGAAAGGGAGTGCCCAGGGCCCTCCTATGAGAAGGCCACATGCACAAGAAGGCACCATCGGGCTGTGACCTGATTGACAGGTTCAATACCACCCCTACATGGTTATGTATCTTCAAGTTGACATAACATTTTATTACTACACACCTTCCAAACTCTCTTCTTACAACCCTAAGAAACAATTAATTTAATCGCTTATCTATATCTCTGCATCCACCACTTGTATACTCGCTTATCATACTATAGTGGCTTAAGTATTGCTGTGTCCTGAAAACGATGTCATTGGTATTTTAAATGCCATCAAAGGTCATTCGAAGAGAACAGGTTTCAGTGAAGCTTCCAGACTAAGAACAGACAATGAAGAAGGACTTTGCTCCCCACTTCCGAGGAGAAAGTAACTTAAAACCTATGCACAGTTTTGAAACACGGTCAGATACTGAGTGCTTAATGAATGGAAGCAAAACATTGCCAGTGAAATGCGGAAGGACGGGCCCCTCGGCTCAGAGGGCACTGAAATGTAACTGAGGAGGAGCTGATTTCTGAGAGTGGAATTGACCATGGTGAGGTGAATAGAGTAAAACTTGCTGGTGTGGACCCTTCAGGATGTTCATTTGCTAAGGGAGAAAAACTCCAGTTAAGGAGGAATAGCTGCCCCAAATCTGCTAATGACAAGAACTTGGAGGTGAGCAAAAGCGAAATGAACTGACTAAACAGCAATAGGAAGGGCATTGGTGAGCTTCAGTGGACTG
Source organism: Tenrec ecaudatus (assembly GCF_050624435.1). NCBI lineage: Eukaryota > Metazoa > Chordata > Mammalia > Afrosoricida > Tenrecidae > Tenrec > Tenrec ecaudatus. The sequence continues at coordinate 99,749,614 of NC_134531.1, forward strand.
GTGTTGCCCTTTTAGAATCAGAAAATCACTTGATTTACTATTCCAGGAATAACACAGTCAAAGGAATGATACTGTATTCCTTGTCAAAAATACCATTGCAAAATCAACCATGAAGTGCACTTCTGTTTGAGACTACCATATATACCTGAATATAAACCAACCCGAGTATAAGTCCAGGTACCTAATTATTACCTGGGAAACCAGAAAAACTGATTTACTCGAGTATAAGCCTAGGATAGGAAATGCAGGATGTGAATTAACACAGAGACCAGAGGGGAGAGATGGAGCGCAGCCACAGACACGTCCTTACTAGTTCAGCTGCCTGCACAAGTGAATCACTACGGGTGCTTCTGCGAATTGGAGCCGTCCACGTCATAGGAAGGCTCTGATTGGCTAGATGTGAGTAAACAAACATTCAAAGCACTGCAGTGTCAGCAGGTCAGCGGAGGAATGGCACTGGCTGGGGTACCACTGGCCTGGGTATAAGCCGAACCCCAGTTTTTCAGCACAATTTTTGTGCTGAAACTTGGCTTATACATGAGTATATACAGTAGATTATATCTATCCTTCTTCAAGTACATTCAATGAGTACAACTATCATTCAAATGTTTACACCAATTACAAAATCTTGTAATGAAGAAATTGAAGAATTCTAGCAAGGACTTACTTCAGTCAGGAATGGATAACACATGCAATCAATATGCATTGACAATTACTGGTGATTAGAATGCCAATGTTAGAATCGAAGAAGAAGGAACAGTATGGAGAGATCATGATAGAATTTTGCAACATCATAGACTTGTTCATAGCACATACATCTTTTAAACAATCCACAAGGGAACTATACATATGGGCTTCTCTAGATTTAATAAACAGAAATAAAGTTGACTAATTCTATGGACAGCCATAATAGAG